>NC_141564.1:24307460-25507460 GCF_036417535.1 Chlamydotis macqueenii | reverse complement strand
CTGCAGGGACATGGGGGTTGTCTCAGCACCTCCGGGGAGCCGGCAGCCTCCCGAGCCCGCCGGCCCGGCACTCACCGCCGAGGCAGAGGGAGTGGGGAAACTGGATGGAGGTGAGAGCGGAGGCCGAGTCGCAGCGCACGTCGAAGAGGGGGCCGCCCACGATCCACGGCTTTTCCACGAGGCTGGCGTATTTGCTCCAGGATAAGAGGGAATACGTGATTTTGACGGCCCCCGTCACCTCAAAAATCAAGCCCGTGAGGCGGCACTGGTAAGTCCCCTCTCCGTCCAGCTGCACCCTGCCGTGGGCAAGAGCGACCTGGTTAGTTCAGCTTCCACCGCCTAACTAAATACCATAAAAATGTGGTTTGCAAGGGATAACAGAGAAACTCCCTTCCCAACCAGCGCAGAGCGCTTTATCTGAATAGCACAGAAGCCACAACAATTAATTTTTTTTCTCTTGTCTTTATGTTTAAACCGTCACTGGAGTGTTAAAAACCGGCCAGGAGGACCCAGCCAGCCCATGCAAAACAGCACAACGAACGTTTTGCATAACGTTTCCTGCAAAGGAGGTGGCTGCTTTCACACAAAGGGCTCAGCCCAGCTCCCATCGGAGCCGACGTCGTACACTGGCAACGTCCCACATCCTACACGGACAACGCCGGCACCGCAGCCAATGACGGCTTCCAGGCCAGAGAAAGGGAGCCCAACGAAAAACGCGAGGTCAGTGCAAATGGGGAGGATGAGTATTCCTGCGAAGCAGGGCAAGACCCTCCGTGTGTGTCCAGACTGAAAAAAAAAAAAACGTGTAAAAACATGCCTGACACTAATTCCTGCAGCGAGACGAGGCAGGAAGCCGTTCTAAGAGCTTTCCTGGACCAGGACCTGCAGGCAGCACGGGCAGCAGCTCCAAATTGTTTATTTTTAAGGATTTGGTGTCACCCATTGTAACTCCAAATGCATTTGTGCAGCAAATCTGTCTTTTTCCCCACTTAAACCGAAGAGAGAAATACCTTCATGAGAACAATACAAACGTATACCCATTATATTAAAAAAACAAAACATACACATGTTGTCCTCCAGCAAGTCTCCTAGGGGTCACTTGCTCCTTCTGGTCCTACAAACAGATTTGAAAGAAGACATATTTTAAGAGGCGATGAGAGAGCAGGATTACAATTTGCAGATTATCTCATGCAAAATATGTGGGTGGTTTGGGTGTTTTGGTTTTTTTTTTTTTTGCAAACATACATTTTCATTTCTGCAGTGCTCACAGGGTGGCAGACAGTTCGCTCCTAGTGAGGAAACAGGAAAATCAGCTCGTTAAAAGCAAAGCTCAGGAAAAATCCCAGCCCTCAAGAGATCTGTTACTACCTGACTCATCGCAGAGCGGCAGTGGTTCCTTCTCCTCTTCTTCCTCGTCTGCAAAAAAAAAAAAAAAAAAAAAAAAAAAAAGAAGTTTGCAGCAAATACCTCAGCCTCCAGCAGGTTTCTGCTCCCACATTCAGCTAGGACATCCCACCAGTTTAATTTGCTTACGTTCAGAAAAACCCAGGGAGAATAATCGTAGGGCCACGTTCTCGCACGCGCACTTGCACGCCTGTGTGTGCAAGGGGTGGGGATGAAGCTGAACCTCAGGATGCAACTTTTGTCAAAAGCTCAGAGCTTCCCCAAACTGCTGGAAATTGTTACCGGGGTGAAAGAAAAAAAAAGAAAAAAAAAAAAAAAAGGAATTCATCCGCAGGGTGAGCCTCATGGTGCCAAGCACAAAGTTCAACCCCCCGGCACGGAAGCTGGCCGCAGCGCTTCCCAGTGAGCAGGTAACTGCGCTATTTGCGGCGTACTTGTCCCTAAAATGATTCAGAAGTGTCTGGATTCTCCTGTCTAACAGTTAACACAAGAGAAAACCAGCAGAGCTGACGCATCGGGGAAAAAACTTGTGGCCCGAAGGGTGGATTTGGCAGAAGGCGTGCGGCAGAGCCACCGCAACAAGGACGGGCCGGCTGCCGGCGCGAGGCGGCTCGGGTGAGCAGGTTTTCCAGCCGCGCTGTCCCGAAGTCACCCTGGGACATCAGCACCACCCTCCCGGGCAGGGCGGACGCGGGGGAGGTAGAAAAACGCGATCGCTGCGACGAACGGCCTGGAAAACGTCAGGCGAGCGCCTGCCGGAGCGCTTGGCTCCCTTTCTGCGGGGATGCTACTTCAGTCGCCGAGCTGCAGCGGGGTCGCGGCCGGCATCTCCCTGCGCCGGCCTCCATTTGCAAAGAGAGGCAGCAAGCGGGCACCGCGCACGCGTCCCGCGGACGCCGTCTGCCCCGCAAGTCGCGTTACCGAAAGGCGCGGAGGCGACGGCTGGGCCGGCGCCCGTCGCTGCCCTCGTGCATCGCTTACCCGCTCGGCATCCTCGCGCCCCGCGCGGCGGGTAGAAGGAACAAAACAAAAGCACACTCACCCGACCTTCTTCCATCCGACTCCTCCGCATCTGATGAGAAAAAGCTCTGTAATTATCTCACCAAAGGCCAGAAACACGAATAAACTGCTGGCGGCGTGACCCGCGTGAGCGCAAACCCGCAGGCTTTTCATCAACGGCAAACGCTTCCTTTAATTCTCTCCCTGTCCATCCTGTTTTGCCACTTTTGCCGCCAACTTTGAAGCGGATTTATAGCCTCTCGATGTCTGGACAACTTCTGCGGCATAAAAACATCTGAGCGCGCTGCACCTCCCGGGCTAAGGCAGCATTCGCAGCCAAGTGAACTTGGCTCAGAAAAAAATCGTTCGCTCACAAAAAAAATATCGCTCGCCTCTTCAGCGCGCGGTCGCTGAATTAACCCTTGCGTACAATGACCCTGAAAAGCAGCTGGCTTAAACCGAACACGCCATTTGCAAATCGGAGAAAATACACGCGGCGCGACGCGATGCTCACCTGACTCCTCGTCCGAGCTACCGCCGGAGCTTCTTTCGGAACTGTCCTCTCCTTAAAACAAAATTACACCCCGTTAGTCACGGGCAGAATGGAATAAAGCAACGCCACGGGTAAGGAAATGGATGCGTCTACAAGTTTAAATACATCAGGTTGGTCAGCTAGTTGGATAATATAACGGAGTAGAAAAAAAAAAAAAAAAAAAAAGAGGCAGGGAGGAGCACCAGAGCATCCCATCCAGCTTCAAAGGAGACTTAGCGGTCACCCCCGCCTCTGAAGGGTACGTGCGATGCTCAAAATCCGTAATTTTAATGTTCTATCCACCTGGGACTCTTTTGGAGCTCCACCCAGTTCACCCAGCTAAACTGCGGTTTTCCGTGAGGTGGGAGAAGCACCGGTGGGAGCCGGTGCGTCCCACCAGCGACACGACTCGCAGGGACGCGCCACGCGCGGCTTTGATAAATCAATAAATCATTCCACCAAACGCAGATTGAGGAGAAACTGGTAGAGAAGAGCAAGCGACTTGAGGACTTAAAACCGCGGTTTGGATCACGCTGCGGGGGGAACGGCGGGTGCAAGGCCGGCCACGCCGCCCCACGCGCGGGGAGAGCCCTCGGCCACGCGCGTGCTCACCCGCGGGGTGCTCCTCGGGCGAGCCCTCTCCTTCCACGGCGCCGGCCGCCGCCTCTGCAAGGGAAAAGATAGAAACTTGGAAAAGATTGAACTCGTCTCTCAGCGTTTTTGTACTACGCAGGTCAGAGGAGGGGAATAAATAGCAAAGGAATATGAATACTAAAAATTGGTATAAAACAAAAAAAATCAGAAGTTATCAATTAAACCAAGGCATTACACCGCGTTTTCAAAGCCAGTAGTTACAAAATTGTCGTTTGCATTGCGAAGGACGGGCATTTCTCACAACAAACCCATCTGGAGCGCTGCGTTTCACAAAATCACCGTTACCTGTTTCATCTGGAGGGAAGGACTCAGCTCCGCTGGAAGATAAAACGGGAAACGCATCAGCAGATCCATCCCTCCATCCCGCCGCCCGCAGGCATCGGTTCCCTGGCCTTGGCTCTAAGGGGGCTGGCGATAAAAACTCCATTTTCTCTAACACCCCCCACCGCCCTGGCTCTCACCCTCGCCGTGCCTCGCTGCGCCTTTCCGACCGGCGCGAGCCCTCGGCCCCGGCCCGGCTCGCCAGGCGCCCATCGGTTTTGGTGGCAACCCAAAATCTTCTTCAGCCAGGCACTGAGCTCGGATAAACGGGGCGGCTCGGGCACGGCAGACGGCTCCAGCAGACCCCAGCAGCCATTTGTGGCCCGTGGCGAATTCAGACCAACCTTCGGTCTCCATTCGCTCTTGAAAAGGGGAAAGGCGCTGGTTTGGTCACTCACGGATGAAGGTTGGGGCTGGGAACCTGGCCATGGAGCTCCGCAAAGCTCCGCAAAACTCCGCAAAGTCCTTCCCGCGGCCCCACCAACCGACCACCTGAAAATGTAGGGGTGCTGCTGGGGTGGGGAGGAATCACCACAGGGGTCAGAGGCTCGGCCACCGCCGCGCTGGGATGGCTCAGACAAAAATTAAAAAAAATAATAATAATAAATAGGTGGTAACGGTAGAGGCAGGAAGGGTTTGGGGGTCAAGGGCAGGGCAAAGGGTGCTGCGACCAGTTAGACAGGCGGGAGAAACCGGGCAAGGAAATTACACAAGGGGGTTTGCGCTTCCAAACTGTATATTAAAAAAAAAAAAAAAAAAAAAAATTAAAAAAAGCCATTGTATCTGCCAGATTTGGACAAAGCCTGGATAGACCCCAGAGACGGTGCCTGAGCTAAGCGCTGGTTTTTTGCAACCCTCCCATCAAGTGCTGGCTTGCTTGCCAGCGGGAGGCTCAGACCGCTTCGCAGCTGCGTTTTCCTCCTCCTCAGCTGAAAAAAAAAAAACCAGGCTGGGGAGGAGAGAGGAAAAAAAAAAAAAAAAACAAACCAGAAAAAATAAAAATTCACGAGAAGAGGGGAAAGGCCTTGAGCGGTGCGGCCGGGATGCTGCTTCCCAGCCGCCGCTGAAACAAAAGCAAAGCGGGGGGAGCGACCGCGGCTCCTCCGCGGGCCCAGCTGCCCCGCCTCCGGGCGCCAGGGCGGTGCGGGGCGGTGCGGGGCCGGGCTCGCTTTGCTCCGCGGGAGGGGCTGGGTCCCGGTGCAGGTGCAACGCTGGGCCCTGCGCCCCGAAACCGCTGTGTTTTGGGGTTCGGGGGTGGGGTTTGGGTTGGTTTTTTTTTTTTTGGTGGGGGCGGTGAGGACGCTCTGGGCTCCGCACCAGCGCGGGGCTGGGAGCCTTGGCTGGGGTCCGATGGTGGGGGGGGGGGGCGGTGATGGGGGGAAAGGGGTGATGCCGGGGGAGGGAGGGGGATGGAGGAGACAGGAGGATGCTGGGGAGATGCAGATGGTGCGGGAGGGGGGGATGGGGCCGGGGCTGGAAGGATGCTGGGGGGATGGGAAGGATGCGGGGGGGGAGGATGAGGAGGAGGCGGGGGCGGATACCGGGCAGGCTCAGGGGATCCCGGTGACGCTGGGGAGGGCGGCGAGGGGCAGTCGGGACCCTCAACCCCACCCCGGTCCCCGCTCACCTGCCGGGCTCCTGCCCGCGGCGGGACATCGCGGTGGGAGCGGCGCGGGATTCGGCGGGGAAGTGGGCAGGGCGCGCGCCCGAGGGAGGCCACGCCCCCGCTCCGCGCGGGCCCCCGCGGCCACCTCCCCCCCCCAACCCCCTTCGGGGCCACGCCTCCCGCTCCGCTGCCGGGGGGGCCCCGCCCCTTTGTGCGGGCACGGCGCTGGGTGCCGTGTCCGCCTGTACACGCGTGGGGGGGTGTGTGCCGTGTCCGCCTGTACACTTGTAGGGGGGGGTGTGTGCCGTGTCCGCCTGTACACGCGTGGAGGGGTGTGTGCCGTGTCCGCCTGTACACGCGTGGGGGGGGTGTGTGCCGTGTCCGTCTGTACACGCGTGGGGAGGGTGTGTGCCGTGTTTGTGGGTACACGCGTGGGGGGGTGTGTGCCGCGTCCGCCTGTATACGCGTGGGGGGGTGTGTGCCGCGTCCGCCTGTACACGCGTCGGGGGTGTGTGTGCCCTGTCTGCCTGTACACACGTGGGGGGGGTGTGTGCCGTGTCCGCCTGTACACACGTGGGAGGAGTGTGTGCCGTGTCCGCCTGTCTGTACATCCGCTATACACACACTACATATCGGTGCCAGCTATACCGGTGCAGTGGATGTACACCGTATAGAGAGGCGTGTGCACACGTCATACGTGTGCTAGCGTGCTCCCACACCAATTATGTGCTCTGCAGGTCCCTACCTCTGCATGTACACACGTGTGCCACACCTGTACACACGCACTGTGCCAGTATGGATGCAGATATATATGGTACACCTTCGTAAAGTTCCATATATACGCACTATTCGCACAGTGCACACATTAGGCGTGATGAGGGCGGGGTTTAGATTGGATATAACGAAGAAATTTTTCCCACTGAGGGTGGTGGGGCACTGGCCCAGGTTTCCCAGAGAGGCGGTGGATGCCCCATCCCTGGAAACATTCCAGGCCAGGTTGGCCGGGGCTCTGAGCAACCTGATCTGGTTGGAGATGTCCCTGCTCCTTGCAGGGGGGTTGGACTAGGTGGCCTGGAAAGGTCCCTTCCCACCCAAACCGTTCTGTGATTCTACGATTCGTGTGCGTGGGGCCTCGTGGGTGCAAGGACTGCCAGCACCCAGGGCCACCCCGGCATCACCCACCTTCCTCCGCCAGCGGGAGACACCGCGGGCTGCTCTGCGTGCTGCCGGCAAGGTCAGGAAAGGAAAACTCCAAATGCAGCCCTCGCAGTTGGGATCTGCCTCTGAGGCGCTGGCAGAGCTGCTGACTGAAAAAAAAAAATAATAATAATAATAAAGAAAGAAAAAAACAGCCCTGCGAGAGCCTGCCAAACCCAGGCGAGGGCCAACCGTCCCCGGAAGGACGGGGATTTCCAGGACTCTGGGCAGGCATCTTTGCACACCCGTGCACACCCTTGCGCACCCCCTCTCCTCACCCCTGATTTTGGCATCATCCTCCTCCCCTCGCACCAACCCCAAAGGGGCTCACGGGCACAGGTGGGATATGGGGCCTGGGATGCACCCGGGAAAAAAAAGATAAGCTCTGCAAATAAGTGTAAGCACATAAGTAAACACAGCCTCAAAATGCTGTTCCAGGTGCCTTTGAAGTGCTCAGCTCCCGCGTCCTCCCGCGCTGGGTATGAAGGAGCAGGATTTGGCATCGGGACCCCCCCAGGCGCTGCCCCTCTGCCCCGTGCGTCCAGCCCCAGCCCTGTGCTGCCAAACAACTCCGGAAAAATCCATATCTGCAGGAAAATGCCAGCACAGAGCTCGCGGGAACAAGCAGCGAGGCTCAGGCTGCAGTGGGTGTTTGTAAAACTGGGATTGAAACTCAACCAAAATAATAATAATTAAAAAAAAATTAATGTGAGACGCTGGAAAAGAGACATAAAGGGTCAGTTTAGGCAGAGAAGAAAATGGCAGCGAAGCCGCCGGAGGAAATCCCCTTGCAAGCAACACCCTGCCACCAGGTCAGGCACCAGCCTGGAACAAACTGAAGAAGGAGGAAAAAGTTTGTCGAAAAACGACACGAGTTCGTTAAGTGAAAACGAGTGCCCACAATGGGACACAATTGGGAGTAAGTAAGCAAAAAAAAAAAAAAAAAAAAAAAAAAGGCAAGGCAGAAGAGAAATAAGAGAAATGAGAAATGGAAGATGGCTGTGTGATGGAGAGGGCTTGTGCTGGCGGGTTTGGCTGTCCCGGCCCCATCCCTTGACCGTCGCTCCGAGCTTGCCAAGGGTGGCTGTCCCAAACTGATATTTTCCTGGCTTTTTCCAGACATCTGCACACTGAAAGGGAAAAAAAAAAAGAATTCATGCAATAAACATCCTGATAACCATGCCAACACCAAGTATTCATAAATTATCCCTGGGCAGGCCCACGCTGGCACACATCCCAGGCTTCCAGGTGGGATTCAGGATGCAGGGTTTGAGATGCCTTCAGGTTTTTCCAAGAGTGCTAGGCACTCGTCACCTAAAAAATCAGGCTTTGCTTGAGCAGTTCAGGTGCTGAAGCAGCCCCCCAAAGCCATGCAGAGCAGATACATCCCCCAAACTCCATTTGGGGGGCAGGGAACGAGCGAGGCCACCTCGGCCAGAGAGTCCCCGGTTTTACCAACAGGGACAAATCGTACAAACACAGCACCCGTACCAAACACCGGGAGGGTGGCAGCTTCTCTAAGGAGGGAGAGGAGGAGAAGAGCCAGCTCTTCTTTCTCCCTCAACCTGGGTATTGAGAAGCAGGATTTTCAGCACAGAAGTTGGTAACGACACTTTATTTTATTATTATTATTACTATTACTACTACTATTATCATTACTACTACTTACAAAAGTCTACACGTTTGCTTTTTGTGCAACATTTGAGCAAATAATATATTTCCCACGACACCTACAGAAACCGGCGACCGGTTGTGCTTGCTGGTTTCAGTTGGCTGTGGACCATCCCAGTACAACAGCGCGTGTGTTCCAGCCGAGCATGGGATTATTAAAATGTATGCAAAGCGAGAGAATTTCAAATAATAGCTGTTCACATGTTCCTACAGGGATTTGTGAGGGTGCCCTGGGCCAAACTTAAAATGTGGGCTGTCATTGTTAGCTACGGACAGTACGTTATAGCGTACGGCTAAATCCCCTTTGTCGGGAAAGGGAGATCTTTTCATTCGAACGGCAAACGGGTCGCATACTTTGCGTGCGATCTCTTCGCGATCAGCTCGAGCGCGGAATTCGCCGTGTTCCAATTGCAGCGGCAGCGTCTGGTCAGTCCGCCAACGGCTGGCACTTCTCCTTCCTCGCACGTGTCCCTCGTGCCCCTGCCAAGCAGCTTGCCTTGGAACCCCACCGCCAGCTTCTCCTGAGCACGGGCCAGGCCGTCATTCGTTATTCTGAAATTGGATTTCTCCTCTCCAGCTCTTGCTCCATCCTCAAGTTAAACACGCCCTTCCTGCAGCTGCAGGGCCATTATTTATTGATAGCAGCAGAATTAAGTGGTCCCCCTGAAAGGAAGGGATCCATTTTAATATCGCACATTTCCAATTGCCACAGCTCCCTCCTTGGCACCACTATACATCGCAGCAACACATCCCGGTTCAAGGCGAAACCGTCCCCTAAATATTTTCCTACGCCCCCTCCTCCTGGGTCTGGGATGGCAAGCAAATAACATGAATTATTCAGCATTCGTTCAACATCTTTGTCAGTGACGTGGACAGTGGGATCAAACGCACCCTCAGCAAGTTCGCCAACAACACCGAGCTGTGTGGGATGGGACCTGGCCAGGCTGGAGAGGTGGGCCCGTGCCAACCTCATGGAGTTCAACCAGGCCAAGGGCAAGGTCCTGCACCTGGGTCGGGGCAATTCCAGGCACAAATCCAGGCCGGTTGGAGAGCGGATTGACAGCAGCCTGGAGGAGAAGGACTGGGGGGTGGTGGTGAGGATGCAATGAGGCCAGGCTGACAGAGCTGGGGCTGCTCAGCCTGGAGAAGAGGAGGCTCCGGGGAGACCTGAGAGCACCTTCCAGTGCCTAAAGGGGGCCTACAGCAGGGAGAAACTCTTCAGTGAGGGCTGTTGCGACAGGACGAGGGGTAATGACCTTGCGTGGTCATTAGGGCACCAGGATTAATTAGCAGGGGTGCTGTCCCAGGCTGGCTGCTCCTGCAGCCCCTCCCGTACCCCATTCCCGGGGTCTTTTCCCCCACACGGCGCCGGCACCACACCGGTTGTTCGTGAGCTGCCACGGCGCGCCTGCAGGTGGCGCCATAACCACCCCTAACCGGTAGCCTGGCCCCGCCGCTCCGCGCCCGCGCAGCTCCGCGCCGCACGCCGGCAACGGCAACAGCCCGCGTTTTGGGGAAGGAAACGGCTAATTTCCTCCAAAAAAACAATGATATTAACTGAATGTTTTGCTGCGGGGCGATAGGGTTAGGGAGAAGTCGGTACCTGGCTCTGAACTGGGGGGGAGGGAGGGGGGTGTGCTTAACCGCACCCTAAAGGTATGCGTGGGCTGGATGGAAAACCCTCCAACCCCGCTTCCCGACACATCGCACCCTAAAGCGGGAATCTTTGGGGCCTGCAGATACCGTTTTTATTCCCCTTCCAATGCTTAATTTTCCAATTAACAGCAAACTCTCCAGCCAGCGCATCAAACGTGTGTACACCGCCCTAGCATCTGATAAATCCATCTCACACTCACTTTTTTTTTTTTTTGGCAGGTGGGCCTTTGGGAAGCTTTAAAAAAAAAAAAAAAAAGAAATTATTTACGTTAAAAAGCATGAAATTCCTGGTGACCGGGCTCCAAAAGCATCACTCCTGCGCTGTCGATGTGGGCTGGGGTCTGCACAGCATTTCCCGCTGCAGAAGATGCTCACGGATCCTTCCCACCTGGAAATAAACCCAAATACACGATGAGGGGTTTTTTTGCAAGTAAGGAGAGAGGAGGATTCCCAGCCAGGAAAGAAGAGGAAGGAAATGAGAGGAAATTGCTGGATGCGGAGGAAGGGACAGACAAAACCTCTGGCTGTGGCCAGAGGCAGACGGGAAGCGTGGCGGAAAGGCAGGTCGGCTGAACATGGGGGGAAATGCAAATGAAAAGAGGAAAAAGGGAGTTTTAGCCTCAAACACCTTAGCCTGTTTGGTAAAATATATATAAAGGGCCACCGTGTGTTTTGAGGAGCCAGTGGTCAGAAAATTTCTCCTCAAAATCATCTCCAGGGACCCCCAGGAAAGGTCACCCATCACAGCCACAACCAATATTCCTGGATTTTAGCTCAAAAAATACAACCGTAAGCACCAGGGGATGGATCCCAACGCCTCCATCGGTGTCCCGCTTTATTTCCGATTTCATAATTGCGTCCAGGCCTTTGTCTAATGTACAAGCGCGAGCTGGTTTTAATTTCCACTGACTTCTCTGCAGACAGGCTTTTGTCTGGAAGCTGTAAATGAGAGCATCGCACATATATCACCACTTCTGACGCTGTGTCGTCGCTCGGAGGAGTAATTACAAACAGCTGTCATCTTTGGGGTGAAAAGGCCAGAATTGCGTTGCTTGGGATCCTGCTGCACAGAAATCAGTGAATCTCTGTGTCTTGCGATTATTATTGATATTTTCTGTATTTACTCCATCCTGCTCCTCGTTGTGTCCTCGTCCTGCATCCCTGATGGATGAAATCGCGTGAGGCTTTTGCGCTGAGGCTTTTGCTTCGGCACGGGGTGGAGGAGGATGCTCCAGGCTCGGAGGCTCACCTGCTGCGGCGTCACATTTTTTAATCTTTTTTTTTTTTTAAATCATATTAACCTGCAAAACATCCCGCTCTGACAGATGCACGCTGCACATGAACTGTGCACTTTGAGCTTTCCTTCTGCTTAGAAAAAAATAAAAAAAATTAAAATTTGGAGTGGGTGCACTATAATCTCCGTATGCCAAACGACACCCTGGGCGCTCTGTTCTCCTCTACCATCAAATCACCCCACAGATCATTTTGTTAAAATTAAATCAATGCCATTTAACGGTCAAAAATTCTTTAGACCACTGGTATTTCGGAAAGTTACCTAGCGTGGTCAGAATTAAGAGCTTTCCACGCGCTGTCACCTGAGGGTGAGACGACCCCGGTCTCGGCGCTGCAA
This sequence comes from Chlamydotis macqueenii, assembly GCF_036417535.1. NCBI lineage: Eukaryota > Metazoa > Chordata > Aves > Otidiformes > Otididae > Chlamydotis > Chlamydotis macqueenii. The sequence continues at coordinate 25,495,790 of NC_141564.1, read as the reverse complement.
GGCCATTGGCACAGGAGGAATTCAAAACGAGCGGCTTTGCCAAGCGAGGCGCAACCCAGAGGGTACGGCTGGTAAATCCCATCGCGCAGGGGCCGACAAGGAGCGCCCGAACCCGCGGCTCCGGGCAGGTAGAGGGTAGGTGGGCACCGAGAACGGTAAAAATCACCCAAAATCTTGATCCGTAGCAGCCCAGCTGCTGGCGGGATCAATACATTTGCGCTGATTTATTATTCTGGAAGCAACGAAAGAAGAAAAAGCAACTTAACTAATTCAGTCCTTGGAGAATTAGCCAGCAATGTAATCTCGCCGGCATCAGCTCTGGTGTCTCTTCCCAGAGGCCCTGGTACCTGAGCTCCACAGGTACCTGAGCTCCACAAAAGTCACTTCAGACTTTTTGTTTTTGTTTGTTTGTTTGTTTGTTTTTTCTGGTGGATTTCTGACAGCCCGAGGGTGTCGCCCACCCCCAGCCCAGCTCTGCAGCCCCTGCTTCCCCGCAACGCATCCATCCCTGAGCTCAGCATCCCGCACCCAGCCCCTTCCCTGGGCTTCGGGGGAAGCCGCCTCGCAGCGACAGCCTTGGTGCACAGCACAGCAGGGATTTCTTCTCTCAACTGCAAAACCGTGATAGGCTTTCTATATTTTTATCTTGACTTTCAGAATGTAAATGTCAGCTCCCCCAAATTTGACCAAACTGGTAAATCTAGCCTGTGCCAAAAGCTGAGGCTGGGTCAGCGGTGGGGAGGATGCGGCAAATCTGCTATTTCGGCTCGACAGGACCCACGCACCTCGTTTCCCAACACAGAATATTTGCCCTTTTACATCCAGACCCACCAGTCCACGAGCTGCCGAAAGCAACACAGCGAAGCCCAGCTGCGCGGTGGCTGGAAGGACCCCCCCACTCCGGAGGAGTGGATCCTGGGGGGGACCATGCCGGGGTCTTTCCTGTTTTCTGCCGAGGCCGGCGCGGTTATTTACGGCGCGTAAACGCCACGGTTAAAAATAGCAGGGTCAAACCTCCCCCGGCCCTTTGTCCTCCCCCTGGGGCTGCCGCCCCCGCGCCGCCTCCCCAACCTCAGCATCCTCATCCCTCCCTCTGACGCTGTTCCTGAGAGATGTGCACGGGCTGCATCCCGCCGCTCCCAGCAAAACAGCTGGTGATTTTTTTTCTCCCTTTTAAAAATTTTTTTAACAAGCTACAGACCTGCTGCTCAGGGGATGCTCTGCCCAATCTTTGGGGTGGCTGTTGGATTCACCCTCAGGAAAATCCCTCCGGCTGCAGCGTGTCACCCGTGCACGGGGGAGGGGGTCCAGGGAACTGGGACTGGTGCTGGCAAAACTGGGGTGGGAAATATTTAATTTAGTAAAAGTAAAGCGTCTTCAGGGGAGAGCGAGAGGGGAATGGGAGAGGGTTTTCAGCAGAAAATTGGACCACCTGAAATCCCTGCGTGGGACGGCAGAAAAGCAGCCGGGATGTGGCCAGGGATGAGGGAGCTGCCGGAGGGGAAGAAGATCCCTGCGCATCCCTGGGGCGAGCAGACAGACGTGATTTCACCTCCCGATGCTCGGGGTGAGCTGGGGATGCACAAAGGCAGGCAGCGAGGGCCCGGCCAGCTGGGAACCGCTGCTTCGTGTGCCTCCTGACTCATGCGATTCGTGTGGGTGGCAGAAAAACGGCTCCGGGAGAGAAAGGAATGGGAAAGAATCCGTTGCTATATTTAACCACAAATAATAGGAAGAGGCTGAGCTTTTGGGCTAAGTTGTAAATAACAGTGAGATGAAATCACCTCAGAAATTCATGACTGGATCATGGCAGCCTCTTGAGAAACGGCATGACTAACGAGGACCGTGGCTTGGAAAAATGTTGCCCCTGAAAAAAAAAAAAAAAAAAATTAAAAATAGTTTTTTGCTTATTCCAGACCACTGTAGCCATCCCTCCAACTGTAACAGATTGTCCTTTGTTGCCTTTTTAATCCGTTTTGACGTTTATGTGTCCAGCTGCTAATCCATCCATCCACAGCGTGCCAGCCATCCAGCCTCCTCCCTGCCATCGAGGGGCTTCGAATTAAATGAAGGATGGTGTTGGATTCAAGGTGATAATCCTGGGATCATTTTTATAAATTAACATAATTTGATGCGGAAGAAAACCAGCCATCGGAGCGCATCATCCTTATTATATTAGCATCATACGAAGAGATGCTCGTTATTTGTGACACTAAAAGCCTCAGCCAAAACTCACTGCATGGCTGGGAGCCTTCCCACAGAGTTTCCAGTCCTAATCGCAAGGAATTGTTGCACGGGGGGCACTAGCACCATCCAATCTTTTTGATGCTATTTTTTTTAGTAGATGGAATAAAACAGAATACATCAGCCGCAACACGGAGCCTGGGCAGCCTCAGCACACACTTGATGTTGATATCATTGCCCTGCGACATTGCCACCTTTTATTTATCTGAAGAAAATACATTTCCTTTCTGGAAAGCATCCAAGACTGTTAACAGAAGAACTGACCTAGCCCGGGAAGGAATCGCAGTCGTGCAGGAGTGTTTCAGTCTCACTTTCTCTGGTTTTCAATAGCCTAACAGCAAATATTTGCTGGCAGTAGAGATTTCTGAGCCGTGAGGTAATGGCTTTTTTTCTTTTTTTTTTTTTTTTTTTAACATATGCAGAGTCATCTTCTTGTTTTTTAAGCCTTACTGCAGTTACAGACATGCTTGAAAAATGTGAAGCAATAGATCTCAGCTTTGTGTGTTGAACTCGGGCGGAGCGGTGCTCCAGGCTCGCTGCCGACGGGCTTTCTGAAGAGCTTCCTTAGCAGTTTCCACAGAAATGGTAAGAACGACGTATTCTTCGCTTCGGCGGATCTGCGCGAAGACGGCCGCGCGGACGCCGTGACCACTGCCAGCAGCCCATCCTGAGGAGCTTTTACCCCACTGGGACCGAAACCAACCCCCTTCCCCAGCTACAGCCTCACCCACCCCACGTCCCAAGATGCCATCACGTCTGCTGATTTAGGGACCGGGGAGAGGAACACTTGCAGAAAGGCCGTAACGGAGACAGAAACGCAACGTGAAGTGCCTGCACATCCTCCAATGCAGCCGCCATTTGCTCCATCATTCCTATAATTGCAAGATTTGGGTCTACTGGATGTTATAATATTGTCAAAGCCAAGAGGCTTGAGCTTATTTCTATCTGCAATCCAGATCATCATCCAAAGCTGTGCTTCCCTCCATCCATCCGTGGCATTTTTCCTGCCCACCACCCGGGAGGCTTTCAGAATCTTGCCCAAAAAGAGAAACCTCAGCTTCGTTATGTTTTTTTCCTGGTTAGTTTTCCCATATTTGTGGGAAAACATGTAAGAGAAAAGGAAAGGCAGATGGGAAGCATCACTGCACAAAGAGCATTTGAGGTAGGAGGCTCCCGGGAAGGCGAGTCCAGAGTTCCACAAATGCTAACGGTTGCAGGGACAATTACACGCACTATAAAATAATTATTCTGCCAGGTCAGCTCTTTGGCACCGTTTGAAAGATCTGGAAGTCGGGTATTTAATGCTCCGCCGCTCCAAAGGGATCGATGGATTTCTGCAGGGGTCATTTGCAGGATCGATAATTGTGCATTCCCTGCAAAACTGCGGAAAATCAACTTCTAAAGCTCCTTCCCGGAAACCCCTCGGCGGCCCCGGACTTTGCCTGAGACTCTGAGCGGCCACGAAGTGGGTTCCTCACAGCTTGTAAAAAGAGCAGATTTCAGGATGGGGGAGGCACGATATGGCCGTTGATTATTATTTATTAAAAAAAAAAAAAAAAAGCAGGGGAGAAATGCTTCCCCTGTGCTCATATTCTGTGTGAGCATTTAAAATATAAAAATAAATAGATATTTTTTTAAATATATATATTAATAAAAGAACACTCATGCAGGAGTTCTCACAACCAAACCCACGCCATCCTTTTTTCTGGGAAACAAATACCTGTGAAGCTACACCCTGGCTTTTTGGCTCCCCGTTTTCAAGGAGTTTCTCAGAAAAGCTGTTTCTCTCCTTCCCCCATTTTCAGCGGGGTTTTTCCTCTGGCCGTGACCCTTCCAGACTAATTCTGACAAACATCTAGGGAGAAAGGTCACAGTGATGCGGAAAGCATCCTGAACTGCCTAGAAGTGACACTGCGGCTAATAGAAAAAATGCTTTGCTTCACTACCATGCTCCCATCCCTGTCAAAACCAGCATGGCCCAGCCCAGAGCATCACTTCCCCCCAGATGTGGTCCTCACCCCATTTCAAGGTCCTGCATGCAGAGGAGGAGGAGGAAGATGAGAGCAAGGACTGCTCCCCCAGGAGCTGAGCCAGGGGCTGCTGCATCCCAGTTTTCACTTCACCAGTTGCTGCCGCCTTCCCATCCAGTCCAGCTCAGTGGTCCAGCTCCCTGCCCGGTGACAGGGCCACTCAGGGTTCCAGGGGTGGCTGCAGGCCCCTTCCCTCTCTCACCACGTACCATCTAGCCCCTACACCATGCTGGCCCTCAGCAGATCTTCCAAAAATCACCTGTCCATCATTCCCATTAGCAGCTTCAGCTGCCTACAGCTTCATCAAGCACACCAGTTACTCCTGACGAACCAATTACCCCAGCCTGCCCACCACACCCACACAGGAACCCACAGAAGACCCTCTCCATACATTTCCAAAAACCCAACCAGCAGCTCACCAAGCTCCACCACCCCGAATCCCCCCAAAACCACAGGGGATGCAGCATCTGTACCCAGCACCCTGCTCCCTCCAGCCATGGTTTTCCTTGTCTAACGGGCTGCAGAGCTGATCCTCAGTCACTTTTCCAGGCTGAGCACCGAAGCCTGGCCCGCGGCAGACGCTGGAGGGCCAGCCAAAACGTCAGCTTTAATGAGCTATCAACAGGCTTTAATATTTCATAGCGCTCTGATTATCAGAAATGTTGTTAAAATGCAGTGCTTTATTAATGGATAGGTCGGCTTTGCCAGGCACCCTCCTGTTTACTCACCATCAAATTTGCCATAAAAAAATATATCACATCAGTTATTATCGAGAGTCTGGAGCAAATGCGGCTCCAGGCACGGCAGGGAGCTGCTGCTGGTGCTCAGCATCCCCCATCCTGCCGGCCGCGGGCTGGGATGCGTCCCCAAGGCACAGGGCTGGGGTCCCCTCGGCCACCCCCTCGTGCAGGCTGGTATTGCCCGGGCAGCTCGGTCCTAACGCAGCTGGGACCGGGACTGGCCTGCCCTCCTGCCTCAGCTCCGTCCTGAAGCCCATCTTTCCCCCAGTTCCCTGCTCCAGCTCCCTTCTACAGGGAAAAATGCCCATAAAGTGAGGAAACAGATGCAGAATAAACCACTAAAGATACAGAAAGAAACCGTGGTTTCTCATCGTTTGCCGGAATCCCAGCACCATTGACCCCCTCCCTCCTTTCAGATTATTTTTAGGCAAAATTTGCCCAATGCTCTATTGCTGCTGAGAATTTCTTCCCATCCTTGTCCGCGAGTGCCAAAAAATTCGTAATGGATGCAGCATGAATTACCCAAACATGGGGATGATAGCAGGAGTATTGCTTACAGATGTCAGCCACGAAATCATCGCAGAGCGAGTAAACAGGACGAAGGAAACGAAGACATTACACGTGACGGTCAGATAGGTGGGTTAGCTGTTGCGTATCAGATTTGGCACGGTCACCTAAAAGGAAAGCAAGCAGAAAAGTACTGGTCATTTTTTGCCATGTTTCATATTAGTAAGTTTTTCCATGACTAAATTAGACCTCCCTCTCCTCTTCCGGTTGCCTGAAGGGTTTTGCAATTGAGCTGAGGGTGACCAGGAAACAACGCAGCCAAGGGTCTGGAATTACAGGAGCTGGATACAGTGATGGATTGGGTCCCCAGAAGTGTGGGCAATGGTCCCTGCTGGGTGACACGGGGACCCCCTGGCCTTGCCAACAGGTGAAAAGCTGTGAAGTCTTAACGGTAGGAATAAAAACCAACAGAAAGGAAGAACAAAGAGCTCACTCTCATCTGTGCTTCGCACAGGTGCCGGGGAGCCAGCCGGTCGCTGCCCACTCTGGCACCACAGCTGTCCTATTTAAGTGGCAAGATAAGCGGCAGGCTCTGCACCTTGTGTTTGCCCTCCCATGGGCGGCTCAGGGCTCAGGTATCGCTTATTCTCCTGTCCTTAGGTACCGCTCATCGGCATGCCCTTGGGTACCACTCATCCCTGTGTCCTCAGGTTCATCCTCACATCCTTGGGTACCACTCGTCCCTATGTTCTTGGGTACTGCTCACTGCCACGCCCTGAAGTACCGCTCATCCCCACATCGATAGATTCATCCCCACATCCTCGGGTACAGCTCATCCCTGCATCCTTGGGTTCCTCCTCACATCCTTGAGTACCGCTCGTCCCTCCATCCTTCAGTACTGCTCATCCCTGCATCGATAGGTTCATCATCCCCATGTCCTTAGGTACCGCTCACCCCCGCATCCTTGGGATCCACATCCTTGGGTACCACTCATCCCTGCATCCTCACGTTCATCCCCATGTCCTTGGATACCACTCATCCCTGCATCCTCAGGTTCATCCCCATGTCCTTGGGTACCGCTCATCCCTGCATCCTCAGGCACCGCTCCCCCCGCGTCCTCGAGCGCAGACTGTCCCCAGTCAGGGATGCTGTCCCAACTGGGGGAAGGTACATTTCGGCTCTGTGGTGAGGTTTTGGGGCACATAGAGAGTGAAGCTCGGGTGGCAGGGACCCTGCTGGGGGAGGCCAGGCTGGGCTGTGGGGCTGGCGGGCCCCATGCCGCCCCGGCGCAGAGGCCGAGCCTGGCCCGCTGCCCCCTCCCGCACCGCCGCCGCCCCATTAGCCCGTGAACCGCGGCCAAATGGGGGCCCCCATTAATTTTTCATCAGGGATAAAACCCGACCCGGCGCGGATAAAACCCGCTGCTGCCTCCGGGAGGTACCGCAGAGGGGCTGAGCAGGGGGATGGCTGGCGGGCGGGGGCCGGTGCCGTGCGGGGGGGACGGTTGCGGTGGGGCAGGACCGGGGGTCGAGCCGGGGATCGGGCGGGCCTGGCTTCCGCAGGCGCGGTGGTTGGCGCGGAGGCTGGCGGCTCTGCTCGTCCTTCTGGCTTTGGTGGCAGCCGGTTGCCTCCTCCGCCGTCGCGCTTGCCCCTCACCTACCCGCCGCCCCCCTCCCCGCCGCCTCCTCCCTCCCGGCCCCGGTCCCGGTCCGGGCCCCGCCGCCCGACCGGTTGCGCTGCTGGACGGCGGCGGGGGTCCCGGGGCCGAGGCGGGGCCGGGGCTGGAGCTGCCTCGGCTGCCGCGTTACGAGGAGGTGAAGCATCTGCCCAGCTACGAGGAGGCGCAGAGGGGTCCCCGCAGCCCCTCCGGGGACGGGGGAATCCGCGGCTGAGCCCCCCTCGCCCGGCTGCGCACCCGCGGATGGACGCGGGGGTGGGGGCTGGAGAGCGGGGTCCCCCCAGGGTCCCCACTGGCCGGGATGCTGGGGAGGCCGGATGCAGGACATCCCGGCAGGGACGGGCAGCGGGCTCCGCGCTCTCCGAGAGGGACACGGCGCCGTTGCCCCGAGGGACATCGTGGACCCCCCCGTGGGAGATGCCACCCCCTGGAACGGTTCCCCACCGCGGCATGGCGTTGCTGGACACCGGGCCCTGCAGAAGGGACGTGCAGAGTTCCCCGGGGAACGGCCCGCAGAATGCCGGGACCCACGGAGGGCTGGATGTGCCACTGGTGCCTGGTGTTCCCAGCGGGACGGCCTGGAGGAGAGTGGGGCTCCCCATTGGGACCTGGAGCCTGGGGAGCTCCTGATGCTCACCTCCCCGGGAGCGTGGGCTGGGCAGCGTGGGGGCCAGAGACCACTCCTCGTCCTCCGAGCCCAGCGGCGGCTGGGCAAAAAGAGGGCATCCAGGAAGAAAGCCAAATTGAGGACCTCACCTCCAGGACGATGACATGGCCCGCGACGCAATGACATCCCCTCCGGTGCGATGAGATGCTCTTCGTGGGGTGACGGAAAGGGCTGGCTGCAGTTTGGCACAGCATCCCCAGCTCCCCTTGGCCCGGTTCTGCGCAGATAGAGATGCACCAAATTGGCCGGACGGGACGACCCTCACACCTCCTGCACCCACGGGTGACGGGGGCTGGCGCAAGCGTGGGGGAAAGCAGGACTCAGCTTTTCGCCGTCGGCATTGCGCAGTGGTTGTACAGCAAGGCAAACAGAGGAGGAAGACCTCCCAAGCTTGCTAATAAAATATTAGCGCCTTCTGCTACTGTGTTTTTTATTTTCCCAGTGACTGGGATCACTTCTGCTCTAAGGGAAATTAGCGCCCCAATCCAGCACAGGCCAGACCTCGGTGCCGACCGCTGCCGGGTCCCCTGCCCACAAACCCTCCAAAAAAACAGTAACCTGGCTCTTCGGGGTCCCAGCTAAAGGGGTCTCGAGACCGAGCGTGAGATGCCCCTCCTCCCCTTGGAGGCAAGGCTGGTAAACAATTTTAGGTGCAAGAGAGCCCTTCCCCACACTGCAGAACTGCGGCTTTGGATATTCATCAAATACTGACATGGATGGGGGTATCGACATGGGCATCTGAATTTTGAAAACTTTCTTGCTATGGCTTCTAAACCTTTCTATACTGCAGCTGCAAACACTAGGACAGAAAGGTGTGCCACGATGCTGCAGAAAGTCCTCGTGTCTAGTTGAGGTGGCAATCCTATTTTCACTGGAATTGAGATTAGGCCTTTTTTACACGCTGCAGGGGACAGAGGCAGCTGGAGGAGGAGGAGGAGGAAGAGGAGGAGGATAAGGAGGGTCTGAGACAGTCATAACCCAGAGAAACCAGAGTTGATCCCGCTGCGCTTTCTTACCTGGAGCCTCTTGGGTTACGTTAACACGAGTCCCAGCGCAAAGACGGATTAGAGCACTGGGAATAATGCCGAGCCTTCCTAAAGAGCAGGGAAACCCCCAAGGAGCCAGGCTGCCTTTTCATTTCTCCATCCCAAACCTCGGCTGCTGCGAAGTGCCCACAGCGCCAACACCGAAGGAAGAGCAGAACTGGAGGGGAAAGAGCGATCCCTTTAGAATTTGCTTGGCTTTTTCAGCCAGAAAAACCGCTGAAATCCTGATTTCCACTGCTGACTCCCAATGTACAAAATCCACTGATCCGGGGTTTTTCAGAATTTGTGGGTGCTGCCTGTCTTCTGCGTCCACAGCCCCGAGCCAGGAGCGGTTTTGCGTGCAACGAGGGGAGCAACATTATGATCTTTTTAATTGATGGAAAGACTCTTCTTGAATAAAATATGCCGCATAATGGAGTAATTCTGTGTTTTAAATAGGAACATAGAAATGAAGGACTCAGCCTGACGCTGCGTAACTCAGTCGCCAGCCCCACGCCTCCGAGGGAGGTTTGGAAGCTCCTGCCCACGGCACAGGCCAGGCAGTGCTGCCCCAGGCGGAATATTCGGAGTGAGCCCTATTTATTTCGTGCCTCAAAATCCCAAGACATGGCTTTGGGAAGCGCCGGCAAGATAGAGAAGTTATTTCATTTCAAAATGTGCAATTTTAAATTTCAAAAGCCAGTAAACTGTATTACTTTAAAAAGACAATCGTTTTTCTCCCCCGTAGTTTAATGTATTAATTTCTGCAGCCCAAGGGCTAACATTGACTAACGTAACTTTAAAATGTCGCTTTCACTAGGAAACCAGAGCACATTTTTTAGTGTTCTCCTTTAATATTGCATTATTACTGTATTTTGTATTTGCCCTCCCTGGGCAAAGCTGCCCTCCCTCGTTTTCCCGGCGAGGAGCGAGTGTTTGTGCAGGGACCCGGGAGAAGGAAAAACTCGCTTACACAGGGAAGGGACGAGGAAGACCAAGGGGGCGAGAGGGATCATCTCTGCACGGCTCAGCTCTGGTAGTTCAACTCTTGACCAGTCTGAACAGGGAAAGCCTGGAAGAAGTGTGTATTTTCTGCGGGACATCCACTGGCAGACTACACTTGGGGCAGATTCAGCTAAGAAAGCAACTTTCAGGACCGAAACATAATTTTGAATGGGTAAATCAACAGCTTTTCCTCAACCTCCTTTTTCTATGCCAAAATACTTGGATCTGGGAGAACATCCCTACAAAGAAAACACTATGTTTAAAATATGGCCCAGTTCGGTGCTATATCCTTACCAGGGGATGGCTAACGCAGTTTCTGAGACGTCCAGTTGTTGATGAAGAATGCCTTAAATAAAAGAAAAGTAAAGCATTATCATCTTTGATCCATGGCACATCAGCCCCCATGGTCATGCCCAAGTGATTGGACACCAAAGGCCAAGCGTGACTCACCCCTATATTGAATTCCTCCAAGTCAAGCTTGAAGGAATTTCATGGAGAGGTTTGAGTCGCCTGTGCCAGTGTCTGTGTGCAGAAAGTCAAGGTGCTGGATGGTTTTCACTAGAAAACTTTACATGAAAAAGGCGAATAACAAACACCAAGGAAGGGCAGAAGGCATCTCCGTCCTCATTGACATCGCAGCTGGATTAGCTGGGAGGGTCTCAGTCCTAAACGACCAACTGATCACTGCTTCATATACGATTACCATGAGCTTCACCAGAGCTCTCCCTCAAGACTGGAACCGCTTTGTGCCCGACGACATGGAATCTTTCAGAGATGAGCATTTGTTTTGCTGCAGTAGGAAACGACTCAACGTGAACTGTGAAATTAAGTTTTCATGTCAGATGATTGAAAGCTTCATCCTGTTCCCCTTCCAAAGGATAAAATCCAACAGAAAAATGTGGATCTCCAAGTCTGACTGTCTTAAATACCAGAATACAAAAACATTTTTCCTTTTTTCTCTGAACTATTAAAAATATGCAAACCATAAAAAAAATAAGCTAGAGGTAAAAATGAAGAAGGTTTCTTTAACCATTCGCATTACCTGGAATAATTGCGGCCAAAATGATACTTCAAACGTGCTGTAAAGCAAGATTAAAGCCATACTTCCAAATGTCTTTTTCCTCAAATCCAAGATGATGTTCCTAAAACGCTCTTTCCGCTGCTCTTCATTGCGATCACCACGGGCACCATCTAACTTTTCTTAGAAACGTACGGTGGCTGGTACAGACCATGAATAGAAAACCGTCCCCACGGAACAGGCTGCAACCTCTGTCCATCGCTGAACGTGCATCATGAACTGATGGACAGTGCATGAAGACCAGGGTGTAAAAACGGTGTCCTCTAGTGCAAGGTACGGTACTGACTTTACATTACCAGATTATTCAGGTTTGTCTCATTTTACACTGCTAGAACAGGAAAAAAAATTCTGGATATTTTTACGCCATTTCCAAATCCACATGCAAGGAGAGCCAAGTGCAATGTCATAGAATCATAGAATGGTTAGAGTTGGAAGGGACCTTCAAAGGTCATCTAGTCCAACTCCCCTGCAAGGAGCAGGGACATCCCTGACTAGGTCAGGTTGCTCAGAGCCCCGTCCAACCTGGCCTTGAACGTTTCTAGGGATGGGGCATCCACCACCTCTCTGGGCAACCTGTTCCAGTGTTCTACAACCCTCATTGTAAAATTTTTTTTTCCTAATATCCAATCTAAATCTGCCTCCATCTATTTTAAAACCATTGCCCCTCATCCTATCACAACAGGCCCTCTACATCTTTCTTGTAGGCCCCCTTGAGGTACTGGAAGATCGCTCTCAGGTCTCCCTGGAGCCTTCTCCAGGCTGAACAGCCCCAACTCTCTCAGCCTGTCCTCATAGGAAAGGTGCTCCAGCCCTCTGACCATCTTTGTGGCCCTCCTCTGGACCTTCTCCAACTGGTCCATGTCCTTGTGTTGGGGGCTCCAGAACTGGACACAGTACTCCAGGTGGGGTCTCACCAGGGCAGAGGGGGAGAATCACCTCCCTGGACCTGCTGGCCACGCTCCTCTTGATGCAGCCCAGGATGCGGTTGGCCTTCTGGGCCACAAGAGTGTCTGTAATGTTTGAAAGTTTAGAAGACAGAAGTGCTACCTAATGCATATATTTTTTTCAGTATATTGCTTTCCCAAGTCAATTACGGCTTTTAAACACTCGCCTTAGCTTTCACTTTTACCTCGCTTAAAGATACACTTTTCACATATCCATTTGAATCTCCATTCTTTCAACCAGAGAGAATCTACTTGCAAAGGTAAGCCATGTAAGGATGTTTTCTTCTGAGAGTATTCTGAAATTCAGATTTCAAACCCAAGGTTGGAATGGTACCAGGCTACCTGCGTAGTAGAACTTGGTGAAAATAAATAACTGAGAATAACAGCACTTTTCCAAAACATTTGTTTCGCTTTGTTTTCTTTTATTTGATTTTTCTGTTTAACACAACATACTCAGCACTGCACGTAGTTCAGGACTGCACAGAAAAAAATACATCTGATCAGCCATAAATACCTTAAGGTCTTTATTGTGCTTTGGCCCAGGAACTACACAACCTTTCCCACCACCTACAAGCACAACACTTCTCGTTAACATCGAGCCACGGAGAACGAGCTTGAAGTACTGCAGTACCACCTTCTGGAAACGACTTTGACACCAACCTGAAGGGCAGTCAGAGGCAGTACCTTTGCAAACGTGGCATCCATTCCACTGTTTTATCTCATCTTGGCAATGGTTAATTGTTGCATCAGATATTTTTAGGAAACTCAGTGAATTTGCTGCCTCTGCTGTACTCCCAACTGGCCCAAGAATAAAAAAGAGCAAGGTTGAGCTGAGACCCTGAACTGTGTATCACCACTAGACCGGTTTTCAAAAATTGCGTACATTGCATTACAAGTCTGAGCCAGGCTTCATAAATTTAACATTAAACACTCACCATTAGTGATATTTTGGGCTCAATTCTGGAACCAGTAAGTGCTTTCTGCACGTCAATGGAAGGTGAAGGTGTTCACTTTGCCACATGTCAGTACACCAGAATACTGCGGAGCTTCAAATGCGCTACATCAAAAATGTTGGTTTATTTAGCAGTCGGGTAAATCAATGGAGATCACCTAATGCATCATCTACTAGATACATTTTTAAAAACCCCTTTATTTGTTTTTATTAAGAAATTTATGAACTATGCAAAAAAGTGTCATACAATGATTTACAAAACAGCATACATTTGCCAGATGTAACAGACATTTTACATTTTGATGGTAACACCTGAAAGACACATATTATACAATGTCAGTTATGAATAACCTGCTCAGGTCTTCATAATGCAAAGGGCTTCTGCAAAGAACATCTCACAGATGCAGCCACTCTCATATGTAAAACAAAGAAAAATGTATCTTGATGAATAACACAGCCGTAAAACCAGTATTTTCAAAACAAGTGCTTTGGGCAGAAAAACATATGTTGAAAGCTCTTCCTTATTTTAAACAAATAGGATATTTTAACCTTAAGGAAGCTCTCGATATCATTGTCAGTTATACATCTTAGATGGTACAAAACCAACCAACAATGCTGTTTGTTACTTCAAACAACATTCAAAGCACATTCCATAGTATTTGAAACAATTTACATTATCTCAGAAAAGACCCTTTATTGCTAAAGAGCTTGCTACAGTGACAAACCTGGGTTGCTACAGTAATCTGAAATCATCTACTAAAGAACTTGCTAGTACAGACACACTAACACAAATATGTATTACTGTAACTGTGAGTGAAATATTCTTTTGTCCTTTATAGGTGCAAGCTCCTTTTTTATTTTTCAACACTTACAGTTTGCTGAATTTCTTTTAGGGCAATTTAAATAAGTCTTTTCAGAGGTCCCCGAGGTTGCAGAAGGAACCAAACTACTAACTAGGTGCTTAAATAGGGAAAACTGTACTTCATCAGAGGCAACCAAGGTTAAATACTTTTAATGGCAATGAAAATTTAAAAGCTACTAACAGAAAGACAGTTAATTTCCCTTTCTTCTCATACATGTATTATGGACTACAATGTAGCTGCTCACTGGAGCTAGGACATTAGAACACAAATCCAGCTCAAAATGGGGCTGTGGTAAATAAATAATTCTGCCTGTCATCCAACAATTAACAAGAACCACACCAATTCTCACTCCTGTTCCCCACAAAATGTTTGCAATGTTTTTGTTTTTTAGTGTTTGTCAAAATATGCCAGTACAAAATATTCAGCAAGCACTTACGGAAGTGACCGAAAGGACAGTTACTGCTGTACAGTTACACTAGCTCTCGCTGCGGGACTGCCTGCTGCTCGCTCTCTTTCCTTAGCAATTTCCATCTCTATTTTGGCTTTGATTTTATTCCAATCAACTTCCAGCTGTAAGAAGAGAAAAGCCAGTAGGCAGAGGTCAACTAACGTTATATAGAGAGGTCAAACAGAGAGCTGTTCACTGACCGGACAATTTGAAGTTACAATTACCCAATGACCATATCCATCACTGTATCGTTCTTTAGGTGCAAGTGACAACTTATCCTAACGGAATGTATGAAGGCACAGCTGAGTTCTAACAAACTGAGATTTCCACTTTCAAAATAAAACAAGCTCGCTACGTTTTAACAGATACTAATACATCTCATTGTGTCTGATAAAAAAAACCCCCAACATTAAAACATGAAAATAACTCAGACCAACTTGCATCTAATTTAAATGTAATGACATCTGTGTCCTGTTACCGAGAATATAGCCCTTTATCAACCATACAGGCAGCCATGCCTTGACCGCACTTAAAGTCCACCAAGTAAACTGACAGCACATTACACTGGTTATCTGACAGAAATCACATTTCTGTTTGAAATTTCTCTTCTGCATCCATAAATGTTTTAGCTTTACCTTGGCGTTTCTCCAGCTGCAGAGAATCGTCATCTGGCTATATTCTATTTCAGTGAAACTTCAAACAAGAGATATAGTACAACATCCATGGTACGGTGAGGTACAGCAGTTGTCTTTCTTTCCAAAAATGCTTGATGGGAAAGAACGGATCATGGTGCATTTGATGACTACAAAAATATGTCCAAAAACCAGGCAAAAATGTAATTGCAAAGTTCAGCTTCACTGCTGAAGAATTAAGACTGTCAAAGACAGGATGGGAAAAAAAATCTCCACTGCTACACAGGGGGTTTTGAGAGTAGCTGTTATTCTGTTATCTAAGTCACAAAATAATAAGGAAGATTCTTTATGAGGGAAGATGTAACTGCAATACCCACATTCTCGTGTGAAAAGGTTAACCCTCAAATTCAGGATGCATTCACTGGGTCCAGGTGCTTTGGATCTGATGACCGAAATCTTTGCGGCGCACTAAGAAAGAACATGTTTGTGGTAACAGATGTCACACAGATGCTAAACACACCACGAACAGGGCTCATTCTGCCATCCAGCCCTGAGAGCTCCTTGCCAACGAGGCCGACACGCCTTGCCAGTGACACCTAGCAACTGCCAAGATACGGATTCTCAGTATACACAATAGTTCCTAATACCTTATATATAAAGACGTGAGAGATAACGACTAAGCACATTGTTTAAATTCCATATCTGACTCCAGATCAGTGATCTCAGCTACAGTATAGAAAAGAGGTAAGAAACTCTCTACTTAAGCCCAAAGGAGCTTTAGGTGGTGAGAGGGAAACTGAGACCCTTTTTTTTTTCCCTGAGAAGGAACAGCAGCACAAAATCTTGCTTTTCTCTTCAACGCCCTTAATGCTTCCTTCTAACTTTGCTATACGAGTCTGACAGGCTGCATTAAGAATTTAATTACCACTGTAGCCAAGAGCTTAAAATCCACTTCATTAAGCAGGTTCCCTCCTAGATTCAGATCCAGCAGCCAAGACCTCTAGAATATGGAAGCGGAAAAGGATTTCTTTACTCCAGCAACCTTCTGCAGTCTGAGAGCCAAGTTTAAAGACTGGGTGTAAGGTGAAATGGGCTCCACTTGCGTCACTCTGGTCACGCTTGATCACTGACAAGGTGTTATTGCTTAGGAACCCTTCCAGAAACTATGACTTTCTTGATGATTTAAAGACAAGACAGTATTACCTAAAAAGTCTCTTTCAGAAGCATCAGAGGATTAACATGATTTTTGCTCAATAATGGATTTAAAGTACGTAGAAGACAAACTTCCAGCACAGCAGCCAAAATTGCTGCATGATAAGAGTGCTTGGAATCTGTTGTGTAATTTTTTGGTATTTTCTAGGTAAAGTACTGCAGAATGGCTCAGTGATGGGACAGATATCGTGCAGACTTTTATTCTTGTTTAGGAAATGAAACATCCTTAGAAGCGCTAAAAGCTAATGACTTACATTAGAAATACAGCTTTACTGAAAGTGTGGTGGGCACTGTCCAATTAAAGGATCTGAGCTAACAGCTTGAATGTATTTCCTGATCCATCGGCTACAGTGGATGAAAGGATCAGACACAGTCACAGTACGCATCTCTTGTCATAGTTTCACCCTCAAACAGCGAGGGAAAGAGCAGGAAGGACACAGAGGCTGCAATTGGAATTGCTGTCTAAGATGCACATGTGGGTGCCTCTCACAAAGGAAATCTGCAGTGGAATCTAAGATACTTCTAGCTCATGAACTAAGATCTGTCCTCAGTCTTTAAGATCTGTGAAATGTTAACAGATTGAAATGACCGACTGACGATGGAGAGGGTTTCCAGAGGTCTGATGAAATTGTATCTTTAGCTATTTATGATATTTGGCAGAACAGTTCGCAACAGTTCGCTCTTAATATATACCTGGATGCCTTCAAAGTTTGTTATTGTTGCTATCCATAAAATGACATAAAATGTCGAAGACATTTAAGAGGTATACATGCAACCCTACTGAGGTCTAGCTCCCTGTTTACAGAAAACAATTGTGCCCTCGTTTGTATAATCCCTGCCAGGTACTACATACATACATTCTGTATTTGTGCCTTCAAATAAAACACATGCACAACTATTACTAGCCCAGTAGCCACACATCAAGCTATGAACTTGTACTCAGATGTCAAATCTTCTGATTTGTGTCCACACTTGAACCAAAGAAGGAAAATGTGAGAGCGATTCCCCCCTCGCTCCCCTCAAACTGGCTACAAAGAGGAGGCTGACCTAAAGATGCAGGAGTAATTCTGAGGAATACTTACACCTTCTGCGTATTGCAAAAATCTTTTGTTAGTTTCTTTTTTACCAAAGTCCTCTAGGAACTTTTGTCGATAAGCCAGGACTGTGTCAACATGTGTCTTGTGCTTTACCGCTAGTTCCAGAGCCCTGGAATAAAACAGAAACAGGCTTGTCAGGCTATAGAAATGCTCTGGCACAGCTACAATCACCATGGTTTTGCAAAACGATACGCTGAAAAGTGTTTGGGCTGCAGGCAAAGATTCCTCATCTATAGTGCCAAGTAGTTTTACATTAGTATCAGTCACAGGAGGTTAAAAGTAGCCAGAGAAGGACACTGTCTGCTTTATGATGCATGCTACGAAAAATCCCCAACCATTATTTCTGTTGACAACCTCATCACATCATTGGAATTTGACAATTAGAAGTCTTTTTATTTCAAGGAAAAAACCCAGAACAGTTAGAATTTAGCACTCTCAATATAAAAGGGCAAAGGTAATAATTTTTAGTTATGTTCTTACAGTCAGAAATTGCTTCTGAACAGTATCATAATACGCATTTATGGCATATGCTGCACAGCGCTTATGAATATTCTATGGGGCAGAAAGATTAGTTATTAGATTAGAATAATTTATTACTCTCATCTGTTTTCTTCTCAGTGGTATAAGGAATACTTATGTTTGATACATACAGTTTTTAGATGACACATATTGGACAACATAATAAAAAAAACACAGACATGTGAGGGAAAAACAACTTTTTGCCCACAGTGATACAAATATAATAGCAGAGAAATTAGTAGTAAACGACCTCAGGAGATTCTGTTAGAAAACGTGGGTTTTGTTTAAAGGAGAAATTCCTACTTTGTTTTCTCAGGCCTAATTCATATTTCATCCACCTACACAGTGCTGGGAGTCTGAATAGCCATGTATCTATTTTTAGCAACAAGACATTTCAAAACAGCCTTAATTCTTTGGGGGTCACACACAGTCTGAGGTATCACTAAGGACTTTTCTGTATTAACAATGATGAAAAAGCAAAATGTTATTTAAAAATGCTTCCAAGCATGTTTTGGACTTTCATCACAGAATACTTGTACCTTCTAAATATGACAGAAAAACAGTTACTTCTTTGATTATTGTCAGGATATGATTTACTTCACCGTTTCACAGCTCTGGGCAATTACGGAGAGGAAATCAGACAGCAAAGTATCTGCTCCAAAACAACTGATGTAAATAATTTACAGGTTACCTCAGTAAGACTGCTTATAAATATATTATCTTTAAAGAAATACTACCTATCCCAATTGTAGAGATTAATGTTGACTTGGATAGCTTGATAAACAAGGCCTGTTTGAAGAAGCAGGGTTTCAGCTTCTTGGGTGTTGCCACTGAAGAGCAGTATATGAGCCATCCTTGATTCCTTCGACGGAAGATCTTTGATGGAATTGATATACTGGACTTTGTCAATCTGTTAACAAGACGTACAATAGTTTAATAAGGGAAATGAATTCATAAAATCAGTTTTTGCAACAATTTAACTGGAAGTAACAGCATTTTCTTACCTCACCAATTGAGGCATAGGCGATTTCTGCTGTAGCCATGTCTTTGCTGGCAACCGCCATAGCAGCTAAACATGCCCACATAGCTTGATCCTGAAATTTTAAAAGAATGCAACTCCTAAAACTTCAAGTATTCATTATCATGAAAAAAAAAAAAAGATTTCTCAAAGGAAGTATACAAGTCCCAAAAATAACATATAACAACACGACATTTCTTAGCATGCCATTCATGGCACTGTGGTCTAAGTCTCTCATTAGAAAGTCATTACTTAATTATTTCTCAGAACTCCTTCATTATAAAAATGCTGAGGGTGTGATCAGCTGGGACTGACAGCGTGGCTGAATGAAGCATTAGTTTCCAGCATCTCAGTCACTAATGAACTCCTCTTACCATAGCATCGCTTTATGACCTCATCGTTGGTGTCCCTGTCACTATTTGTGGAACTATGCTGCAAACCAAATCACTGGTGGTGGTTAAAAGAAAATATTTTAACCTGGCTAATCATAACCTGACTTCACAAATAACTGTACTGGAGTGACAATGCTGATAATAACTGTACATTTATCATAAATGTACTATAAATGAAAGAGGAAAAAAATTACTTGACTGCAGAACAGACTACTAACCTGCTGAAAAGTAAAGAAGAGCTTCAAAAGTTCTGTCTCCTTCGTGATATTTTCAGTATATTTTATGTTTAGAATTAAGAGTTAGAAAAACTTAGTGGTAAAAATAATATTATACCCTTGTTTTCTATTTTCATTACTTTTGCACTTTTTTTTACAGAACCTTAAGGAAACCCCACTAACTCAGGAAAACATTTAGGAAAATCCTAACAGGTTGATATCTTCCCAAAAACATTATGATAAAGACACACTACTAAAACATATGAGTCAATATAGTTTAGGCTACCACATCTGAAAACTCTAGTTCAGATAAGAAAAATAGAACTTTGAATACACTTGTTAGTCCTCATGCAGTCTAGGAAGTAAGTGGAATTATTTTTTGTTAAATATGTTCAATAACAAATTTGAAAATGAACACTTTGTAATAAGAATCGGTTTTTAGAAGCAGCATAGGATTACTACTGATTTAAATCAGAATAAATAGCTACACTGAGTATGCTCTACAGATATTCTCATGCTGTGGGAATACAAAATTGGTCAGACGCACTGAACTGCAGGAATTTAGCCTAAGGCTGTGGTTTAACCGTCACCATCTCTGCGCCTCTGGCCACGTGTTCCTACTCTTTACCATGATTCAGGACAAGATTAACCCTCCTGCTGGTAGCCCATAATTTGGCAGAACTGAAATTATTCAGAGAATCAAATGCTCATAAAATATTTGTCATGTTCTTTTCCTGCTTCTGTATTATTTAGAAAAAAATAGGTGATAAAACGCTGAAAGCTCAGCCTGTAATGATGCAAGAGACCAAGCTTCTAGGAGTTCTTCATGAAGAGGCCGTGCTGTTCTCTCTTTCCTCAGAAAGGTGGTCCATTTTCTTCTTACTGATTGGAAAGACTTTGAACTGTCTACTTGGGTTGCCAAAATCAACAAAGCAGACCTGTATCTCCATGAAGAGTTTACAAATCATGACGGAAAACAGAGCACTCAACCCAGAGCAGCTGGGATGGCTCTCTGTTTACCTTGCTGGAAGGGCTTTCCAGGCCATCCCTCAGCCCAAACACCGCACAACCTGAAACGGGAAGGAAATCCTTACCATCTCGGTTAGGCGGGTTTAGATCGCCTTACAGCAAAGACAAAAAGCTTTCTTTTGTAATCAATGGAAAGGAGAAATCTTCAAAGACTGACTCCTAGGTGCCTAACTTAGATGCGGAAAGCCAGATGATGTGACTACTCTTCACGCTGAAAACAAAGGTTCTGTTACATTTTTTTCTTGAGAGCAACGTCTTCCTCACTTGTTGACAACTAAGGAATAATGAGGAAAAGCTCATAAAAAAAGGACAGTGAAAAACCATGGTACCTATATTGGCATTTCATTTAAAAAGCACCAAAGATTTGAAACATTTTTCCTTTTAAGTACGACTAAACTCACTGGATGACTCTACCTATAAGAATGAAGGGGATTCATTAAAAGTTAAAAAAAAAAAAAAAAAAAAAAATCCTTGAATTAGAAAACCTTCATACTAATCAGAAAGAAACAGTATTATGAATATTACCATCTGATACAGACGTTTTATTTTTAAAGATAACGCATTAGATGACTCAAAAAAATTAATGTAATATTGTGTTTGAAATTTGAAATCCCACTTCCCGCTGCCAAATACTGGAATAAAAGCCTACCACTAAAGGGGTAACGCTCAGAATAAAAATAATTATACAACCCAAATTATCTGGATGTGTAGTGATTTAATAATATAAATACAAAAATATTTTAAATACACATTTAAGGTCATAATAATCATACGAAGCACTAAACTCTTCTAGGAGTAAATGGGGAAAAGGAAGCAGGGTTTAGGGGGTGGGGGGGAGAGCGGGGTGGGATTTTTGTTTGTCTGTTTTAAAGACTGCCAGACTCACCTCATCTGTTGCTGTTGTCTAAATACAGATAAAAGAAAGCAAAAGAAAAACAAACAAACAAAACCAAGTGAAATCAAATATGAAAAAATACTAGGCAACTGTATGTGGAGATGGAGATAATTTTTAATTGGTTATATTAAGGCCTCGTCCTGAAAACTTATGCTTATTATTAACTTCTGTTAGTACCTGTGTTCAATCCATCTGGCTTTTGGTGTGAATAAAAGTAATAATTTTTATTATGTATAATGAAAATTATGAAGTTATGGATGTATATATATACTATGTAATTATGAAAATGTACAATTTTTCATGACTGGCCCCAAAATAATAATAAACAAAGCAGAAGAACGGGAATGAGATATAACATCTGATATGCAATTATCATTACTAAAGTAGTAAGTGAAAACATAAATATTACAGTGAAATCATATCTGAATGTTCCTGATAATTAGTATTTACCTTGACGAAGCGACACAATCTGACAGCATCTTCCCATTTAGAACTACTGACATATTCATGAAGAATCGCAGGATAAGGTGAAATATTAAGGTGAATAAGCGAACCATCTGCTCTCCTAATTGTTATTTGATTTCCTACAAAATGTACAATCTGGGGATTTTTGCTGAATTCACTGGGTAGAGAAAGAAAGGTAAGTTAATATTGATTTCTTTCTTACTGAAAAGAACATTCGGCTTTAAAGAAATCTTTGTGTCAAAGTTACAAAATTATTACACTTCATTATTTTTTGATAATTCTTTGAGGAATGAGTAACCCTGTTAAAATACATAACAACAATATTTCGATAAAAAAGGATATATTACCTTGCATCTTTTTCATACAGAGTTTTGGGCAAAAGGTCTTTATCTACGTAGACCGTGTTGGGGTAGTACCAAACTGTAAAACGGGTATCCTGAATCCCACAAAGAATGTTAGACGTGTCATTCCAAGCCAAAGTTTGAACCATTGTCCCTTAATTTAAAGATAACAGAATAATATACATTTCCACAGGAAACTTCAAAATAAACGTACACTTCTCAAAACTGTAGCAAAAGGGTAATTATTAGCCTGTCTTAGTTCCCTTTAAAAGGAGTGGTTTTAACCCCCGAGTTTGTAAGGTAACTTCTTACAAACTCAGCCAAATCCAGTTCTTTCTTTCTGAAATTAAGTTCTTTTCAGAATGATGTTTTTTGGACTTAGTTTTGACATTGGAGATCAAAATTAATACAATGCTCAAGACTGCACCTTCGTACTTACTGGATCATGCATCTGTCTACAGCATTTAAACTTTTAATTCCAAATATTATGAACTTAAGAGTTTTCATTTGCAAGAAGAATGTCTGAAAGATTCCATATTGAACAACTCTGAGGAATACATCGTTCTCCAATATCCTCTTAGCTGCTTACTCTGGAACGCCGTAACAATTGCTTAAATGTTAATAACTGCTTTGCACATCGCTGATATAAAAATTATCAGAATTTAGATAAAATGTACTAAAATAGTTTCTACCATTATCTTATGAAAGCCACAGGACTATTCCCAGTGTTTTTTCAAGTCCAATTTCACTATTAATTAAAAGGCAATATTTTGTCTCTTGTACCTGATAAAAGTTTATCTTCCTGCTAGCATGTAGTTAAATGTTACTTGAATTTTTCTTACCTATTTTGACAATCTTCTGTTCTTTTCCAAACCGTTTAACTGAAGTAATGTAAAGGTCTCTGTTCTTATCAATAAAAGTTATTTTTCTTTCACTCATAAGTCCTTTCTGGTCCAAAGCAATCTCCACAATTTCTGTCTGAAAAGGAAAAAGAAAATATCTGATTTTTATTTTGGAGATTCTTACCACAGAAAGCATGTGATATTCAAAAAAATGAATGCTTTACTAAAAACAAGGCACAAAACTCTTGAAAAACTGGACTGTGAAGACTCTTTATGTGTATCTTCTCTGTTGAGTGAAGCATTATACAAATTGAATTTCATGCAGATTAAAACAAAACTGCAACAGAGACGAGTTAGCAGGAATTTACTACAAAACTACAGAAATACAAGTGGCAATCCCAAAGCAAAAGCTACCAAAAAGATGAATATTTATTCCTCCCTCCAAAGAGGCTGCCTAATTTTGCTTTTGTTGTATACCACAAGAGCAAAGAAAAGTAAAATGCAGTTCAGGCAATCATTTTTGAGGTAAAACCAGTAAAAGCTCAGACTGAAGACAGAAAATGTTTCAGTGATATTCTTTTCTTCAATGCCAACAACAGGTTAATAATAAAAGCTGCTTTGGAGTACATGCAAAGGGAACTCAGGTGATCAGTTTTACTGCATAACAAAACTATTTACCTGTAGTTTCAAACTCTAATGTGCACGGGAAACAGACACCAGCAACTGAACACAGCCTATAGTATATACCTCTGCACACCAACACTGCATAAAGAATCTGATTTTTGTTATTTTATAAGTCAGCTAGAGTTGTCAAGCTCCTTTCTGTTAAGACTGTAAACCTTTAACAGGTTATTAGACCCATTATTGATTCTTAATTTCAAAGCATAATAAAAAAAGAGACATTATATCCTCCACTTTACCTTATGGGTTAGAGGCTTTCCATCACCCAATGGCTTTCCAGATAAAGCTTCAAATATGTAGATAACTGGAAAAAAAAAGATTATATGGTTTATTAGATAGAAGCAACAGTTCTTCACGGACTTTTCAAGAAGCTCTGTTCATTTTCAGAGCGTAATTTACTCCAAGTGGATACTGTGTGCTAGATTTACGAGTGGCTTTCACGCTCTGGCCAAAAAAAGAATCTTACAGTTGGGGAAATGTAATCCTCACAGTCTGCTGAGCTCAGGAATAGTCTCGTTTTGCAATTGGAGTGATCTGTGTTAATTATCAAACATCAGCATTTTCAGAGCATCGATAACCATCGAAACGTGCTATTATGGACTGATACGGAATTGAGAAAATAATGATTTACTTCCTAGCACAGCTCAAATAGTTACTGACAGAAAAGACATGGAGTTCTACCCGATGCAAGCCTGCACCCTGCATTCTGAATAAATTAATGCTACCAAGGCTATCTGACAGATTTACTCAATCTTAACCCACAATTTTGATGAATATGGAAGTTTAGAAAGTGATACCATCAACTGATGTATTTTCCTAAAGGAATTACTATCAGATATATAGAAAGCTGTCCTTTGAAATGTTGGGTAAAACATTCTTCAGAAGCACTCTCTATTTTGTTAATAATCTATTGTTAACAAAATTGTTATTAATCTCTATTTTGAATCCTTCATACAGTAGTCCCTAGGCATATTTTCTTCCAAGACTGAAGGGTTTCTGCTTGTCACGATGATACAGTTAATGACAAAACATTAAGAACCAGCCTCCTCAAAAAGCATCTGCTTTATCCAGATATACTTGAATTTTATACATAATTCATGCAATCTTTACTAAAAGTCTCTCTCTCCCATTCTCTTCTTGTCTCACGCTCAAAAACAAACAAAAAAACCAGACAACACAATAACCTTTCAAAAAACCCCCACCTACATCATCTGTATTTTTGGGATATCCAGTGAAGTCTCAAATTTGCTACCCGTCTGAAAATAAAGTTTCTCTTTCCTTCTATTCATACATATTTTATATATATTCTGTGAATTTACATGAGTTCAGACAGACGTAGGCAGAGCAGTGAAACCTAGAGAAAAAAAAGTAGCATTATAAGGAACACCAGCTGTAACGTAAAGCACGTGATTCCGCGTTCATTCATGGAAGGCACAGATGTGACAGCAACGTTGCAGATGTTCAACAGCGCATCCCGCCTGCGGTTTCAATGCGTTACCTGTAAGTACAGAACGCAAGACGAACGTACGCGCTCATTCCAAAGGATGGCAATGTTAACATGGTAAACCTGCCACGCATGTCTCGCTAGGACACAGGATGTTGGTTTGAGGTCAATGGTTATACAGGCAGGATTTAAAAAAACCCCACCAAACTGTAAGAGCAGGTGTTCAGAAAGCATTAGCTGAGTTTGCAGAGGAAGAAAAGAAAGGGTTTCGCAAAAGCGTTGCTCTTGGCAGCTGCCTAAATACACAAAAGAAAACGAGTTGTTCCTGAGAAGCGGTACTTTTCTCACTTTTATGCATGGCTCCCTGCATGAAATTTATTTTGAGCTAGCTAAACAAGCCAATTTTACTGCTACTATACTAGCTATAGGAAGTGAGATTAAGAGAGTTTTAAAGAAAACCACTGCACCTAATTGACAAGTAAAATTGGCTAACTTTCCATTAATCTACAATGTTTATTAAGGTATTTCAGAAAATAAGTTTGGGGTTGGTTTTTTTTCTCTCTGTCTGGAAAAAAAATAACTTTACAATCGTTTAGAACCTAAAAATCTTTTTTATTTGTATAAATATAAAGAGAGAGCATTCTCTCCCTTCGAATATCCAGAGAAAAAGAAGAGCTACCATATGTCTTTTAACACAGGCATTCTATTACCATGGAAGAACTGCTCCTAGGGCCAGCGGCTCGCTTTTGACAATGGCTCACCTCCCTCTTCCAGCTTCATTAGAGACCGAGGAAGGACTGTAAGTGCAGAAGTGCAAGGCTTTCCTCTAGATTATTGAAAGAGGAAGAATATCTAAGTAGCACCACCAAAGCACAGCAAATTGTCTTTGTTTCAGAGTAAATTAGCTTGTAGAGAGCCACGTGCTATGACATGTAAACTGCTTCCTGCATCAAACTGAGCTATCTTAGACATTTTTATAATGCACTGCAAAACAGGCAAAAAAAAAAAATCCAACACTTCTGCCGGGGTGAGTAGAGAAGAATAAGCAGGCCTAGATAAGCCATGGTTTCCTGCGCCAATAATCTGTTTTCCCATGTGCTGGCATATTACAAGGCTTTTTACCACTACTAGTGGGATTGGATCTAAAAAAGGAAAAAAAACCAAACACCCTTACTCATTGCCCTGATGGAAGGTCCTACCAACAGAATCATTTGGGGAGCTTATCTTGAAACACAGCCAGAAACCCAAGCTCTGGAAATCACAGTTTTGACGAAGATTAACCCGCGTGCAGGCTGAGAAGACTTTCAGGACGCTAATAGGAATGGTTAGGAGATAGAGAAGCTCTTCAGTCTTTTTTATTCTAATTGCATCAAGGTGCCAATATGGCAATAAAATAAAGTCTCTGTGTTCTATATATTGAGTAATACATAAACAAACATATATAGATTTGTGCAATATAAATACAAAGACAGAGAGTAAAAGATAAATGATCAAAAATAAGATGCAATTCTTACTTATCTTTTTTTTTGCAAACTACTACTTTCTTGTGAATAATTTACACTGAAATATATTTTTGCTAATTAAAATCCATTGTGATTATTACACAGCTATTTTAGATCTCTTTAATGCCTTGATGCTCCAGGATAATATCTTCTGAAGTAGTTGTCCTTAAAAATGAAATGCACGTTACAGTTATACTCTTATATTATTATTATACAGTTATACTTTTATATACAGTTACTACTCTTTAAAGTAACTAATAATATCTAAACCAGCTGTGTAATAATTAAAGTATTTTTTTAATATAAAAGATAAGGATGTACAAGAAAAAAACACACACGTAAGTTGTACAGAGCAGCAAAAATGCTTTGTAACAAGGAAGTGAGAAAAACCTCACTTAATTTTTCGTTTGCTTGGGAGGGCTATTTTAAAGGATTATTACGAGGGGGTTTTTTAGTCATCAAGTAATTTAAGTTGTGGGTTATAGGCTGAGAAAACGACCATGCAGTCGGTACTAAAAGACTAATTGCCTATAATGATCAGGATCTTCTTTTGTCTTCTGCACTGCCAAGTGAAAGTTTTCTTCTTCTATGGAATAAAGAAGATAATATGGTTCTTCTTACTGCAAGACAAAGAACTCTAAAATTGTGGAACTGTTTAAAACCTAATCATTAAGCCTAGGATAACAGATAGACTTACAGATAACAGGCTGAGTTAGTGTCTGTTGGAACCACAGTCAGGAAGTTTTCACTCTTTCACTTTGCAAGAACAGCAGCTCCTGTGCACAGTTGTTCCCACTGGTAACCCCCTTACCGGCCACATCACAGGAGAAATCCCGCTCTAGAGAGCACTGCAGCCCTCTGTTATAACATTTGTATGGCCTGCAAGTGGCACAGTTATGAAGTTAGATGGAAGCGTCTATCTCCAGAAGACGCTGAAAATTTTAATTGCTGCACAGGAGCAGCAAACAAGAGGTGGAACAAAGGAAAAAAGCTAACTGGCAAAAAATATTGCCGTACCACTCATCAATGCAAAAATTTACCTGAAGCTCATTTGGCCATGTTACGTTTTATGACTATAGTACTTTTGATGCCAAAACACAAAATTTAAGAGCATAAAAGTCTTCAGGAACACAACACAGAGACAGAACATCACAGCCTTGTAACGATGATCCTATCAGCTGCCTATGTAACTCACATGCTGTAAAGACAGAAACCCAAATAAACTAAAACATCTGAGAACTAAAATTAATCACAGCTAATGCACTGGCAGCTTCTAAGAGCAGCAGTCAAGCAGAAAAAGTTGTTGAGGTACTTCTTTAGAAAATCACATGTCAGAGAGTGAAAACCTACTGTTCAAGTACTTACTGTAAATATTCCATGGTTCTCTGATGCATTACACACAACTGGAAGCTCAGAGACATCTCTCATCCTCTTTTATTGTTTTAATCAAAATTAAGCAAGACCCATAATTTTAATTCACTTTAATAATAAATATTATCTTTAATTTATATCACAGATAAATTGTTTACGCTTTATGCTTTCTTTTTTTACCGTAACTATGCTAAGCAAAATTAAATGTGAAGATCTTGAACACTTCATAAGTAATTATTAGCAAACATGGAACGATTAGAACTGAGAACTTACCCTTCTCATCAGCTTTGTCTTTTACTGCCAGAGTATCATTACTCAGAGATACTGTCTGGGCATTTAAAATGTCTGTTCTCATTCCTGGAAATTTTGGAGAAGAAATTAATCTTCCTTCATATGAATATAAATAAAGTCCTCCACCATCTACAAGAAGAAAATGCCTACAAAAAAAAATAAAAAAACAAACAAACAAAAATGCAAATCTCTAAATAATACAGAAAAGCATGATGACAGTTTCAACAATTTGAAGGTAATTGTCTAATATCCTGCAACTGTTTTCAGCTAAACTACATAATTTTTAAGTCTTACATTTCAAAGTTGATATTCTGAAAGCTCTGTATGGAAAGTTTCAGTTTTAATGTGAAAGTTATCTTTTTCCATGAGAAATATTTATTATCTGGAATCACTATGATTTTATTATAACTCTTGATGACAAAGCATCCAGCTGCATTCCGTACTCCCCACACATCACTCCATGAGCTCACGCTGTGTGCATATATGTGAGAAACAGCCTGGATCATAGAATCACAGAATTGTTTAAAGACCTTTAAGATCATCGAGTCCAACCATTCACCTAACACTGCCAAGCCCCACTAAACCATGTCCCCAAGCACCACATCTACACATCTTTAAATACCTCCAGGGGTGGTGACTCAACCAGCTCCCTGGACAGCCCGTTCCGGGGCCTGACAAACCTTTCAGTGAAGAAATTTTTCCTAATATCCAATCTAAACCTCCCCCGGCACAACCTGAGGCTGTTTCCTCCCATCCTATCACTTATTACTTAGGAGGAGACCGCCACCCGCCTTGCTAAGTTTACAGCTAGCTTTGAAATAGTATCACCTGAATAATTTCCTTCAGTACGACTAGATTATAATGTAATTATAACGTTACCACTCATTGCACCATGTTGTGTTTGCACACAACATCTCTCAAGGTAGACTTGTTTTATCAAAACCTTAGGTTCGTTTCCATGGATCACCTACACTGCCAAAGAATCCGCGTCATGTTTTCAAAATTTACTTTTAAATCGGCAGCACAAAACTCCAAATCTAGAAATCGATCTTCAAAATCCTGCCCATTTGCTTACCCATTCTCTACTGCGGTATCTTTGTGGGCGAGGACATAAGTGTTTAATCTTAAAAGCATGCATAAAGATGTGAAAGACTGTCTTTCTACAAAAGTACACATAAAGATCTCTTTGACAAATGATTTTCAGGAAATACAGATTAAACTGAGAAAAAATATAGAAATTTATTGCAAATAGAAATACAAATATGTAAAAAAAACTAAACTATTTTTATCTGGCATGTTTGGCAATGTTTTTAATAAAAATTGGAGATCAAAGATAATTTATATAAAATATATTCCAGTTAAAAAAAAAAAAATCAATATAAAACATCAAAAAAACCAGATGCTGGTGTAATGTCAGAAGATCTACTTTCTTCCACAAATAAGAGTATAAACATACAGATGTAATACATTAAAAGATTCATTACCGTCATCACAGATCTATGACAAATACACCAGCTAAGCCTTTACATGCTGCTTACCAACACTGTATACTTTTTGTCTATTTCTAATATTTCAATATGTGCTTACGTTAGATAACAAAATTTTAGGAAATGCATGTTCACATCTAGTAGCGAGCATTACAAGAAGGAACCTACTTTTCTGCTTGCAGAATCAAACTGACTGTTCCTTCCTTCAGGTCAAAGATCAGCGGTGTATTCCAGTTCTTTGTACTGGAAAAAAAAATAAAATTCATCATTCATTAAAACTGCTAATCTTCACATATCATTGTAAATACAAAGGTGAGTTCACTAAGCAAAGCACAGACATTTTAATCATCTAAAATTCCTAAAAAGGGAGGTTTTGAAAAGGAAAACAGCATTTGGGAAGCCAAGTAACGCTGATAACCATGCAGTATGGTCCAATAACACTTCTGCCTTCATTTTTGCTTCCCTTCACACTAGCAGCAGCTGACCTAGGAGTCTGAGTAAACAAATGAAACAAACATGTTTTTAAAATATTTCTGAATTGTGAGTTCTGATTTTACAGTGATCTGGGGGCAAGACAGAGTCCCTCTCCTGTGTGCCCTGTTACTGTCCAGCATTAGTCATCTCACTGAACCGGTAAGTGCCTTTAGGAGTAAACTTCAAATTTCAGCATATGAAACAGAATATCATGTTCTTCAAACATGATGCAGGACTGAATCACTCCTATTCTATTGCAAAATAACGGCATGCCAGAAGCACTCTGCAAAGAAAAAAAAAAAAAAAAAAAAGGAGTCCCTAGATGGAGGCACAAATACATTTGCATCCAGCCACCGTTCCCGCTGCCACTATGTGAAAAGAAAGCTTGCCAATTTTTTGTAGCAAAATGAGCAGGGAATCACGGCACCAGCAAGAAGCTGAAAGGAAGGATGACGGGGGAGGGCAACTACGCTCCGATACATTTTGTTGTAGATGATGCTAGGTTTCACAGAATATTTCAATTAGTGAAAAAAAAAAATATTAAAACTAACTACTTTCTGCTACTTTTATAACTGTTAGATAAACTTGAGAAAGCTTCATGAATTTCTATTACTTACGAAAACACATAACACTGAAGAGAAGTGGAAACAACCAGATGTCCGTAGTTCAAGGAGGCCTTAATAACCCTGTCACGGAATTCCAGCAAATCTACCGCATCATTAACAACATTGTGCACCTAATCAGAAGAAAATTCTGGTTGACTAAACCAACAGTAACTGAAATGAAAACTCACTAGTGAAATTCTTTCTTAGTATATACTAAATACACACCGATACTGTTACACCATTAGCAGAAGAACATACCTGTGTGGGAACAGGGACTTTCACAGCACTGGTGAAAACTTAAAGGTTCTGTAAACTCTGAATAAACAGTGAATAATTACCGAGGAGCTGGATGGAATTCCTTAAAAGAAAGGAGTAATTAATGCGTACTTGGAATACGCAAGGTTGAGAAAATTACCTGGTAGCAAAGGTGTCCAAAAGTTCCCATTTTAATACTCAGTGTTCAGTTTAAAATGTAATACTCATCTCAGCAATCTCATCATAATACCATCAAAACAATTCAGCAATATCCAAGATTTGGATAAAGATGTGTTATCTAGATGTTGAATAGCTCCAGCATATATTTTAAGCCTACTACACTCTGAAGTAAGAAAAATTGACGAGATGGCCTTGGTGAGCAGGCTGTGCCTTTGCCAATTCTGTGAAAATTTGCTCAAATGACAATGTTTCAAGAAAATCACAGTTTGCCTGTAATCAACACTTATTTTTGAGCTCAAAGATTTTAGACAGCTAAAATCTAAGAAGATATTTTATGATGGGGGGGTGGTTGTTTGGTTTTGTTTCTTTGGGTTTTTTTTTTGTGGTTTTTAAAGATGCCATCATTCTGAGGGTGGTACTCTCTCTCTGATTTTCTCCATTATGAAACCAACTGCAAAACAAGGACTGAACTCAATTATTATTAAAACCTAGAAACCATTTCCAAAGACATATCAATTGCTATGTCTACCACAGTGATACATCCATAGTTAAGTCAGCTATTGTAGTACTCGGAAAAAAAAGAATGCATCTAGAACTTTTTTTTTGGTAGGCAATATTTTCCTACACAAATATATAGGAATAAAATAAAATCACAATAAAATAAAAAAATAAAAAAATCAGTCCTGAATCGGGGTTAGCTCTGCTTCCTCAGTTGTTTGCATATCCAAACGCCCTGGAGATTATTCACAGAGCCCATCTGTTACGAGTCGATGTCTGGGAATGAAAGAAGAAATATCAATTTTTACCTGCTAATTTGTCTTCTGTGTTCCCAGACACTGACTCATGGTATCCCACCCACCAGACCAAATCGTAAGACAGCATTTCTGTTGTTACAACTTTTCCCAATTACATATTCAACATTAGGAATCAAGACCAAAAAAACATTTAAGGGCCTAATTAGGAATTTAGGATCTTGACTTTGAAATTGAAAATACTAGCCCAGTGTCGAATACCAAATGTGTAATTTGGAAAATTTGTAGGAATGGAAATCTTATATTATCCCGGTGTTCGGAGTGTGAACGTTGTGAGTCAGTGTCTGGGAACACAGAGGACAATTTAGAAGGTAAAAATTCATATTTTTGTATTAATTCCCAGATATTTGGTAACCTAAACGTGGATTCAGGCCAAGATTTTTTCAGAAGACAGATCCTAAACTTAAGCTCCAGAAACCACATGCAGGGGCCTGTTTCATTTCCAGCGGTGCTGAGACTTGGCAGCTCCCGCTGAGGTCAATGCCTGTTGCTCAGTACTCAGCTGGAAGCACCACGCAGGTACCCGATACACGACAAATTCCTGTAGCTTTGGAAGATCTGAATCTAGGCTGTAAGACAAGACGGTGCAGAAAAGCAAATTACAACTCTTTACAGCCAGCAACCAAATTTATCTGGAAATGCCCTAACAGAGCAATATTTATCACAGCTTCATTAACAACAGGGATACAGTAAACCTTACTAAAGCGTTAGTTATTACAAACTGCATTAGTGCCTCCAACGACTCATGAACGCACATAAGGTAAAGAAAGCTCCTCTAGATTATCTACGCTTAATTACGCAGCTTCATCTTTGCTGAGTTACTGTAATACTATTCTAAATGACGCTTTGGTTTTGGCCAATCTATTTGTATTGTTTTCTGCATAAACATTTTCATTACACTTGAAATTATCCTTCTCTTGTAAATGGCCTCCCACAGCTATTTTCACATGCTCTTCAAATGAGCTTTGCATTTTTCCGGAGGATAGAGTACTTCTGAGTTCTGTAATTCTGGTGGCATGGTTCGGTTTACACGGATCTGATCTTCTGTACAACTGATAGTTATTCACCCCATCTGCTAACTCTGGCCATTTTATTACCTTAAATGTTTTCAGTCATACATATACAGGGGAAAAAAAAAAAAAAAAAAAAAAAAAAAAAAAAAAAAAAGGATAATGGTTTGCCAAGGATGAAAAATTCCCATTTTGTAATTACGAAAAGAAAGCTAGTAATCAGAATGCACAGCTCTGAACTGTGATGATTACCTCCATGGTTCTCCTCTTAATTAATGTTATTTCAAAGTTCTTCCACTCCCAGCGTTGCTCCACGACATGGGCAAAAATGACATGTCCATTTCCACACGCTCCAGCCAGCTGAGTGCCATCAATAGACCAGGCAATGTTAAATATGCTTCCAGTGTTTGGCTTCTCTAAAGCATAAGACCACTTGCAGAAAAAGAGAAAAGAATTCTTAATTTATTTCTTTTTTACGTTTTTGAAATTATTTATTGTAATAAACAGATTTGCACAGTTATCGTTTTTAAGAAACATCAATGAACTAACTTTTTATTACAGCTTGAATACGCAAACCAAAGAGATTAGATGTCTTAAGTCAGATTCTTGAAAATCAGGTATACAAAAAGGAAAACCATCAGGTACGGCAGAAATTACAAACGTCACAACGGCTGAAGTACATTAGGTAAAAGTTATCAAGTCACCATACATTTAAAGTGTACGTAGTCATCCATAAATCTAGGCAATCACTACATAAAAATTAAGTGAAAGTACTTAAAAACAATGACATTGGTCACACGGGTGCAACAGCCTATGGTCTTAAGCGCGATGCATTCAGTTCATGCTGCAGTGACAGATCCTGAATACAGGAACGGCGAGGTCTGGCCAAAACCAGCCAGTATAAAGAAGGCACTCCTAGATATACTACATAGAGAATCGCAAAGCTCTTGCGTTGCTTCTCTCCGTGCTTCCAGCATAAGAGAGACTGGTGGATTAAGGAAAGCGCTGAAAGCAAAGCCTGGATACTGTTCTCCTCCTAATACACAAAAGCAACTTGATACCTTGCCTACCTTTTCCTCTAGACTCTGTTGTTACTCTACAGGGGAAGGACGTATTAAACATTTCCAGTTGCTATGCTTGCAATAACAACAAAAAATTGAAACATCACCGCAACCAAAGCAGTGACATCTGGCCCAGCTTTGGAGAGAACCAGAAACAATAGCTCCGTGCGCTGCGTTTGTTTAACGCTAATTAAGAGGTGCTCACAGAGGAGTATCACAGTAATGTCGTGGAGGTGCAGGTCAAGTAACTAATATTTCAGAGCCTTATTATCAAAATAAATAGTGTATCTGCTTTCGAATGAAGCTAGAAATTCAAATAGTAGGCAAAATGGCATCTGTGGGCTGGCTGCTAAAAGATGCTTTTAATAAAAAAAATTAATTTATACCCTCCAGCAACAGGGTGTAAGCGGCATTTCACATCCTCGTTCCTTGCCTGCCTCTGCGCAGGGTGCAGCGCCCCTCATCCTGCCCACGCAGCTCCACGGAATTGCCTGTGCCAGCGCAATGGGGATGCACAGGCAGAGCACGCGCTCAGATGAAGCAGCAGATGACTTCCGAGTCTCTGATACCCCCCCAAATTTTCATTCTCTCTGTTAGCATTGCGAAGAATAAAATTATAAATCCCCCTAGCACAAAGAACAAGGAAGAGTTATTAAAACTAGCATTGTTTTTTTTCCTTCTGATCCATAGCATGAAAGTAGTTACGAGAGATCCTTACATTTAGTACTAAACATTGATTTTGTTCCTTTTCAATATTTAAATTTATTCCAATGAAGAACTTTACTCTTAAATTCCCCCAGCCTTACGTACAAATCTCCTCTTACATTCTTATCAAAAACTAGAAGAATTTTCAGACCAAGACACTTGTTCTCTCTCTCATCTCAGAAATACAGTTCATACAAATCATCCTGAATCTCTGAACAAGCGTTTCCCTGAGAGGGGATGACAAAAAGTGAAATAACCTTTTTACGGACTTTTAGGAAGACATTAAACCAGGTTTTAAAATGAGAAGCGAATCTCAACGATAGCCTCTTCAGAAGGGTGTAACAGAATGCTTTAAAAATCATTTAGCAATTGAAGAACTACCCGAATATTCCAATGCATTTGAAATCTCAAGAATCAAATCAGTAAGAAAAAACCATGTGATTGAAGTTAAATGTAGACACAGGTTTCACATGACTTTTGGATACATGATACTATACCAAAGAGGAGACAGTTGGAAGAAAATACTCACCTAATGTCTCTAACACATTTCATATTCTGATTTCTTTTGCAGTACACAATAAACCCCAAGAAATACGAAGTCTTTCACACAAAGTCTTCATATGATTTATAAGAAATGAAATCACAAGAAGTACAGTAAAATAAAGGTGTCAGACTTACACATTCAACAGCAAGGAAACACAATGGGATGAAATTCAACCTCCCAGTTGTGCGAGCGGTTTGCAGAATACCGTGTAAGATGACCTACTGAGTTAAAGCTCTTTTACTGCCTACGCGCGTAAGGGTGAGCGAAAGACAATGTCGGCACTGACTGAATTCCCAATTTCAGGCACTCAATTTTAAGGCTTCGGCTTCCATACCTCTTGGCTTATAGACACGCCATTCACTGCCTATACGATCTGCAGTTGGGGAAAGTAATTGCAATTTTTGGAGGAAAGTCCATAACCTACTCTTCCGTCTCAACGGGATGAATTCTGTATGAAACACTCTACAGTAATTAAGAGCATAATATTTAACTCAGGCTGACATCCTTATACGGCAAACGAGTAAGCTCTTGAGGTTGTAGGACAAATGACTGTAACAAGCCCACTCAGAGAACGCTCTCCGTGTCCTACGTCTGAGACACATTTTTCACAGCTGGCCAGATGTGATCTGAGAACAGTTTGAAGAAGTACTATTTCAAAACTGCATATTGGGATCCTCCCAAACAGACAAGGCTGCTTCAAGGTCATTTCCCTTAGATCAAGAATCTACTCATCAGTCAGAATGAATAAGAAAGGGGCATCAAGCCATCAACCAAGAACCAGTTTAAGGAGCTTTAAGAATGTGGCTTTGGTGCTACTTTTTTTTTATGCACAGCAGATACGTTGCACCTCTGAGAGGATACATTTTCAAAATTGCTTTTTTTTTTTTTGAACCAGGATTTTTTTTGCAGGTAGCTGAAATAGTCAGTAAAGTATTTCCAGACTACAACCCAATTAAAAAAAAAATACATAAAGCAATTACAAAGTTTTATTTTCCAGTTATTTTTGAAAGCTCTCAGTATAATTCAGACCACTCCAATGATTCATACTCCCTGCAGATGTCTGGTACATTGATCATGTACACAGAACATTATAATAAAAATCATTTAGCTTTCCATTTATAAGATAGGAACGATTTTTAAAAAGTGAAATGGCTGTTACGTATTTCCTAGATACAACGAGTTAAAAAAAAAAGGTATGAATATGACTATATGAATGACCGTATGAACATTGTTTTAACATCAGCTGCAGTATTTTACTTCGGTATTACTGTTTGGCTCGTACTTCTCCTGTGTCATAATTCATTTTTCATTGAATTCAACAAACTGAAGAAAGTTATAAAAGTTTCATTATACTGAATAAATACATAAAAGCAATAACTTAAGTTTCCCCTTTCTGATTGCACAATGTAGTAAAAAAAGATGAAGTACTAGAGTCACTGAATAATACTGTCTGACTGCCATAAACGGAAACTGTGTAGGCTCTGGAGATGTCGGTGAAATGATTTCAAGGAGCGGATTCAGGGAACTCTGTGTCCCAGGAACAAGGATAGTCTTTCACATGTATAATATTGATGCTCCAGACTCAATAGGAAGGATCTAGTTAGTTATTATTTCTGGATTGAATGCAATAAATTAAGAATGATTATGCACATAATACCACAGCATAAATGTTTTGAAAAAAACACAGTGAAGAAAGAGTATTTTCTTAAACTGTAAATGGTAAGGGCAATGCTGATGCCAGCTGCGCAGGGGACACTTGGCTGTTCTGGCTGGGCTCGCTCTCAGCTCTGTCTACCAGTATGGGGAGTTTTTAACGGGGAATGCTGACATCAGCTGAACTGAAGCTGATACTGCTGAACCTCCCCACGACGTCAGAATCTACACAGGACACCTAATCCACTGACTTCAGCAACAGCCTTTGCCCATTATTTTGCCTTTGTTCATGAAAAGAAAACGTGCAGTCTCCCCTACAATCCACTCCGGGAATCAGAGCACAGAACGGACTAAGAGCAAATGCTTGATATAAACCAAGCCCAGCGCGCTAGAACCAGCCTCCAATCCAAGTTTGATACTTAAAGGAAGTTTCAGGTCCTAATAATTGAGAACTTCTATTTATTACTTTTTTTTTTTTTTTAAGCCAAGGCTCGGTTCTCCTTGTGCCCCACAGGGCATTTCACATTAGTACAGAGGTAGCTGACATCTGAAAACACATTATGATCTGAATGTCCATTAAAAGCGGGCGATCAGCTCTCACTACCTCTGGGTGATGAACCAACACTTCAGTGCAAACTGGCCAGAAGCTTCTCATCAGAAAATGACTATTAATTTTCTGATGTAATGGAAGGCAAACTGGATCTTACAAGACTGGAAAAATCAATCATCCAAAGCAAATCCATACTTAGGTGCATTAGAAACACTTGAATATACACACATATATAGAATTAGCTCATGGAAAAAAAAAAAATATATATATGTGCCTCTATCAGCCCCTCTGACATTTTACTGAGTATAAAACATAATTATATTTCACAACATAAGACTTATTAGGCTTTCAATTCTTGCCACACAGGAATACACAAAAGATTCTACAAAACCAGTAAGTGGAGGTAAGAAAATCCAGTGCTACATGAGAATATAAGGCAACTTCCCAAAGAGGAGAAATTACCCTTGACACGACAGTGAAGTACAGAACCATGAAGGATTCCTGTTGCCGCCTTAAACATCTGTTGGACTTGACCCCGGTAATTAATGTGAATTATCAAGAACCATGCCATGACCTCCAGGTGAGGTATTACGCTGCGTATTAGAAGAATAAAGCCAGACAGAGGATATCTAGAATTCTCCTGAAATCCAACCACACTCTCACAATTATTAGGGGCAAGAACTAAAAATAGGATGAAAAACTGTCCCATATAAATTCTTAACCTTAGGAAATGAAATTGATGTAGTTCTTTAAATAGGTTAGTACTTCCATAGATGATCCACATGTTTTCATTTTCTTCCAGAATTTACATTAGCCAATTCTGATAAATTAAAATATGCCAACCTGGAAAGAATTAGTCAACAACGTAACTCTATGGGAAACCTATCTGTAATTTTTTTTTTCTTTTACCGAACTACAAAAAATTCAGGATCATGACTGTTAATAAAGGCAGATGAGATACAGACAGCGCAGGAAAAAAGCCTTAATTTTCTTACACTGCCAAATGCATATCTCCGTGAAACAAGACTAAAACTAAATGTGATGGGAACAAAGCTCATTGTAACTCTATAGAAAACAGATTTACTTGGGTTTCCATAGTGCTCTGGTTTAGGACAATTCACAACTACCAGAATTATATGAAAACTATCAGAAGAATATGAAAATATACGCACTGTACGCATTGACTTTCAAAATCTTGCTCTCTATTTTATATTTGTCTAATATCTAACGTTAATAGAAAGGATAAATTATGTTAATGTTACAGTGTCACACAATTTACTGTTCTGAATGAAAATCATGGCTTTAATGCTAAACACTTAAATTATTTCCAAAGCTTCTCTGTAGATACCTGCTACATGGCAGCTTTTAAATTCCTACATGCTATTTTTCCTCATTTGTTGATAGCTTAAAGAATAAGGAAAAAAGGACAAACACTGCCAAATATTTAACGTATGACCAACTCTGACATCACATTAATGTAATCAACTGTCATTAAGTTCAAGTCTGCATCTTTTTGAGCAAATGCTGAATAGAAACACGTTATCACGGAGCTCAATATTTTTTTTTAGCCGTAGCACCATACTCACCCTTGTTTTAAATGGAGCGGCGGGTGGGCAGTACTTGTTACACTTGCAGAATGCTTTCCTTTATTTTCTATAGCTATTAGGCAATATTCCCTAAATTTTATTAAGTTTTCGAAATGTTTTTAACATTTAAATAATGCAGACAATTGCTTTCATTACAAAGCACTTGTCAAACTTAGCGATGAGATCAAGATAGAAGTAAATCAAGTGGCAAGATTTAGCAGTCAAACAAACATCAATTTATTTATGAGAACAGACTGCAGATAAACATCACCAGAAAAAAATATCAACAACCAAAATCAAACTCATCAACGCCCATTAAGGGTAAATAAATCATTAATGGAAGAAAATCTAAAAGGCCTCCCCAAAATAAATGCATAAATACATTCTGTGTTATCAAAACATAAATTTGATGTCCATCTTTCTTAGCTTTTGTTGTTAATTCTGAAAGGATTAATTTGACCCTTGTGTTTCACTTCCAAGATCTTTATCAATTACCCTTCTACGCTCTCCAAGGCGCCGGGAAAGCAACCTGTCCTTGGAGCAGATGGGTATGGTCCATTTTTTAAGATACTCATGTGGGAGTGGAGTAGGGAAGGAGGAAATCAGTGAATTTTAGTCATTCTTACCATCTCTTACTGTGTAAATATTTTGACCTGATCAGTAATGTCAAGGGAAGCATGCAGAGCCACAGGAAATAGCTTACATAAATGAACTTTTTGAGCACTGCCCTCCATCCAAGTGATTAGATTCTGCAAAGCTGTGAACACTAGAAAGGCTGGAGTCTATCCATCAATACATCCAGCTTTACATTTCAATATATATACTTTAAAATTAACCGTAGCACTCTCTGCGGGGCTAACGATCACAGACACTAAAGCAGACAACGAATTTCAACATTAAATATATATTTTTTTGTATTCTATAGGATAGCCATAATAATTTATTTTAGATACACAATGCTATTGGAGCAAAAGTGATTTTCAAATGAAGAAACAAAACTTCTGAAAGTTACTATTATATTAGTAGTTTTCTTTTTTAACGTGAAGCTGCTAGAACAAAGTATTGAGGTAGAAAGAAAAGAACATACGCTAACAGAATTTAATTTAATTACATCCCCAAACTGAACACATATGCTAGAGAAGAGTTAATGATATATATATCGCCTGATGGCTCCCTGAGGAGCAATTTGCCAATACAGCTCCATTACATCAGACATAATAAAAATGTCTATGTTGACCAGTAAAAGCCAGGTCTGGTTCTCTTCAAACGCCATCACTCTGGTGGTATGTGAATCATTCTTCCTTTTCCCTCAATGCTAGCAAAGCTAGTTCTTTAGTAACTATTTACATTTAACGTCAGGAAAGAAACTTTTATGAAAAATCATAACTTTTGAGGACAATAAATTATCATTGCTAGCTGCTAAACAGATAAATGCGTCTGGCACTAGCTACTGTACATGTCTTTAAGAGCTGTGTAATAAACCAGGTAAAAAACCTCCTAATTTTATGAAAAAATAAACCTACTTGCATTAAAATTTCAAACAAAGTTCGCAAGCATGTTCAATATTAAATGCTGATTAAAAAATTACTGGTTTTCAGCTAGCAGAAGCTGGAACCATACTTTCAGTAAATTATATTTCATAATAAGTAGCAAGAAAAACAGTAAGGCCCTGATCCCCAGTAAGGCCCTGGGGATCAGAAACAAAAGCTATATGCTACAGAACAGCACACACGACAGCAGAAAGAAATCTAGTATTCTTCTTCCTTTTCTGCTGTACTAGTCTTCGCTACATTTAAGCACAAATCTACATTGAGTGCAAAATGCCATTTCAACTGTTGGCCTCACCCACACAACGGCATATTTGTTTCAGTTTACCACTTGCTGGTGCAGCTCAGTGATCCCAGTACTGGGAAAGGAGATGGAAAGTGGTTGTGGAAGAAGAGGGTATGGTTTGACGTGCTGTTTTGAGAAGAAAATACTAATGGCTAGTCTGATTATTTAAATGTTGCATCATGTAGTCCAACACAGATGTAATTATACTAATGCAAATTGGTTTTTTTACAAATATACCATATTTGACTTCATCAAGTGAAATATGGCGTAGGTATAGAAGCACATCTACAACAGCATATTTACGCAGGGAGACGGAAAGGCGACGGTCAAGGTAGATTACTGCTTTAATTACATTTTAAGTGGAGTTCAGTGGCATATTAAATGGAGAAAAATCTTGCTCTCCAGCTTGCCTGGGGACAAAAGCTTGGGTCCTGAAGCACCCTGCTAAGGAAAGCAGCAGGTACGCACATCGAGCTGGTAAAGACAAGGACACAATCTCGCCCTCAGCGTCTAACATCAACCAAACCAGAAGAACGCCAGAGAGGGGAAAAGATGTCCCCACTGGTGATGTAGCCACTTAACAACCATTTGAGGGTCCCATCCCCTACCAGACACGACACGAGGCATGACTGCACCATCTTTACAACTGTATGCATAGAGACAATTTATCCATTTTCTTCTGCAAAGAGAAACAGTGTCCAACCCTGAACAAAACAAAGGCAGATAAATCTAACACTAACATATATCTTCTCCTGAAAGAATAAATTCAACAACGAAAAACATTAAGTGATGGAAATTGCAATCTGCTCTCCAGCCTTATCCCAAAGGGACAGGAAATATCTTAATTTACTTCATTATCTTTTATAGGTACCTTTGTTACCTATATAAGTGGTACCCCAGTCTCTTGCACCAGTCCTTACCTCAGGCTCCAAATCTACTCACTACTTTACTTTTCTGAACTTTCTAGTGTGTTTGTAACACACAGGTAATAAAAATCTCCTTAACATAAAACCTTTAAAGTGTAGATATCAAAACAAAACAACTTTTTTCAAAATCAGAAAATTAACACTTTCCAAAAGAAAACTGCATGTAAGTACTTTTGTTCTCCTTCAAGATAACAATCATAAAATTTTACTTAGACAGATTAAGTAGCAGTAAGAATTTTTCAAAGAAAGCAAGAGGAAAAGGCACAGAAAATACAAGCAATCTCTACTTCAAATTTAACGTCAAATTTAACTTACTTCTGTCAGCAAAGATCACTGAAACCAGAATCAGCATGGAAAGCGAAATATGAAGAGTCAGAGCTCTTATCCCGCATGCCTCTCATCATACAATTTTTAAAGATTCCTCTTCACAAATGTAAAAATACTTGAAACATGTAGTCCATGTTCATGGGATGGAGAACCATGCTCTACTGAAGATGCCTGAAAACTCCACAGTAAATGTTTTTTTCCCAATCTGAGCAAAAAAAGCAACAACTACAACAAGGAAAGAGGTGGAGAGTGGGACAATAAAAGTCCCAAACGTGAGTCTGAACAAAAAGTTGCAGAACCACAGGAAATCCACAGAGACAATCAGGTCAATCTGTGCTCTGGCCTAACTTAGAACGTCCTGAAAGGCAAAATACTGTGCTTTGGGATGGATGAAATTTTTTAATATTTAGAAGTGCAGCTACACAGATCTAGAAGGCGATACCTTAGTTAGATGCACCCAGTAGAAAGGTGCTGGAAGTCATGACTAGTTTTTGCTAATAAAAACACCCACCTGCGCACACATATCCTCAGGAACATTTAATATATTATGAATAAATTTATACAATTCCAGATCTGCTATTTCTCAGAGTTGTTACTTACCCCAGTTTTATCGCACAGACGCAAAGTATGAAAAGACCCCACAGCAAACAATTCTCCATCCGCAGCCCAGGCAACAGACGTTATAGGATATTCGTGGGGCTGTGAGCTGTACAGTAGACGGCCATAACTGTCCCAAACCTTTAAAAAAATTAAATATTTATTGATACAAACACAGTTCCGGCACACCTATTCTAGAGCTATCATTTTCCCTCATGATCACAGAAGCTGCAGAAATATATAAAATCATACATATTATTACTTCAGTGCCTTTTTGTGCAACTAGAAAAAAATCACATATACTGTAGTTCACTTTTCATTAAAGGTTGTTCCTAATCAATATCGGTTTGCCTAATGCAATAGACTTCGCTTTGCTGCTATGGCAAATGGTACATGAATCTGTATAAAATATTTGGAACTAACGAGTTTTGTTTCCTGCGAATTCCTGCTAAGTTTGTAAAACAACCAGAAGGTTTATTCTATTTGCGCTCCTTTCCCAACAATGCAAGGCACCTCCGCAACTTGCCAGACCAAAGCGATTTTCTCACTGATTTCAATCAACAGAATACCAGGAAGCCAATTCACAGAGTGAAGTAATTTCATTTTAGCACTTGGATAATTTTTTTTTTTGTAATGTCTTAATTGTGTACATTTTTATCACAGCAATTATACATGTAGAGAATGATCTGAAACATATGATACAATTAAAAATAAGTTCCTGCTTAAAGGAAGAAACACAGCATGTGCTTTCCATTTTGGATACAGAATACTCTGACCAAAGAATTTCCTAAAGGATTCACTAATGCTCCTGTAATAGAAAATAGTAGTTTTATCTCCTCTAATTTTATACTGAAAAATATAGCTACATATACATCATAGCTTATACTATTTCAAGTAATCATTTCTATATTTCTACATATTTTCACTTTGGAGTTTGTTTCATTATTTTTATTCTGTCTTATTTTTTTTAAAGAAACATTTATAATTTTATGCTACTAGACAAAGAGAGATGTACTTAAAAATAACACAACTTAGAGTAACAAGGTTTTCTCAAAAACTTAAAGACTTGTCATGTAATTTTAAGCTTCCAAGTATTAGTAAGGTTAGAAAATGTCAGAATATCTTTTTGATCATTTAGTTTCTCCTAAAAAGTTAACCGGTACTCACCTTATATTTACAGTCTTCACCTGCAGAAAGAATAAGATCATTAACTGAGTTCCAATCAGTTTTTAAAATAAGTCCATCGTGAGCTTTCCACTGAAACGGAAAAAAATAAATTA
This sequence comes from Chlamydotis macqueenii, assembly GCF_036417535.1. Classification (NCBI taxonomy): domain Eukaryota; kingdom Metazoa; phylum Chordata; class Aves; order Otidiformes; family Otididae; genus Chlamydotis; species Chlamydotis macqueenii. The sequence goes on along the minus strand of NC_141564.1, from coordinate 25,451,778 downwards.
AACGTAGAAGTTACCAGACTGCAGCATCTATTTTTAATACTGATCATTCATCATTTACTAGCACTCATACACTGCAATATAAAGCAGGGTTTCCAATGGTATAAATGCACAGCTGTTATCTCTTCTGCAGAAAAATAAATTAAATATAGTCTGAAGAAGGCAGAATGAAAGCATGTTCTAAATGATTGCTTCTGTATCTTTCTGCCCTTCTGTAACAAACGAAAAAGGAAAGGCTTCTGTATATTTTCAATTTTTCTTTGTTTACAAGAAGGGAAATGCTTAATTGCATGCCTGCAGAATATCCATAGCAGAAATTGTCAGTTTTTTTTTTTTTTTCAGTTTAGAGAAATGAACAATCTCCTTATTCTCAAAAAAAACCTAAAAAAGGTGAGGGGGAAGAAACGGGTAGTACGCATGTCACATGGAAAATTTTAGCACAAACATTTTACGTTTGGCAAAACTCTAAATAACTGAAAAAGTTTTCACATGGAAGTGTAAGACTATATTAACGTATTAATGATACCTGCAAAATTTTAGCATTTGGCTGAAGAGGTTTAATAACCAGCTGCTTCCCTGATGTATAGAGAACTTTTTCGGAATCAGGTCCCCACGCGACCGAGTACACTGGTGTTCCTGCAGACAGAAAGAGAGAAAGCAAGCATTCCTTGTGACTTATCTGACCAAATTATGCAGGAACTGCTATAGCCACTTCAAATTGGCTACATAAAATCATACATCAAAAATTCAGGAGTGGCAGAAGGCCAAACTAGGGGCAAGCGTTTGTCCTCCACACTTGTCTGACTGCACTTACGGCCACGTTTACTGGTTCACTTCATGTTTTGGACAGCCCCAGGAACAGCTGTAAGAGACAGAAGCAAGCCAGAAAGACAGCTCTGAAGACTTCAGCTCATGCTGCACACCCTTCCAACATTCCTCGAGGAAATAAAAATACATAGGGTGAAGTCCTGGCAAATTCACTTGAGTAAACCGTCAAACACGTACCACTTTCAGTGGGGCCACTCCAATTTTAACTCTGAACAAATCAGCTCTATGCAAAACAAATAATCCATTCATGGCTTGTTCAACACTATATCTGGGTTACCCAAAATGTTTTTTACTTTACTACTGCTATAGGTATCTCCTTTTCTCATATTCTACCTATCAATTATTTCAATGCACCACTTAACTTCTAAGACCTACTGATTTTATTGCAAGGTCTGTCCTAGCAAACTCCAACTATTTATCACTTGCTTCTTCATTTAATGCTCTCTCTAAAAGAATTAAAATCTCTGGAAGAATTAAAATAATCAAATTTCTTCTTCTATTATAAGATTTGTTCTTCAGTTAAATCATCCTTATAACTAGACAGTTTTGTTTCTTCAGCTTCACTGAACCTCACAATTGTATATACTCACAATTGTTTTTCTTTCCCCACTCTTAAAATGAAAATAAAAATCTCATCAATTTATTCCAAGATACAGTTGAGCAAAATCAGATGACATTGGCCTTTTCAGCTTTGGGTCACCTTTCATCTTTAAGGTGCTTCTCTCACACCTTGACGTACTGATCCCCCAGCTCACGGTTAACCAGGGCGCTGCAAAGATTTGTGTTGCCCTTTCCATTTGTACAATGACCTTCATGGTCAATTTACTTTTGCAGTCTATCTGCACCATGGCATCTTTCATTCAGTATTAAAACGCAAACTCTTCCCATCTGATCAGTCCACAAAGTCAGCCTTCAATGCCCAGCTGTCAAATCTTCAGATCCTCTCTCTTGCTGTTTGGTTTGTAGACACTTCCTACAAACACCTACAAAACCATTTCATGCTTATCTCAAAATCCTCAAAAACTTGTTTACGAGAATACCTATAATATGGTTAAATCCAAGGCTGAGATCACTGACTACGATGCTGACCAACACCTCATTTAAAACCAAGAAATATTTGTATCAAAGCAAGCTCAGCGAGTGGGGTAGATGGTCAACCATGCCACCAGCTATCATTTTCATAGTGCGTTTTTAATATTGCATCTTCCTCAAACCTCATTATCTATTTAGCATGCTATTAATTTGTAAAACTTTTTATAAAAAAAAGTAGGAGCAGATTTTATGTATTAAACTGTCTGAACAGTTTCACACAACTCCAGAAAACGAACTGTAATAGCTGCATTTTATATTTACTTAATCTTTTGTACTCTGATGCAATTTTATTCACAATTATCACTTAAGAGATACAGAAAATCAACACGACAGCAGTCATCCTAATACTACCAGCAGACATCAGAAAATAGCTCTTTTCACCTACAATGGTAAGACTGAACACAAACGTGGGTAAAAAAAAAAGCTTTGTATTGCACCTAAATTATTCTTTGTAAGATATTTAGGCTCCGTAATTAAGCCTCTAACAAAATGCATATTTTTGGTTTGTTGCACAAATAAAAACCCATAAAAATTACAAAGCAAATGACAACAAATAAAACTACAAAGAGTGGTTCATAGACTTAACAGATTTTTCCCAATTCACTGAAAACATTTGTTTTGCAGATTAAAAACTCCAGAATGATATATCTAGAGTAAAGCTGATTGTTCAGTTTTACAACCATGTTATGTTGCAGTTTTCAAATAACCTCTTTTGAAAATAGAAGAAAGTAAAAAAGTCACATGGAAAAAGCATCCAGAAAAAAAAAAAAAAATCAGACTTGCCAACTATGCAAATATTTTCCACAGCACTTGACAGGATAAGTCTCCTCTGAAGAAGAAAAATCAAAGTATTACTCTGCTTGATTCCTTGCAAATAAAACTAAGGAAGTTCAGTAAAGAGCGTGTCCAAACATTTATTTCCCTCACAGCCCTGTAGCAATGGACAGCAAGTTTCAGCACGGCCTCAACATTACAAGGCAGCGCATATAAAACTGCACGGAGGGAGACTATAACATGTCCTTGTCAGACCATTCTTTTGAGTTTTTGTAAAGCTTGCGTCCGTATCTTCTGAAATCAGAAAGAGAAGGCTTATTTCAGGCATTTGGTTTTCTCCTAAGCTAGGTGATGCACCTCGGGTACTCCGAGATCCCCATGTGGAGCTTACAGATAAAACACAGGACCGGAACGAGATCCATCTCCTTCTGGAACGCACTCGGAAGTTGGGCAGAACATTTGCTCCTCAAATGGCACGATTACGTTAAGACCACTGAATTATACCCCCAAAGTTCTGTTTGAGAAATAAGAAACCTGAGAAAGAGCAATTGTTACAACCTAAACGGTGGTATTTGACAATTCCTTAATTTTAGAAGAGGAAAATGGAGAGAAATTCTCCTAAATGCTCAGCGACATGCATATCTTAGGGAGTCATGCATATTTCAGCTGATAACCAAATATTAAATTGATCAAACGAATTAAAATTGAGCAAATAAAACATTTTTTGTACATCTGTCATTTATGGCAATATAAAACCCCCAAAGGCTTAAGAAATGCTCTTACGGGGTAAAATTTTTTAAGACATTTTTGGCATATTAAGTCCCATTTCAAGAAATGACTCAGAAATATCTTTTTATGGGAATACTTTGATGAGATTTAGATATTTAAGTGACTGGACCGCTATATCAACTGTCCTAACACCATCTAATATCTTATCACTTAAGTCTTCAAATTTTCTCTCCGAACAAAGAACCGATCCTATTCCAACCACATCAATTCAGCACACTCAACTTGATTTGAGCTTCCAAATGTTCAAACTCTAAACTGAGACCTCGTGTTTTTTTCATGTTACTTAGAAATACAGAATGATGGCTTTTTTTTTTTTTTAACTCATCAACCATTAGAGGAGGCAACTCATAGAAACATACAACATATATTAAGTAAATCTGGCACTAACTATTTTCCTACTGGCAGCAATTTATGTTGAAAATGACACAAATTCTGTCACCAGCTGTACAGAAATTCTAAATAAACTAATTTTTGTCCCACTCTAATGCTGATTTAACAATCAGAAGACTTTTATATTTAAACCAAATGTTTAACTTTTTATGATGGCTGACTACTTAACCACAATTTCCAGGGCTTAACAGCAGGAGCTAAGTTAACTCATTTCCTTCTGCACTTAACAAGAACTTGGTTGGGAAAAGACTGCCAACACATTGCATTGCTGTGGAAAGAAAAATTCAGCAGAACAGACAAACTGCAGTGAATTGCATTGGTGATAAACAGCTTCAGGAAAAAACCACTCTTGGAGAAAAGAAGTGAGAAAAGCAGCAAAGGTGAGATCTGAGCAGCAACATCAGCGTGAAGCACGCAGGGTGGGCTTCTTCACATCTCCGTGCTCAGCTAGCCGATGCTAATCCCCGGTGAATCATCCCCGCGGCCAATGTATACAGCAGAGAAAGAGCCAGGGCTGAGAGCAGGAATGATAGAGCAGTCACTGACACTTTCAGCCACAGCAGATACTGTGGTAATTACAACAGTAAGCCCGTGGGAGACTTTTTACTTTCACAGGAGTAGAAACATTAATTCAGACAATTTTATGTCTCTCTGGCAGCACAAAAAATAGGAGCTGCGTTTGGAATACAGCTGTCCCTTAAAAAGTAAGTTCCACTTCATAATAAACATGCTGTAATTAAACCATTTACATTGCAACTGTTGTGATTTTGCTTCCATTAACTAAAAAGGCAACCTATACACCAACTGTTCGTATTACTTCTTCACGCACACTCAGCATACTGTCACTGGAAGGCCATCAGAAAGTCACCAGGGCCAAAAGATAAGTACTCAAGAAAGATACGGTCTTAAGAGTACTAGTGACAAATTCATTTGAAAGGAAGGGGACAGAAATCACCTGAAGAAATAAAAATCCATCCGAGGTAAACTGGTAGAATATGTGGCACAGAAACAAAAGGTCTGTGGACAATTATATTTGAATAATAAATAAGTGTCATATTCATTTATAATGGGAGGTCATGGCTTCACCGAGAATCATAAAGCACATGGAGCGCACTGACTTAGTCTGCACAACCTGTTTGTATTTTCACAAAGGTTATGGTTGGTGATGTCCTTCATCAAATGCTCTTAAAGAAAGTTTTCATGGCACAAGAAACAAAGTCATCCTCCGGATTTAAAATTTGACTTTCCTAGAATTACTCCTGTCTTGACTGGAATTAGGGATACCACTATAGTTATCAGGACTGAAGCAGGTGCTCTAACAATGAAATTCTTCGGGTGGATCCATGAGGCTTGCTTGCTTTCTCTGAAGATTCTCAGATCTTGGAGTTGTTGTAGTTCAGGCCCGATCGGACCAGACTACGCAGTCTCTCTCTCACTCCCCCCACACTCCGAGAGAATAGGGAGAGAAAATATAAGGAAAAACGGCTCGAGGTTTGAGATAAGGACAGGGAGAAATCCTTAAAGTTACCGTCACGGGCAAAACAGACTCGACTTGGGGAAAACTATTCATTTATTACTACAAACAGCAGGAGAATGAAACAGAGAACAAGATAACCTCCCCCCACCCCTCCCTCTTCCCGAGCTTAACATTATCTCTACCACCTTCCCCTCCCAAGTGGCACGGGGGGGAAGAGGGAATGGGGGTTGTGGTCAGTTCATCACATGTTGTTTCACGCCACTGCTTCATGGTTGGGGGAAGAACTCCTCACATTCCTCCCCTGCTCCATCGTGGGGTCCCACCCCTACGCCATAGTCCTTCGTGGAACTGCTCCGGCGTGGGTCATCTCTTCCACAGAGTTCAGTCCCTTCAGAACAGCTGTCCCAGCGGGCCCTCCATGGGCCAGAGCCGCCTTCAGGCATCCACCTCCCCCGGTGTGGCGTCCTTCACGGGCTCCAAGTGGATCTCTGCTCCTCTGTGGACCTCCATGGGCTGCAGGGGGACAACCTGCTCCACCACGGTCGTCACCACAGGCTGCAGGGGAATCTTGGCCAGGAGCCGCATTACTCCTCCCCCTCCTTCTGAACTGACCTTGGCGTCTGCAGCCATTCCTCACAACAGGCTGGCAGATGTCTCTCAGGATCTTTTTTACATCTCATTCACTTCTCATCTCCTTTCCACTTCTTGCAGCCGGGCCGGACCAAGTCGGGCCCAGTCGGCTGCCTGGCGAGAGGCCAGAGGGTGAGGCCTGCAAGGCCCATGAGGCCTGCGCCTCCCCCTCTGTGCCTCTGCCCCCGCTCAACTTCTTCACATCTTCTCTTCTCTCTCTCTCTCCTCTTCTTTTTTTCTGTTTTCCCATTCTTAAATACGTTATCGCAGAGGCGTTATCACGGGACATTCTGCTACCAATCGGCTCGGCCTTGGCCAGCAGCAGGTCCGCCCTAGGCCCGGCCGAGTCCACTGAACAAAGGGGAGCGACTTCTAGCAGTTTCCTACAGAAGCTGCCACCTTAGGCCCCCCCTCACTAACAAAACCACGACAGGAGTACGAGTAAGTTACCAGCAAAGCTGTCACCTTCTCTGGTGCGATAAGCTAAAGAAATGGTGCTACGGAAAAATCTCGACTGTAGGGAGGAAGACACATGCACTCTACTTACTTTTGAGCTTGACCAATACCTTTGACTCTGCAGGGGACTCTGAGGGTTAGAGAGCCAGTGGTTTAGGAACCTCAGCAGTAGCATCTCAAGAGAGGCTGGTTTTTTTTTTCCAAAAGCTTTCAGTTTAAGTAAAAGGAGGAACAAAACGATATTAAGATAATCTAAAGATGAAGAAGTGAGATCAGGCTCAAAGAACAATATATTACAGCTTGAGGCTGAATGCAGCAGAGGCTATGTGGTCACACAAACTTTATTCCATGCATTGGCATGACGGAAGGACACGTGGCCAGAGTGCTCCACATAAGTACTGAAAAAGCTAAAAAAGGGAAAAATGTATGTTCATGTTTTTGTAGTGAATAAAAATCCAAAGATAGAATAGGCATGTGGACCATCATCCAAAGATAAGAGCCTGAAAATTTATTTCTAATACAAAGTGTGGAATGAGTAGAAAGAATGTTAGCAATGGGAATCCTGTCATTTCTCAAGGACATGATAAAGGAATTGAAAAATTAGCTCAAACGTGATATACCTCTCTTAAACAATATAACAATTTCTGCAGAATCCTATCCCGATCCCAGGTATGTCAGTAGCTTACAGAGGGGTCTGTGGGAATCTGATCCTATACATTTGAAGTTTAAAGGGTTTCTGGGCTTCACAGGGTCTTATCTTAAAGCACAAATACAAAAAGACAATTATTCCATAGGGACTCAACTGTATTTTTACACTGTACCAGAAACTCTTAAGAAATCAGTGAAAATTCAGCTTGTATATTTCAAACTAGAGCATGTCTCTTATAAAATCAAACCTCAGATAAGCACAGCTAAACACAAAAAGGCTTGAAACATATCAACTGAGAAATGGTGAAGAGTGTGTGCTTCAACTTTTTTTTTTCCAAAGTTACAGTTCAGTTGCTTATCTTTTTACATTGTAAGCATGAAAAAACCATTACATCTGCATATGAACTTCCTTAACAGATTTGAAATACATTTTACATTCACTCCTGTGGTTAAAATGCCTTCAACAGGTTGAAAGAATTTAGATAATTTGTTTTAGAAAGAGATAAGGGTCTGACATTTAACCCAAACCCAGGTGCATGTGGTTTCTTAAAAAATGTCAAAAGGTCACATGATCTCAATGTATGAAGTCTAAAAAACAATATCTAGCTCAGTATCTTCACTGAAATAGTACCCAAATGTTAAAAAATATTATAAAAACCAGCATTTTAAAAATACCAATCACATTTGCATAACTATGTATTTGCACCTTACGCTGCTGCACTTTACAATAACTTGTTTTTAACTTGACTTAAACAAAAATAACTAGAATGCTCTGGTATGCATAAAACTGTAGTTACAAAGCCAAGATCAAGGTTAGGTGTCCATGGCCCCACTTCAACAAAGAACTTAAGCTCAGGGATCGTTTCACTTCAGTAGGACCGTTTGCATATACTAAATTAGTTACTGGGTTAAATACATAAACACAATCAGAGTTTTAAAGTTCAGAGGAACTAACCTACATGCACTTTGCATCTTTCAAGCGTTCTTGCAATGCTTTTAGAGAGGTTTTTTTTCAGTTTCACCATAAGAGTCTGTGGCTTGGTATTAAAAACTTAATTTTTAATCTTTTAATTCTTTAGCCTCTCCAGAATCCTTAGGGTGGAACAGAAACTTTTGTTTAAAAACGTTGCTTTTTTTTTTTTTTTAAGATAATAATCTTATTAAAAATTCAGTTCCCCCTGTCCTCAACTATGACTTAAGTCTAATTTTATTTAAGTTTATCTAGGCCTCAAAATCCTTAAACAAACCACTACAGCCAAATTCAGGGTCTGTTATTTAAATATATTTCATAATACTGCAAATTAAAAAGTTCCAATGGAACTTTAAGAAAATTAACTTACCTTGCTGAGCTAAAGTGGATCTCAGCATCCCACTTTTAGACCAGATTTTCACTTGGCCATCTTCACCAACTGTAAAGTTATCACAGAAACAATCAACTTCAACGCAATAATAAGTCTAACAAACATGGCACTTGTATTTGTCTAGGAAACACTGGAGTTAAAATAAGACCAGGTCTTCTTACAGATAAATATTGTTAATGTAGTCTTCCTAAGATGCAAACAGATAGCATATTAAGGAAAAAAATATTTAAGACTGTTCTGCTATTACCAACAAGTCTTTTCCTCTCCTGAAAATCCCTATGGTCTTCTTGTCTGAAGCTGCCTCGGGAAGAGAAAGTCCATCACTATTTAAGGTTCCCAAGTTCCCTATGCAGCACAGTTACGTATGCATTAAGAACACAGATTTCCTCGTGTGCTATCATATTTAAAACCTACAGCTCTGGGCCTTCGTTTAGGACTCCCAGATTCAATTAATGAGGAAAAAGGTGCACCTGGACGCTTAATGCCATTCTTCCATTCAAAATTAATTTACTTTCCAGATTCCAGGTTTTTATATCTGGCTGATGTAGCTTTTAAGTGTTAAAAAAGTGTAAAATTTTTTTTAATATTGTTTGTGCACATTTGATACTGTTAATACAGACCCCTAAAGAATATTTTAAATTATACAGTACCACCAATGATTCGCTCTTCCTCAAAGTAGAGTTGTGGTACAAAAAAAAAAAACAACTGTAAAGGCAATTTTTACTTTTTCCTTGGAGAAGTTCCTAAGGCAAATTCATCTTTAAAGAGAACAACATTTCTATCCCTCTGGGATCTCAAAGGAACACACCAGACAGAGTTCCTTGAAGCAGTATTTTAGAGTCAGACTGAGTCTGGAAGCAAGCAGATTCAAAATTATCTTCAGTACTTCTGGACTGAGTTGGAATTTGTCCAAAGAAATCAGCTGTGCTAGATCATCAGGAGGCTGCAGAAAATTCTGACACCAACAGAAATCCCATAAAGGAGAAGTCTATCACAGGAAATTTAGCTTCCCCTTAGCATCAAGATAGAAGTTTTTCACAAAAATGCCAAAAGCCACTAATTACCAAAAGATTTAGGACAAAAAGACATGGAGAGATACAGACTGGGAGATCACTCTCTCAGCCTTAATAGAGAAGTGAGTTAAGAGAGCAGCTAGAGCTACACTGCTCCTAATAATTAGGAAAGAGAAGCACAGGAACACTCAAGATGCTCATGAGGCCTCAGTAAAACTTTGCTGCCTCAAAAGACGCAAGCATCTTGTACAGGGATATAAATGCAACGACTTAGTAACCTTCTCTTTGTACCAGATAAAAAAAACAAAATCAAATATTCTCCTTTATGAAGTGCAGAACATCCACAGAAGCATCTAAGCACTCTGATATTAAAATAATTTACTTTCAAGGAAGTAGGATAACATCTAACAAACAGAATCACTAAAATAAATATATATATATATATATATATTTTACTAGGTCTTCTAGTAATTAAAATAGACAACATTCTTCTAAAACAGCATTAATCGAATAGTGCAGAATTAACTTCCACTAAACAAGGTGATAATAACCCCAGTGATAATGAAGACATTTAAAAAGTAACTTATTATAGCTAGCTTCATTTTAATTGTTCATTTTGTGTTTCCATTTCCCCTCTTCTCACAAGAATTTCAAGTTAGACCAGTGTGTAAACACTTAATAGACTTAGTTTTATTAATTAAAATTCAACCTTACTATAATATAAGCTAGGAAATTTAGAATTACACCTTCTAAACATATGCCAAGGATTAAATTATTTTTCCAAAACATTCTATTGTATTTATCCCATAGAATAAAATACTTACATTCTACACATTTTATTGAAAGCACTTAGTTTTCATAAAGTTTGTTTAGTACCATATTTTTGTACACTTACATTCTTCACGGCCTGTCAACTTTGTATATAAAGAAAACAAAATTCTTTATTTTGAAAGAGCTCTTCTGCTATTTTAGTTTTCAAAACACTTTGTTACTTTAAGAATGCTTACCTGTGACCAGTGCTGTTCCTTCGTAATTCCACTTTCCTGCAAGTACAGCTCCACAGTGCGCTTCTACGCTTTTCTCCACCCTTCCTAACTTGGAAATCAAGTGGAACTTCCCTAAACAAAAGTTCAGGATACAAATAGTAGATCAGATTTTCTGAATCAGTATTTACAGCCATAAATGGTGTAATCTGTGAAAAAACACACACACACAAAATAAGAAACCACCAGCAACAACAACAAAAAAAAAGAACAAACCATGCAATTATGTTGATCACAGCTATTATTAATCCAACCTAACGAGCTCCTTCAGAAGAACTACTTGTAAACTAACTACAAGGTTGTATTTTTTCCTCTTTCTGGTATGTATAATCTTTGTTTCGCCTATTCATTTTTCCTACGTCCCTCTAAAAGTTTGCACGTTTCTCTGGGGACGCGCTGCCTGCTGTTATTTCATTGTCTGAAAGCTAACAAACAGAGGTCTATACACTGCGGCCCAGGAGAGCCCTTGTGGTTTGGGTTTTGTTTTTTTTTTTTTGTTTTAAGATCTGAAAAATCACTCAACACCAAAAGGAAAATGGAAAAGCTAGAACAATCTGGCCATCGGTGAGTGCGTTGCTCTGAGGAAGTATTACTGCTTGCATTATGGAGCTGTTATGGAAATTCACAGAAGCCAAAAACAAAGCGATTAATGATTTCAACAGAAGCATGAGGAAGTCCTTCTTTCCAAATGAGGGATGTTGCTTAAATCCAGGAAGATCAAATTTAAACTGGACCAAAGAGCAGACAAAGGAGGACTTGGAAACATGTGGCAGAACAAATGCGTGGCTTAGAATAGTTCAGTGCTTCAAATTAACTACTTTAAAACCAAAATTATTTTTAAATTATTTTATCTAATCTGCCAGTGAGCCACTCAACCAATTTCCAGAGCAAGCAGAACTCCTGGAGACAAACAGTACACAGATACCTCACACTAAGCGTGTGCAAATGCTCCATCACTTAAGATGGGATCATTTTTCCACTAATAACACCCTGCTGAGGAACATGAATTATGAAAGAGGCCATACCTGACAAGTCAGAACTGGAAACTAAATGCCCGACTATTTAAACGAAGGACCGCATTATCGAGAGCAATATGTGCATGCGAGGTGACAACAGAGTTAACTGTCAACTGCACGGCAGGTAAAACCGCGCGACACCCCTGCACTGCATGCATATCCAAATTACAGCCCGCAAAACAGCAAAACTGAGGTGGCCTGCACTGCCAGAAGCTTGAAACAACTTTTATTGCGTTACGGTTTCCTATGTTTTATTTTGCACTTTTTTTTTTTTTTTTTTTTTTTAAGAAAACAACCCCAACAACAAAAATCAAAATGAGACTGAAAACAAAGAAGCAGCATTCTGGCAGATGTGCCAGTAAATAACCACGAAACACACATCAGGGCTCTCCATTCCATAGCACCATTCAAATTAATGCAATCACACTTTGTCTTCATTACACTGCTAAGGACACAAACAAAAAGGCACAATTGTCCAGCCCCATCTCTGCCAATGCAAGATTTCCAAGCAAAAGAATTTTTAACACTGAAGAAAAAAACCAGTTTGTATAAATCAGTTTATTTGAACGGACCATTTTAAATATCACACAGAACTATACATATTTGCTTTTATCACTTCTATTCATATCTACCAGAGTACTCTGAACAGCTAGTTGATCCCATTTCTCCTGAGTTCACAGAACTAATATTACTAAGACCACTTCTTCCTCATTCAATTAATTTTTAGTTTCCTAAAATTTTCAGCACTGGTACTCTACACTGAACGCATTATGTTATTTTATAATTATAAAATATATTGTATATAATTAACACATCAGTTATTTTATACAACATCTCTCGGGTCTGAGATTCTCATTTTTTTCTGTGTAAGTAATAACTGGATTTACAGTTATTACTTCACACAATTCCTGTGTTGAATTCACAGGAATTCAACAGCTAAATGCTATTTTCTCCAATTAAATTGTCAAAATGGCCTTTCCTGGTTTTAAAATAATGCATTAAAAAAACCATGTTTTATTTTCTGATCACCTGTCTTTTTCTATGCGTAGTGTACTTATTCAATCTGTAGCCAAAAGGTTTTTCATTGCAGAATGCTTAAACCTGTTGTGATCATAGGACTACGAATATTCTCATGCCATCACTCATTCATCATTGAGCTCTTCATAGCCATAGTGACATATGTCACTAATTTCTCTTGAAAAAAAAAAAAAAAAAAGAGCTTTTTCAACTCAAAAGCATCCATCAACTTTCAGTACCCAACTTGAGACATTCAGAATTACTTTTTTAAGAATACAAAGAATTCTATAGCATTTCGTGTATTGAAGCAATAGCTTCCACTGACCCAGGCAGAATCCATGAGACCTCAACACTTCTGGTAAGCAAACCCCTCAACACATAAGAGAAAAAATTAAAACGAAAGAACAGACAGTTGGCAAGCATCTGAATGCTTCAGTTAGGTCACATTATCAGGAAAACAATGGGCCGTGTCACAGAGTACAGGACAAAATCCTTTATACAGGGAAACACTCGGCTCGTTTACCAATCTTTTGCATCCTTTCCCACTCCACAAGCTCTTACTTCTTTCACAAGGCAACTTTCAAGTAGTGAAACACAGCAAATTATAGCCCAGCAGGAACGAATACAGTTTCATATAAAAGCAGATCTACCTTAGGCACTAAGGTACAATTCATCTGGAAAAAATGTGACCAGGCAATAAAAAACTGTATCATAATACTTATGCAGAACAGGGCCAAATCAAGTTTTCATGAATATCATCTTTACTTCTGCAACTTCATTACTTTTCCATCATGTGAATTTACAACTGATGACAGTCAAATGATGTGACTCATTAGACACTGCTTTTTTCACTGCATTCACGCACAGAGGTTGCTCCAAAAGCAACGTTTTGATGGATTTCTCTGCCTTCTGTTGTTCAACTTAACACCGAGGCAGTGGAGGCTTTCAAATTAGAACTTACTGCCTTATAGACAATTAAGAAAGGGAAAATTTTAGCTGTACGCTTGGAGTAGATAGAAGTGATTCAACTTAATCTTACTTTACATCTCGGATTTGTAAAATAGTCTTCCTTTATTTTTATTAAGTATTGAAGCCAGAAGCTGTCCTCAATCTTAAAGTGGCTCTCAGGTTTTGGAGCAATTTCAAGTGGGAGATTAGCAGCCTATTCCAATACAGAATATACACCATGTATGTTTTGTTCATTACTTTTCATAGACTCTTAAATGCTGACATAATGTAAAATTATCAATAACATTACAAGTTGAAAAAATAGATCTATTCACTTACAATTTGTGCCTGATAAGCAGTTTAAAGCTGAACATATTCTTTATTTTTGTAAAAAAGCAGCAACAAGATCAACGTAAGTAGGAAGTAAAAGAACACTATCCCACAAGAGATGCAACTCAGAAGAAAACCCAAGAGGATTAAAATTTACATTTACTCTAATTTCACAAACATCTGGAGTTCAACCAGGAATTAATGCAACCCTGTAAAGACATGCCCCATTTCCATTGGATTCAGCAGATTTCCAGGAATCCTTATCACAGACATGAATTAGCTGTTGCAGGAAAATTGCAAGCTTGACACGTAAGGCATGCTATGTAAGTAATAGTTAAACAGAATTCTAAATGTAAGGTTTTCAGAAAACAGCAACTAAGCAACAAAACCTGTTCATGCACTTTTAAAATGTAATAATTCACTTGTGTATGCAAAAAAAAAAAAATATCCTTACAAGATAAGTTTTGTTATTGGAAGTGCAAACTTATACTAGGAGAAAAAAAACTTGGAAGTTTTCTAGATTAAGTTTTTATCTCAATTTCTTCTTTCACAAGTCAGGTTAGCACTGTTTTGTATTTTGATTTCAATGAAAAGAAAACAAAACAAAAAAAAAAAGAATGAACCCTATGATTTTTTTGGCAAATACATCTCAGTAACAGTTCACTTTGAGTTTACCAATCAATGCTAAAAGCTTACCCCTTAGTCCTAACAACTGTTAACTAGGTAAAAAATCCCTACAGATAAAGTATAACTTGTGCAAGACAAAATCTGAGGGTCTCATGTTTTGTGATCTATGAACGATGTCAAAAATATCTCATTCCATATGTAACAGCAAACCAAATCAACCTGCATTGCTGGACTCCCCACGGCCCAAGCAGGGACCCCAGCTGAACGTTTCCCTCCAGGGAGGGCAAGCGTAACAACTCCTCCCTGCGCTGAGTGTCCGTAGCCCAGGCTGCAGCCGTGCCCTCCGTGAGGGCGTTCGCTAATTCAGCGTTTTTCCATCACATAGCTGCCTCTTTCCATAAAACCCACCAAGGAGCTGTTACTGATTACCTGCCAAGACAGTTCCCTACAACACCAGTCACTGAAGTCTCATTTTCTTAGAGAACAGAACTTCAAGGGAAAAAAAAAAAAAGTTTCCAGGTCAGTTTCTTCATCCAGTTTTGTTTACATTTAGCACTCTAGAAACATATAAACAAATTGGGATTTACTCTGTTCACTTAAACTGAAACTACATCCTATCTTCCTTCCGCAATATCACGTTATATTCCTACTGCAGAGTATCTGCTGCTCTGTAACAACCATGGAACATTTAGTTTTAATAGCAACTCATCCTGCAAAGCTCAGTTCTACTTTGCCCTGTGTTATGCTAGCAAAACAGTAGCATTCACGTTAACAACTGGAATAGCAATAAAGGGCCCAGATGTCCAGAAGGAATGCAGGGGCTGAATACAAAATCAGCTCATGGAACAATACAAAATTATCTAATGACCAATCACTGGACTGGCCTGAAGAACTACAGGATGTGTCATCTTGGGAAACGCAGGACGTTAGTGGATCGCAGACTTTGATCAGACAATACCTATCCCAGCTACAACACCATTAAGATGGTACGCCTTAGGGATGTGCTGAGAACTGGACAATTTGAGAGCCTACACATTTGTAAAAAGAGGAAAAAAAAAACAAACAACCAAACCCAAAATACCCAAATCCCACTGCAATCAAGTTGGCAAAGATAGCCAAAACAGTTTATGCTCCATGCAAGCAAGAAACAGCTGCACTAAAAGAAAGTGAAAGTTAATCAAGCTGATCTCCAAAAGCTGGACAATGATAGAACTGATAGACTCTCAAGTGCACATGAATTCTAACAGAGACATAACGACATGATCATTTACACGTTTCACAGAATTTTTTTCTCGTGCAGTAATCTTTATTTTATTTTTTTTTTTTTTTACTGATACGGAGGAGACAGGATTTTTCCTGACCTTCCTCTCACTATGTCTTGTAGCTGAAATCTTTATGATAAAGTAGTTCAACATTACCTAGAATCCTAGGATGGTAACTTCAGGTGAAACAAAAAGTTTGGTAAAAGTTATAAGGAAATGAACACAAAAGTCTTTATCAAGGAGAACGCAGGTTAACATTAAGGGACTGGTTTAGAATTTGTTGGTCACACACAACTAAAATCTTGAGCAGAAAGAGAAATCATCTGCTAAACTGCAAGAACCCCTCACTTTAAACCTCTGCCACTGACTGATGTCACTTAAAGTAACCCAGCTTCCAGTAGTTAACTGCAAGCCTTGCAAAGGTCCTAATGCATCCTGGAAAAGATTCTCGGGCCTACCTATACTTGGTGTTATTAATCAATCAATCTTTATTCCTCAACTGTAGCTCTTTGTTGCAGTTTCACTTAATCCACTTACAGGAGAAGGGCAAGCATTCATACCTACTAGACGGTACACTTAAGAATTGGTATCTCACCTAAATTTGTGAGATACACTAAAGTACTTCCGAACGCAGAGCTCCTGTGACATGCCAATTTTTTAACACTCCTTAAAAAAAAAAAACAAACCAGACTTTCAATCTCTCTAAACACATCTATGAATACGGCTTTTTTTTCTTACATACTTTAGTGATAGAAAAGTCAGAGAAAAATTGCGTAGCAGAGTTTTAAGTCATCTTTTCCACAAAGGTAGTAGTGGCCCTTATATATTTATCTCTTCAATCATCAAAGCATTATTCAGGCAGAACATGAAATATTACCATACTGTTTTAATAATACTGGAAAACTGACTGAATAAGTTAACAGAAGATCTGACTCACCACAGTTGTTCTTTTGCTCGCTATTTACACATGCAATTTAGAACTTTACAGAACGAAATAAAAATGTGGAAATTGAGAAAGAAAAAAAAAAAAGGAGAAAAAAAGCAAGGAATTAAGAGCATGGGCTGACCTGCCAAAGTACCTCCATCCCATGTTTATCACTGCAAGAAAAAGAACAGAAATCCCACAGAAATCAGCACAGTTAATACTGATCATTGGCTGACATTCTGAAGAACATCTTTGTTTAAGTACACCCCGCTCCCCAGAGCATTCTACTACAATGCCTGCTTATATTAATTAATACAAATGAATCTTCCTTTCTTCAGCTTTCACAAAAGCTTCCATTTCCACCTTAAGAGCTCTACCAGAATACTTCATTTGACCCAGCTGCCTAAAATTCCTGGTAAAAATCAGCACCAAGTATTGCAAAGATTACGACTCTACTTGGTTAAACTTCTCGCCTTCTCTTCCTTCCCCACATTATCGAGAAAACGATAGGGAGCCAACCTTCAGACACCGACCCAAAGATGTTCTGCTTTCGTTCCATAAGTTCAGTGCATTTATTCCTTGGGAAGTACTAAATACCTTGAAGAAATCTTGGCCTCCACTCTGTGAAATGAACTCTCAGTAATTTTTAAGTGCGACTATTGCCGAACATCAGGGGAATTACCAAAATTTCATGCAAGGAATGAACTTCCTCTACTTTCTTCAAATACATGTTACTTCTCTCCATTTGTACAGAAAGCCATGCTGGACACATCAGCTCCAGGCTGCTAATGCCCAGTAACAAACCTTCTGTTCCCAATCAAGCTCACTGTGAAGCTAGCCAAAAGCCTACAATAAGTTCCCCAAGTTCCCCCCACCAAAGAAAACACACTAGACTCACAAATTCAAGGTTCTGGCCAAAATATGGGCAGAAGTTAGCTGGAAATTATCCACCAGTCCCATTAAAACTACCAATAGGTCCCTGTGAAAGCTATCAACGGGGTCATGGGCGGATGGCCATTATTATCCTGATGGAAAGTCTCTGCAACAATTGACCATGATCTGTTCTGCCTGAAAAAGTTGGCAGAGATTTAGAGCAGCATATTGCTGCTGTTGAGAAACTCCCATCACTTCCATTTGTGTAGAAATACAGCTTTACCACCAAGATCTTTAACCGCTGACAAAAGAATACAAACTAAGTTCAGTATGTTGATGCAATCTGCTTCTTTGTGGCAGCAGGATAATTTAGTTGACTTATTCTGAAACCTTCAATAGTATTATCAACTGAGCGAAACACAAAAGTATAAAAAGTTAGGATTGGTGTAAGGACTGTCCAGCTTCTGCAAGGAATGGACTGGAATGGAATATTTCAGTTGGAAGGGACTTACAAGGATCATCTAGTCCAACTGCTTGACCAATTCAGGGCTGACCAAAAGTTAAAACACGTTGTTAAGGGCTTTGTCCAAACGTCTCTTAAACCCTGACAGCCTTGGAGCATCGACCACCTCTCTAGGAAGCCTGTTCCAGTGTTTGACCACGCTCTCTGTAAAGACATGCTTCTTAATGTCCAGTGTGAACCTCCCCTGGTGCAGCTTTGAACCATTCCCACACGTCCTATCGCTGGATACCAGGGAGATCAGCACTCCCTCTCCACTTCCCCTCCTCAGGAAGCCGCAGACAGCTCTTCCAAGTCACCTGTATGCCAAGTTCTTGGATGTAAGGCATGACAGTATCAGAAATCACAAACTAACACACACACCAACACCACTGCCAGGCTCTTGCCAGTGGATTGCCAGCGAGACAATCCCAGTCTACAGTAAGTACTTGTTTCTTAGCAGAGCTTTTATCCAAACACAATTTTTATAACAAGGTCAACGTAAACCAGTAGATTTCATTAAAGATCAACCCATTTTTAAAACTGGTAGGTTCAGGAAGAAACACTCCTATCTGAACTAAAGGGTTTCCACATGGCAGATTTTTTGTAACAGAAATAAGGGGCGGGGGGTGTGGGGTGTTAAGAAAATTTTTTACTATTATTTTGTGTACTTTGTTCAAACAAAGAATTAGATCAAGAAGAAAACCGGTGAAATTTTCTTTAAAGAAAAAGGATGAGGGAAGGAAAGGAAGGGAAAACATGCACAGAAAATTCCTGATGGCATGGAACATAATCCCCATTACACTACTGAGAAGAAAGAAGACAAAGTCTGACCTGAACTGTATGGACTGCTTCATAACAGATGTAAAATAATAATGAAATCAGTTACCTCCTAAGATTTCTTTACCGAAGTGGGGATATGAATACATCTGCCTTCATGCAGGAAGAATAATCTGACTGTGTGCAAGCTGGGCAAAATCAGTTCCCAGCCTCTTTGGGGAGGAGGAAAAAAAAACTAAGCTACTGGTTTATGAAACCGAAAAAAGACGGTAGAAACTGACCTTACATTAAAAACATTATGTATCTGCTGTCAGAGGTATGTTTGATAATGTTGTATCAAAGAAAGTTATCGTAATACAATGTATTAAATTTGAATCAATGATTAATTTCACATCACAACTAGTGTACAGGTATTTGAGACTGCTTTATTGCAGACTATTTAACTGCAAATAATTTCTCACGTATTTGGCTGATATAAGCACAAGGTGGCATGAAATGATAAATATTTTAAATTGACTTACCATCAGAACTTGTTAGAACAAAGTTTTCGGCTTGGGACTGCTTCTTCCCACCTATGCTTCTGGGAAACCAGTGAAGATCTATGGGGTAGATATCATCTGGAAGCTTCACTACTCGAGTCGTCTCACTAGTTAAAAGGTTCCATTTCATAATTTGGTGATCATCGCTGCAGGAATATAGCTCGTCAGCTGTAGTCCATCCCACACAGCTAACTAATTCTTTATGTTTAATTAAATTAAGGAAGACTGAAGATTTTAATTCTTAAAAAGTATTTCAAAACAGGCCATACAAAACTGAAGGAACAGTACAGGAAGATTATTTTAATATGATTACGTGGAACGTTTTATATAAAGAAAAAACTATTCTTAATTTTTTCTTTGTTCTTTTGTTTCAAGAAAAGAGCTGGTAGAAATTAAGCAAAAAATAAAGCAAACTATCGTGTAAAAATGTAATTCTTATTATGATGCATACTTACTCAACCATAGCTGAAATGTTGGGTTACACCTCTAGAAGGGTCTTAGCGCACAATGCAAAACACCCAACTCTCATTCAAATGCGTCGGTTTATTAACACCACATCATATATAAATTGTTAACATATCTTATTTATTTGTAGGAAAATTACAATTTTGTTTACATCTGCTACATGCATGTCTTATTACAAGCAAGTAGATGTGTCACTGCTCCTGTTTACTGTCTGGGAAAGCTTCTAACTTATCACTACAAATAAAAAGGGAAAGAAAAAAATCAAAACTTTCCAGCAAAACATTGATAGCTTCTGAAGGGAAGGTATTACTCTAAGAGCGTTCAACATCTCTTAAAATGTTGCTGTTAAAGGCTGTGCTGAATGGCAAGGTGAAGAAAAGAAAAAGAAAATAAAAAAAAAAAGCCACCTGCAATTTACAAATGTTTTACTATGACATCTATGATAAAGAACTCCTTTCTGGAAAAGGGTCTGTTCAGAATCAACACGCTGTTTTACGGTTTGCTCCGAGACAAAGGATATGTTTTGGTTCCTTTAAAAGTGAAGTCTTCAGTCTCATTTCAGCTGTTCAGATGGAGCATTAAAAAAAGATATGTAGGTATGCCGTAACTGCAAGAAAACAAAACAAACAGATACGTAAGCAGCCAAAGTTAAAAAGGAAGACACTAACAGCAAAACAAAAAGTTTTGAAATAAGTAATATTACATTAGTACTGTGGCAAAATAAGCACCAAAACAGACCTGAGTTTTAAGGGAATTCTGCTTGCACAGTACCGAACTCTGTATTTATCTGATCGCTTAGCATAAACACGCTGGACAATTTAAAGGACAAGTGATGCTAGGAAGATTCTGCTGAAACGTTATAGATTGAAACACTGAAGTTCTCTTGCCTGACAAATAGCCATGAAAGTACCAAAGGAAAAGCTGGAATCTCACACTTTAAAGGGAAATTCATGCTAAGCGAGACCGCTGTGAGAAAATTCAGAGGAAAAACCCATACCGTGAAAATATTCCTGCTGTGACAGAACGATACAACGTTCTAGCCTTTCATCCACCCCTACATGTAATGTCCATGATACTTTACTGCAACACAGTAATTCCATAAGAAGTTCAACGGGGTCCCACCCGCTTGTCCCCTTCCCTCTTGCGACCGCAGAAAGCCTTTGTGTGTCTGTGCCTGGACAGGGCAGGGGCACTGACTCAGGTTAAAACGTTTTTGTCTTCCAAGACGGAAAGAAGTGAGAGCAAGACGGTGGGCACAGGAGGTGTACTCTGAGGAGAGCACTGATGATGCGCAATGTGGCTTTCTCATCTTCTGGATTTTTTTCACCGTAAAAATGACTCTGTGGCAAACAGTTACTATGCAGAATTTAAGAAGCATTGAAAGGATAACAGTCCTAAATCATAATTTTCTGTGCCCAAAGAATAAATTATTTTTCGACTCTATTTTACAGTAATTGAGAAATACACACAATTGTTATTTTTATTTTTAAATACTGATATAGAATCATAGAACAGTTTGGGTTAGAAGGGATCTTTAAAGGTCATCTAGTTGAATGTCTAATGTCCTTCTACCCTTATCCAAAAACCGCATAGAGAACCTCATCATCAAGGCATTTAAAAGAGGCCTAGGTTTATGCAAAACCTTCCTTCGAGGCAGCCTTTTAATCATGTCCCTGACTTCTGTACGGTGGCAATGCCTTTGTTCAGCACCTGCACACACCCGTTCAGCATACATCACAACGCTTTCTGGCGATCAACCGCAGGGCTAGTCTCTGTGTCACAAATTCTAAAGCTGAATCCCCAAACATAAACCTTACAAGTTGTATACACCAAAGAAATATCACGGAGTAAAACAACACTAAGGGTATCTTCTCCAGTTCAATGAGCCTGTCCTGTTTAACAGAATACCTCGTATTTATTTGGATGCGTGGATCTTATCTGCTTCTATCTGCACACCACAGCTTGCTAAACCCACCTTCTTAGTTGCTGCTTTGTATTTTCTGACTGTTTATTTCTCACTTTGGGTTTCGGCAGGCACCTCGCTATCGTCAGCTTCCAGCTCGCGCTCCCTCGCTGCTCCCGCTACACGGAGTTCTGTTACTTTTCCTTTCAAAGGCAAGACCAGAACTTTATCGCAATTTTAGAAAACGGCTGAAACACCTGTTACGTGCACCCAAATGGCAGAATGCTCGCTCGCCCTCAGGTCGCACAGCTGCGCCCGTTGTCATCCAGCGGGACATCGTTACCCACCCCACAACTTCGCTGAAAGAATTTACTAAGAGATTTAAAAAAAAAAAAAAAAAAAAGATGGGGCAATAACGAGGAGTTGTTCTGGCACGGTGCGTTCGGCCCGACTTCTCCCAGCCCCACAGCCGCCCCAGGCCTCCTCGGCTTTCCCCTCGGGAGCTGCCCAACCAGGAGCTGAGGCTGGGAGACGGCGGCAGGAGATGGAGCAAGAGCGGGGGGCACGGAGGGACGGCCGCAGGGAAGGACCGGCGGACATGGCGGTGGCGGGGCAGGGGCTCTCGCTCGCCGCTGTCAGGGGACCGCAGCTCTTCCCGCTCCGCCTGCCTCCCCTCCCCAGATCCCCGGGTCCCGCTTTTCCCGACAAAATTTCCACCCCCGCCCGCAACCGCGGATTATCCGCCAGAAAGCGCACCAGCGCCCGTTTCCCCCAGGGCCGCCCGGCGCCGGGGGTCGCCGCTCCCCCGCTCTTACCTCGCCGCCCAGCCCGGGGAGGGGGGCGGGTCACGGCTCCCGACCCTCTCGCCCACCGCAGCGGTGAGTCAGCCCTGCCGCCCGGAGGCGAGGGGAGGGCAGGGGGATCGCCTCCTCCTCCGTCGCCGCCTCCTCCTCCCCAGCCCGCCTTTACCTGCGCCGGCAGCGGGAGGGAAGCGCGCAGAGCGGCGGGCAGCGCTGCCTCGGCGGCCGGCTCCCGAGCTAATCCCGCCTTCCTCCCCGTCCCCGACCGCGCCACCGCAGCGGCGGGGCCACCGCCCGCTCCCCCCCGCGGCCAAGCGGCTCCGTCTCTATGGCTACTTCCCGCGAGACTTCTTCTTCCTCTTCCTCCTCCTCCTCCTCGTCCCACCGCCACCTCACGGGCCCTCCCCGAGCAGGTGACACGGCCCGCTGGCGTCACCGCGCCGCCCGTTGATTAATACCGCCCGCCGTGTCACCACAATTTTTATTTAATTTTTTTTTTAATTTTATATATATATATATTAAAATAACAGCGCCCGCTCACGCTGCCCCTACCACCTCGCCGCCCGTTGCCGAGCAACCTAAGCGCCGCCCACTGACCTACTTCTAAAATTAAAATAAAATCCTTTCCACGCGGGACGGGACGGGTGGACGCGGTCGTGTGGCCGCTGTCACTTTCCACGGCGAGTCTCTCCCCTCAAAAAAAAAAAAAACCGCTCCCCGCAGCGAGGGGATTTATTTAATTTTTTTTTTTTTTTTCAATCCCGCCCAGCCCCTCCGCGCAGTAACGGAAAACAAGATGGCGCGGAGCGGGGCTTTTTTTTTTTTTTTTTTTTTTTTTTTTCTTTTTCCTTCCCTCCTTTCAAACCCGCGGGAGGCCGGCCCCCTCCCTTCCCAGCATGCCTCGCGCTTTTCTAACGAATTTCGGTTCGAGTTCGCCGTTTGGGCGCCATTTTCGAGTGTGGAAGCCGCCGAGCCGCGGCGGGAGCCGGAGCCGCCCGCGCTAACGCAGCCTCGCTGGTACCGGACGCCGCCAGCCTTCGGAGGTACCGGCTCGGCGGGAAACGCGGGGTAATTCGGCGGGCAGGACTGCAGGTAGAAGCGCCGGCGGTTCGCCTGAGGGCAGGTGGAGTTTGAAGTGGGGCGAGCGGGGCGGCGGCGATGCCCTCAGGGCAGGGGGTGCTGAGGGGGATGGCGGGCTCTGCCCCGCGCCTTGTTTTTCCCCTTTTCTCCCTCGCCCTGAGGGACGGAAAGGCGGCGGCTGCCCCTCTCTCCGGCTCCGGGCGGTCGGGCGGGAGCTGCCCCGCCGAGAGCCGCCTTCCCGAGGGGGTCGGTCCTGGCCGGTGTCGGCAGATGGGTGCGAGGAGGGGTGGGAGGCTGAGAGGGTCCTCGGCACTTTCCCGCTGTGCCCTCACGGATCTCTGGGGACCGGGAATCGGAGACCCACCTCGGTCGGGGAAGCACAGGAATACGTTTCGGTGGCACAGAGGCCGGATTTTAATCTGCTTACAAAGCAGGGACCCTTCCGTGACTAGCTCTGCCTGCTCCTTTTATGCCTCAAGCATGAGACACAAATCCTAAGAAAGTCCGTAGCGACTCGGAAAGACCGTGACAGGGGTGCAGTTGGGCTCCTTAGATCAACGGATGGATTGTAAAAACCAAGATTTCAATTATTTTTTTTTTTCCCCCACTGACATGGGTTACCGCTATCGAATTTAATCGGCCGTTAATAAGGAAGCCTTTCTGGCCGTCCCCGGCTCTCTTTTTCGCCGTCCCCGTAACAAAAACGGCCCTTGGCAGGAGATCGCCGAGAGATGCTTTTAACAAACACCTTTGAGCTGACTCGGGGGAGGGGCTGGGCACGAATTTGTTAAATTTGTTAGAGACTATGTGGCAGCTGATTTCTCGCGATTTGAAAGCTGAGGTCGAGTAGTTACGCTTGTTCATTCTGTTGAAGTGTCTGGGGGGGGAAGGGTTGGGAAGGTAAATAGGTCTATATTGCACAATTCTGTTGGAGTGGAGCAGTTTTGGGAAAAAAAAATAAATAAATCTGGTACTTTGAGAGGCTGTAATTGTCTGAGACAGCCATTGCAGAACACTTCTTAACAGGGGCATAGACTCAAATTGCCTTAAAATGAGTTCTTTCTCTCATTTTCCCCCCTCCCCCATTGTCCCAAATGAAGGACTCTCATGAGAGTGTGGGTTGGGGGTAGGTCTGAAAACGTCAAATGATTGGCACCAATTGTGAGATGACTTTCTAACCACGTCAGTTTTTTATCTTGTGAGAAGTAAACTTTCTCATGTCTGTTTTTCTGCGAACTAACTTCGCCACTTGCTGCAATTTAGACTCCTTGGAGAGAGTTTCGCTCCCGCAGTCGTCTTTCTCCTCATCGGTTGCTTTCTATTTATACTTTCTGGGAGCTGTGCTTAAGTGCCAGCTGTTGGACTTTTGTAATGTTTTGTTCTTGATCAGTTAACTTTAACATCACAACGAGATTAAGGTATTTTGTTTTGTTTTCTCCGTTAAATGTTGAATGCTGGCAGCAGTGGTTGTGTTACATTTTGTGAAATGAGTGCGTCGATTTAAACTGTTTAAGAGTCAAATCTTTGCTGGAATTATGCAGGTCTTTTTGTTTATCTGTCCATCTATATAAAATATATGGTTAGTGTGGACTGTTGAAAGTAAATTGCGTGTCAGGTCTGAAACGTGTAGGTGAAGAGTGCTTCCAGAAGGGTACAGACACAGGGCTACTCAGTTTGTTATTGCGAATGTGTCTTTAACTCTTTTGCCCCCAGCATCCTGGTTTCTTTGAGCATAGTGACTGCATTGAACGTGGCTGTATGAGTTTTCAGGAGATAGATTCGTGAAGTTTCTATAGATTAGGGTCCGTCCGTTGCTTTGGAGGTATCTTAAAATGTATCGTTGTGAAGCTAAGCTGGAGGTTTTGTTTCAAATTTGGATTTTTGTCTTCAAAGTACTTCAAGTCTTTAGTTTCTAAATTAGTCAGACATCTGGGCAAACACGTAGGTATATTCCTTAGGGGATTGTAGTTCAATGCTTAGATCATGGGGTTTTCTTGTTTATGTTAGCAAAGGAGATAGATCCCTTCAGTAGTTTGATTGCTTGGAATAGAGGGAGAGCAGCCAACAGAGATCATGCAAAGCAAGAGCACCAAAACCTCTACAGCAGCCCATCGGAAAGGCAGAGAGCCCTTAGAGGAGTCCGCCAGTGACATGGAAGTGGAAAATGAAGGCGACAGACAGCTTGACAAGATACCTCCGCAAGGTAGGTCTGAGTATTGTGCTTCTGATGGTGTGTAAACCTGATGCTAGTGCCTGTTTAGCAGCAACGTTCAGTTGAATTTACCAGCTATAGATAGGATTTGCTCTTTTTTTCTTCTAGAAAGGAGTATTGAAAGCCTTGACTCCTGGCAAGTTTAAACTGCTTTTAAAATGGTAAAGAGGGCTTGCAAAGAGTTAAAGTGTTTGGACCAGTGATTTAGTACAAGTGCAAAAGCAATTTGTAGACTTTCCCCTAATAAAGTCTATTTCGTATTCCTGATCTGTAACATTGTACTTAAGATAGTGGTACAACAGCAGGATTTTTCAAATTTATATGCAGCCAATGGTATGGGATTTCTTGGAATGGAATAAATGTCAAGTTTATTTACTTAACTCTTAAAATGATTTGACTTTTTTCTTCATGAAACAGTGTATTTTCTTGAGTTGAGTTTTTGCTGAAAGTGTCTGGAAAAACAGCAATGTTGTGTCCTTCTAGGTAGCCAGATACGCAATTATTAAAGCAAGCTAATTTACAAATGGATGAATACCTTTAAATTGGTGGCAAAAACTACTGTCTATTTGAAGAAAAAGTTGCTGGTAACTGTTGAAAAGCTGCCTTGCTTACAACTAGCTGATATCCAGGGGGCCAGTTTGTTTTCGTAACAAACTTCCTGTCTTTGCAGAGTAGTTGTGCTGTCATTACAGCTTTCAGAGCATTGTGCAGTGATCCCCAAATCTTGCAGAGTGACTTGTGAGCACGCTTGAAATGTGGCTTTGCACTTATTAATTAGAAAGACTGCCTGTTTCAGATTTGTAAGCTTATTGTGACGGTTGTAGCTATTGTAATTGCAGAGTGCCTATTAAAGTGTGTTAGAATAAGAATTACATAATGAAAGAACAAGCCCACTAGTGAATCGATGGGACATCTTAAGTATCTCTTTTTAAAGAGTCAATTAATGGAAAGAAGTATTTTAATTCCACTTAGCTCATTTTAATAATTACAGGCAAAAGTATAGATTTGGTTCATATAGAAGTGATGTTTGCTTTTCCAGTTGAACATTTAAAAGATGTCTGGTCATTGAGAGCTTAGTCTTTTTTTTTTTTTTTTTTTTCCTCCCCCTTTCTGTTTATTTTGGATGATTTTTAGCAGTCTCAAATGAGGTGCTTGATAATCGAAGTTTAGAAGAGATTTTGGGTAGCATCTCTCCTCCTCCACCTCCAGCAATGACCAATGAAGCTGGTGCTCCTCGTCTCATGATAACTCATATTGTAAACCAGAACTTCAAATCCTACGCAGGGGAGAAAACTTTGGGACCTTTTCATAAGGTATCTTTTTTTTTACCTTAAGCATTTTTTAAATGAAGGTAAGGCTTCGCTGTGTGTTAGTATTCCTTCCTGTATTTTCATGTAAGCTTACCTCAAAATAACTGTAAAATATTTAAGTTTTAGAACTACTTATATAGTGATATTCTAAATTTTCATTATTGGACAGTAGAGAAAACAGTTAAGTGCAACTTTCTGATACTGTACAATTTTAATTTATCAGTAAACCTTGAAAAAGCACTGTTTTCTCTTTATTTCGTTTACTGGAGAACTTTTAGGGTGTGTTTGAAGAATGAGAATATCTTTTAGTGCCCACAAGAGACTTACGTGGCTAATCATGAAACTTTCCTTGTGAACATGCTTGCTAAATGCAGTATCGCTTTGAGCTAACAAGTTAAAATTTAGAAAGCTGAGCTGAGTTGAGGTATGGTTTTTTTTCTTAAGAAAGTTGTGCTGCTCTACCTTTGGCAGTAAAAACTAAGCTATCAAATAGTCTGCAGTTTCATACACTAGAAATAATTGTGTTTTAAACTGCTCAGAAATGAAATGGGTAATTTGCACTGGCCAGGATCTATTTCCCTTTGAATATCACTGTTTTCCCTTCTATTATGCAGCGTTTTTCATGTATTATTGGGCCAAATGGCAGTGGGAAATCCAATGTCATTGATTCAATGCTTTTTGTGTTTGGGTATCGAGCACAAAAAATCAGATCCAAAAAACTCTCTGTGCTGATCCATAATTCTGACACACATACGGACATCCAGAGTTGTTCTGTGGCAATCCACTTCCAAAAGATCATTGACAAGGTATGTATGCTTCTATTCAGAACAGTGGAGAGACCTTTTTCTTTAAGGATTTGAAAACTTTTAATATTTGGTTATTTTAGTTTGAGCTGGGGAAAACTTCATAGCATGATTAATTTACCTTTAGAATGCAAAACATAATTTCAAAGTTAATTAGCTTAAAAATTCCTCTGAGTAGTGCAGTTCTTAAAATAGTAGTAGGGATTCTTTTATTTTCTGCAAGATTAGTATCTGGTACATGTCCATTTTTAAACTATTTAGAAATATGTAATAATCATTTTAAGAATAAGTCGTTTTAAAGTTGTCACCTCTTTTACCTCAAGTAAATAAAACTTATTTCTGAAATTCGTAAGACACCCCCCCCCAACAATCTATAAGTCTGTGTTTGGACATGTTGAATATTCTTAAATTTACAATATGAACATATAAAGAAATAAAACCTATTTAAGCAAAACTTTTCAAACCAATTAGAAACTATTTTAGGTTATCTAAATTTAGAAAAATATGTAATGAATCTGAAACTTTCTTATTTACACTTTATGTGCTGTAAACATGCCTGCAATTTTAAAACAGATTTTTCATTAAAAATTTTGTACCTCGCATCCTACCACTAAATATTTTTTTAATCTAGTATTTTGTTTGAATGAAATAAAAGTGTTGGCAAATGAAAAAAAATTATTTATTTTGCTTGCCACTTCATGTATTGATAAAAATTTCTGGACACTTTTGTTGATTTATGGTAGTTACAGTGCAAGGAATTTATTTGTCTTTATTTAATTTTTTTTGTACACATTCTAGCTGAGTATCAACTATTGAGGTCAAAGTAGTGGGACATGTACATTGAAATTTCAAAAATTGTGATAATAAAATGACAATATGTACAGCCTTTGAAGGAACTGCTTTAAAAGACAGGTTTTTTTTTTTCTTTGACTTAATACACATACACACATACCTTTTGCTTGTATTTATAATAATCAGATTCAAAAATTATTGTTTTTTTTTTCCCACTTGACTTTGTATTAACATCTAGAAGCTAACTTTAGGATCTAAAAATCTTCAACACATGCTAGATACCAATTTGATTGTGCTTTTGGGGGTTGATCTGGGAAAGTGGTAGGCCAGTTTAAGTCTTTACAAGAAACATACTTCAAAAAGTTAAAATTGATGTATAGTACCAAGTTTATTTTAGTTGCTACTTTGTAGGTAGGTCTAATATATCTTTTGAAGCTGACATTGTCACATCTGTCATCTTTAATGTTTTGCTTTTTTATCTTCTACAGTTTCTCTGTAGAACTACTAGCTAAAAGTAACTCCTTTTCCTAGCACCATAAAAGAGGAGTTTAAAATGCAAACAGTGGTGAAGTCATTCAAGACTTCCTAATCTAAAATTTAAAGGGTAGTCTAGCACAGCCACTTTAAATTTGAAGTAGGCCTTTTCCTTTGTGATTTGAAGCAGTGGTGAAGAGAATAAATTAAGTATTTTCAAAGCAATTGCTTGTGTTAGAGGTGGGAAAGGCATAATATGAAGGTCATTCAGTTTAAATGATTTGGGGCATTTTTTGTCCAGTTCTCAAAGGGATTTTTTTTTTTATTTTTCTTGGTTTTTTTTTTTAATGAGATATGCGGCTTTAAGACAGTTCCCACTTCTATTAGACCCCAGAGTGCAGTTGACTTAAAACCTGAACATGATAAAGCTTCTGTGCTTAATTTTGAAATATGAGGTAAACCTGTGGTATAGTAATTGTTTTTCTGGCTTTGTTTTTCCTCAAAACAGGAAGGAGATGATTACGAAGTCATTCCTAACAGCAATTTTTGTGTATCTAGAACTGCTTATAGAGATAATTCTTCTGTCTACCACATCAATGGAAAGAAACAGACATTCAAAGATGTTGGTATTCTTCTTCGAAGCCATGGAATTGATCTGGACCATAACAGGTTCTTAATTTTACAGGTTGGTGTATGAATAAAAGCAATTTTAAGTAAAGCTGTATTTCCAGTTATAGTTGTAAAAAATACTGTCTAGGTTGTAAGTCTTGTATTTGAAGCCTTAAAGTACTCTAGCAGCACATCATGGTTTGCATGCTCTGATAAAGATGCGAATCATTATTTGCTGCTGTAGGAATTTAAGGAAGAGAAACAGTTGAAGACACTAATATAAATTTTTCTATTAACAAATTTGTGTTCCTGACATGTGGATGAATAGAAGAATTGTCATACTTGTTCCGCCCTAGCAGCACGTAAATATTGGTGTAGTAAAATAAACCTTAAACCCCAATATTATTGTGCTGCTTAAGCGTGGCAGAGATTCAGCAACTTGTTTATACTTTAGATAAAAGTGCATCAATATTAACTTAAATCTTAATGGTTCTACTGTTAGGTTATCTACGGCTCTCATATATAGGCATGGTTTTACTGGAGAAGTATGTATATAAAAATTAACTGTGCATAAAAATTGAGTGCAAGAAAAAACACATGAAGTGTACTTTTTGTTTACACTTGTTTAACAGCTGTAGAGGACTCAAAGAATGGCAGGTTTATTATGTTTTTAAAAGCTACAGTTTCTAACCCATACTGTAAAAATAATCATAGAATTTGTCAATATAGTATCATTTAAATTCACGTTTGACCTTAAAATTATAAGGCTTGCTGGCATCTGTTTGCTATTTAAAAGACAGACTGAAATACACTGATTTTTTTCTAGTTCTTAAATAATAATGGAGAATTTTGCTATGTGCCAAACAATTACTTATAAATTGAGTTAAAGTACCTGATGGAAGTTTTTAAATATTAATTCAATTGAGTAACTATATCTGCAGTTACCTGTAATTATTTCACTGCTATTACTAACAGGTCCCAAATCTACTCTGAAGGATCATGGCCTAGAAAACTAGTGAACAGTGGGAGCCTATCAAGGTCTGAAATTTTTCAATAGAGTTTATTTTAGGCCTGTTTTTGTCAAAGGAGCTTCCAGTTCCCCTCTTTTTTAAAAAAAAAAAAAAAAAAAAAAATTCTAGATAGGTCGCTGTGCTTGCTTCACTTCCTCAAGCCTTTTCGTGCAGTCCTTTTTTACAGTTACACCCACAAAAAGAGGATATATCTGTTTTGAAGTCTCCATGCCAATTAATTGTTCCCTCCAACGCTTTATTCCTGTATTGTCTGTTTCAAGATGGAGTGAGAAGTACCTCCAGCAAACCAACTGCAGTAAATACACTCTTTTTTTTCCATACAGTTCTTCTGAAGTATCATTTTAGCAACATTTCTAAAAGGGAGAGAATGCAGAGTCAAAGATCAAGCTAGGTAGAAGTTATGGTGCAGAGACACCTAAGGCTCAGTGTCAGAGAACACGTCCTGTTACCACTGGGAGGAGGGGAAGGGAACGTTTGGGAGGGAGTATTGCTAAGCTTTTTAAATTTATTTTATTTTTTTCCCCCCACAAATGTGATTTTTCTTCTCCCACAAATTGTTTCCCAGGAAGTTACAAATGAGGAGAACAAACCTTTTCCTAAATGCTTGAGTTTTATGCTTTCCACCTGTACAAGGGCAAATAAGGGGGAGGTATAGCCAATTTTAAGGCATAAAGCAATGGTTCCTACCATTATTTTTTTTTTCTTTCATTCCACTAGACTCTTCATGGCTTATGTATTATTATGAACGGCAGAGGAGACTGTACTGAGATTTTGTGTTGCTTTAGTCTCTGACTGAGGCAAGGTCCTTTCCCTTTGCATGTAAGGTTTTGCGCCTTTTAAAAGTGAAATTACTGATTTGGCGATTCAAAGTTGAGTACTTTCCAGTTGGGAAATGCAGCAATATTTTCTGCATAATGACAGCAGAACTTAAAAACCTAAACATTAAAAACTATAGTTAGAAGTAAATGAGACCGTGTTGGAAAGCTAAAGCTGTGAACTTCTGTCACAAGGATTGCCCTTTTTCCCCTAGTGTTTTTCAAATTAAGTTATTTAAAACTGGAGGAATAAGTAACAGGTTTATTTAACTTTTGCTCTTCTCTTGTTATAGCTAAACTAAGTTTAACTTGATATCAAATCAGAGTAACTTAATTTAAATTGTTATAAATCTCTTTGACTATGTCAATAGGTTGTAATTAAAATATTTCACTTGTAATACAGCTTTTTGGGTTAAAAATGTTAATTAAGGATTACCAAATGCTGGTTTTGGTGTGTGACAGAATATTCACTAGTTAATACACAGAAAAAGTTGTAAAAGAAAAAGTTGTAAAACAACATATCCTACGTGTAGTAACAAAACCTTTAGATACTTCATTATATCTTGCTAGCATATTTAGCATTACTCAGTGGAAAATATTTTCTTTTTAGAAGACTGCTTGCTTTTTTAGGCTGCCTCTCCCCACCTCCCCCCATATTTTGCAGGCTTTGGTGCCTTTTAGGATAAAATTTAAAAGCTTAGGACAGACTGAATTTTGTAAAAGTTGGATAGGGATACTTCTGCTGATGCTATACTGAAAACATTAAAATCAAATTACTGATTACTTCTGTGAGTAACATGATAAAAAAAATACCTGTGGAAAAACAGAATATGTAAGAAAGACTTATGAAGTAGTTCTAGAAGTATTACAAATTCTATGCCTGAACTAGCTACTTGAAAAAAAACCTTGTTTGAAAATGGTTTTGGTTACAATGGGATATTGCCAACACTTAACAGGAGGAATTTGTTACTTTTGTGATCCCTAAGTTCTAACACTACATATTTCATGT
The DNA here is from genome assembly GCF_036417535.1 of Chlamydotis macqueenii. Taxonomy (NCBI): domain Eukaryota; kingdom Metazoa; phylum Chordata; class Aves; order Otidiformes; family Otididae; genus Chlamydotis; species Chlamydotis macqueenii. The sequence continues at coordinate 25,419,161 of NC_141564.1, read as the reverse complement.
TTTTAATAAATTGCTGTATGCTTTTAGTACTTTAAGAACAGACAACTCTTCAGTGCATTTTTAATGAGCTTGACACAGCCTGAATCTGCAACAGGAAAAAATGCATCTTGTCACTTAAAAAAAAAGTATGCTAAGCACTGTGGTGAAGTCTTGTATCTTGTACTATTTTTCTGTCTTCCACACCTAATGCCCCAGCTTCAGTAACTTGTGTATCTGTGAGGAACACCAAATAAAATTAAGTAAGTCTTTGAGAAAAGCTAGGTAAGTGGAACATCAGTGTGTATATACAGAAAACTTGTGTGAGTTCTGTCCTCTGACTGGGCTGGGCAAAACTCAGAAGGTAAGTCTGTTTGCTGTTGCTGGAGAGTGACTCCTGAACAGGTTAACCTTGAGGCCAGAAAGAAGTGTCAGCATCTTTATCCTGGCTGGTTTGCTTCTAAGGAGTTATTAAATAAATGGGGAGCATTTGATAGAGTGTCAGTTCTGGATGTCACAGGGTAGGCATATCTGGGGAGCAAAGCAAAACTGGCTGTGGACAGCAACCGTTAATGCCTGCTGAAATTGGCTTTTGTGGTCTTTCAAGGTAAGAGAAGTATAGTCGATACAAATTTTCTAAAAGCACAGTGGAGTTTCGCAGGTAACTCCCATTCAGCAACTTTGCAGATGAATATTGTAGAAATGGTAATAAATGGCACAGGAATTAATTTTGTACTAAAAGACAGTTTCATTGGAGCAGACTTCTGTGAATTCCAATTTACTTTAGAAGCTACTTTCTTTCAAACAAACTGGAACACTTGTAAGTAAATCTTGTACTAATTACAGTAGTATTTCACTTAAATGTGTTTGATAGACTTTAATTAAAATATGCTCATGAATCCTAAACAAGTATAAACAACTACAGTGATTTTTATATGCGTGTATCTTTGTAACTGAGCGGAAGGGCATTTTGTAGTGTACTAAGTCTTATCCTATAACAAGATTATGTTGCCAGAAAGGAAGTTTAGTCAAGTTTTTCACCTGATGCTTTGTGGAAATAATGTAGGAGTCACACTTTTGGTGTAGCGGAGAGGAAATGAGGGAGAGCAGATTTTCTCCTCACTTCAAGATAAGCCAGAAGTTCCCAATTGTTGAGGTCTGCTTTCCTAATGAGGCACACCAACATTTGGGCTGAAGCACTGAGTGGAGCACGAGCTGGAAAGCTCTACTGGGATTATAAATTGAGATCGGTGCTGCCAGCATTGGTGGTGAAGAGAGGTTTGTTCTAGAAAGGTCAAGGATAGCTGAGCTGAAGTGGTAGGAAGAACTAAAGCAAGTGTGATTAATATAATTAAGTAAAATCAGATTCTTTGAATAAAACTATGTAAAAATGGAAGCTTCACACTGATTCAGAGTACAGAACGCATTTCAGTGATTGTTTAAATACTACACTTTATGCTGAAGTGAATACAGAGCAGCATGAGATATGCTAATATGTCTGTACAGTTTCAAAACTAAGTCTCTTATATTATCAGGAGACTGACATGGCAAAATAAAAATCATATGAATTGCCAAATTGCAATACATTGTAATCAATGTTTGTTAAGCTTTCTTTGGAAAAATAGGGAAATATGGAAAGTGGGGAAAAAAAAAAAACTTTTCTAGTGGCAGTGTGTAACTGAGAGCAATCAATTACATAGTTTAATTAGAACATACCAATAATCTTAAGTCAAACATTGTAGGTCGAGTTTGACAATAACTGACTTAGATTCCAAAGTGACTCTAGATTTGCACTCAATTTGTATTCTTGTATTAAATACAAGAATGTCCTTAAGAAAGCTTCTAAAATTAGACAGATGTGCAAACAGCTTGACAAAGGCTACTTTTAAATTATTTCCAGAATGCAGAATAGTAGTTTTGTGCAAACAACTGAATGTTGTATAACAGACTAATTCTAACTTTTTCCTCATCTTTGGACAGTAGTGGCCTTGTAGATTTGTGTATGTGCATTTATTCCTTATTTAGCTTTCTTGATTTCCCACCTAGCTTGTAACACTTTTCTTGGAAGGCAAAGCATGTAGTTGAGTATTTGATACTTTTTCCCCTGCTATGTATTTGCCATCTAGTAAAATTGAAGGGTAGAGCAAGATATTATTGCAACCATTAAGTAATAGCAGCAATAACATGGAATTGGGGGGAAAAAAAAACCACCCTACTGTGGCTTACAACAAGAGCTGTATTGCACTTCCAGAAGAAGAGGAAGGTGACAGGAATATTGGGTCTCTGTCTAACTTCCAAGGCTCATGTAGGTAGAATTAGAATTCATATTACATGAAGAGGAGAGTGTGGGCACACTGTCAAAATAAAGTAAAATTGAATTTTCCATTATGGAAAATTGAAGATATTTAAATTTAAGTTATTTTTGCTATTCCCTACTGTAGTCCTGCTTAAAAAGTGAGAACTATCATTTTGATTAAAAAAAAAAAAACAAAAAAAAACCAAAAGCTAAGTGGAGCACTGACATGCTAGTCCAATATAATAAAAATAAAAAATGGGAGAGGCATTGAAAACACTGCAAGAAGCATACAGGGAAATGAAAAGATTCGTCTCACATTGCCTAGTGGCTTATACAAGATAAATCTCCAGTGTGGGTGCCTTTATCTTATCAAGAAACTGATGGCACACAATACCCAGGAAAAATAATCTTGTGAGGCAATTAGTGTCAGATGCAGAAACTAAGAATTGTAGGACTTCTAGGCTAGCACTTACCAAGTGATATGACAGGTTGATATTCATTACTATTCTTCCTCTGATTTTCCTTCCAGTTGACTTTTGCAGCAGTTACAAGTTCTGTCAAACAAACATGTAGAATTGGAGCTGTATCAGAAAAGAGCCTGAACCTTACTAGTGGTAATTTAGTATTAATGCTAGTTCTAATGTCTGTGTTTGGAAGTGCGTTGGAATAGAAGACCAAGGAAGTAAAAACAGTAATTGGAATTTCCCCAAAGTAGTCTTGGATTTTGTCTTTCAAATCTCTGTAGAAAAATAGATTTAAAGTAAACAACATTCTAAATGTTCCAATGTGGCTTCTCCTTCAAGCAAATCCATAGTGCCACTGGTTTCATGCTACTGGCTGCATGAGCCATTGCTCTTCCTTACACTGATGATGCTAAGAAGTTGTGCGTGCTGTGCTTTCAGCTCCTGTAGGCTGGTGAAACACTTGCAAAATCTCTTGTCCATGTTCCCCTTGCTATGGGAGAAACATTTCACTGTTTGAAAGAAATTTAAATATAGCTGTGCTCTATAAAATAAGATTGAAAACTCTAAACTTTACCATTATTTTATTAAGAGAAGTTTGCCTTATGCCAGGTCAATTCTGTCTAGCTTTCTGTATTAAAAGTTAAGAACAGAATTGAAATTGGGTTATAATTTGGATTGATCAAGATTTTATTGTTTGTGCTACTGAAAAAAAAAAACAAACCAGATTTTGCCTAGGGCTATTATAATCCTCCACAAAACTTGGAGTTGGAGGTGGCTGCGATAACTGCAAGTACTGTTACTCAGCATTCTGGATCTGCTGGCTACAACTCAACTGTTTGCTTCAGTTCAGTGCTTAAAGGACAAGCGGGTTGATCACCTGTTGCATATGAAGAAAACTCTATTGTTTCAAAGTTCAATGTGCTACGAATTTTCCTAGTAACTCGGAGTCCTTTTTTGGGAACAAACATTCATGCTTAAACCATTTGAATGTTTACATGGAACTTTTTTTATATGTACATATCACCATTAATCTTGTGATGCTTGACAAAGTTAAGTGAAATTATGTTCTGACCACTATCTACATTTGCATATTACTTAAACAGAATTATGTAATACCATAAACTTGCAAACTGTAGTTCATTTAATCAGTTAATTTAGTAAGCAAATTGAATATACATCTCGACTGTATTAAGAAGTTAGATTACTGTAATTGTGCTGTAACAGGTGTTATCCATCACTCAAAGATTTTTGGACTCATTAATAAAATTTCCTTTTATGTGTATTTAAAAAGTCTTAAAAGCTAATGTTATCAAAAGTATGCTACCATTACAGTGAAACTAATAACATTGTTCTGAATGTTTAGAAAAAGCTGTGATTGCCTTAAAAATACCAAATATTATAGCCACAGTCATCATATCTAAAGTTTTGTGACAATTTAATGTAATTCTAAAACAAAATTATCTGCTTTGACCCTAACACCAGCTGACAACTTTCTCTCTAAATACTGTAACACTTCCGTTAGAAGGCAGGAATTAGAAATTGGACAGACTGTAGTAGCTAAGCTGATTTTTCTTTTCTTTATTCCAAATGCTGATAGCAAAAGAATTCTGAAATAAATGCATCATCTTGTATCGATGCGGAACCACAGCTAGGTAGATCTGACATCTGGACTTGAGGGGGTAAATCCAAATGCTGAAGCTTCAGGAAACTTTTTATGAGAGGAAAATACCCAGGCTATTACAGGAGATGCTCCCTGTTTCCAATAGGCTTCCTTTTTACAACTTGACGAAGTAAGACTACTTTCTTTCTGCCCACCACCTCAAAGGTGGAGAAAATGTAAACCAAAAAGAAAAGCTTGTATAAAGAATTTCTCATTTACCAGCATTGACAAACTGTGATTTTTAAGCCTGAATTCAATTGATAAAGTATGTTGGAAGTTCCACAAATGCTTCAGAAGATTTCTTGTGTTTTACTTGCAACAGTTGAAGTCGGAAACTGAGACAAATAGGACATCCTCCTCTCTAAGATAATACCTCACTAAGTTGCTCAGCGATGTGTAAAAACATGGAAGACTCTTCCAATATTGCATCTTGTAGGCAGTATTTTCTCTAAAACTATTCCTCATGAGCAAAACTGAATGTGAATTTCAATTCAGTGAGGTGTTGTGTTGCTCCACTCTTGAATTTGACTAGTGTTGGAAAGCTCCACTACCAAAAACCCCTCCAAAACATGACAACTGCACCAGAAAATTCCCCTAAAAAAAAAAAAATCAAAAAACCACACACTACCCAGTACTCCTCCCCTGAGAGCGCAGTACACTTCTGTCAACTGGATTCCGAGCTACAAAATTTCCTTTTTCCGATAGATGTTTTAAAGGTGCCCATGCTTTGCTGTGCTTCAAGTGTTCTTGATGTGTGAGTTTTAACAAAAGTTAGTCCAATTTGTTAAGGTGTATGGGATCATGCTAATCTATCCCAAAGTTTTCAGCACTTTAATCTTAAGCTTTAAAATAAGACACTAGAAACCAAGTGACAATGCAAAATCCTGGAAAACAGTTTTTACCTACTTGCTGCTGTAATTATTCTGTGGAACACTAACAAAGTAGATCTGCGAGTGTTGTATTAACAGTTTAGTTGACAAAAGTTATTGTGTGGCAAGACACTTCTAAAAGTTATTTTTCCCAAATTTTCAGGGAGGAGAAGGGGAGGTAGTAATTGGTAAGCAATCATCTTTCTCTCTGGGTTCTCCAGAAACAACTAGTCATAATGTGGACAAGTTTTTGCAACCAAAGAAAAAAAATGTTGTTTCTTTCTTAATGAAGAGCTTTAAGGTTGCTGTCAGTAATTTTTCTGTATGAAAGGCTTTTTCCTAGCTTTGTCTTATTTCGTACCAGAATTCTAAAATGGAATCTGAAGGCTGTATTCTGAAACTCCATCATTCCAGTTCCAGCACTGTCGCAGACTGAACTGCTATTCTGCACAGCACAAATTACCGACTACTACAGTTTATCATCATTTGAGGCTGGATAACGTCAGGATAATTAGCGCATTACATTCAGAGTTCTTCACTTTGGAATTAGTGCTTTAGTCCGCAGACTCAATCTAAAGGAAGGTTGCTGGAATGCGATGCAACTGTCTGCCAAGAGCAACAGACAGGAGTTATCTGCAGAAGTGAAAAGTAGTATCCTTTTCAAGACTAGTGGCAAGAGTTGCAGAAAGGCAGCTTAATGAGTCAGTCAAAACTTTCCTTTATCGAGCAGTTTGATAACCCTGCTTAAAATTAAAATCTTTGTATGCCAGAAGAGATTGGATAAGCTCAGATTAAAAGCTTTCTGTTCTGAGAGGATCAGCTGTTTTTAAAAGTGAATGTATAATTTTAGAGAAAATAGGACTGGTAGTTCTAAGAAAGGAGGTAATGGAGAGTTTGGACATTTTATTGTCCCACTGTTTGAGATCTACATGGGAGGTGAAATTCTTGCCCTTCACAAATTTACTCTAGGAAGTTACATCCAGTGATGGAGTGCAGCTCTTTGAGTAGACTGCCTGCATTGTTAGAGATATGTTAGTCCTAAGGAGAATTTTAGTTTAACACAGATACAGATGAGTTGTGTATGCAACACAAAAACTGAAATTTGATGAATTCTGTCTATAATAGATGTCTTGCATTAAATGTACGGCATTTCTAAAGTACTCCTGCAGTGCAACTGTAACTTCTACTGAAATCGTGGAGCTCAAAATAGTTAGACCCTTAACTTGGCAGCCTCATAACATTAAAATAGTGATAGATCATGCTGATGATGTCACCACTTCTGTCCCTTCAGCAGACATCTTTACGGGCATCCACGCTCTGCATCCTCATGGGCTTGAGCACAGGAGGCACAAGTCCAGGCACTCCTGGCTCACATGTTTTGCACTGCCTCTCCACCCTGTGCCTACGCTGACCTTCTCATAGTCTCCTGAACCGCGCTGTTGATTTCAAATGGTTAATTTTATAACGAGCAATGCTTACACTGTTTTTTGAAGGCTTTTACAGTCTACTGGCTTTAAAGTTTTTGGTCTTATGCACAACAGAAATTTAAATTTGGAAAGTATCTTAAACATCATGGCACTGAAATAATTCACCTCCTCAAGGTTTGGCTATGCAAAGGAAGACAGAATCTCCAGCTTCCAAGTTCCTTGAAGTTATTCCTTGTATTTTTCACTAGAGGAAATGGCTTTAAAAGGAGAATGGCTCTTGCCCTTTTTTTATAACTTTGTAGCCTGCTGTCAAGCAAAGTTTCTCATTTGCTACAGCTGTCAGTGAGCTTCATTGCTTAGAAATTTCTTCACTGATAAACTTGTGTTCTCTATTAAAACATGCCATTGATTTTCTGGTAACTAAACTGAGGCATTCTGTAGAAGCTGTTATTTAGATGTATGTTCATTATACAGTGTTTTGAGTTGACTGCCTCTGTTACTAGTGATGTGCTAGCATCCCAATGATGAGTTCAGTCTGACACAGAAGACTTTACACACAATGCAGAAACTGAGATTTGGTTTGTAATTCCATTTGGAGTTCTTGCACTGAATGTAGAGCCTTCTCAAAATGCTCAATGGATATTTGATGCTTTTTCAAACAGTGATTACTTAACTTCTGTGGATGTTTCATTCTCTGTTAGCTGTCTGCCAGTGTCACCAAAGTCTTAGTGTTGACATCCATTTTGATTGTCTTCTCAACTAAATAGAGGATTTACTTTTTTTTTTTCTTTTTGCACATTGCTCCCTCTCCTCTCGTTAATTCACGCCTGTGAACTAGAAGAAGATAACCGAGGAAGAGAATTAAGACATTTCCTGGTGGTCTGTTCTGAGACTTTAAATTTACATGTGACAGCTATGTTAAGCATGCCCAAGCATGTTTTTTGTTTTCAACAAATGTCGGCCTGCTGCCTTCTTAGTTTCACTTTCAAAACCACTGTATTTCGAAAGATCTTTTGCAAGATAAATGAGCACGATTGTGATTCTTTTTTTTTTTTAACGTACTTCCAATAATGAGTCAAGTGATGGGCACGGTTAAAAAGTTAGGAAACGGTTAAATTGACTATCAAGTTTTAACCGAATGCAGAGTTGTAAATTGTAGTTTTCCTCTGTTAATAATTGTCATGACTACTTGCAAGAAGAGCAGGTACAACTTTTTTGGTCTCCTTTGTCCATTAAAATAGCTGGAAACCTTTTCTTTTCTTAATGTGTCAACTATAGGGGTGGACTAAACAGATTTCTTAAAATATTAACTTGGTAAATAATATAAATACTAAATAATACTTTATACTCTTATTATTCAGTTATTATTTATATATTCTAAATATTTTCATTTTTACCCTTCATAAGAAAAGAATCCAGGAATTTAAGTAGGTAGTCTGTCTACATCTCTTCACAGAAGAACATGTAATTCTGTAATTGCTTGCCTATGGTGAAGTAGAAGAATTGCGTATAAAATTGGCAGTAGCCAGCCTGACAAGTTCAATTCATGCGCCTGATCTTCTCAAGAGTACTCAATTCACTTCAGCTTTTCAAAGTGTTCTTTATGTATGGCCTAAACGGAAATAACCACTAATTCCTGATCGTATGGTGATGGTATGTATTTCCCATGTAGGCAACCAAACCCCCGATTTCTTAATTTATGAGCTTGTAGAATTAAATACAATTGGATTAAATGTCGTTAGTTATTTACTATATCATTAAACATATTGTAGTTATATGCCATTACATCAGAGTGCTATGGAGAACCCTCACAACTACATTATCGTCTCTCTGAGATGGTTGTGACTCAAGGGTGGTTAATTATACTTAGCCAGATCATAAAAAAAAAACATCGACTTGCATTCCTTGTTTGTCCCCAATTCCTCTGCTTCTATTAAATCCAAGGTAGTTTTGTGGTTTACAGCAGCACCTAACTTGAGGGATATGTATCCCGTGTAGAAAATTCTTAGACTTGGTGCTCAGCACCTGAATTAAATATCTTTGTTGTGATTGTTTTTTCTGGGATGTAAACAGAGGAAATACTTTAATGCAAGAAGCAGCAAAATAGAGACTTATGACAATGCCACAGAAATTTAGGAGGTTACACAGTGTCCTACCCGTGCGCAGTGTCTTTCTGACAGGTGATTTTTGGTAGAGAAATCTTACTTTTCATTACGAGGGAACAAATGTGTAATTGGAGTTGTACATAATTGTTGTATTAGAAAACTATTTGGGTTTTTGATAAAAGTAAAGAAGTAAAAATAGAGTTGGGCTGGGTTTTTTTTTTTTTTGTCTTGTCAAACCTGCTGCCACTTTTTAGGAACAGTAATTGAAAACTAAAAGTTTAGATGTGTTTAACTTATACAGTTTTAATTTTAAAAACCCCTCTGCATTTTGCTCTAACAAAGGAATTATGTGCAAGAAAGACTTTTCTTAATACTGGTTCTTATTTTGCGAAATTTGCCAAACATTGCTTTTTCCCTTCTACTCAGCCAAATGGTATTTGCTGATTGGCAGAAAAGCATAGGGCCACTAGGTGTCATTGTCTGCTGAGCACATGGAACAAAATCACTTGGGCAAAAAACTCTAATATCTTCCTTAGCTAACGCTCCTCAGCTTCCTTAGCTGCTTCCAGGTCTCATTTACAGTGCTTGCCTAGAAATCCTGCCCTTCGTGGGCTTCTGTGACTGTCCTTTCTGGTTCTCCCGTGATCTCATTAATCACCCCTCCTTCTGTATGTTCTTGAGTTCTTCCTCGTCCGTACTGTTGGAGAGACTTAGCTGTCAGCTCAAGCTCAACAGCAGCCCACGATGACAACCAAATTCTTTACTATATTTTCACTCTGTGGATATAGACTTAGGCTTTTTTTTACATACCTAACTTGGATACTGAAATATAAAATTTGTTTCATTTTTAAATCTTGTCCATCTAAAACAAAATTAAAAACTTTAATCCAGCTTATTTCATGCGTTTAAAAATCTGTCACAACGGCCAATACTGGTGCTGTACAGTATTTAGTTCTCTGTTTGACAAATAAGTTGTCTCTTGTTATGTACCTAACTGTCCTAGTTTTTGAAGGATGACTAGTTTTTACTCATTGTTCTCTTTAATTTTTGCAGCATCTATCATATCTATTCTTGCTCCAGATACCGTTTAAATACGTGTATATTCAGTTTCATGTCATCATCTGATATATGACCATGTAGTTTACAAAATATAATCTGTATTTTGAAGGATTTTGTGCTACTCTGTTTTAAACATAAAATGCTGATAGCAGATTTATTTTTTTGTTGGCTAATGATAGCATCAGTAAAATAAACAGTCCTTGTCTCTGTATAATTCTTATTTTTTTTTTAAATCAAGTTAGTGCTACTATTCAGCTTAATAATTTAATGCTATACATAAAGGGAAATTAAATGAAGGAAGCCTAATACTTAAAGAGTGTTCCTCTTTTTCCAACAAGGAAGTCTCAGTTGTATGAATTACCAGTCCGCTTCATCCATCAGACATGATTTTATGGACCTGTTTTCTAAAGAGAACCCTTCAGGGACTTCAATCCTGATTAAGCTACCTTAAGACTATCGAGTGCTACATGACCTAGAGGGCATGCTTTATTCTCCTCTTTTTTTTTTAGGTTGGGAAATACATTTTGAATCTTCAGAAAAATGAAAAAATACGTAGACCTGAATGTTGGCTTCAGAAGCGACACTGATTTTCATGCGCATCACCACTATGCACTCTTTAGAGGAAATTTCTATTCATTTTCATCTGTTTTCCCAAATCTATTGCTACTCTGAATAGTCAGTTTTGATTGCTGCATTATTTTGTTCTTTTTTTTTTTTTATGATGCTAGACTATGGTCACACACCTGCATTCCAAAGATGTTTGTATTTTTTCAGAATACTAACTTTCCCCTAGGAAAAAAAAAAACAAACAAACACCCTTAAGAAAAGAAAACATCAAACTTTTCTTTTCCAAGGGGGAAGTTGAACAAATCGCAATGATGAAACCGAAAGGCCAGACTGAACAGGATGAAGGTATGCTTGAATACTTAGAAGACTTAATAGGATCTGCACGACTGAAAGAACCTATCCAAACTCTGTGTCGCAGAATAGAGCTTTTAAATGAACAGAGAGGAGAAAAGGTGAGTCTCACGGTTTTGTTTGAGTTATAAATAAAAAATGTTAGCTTGCAATGTTTCATTATTGAATTTTTTTAGAAATACAGTTAACGTAAAGACTTTGGTAAAAATTGTCACTCCTCTACAAGAGTAGAAGTACAGAGAAGTTTTGAGTCATCTTTATTGCATCTGCTGTTTCAATAATAAAAGAAATGGGCAGTCAACATCAGTTGCCTTCCTTTAAGCACTTAGAACGCTGTTGGCTTTCGATTCCCAAATGTTTGAATGCTGGAGTTGGAACACAGGATTTACGTGCTGATCAGTCCTGCATGCATTAAATGCTTCTCAGACTGAACAGAGAAACGGATCATCATTATCCGAGTACATCCAGATAGAGCTCTGCTGAAGAGCAAACAGGAGAAGTAGCAGGGAAACCTTTCATATGCTAAGAAAAGGAGAGAGGAAGAGGGAGGCAGAGCATCGGTGAGGTGATGGACACAGCTGCATGAGGAAATATGGAAAAAAAACATATACAGACTGTCTATATGTAACTCCTCTTTATTTCTCACCTACATTTTCCCTGATTTGCCTGAGCTGTTCTAGCATCTGTAGGATCGCTTTTTAGTTTTCAATTACTGTTTGAATTGCCATAAAATTGCAGTCTCTGCTGTGGAAATTGTTATTTCAGAAAGTTTGTCGTTCTAAATTGCTTTGCAGAGTTGCTTGTTGAGCACCATCTCTCCGGAGGACACATGTCCTACAAAGAGTCTGGGGTTTTTATCCTCATGGGTTGTTCTTCTGTGGTACTAGCAGTAAAGTCAGCTCTGACTCTCTCTTTTGTCTAGTTAAACAGAGTTAAAGTGGTGGAAAAAGAAAAGGATGCCTTGGAAGGGGACAGGAATAAAGCCATTGAATTTCTTTCTTTGGAAAACAAAATATTTAAAGAAAAGAATCAGATCTGTCAATACTATATGTAAGTACTTCTCTAAACTTTTGATTTGGCTTTAATGTGGTAGTGCTGGTGTTAAACCCTGCTTTCATATCTCTAATTAGAAATATTTTGCGTTTCTTAACAGCCATATCAGTCCTTCAAAATTTGTTGAATAGTATGTGGCTATTGATTTTTGTTTCAAATTAAGTTAAAATTTTTTAGAATTTTTAGAATTTTTTAGAATTTTTTAAAATTTTCATAGAATCCTTTAAAATAAAGCAAAACCACCACCACCAAAAAACCCCTAAACACCACTAACAAGAAAAACCAAACCGAAACAAAACCAACCTTCTTGTCAGCTTTTTACAAAATAGTCTGGCAAATTAATCTCTTACAGCTTTATAATTAAATTGAGAAAGTAGATCACTTAAAGGCTATTTTCTTCTGAATTGTCTAAATTATGAGATTCCCTTGCTGTTTTGTATTAAATTGGCAAGGTTACTCAATAATGGATATTAGGATTTAATACTTTACAGAAACACTTTGTTACACTTCAGGCTGGAAATATGTATTCATTATGAATGTTAGCTTTATGGAAGAAAATTGAGGTTTGGCTTTTATTTGTTTTCTAGCCATGACCTCAAGAAGCGAATAAATGATATGCATCTACAGAAAGAAAAAATTAACGAAGAAACAAAAGATGTTAATGAGAAGAGTAGTAAACTTGCAGATGAAATGAAAGCCAAGAAGAAAGCTTTAAAAGAACTTGAAAAGTAAGTACTTGAGGTATAGACTTGTAAGCCAGGAGTACCAAGTTTTATATTTTCTGCGTATGTGGTGTTAGAGTTAGCAGGATTTTCAGAAAAAGCTGTGGTTGTATTGAGGAAAGGAGCACCTGAGAAAGCAGAAGTATACCATAGCTGCATGGGAAGATGATCAAACAAAGGGAACACAGCTGAGGTTTTTCAGTAGTTCTTCCACCAAAAACTTAAGTTAGCTGATGACCTGAGTCCCTTATGGTATAACCTAACACACACACATACATATATATAAATAAAACATTGCCTGGCATGGATTAAATGAGCTTTTGCACAAAAATAAATTTAAAAACCTTCTCATTAGTTTAATTTGGTTCTGCAGGTTGCTTTGCTTGGAGAAATCTGGGTAATATTCATAATTACAATATGAAAAGGACCGATTTTTGATGGATTTTAAAGTACATACTTTTTTATACTGACTGTACAAAAACTAATTTGGAGATTGTTTCAGGCTGTTAGATATACAACCATAATGCTCAGGTACATGGATGTTGGGTATTTTTCTCTGGTTTCCTTATGAATCTCTTACGCATAAATTGTGTTTCCCTAAAATTGATTTGTCTGGGTGCTAATCTACAATCCAACTGCAATATTAATCTTCTCATCCTCTGAAATCACAGAAGTTATTTGTGAGAGAAGTAAACTATAAATTTATCAAAGAAAAAAATGAATTTCTGAAAATGTGTTCAATATTACTTTGTTAGTTGATCTTTTTCTGATGAAACATCACTTCCCTGAGGAAAATACTGTAAATATAGTAAATACTGGATGTTGTTTTTCCACAAAAACTGAGTAGTATTGGTTTAAAAATCTATGTGCTTACTTATTAAGCCAAGCTCTACTGACATTATTTTTATAGAGTATGGAACAGATTATTCTTTTGTTTCCCCTTAGGAAACTCAATAAAATTACAACGCACATAGAGGAAAATAAAGAAAAATTTACTCAGTTGGATTTGCAGGATGTTAAAGTAAGGGAAAAGCTAAAACATGACAAAAGCAAGGCTAAAAAGCTGGAGAAGCAACTTCAAAAGGACAAAGAAAAGGTAGCGTGAACTGCAACTTGATTTACTTAAAGAAATGTAATGGGTTGCTCTGGATAAGAACATCTCTGTGCAGCTGAGATGAAAATCGCAAAGGACACCAATTGTACAGTTATTACCTTTTCAAACCTTTTTTTTTCCTCTTTCTCTAGTTAATTTAGTTAATTTAATTGATATATTTTTCCAAGTTGGCTGTTGCCAGCTGTTACAGATCTTAAATCACTCTCTGGATCAAGAGTGGCCTTCTGAAAGCAGGTATTTAAGAATTAAGCCTTATTGCGATGCAAAGACTTGAGTTCTTCTGTGTAAAGCTATGTTCTTGTACCGCTATGGCTTGCTTCTCGCTGGATGGGCTCTAGAACTGAGCCAGCCTTGCAAATAAAATCCTGGTCTCCTGCTAGATCCACAGTGTATCTTATCCTACAAAAACACTTGTGTTTTGCTGGGGCTTACGCTTCCTTTGACTTCCACCTAGCACTTGAAAGTCAGGGCTTAAAGCTAAGGCAAAACTGTTCTGTTTCGGTGGGAGAGGAAGTGAAAACTCTTTCCTTTTGTAGGTAGAAGAAATGAAAAGTGTGCCTTCCAATAGTGAAAAAGCTATTGCCGAAGCAACATCAAAGAAAGAGCTTCTTGAAAAGACAAAAGAGAAAGAAGAAGAAAAACTCAAGCAGGTTATGGATAGCCTTAAGGAAGAAACACAAGGGCTTCAGGACGAAAAAGAGGTTTGAACTGTTTTGACTTAGTACACTTACTGTATTAACGGATTTATAGCTTTTACACTGGTGAATGAAACGGCCACAAGAGTTGTAAAATGCTGCTTTATGACAAATACACTCTTTCATGTGTTAGTTCAGTGGAGCCTAACTGGGACATGAATTTTGAATTTATAATCAGAGCTAAATCATTCTCATTAAGTTGTTTGCTTTTTATAGTGGTCATATATCATCAAGTATATATTTTATGTATGCATGTTAAATAATTCTACACTTCCATTATTTGAACACACTTTCATTTTCTCCCGTCAAAATGTTTAAGCTAATATATTGCTTAAATAAATAACAGATTTTGAAGTTATATGTTCCAAGACTTTCACACAGCTCTGATCTGTCTTTGAGTTAATTGGCAACTACTGTAACACTTGGTTATTGTTAATGTTAGCTGTTCAGTCATTTGGAGGCTGGAAATTGATCCTTCAAATCTGAGGGGTTATTTTCTGTACTTGAAAACATGGTTTCTCTGTTTGATCTGTAATTTAGCACACTGTGTAGCGCTCCTCCCAACTTCAAGTTGAGAAAATGATACAAACCTTGTATAGAAATGTTCTAAGATAATTCCCTGATATTCTTTGTAAGTAGGAAAACCGCCTTATTTATTTTCTATACTGAATATGTTAATAAATTAAGATATACTTGTTCTTCCAGGTAACAGAACTGTTTTCTGCTGACAGGAAAGCTAGTAGAACAACATGCCTATCTCCTCTTTTCTTCTATACAGTGTGATTGATGTAATAAATGCCACAGTTTTTAGTTGTAACATTGTCTGATTTTGCAGGCCAAAGAGAAGGAACTTATGGAATTTAGTAAAGCAGTGAATGAAGCACGCTCAAAGATGGATGTAGCCCAGTCAGAGCTTGATATCTATCTCAGCCGCCATAATACTGCTGTGTCTCAGTTAAATCAGGCCAAGGAGGCTCTGATGATTAGTTCAGAAACTCTTAAGGAAAGAAAAGCTGCTATCAAAGATCTAGAAATAAAATTACCCCAAGTGGAACAGGAGTTAAAGGAGGTGAGACTTAACTTTCATGTGTAATTTCTTTGAGTTACAACACACCGTTGCAACACACAAACCAAAGTTCCACTCTCTGTTTTAGCAATTATCATGAAAATAAATGGAAAAACTGTCGCCAATAAAATAACAGTTAAAAACTATATTCTAATACTCATTTAACTGATGAAGTATTTGATTTTAAACTTATTTTGGGTTAAGCAAATGTTAACATTAACACTGAAATTAAATCCTACATGTCCTTGCAAGGGAATCGGTTTAAATACGGTAATGAGACATGTTAAAATAAATACATGGCTATGTTCTGCACCTTCTTGGAATTTCACTTCTTGCTCCGCTCATTGCCCAAAGCAAAAAAAAAAATCCCACTACCTTGTCCTAAGCCTGATTCACAAATTCATAAGCTGTCATATTTATATCGAAGTGTACTAAATACTAGCTAAAGTGTATCCAAACACCAGCCCTTCTTCTGGTAAATGTTTGCTGTTCTGCTTTGCAGTGGCTGATTTCGTTGCCTACACAATCATGAATCTAAGACTCCCTGAAAGCAGCAGTTTTCATGAGGCTAAGATAATGTCTGTCTTTTAACCATTAGAAAGAGAATGAGCTTGAGAAGCTGGGAAGACAAGAATCAGGTGCTAGGAATCTTGTTCGAAATCTGCGTCAAAAAGTAGAAGAAGCCAAAAGTTCTTTAGCACAAAGCCGCAGTCGAGGAAAAGTGCTTGAGGCTCTGCTTCAGCAGAAGAAATCTGGAAATATTCGTGGACTATACGGAAGACTGGTAAATTTTAAAAGGCTATTATACTTTTAGTCTTAAACTTTATAGGAACAGAGTGGTGTTTCAGAAATTGAGTGAAAGGTAGAATTCCTCACTTCCCTGGTGCTATTGATTTGGACAGCAGAGTAGCAAATCCCGTGGAATTGCTATAAATCCAAAAGAGAAGATTGCTGAGGTTGCTGTACTCAGCACTGAGGAAAGGCAATGGTTATGAGAAGGCTTTATATTTTTGGTAGGCTGATGTTTAAGCTAAATGAGTTTGCTGCAGTCTCTATGGGAATATGCGCAAGCCAAGAATATTCAGCGTCTTGTAACGTGCCCATGCTTGGGTCCTGCCTGTGCTTGTGCGTTGGGCTGCCTCGAGAGCTGCCACGATTCTGATTCCTGTGAACAGTAGGAACATCTGTACTGGGGAGGTGCAGTGGAGCAGTGCTTTCTACCTTCTGGTGCTACAGAAGGTAGAATCCGTCTGTAACCGCACACTTGGTAGAACAGCCGTGAAACTTAAAAACCATCTTACAAGATGTAACTTTATGTGGCACTCTACACTTTTTTTTTTTCTTCAAAGTTTATAGAATTTGGTGATCTCCTTGCTGTTTGTTTCCTCAATTTTTACTCCTGTGCATGTCAAATCAAAAAGAGCAATATCATTGTTTCAGAAGACCAAGGAAAGCTATGTCATAGCAAAATGCTGAGCGTTTATTTAAAGTTCTGGAAATTTGCAGCTGAGGTGGAGTTCATTGTTTTTGTTTTTTTTTTTTTACTAGTACCAAACAATATCTGCCTATCAGTGTAAATGTAAAAGCACTATTTTTGTGATGAAAAGTTATTATTATTTATGATGAACACCCCTCTACCTGTTTTTCAGAACAGTACAGGATGGCACACAGACGTATATGATTTGCTAGGTCCTGCCTGGCCGACCAGTGATAGAACCATACACAGAACACACCCAATGATTTTGTTAGGCCAGACTGCCTCACTAAAATGCTGGCTTATAAAAAATAACATTTGTCTACAGAAAATAAATCGATGCTATCACATTGCTCTACCAGAAGCACCACTAAGCATATGAATTTCCACTATGGAAGCAAATACATTAGAAATACATAAATAGCCTGCAGGAGAAGACTAATTCTAATTAAGGTTTAAGTCATTTCACAGAAGGTTGTTTCATAATTTGTTTTTATCTCATTTCACTCTTGTCATTTCTTAATATGAGGACAACCTAATCAGTGTACTTCTGCCTCCTCCCCAATTATTAGGGAGATTTGGGAGCCATCAGCGAGAAGTACGATGTTGCTATTTCCTCATGTTGCGGTGCCTTGGACAACATTGTTGTTGATACAATTGATACTGCCCAGGCATGTGTGAATTTCTTAAAGACAACAGGAATTGGAGCTGCCACCTTTATAGCCCTGGACAAAGTAAGCCCTAGCACTTCGGCAAAACAACTTCTGTACCCCCATGTGCACAGTATTGATACTGTATCCGGAGAATGTATTAATGGGCATGTGTATAAACATGTATATGTACTAATATATTACACTGTAGATGTCTTAATACAAATAAAACTAAAATATGAAACATTTTAATAGGCTGTTGGCACCTTAGAGTATTCCACCAGCAAATGATAACGTTTACTTACAGAGAATTACAAGGCTTTTGAGATACCGTATGCGTACAACCAATGTTTGGCATGTCTTTTATATTTAGATTTTTTTTAACAAATTAGCAAACTTAATAATCCAAGTAAGCCAGTAACTGTAAGTTATGAAAACTATGAAAGAGAACAATGAGTCATCAGTGAGTTTTTAATTATACTGGAAGTGAGTAGAGATCCCCAAGGAAGGCAGCTTTACTGTTAATTGCAGTACAATTGCATTTACTTCAAAGCCTTAACATATCTTAGAAAAATTAAATGACCTCATAATTTATCCTAAGGAATCTATCACTTGTTCATTCATTTACTTTTTTTTTTTTTTTTACATTTTAGATGGCTGTATGGGAAAAAAAAATTGAAAAAATCCAAACTCCTGAAAATACTCTTCGGTTGTTTGATCTGGTGAAAGTAGAAGACGAGAAGGTTCGCCTGGCTTTTTACTTCGCGTTGCGTGATACTCTAGTAGCTAATAACCTGGAAGAAGCTACCAGAGTAGCGTTCCAAAAAGATAAAAGATGGAGGGTGGTTACACTGCAAGGACAAATCATTGAACAGTCAGGTATCGAAGTGCAAATTTGCAATTATATTTTAAGCACTTTATAGGTGATATCTAAGCACAATAAGCTCCCTAACTTATTTTCATCTCTTTTACTTTAGGAACAATGACTGGTGGTGGGGGTAAGGTAATGAAGGGCAGAATGGGTTCCTCAGTCGTGATGGAGGTTTCAGAAGAAGAGGTTAGTACATAATCAACATAAAAAGTGGAATTTCTCACAGTTCCTTATGTTTTGGCAGTTCACACACGCATGTGCTATGTCCTTTTAAATCAGCATGAGTAGTGAACAATCTGTGATGCAAGATACATTAACAGTGACTTACAGAGCTGAAGTTCACAAGGTTAGCAATAGGTTAGATTGCTCATTTCTTCACAGCCCAGCTATCATACGCCTATTATTTAATTTTTAGTCTCATAGTGCTACCTTTTGATAGCTTGGAAACTGAAGGTAGGGATGAGAACATGGAAGATACTGATCCTAAGGAACCATTGGCCTGCAGAGCAGTACACACAAACCTCAGCAGCAATAACAGGCAGGTTTGATCCTTCATTTTATGTCCTTGTAAGATTTGTCAGGGAGTGGCAGAGCTTTCCTTCCAATTTGTCTTTCAAGAATGTTTTGGAATACCAAGACACAGCTTGCTTTTTCTGCTGAATTATTTTCGGTTTTAGTCTGTAGTTTTATTTAGCGCACATGTAGCCTGTGTCCTTTTTGCCTGAGGTAGAATACTTTCAAATTAGAGAACTTCAAAACGAAACTCAACTTCAAGGTTCTCTCTATCTGATTTCTCTGGTGGAGGAGGTAACCTTACGTCACCACCTTTGCTGTCACTGCTGATGTTTCTGCACCCTTTGGTTTTATCACTAAGAGGTTAAAATATATCTGTTCTTCCTTCATCTATCCTCTGTGTTTTCACCTTCACTCAGCTTGTTAACACAGAAACCAACGAGCATCAAATCTGAACTACAGTAAAAAAGGCTTCTAGCTTCTGCTTGTGTGGTTTTTGGTTTCTGCCTTCGCTACTCTGACTTAAGCCTTTCAAGCTTAATCTACTTCTATTACCTTAAAACAGTTCTCCATTATGAGCTATTTTGACAGGGATTCCTCAGCTTACTTTTTCTTATGCTTACTCCTCTCACTTTTCGTTACTATAATTGATCTTCGCAGCAATCAGCCTCCATATTCTGTCCAGCTACAGCAAATTTTCAAGTTTTTACTCCACTTTCTTCTGGTGTTTTAAAAGATCATAGACTGTCGAGCACGTGAATGAGATCTTGCTTTGTTTTGTAGTGGCCACACTAGGCAAATGATCGTATCTCATTTTTGTGTAGGTCAGTAAAATGGAATCTCAACTGCAGAAGGATTCTAAAAGAGCAGTACAGTATGAAGAAGATAAATTAAAACTTGAAGAAGCCATAAGAAAACTACACCAAGATGTTCGGGAAATGAGAAATACTTTAGAAAAGTATACCGCAAGTATTCAGGTGAACAGGTTTATTATTGAGGGAATATCTGGCTCCTCCATTAACGTGCTGGGGGGGGGGTGGGTAACTTCTCAGCCTCAGCTTCACATGCTCCTTGTTAGTGCCAAGGATCTTTTTGACATACAGGATTTTAACCCAGTTGTGTTTTCTGTAGAGTTTATCTGAACAAGAAATTCATCTGAAAACTCAAGTTGAGGAACTTGAAGCTAACGTAATTGCTACTGCTCCGGACGAAAACAAACAGAAGGAATTGGAAAAAAGCCTTAATAGTTATAAAAAAGGTACATTTTGTGGAGAGGGGATTATAGATAAGAATTGTAGTCATGTGCTTTTACTAATACAGGAATGAATGATTTTGGCTTTGTTCTTTCAGATTACCAGCGCAGTACTGTGTCTTGGTTTGGTACCTTTTTTTTTTTGTAAGGAGGGGATAAAAGGTGCTTCTGGAGATTAGATTGTGAAACCCCCCCTTTTTTTTTTTTTTTTTGTAATTGCTGAAGTTCATCTTTTAGTCAAGCTAAAGTAAACATTGATTTTAGTATTTTTTTAATTTGGTTAGATTTTTATGGCTGTATTACATGCAGATTCATAGGGAAATTTAGTTTAATTAGGAGTAAGAATTGTTAGTGTGGAGGTAATTGTATTAAAGTCAAGTAAAGGCTTTTGCCATGCTCTAACTGGACTATTCTTGACTCTATAAAATGAGTACTCTGTATTTTGTTGTGAGCACACTGCGACCCTGGTCTTTTTGTGAAATATGTTAACCCTTGTCATAGTTTAGCCCCACTCAGGACCAAGCTACACAGTCTCTTGCTCACTCCCCCCACCCTCCAGTGGGACAGGGAGGAGAATTGGTAAAGAAAAGCAGGCAAAAACTCATGGGTTGAGACAAAAAAAAAAAAAGTTTAAGATACTAAGAGAAGAAAACAAAGCCCAGTAACAGAAAATACTGAAGGACATAACTCACAGTGCAGTAGCTCACAGTAGATCCTGATGCTCAGCTTCCTCCCCAGTAGCAGGAGGCTCCCACCAGCACCCTTCCCACTGAGATACTGAGCAGGAGGTCACATGGGGTGGAGCAGCCCTTGGGCCAATTTGGGTAAACTTATCCCAGCTGGTGGGTAATGAGAGACCTATCCCAGCTGTGTCCCCAGCCCCAGCTCCAGTTTCTCTCCAGCTCAGGTGAAACTTAACTCTGTCCTGGCCAGAACCAGAACAACCCTGAGAACTGAAATAACAGTTTCTCTGAAGAAATTGGTAGCTTAGTAAAGTAAACCTTGACTGCTTCTTTGTAGTTCTTGCTCAGGGAATAATATGAGCGCAGTAAAATGTAATTCCCTCTCTGCTTTACTCCTTTGTACCCAAAAGGAAATTATAAATCTGTAATTATAAATCTGTAGCAAGCATAATGTGAGATTTTGTTGGTTTGTTTTGCCCTTAGAATACTAAGATGGTACATTGTTTAATTTTTGAAAGTTGTTCAGCTTACTAAGATGGTTTAAGTACAAGCTAAACAAGGAAACGTACCTACCCTGAAGGCAGAGCAGGCTATCTTATTATCCAGCAATTCCCATGTAACCTTTCAGCATTTTTCCATTAAATAAATGCAAAGAATGAGTGTGGAATATTTTCTAATGTACTGTCTCATGTATTTAAGTACTCTGTGTACATTAAGTCATCCAATTAACATTACAGCAAAAAGCTTTGGTACTATAACAGTGCCAGAAAGATGGGGTTTTCTTTTTGCCAAATTAAAAAAAAACCCAACATTTTTAACAGGATAAAGACAAATGTACACTTCTCAGTATATTAATACAGCAGAGCTTTTAATCACTGGAATCTCGATGTATCGCAGCAGTGCAGTGTTCCTAGGGACAGCACAACGACCTTAACTCGATTTTCGTTATCGACAGATTACGACTGCGTTGCTGAGAAAACTGGTAAAGTAGAAAATGAAGTCAAACGATTACATAAGCTCATCATTGATATCAATAATAATAAACTTAAAGCACAGCAAGACAAACTGGATAAGATCACCAAAGAAATAGATGAGTGTACTTCAGCTGTTACTAAAGCCCAAGTGGTGATGAAGACTGCGGCCAGGTACAGTAGGCATCAGTGTCTGATTGTACGTCGCTGCGGTTCGAGTCGGATTGCGGTTGGACCTTTCCCGGGGGATTTGTCAGGCTAGGGAAGATGGTTTTCACCTCTTTATGGCTACAGGAAAAGTGGAGGGAGAGGGTCATAATCTTTTTCCCTAAACTGATTTGCCTCAAACTGAGACTGGTTCTTAAGTAAGAACTGTAATGCTGTTAATTAGCGTGCTTTACAGGCAAAGGATCAGAGACCTAGAAGGCTTAGCGAAGCCTCAGCAAGGAGAGTCATGTCAGCCTTCAGACAGCTGTATCTGTCAGCACCAGTGCCTGCAGGACATGTTTTCAGTGGTCTCCGTAGCTAAAAATCCCGTGATCTTCAAATCTTCATTTTCAGTTGCATGTCTAGTACTGAATATTGCTTCTGTCAAGGAGGTAAAGGGAAATAGAATTTTGTAGTTTCTAGCAGGCAGTTTAAAAGTCACGGTTATTTTTCTGCTATGCCGTATTTCAGGATAAAGATTCCATATAGCACTTAATTGCCATGCAGAGGGAGCAGTTAAAATCTGGAGGGGCTAATTTTATTATGAGGCATGTCAGGAGATAAAATGTGGTATATTTTTTATGTTAGCTTAACAATACATAATGAATACTGAGAACCAATGTCAAAACTGTCTCTGAAAGAACAAATTAAGTGATTTAATGAGGCCTGTCTGCGATATGTTTAAGGAAGACAACTTTGTTTTACTTGGATATCTCAGGAATGGAAGAGTTCATGCGGAAATGAGCACTTCCTATTTCGTTGTCAACAGCATTTGACAATCCTGATAAGTAAGAGTGTGTTTCTAGATTATCTTACGTCATACTTGCACTCATGTGGGGTATACAAACATCTCGGTACCCATGCAGGAACCTGAAAAAATCTGAAGAGGCCGTTCTTCGCACAGAGAAGGAAATTGAAGAGAATGAGAAAGAAATTAAAAACTTAACAGCAGAGTTGACTGCGCTAGAAGAGAAAGCTGCTGCGGTTATAAATGACTGCAAGCAAGCTGAAGTAAGTTTCAAATTAATTTAGTGTATTTATTTCTTCATAGAGGATCCAGTCTGTGAAATACATTTTAGATAACAGTTGTTGTCAGAGTTGTCTCTTCGCCTTCGTCCTTAGGCGTTCCAAGCAGGCCTAACGAGGGTTGCATTAACTGATAGTACCTTTATTTATTTTTAAAAGTATCTTTTTTTTTTTCCTCAGTTAGTCTACTACTCATCCTCCAAAAATTCACACAGGGATTAAATGGCAACAAATGTTTTTTTTCTGTATCCCACAATATATTATGTGCATTCGTACAAAATCAATAATTGTGATTAATCGTTAATAAAAATTGACCTTTAAATACAGATGCTGGGGGAAAAAAAATAGCCTAAACCAGTCCTAGTAAGTCATCTGGTCTTTAGGTAAAAGCAGGATGGTGAGTTACATCCTCATCCTTCTATTCTATTCTTGTGCAAATTTTGGTGTGCAGCTGGTGACATTCCACAATGGCTGGGGAATGGGAATGGTGTATTTTCTCTAGACTTCCCTGAAAACGTATCTTGACCTAATTTTCTGAAGCTAAGAAAAAACTTACACCAAGTTTCCCCAAATAAATTATTGGGTTTAAAACTCTTGTTTAAAAATCTTATCCAGTTTTGTGAGACTCTAGTTTCCCATGTAGAGTGATGTACGAGAGAGAGTGAAAACAACCAGGACAGCTGAAATCCTTCCAAATAAAGTTGTTTCTTTGAGACTGTCTTTTCGCTAAAAACATGTGAGTGTAGGACTCATCTGATCCAGATCTGGAATGAAAATATAAACTGCGGCATATTTTCAGTCATTCCAGAATTCAGGGACCAGGTTAATCCGAGTGCAGGAATATGTATTTGTTTACATCAGTACTGGGGATTGCGGAGAGTGAGCTCCGTGAATAACGTAGTGAAAACAAATCTATAACCTGAGAAAGCAGTAACGGTTTTGTAGGCCACTGATTAATGCACTTTTTTGGTCATTTCTGTTTAGCAAGCATTGCCAGCAGCTGAGGAGGAGCATCGCGGTTTACTCCAGGAGATTAAAACTATTCAAGACAATGAACACGCACTTCAAAAGGAAGCTCTTAATATTAAGCTGAAAATAGAACAAATTGATAGTCATATTTCTACGCACCAGACAAAGATTAAATACTGGCAAAAAGAGGTAGGGAAATGGTTTAGTTCCTAAAACTTCAACTGTAAGTTGTCAAAAGATTAATATGTTAACATGTAGTTAGAAAGCAGATCCTTTGGGAGAAAATTCCTATTCAGCTCTGTTTATAAAGGATGATGTTTCAGTCTGTCACTGCCCAGCTTACGCACAAGGGTAGGGATGAGTTACAAATTAAATGGTTTAGCTTCTAGCTTTTCAGGGTTGTTTTCTTAATGTATGAAAGAACGGTAGGATAGCTATAACTGACGTAACACAATCTACGAGTAATGGAGAGCAATGAGGGGAAACATACGTTGGCCATAAACGACAACCAAGAGCCTTTTTGTCCCTGTGTATCCTCTCTGCGCATTTAAAAAAAATGTTTTAAAAGGGTGGGCGCCCTCATAGGTGAGAGGAGCAAAGAGGGGTAGTGTGTGTCCTTTCTACCTTCTATTTAAATCTTTACCGGAGGTAGGCATCCAGACCAGCAGATGACCTTGCAGCGCGCAGTGCCCTTTATACCCTTGCTCGTACAACGGCGGCAGCTACCCAGCAAGCAGAGCTGCTGTCAGAGACTTTTCAACCTTCAACACACAAAGTATTAAGTATACAGTTGTTAAGGTTCTGTGGTATCAGTAGAGGTGATTTCTTAGTCATCTGCTACTTTCAGGAACAGAATAGTAGGATAAAAGGATAGTTGTTGTCTTTTTCGCATCTTATTTTTAAAGGAAGTTACGTGAAGAACCTTGGGAGACTGGGAGCTTCAGTATGTGCTAACCCAGAAGACGTTTATTTTAGAAACATGTGATAAGAATGTGATCTTTAAAGATTTCCAGTAACTGGTTTTGAATTTTAGATCTCAAAATTATCACTGCACCCCATAGAAGATAAACCACCCGAAGAACTTCCAGTACTAAGCCAAGAAGAGCTCGAGGCTATCAAGGATCCGGATGCTATCACTAATCAGATCGCTCTCCTGGAAGCCCAGTGCCATGAAATGAAACCCAACCTCAGTGCTATTGCAGAATACAAGAGGAAGGTAAGCGGGATTACTGCCGTAGGAGCAGGATTCATCCTTTGGATGCTGCGTTGCCTGTTGGTGCAGTCACACGGTACCCCTCTTGTGTGAGGTCGGCGCTGTGGATACAGCTTTCCTGTTTCCCAGTACTCGAGCCTGCACAGAATTCACGTCATTGCTTCTGAAGCAGGGAGATAAACCTTAATATCTTAGCCCGGGTTTTCCATCGGCACTATAGAGAGATCGGGAGCACAGAGATGAGAAAAAAAGAGACCATTTGGTTTTGTCCCCTTGTTTCCAAGCTGCTAGCCATTCTGGGAAACATGAAATTGGTAGGAAAAATGGTTTAAAATCTAAATTAAGGAGACATCTTTAACTGTACTTTTGTTTTTTTTCCCGGCAGGAAGACCTGTACTTGAAACGCGTGGCTGAACTGGATGACATTACCAGTGAGAGAGACAAGTTCAGACAAGCCTTTGAAGATCTGAGGAAACAAAGGCTAAATGAGTTTATGGCCGGATTTAATGTAATAACAAATAAACTGAAGGAAAACTACCAGATGCTTACTCTGGGAGGGGATGCTGAGTTAGAACTCGTGGACACTCTGGATCCCTTCTCCGAGGGAATCGCGTTTAGGTTTGTCAAAATACTTTGTATTACTGCTGTAATTCTTAACTACTGTATTCCTTTTTCAAACCCGCTTTTAAAGGGAATTTTCATTGACCATCAGCTCACCAAGACAGTCCTTGGCAAGACACTGACAGCAGCCACAACTTTTTAGCCTTGGGTAACGAAGAAATTAATTTCTCCTGGAGAAATAAGGAACTGGCAGCAGTTAGACTTTGCTGAAGCAGTTTCTCAGGGTTTCTTCATTCCCAAATCATTTCATTCTGCCTAGGGAGTCGTGTCAATCGCACTGGTGACTGGAGATTGTCCTGTCATAAATGGTCCTAAGAGTACAGTCATTGCTTAAGAGTAGAATGGCACTTCCAAAAGCCAGTTAAACAGCAGTTCTGAGGTGTTCCAGTTCCTGCGGAGAACAGCTGAGTGGTACAAACTGGCCACCCAGCCGTGTGCACCCTGCAGTTACGCCTCAGTGAGCAGAAATAGTCCAGTTCGCTACCTCTCAGCCGCGGAGAGCGTCAAGCAGCTCATCCGTGGTTTTAGTCCAGCTTCTTTGTGCCTTCCAAGAATTCCCTCCTGTCTTACGACTTGCTTTTCACCACAACTTACTTATTTTAATCATAAACAGAAATAAGTTGCAAAATCTAACCTGTTTCAGTGTTCGGCCTCCGAAGAAAAGTTGGAAGAAGATCTTTAACTTGTCAGGAGGAGAGAAGACTCTGAGCTCACTGGCTCTCGTTTTTGCCCTTCATCATTACAAGCCAACGCCACTATATTTTATGGATGAGATCGACGCAGCCCTTGACTTCAAAAACGTCTCTATCGTAGCATTTTACATATACGTAAGTATTGAACGGTAACTACCACAGTGTGATTTTTCTAAGATATTTTCTTCTCTACCGGAAAAGACAAGGTGGTAACACAGTTACGGCCAGGTTTAAAAATCTGGAATGATAATTTTCAAATCATTAAGTGGAAACTATGTACTAAGCAGATTTCCAGAAAGGTGCTTAGAGTGTTGCTCTCCGCGTACTTTTTTCTAGGCTGCTCAGTTTGATGTTTTCCTGAAATGAGGCAACCAACAGCAGATTTACAGTTTTTTTCCCTCCAAATCCTGACCGTATCGCTTCAAAAGCTGCCTAAAGAGTGCTAGAGTTTGCCAGAGGTGCTGGAGATCTCCACGTAGCCTTGCTGCTACTGCTTCCTCTTTAAAGTATCGATACCTTCCCCCAAAAAATCCGCTGTAGCCAGTAACATAGATACAGCGTGTGTGCGTATATACTGTGTATATATATGAAACATAAACGCAGGGACTTATTTAGCGCTTAGTAACGTGTTCATGTATCCAAGCGCATGAGTTTATTGTTTGGTGCAGTCAAGGGTCCTTGATTTTATACTTCTATTTTATACTTCCGTTTTTTTATACTTCCACTTCATTGACATGAGCTTCTCTGATCTGTGGTTTTTACTAGCGTGGGTTTTTTTTTTTTCTCTTTTATGCCCTTAAAAATTCTGTCGCCGCCATATTTAAGCCAAGCAAACGTTTACATTGCTGCCGTTCTGGTTGCTAAATTAAACGCAAAATTTTCAGACTTATCCAAAGTATAACCCCTGGTTTTGGGAATACCCTAGAGGCGCCAAAGACTATGATCAGCTATTTAAAAATGAGGGGGGCTGCAGGGACGCACCGCCAGCTGCCGGGGGGGTGGCACGGCCCCGTCACAGTGCCACGGCCCGCTGACGTACGCAGCTGCCCCCGCGCCAGCACATCACTGACAGACGAGAGGCTTCTCGTTAGCGACGGGCGTGCTTTGCCTGCTCTCCGTGCGTGGAAATACGTTTGTTTTCATTCTTAAAGCAGAGTTGCTGTAACAACTTGGCAGCACCCACCTTCGGTAAGTCCTGTGGAATTCACATTAAAACTGTGGTGAATCACAACTTTGAAAGAAATTAAATACGTTTAATCGACTTCACTTGAATGGCTCGTGTCAAAGGTAAGAGGAGGAAACTCACGCTTGAGTACATTGCGGGGCTCCGTGCCGACAGCCAGGCTGGGAGCGCGTTGGGCACCTGCCGATTACAGACGGCAGGAGCTCCGGGGCCGTGTCACCTGCGGAACTGTTGGATGAAAAACCACTCACAGTGACGTATTCCTCAGTTCCGAAAACCTGAACGCAGAGACCGTAAGAACAGGGCTTTTTGAAATCCCGTGGGCTGACACAAATCACTTCTGTTTCAGGAGCAGACGAAAAATGCGCAGTTTATCATCATCTCCCTGCGAAACAACATGTTTGAGATCGCGGACAGATTAATTGGAATTTTTAAGACTCAAAATGCCACAAAAAGTGTGGCAACGAACCCCAAACTTATCTCATTGAAAGGACTGGCTGAACTCGGCGCTCTGGAGTGCAGTGTAGCGCAAAAATAGAGCGGAATAACCTTCCATTCTCGGTGCTGCTGTTCACTTCTATCTGATGTACTTTTGTATGTGAGAGTTCTTTTATTTCAGTTTTGTGTTTATTTGAGCTTATTAATAAAACCAGCCTCAATAAACTCCATGTCTTTAATTACACAGTCTGTATAGATCTTAACTATATGAACTCAGTGAAAAAATAAGACTGTTTCTCAAATGATGCATCTAGCTGCATTTTAACATCCCACGAGTAGGCTCTATGGCAATGCTTGGGTTCTGCATTTGGTTTTAAATCCTTCTTTGTTACTGTTTATATTAAACAAATTGCTTTTAAAGGCCATCAGAATGTCCTGTACCCTTTTATTATGAGTTCCAGTACGTAAAGTCAGGATACAAAACAATATAGCCGCCTGTTAAGAGGCTGGCGTGTGCAGCGCGCGGTCCGGGAATCGGACCTTTGGAGCCATTTCGTAAGGAACTGGTTCAGTTTCGGACGCTGCTCTCAGTTATTTTCCTCTCCCCTCCCGCAGGGACAGCTCCTCCCTCTCTCCACGCGTGGCCACGTCGCATGCTCAGGGTTTATTAACACAGTAATTACCGTCTGCTCGCATCTGCCGTCACTGCCACGGGGCTGGATTGCACCCGCGAGGGGGAAGGCGCTGTACAGCCGTACCCCGCGCCTGTTGCTCACCTGGCTGCTACAGACAGCTCTCCGCTTCCAGCAGCCTCTCGTCAACACCTCAGTGTACGGGTTTTGCTTTGAATCCTGTCTTTTCTTGTACTTTACAAACTCAAATTGTGTGTTTCACTCCGAAAGTCCGGCCAGCACCGGGCACACTGGCACCGGAACCAATCCCTGACCTAGAACTGCCTCTGGCTGTTGGCGCTGCGCTGCTGGAGCAAAAGGAAAAACACAACCCCGAACGTCAGTGGCGGCGGTGCCGCCGGAGGTAGGGAAGCTGACTGAGACCAGCCCTAGACGGCCAGCTCATCCTGTGCTGTGCTCGCAGCCCGCTTTATATTTCCGCCTCTTGCCATTCACACCCAGCGAAAACCGGAGACGAGCTGATCCTGCTTTTGTTGCCACGGTCCTGCGTTCAGCCGAACACCGCGCGCGGGACCAAAGCCAGCAGAAGCCTCGCCCTCTCCTGACGGGCACCGTCATCAGCATGGAGCCGAGCTGGAAAACGCAAGGGGAGCGCGCTGTAACAATCCGTCACGAAGTGCAGAGATAAGCTTCTAGCGTAATGTTGAACATTAAGATTGTATTAAATTATTGACAAGTAAAAATTAATGCACGTAAAATAAAGCGATCTGTACGGATACCTGAATTGTTACTTGTCAATAAAAGACTTGAGCGTTACCTCTGGGCCGTTTTTGGGAACCACAGCATTATCCCCTCAACAGGGAGCTGGGGGAGGCGAGTGGGGAACACTGGGTTATTTTCACCCGCAAGAGCCGCTCCTGAAGGGGCGACATGCGAGGTCTGACAGGGTACAAACCCCTCTCACACATCAGTTAAAATCCAGTAAAAACATTTTATGTTCTTGAAAAAGTTCCCATCTGTCAGACAAAAGTCGGCACAGAGGACAGAAAAGAGCGGGGCTGAAGCCGCTCAGCTGAGCTGTGTGACCCTGCGGTG
Organism: Chlamydotis macqueenii; assembly: GCF_036417535.1. NCBI lineage: Eukaryota > Metazoa > Chordata > Aves > Otidiformes > Otididae > Chlamydotis > Chlamydotis macqueenii. The sequence goes on along the minus strand of NC_141564.1, from coordinate 25,389,247 downwards.
CTGAGGAAAACGAGAAGCTGCTTACAGCGCCGCCCAGCAAATCCCGGCGCTGCGCTCCAGCAGTCACCTCGCCGCCCTAGTCAAACAGCGGCATCCACCCGCTCGCTATCGGCCAGAAAAATCGGCCTGTGCCGGGCAAGGGGAACGACTGAAACCCACACCGACCCACCTGGTGATGCAGAGACTCTTCCTGAAGTTCACGCGGGGCAAAAAAAATAAAAGGAAGAAAAGGCAGCAGCACAGCAGAGATCCAGCCCCACAGGTCAGCGCTGTTTGGGACCACAGGGAAGGTTCTGCGCAGTAAGAAAATCAAGGCTTCAACCAATCCTGTAAGAATATATTTTATTTGTAGGCAAATGTATTAAAATATAGAGTGCATTAGAAGTACAAGTAGGAAATGTTTCGATCGGTGGTAAAGGCATTTTATAAATTCCTGTCTTGAAAAATAAAATTGCGTTATAAACTCTGTAAGTTTTTGAAAGTCAGGAAAATAAAAGACAGGAAGAGAAGTCAAAAATGAAGCCTCCCAGGGCAGCGGACAGACAGCACCAGGTTTGGAGAAGCTCACACGCCAAGTGACAGCCTTCCAGCAGGGCTCAAAACAAAACCAAATCCCCAGTTTTATCGGGAAATTAAAACAGCGTTTATCCCGCCCCAGGACACACCTAAACACCGCTTCAAAACCTGAGCAGCGGCAGGCACGGGATTTGCCTTTGTAACACTAAAAAATTACAGAAAACGTACACAGAAATGCTAGAAACCGCTCCTAGCGCACGGGCACGGGCCCCCACGCTGCGACGCTGCGGGCTCCTACCTCAGCCGAACCTTAACCATCCAAACCACCCAGCTGCAGCGGCTGCGCGGCCAGATCCCGTCTTTTATCCCTACGGCACTTTTAGGATACCAGTATCGTCGTCAGGATCTTTGTTTCGGCTTACGGAGTGCATCGGCATCACATCCGAGGGCTGACCTTGCCCCCAGCTCTCACTGAAGTCTGGCAGCAACTGGGATTTTGCAGGACCCCTCCAGTGCCTGCTGGTAGCAACGGGCACGTTCTGGTTTGCAGGAGGGCTTTAAAATACCCCGGAGGTAACGGCCAGCCTCAGAATTCAGTCGCTATTTAAACAACTTCTATTATTTAAAGAGATACAACAGCCAAGGAGCGCTGCCGTGCTAGAATTCGCTGCCGTGCTAGAATTCACTGGCATTTTTATCAAGTCAAACGCGATCAGAGACGGCAAATCCTCATTTTGGGGGTTTTAGTGGATCGGAGCTCCTCTGTGCTCTGCTGCTGTAACCGCAGCTCTCCAAGGCTGCCCCAGCACTTGCTGCCACGGGGCTGTTAACGACCGAAGGCCAGAACCGGCTTCCACCGGGGATTCTGCTCCTGAGCACGGTTCAGAGTGGAGCAGCGAACAGCGTTAGCGATCGCAGAATAAAATGCTGTCGTGTTCCCTCTACGTCAAGGCACCGGTCTGTTATTTGTGCGGAAAAGCGGAATACAGATTTATATTCATCATCAAGTTCTTTCAAGGGCTCTGACAACGTTTGAAATCCTTACACCCCTGGGTTCAGCGGGAGTTCTGTTACCGCAGCACGCACCCGTTTTCACTGCCTGTTACTTGATTTAGCAAAAAGCGAGGGCTCAGTAAGCAGGGAGAGCTCCCGGCCAAACCAAACACACACCTGATCCGTGCACAGCCGGCACTAAAACCTGCACGCAGTATTTCTCTAGAACTCCTGCAGGTACTGCTCTGCAAAGCAAAGAGAACAATTTGAAAGACAAAGTTATTAAAAACGGATTTTAAAAAAAAAAAAAAAGAAGAAATCTTGTCATCCACTAGTAACCAGGAACAAAGAAAACGAAAGCCAGGACAGGTGTATCAGTTCAAACCCGCTCGGAGGGCAGTAAAACACAAACCAGGAGGTTTTGTGCACCACAGCTAGTCACTGAGTCGTCCAGGACCAGCCAGTTTGCAGCCTGAGGTGTTTTTTAACCTTTAACGTAGTGCTTTTGTTAGAAAAAACAATTTAAAATTGTGTTATCAAAAAAAAAAGTTGATGTTTGAGGAGTTTGTAGATTACGCCTTTTAAGCTGAGGGCAGCTTTCCTACGCAGATTGCTTCCAGCTGAAACAAACACCTGCCCGTGCTGTGGCGCGAGGAGAGTCTCCTCCAGCAAACCTCCTCAGATAACCAGAGTTAGCCAGGAGGAAACTGACCCCGTACAGAGAAAGGAAGGACAGGGAAATAGAAAGGAAAAGTGTAGAACGCTAATTTCTACTTAAAAGCTGGGCTGTTCACCTACCCCGGCAGAGGGCAGGTTTAGATTGGCTATAAGGAAGAAATTCTTCCCTGTGAGGGCGGTGGGGCGCTGGCCCAGGTTGCTCGGAGAAGCTGTGGGTGCCCCATCCCTGGCTGTGCCCAAGGCCAGGTTGGACGGGGCTGCGATGGACCTGATGGAAGGTGTCCCTGTCCGGGGCAGGGGGGTGGAACTGGGTGAGCTTTCACGTCCCTTCCAACCCGAACCCTCCTGTGATTCTATAATTAAAAAAAAAACTCCTGGGGATTCCTACACTAACTTTTAACCTTGTCATCAAAATAGTCAAAGAGAAACAATTCTCCCGAAGAACTCCGTCAGCAAATTAAATGCGTGGCACAGCACATCCGACGTATTCTGCAAACGGGTGCAGAAGTCTCGATAAACGCGCAGCAAGAATTCTGAAATATAGGTGGGAGTAGCTTCGATGACAACTGCTGATACCGGCTTGTGCAGCGAAAACACAGTTACGGCTATCGTTATAAAAAGAAGCAGGACTGCTAGAGGATTTACAGCCTGGAGTAGTTCTTTAGATTCTCTTCCTTCCTTTCCGCCGCCTTTGCTGCATAACTTCCTTTTTGGAATCAGTTTTATTTTTGGAGTGAGGATCTTGTTGATCTGACCAATTTCAGTTTTAGACCACACATCTTTCAACAGGTGCCCAACCCTCGGATAAATCTCCACAGGTTTAACATCCGGTAGCTGCTTCTGTTTCAAGGCCTTTATACGTTGATGCATACAATCCACCTTCTCCAGAAAAACAAGCGGGGACTCTTCTTTTTGAATAGCTGTATTCAGTGACATTAATTCCAGCTGTTCTTCCCTTATTTTTTTCAACTTCTCTATGAGAGGCTCATATTCTTCCAAAATCTGCGCGTTAACATCATCCAGGGCGGTCAGCAGAGCTTGTTTTTTGTGCTCCAAGGTATCGCTAAGTTTCTTAAAATACTGTACTACTACTTTTCTGTCGTCCTGAACAACGCTTTCACACTGGGCCTTCTGCTCTTTCAGCTTTTCGATAAGCAGACACACATCAGTCCAGTGCTTATCAGTCAGCTGCTCGAGAATTTTACCCGAAGTCTCCTTTTCTTTTACGTAGGCACTTTGAAGGTCGTCTATCGGGTGACCGTTGTGTTTTCCGATCGTAAGGCAATGGCCACACACCAATTTTCTGTCCAGAAGACAGTAAACGTTCAGCGGTTGCCTGTAATGCTCAGTGCAGGTCACGACGTCGGAGTGATCTTCCTGCTGGTATTTTTCAATGATGGCTTTCAATGCAAAGTTGATAGGCAGCGATTCGGTACCAGCCGCAGGAATTTCAACAATCGTCCTACAGTTGGGACACTTCAGAGGAACTCTCAGGGGTCTCCAAACGGAAAAGGTGCTGGACAGCTGGATAACGCCTTCCAGGCAATTCCTGCAAAACGTGTGGGAACAGGGCAGAACGCGTGGATCTTCAAATATGCTGTAGCAAATGGAACACGTTAACTCCTCCTCAAAGTGATGCATGTCCTACAGAGGAGCAATAAAAAGGAAAAAGTTTAATCTCTTTTTACAATCAGCTCGTTTTCAATCATTTTATTAACCTAAGCATCTCAATGTGACATTTAACGACCAATAACACCAGCAGGTTATTGCTAAGGGGAAAAAAAAGACAAAACAGAATGGAAGCGAGCAACAGTGCAAAGATTTCGGCAAACTGTGACCTGCACTGATGCTCTAAGTGACTAGACAGCGTTCACCCACACCCAACTTCTGCCTTCAAAAGCCAGGAAAAGCAGCAATCTGCTATCGTATATTTTTTACGGTGGGAAACAGCTCAAGAGAGTGTACAAGTCTTAGAACTAAAGTTTCTAAGTGACCTAGGAATTATGACAGTTTTCTCCCACCACGAGTAACATTCTCAACGTAAGAACAGAACAGTAAGTACAGAAACCTTTTTTCCTTCCCTAACTTCTCTCAGATGTCACTTTTGTAATAGAAACAGTCAGAGTATTAAGCAGTCAAACTTACCAAAAGCTATCTCCAGGTTCCGGCACAAACCAGAGCCTAACTCAACGGCCCTCAAATACAATACCCCTGACAGAAATTAGGTGTCATTCCTGGGTTACTTTAAGCACAAAACTAAAAACTAACTTTCACTTTCTGCCCTTTGTCATGTTGCCTTGTTTTCCTTTGCCAGCTCGGTGCTACCGCACAGTAAAGTCACAAATAACAATAACTCTAGTGCCAGTTTTCATCATAAACCATAGTTCTGTTTTTCATTCTGTTAAAAAAAAAAAAAAGGGGAAAATAGTACAAGCTTCGCCTGTCTTTGTGTCCCATTTTCCTGTCCCCTAGCTCTAGTCCACTCTGCAGACTCTGCCACACTGCAAAAAGAAATTGTGCGAGCATTTGGTATCAAAGCCTCCCAAATTAGGGTCGAACTCTCAGTCTGAAAACAATAACACGCAGCTGGGCTGAGGCAGCTGCACACAGTGCCACCGAGCCTCTGTTGTTAACAGAGTGATTTTAAGTGAATCTACTTAAAAGGAATCGAACAGTTAATTACACTCTTCTTTGAAAATAAAACCTTAAATTGCATTTGGAATCACGAAAACCATCAAATTTGCCACTAAAACCAATTTACAATAACTAAATTAAGCAGCATGGTTCCTGCACAAGGCACAGAGCGGACCTGACAGAAGTCAGAAATCAAATACTCGGACCCCCGTTCTCCGAGAGTTAAATCGGCTCCGGGCAGAGAAACCTCTGCTGGTTGTACCGAAATAATCATGGCTTATCTCGCTTTATTGAGACAGGCTGGGACACCCAAAAGCGAAAGTGTTCAGCTCTGCAAACCTCATCAGACTCTTTCACCTTGTAAAATCAGATAGAATAATAATAATAGTAAAAAAATCTAATGGCCACCATCACCCAAAACACCCAGTTCAATTCAAGGGGGTGTTTATATATTGTTAAGTCAACTTTAGATTGAAAACATATTAATTCAGCTTTAAAAAAAAAAAAAAAAGAAACCCTATGCAACACACATCAGGTCATTTTTTCAGCTAATTAATACAAAATGTCGGGTCACTTCTTTGAACTCCACTTTTTAAAGAGACCTTGACAACAGTCGGAAGAAAAATCTACTAGAGAGAGGCACAATTGTTAAGAACTCCCCTTTAAAAGAAGAGCGATAACGTGTGCTAGCATTTATACCTCACCGGCGTGTTCTCCCAGCCGAAGAGAATTAATATCAAGCACTACAGGCATTTAGCAACAGACATTCACAACATTTCAACACTAAATCCGCTCCCGGACGGCACTGCTCTCGCTGAAGACCACGAGGTATTTCTCTTTTTACGGAGGAGCCACTAAAAAAAAGCCTATTTCCCAGCTTTTCCAGCCAGCCACTGTGGCAACACGGGGTTCTTTACGTCTATACATTAAGAATTTCACATTTTAAAGTCACGTTCCAGACACTGAAACTAAATAAATGTGTCAATAATGAAGGGAAGCTGGAGAACAAATCTTACTCCACTCTCTAGATAAATTGTTTTTTGAGAATTAATTCCCACAGGGAACACATCTAAAAGTTTTATATATGTGTATAAACACACATACGCACATGTATATATTTATATGTCAAGTTATTCTGAATCTTGGGAATGTCACTTCCACTTTAGAAGCAAGAAAAAAAAAAAACAGTTAAGTTTTTGCTTATGGTTAGAAAAGAAAGAATCTTCAGTAGGCACCCTCATTCATTATTTTTTCTTCTACACAGAGAATGAAAATATAGTTTTTTAAAAAAAGTCTATGTTTAAAAATCCTATTTTTTTCCCCTAGATCCAGAGCTGTAGTTTTCTTCAAAGGGATTATTTCAGGCAGGAAATTTTCTGTAAAAACGACACGTCTAGCTTATTTCAGCTACATAGAGGGCACGATAAAACCAATCTTCAAAAAACTGTTTTAACTGCAGAGCGGTTGCTCGCTACCATAAAAATGAAGGAGAAACTTTACAAAGTTTTCCTCGGCACTACGGTGAATCACCCCAAACCCTGCAGGAGCAACCCCCCTCCCCAGGCAGCGCCTCCCCGCAGCAAACCCCAAGCCTGCGCTGGTTCCAGCAGCCCGCAGGCCCGCGCTCGCTGCGGGGCCGTTTCGTAACCCTCGCAACCGCTAGCCAGAGGGACTGCAATTCCCATTTCCACAGAAACACACAGCTCTGTTTCCCAGGCAACTCAGAAATTTAAAGAATGGCAGCAGTCGCCTGCTAGCGAGCGGCTCTGGGAAGCCAGGCGCAGTGCTAGGGCAGGAGTTTGGCTTTCAGCTCTGGGCAGGGGCCAGGGGCGCGTGGGGCATCCCACTCCAGCCCCATGTCCAAACAATACTTGCAATGCTAATGTTGGTGTTTGCTATAGGCACCTTGTGGGTTTTTAATTTGTTCTAGACAACTACTCCAGAATTGTCCCAGGGAAGCAAAAGGAAGAAATCCTGAAATTGTCAGAAATCCTGAAACTCCGTTTTCTCCACTGGCAGCAGTGCGGAGGAAACAGGCTACACATGAACAACGCTGGAAATAAATCAGTAGATGGCTGTCAGAAACAGAGAGACTGGGAACGCCAATAAAAAAAGATAGAGAAGACCCAACATCACAGAGTTAAGCAGAGAGAAAGGAAAAAAAAAAAAGTTTTACGGGGGCGGAGGGGGGGGAAGAAAAAGTAGCAGGAAGCTGGGAATTGCTTTCCTGCCCAGAGCAGATACTTTTCCTTAAACGTTCCAAACAACTGTGGTAGCAAATGCGGGTGTTGGCGTATCCTAAGAGTCACTCCGTGTAAGCAAATCACAAGCTAGAAGGTATTTCAAAAATTCACAAGTGTCATTGTGCCAGTAACATGGTGAGTTTCAGAAATCTGCCAGCAACAGAAGGGCTAAGCGGCTGTGATCTTATCCTCTTCTAATTAGCGATACTGGAGACGAGGTGAAAACAGGGCGTGCAGCACACCTATCTTACAGCTTATCTGGCAAAGCTTTCTGTTAAACAGATCGGAATAACGCTGTGTGTGTTCCGCACCTAGCCGTCGGGCCACTGCTCACCCAGCTAACGATGCAAGGCGTCGTTTAGAAACAATTATATCTGAAATACAGCCCCTGCCAGCACTTAGGCAGACAAATAACTAACTGCATTATAGCAAAAGCCAGCTGTAACGAGCCAACACACCCCAATCTGCTCTGAAGGATTTTAAAAAGTGAATTTGGCATTCGGTAACAGTCGCGACAGCCTATACTGAGAGTTACCGGGGGCACCTAAGGCAGACCCTCCCCAGGAGCCAGCGCCGCCAGGCTCCCCGCTCTGCCTTCACGCCGCTGTCAGGACGGAAAACAACGTCTGCTCTCTCCTGAAGGACACTGGAACGCTTGACTTAACTTTCAATGCTGTGTTGCACTTAAAGTAAATCCGCGTTAGAAATTCTGCCTCCCCATCCCATAGGGCTCCATGAAGCCCTCCTCCCAGAGAAGCTCAAGTTTATGTTGTGCAAAAATAGGACATTAAATGACATTATGTCAGTGTTTTCTATTTATAAGTCACCTTCATAGTAAAGGGTGACAGAACTTTTAAAAAAAAAAAAACAAAACAAACCACAACAGAGGTGCTGAGGTGCAGCTCCGGTATTTGTCAGTGTGTCAGAAGGAACGGAGCCTGCCACACAGCTGCCAGGTTTGCTGGGTGTAACAACAGGCCAGGCACCAGAAATCAGAAACAACAGCTGGACCTTAAATCTTTCTGTTCCGGCCCATTTCAGCTGTACGGCTTCACCTTTTGCCACAAACACCCCACGCCCAAGTCACAGCAATTCTCAACCAGATATTCTGCCCCTAGTCCCTGTTCCTACCACAGCTACACCACCATCCCACATTTTTACCCATTTTTACAGCCTTTCAGGCCGTAAACGGAGACAAAGCAGGTGAGAAGCCTGTCTGAGGAGCAGATCTGACAGCTCTCTCCTGTATTTCCCTCCACCGGCTCCTCGTCTGCTACTACTACAAGCGTACAGAAGTCACCACATCCAAAAGACCCAACTACGCTGCTCTGTCCTTTCCACGCTCGTGTTCCGTGCCAAGACTGGCTCGCCACTGACCTCTGCCAAAGCTTCTGGTCTGGAGCGTTCATTTACCATTTGGCCCGTAGTACAGAGCGAGAAGGGAGAGAACGCCTTTACCCGCCACCTGCAGATCTCCCGCCTGCTGCAAAGCCTCTGCCAGGTCTGTGAGAAGAAACCCTCCGCCAGGCCAGGCCCTCAAAAACACCCCCCCCCCCGTCACTTACCTGGCCTGGCCCGGCCCGGCCCGGCCGTCCCGCCGCCTTCAAACCGCCGGTCCCGCTCCCCGCCGCCCGCCACGGCGCCGCGGGGCCGCGCATGCGCAGTCGGGGGGTGGGGGCAGAGGCGGGGCGGGAGGAGCCCAACGGCCGCTCAGGTTCGAAAGTAAACGGGCGGCGGCCGTTAACGGCCGGAGGGGACCCGCGCGGGACGGTGACATGGAACACGGTGACGGGAAGGGAGCCGGGACCCCCGCACCCGCGTTTGGAAGGGGACCGAGAGACGCAGGGCGAGGAGGGGGGGAAAATGGCCGCTGAGGAATGACACCTCAATGCCATCGGCAGCGGTAACGAAATTAAAATGGAAACGCCTTGGTATACAGCTGTGTTTTGTTTTCTGCTCTCTTGTGCGATAACTGTAACCAACGCCTTACCAAACTGGTTCTTTCTTCACCATTGGGCAAGAAATCCACCGTGAAGCTGCAAACGAAGACGTAAGAACTTGTGACATCTGCTTCAGGGGGAGCAGGACCAGACCTTCTGCCAGCTACTAATCACAGACATAAAAATATATAAATGTAAGTGGTAACGTTCAGTTTCGATTTAAGCATGTTTACCAACTTTGGCTACTGAAGACAGTTAAGGTATTTTAAGTGAAGCAAAATTCGTGAAATTGGGTGATTGTAATGAAGAATATAGAGTGAGCTGCTGCGTCTTGCTGAGCAAAAGCCAAGTCTGCAGTAGGAACGAATGGGTTAGGACTGTGGTTACCGACTGCTTTCCTGACATCTGCGCCCCTGGTAAATCACAAGATTTCATCAGTAAAGTACCTAATGTTGTGTAGACTCTTCTCATACTCCAGGTTATTCTATATTTACTTACAGTTCATCGAACTACACTAAACTAAACCAGGAAAGTTATTCTCAGATGTTTTTTTACAGTGAATTTGAAAAAGAAATGAAATTAATGTTTTCATGTAAGTCATAATACATCACCATTCAAAAGTTACCTAAACATCTGTCTTAACTGGTATTTAGAGGACCTTATACAAATGCCTGGGAAACATCGGGAATTATGTTTCAAATAATGAAAAAAACCCTCCTGCTCTAACAAATGAACCATCAGAGTTTAGTAATAGGCACACAGTTCACAAAAAAAGAACAACTACAAGTCAATGTAGTGTGAAGCTGTTTGGTAATACTAGCCTTACATTCATCTCTTCTGATATCAGTGACACCACTTCTGTTTTGAATATTGAACAATTTAAATTGAAATCGTTTGTATGCTATCAAGTTGAAGTTAACGAGTTGAAATAGCGCTTTCTATCGCTGCAGTTCCACTTGCGGCAGCACAGCTACTGCAATTTAAGTTCAACTTGCTCAAAACGAACAAGTTTTCTAAAAAAAAAAAAAAAAAAGGAAACATTTTTCAACTTCTGTTGTTTCTGAATTTTCTAACAAAATTTGTTAGCTGTTGATTACGTTTGTTATCCGAGTGTAATTACAGTTTCTAATACATGTTCCTTACGATCATGCCTGTGCATATGCTGGCTTTCAACACCATCACCAAGGAGGTTGATAAAGTTGTTCTTATTTTTGCTACCAAAACGGGCAGGGAAGGAGGAGAGAAAAACATACCTGACTTTTTTCTCTCCGTGACAGAGGAGAAAAAAACCAGAAAAATATTTTAGTGACACTCACCTAATTTGGATATTTTTTACTAAGAATATCATGTAGGATTTGATTTATTAACTAGTAGCTCCAGTAGTTGGGAGAGCATTATTTGTTTCTGAATGGGCCTGATGCAGGGCTGTATGGCAGCATTCCTGGGCGTGCAGGTAGGTTTTTGTCTCGGGGCACTGCACGTGCCTTCAGCAGGGTTAATTGCTTCTCTCCCTTTTGGAACACAGCACTTCTGGATGCGTTCACCCAGCGAGGCCTGCCTGCGTCGTGGTCCGAGGTGCGTCCTTCCTCATTGCAAGGAGATACTGGCCTACGCACGGCGACATGTGTTAGGGGGGGAACTGAATGAACCCTGTGAGAGGGGAACATCTGCCCTTCAAGCAAAAAGCAGCTGAACCCCAAGCAGAGGAAGGTGTCAGCTTCATCCGCAAGGAAACTGACTCCCAAACAGAGGAAGGTCTTTCTCCTGAGCAAGCAGATACAAGCTCAGATGTCACAGAGTCTCCTTATACATAAGACAGCTGATTGCAAAATGGAAGAGGGATATTCCTTCAAAACAGGAAAGACAACAGGAAAGAGAAGTTTCCCATGAAAAAAGGAAAATGCTAACTGACATAGGGAAGAGCTCTTCCAGAGATACGGACTACATTCATTGCCTCACAAGGCCTGCTCAGGCAGCCATCCAGACACCACAAACTAAGAGATTTATCCAGAAAACCTTATGAAAGTTCCAGTACAATTATTATTTTACCATAAAAGGGACTTAAGATGTTGAAAAACAAATCCTTCCTTAAAAAACATGGTTTGGAGAAACATTAGGTCGTTCCTGACTTGAGAACGGGACTTAGATATCTTAACCATGATCTTGTAAATGAAGGTAGTGTCCTTTCCAAAGAGATGCAGTAGCAAAGTGAGGGGACAAAAGCATAAGTTTAAATACCTGCTGAATTCTAAAGTTAGAGATAATTCAATTCTAAAATAATAGATATTTGTCTTAGATTTGTGGAACCTAAACCAGCTAAAGATTAAAACAGTAAGACTTCTTACTCTGGCTTTACTTGCATGCTGGGGTAGTTCTGCAAACACATACTCCAAACATGGTGCATTTCTTTCTCAAGCTGTGTGGCTTTGTTATATATTCCATTTGACTATTCCATATGTCGCACAGGTTTATTCCCATGCCCAAACTATTCCCAGCAATAGATCAGAAGGGACAGTACAAGACTGCGGGTGCAAGGTATATTTTTTTGTTATGTTTGGAATGAGATAAAATGTGAGCAATCCAGAGCTAGTACCAGTTGTTGGTTTCCTGTTTTGCTACATAAATAATCAGAACCTCTTACATGGTTAGTTTTATAGGAGATTGGGGTAAACTGGAGAAATTCCCCTTTTACTACCACCTTACAGTTTAGTCCTTTTAAGCCAGAAGGCTGTTAGTTGAAGTCACTATGTTTTAAAAAGTTGCTTTCTCTGCCAAAACCATTTTTTAAATCATGACCTTACCCTTCATTACAGGTGGACAGATCCTACCAGTTGTGCTGGTCCTGCCTGCAGATGGTACAGAGAGCAGAGTCCTACATTCCCTTGTTTCTGCAGACCGCTTGGTTTGTGAATTCCCTTCCTTATCCCCTGCCTCCACTGTAACCCCGTGGGCAGTTTCACAACCTGGGCCGGTCTCCATCTCTCCCAAAGGTGGCCTCATCCATCTCCCTTGTGCTCAAGTAGCCACATGGGCTAATCAAAGAACTATCTGAAGACTAACTGAGAAAATAACTTGTTTTTCAGAGAACAGGCCCACTGGCTGGAGGATTATGCCACATAATGGGGCATTATACCAGATGGGTCATTACTAAGGCACCTGCCACAGGTACGTCAAGATGCTGAGAGCACATTTTATGGACAGTCAGAGATGAACATAATGTGTGCATGCGCTGACAGATCTGTAATCCACTTTCTATTACACAGATGTCACTTCAAACATTTTATTTACTATTAGAACAAGAATAAGTGATATTAAGCCAGATACACAAATCTTCACATGCAGAAGTTTATTCTGCTCTTGTGCCCAATTTGTGGAAGAGGCTGCAAAACCACATGGATGCTTCATTGTCAGCATTACGTTAATTGCATCGCAGTGGCAAATCTTTGCAAATGGAATTTTGGGAAGAAGTATCTTCTAGCAGAATTCTACATCTGGCAGGAATTGCAGTGGACAAGACAATGGGCCAGTGTTCAGTCTGCACAGCTGACAGTCTGCAATGTACCGACGCCAGAGCCGTTCTCGAAATATTAGCTTGAGACAGCCCCCTTCTACCTGCACGTGTAGGGTCTTGTGCAGTAATAACCTGCTAAAAGACGTTTCTGCAATTTAAATCAGATGAAATACAAAAATCCTATCAAGCGCTGTTTTGAAGATGCGTCGCTAGCGCAAAATACGTATCCTACAAATCTAGTAAAATAAAACAGAGCAACATAGATATCATTTGTGTCTCAGTACAAATCAGGTCATCTGGAACACACTTCAGAGGTTCACCTTATTTAAAAAAACCCTTGCAGTTCTATATTTATACAACTCTAGAAAGCTTAGAAAGCTATAATGTGGCAAAATACGCAAACTCACAGCAGCTAAAAAATGAAAATGCCATATAGCCAAGATAAATGTGTAAGCAGGTGAAGGTTTGTAACTGAACATATTAGAACAAGGGATACAGTTAGTGAAAATACAACATTTTAGGTAAGGAAAGCCTCCTTCAGGTCCGCAATACAACCAACCTGCAAACTAAGGCTCTGGTTCCACCACAGAAGTCTAATTGCTCACCGCACACGTGTAGTTCGTTATAAATACCTTGCAAAGGTAGTGAAAAAATGAGTATGAACTGTGCAGTGTGAGTGAGGGAGTCCATATCTGTGACAGATTCCAAACAGCTTAAATGAGAAAGAGGTAAACTGGGCATGTAGTTAAGGAAAAAAAAAAAAAAAAAAAAAAAGAAAGCTTGTAAGAAGGGAAGTAACGCACTAGGACAGAGTAAGGCTTTACTGTCACAATGTCGCTCAGGCAAGGGTTTTACTTGTGACAGCCGAGTACAGAACTTCACTACGGGCAGCCTCTTAAATAAAACCTCCGAGGCTGACAAAGCGCTCGGATTTTTGCCTCGATTTCAATGCAGAACCTTTTACTATAGTTACCAGTTCCTCTTCTCATTTCAATATATTTGAGCTAACAGCATTTTTCAGGCTGCACGCCTGTAGCTGTCCATGGTATTGCAAGAGTTCCCTCCCTCCCCCACCCCAAGCTCATAAAGGTCTCCGTCTGTTTCATGTTTCTTGAAAGATGCTCCTCCAGCTCATCAATACTCTAATTTTTGCGGGGGTGCATGGGAACGTATTGATACTTTACTCTAGGAGCTACACTAAAGTACACTGCAACTACAGAGAAGACTTCCTAGTTAAAATGACAGTGCCTGAAAGAGTCCACGTGGCACAGGCACTCATCTTGGGTATAGAATTTAAAAAAAAAAAAGTTGTAATCCTTTCCCCTCTGTACTGCCCACCTCAGCACACCACGAAAGTCTTGAGGAAAAAGCTACAGAAGCGTAAGACCAAACAAAGGGAGGTTTTGACAATAATTTGCAATATAAATAAATTATGGTCAGAGTAAGAATGGATGTTGGTTTATACTCTATTTAGGTACTTAAAAGAATTAAGAATTCAAGATGAAGTAACATTTACTCTGAAAAACTGCCATTCTAGGAATGACATACTTGCTTCATGCCACGATCTGGTGTTGCTGATACGGACTACTGACCATCTGCCTTTCCATCCAACTACAAAACTTCTGTAGCGCATGTGCCAAGAGCTGGCATTTAAAGTTTCCCCACATTTGTCATTTTCTAGTAGTAGCAGCTTTTAATGTTGTTTTACAGACATTTAATAGTATATCAAAGGTAGTTACAGATGATGGTTTAATGACAGCTTGAAGAAACTGTCAGCTTTGAGGCACACGAAACCAGCAGAGTAAATACAGGATCCCCATTTCAAGGGATTTACAAGTGAAAAGTGGGAATTTGTTTATGGAGATTAAGTTTCCAGTCACGTTCCTGTAAGGTATTGAAGCAATATTAACTTTTCCAGTGAATTGTGTGCCTTCTGAGTTTCACTCTGGCAGTAGCTAAAACTTACTATTAGGAAGAGTTTGTAAACTTTACACATTTTCTGCTACTAGGTTTCCTTTCATAAAGTCGATTTGATCCAGATGCAGGACTTCTGCAATTGTTTCCAGCCCCGTGACCAGCATGCCTGCCAGTAATTTGGTGACATGCAGAGCTGAGGAAATATTTATAGTTAGAAGTGGCAAAGAGTCTACAAGTATTAATATGAAGACATTCTTAGCTATAAAGCAGCTACAGTAATTTGGTAATTTATGCAACATACTGTATGACAGGAGGAGTTTTTAAGAAATACGTACAGATTTTCTTCACTTCAAAGCACAAAGCCACCGCTCTTTCTTCCCAGCACATCCACTGTTTTCCTTTGGCTTTTGAAATTGTGTAAGAGCAGAGCCCTGTTTACACGCAATTCACCAGGTTCTCGGTCAGGACTGGTTAAGTTGCCTCAGCCAGCATTTCATTTTACTTGAAACCCTTTTAAGTTGCTTGGTACCTTAATGCATTATCCATATATATGTATATATACACACACCTTTTTTTTTTTTTTTAAACAGTCTGACAAGCCTGTTCCAGTACAAAAACAGCCGAAGTGGACAACTTACTGGGAATGCTTGTGATCCACCAGAAGACACCATTCTGTGAAGCAAGATGAAAGGTGTATCACTGTTCAAGGCTCCACGCATCCAGCAAATGGCTCTCCTATGCTGAAAGGCCCACACAATCAGAGGCTATTCCACTTCCAGTAGTGGGAAAGAAAGAAACAGGGTCAACTTCTCTTAAGCTGTCCGTTTCGATTCAGCATACTATTCTCCCCTCTGTAGCACTCCTCCTAGCTAAATCAGCCAGTGCAACCCTAAGATCCCAAAATTCCAGTCTGGTCCAACAATGCTGCTCCTTGTAATAAACATCCTACCTGGAACAGTTTATATTATGCGTTAACTCTTGTCTTTTTAATACTTTAAAAGTCTTTTTCTAGATATCTCCTACCCTAAGTTCAGCTGAAAAGATAATTTTCTACTTCAAAATACTGGAAAAGTAGATGAACATACCACCTCGCCTCTCCATCTTTGGTTATTTTCATTAGCATTGAAGGACAGGGACCAAAGAGTTACCATCTGCATAGTTACAATCTAAATATCACAGAGCAGTGTTCTGCTACCGAACAGCTTGGAAAGTACATTAGATGTCACAGCTTTCACGTTAAAAGGAAAACATCTGAGTTGCTTCTCTTGATGACCCAATTCCACTGTTCAAAGTCAGAGGCTAAAATTTATTAATCCTCACATGTAGGCAGGAATAGAATGCAAGGCTGTACCCATAACTCACTCTGCCTTTGTACTTTCTAAAGTCTTAATAACCTGAGTAGTAAGTGTTTAAGTTATTTCTTGCCCCCTCAAACAACTCTTTCCCCAGCAACGTAATTACATTACCTCAAACCGCAACTTTTGTGAAAAAAAGTACTGGACAAGCTCACTTCAGTTTTGCTCCTGAAGAACTCCAAACACTGCCACACTGTGGATGCTGAAGTGATTAAGCTTTCCATATTTTGGTAAACTAACAATAGTGACAGGATGTGCTGTGAAGCAGGTGAAGAGAATTTTCCACTTAAAAAACCACCAAAACCAGTGAAACACCACTGCTGATCCTCTAAGAAAGTACAGGCTGCAGCTAGAACAGCACCCACGTAAGGTAATTCTGAATCTACCGCATCAGGGGCAGTGCCAAAAAGAGACACTTACTGGCAGTAAATACAGACCTTGCCATAGTGTGGGGGTTTGTTGTTGTTGTTCTGGAAACACGAGAGTTGTTACAAACATCTGCTCTCCTCCTACCCCTAACAAGAGAGGATTCTAACAATAAATCAATATTCTATGGTATATCCTTCATAAAGACATTTTAGCATGAAGTTAGTATTATTTTACTTACGGCAGTGCGGCTTCCTTAAAAACACCAGCTTAAGCACTTTGCCTCCTCTCAGGGTTCTCCGCATTTTAAACGAAAACAGCTCTAATTTATTTAGTGAACACATACTACATCACTAGGTAAATCAGTTACTACTTAATATTGATACCAAAATAGTTCTTTACCTGAAGCCTATATAACGTACCACACGACACACTGACATTTGGCGGGCAACATTCAGAAATCTCTAACTTCCTTCAAGCGATCTTCCGCAGGTGTTGATGAAGACTGGAGCGTATATACAAAGACACATCACATACAAGACAGTTGCAAGTTTTAATGTTTATTTCCCCAAGACAGCCTAGCCTGCACTCTACTTGGATAAATTTCACAAGCTAGTTTCCGCTGCTTCTAGTTTTAAACTTTAACCATGTTTCTGATGACAAGGAATGCTGCAAAAATACTCTAGTCCAACAAAGAGTTATGATCACAAAATAATCTTTATCCATTCTACAGTGTTTCAGAATTACCAGTTGATTTTAAAACACAAGGTAGATATAGATGCTAATGGTGGCTAATCTGGTATGTTTTATTATAGCAAACTGTTGTTCATGCAACACTTGTGCTCAAAGGGGAAGGCACAGCATTTCCTACAATGAGCCACCTTATAAAGAGTTCATTTTGTACAAATTTGTAACGTCACCTTTAATTTAGTGTGCAGAACCTCAAAACTGAGGCATTACTCCAATTATAAAAACACTTGCATCCTTTTTGTGCAAGTTTTAAAAATACAAAGTTTTCTCTCTAAAGTGGCTCAAAATAGATTGTTCATGGCTGCCTACATCTAAGATAAAAAGAGTCTAAAACAATTGGATTAGGCATATTAAAGGTGTTCAAACCATGACTTGATTTGTACATCTATTCACACCTCTTTTTCGGTCTTTATTCGGCAGTACATATGCACCAAATTTCATTTTTAGAAGTTTCCATATCATTTTCATAGAAAACAAAGTTTGAAAACAAGTAACATTGAAACACAGCACGGTATTCTACCACAACAGAAACATTTGGTTACAGGACTCAACAAAATCTAAAAATGAACTATGCTGTAGATTACCACATGCAAAGGTCTTCATGTTATCTTTGAAAATGAAAAGGATGAGATTTTATTACCACGTTTTACTGCTCTCTACTATTATGGCAACTTGTGTACTGCAACACAGTCTATTTGAAGGGAAATGTATGATTTTTTCATGCAAAAAATCTACAAATCAGTTTTGATGATATGGAAAGCTTTTCATAACATCAAACATTCATCTGGTGCAAATGCACAGGGAAGCCTTCCTGAAATTCTGACTTTACAAACAACTAATAAGCCATACAGGAAAGAAATTAAAAATAACTAAAAGAAAAATAAGAGGGAAAAAAAACAAAAACAAAACCAAAAAAAAGGAAACACAGGCTGCAGGAGTAAACCAGAGTCTGCTGCTAAACCGGTCTTTTGTTTTTGTGTCCAGTGTAAGTTAACACTTATGAACTCATTTTGATTATTTACTAGGTTTATTATCAGCCCCCTGAAGGCGAATCAAGCTTGCATGCGTTCACATACAGCATCACAACCATACTCTCGTACACACGCCACTCCAGGACTAGGAGCCTGCTTCAGGACCGAAGAGCCCCGTATTTGAAACACGAGCCTGGCTCCACAGCATCGAGTCCAGACATTCATTCAATGTTGTCCCATTCACACGGTGCTTCATAGCAAGGCCTGGGCTCATTCTCCTTGGACTTATATGGGCATCCTATTCTCTTATGCTTACGAGGCTTGATGATGATAGTACTGCATTTCCCCCCAATTGCTCTAGTAAGTCATTGTTCCTTCTCAGGCACTGAAGATCTTTGACCTGTAGCCCTTTTTCTTTGAACAATCTAAATAAGCATTCAGTGTGAAGTTTTTCGTTACATTTTGCCACTCATTCTCACTCGCACCCACTCGCCATCTTGACTTCATTTGGGCTTTTCTGTGATCCCAAATGAAATCTTCACATTTTCTTCCCCGATTTAATGCAGCAGCGGATCCCATGAGCCAAGATTGATGGATCAAACCTTTTTTTTTATTCAGTGCTGCATTGTACCTAACTTCCAAAATGCCACTCTAAAACTGGAACCCTTCTGCTGGTACATTGGCAGATGAATTGAAACCAAATGTTCCGCCTTGTATTGCTTCCGGAACAAGGCTAGGATCTTCATCAATCTGTAATGGAAAGAGATCATCATGAGTAAGAATAGAAAGACAAAAGCCCCGCTAAAAGGGAGCCAGACAATCCTAAAGAGCATCTATTTCTTCATCTAACCTACTTCCTTGCATCAATCTGGCCATTCTTCTCCCTCAATTTAGCAAGCACACCGTATTGACAAAGTAATTTAGGCCAAAATGTTTTAGCTTGTATTTAGTATGCAGGCTATACAGCATCTTGTTTAAGCAGTTTTCACTCCTAGAAAGCATTCTGTCAGTCATGCATCATCTTTACTGCCAGTTTACAAACTGTCACAGCTCTTAAGAGAAGACCAATGCCACTTAATCAAGTAAGGATTAAGCTGAAACTGCAGTTTCAATTTAAATCGGTAATATACAGGTTACCAAACTGACACTAGATTAAATTCCAAGTCCTGCTGTATATGCAAGATTTGAGTTGCTAAACAAGACTTGTTGTTCACATAAAAATGAAACTCTAGCACAAAATAAACTTCAGTGCGGACAGTAGGGTATGAATGCAACTGAGCTCTACCAGTTTTGCAGTAATCTGCTCCCCAAACTTCTTCAACCAAGCAGAAAACCCTCTCACTTCAGTCACAGACTGATATGATTGCATTTCCTTTACATGCAATTAACTTTCAGGATTTAAAGTGCATACAAATCTAAAAGAGTCCTTTGATTTACATTACATGTTTAAATTGAAAACAACATTCTTTATCAGCACATCCTACCTCCGAAATTACTGAAATATTCAAAATTGTTTCTTAAGAAGCAGAATCTCAGATTTGGTACTCAAGCAGCACGGAGCTTATCAAATGTGAGATGTCAAGCTTCCTCAAAAGCTGACAGCTGAAAGAACTATTCAAAGTCTAGTATTTTAATTCCTACAGGTGAGGTTTGATTCAGGCATCAGATCTCTAGATACTTCCTCATGAAGAATGGCAAGATACACAACAGTTTCAAATAAGCGCTCATTCTTCACTGAAAAACCAGTCACAGAGAAGGCTTCAGAGCTGTTGCTTTTATCTTGTAGCGTATTTGTATATATATGCAAAACCAATTTCAAAAGCAGACTGTAGAGCTATTACACACTCACATCATCTGAAGAGAAGAACTGATCAATGATCTCATAAGCCAGTTTGTAGATGTCTTCATTTTCATGATTTTGTAGCTGTTCAATTTTCTCCAGGCCTACAATAAGTACACAAGAAATGTAACACAGGTAAAATACTGCGTCTGGGTAAAACAACTTCCCTCTCCTTAAGGCCTCATCACACAAAGTAATTAAAAATAAATCTAGGAATGGAGAGACTATGAATAAAATGCTGTTTGACATGCTTAAAGCATAAAAGCTTCTTAGAGATTTGAGGAAATACATTAGAGACTGAGGAATGCATAGCATGACAAGACAAAAATTGCATAAAAGGTCAATTAATTATCTAATTAAAGCTATCTTATTTCTGCAACCCTTGTACACAGATTCCCCCCTGGTCCCCACATTCACCTGGGCATGACTTGTGCATGATTAAGGTAAGCATATCATCCCCACATTAACAGAGATTTGTCAAGTACACTAGATGTTAGAAAACTGGCGCCTAATAAACTTTATTGCCATAATCCAGTGCCTTCACATTTGACTTGAGCATGAACTCAATCAGTTAGGAAAAGCTAAGTATAATCACCTGATAGGCATGAGAAAAATCACTTTTAAAAAAAGGTTTGCTTAAAACATCTGTGCCAACACACAATAAAGCCAACAGCATATGAACAGCAGGAAGCCAAATCATCGATTTCCAAAAACCAGTATGAAAATATTGAACATCATACCTCCACACTCTTCTATAAGATTGGCTATGGTTTCCGCTTCATCTTCAGCCATTTTTAATATATTACTTAGTCCATCCAGAACCACTTGCACAACTTGCGCATCTTTTACTGTCAGCAAATTGCAAAAGGGAGGAATTACATTTTGTTGAATTAAGTATGCCACCTAAAGGGAGAAAAGCAAACAGTGAAACTCAAGAGTGTGACAGAAGCACGCGACGCACCACAAGCACACATGCAAAGTACTCGGTTACCCAACAAGGTAAGAGGATTCTGTCACAGTCACTTTCAGAAATTCTTGTTTTGGAGCATAAAAAGGTAACATTCATCAATTACGTTACAAATATATTTAAAGTCTAGAACACATAAATAGCAGATGCTCTGAATTTTTCAGTAGTAGACAAGGAGTTTCAATCTCAACTTTAAAGAATGACACCACCACCCAAACCCTGCTACAAAAATTTAATATTCTGGGCTTAAAAGAAGCTCGTGTACTTCTACTCAATGGCTACTACCGTCATAATTACCACACTCTTATCCATAGTGGGGGAAGTAGAGAGAAAGAGATGTCAAATGACCAAAAAATCTCATCAGAGCTTGAATGCAGCCATTTATAGCTGCCAGGCCATCCTAAGAGAAGAGCTTCCATCCAACCCCCCACTGATATTCTTAACCTCAGGTCATTCCAGAAACGACAACTGAAGTTCACTCTTAAATTCCTTGTGGAAAAGGGAAGAGTT
Source organism: Chlamydotis macqueenii (assembly GCF_036417535.1). Lineage (NCBI taxonomy): Eukaryota > Metazoa > Chordata > Aves > Otidiformes > Otididae > Chlamydotis > Chlamydotis macqueenii. The sequence goes on along the minus strand of NC_141564.1, from coordinate 25,368,056 downwards.
ACTGAACAGGAGAGGAATGCAGACATTCACAATCCTGGCACAGAAGTAGTCTAAACCCATCAGCTGATGCACTCTCAAATGCACCCGAGAAAGATAACGGATCTTTTCTTAAGGCTTGACTCACTTGGTCTTTTCTTCCACTGATCGTTAAGTTGCTTATTGCCCAAGCAGCTTCCTTCTGAGTACCGAAGTCACCCTAGGAACACAATAGAACAGAAAAAAGTAAATAGAAATAATCATTCCAGTTTTTATGTTATGTAGTATTCTAATAAAAGCTTGTATCTGTTACAGTCCATTCTGCGTAGGATCACTGTACCAGTTTTTAGTAAGAAGGGAATTAACTAACAAATCCTGCAAATGTTTGAGTCTACTCAGAGTGTTTATCACTTCCCTGCAAACACATTTTTTGATCAGTCTTCCAGAGGAAGGGAAATTTGTTTGCAAAGTCAATAAAAACTGTAGTACTCCACTCTCTCCCATTCCTTATCAAGAGCTGTCATATACTACAGCGAGAGATAAGCAGTAAGTGTCAATTTTGATAAACCACTGTACATCCTATAACTGCGTCTGCCTCTGAAGTTAGTCAACTCAAGTCTGCTTACTAAATTTAAAGAGAAAGGTCTCCAACTCTTTCTCAGTGATCAGGAAACTGGCAGGTAACAGAACTATTTCTGACCAGCTCTATGTTACTTAAGAGAAGTATGTCTTCAGTCCCAACCCCAACCTCTTCACTGAAGCAAGACACTGCACCTTTGCCATGGCCGAACACATCGTAAGGCTGGTATTTCTGGCTTCCTTCCACACTTCAGGAAAGAAGAATCAAGTACAGAATAAAGCAAAAAGTAGGAAGTCTTTGAAAGATAGACATGTTTAAAACTGTTTCTGTTTAAAAACATGCTTTTCGCTATTTTCTTTCTGACAGGGCAGATCCCTGGGAGCACAATGTGGTTTGGAAGCTAACGTTTTAAAAGACATTAACGCCCAACAACTGAAAACGAATATAGGTATCTGAAGTCCCAAATGACGATGCTTCCCTTCCCCAATACATGTCACTCATCATCTCACAGCACTTCACAGAAGAACATCAACAGTGATTATTTTATCTTACAATATACAAAAAAATGCTCAAGGGTACAGTTTACTCCTGCCCCCCACATTTATGTAAACATATTTATGTACGATGTAAAACACAAAGCAAGGAATTCAGTGTCACTTTCCCCAGTTAACGAAACGAACTGTTAAATCCTTCTTGTGATCTAACCTTATCTAGAAGATGTATTATCATTGGAACAAGGTTTGCATCTATTACTGCCTGAACTTGCTGCTGATTTCCTGCAGTGATGTTAGATAGGAACCACACTGCTTCCTGCAAAATAAAAGGATGTGAGAAATCATTAATTCAGATAGCCTTCTCTATCATATTTCATTTCTACTCCCGCAAGATTTTATACATGCACGTCTTTAGATCTGCAATTCGTACACCAGTCAATCATAAACACAATCAAGTATTCTATCAGTTTGCCTGTACACAGCTGAACTCTGAGTTAGTCACAAGGCTACAAATGAGCACTCGTAATTGATTCCACCAGTGAGAACGAACGCTGCAGCAGTTTTCAGCTGACAGTCAGATGAGCTCCAAAATGCATCATGTTTTCCAGACAGGAGAGTGGTAGCAGACAGTTACATTCTTGACCTGCTTCATACTGTTTCTCTTAGCGTCAATCATCAGGAACATGCAACATCTATTACTTAAACATTTGCTTTCCAAAAATATCGTAAAGTTATATGACCCTTTATGATCATTCTGTCCGTAAGCCCAGGACCCTCTCCTTCCAGTAATAACCAAGAGCAGGTACCTAGAAAACTGTGTAAGAAGAGATCTTTTTCCCAGTAGGCCCTCTCAGTTTTGAATAGTTGACATTTTGAACTAAGTCAAAGACTGTATCTGGATTCTTACGTTAAACAAGGATTAAGAGCCCCCCATCCCCCTTTTTAAGTGGGAATCTAATCAAGAAATAACAAAGTTTCACATAAAATTTTAAGTATATTCAGAGTATCATCTTTTTTTAATCTTACAGTTGATAAATTTCTCCCTAGAAACTCTTTGGCGTTCCTTCTCAATTCCGTTCTCCTCTCAACTTATCTGGCATGACAACTTTTTAGACAAATATTTCTCTCAACACGAGATTCAGAAATTCTCACATTTCATTCAACTGAGTCTCTCGGATCAGATCACAGGATCACTTTCATTAATGAACCTGTTAGAGATTTAGGATGCTTAGGCTTGTCCTGGTGGGCTTGTTCTGGGCTTTAATCATCGGCAATGTTGTAAAGTGGCACCCCAGAATTTAACAACATGCCTCAGATGCACTCCGGAATCAGCACTGCATTATCAGCGCCCCCGTTTAAAGCCTCTTCTATACATGCGTGCACACACGCATTCCCCACAACCCACCCCCAGTCTGACTTGGTGTGAATTCCATTTATCACACACACTCCACTCAAACAGACATCCAATTATCTCTATTTCATCACCTCCAAGAGTCAGTTTAATTAAAGCGACATTTCACATATCAAGAACTCTAATTTTTAAGTCAACAGCCAGAATTATAAGATAAAGCTTTAATTTCATGAAAATTCAATTAGAAGAATCAGGAAACAACATTCTTGTCAAGTACAAGTTTGCAGCTCCTTAGAGAGTTTTCTATGGATGTTAACTTCAAGAAAAAATTTCAGCACCTTGCCTGCTCTTCACATAAACTCGTGTTAAGCAGTCAATTACTCAAATTCCTACCATAGTACATTATCTGGAACCCAAACCAGCTAAGCCAAATATTAACAACTTAGCAATTGTGCGCAATCTCTGCCATTACTTACCTTATTAATTTTTTCTTTGGGATGTGTCAGAAGTGCTGGAAAATGTGAAAGAGCTTCACAATTCAGAACTACCTGTGTCTGCTCATCGGTACCAGTGACAATGTTTCCTACAGCTCTCAGCGCAGCAGTCTGAAACAAAACACTTTCTGTAAGTTGTTTTAAAGATTTTTCTAGTTGAGCAAATTCTGAGCACATACTTTCAAACTGTAACAGTTTAAAAAAACAAAAGGTTTTATGCAAATGCTGTATCACACAGGAGAATGTATTCTTTCAACTGTAACATGAACCATAGAAAGAAACCAGCTACTTTCTCCAGTATTACATTTTGAGCAACACGTCCCTCAAGTTATACAAACTTACTTGCACTTTAACTTCCTGATGACTGAGAAGAGGAACCAAATGAGGGACTATTCCAGAGTCTATCACCATCTGGATCTGTTCATTGCCAGCATCCGTTAGATATGAGAGTGCCCAGACTGTATCTACCAATATCTAACAGTAAAAACATTTGTTTGTAATTAGTACAGAAAGGCTTACAAAAAAGAATACAAATTAAAATATAAAATAATTCTCATTGTGAAGCTAGAATTGATGCAATACAGCAAAAACCCATCTTGTTTTACAAACTTCATCCATTCCACTCTACAGAAGTCTAAAGCACAAGTGCTGTTCAACTTGCGCTAGCTCTAAAGAACACACAGAAATTAAAAAAAAAACCAAAACAAAACAGCTGAACTGGTAACTATAGCTTAAATTCTGAAGGATATAATAAAAGCAATTTGTTTACATCTGCTCTTCTCATGAAGTACCAGTGGACAGTGTAAGATATGAAAGACACACCCCTGGAAGGAAGATAAAGCCCCAGCAAACATTGAACTACGGGCATTTGGCATTCTCAAACCAATGAGCTGTACATCATATGGCATCAAGATATTTTTTTCTTGACATTCCCCCACAAAATTTACGACAAACTTTGATTTTTTTTTTTTTTTTAATATCTGGTGCAGCAGCACTTAGGCTGAATTTCCTCAGTGTGTGTGCACACGTGTGTATTCACACACAGAAAAGCCAATTTAAAGAGCAGTTAATCTGAACAGTTCAAGTGACAGCTTACAAAAAATTAACTGAGCTTTGTTTCAGCTGACAACTCTTCGCTGATTCACAAATATAGCCATTTTAGGAAATTCAAATGAGCTGAATTTCACCTACATATACAAGAAATTTAATAATAAAATTACTATGCAAACTTTCGTTAATATATTTAAATACACCTTGGTAAAGCACTGTTGCCATTAACTTCGGCAACTGAGCTACAACTTCACTAGGAAGCAAAGAATTAATCTTAAACAATTCTGATTTATGTTTAGGCAAAATACTGAAATTATGAAATAGGTCAGCTAAGTCTCACACATTTACTTCACGATTAAAATAACCTACTGTTCATATTTATCACCTCAGAAGTTACATCTAAAGCTGACACTTCACATACACAGCAGACACTAGTTTTTCTTTCATTTACTCTGATTTTCATTACAACCTCAAACTTAAGTGCTAGTCAAAAAACCTGTATTTTATCTGTAAATTAACATTCACAGAAATACAACTGAAACTGTATTTTATTTCTAAGTGTAAGGGAAATACATACAAATAAGTACTTGCAAAGATACAGAGAAGTACCAGGCAAAATTCATAACTGATTGATAATTAAAAATAAGCAGTTAAAAGATACGTTTGCCATAATGGAAGATAGTATCACAGATTTTTTTCTTTTTTTTTTTTTTCCCCTTAAAAAAGTTATGACAAGACTTATACTTTGGCTAAAAAACCGTACCAGAATACAAAATTGGCTCTAAGTGGCATTACTTACATTTACATCTGTGTGGTGAATTAAAACACAGAGCGCTGGAAGGATCTAAGGAGGAAAAAAAAGCATCTGATAGTTATTTTTAAGGCAGACAGATACTCAATCTCAGTTTAGCTACACTGAACAGTAATTCAGTCACCTCCTGAATGGTTTCCATCGGCGGCGGAGGATCTTTGTGACGGCACAAGTTGACCATGACCCAAGTAACATTTCTTAAGAAAGTTATGGGAATAGATGGGCTGATGAAGGACAGCAGTGGTTTCACTACTCCAAGACTAATAACGTAATCTCTACACTGGGGTCCATCACCTGTTTAAGACAGCAAAGAATTAAGAAGACAAAGATCATCCCATGCCACTCACAAGAAGTTTAACTTCTGAATACTTAAAACTTCAGTAATTTAAAACGCATAGAAAGTTAAAGAATATGGGCATCGGAAAGATGCCTATCACTATATAGAGACAGACATATCTTTAGATACATCTGTCATAAATACACTTATGCAAAGCTTCAGTAGGATCTGCAGCTGCCTGCCTAATTGCTTCATTTGGAATTACTCATTATATAAACAGCTCAATTCTTAACTCTTCTTAACAGAAGAGTTCCATGATTTATAGCAGATGTACAGGCTGGAGGGTGGTGGGCAATGGAAAATGGGTGGTAGACGACGCCAAACCACCAAGAATGATTGATAGCCCAATGTTTTCCTGAAGATCCCTTCACAAAAGTTTACAGTCAATACTAAAGCATCCCAAGAGTGGTTCAAAATTGCCTGAAAACAGATACTGCTATCTTTGAATCTGAAAGACAAACACACTTTAATCACTACAGTTGCCTCAAAAGCAGCACCTGACTTGTACTGCACACAGATCACTAACAGCTTCAGGCAGTTACAACACTGTGCATTTTCTTGGTTTGCTTCTTAAGGAAGCATTTCTAAAAAACAAAGATTGCAGAAATCTCAGTATGTCAGAACTGCTATTAGTCCTCCAGCACTACAAACACAGTCAGGGCCATAAAACACAAAGCTAACGCCTGCCCAAGAAGAGAAAAAAAAATCAAATGAAAGATCAAACGATCACAACTTATCTAGAATTAAACACAATGGATGTAAGCTCAGGCAAAATTTCAGAGCTGAATGCAAAATAGTTTGTATTTTAACAGTCTGCATGTCTGTCTGCCAGTAATTCTTCTTCCTGTACCTGGAAAGAAAGCGTGTAGGCATGCGGGTCTGGGTGCACACCATTGATACACAATAGAAAAGACAGGAATAAGTTAAGAACAGGGCAACTGCCAGTCTAACAGCTGCCTTTTGTCTCACAGTTGAGCATCTCCAAGTTCTAATACACAGAATGCTACCTAGTTTACTAAATTAATACTGAAAGGAACTTAGAAGTTTTTAGTGGCAGGAGTAACACAAACCTATGATATTTCCTAAAGCCCATACAGCTTGCTCACAAACATTTTGATGAGGTGAATGCAGCAGTCTCAGAAAAAGTGGCACAGCATCTGAAAGACACAAACAAAATGCCATGGCAATTGTTAAGAAATACATCTCAAAAGCCAAATCAGTTCAGATAATTAGCTCTTACATAAAATTTCAGTACTGCATGAGAAATTTTTGTCCTGGTTAAGTATTTATAACACTGTTTACTAACTAACTAAACTACTGAAGTTTACTAAACTTTACTAACTTCCCAGATGACACTGAAACAACACACACTGTAACAATTCTTCCTTTACTGCACTTTCTTAGAGAGCCTGTAGTTCATAATATTATGATAGTAACTCAAAATAACCTACCAATTAATTTGTTTGTAAGTCTCACAAATTTACTGACGTTTGTCAATACTCCAGATTTAGTTAAACTTATTGAATTTATAAATTCTATGCTAAGTTATCTATCAGAATGAACGGCAAAGCAGTAACTGTTTAAAACCAACCTCCTCCATTCAGATTAGCCAACCTAACAGTCAACAGGCACACATGTACATTTCTGACTGGTAAATGGTAACGAGAGAAGCACAGGGATTTAATTTGCTTCAGTATTACTGATTTATAGTACCCTATAGCCCCCATGACATCTTAACGAGTGGTGAAGTACGTGCCAGTTGCTGGTCCTAGCACATGCAGGAAGCTAACCGCTGAGGAATCTTCTGTACACATCGCAGTGTGGAGCTCCAGGCAACGCTTTAGTAGGTAACTTCGCCTGAGGCTCTACCAAGAGGAAACCTGGTTTGCTGAGCATACGCAAGTAAACATGCAAGGTAAACTGCACCAGAGGAACCCCTGTTGCCAATACAGGCACGCTACTAAATGCCAAGTCACTGTGTACTTTTCCCTAATGCTCCCAAACTTTGCATTCAGTATTTTTCAATAACCGTTATGAAGGTTTCCGTACAGCAACAGTAGCTGCTCCTACGAATCTAGCCATCTTGGTCTCCTGAAAGCTAACACAGATGCACTCCTCAGCGTGAAGTCTCCTTTTATATCATCAAGTTTTGACTCTACTCAATTTCAGACCCATTATCACACTAGAATAACCTAACTGATCACTGCAGAAGAGATTGTTTGAAGTGCTACCACTAAGTGGCACTCCCCTCACCCCCCTCAAAAAGCCAACTGACTGAGCAGTAACAAAGAGATCCAAAAGACAACACTAAGAACTCACCACTTTTCTGCCCTGTGTTGAAGTCAGACAGGAGAATGCTCCCGATATTTAGAAATGCAAACCAATGTTTCAAACACATTCTACATGCACCGCACTTAGATAAGTGATCTTTATTTTTTTATCCTCAGCACTAAGGTGCGAGCTTACATGATTCTCTGATGACAATTTCTAAGAAAGACTGATTTACTTTAGATGACGTATTGCAACAGATTCCTTATTTCTTACTAAATAAAGGTATTTTACAATGCCTGTATGCAAGAAAAAACATCCCCAGCAAGTATATTAATAAGTCCTTCTGGAAAGATTATAACAGGCCATCTTTTTCATTGAAATAGACTACCACAAGAAATAAACCATATTTTTACGTTATAGCTATGAAATTGGATAGTATAGTGCATCCATGCAGACCTAGCAAAATCGGAGATGGTTGTTTTAAGAAATAATTACTATATTTGGCACTCATCTGCAACCCATTGATAAGCTAGGTTTAAGGGTTCTAGATCACAGGTGAGGGGACAGATTACATATTAATTAGATTTCCAAAAGAAAATTCAGGATGCAAGTGGGAAAGAAAGAGGAGAGGGGATGGGAAAAAGGAAAGTTTAAAGTATTAGCCAAGATAGATACTATCATGGTCAAATCCAACTGTATCAAAGTTAACAGGCTCTTAACACAGAGTCTAAAAGCAAAGGGCAACTGATCTTGCCACCAATGTAATCTCAAAGCATACATCCAATTAAAAAAAAAAATCCCTTAAGCTGAAGGTACTTGCCTTAAATTCTTTCATATCTGCTGTGGAGAATTAATTTTTCCAGTTAGATTTTTTGAAGCACAACCAGCCGTTTAACAGAGAACAAGGTGATAAAAACTTTCTTATGAGTACATTTTTTTTTCTAAATATAAAGCCAATAACACAGTTTGTGAGAAGCCTGTAACTGCTTAGCACTAACAATGCTAAATAAACAATCTTTGATCACTGCAGTGAAACAGTCAGTCATGGAAGACAGGCAACAAACACTGACATTTCAACATTCCACCACCACACAATTTACAAAACGTACTTACTACTTTGAATAAAAGTTCCAAGTAGTTCTAAAAGAAGTCAATATATGATGGTTGTGGGAGGGGAAAACACACAAAAAAGATGAAGTATAATTCTGTGCCTTCTCATAGTTGGAAGCACAGGATGTTTAATGGTATCAGCAGTGTGTGCTGCAATACAACACTGACTCCAACCACTAAAGCTACTGTTATCTCACGTAACATCAGTTTTGCAGACTTCTTCCTTAAATTTTAGGCAAAAACTTGGGTTTTGGTATGTTTTATTCTTCCACGGGTCTCAAGAAGCTCTGCTGTTTTACTCACTCAATTCCAAAAGTCTGCAGACACTTCTACTTAGTTCTGCTTTACTAACAGAAGTACTTCAACTTTAGGACATGTTTAGAGTACAAAAAAAAATTTGCTTTGCTGGACAGATTCCAAGTCCAACATCAATTCCTCTCCATGCTTCAGTTTACTCAAAATATGGGGGATAAAGATTTTTTTTCTTCAACTTGATTTTGGAAGAGAGTTCGATGTCAGGCACCCTCAGGACTTGGTCCACATCTTTTTCTCCCTCTTCAGAGTAAGATAGGAAATCCCTCCATAGGAGGTTTTTTAGGGTGATTTCTTGTTTGGTTTTGTTTCAAGGAGTTTTGCTGTTGTTTTCTGGGTTTGTTTTTTTAAAGTTTGAAAACTGGAAACCAGCAGGTATCAACTCTGCTAAAATGGCATGAGTTTCCAGAAGAGATTACTCACCATTAGGAAACCCAACCGAATTTAAAATCTGAGAAAATGAAGAACAAAAGCAGGTGTGCGCTGACGCTGCTTGCCAGAGAAGAGGTAGAACATCTGGCAGGAGACTTCACGGGCAGGTCCTTCAGCGACGTGCCTGTGATTGACAACTCAATTTCAACCATCCTGGCTACCGCATAAAAGGACCAACCCTAACACGTGGTCTGGTGAACACGCTTGAGATAGAAACAAGAGTGTGGATGCTTTTTATAGGATCATTCAGATGGTCTTATTTTCGTGGAAGCTACCAGCGCGTGCTTTATCAATGATCAAATACTGTTGGACTTACTAGATTGAACTACGGCCTGTGTTTGTTCAGAGGTTCCAGAGGCAATGTTTGTCAAAGCCCATGCAGCTTCAAATTGTAAAGAAGGACTGCAAAGTAAGGGAAAAAAAATTATTATGAGTTTTCAAATAAAATGCCACAAGTGCATTAGCCAAATACTGTGAATTCTTGCAACAACCAAACCTTGAGTTTTAGAAATACTCACTTGTCATCTCTTTCAAGACAGTGCACTAGAATAGGTAATATTCCTGATTTTATTAGATCGTCAATTGGTGGATTGCGATCACTGGAAAGCAGCTTTCTGTTTAGGAAAAAGAGAAACACAAGACTTAACAGACAAACCACAGAATGAAGAGTCATGACTGGAAAGGACCTCTGGAGGCTGGTTAGCCCAACCTTGCACTTGAAGCAGGATTACTGCTGATGCTAGATCAGGTCAGAAACGGCTTCCTGTAGTTGAGTTTCAGAAACCTCTGAGCGTGGAGATGCAACAACCTGCCTGGCTGCACTACCTTCTGGGCTGGGAAGTTTTTCTCCAGTGTCTCTCCCATACTCTCAAAGGCAAAGCAGGACTTGTTTTCTCTACTTTAAGTGGAAATAATTAATCCCCAAAATTGAAATTACTGAACTATTGAAAAACTTAAGTCATTACATTCATTGCCCATTTCAATTGCTATGTTTCTCTGACCACTTTTTAAGTTTATTACCAGTCAGTAAAACAAAGATTGCCAGCGTTATTCAGTTACACCCTCCTGCAGCTTCTTCCTCCTCCACCCAAGGGAGATAAACAGATCCCAGCTGTTTTGATGGGAAAGGCAGAAACTTTTTTCTTCTTTGCTAAGGATACAATGTCAGAGAGCAAGGATTCACCAAGTAATACTGCAAAGAACAGAAGTACACAAGTTTGGTTCAATTTTTAATCCCTTTAGCTTCACCTTTCTGCAGCAAAGGAACTAAGCAAGTTCGGCTGCTGTACTGAACTTGTACTAGCAGTGGGAAGAGAGATTACATCTCTTCATAGATCAGGCGATTCCCAAACACACGAAAGGCTTGATCAAACACAGGAACTAGAAATCAACTTTCTACTGCTGCTTTATCCTGGAAGATACCACCGGTGTGTTGAAGGTAGCACGCAGGGAAAGAGAAGAAGATATTAAAAGCCAGAGCTGCAAAACAAAATACCTCAGAAAACTAAGCAATGGGGAGGATCTGAACACAGATTATGTGAAGATTCTCATAATAATTAGATGTGCATTTTCAACTTCCAACTCAATAAAGGAGATTCCTTTACAAGTGAAGACAATTTACACATGCAAGCTTACAAAAATTAAGGAACAAAAGTGTACTCAAAGAATCTTAATAACGATTTTTGTTCAGTGACAAAACAATCAGTGCAGTCTATTCAGGTTTTTGGGAAGTTGAGGGGTCTGCTTTTTCTTAAGCACTTGTAATCAGTTTTCTGTTCCTCGTACTCCAGTTGTACGTTTTGCAGGTTAGACTTGGGCAAGATTTCTCCTTCCTGTTCCAGCTTCAGGCCAAACAATCGTACAGATTCAATCAAGACTGAAAAGTATTTGTCTTCATCTCTAACAGTGCCTTTCCAATAATGTAAACTGCGCCGCTTTAATTTTAAATTAATTTTCAATTTTTAAAAACAGTTAAAATGTGTTCTACATGATGCTACCCTGAGTTGATGGAACATTTTAATGAAGGCAAGTTGCCCAATGTAAATGGGCACAGAAACTGTTCTCTCCATACTCAGTTTCAAATCCATTAACTCCCAAAAGTCAAAGTGACTTCCAGTTCACCTGACTTCTCTTCAATCTGTAAGTATTCCCTTGCACTTGAATCAACTCCCTGGACCACAGACAGTAAACAAATAAAGTTGTAGCTTTCTGCTACAACAAGCCTAGTAGCTCACGAAGCAGCAGTTAAATACTAAATTTATACAAGCAAAGTTCATAAGAGTACTTTAGGATTACCTCTCAAATACACACAACTACATAGAATTCCTCTTAAAGCAAAAAGTGGTTTTAGTGGCCTAATCCATGACAAAATAAGGAAAAGGATTACGCCAGTTCTTTCTGTATTTAAGGCTAAAGACTTCACAGCCCTGTTAATTATATATTTCACTCTGCTTGTGAGAAGTATCAAGTATTGCACTAAGATAAATCCTGATATTTATTTATACATGCTGAGAATCTTAACTACTTCAAAGACCTAGGTAGTTTGATTTTTTTTTTGTAAAGTTCTATTTATCAAGCTTTCTTTTTAAAAATCAATAAATGACACATATTCTAGCTTAACTAGAAAAAGTATTTTCTGAATTTAAGAGTATGATAAAATAAGAATAAAACAGTATATTTGAGAAAAGTGCGTTCTTACCTTGCAGCCTGCACAGCACTTAACTGTATACCCTGGTTGTCACTTGAAGCATTCTAAAATAAAAAAGAATTTAGACTTTTCACATATTTGTCACCCTGACATGAAGATTGTTCAAATAATTAAGTTTTTTTTACCTGTACTATTGCCTCCAAAGAAGTGTTTTGCTAGAAAACAGAGATAAATGCAGTTAGAAATTAAAAATATCTTTTAAGTACATAAAAAGAAGAAATGCTTGAGAGTTAAGTTAACTCTTACCACTCTAAAGTCACCATCTATATCTGAATCTTCACAGATATCTTCATGTGGAACATTCCTCCTCTTTAGAAGATGCTCATCTCTTTTGTTCTTAAAGAGAAAAATGATTCAATACCTTTAAAAATTTTATGGGCAGGGTGGGAGGTGGGTGTTAAAAAGGGAACAGAAGCTTTGTTTTAATCGAGCATCATAAACATGCTTTCATTGATACTGTTAAAATTTCCAACATTCAAGAAGTTGGAAAGGCCTGCACAGAGAAGCACATTTTGGAAATCACTTCTTCCTAGAAAAATTCTCCATCCAGCTTTATTTACAGCAGTGACTACTTTTGCTGAAAGTTTCATGTGTATTCATCCATCAACGCTGACATTACAACCTATTTGTCATTATTTATAACAAGACAAGGCAATTCCTAGACACCAGTTTTCTGTTCATCCCAGAAGTAAAACAATTCAAGTTATGATTACTTTTCTCAAGAGTTAGTTTTGCAACAATTCTAAACAGTGTTATCTCCACACATACCCCCTTCCACTCTTACTTGTGTGTTGAACTACTGTTTTGGGAAAGAAAATAGCTTTCTGTCTCCAGATAAGCAGAACCATCTGACTTCCAAAGGAAAAATACATAAGCTTTTAATAAGTTTTTAAAATTAAAAACCTAGCTGGAGAAGCAAGAACTATTCCCTCCAATAACTACAAATAAAATTCTGCTTTTCAGGACAAGAAATTATGGAACTTCTAGTACTAGGTAGGGTAACTTCAGAATCTCCCTTCTAAATTAACGTATCTTCACAGAATTAGTAAAGACAAATAGATAGTTTAACCAATTGTGTTCTTGGTGGACTACAGAAGAACACACAGCAGTATCTCTTTTTTAAGCCTTTAACAAAAACTCTTACATTTCACTGAAATACCAACGTAGCCAAATCCCATTTGGTAAGAATAGTGCTAGGTCACCTCACCTTTCTCAACTCCACAACAACTTCATTTCTTTGTCTTCTCATAGTCTGAAAAGAATCAAGATCAGAGTACATTATGTTCTGAATCTGGACCAAGTAATTTAAAAAGTTCTTGCACAATTATTTTGCAGTTCATGCACTTTAAACAGTAGTTGTACATGCAGGATTTAATTTGTATTATAAAAGTAGAAACTCACAGGAAATTATTTTTGCCTGTATTATTTCATAGTAAAACAGAGCCTCACAGATTTTCATGTTGTAGGGGGGAAAAAAAAGAGTATAGGGAATCAGGGAATGAACAACTGCCTTTTAATAAAAGAAATGCTGAAAGGAGTTGCGCATAAAACAGCACCAAAAGCATCATAAACACCACTCCCAACTAACAGAAAGCATACTAAGTTTGCCCAACACTTACAACCTTTTCTTAATTCAAGGCTTTTTGAATATAGACACAGAGAGAGGGGGTTAGGCAAAAACCAAGAGACTGGTTTTATAAAACGCACATCGATAAACTTGAAAACCGTAAAGTCAAAGTCAAGTACAATTGCCTATCTGTAAGAACTGGCATCTCTTATTTCCTCAGAGCAGCGAGGGAATCGGGCGATTCCCCAGGCAGACACGCTCGGCAGCCTGGGCTAAGCTACCAGACTGGCTGAGCGGTCAGAAACCGGCAAGGAGCACAATCCACTGTAACAGGTAACTGTCATTGCACAGCTACACTGGAAAACAGAGGCTGAAGTTCAGACTGTGCAGGTAATCCTTCAGCTAAGCAAAGTACAACTGCTTAAAAAAAAATCAGTAATGTAATTCTCCAGAATAAACAGATTTGGACAACACCAGGATTCTCATACAACTGTAGTAAGCGTACTCTTCCAGACACAAAAGGTGGCAAAGTTCTACAGGAGCTCTTGTCCACCCCAACCTGCACAGTGCTCCTTGTTTCTCCCAGATGCCCAAGTTAATTTACAGATCTGACACATTTCTGATAAGCGCACCTTTCTACAACTGTATGAAACCCAACCAGCGGAACAGCTTTATAAACAAGTTCAAAGAGATCTAGTAAGCAAAGCTGAGTTACAAAAATATTTATAAATGAAAGCCACATAAAACTCTTGGACTTCTAAGAGTGATGTCTCTTTTTTTTTAATTTTCTCTACAGCTCCCATGAAGAGTATTCAGTAAAAAGCAATTGTAAATACACATAATTTGGTTTACTACTGCTTGTGGTACTACAGTGCAAAGTGAAAACAGAAAAAAAAACATCAGTCTACAATGTCTTTATTCTATACTTTGAACTTTACAGTGAATGAGAACAGCAAAGTTAAAAACAATGGCACTTTTTATTGTGACTTAACCATTCACAAGCCCCGAGAAAGCTTAAGGGACCGCACTAACACAGACTACAAGGAAAAGGAATGGCTAAGAGAGCTTCTGAACAGCAATAAGAAGCAGCTCTGAAGATAAGGATTAAAAGCTTGACTTTCAGGAGTATAATTATTTTTATCAAAAGGAATGCACACTACATCAGAATCAAATTTCCAGCTCTGAGTAAGAGAGTTTACCCTCTCAAAGGAAGGAGTTATAAGAAAAAGATAAAGGGCAGGAAAGGAGGCAACCGGAAGAGAAGGCATGGCTCCCTTCTGCTTTGGGGAAAGCAGAGGAATTTCATTTGACCAAAATGCAGCTCATCAGGAGAAAAACATGCAGAGGAGGGAAAAACTCAACACACCTACACAATGAGAGCTTCCCACTACATAAAAGGCAAAGTATACAAGCGTACCATATGCAGCTGCAGCACCTGGAACAACTAGATAAGTGCCATAATAAGCAAGTACAAACTGTCCCACACTAAAAAGCACCAAAGCAAGTTTCCAGGAAATATGTGCATCTTTAAAGAACGCTAATTCAATAGGTCAATCAAAATTAGAATGAATAGCTGAGTCTAACGCAGCTTAGATTCAGGGCTTTTTCAGTTTTAAACCTATAAAAAATTGTGTCTGCTACATGAGGTCAACATTTAACACTGTACACTACTAGTACACAGATAAACTTTATTCCAGTGCTATACACTTACTCTCCACGGTTAGATATGTTTTTCAAATATTTCTTACAATTCTTCCAATGATAGTGAGAAGGTGAAATCTCAAAGGTGTAATCTCCAAAGACAGCAAAAATATACTTAAGTAATAGTATATTTTAATTAACACTCTTCTGGCCCAATAGGTATTCCCCCAATTAGTATAATACCTATCTTGTAAATACATAAATGAAGCTTTAATGTTTTGTAGTCATTCCAACTCAAGGGTCTGTTGACACAAAATGGAGAAAAGCTGGAAGGAGAAAAGTTCCTCCAGCAGCTCCCTTCCTACACATGCATTTGTTAAACACCCGATTACCGGCATCACCACCTGACCTCCAGGCCACCCAGTCCAACCCCCCTGCCAGGAGCAGGGACATCTCCAACCAGATCAGGTTGCTCAGAGCCCCGTCCAACCTGGCCTGGAATGCTTCCAGGGATGGGGCATCCACCACCTCTCTGGGCACCCTGGGCCAGCGTTCCACCACCCTCAGTATAAAAGATTTCTTCCTTACACCCAGCCTGAATCCACCTCCTTCTATTTTAAAACCATTACGCCTTGTCCTACATCACAACAGGTCCCGCTGAAGAGTTTCTCCCCATCTCTCTTATCAGCCCCCTTCAGGTACTGGAAGGCAGCTCTGAGGTCTCCCCAGAGCCTCCTCTTCTCCAGACTGAACAGCCCCACCCCTCTGATCATCTTCACGGCCTCCTCAGGACCTGCAATTTCGGGGATTCAGAAAGATGTGGCAGCTTTATAACTGACATATCTACTACAGGCTCTTGCTCTCAGCCTGTAATGTAGCATTCAGTGTAGTTTCTCCAAAGTCTCCTAATCTGGCATATTCAAGAAGAAAATAAAATGAGGAAAACCCCGACAATCGGATTGTAGAATTCTACCAAGCCCCTGATCATCTCAAAATTAATTAACCACTTCCCAATCCAAACTGTTACTGCAACCTAATAAAATAAGCATACCTACAGAAAAGCTGTACTGCAAGAAGGATTCTTCTTGCCAGACTTCAATAATGACGTTACTGGTCACAGAAAAGCTGTTTCTAACCAAGAGCAAGACCCAGTTTTCACAAAGCAGAAGACCGAACTGCTGGATCAGGGACATTAAGTTGTAAAGCATATTAAAGAGTAATAGTTAGAATTACTAGTGATCCCAAGAAGAAATGTATTCCAACTGAGGTGGTAACATACCTTCAGGACAAGCAAATACGCATGCATGCGTGACAAGTGGGACCAAAACAAATATGCCAATAAAAAAAAGCCTCAGACACATCATCTAAAACTTTCTTCACTTGAAAAATCATATATGCAGTTGATTAGGCTCCAAAAAAAATCCTAGAACACCAACAACATTCTGCTGGATCAAGAAGAATGCTCTCCCTCCAGTCAAAAGCTGACAGGCCCTTGGTTTTAATTCCTGCCTGCTTCTGAAGAGGATCTGCATACCTTGGACTCACAAAAGCCTCCACATGAAAGACAAGCAACCAATCAAGTCACTCTCACAAACAATTTACCTAAACACAGCTCCACAAAAATAATTTTCTGTGTAAACAGTAGCTGGGTGACAAACTAGTTCTTACTGGTCAAGCTGTCACTGCTCACCCTCCCAGGAAGAGAAAGCACACATCACCTAAGAAGTGAAGTTAGCTCTCTCGAGGAGTTTCACCACATCATTACCCCAGTCTAGAAACAGAATAGTTTGGAGAAACTAAAATGACGAACACCTTGTATTGCCTTTTGTAAACCAGCTCAAAGAGCAGAAACCTAGGTATAATGGTTTATTGGCAGATGGCATTGTAAAGCTCAGTTCTCCTTTCTGCTCCGTAGAAGATCTGACTCGATCGTTAAGACTTCTCTGAATCAGTTCTCAGCTTGACAACTGTGAGGAGGAAACCAATCTCAACTTTGAACTTTCTAAAAACGGAATTCAGAATGGCCCTTGGAAAGTACTCAAATTCAAACACGTACATCACTTCATGTATGATTTCATGTGGCTCTTTCAGTCATTGGATCCTGTTCTTCGTTTGCTACACCAAAAATCAAATGATCAAATCTATTTCTGTCAGCCTATGCTTGCCACCCCTCCATCCTCCTTTTTTTTTTTCCAATTATATTTAGCTTAAGTTTTATCATAAGGGCTATTTTCTGACCATTAGTCATTACCGAACCCTTCAATTTATCATTAAAATCTTGTTTTAGCTGATGCCTGCAGGATCTTGATACGTTCTAGTGTTTTTCACAACAATGCCAGATACAGAGGAAACGTTCTACGCTCTGCACTCAGAAGTGAGTTAGATCTACTAATCGTTTTTAAGTACTCTAGCGTATACCTCAAGACTGTGCTCAGCTAATATATCCTGATCCCTCTTCCACTTCTCTGAATCACTGCTTCTCAAACTCAGACCCCATCACACACAGCCTGCCTTTACTGTTTTGCAGGGCGTGGGGGTTTTTTTTGCTATTATTAAATATTTCACCCAAGCAGCTCTTTTTATGCATCTACAAGAGGAAGGTCTGACAGCATGTAAGTAACACTAGAGCTTGACCTGTTCCTCTCATTCTAGTGAAGGGTTTCCCCCCTTCCCCTGTCGTGGAACTGCAAAGGCAACAGTTACTTTAAAGCAGAGCTGCCTGAGCCATCCTTCCTCCCCAGAAAGTAGCTACTCTATACTAGCACTTCAAACTTTTTTTTTTTAAACACTACTTACTATGGCTCTGTGCACAAACTGCTTACTCGCTACCCTAGCTACTCAGAAAGCATCCAGTCTGCAGACCACAGCTGGAGAAGACCAGTCTATAACCCGGAATATCCAGTGCAGTGACCACAGCAATGACTAAGAAACTTTGTCTTCTCCTTCACAGGTATAAAAGGCACTGAACTACAAAACAAGGAAAGAACTCCTCAGAGATACGTGCAAGTTTACATTTGGATTTGGTAGCAATCTATACTCCTCATATTCCATTTAACCAAGTGATTTAGGCCCTCCTCTAGTCATTATTCCCCTCCTATACTAATCCTGGCTCATTTGCAGACTGGAGCAATAAAGCCTACTCTCAAGATCACTGAAAAAAAGCGCTACAGGATTTTAAAGCAAACAAACTCTACAAGATACCACCAGAAAATATATCTCAGCAACTATTCCCCCTTCAGAATTATAATGGGACTCTCAGTCACAAATAAAAATCAATATGACACTGCACATGCTGTCATTCTAGTATTTCCTGGGGAAGTTGTGCATGCCAAATAAAATGCCTTCTAGAAACAAATCTCTCAGTATGACTTTTAAATGACAAAATGGATGAGCTTCACCACAGAACTCCAAGTCAGCTTAAAGGAACCTATTTTTAACCAACTCGGTGAGTGAAATTCCTGCTCTCCTTCAGTTCCTCCATATTTCAATCCCAAGTAAACTCGTGTGGCATACAGAAAAGGTTAGAAAGCTCCTAAATTCCTGAGATATCCAGTATATCTCATAACATTCCCCTTGAAGCTTCCTTGGTGTTGTTATATAAATATATTGTTAGGATTAAAAGTCCAGTGAATGCTACTGGCAACTTTGACATTGCTGATTTTGAAACACCTAGATTCCACAGCTGCTCCAACATACATTTTGAAGAACCCTGCATTACAGTACTATCATCATTTCACATCACGCAGCTTCCAACTACAGAGCAGAAGTATTTATACGACACCTCTCCTGTGCTCGCACTATTAAAACGATTCTTAATCTCTCACCCAACCACGCAGACAAGTCAGGGAAGAAAAGGCCAGCAGAAACTCATCAGTTTCTTCTAGTATTTCTACAGAAATAGTATGCATGAAATATTTTTTACTTCATTTCAAAAAAAAAAAAAAACAAACCTAAACGCCAGTCAAGTTTGAATGCTGCAGCAGGCAATCGCCAACAGAAATGTGGAATCACGTGGTAAAACAAACAAGGCAAACAAAAATCCCACCCCAAAGCCCAAATTTCTTTTCAAACCTTCCCAGAAGCCAGGCTATATTAAAGACCCCTAACATGCAGGGCTAAACAGCAATTACTCAAAACCAAGCTGTTCATAAAACTACGTCTGCTGCAGACACAACAATGCGCACTTATCCTGGTCTTTGTATAGTAAAGATCTAGTATTCAATTCCAAGGTCTACGCTATTACAATTAAAAATAAATGTTGGAAAGAAAATCAGGTATCATCATAGCCATTCCCACAATAAACAGAAAAAAATAGCTCATCTTTTCTTATTCAAGAAAAATAAAAAAGCCCAAGTAAAACCTGTCCCTCCTTGAAGACAGAAGATGAAAAAAGTTGGCTTAACTAGCTTTCCTAGTAGATATGCATCTGCATAATTCTGTAGAAGAGTCCAGATAAGCACTTAAGTAAGATTTGGGGTTTAGATATTAAAAAAAGTGAGTGTGCAGTTCTATAAGGCTAGCTCCTTTTTGTGCTGTAACAATGCTATTTTTATTTTCCACAGCTCTAACAACTCTTAAATCTTGGAAGACTTTAACAGAATGCTGCACATACTAGACTAGAAATCTTAAACACTGCACAGAGATACTGCCTTAGTATTAGCTACAAATTGCTCTCATGGCACAAACCCTTCTGGTATTAAAAAGTTTATTATACTCTGTATTTCTTTGGGCAGTACTATAAAGAAAAAAGGACAGGGAAGTATTTTGTATTTCTGGTCACAACAAACCCCTCTATTCCCAGTGTCACCACCAATCTGTCATCTTAAAACACATGGCAGCAATTGTTTACAGCAGAACATGCCCATGCATGCGTGTTTACCCAACAGGAAGGAATTTTGCTAAACACCTTATGCAAAACAGGTGTGTGTTTTCATTTTTCTCTTTTTCCTTGTTCAAGGCCAGAGTTTGTATTTTTAGAAGCGCATTGATACGGACCGGTAAATGAAAGTCCAACTTTAACTTATTAAGTATCCAAAAAGCTGCACACATGCTTAGAATTTCAGGGGACAAACCGCAGGAAACTCCCTGTCTTTTGTAAGAGATACAATAACCCTCCGTGAAGATGCAAGATCTGGAAGGTAAGTACAATGTGACAGCAGCCGCTATCAGTATAACTGTCTATGGACTGACGTGAGCAACACAGAATCATGTAAGCGCCATTTTTAAAAAGTTTGTCATTTGCAACCCTTCATAGCCTCTAGGAGTATCTATTAATTTGGGATTCACCAAAACTAGGGTGATTTATTACGAGCTGGGTGATAGTGAAAGGAGGTAAATCGTCGTGGAAAAGAAAGATCATAGTTTTGAGTAAAAAAAACCAACGGCTAACTGCACAATTTCAGCAGAGATAAAAAGGGGGAGGAGTGAAGGAGGCAGGAGGAGGGACAGAGATAAAGATCAAATGTTGGCTTCCTTTGTGAAGTAAATAGACATCTTCCTGCTAAAAGCAGCACGGGAACACAGGTGTTCGGAACTAGCTGAACGCTCACTAGCAACTGTTGCTACCGTAAGACACTTGTCATACGGCCGACATTACCAACATCTCTCATTCTAATGAAAAATGTGATGTGTAAGCAGTCAATAAGCAAGAACGATAGGCATAAGCCTGAGCTATTGTATGAAAAACAGCCATCCATGGTAGTTATTTTAGGTACCAAGCATGTGTTCCAGGATTTGCCGGATAGATGTCAGTCTCTGAAATTTAACATGGCCTAGCAGTGGTGTTTTCACTGTGTAGAAGGCCATTTAAGCGCAGGAGTAAATAAAAAAAAAAAATACTGAAGAGATTACCTGCTTCTCGATGCACACACACACGTTCTTTTTACTTGCATGTGTTCATCTTGAACCCTCCCTACCTCAGCTGACTTACCTTAAAACTCAGTGTGTGGGCACAAAAGGAGAGAAAACACAGATGAATTCCAACCTGTATTTTCCCACTAATTTCATTTTTTACCATGATAGCATAGGCTTCACTGTGCACCTTCCTAAAGATGCCTTTCTTGTACAGCTGTCTATTCAATAACAATTTACACAAAACTAAATTAGCATCTAAGGCAAACAGTTACTAATAAAGCTAACAACCCTATTAGTAAACAATCACTGCAGTAATTATTCCCACTTACAACATTTTTGGCATCACCAAACTCTGTACATAACTGAATAACAAACTGCTTTATCAATATACTTGGACAGTTAAAAAAATCGAGGCGTTACTGACTTCTAAATTACCCAAATGGGAAACCTGGCGGATGTTTTAACGAATGACAGCAACACAAATGCATCTTCTCGTTTCAAAATAGCGTACAATTGCCCTCATATGAAAGTTGAGAATATTATGCTAATCCTAGGGACATATATTGAGGCTAGTGAAAAAAATGAAACGAGAACACCAAAGCCCATTTCTTGATCAGAACCCTACACTGACAATATTATGACGCACAGGTTTCCCTACTCAGCACTCCTGGCCAAGTGTTTATGCGTGAGGACTGACACCTAATTTTAAAGTTCGAATATTTACTAAGGAAACGCTAAGTTAATTGAGGAAGCACCTTCACAGCGCTCAAGTAACATATGTAGCGATAGAGCCACCTAAAAGTTTAGAGGCTCTATTCTACAAGCCACAACTGCTTCCACACTCAACTAACTGGAGAGTTGGCAAAAAAAAAAAAAGGGGAGGTTTTTTTGTTGTTTTGTTGGTTTTTTTTTTTTAATAATAACCTTTATTATGAAGCGTAGGCCATAATTAATTCATTTATTCACTTGAGCATCTTTCTGAGAGGGACAGCAGAACGCTCAGCTGGGCCTTAATCCCTGACTCAGGCTTTCAGGGGCTACTCAGCGCACAGAGCCATTATTAGGCGCTAGCGAGAAACCGAGGCAGAGCCCCAGGAAAAGACCACCGCTGTGGCGGACGGCGGAACACCGAGGCAGCCCCCCTACCAAGCCTGGGGGGGGGGGGGGGGGGGCGCTGGGCAGAACTACGCCGAACAACCGTCCCGAACGCCAGGCCGCTGGCTGCCCGCCCGCCCGCCCCTCGCCACCGGCCGCTGCCGTTCGCCGCCTCCGCTACGGCGGAGGGGTCGGCGGGGGCGCCCCCCCATCTCCCCGCTCCGGGGCCGGGCAGGCGGCGGCCGCTGCCCCCCCCCCCCCCCGCCCCTTTCAGCCGCGGAGCTCCCGCCTCCGCGCGGCGCCCAACGGCCTGGCCGCGCCCGGCCCCACAGCGCGGCCTCCCCTGCTGCTGCTGCTGCTGCTTCTCCTTCTTCTTCTTCCTCCCTTCCCTCGCTGGGCGGCGGGGAGCGGCGCTCCCGCCTCTCGGCGGGGCGGGCGGCGCAGGCCCCGGCCCCGCCGCGGGCCCCTCGCCGGCGGATTAGGAAAAGACGCCACAGGGCCCCGGCCCCCCTCCCGCCGCCATGGCCGGCCGGGCCCCTCCCGCCAGGCGCCGCGGCGGTTACCTCCAGGTCGCGGCCTTTGTTCTTGAAGTTCTTCAGCCGCTGGTTGTCCAGTTTCTCGTTGTCGGCCATGGCGGGGAAGGTGGGAGGGAGCGCGGCGGCGGCGGCGGCTGCTCCTCCGCCTCCTCCCGGGCCCGTACCCCTGCCCGAGCCCGCCGGGGTGTCCCCCTCCCCCGCCTTCCCGGCACCGAGCCCGCTCAACGCCCGCCGGGCCGAGAAGCCGAGGCGAGAAAAGCGCCGGTGCCGGCCTCGCTCGGGGCGGCGCTGCCCCCGGCTGCCGGCGGCCGATCGTGCCGGTAGCGAGGAACGGCGCCGAGCAAGGGGGAGGGGAGGGGAAAGAGGGGCAGCCTCGCTCTGGGCCGCTCAGTCGCGCCCACCGATTGGCTGCGAAGCCCGAACCCGGCGGCCAATAGGAGAGGGGAAGCAGAGGGAGGGAGCTTGCGCGGTGATGTGACGCGCGCGGTGACGGAGCGCGGGGCGGGGCGGCGCGGGGGGAGGGGAGCGGGCCCTTCGAGGTGTTTCGGCCGGTTCCCCGCCGCCGCCGCCATTTTGGGTGGCGGGTTTGTGCCGGGCCGGGAGGAGGAGGAGGAGGAGGAGGAGGAGGAGGAGGAGGAGGAGGGGAGGCGGGCGGCTGCGCCCGCTGTTTTCTCAGCCTAAAGTCAACAACGGCGTGTCTTTCGTTTCGCATTCTCTCCCCTCGGGGGACCGGAGACATCCCCTCGCCCCGCTCCACTTAAAAAAAAAAAAAAAGTTCGATTTTTTTTTTTCTTTTTAATAAAACTGTTCCGCTTGCGGCCGGAGGAGGGCAGGAAGTGGGGTGTCCCGGCTGCCATGGCGAGGGAAGGACGTGCCCGGCCCCCTGCCAGCCACCGGAGGGGAGGGGAGAGGGGCGGCGGCCGGTGCCGCGCCGGGGCTCAGCCTGTGAAGTTTCAGAAAAGAACTTTAAATAAGGAGCCACTACAGCTGTCACGTTTGGCACAGACCAGATGTTAATCCAAACCACTCTTCTTACCACATTTGTCCCTAAGCACAGCTGATTTTTGGAAAGAAAGTCAAGTAAGGCACAGAATACAGCAGCAGGTGTTTTGGCAGCCTCTTTCGAGACATGGGTAAGCTCTCCTCGAGAATTAACAATCATCTGTGTGCAGGTGTGTCCAGGAGTCCCCTGTGCTGGGCAATGTGCTCATGTATGCAGCACAGCAGCTGTGGACCAAGTTCACAAGCAAGAGTGGCAATTAGAGGGAATATCGCTGATAGGGATGATGATAATTGGGAGCAAAATTATTTTTCAGTAAGATCAGATTTCATGAGTCTTCCGAGTTTCTTAGCATGATGTTGAGAGGCCAAATTGGCTTTTTTGGGGGGGGGGTCCAAAATAGGTGGCTGTCATCTTTTGGACTCTACTATCTCAGAATTTTTTACAGGCCAGTGTCTTACCAGTTTGATAATGACAGTCAGGTTTAGTGGGGGTGGATTTTGGCCAGTAATAACTGCTGTAACTCATTGTCAGGTGATGTAGGTGGACACGGTTTCCAAACTAATTATGAGCTTTCACCAAATAGGCTTCTTACTTTTGATTACAGTCATCAGTGTTACATACGTTTGTAATCTCCCTTCTGGGACTTAAAGCTGCCTTCCAAGGTGCTTCATAACAAGCAGCATTACCCAGATGTTATACAAACGGCGGTGAGCTGCAAAAAGTCATTCCTGAATTTGCACTGAACGTACCAGCAAAGTTAATGATGCCATGAAAATTCCATAGCTGTGCTTCACCTGAACATGGCCCGAGACATTTTGTTTATACCAAATACTGTGGCTATCAGAAT
The DNA here is from genome assembly GCF_036417535.1 of Chlamydotis macqueenii. Lineage (NCBI taxonomy): Eukaryota > Metazoa > Chordata > Aves > Otidiformes > Otididae > Chlamydotis > Chlamydotis macqueenii. The sequence goes on along the minus strand of NC_141564.1, from coordinate 25,343,589 downwards.
ATGTCCCTGCCTTTATTCAGGGAAATCCTAACTATGAAAGATTATTTATCGAGAATTCACATCTGATAAACTGTTGCCTCTTGACAGTGACTCTTCAGAAATACAAAAGAAACCTTCCATTTCTATAGCTTTTCTGCGATGTAGGTGATTAGACTACAGAAAGTTTCTGCAAAGGTAAAGAGATCAACTATTACCAGGAGAAAAAAAAAAAAAAAGAAGTGGTTTATTTACAAAATATCCAGTGTTTGTTTTCTTCTCAAAGCTCACTTGGTAATGCCTGTGACATTTGAGACTCAGCTTTAACTTGTAAGGAAAATACACTCAGAGTAGTACCTGTTCTTTCCAGTCTTCCAGAATATTAGGAAAAAAAAAAAAAGCTGCTATCCAAACTCTTTAAGCTAACCTGGTTCACTTTAATTGAAAGGAGGTAAAGAATATTGACAGAAATAGATACTGTTGCAGAGCAGAGGGGATGGTAACTTTTTTCCTACTTCTATAACCTGATCCAGAAAACAGTACCTCTGTGCGTAACCAGAAGCACTCATGTACACTGCCCTGATCCTGCATGTAGTTTGTACTCACTCTTAATTATTGGGAAATTAAGGCGGGGCTGTGGGGGTTCCTCTCCGTTACATCCTGTGTGTTGATACAGCTCTCGTTTCATCAGCAGCCTTGTTATTTTCCATGAGAAAAGCCAAAAGCCATGATGGGAGATGCAGTCTCCCAAGCACGTAAACTAAGTCAGTCAGAGATTTACGAATATCAGAAAAGAGAACTTGATTTAGTTCTTTGTGAAAACACAAAGGTGGTGATTTTTCAGACTGCAGGCTACCCCGTGTTTTACCTCCGGGAGATTTCTCAGAGGATGAGGCTCCGTTCTGCATAGGAGGAGTTCTCATCAAGGCTGAAAGTGACAGAAGTCCGAGTCACCACAGCCACCTCTGTTGCATAAATGTAGTAGTGATCTCACAGCAATACGGGCAGGGTAAATTAGTCAGACTTAATTAGTCCTGATGATATTCCTTGTAGGCATAGCTACTTGTCCACCAATACGTTTTGTTCACAGCTGCTGTAGGTACAGCAACCCCTTCACATTGCAGTCTGGGTATACAAAAAGGCCCTTTTCTTCACACGGCTATTCACATTTTTTAAAGTAATGCAGCATGTCCATTTGGCAATGTTTTAGAAGACTACATAGAGAAAAAGAAAAAAAAAAAAAGGAGCATCTCTTTAGCTTGTGCTGTTATTCATTTTGGTTGGTATCACAGCACAGCTGCCTTAAGAAAACAAGATACTATGAAAGTACAACCATGCCGATATCATACCTCACTGTTTCAAAATTACTGTATTTCAGATTGATGCTGCCATTTCAGAAGGAAGTCTTTAGTAAAGAAAGAAGAAAAATATTCAGATACATAAAAAGTAGAAATGGGTGAAGTCTGGGAAAAAAGAAATTCTATCAGCATGTTCTGTTTTAATTCAGTTGAATAGAATTTCTGAGTAGCTTCTCATTGCTTTTAGCTTGTGCACCTACTGTTTAAGGAAATGATCAGCAGGTAAAATATTTTGTGTTACCAAATTGGAAATCTCGTATATTTGCTACGGCTTTTGTTACGTTGAGTTTATTTTATAGCCCTGTATTTACATCTGAATGGTTTGAATTAACCGAAGTGAAACTCCCTACTTCGGATTTAATTTTCAGGCATATTTTAACACTGCCTCTTTTTGTGATTAAAGGCTGTGTTGCATGTTTCACAGGGACATGCAAAATCCTTCATATTTCTTATTCTCTGTCATCTTTGAAATTGCCCTAGCTGAACATAGCCATTGTAATCACACAGTTGATATGATGGAAATAATATTACGCTGGCCGCCATGCTCTAATACTTTTTGCTTTTTACATAATAAAGGTATGAATTCCAGAAAGAGATACCTAAAAATAACAAAGGTTTAACTAATAACTATTACAAGAGATGGGAAAATTCAGGATGCAGCACTACGAATCTGTTACGTGGACTGTCTCATCTGGTTGTGCATTTAAAGTTCAGCTCCTTCTGAGGACATCACGCACCAATGGGAGGAAATATCAGAATTTTAACAAGTAAAGTTGCTTTGCAATTTTTTCTAAAAATATAAATAAAAGTATTGAAAAGTTACTATTACATAATGGCATGAAGTCATTGGTCTTAAAATTAAAAGGTATTTTACAGATCTATCAATAATTTGCTGGGTAGTTGTAGTGTCAGTTCCTTTGAGGAACAATTTTAGTGTCCCTGAGAAACTTTTTTGCAGAATGAGTTTTAAAATTTTGTGGCCCCAGAAAGGTTTCTTTGTGAATCAGTTTCCTAAAGTACAGCTGAGGCTCTGTCTCAGCAGAACATGGTTATTAATAATGAAATTAGACTCTGGTACATTGGTACTAGCGTGTTACATTCCTGAGCATGTTTTGAGATTATAACTAGGTGAGCTATGAAGCTGAAAAATACACGGTGTCTAAGAGCCAACCGAGAAGTTTATGAAAAGCAAAGGAAAACCATTTTGCTCCACCACGGCTCTTTTCATAGCTCCCTTTTCCATGTCTATGCTAACGCAAACATATATTGCTCATCCCACCTCCACCGCCTCCTGCTGTGGCCACGCTTAGCACGGACTGACTACGTAGCACGTGGTTCGGGAAAGATGGAATCGGAAAGCCAGCGCATTCTCTAGCGAGCAGAACTGACTCAATGCCCTAACGAGTAACAATGACCTTTTCATGAAGTCATCTCTCTGTTGACCTTCCCCCTGCCTTCTTCAAAAAAGATTGACAGAGACTAAGGGACTGAGCAATAATCATGTTATTTGATGAGTAACCATTTGAAAATAACTGATAATCACTGACGTTCCTGGGAGAATCTTCCTTCAAATCCAGACCTGTCTTAAAATCCCATTGCTACATCACCAGATCTAACGTACCATTCTGGTGTGCAGGTGTTTTCTGCTGTGTACCTGCATGTGAAGTATAAGAACATGCTTCACTCTCATTAAATGACGTATGTTTGGAGGAAGACAGGGGTCTTTGATCTGTATTTTTGAGCTGGTATCATCTGAAGAATAATTTATAGTGTGACTTCAGTGAAGACATAATCAGAGATTAATCAAGTGCGTTTTGTTTAACTGTAGTCTAATTAATCTGGTTAGCTCTCTGAGGAACAATTACCATGTTATTTTTGTATTGGTTCGATTTTACCTCAGATCTCCAGTGCAAATCTCCCAACACTCAGAAGACCAATTCTGAAGAATAGACTATTTCCCTTCTGAATTTTCGATCTTGTGGCACTGAGCTGTCTTTTAAAAAAAAAACCAAACCAAACAAGTGGATATTTTGATTCTAAATTACTTTTCCTAGAAGGATATATTTTGGCTAAATGTAGGTGCCTACCTACATAATAAATTATGCACAGAGTGCAAATTCTCTTGATATAACAATGTTCAAACTTCACATGATATTACAGTACAAAGCTCTGTATCTTTTTATATTTTTGTGTACTCCTCAGATTGGAAAAGACTAGTAATGCAAATATAAAGATGTGAATTAGGTTCTGCTCACCTTCCGATCCTTCAAGCAGTAACAGGAAAGATACGGAGAGCTGCCTTAACCTCTCATTAAGGAGCACTTCTAAATTATTTGCTCTTGGCACCTGAACAAAAAGTTAGAGTAGCTTGAGGTGGTTATAATTTGTGCAGGGTTTTAGCTGTCCGGCGACGTACTAGAGGCGAGGTACTAGAAAGGAGACATCGCTGGGCAAGGAGAAATTTTTCTCCGCAACACAAGTTCCCAGTTCATATAATGAGCCAGTTTTGTCCCTTTTCAAAGTTTCTGGCACAGAGGATATGCTGCGTGAGCATTGTGCTCAGGCATAGGAAAATTCTGGCTTGCCAAGCAGCTACATCATAGAGAGGCAATTCTTATTTCAGAGATCAATTGGATCTCTGAAAAAGAAAAAAAAAAGGCAGAATATGTATGTTTGAGATGGTTTTTAGCTGCTCTTCTCCCTTCCATATATGTATACACAGCTAGACAGATCTGCATTTCAAACAGTTTACATTTACAAAAAGGAAACACGTTTATAATTTGTGAACTTTGCACTTGATTATGCGATTAGAAAATGTGTAATCATCAAGTGATCTTGAAAATCTCTTTCAAGGAATATTAGAGATTGATCTGAAAAATTTCACTACTGTATTTTGCCCTGAACATACATTTAGGTAAAATGAGTTACTGCAAATGGCTTTTCATAGCCAGTAAACCTACCTCTCTAGTACAAGAAACAAAATATTATGTAAAGCTGAGAAGATTTGTGTTGCACATAGAAAAATTCTCATTAATCCTGGGGTTTATCTGCCTTTTCAGACTCAAAATGGAATAGCTAGTATTAACAAAAAAAAAAGTAGACCACTGGACTGCTGGTAGGATATTTTATGATAATCTTTCATCTGGTATGCAAACACAGCTATTTGTTTTCATTTTACACAGAGCGTCTCCAAGCCTGGAATCCAAGTGCACTTGCTGGACATTGAAACAGCCATATCAAATAATACCTGAACTTAAACTGGGGTCAGCTGTGAAAACGACATAAAAACCTGTCCCACACAAGCGGTAAACACACAAAATTGAGCTTCACAGAACAGGGACTTTATTTTAAAAGGGACATTATCACAAGAATTAACCTACTAAGACTGAACAGGACCAATCCAAGTAAAGCACCGTGGTTTTCTTGCGCTCCATTAAACAACTCAAGTTCTTTTGCTCTTGTTTTCACTTTTCCTCAAAGTGCTCTGTTATAGCTCCGTAGCATTAAAAGCCTTTTCTAGAAAGAGCTAGAGGTGCTGACAGAGGTTTTCTGCTGCAGGAATAGGCAGGTGGAGGTGTTAACGATCCCAGAGGCAAGTCAGCACAGAACTCTTAGCAGGAACTACGCAAACCCCACACCACGCGGCAGCAGACGCCACGCTTGCATTTCAGACTTCTCCCAGTGAAGTTACAGCAACCACAGGCTGCTTTTAGGGGAGATAAAGATGTCCTTTTGCAAAAGGCAGCACATTTTAAAGGTTAAATCTGGGAGAAAATTTGATTTCTACCCTCTGAATGCTACTCTTGCATTTAGTCTTCTCTTATGTCAGTGTGTTAGAATAATTTTTTTAGATGTTGCCTTTCAGTATAGTGCTTGATTTTGCCTGAGCCCCTATTTTCTCATCTGCTATTTTCTTCTTTTACCCATTTGAACTGCTTGAGCCAGACAGTAATTTTTTCTCTCTCAGGAAATGTTCACACAGAGCTGAAATTCCTTCCTGAGCAACTGCTTTGTTAGCCGATTCTTAGTTAGTTGCTCAGATATGCTTTGCCCCACTCGTATGCCATTTTGCAATAAAAGGCTGTAGACTGAGTATCTGCAGCATCTACAACAAATCCTGCTATCGCTGCTGGTATTTCCTTTTCTCTTTCTGTTGTCTGGAAGCACGTGAGCACAGCAGTATGACGGACCATGCATTGACGAAACATCTGGCGTGGATGCACATCATCCCTTTTGAGCTAGAAAGTCTTACTAATACTGCTGTCGTCTTGGATAAATTATTAACTCTCAAATTACATCCAGCCTTCCGCCCTCCTCACTTGAAAACAAAAATTTATACGCAATCATTTCAGCTAATTTTTTAACTTGTTTTTCAAATTGTTACCCTAACCTACTGGTTTAAAGTCACTTTGTGATGGAAGTTAGCTGAAGTTAGACCACAGCCTCTTAATTAAGCAGTTCTCCTGTCTTTTGGCTACATTCGCTGTCACGCAGGGGCCGTTCTCTTGTGCAGTGGGACACTTCTGTTGTACGCAAAAGCTGGAGAGTTCTTGTACATGTGCTCCCTTTATTTTCCTATGTCCATTTAGAAACACTGGTTACACTGTATTTTAGGAGGTTTTTTTTGCATTCCGAAAAAAACTTATGTACTTGGAAAAAAAATATTCTTTAGTTGGAGTGATACTTAAAAACTCACTTTATAGCAACACAGTTTCTCAGAGCGATGAATTGCACAAATTGAAAAAGAAAATCAGCCTAAAATATCCTAAAATGTCCAAAATGTAGTAGGATTCAATGCCTTTCCATTTATAACAGATTAATCATGTTGTACAAGACACTAAAATTACTGAGAGGTTTTCTTGATCTTGGTTTCAGCGCCGGCCCGGATCAGATGTTGACGAAGCCAAAGGCCTGTTGATGTCACTAGGCCAATTTAGTTTTAGTGCTGTCACTCATTTAACACCGTCCCTCGCCAGGCTTGCTTTCCTGTGCTCGCTTACAGCCCGAGCATTCTAGATGCCTCGAGGATCCCCTCCCACAAGGCCTGTTTGAATTTGAAACACCACATAACGAGTTCTTTTTTTCTAGTTAGAGAGCTCTAGATATTTTTCTTTTTCATTTTTTGGAAGCTACCATGGGATTATTTATAAGATAATGCACAATATTCGGTTTCTTCCAGAGGAGAGACAGCAAAACAGATCCCCAGATGGCGCAAATTAAAGGTAGTTCCTCTGGCTTCAGTGGCCGTTTGCTGATTCACATCAGCTGAACATCTGCTCCTGCGATTAGAAAATAAACTGAGGGCTCCCACATGACTGCAAACACTAAGCAGCAGGCAGTCTCCTATAAAAATTTACGATCAGAGGTTCACGGCTATCTCTGAAATAGCCCATGAGCCTCCTTCTCATCTCAGTTATTCTGATTTGATATAATTTATATTTAATAAAACCTTGGATTTTGGGATTGCTTTTAATTTACATTGGTGATGTTTTCTACAGTTCAGCCTATACACATTCCATTTTTAATGCACTACATCAGACCTTTTGCAGACAAATTTATAGATCATGAAATGCCCATTGCCAAAAACATTTCTTGGTCCCGGAACCGGAGTTGATCACAAAATCCATCAGCTGCAAAAGCCCAAGAAAAACAGGAATCAATCACAAACCAGCAGATTGTGGAGCTGCACTTGTCCTTGCTGCTCTACCTTTCCGACAGAATGATTTCCTAATAAAGGCAAGGGGAGAAAATTCCATTTGAGATAAAGAAGTGAGGAAATGGTTAGTGAAATGAGCCATTTCAGCGCTCCCTGCAAGATTCAGGGATATATTGTTTCCATGCTAAAAAAAAAAAAAAAAAATCCTTCTTAAGAAGCCCCTAGAGCAAAGTCATCCTCTGGTAGCACCGCTGATGGTAAGACAGTGAGAGAAAACTAGTCTGCCACAGCTGCTTGTTTTGGGTGGGTTCCGTAATATTTCTAGAAGGAAAGGAAAACTTAGGATCTGCTGGCGGGCCTGGGAACTCCAGTATTCTGGATTCTGTTCCACTTGACTGTCGGCAGAAGGGGAAGCGATTTGCTCTCATATCCTTACTTCCTTACATTTTCAAATGGAAGGATGATCCTCAGAGCTGTGTTTAAACAATTAATATATACAATATGCTTAGGTAATTAAATGCTAGTATGAAGTCTTAGGTAATAAGAGTTTCCCATCGTAGATAGAAACACTAATAGGATCACAAAGCTAGAGACATTTACAGGAGCATTTAAAATTTAAGCTCTCTTATTTCTGGCTGTTAGCACTGCCAGTGAGCAGAATTTAGCGTATAAAATGGCGTCAAATCCAAGATGCAGCTTTTATGCCACAAAAATGTAAATGTCCAGATGGAGATTGCTATTGTCAATGCTGTGTTTCAGGCTAATTTTGCACGGAAACTAGAATAAATAACTGAATAAGGAATTTCAAAAGGCTGAAGGATTGATATTGAGTAGAGATGTGAAAATACCCTAAGTTTGCATCTTTTTTTGTTACACTGTAATGAAGAAAATTAGTACTTCTGAGCAGCCGCACTAACGAGCCCCATTCTCATAAGGATTTCTGACTGAGCTCTCCTTGATTTTCCGATGTCTAACAAAGGGCAATATTTCTGTTTCAGCTTTTCTTTTAGGGAGGAATAATGGCCAAATAATTTTCCTGAAATACTTAGTAGCTTCAAGCATTCCATGCCTCTGTCAAATCACCTAGATCAACCCTTCTTTTTAATGCTCATTGCTTCTTTTTATATTAAAATCTCCTTTTAGTTATGAACTGGTATTCATACCTGTGAGACAGAGATGATGGCATTTGGTAGTGTTCCTGCGGAAAAATAATGCTGCTGGCATGGAGAAGGGAGCAGGACGGGGGTGAAGCTGGTGAGGAGTGAAGTCAGCTGGGAGAATGGCAGTCCGGCTGTCCTGGGTATTTTTTTGCAATATAATACATTTGAGTATGTGTAATGCTCGCCCGCAACTCGGGAAACAGAAAACTGATGCAAAGCTGGCTTGCACTCCCATCTGTCGCACAGAAGATGGTGAGACAGACTCACCTGCCTAAATTTTACTTTTGAGTCATAGCTGATAGTGTTCATTTCACTCTAACGGTAAAAAATGCTTTTCGGTAAAAAGAAGAAGAAAGAGGACAGAGAGAAAGAAGAAGGGACAGGTAAAGCTCTCCTGTCAGGAAGAGAAGCAAGGATGTCCCAAGACAAGTTACCTCCTCCGGGCTCCTCTCCAGTGCAGCGCATGTTCTCTCATGGAGCACAGTTTAATCAGGAGTGCGTGTTGCACACTAACAGATTGTTAAGATTTGGACATCTGTACTACTGGATTACGCTTATTGAATGTTGAAATGATTATTGTCTGCTTGCTTTTTTTCCCCTAGCATAAACCAAGAGGTTGGAAAAGGAGGGAAAGAACAGGTCATTCCCATGCTGGTGACAACTGCTTCCTTTAGGATCCCACTGTAACAGCCGTTCCTGGCTCGTAGGTGCACGGCCGTGAGCGTGACGGCACAAGGATTCTCTTGCCGGGGAGGTACGTTTGGCTACTGTCAGAGGGGGCAGCAGGTCAGGATGTGTGCTGTTACAGAATTAATCTTGAAGTTACTAACATGAAATACTACCAGAACCACTGACTCAACCGTTGAATATCATACCAAGTTTTTTTTTCCAGAGTTATGTGCAATTCTCATTAACTTCAAAAGATATTTCAAGTAAATATCAGGCTTGTTGTTTCATTTAACTATGGCTCGTTATTCATCTTAAACTACCTATGATATGAAAATCACCATTCCTTTGACAGAGCAGATTGCAGGAGGGATTCCTGTAAGATATAAATGCAGTTTTTAATCCTTGCAGCATTTAGGTGCTGCAAATAAATCAGAATTTTGTGAAAGAAGTGCGAAAAAGTTAATACAATTTGTTGTATATTTGAATTACAGTGCTAACATATTTAATGAGTTTTTAATTACAGTTAGTGAGGCTGGTAATACCAAGACCTCCAAAGCAGAATTAAAAGCAGAGAGAGGGAGATACTGTGGTACTGATGTAACCACTCACATGCGGAGGGTCTCCCTGTTTCAGAGGCAGTTCAAATGAACAGAATAATAGGAATTAAGTTTTCATCAGAGAAATCTGTCATACTTTTTTTTTAAAATAACTTCTCTTTAGAGAAATCTTCTGATAATTTTTTTTTTTAAATTAATTCCATAGAGGTTCAAGTTGAATTGGAATATTTACTTTTAAAGTGACTCAAAACAGCATTTTAAAAATCAGATAAGTACAATATTAAAGTAAAAGCATTTCTTTTTTTCGGACGCATATCTTTGAAAAAAGAGCAGTTTGATCATCAGTCACTGTTATGAAATTTACGTTCCACAAAATGTCGTACTTTTGAAACATTAATTTTAATGTGGAATGAAAACAAGTGTGGATTTAACCTAAAGTACAGAAATTTTAATGTAACACATTTTTACTATCAGGTTTTTAAATACTTAATATCTGAAAATAAGTCCCATCAATGTTGTGATTAGCTATTTTTTGTTTGAAAAAAGTAACGTACAGGATTTTTAGCTGTGTGGTTTAAACCTCTCAGGACAGCGCGCTCTCAAGCTCACGTTGTCCCCATTTGAATTTCGAACCAGCTAGTTTCGGTTTTATTACCTGCAGTATGTCTCATACGCCACAAGATGTCTCAGTGCGGAAATGCGAAACTTCATACAAAGTGTTTTTCTAATATGACTCAATTTAGGTAAAGGTTTTTTAGTATTTAGCTTGGGTTTTCCTTCATACTGGACAGGGGCTTTTTAGCAGCACATGAGAAAGAGAAGTATATACAAATTTACCCATTGACGTAGAGAGTACAATATTATTTTAAGTGATCAATGAAGCAAATGACTCACTGGAAAATCTTAATCTTCAAAAAGGAAAGGCTCACTGTAGAGCCCTTAGTAAGCGGCGATAGCTAAGAAATACGAATGTCTTCCTATGTGGGTGAAATGGAAGAGCTCTTTGAAACTACTCCGTTTAATTTCCACAACCTTTGATTTTAATAAGATGTTATATATTTTTAATAATTCATATTCAGGATTATTATTGTTTAAAGTTACTATAAGAAGCCAGTTATTTGCATCATATTATTTGCATAATACTTTCTCTAAGATTACATTATCTTTGGGGCTTACTGTTACTAAATTCTACGAAAGTTGCCTTTAGTATGTAATATATGTGCAGAGCGAATGCACGTGAATATGTTGAGCGCAAGTAGGATCGCTTGCCTACATTCAATGTTTATTTTAAAATAAGGCTTCTGAACACACTACGATCGCAAGAGGGGAACACAAAAACCACTTGATGGCTGGAACATGATTTATTTTTTGCTTTCTCTTGCTTTGTGTATCTGCACACACTTAGTGCTATGTCTGCCCTGAGAACTTTTCTCACCTATTTTTCTTTTCTCTGTCCTTTTCCATTGTATTTCTTTAGCTTATCTTCTCTCACTTCCCCTCCTGCTTAACTCCTTATATACTTTTTCTGTGGCATACTATTTCTTATTTTGTTTTCCCTTTTCAGATAGAACGGAGTAATTCAAGCCGGATTTGTAAGCACTCATGTTGCGAGTAACCGATGTTGTGACTAACAGATGAGTACAAAAGCATTCATCTAGTGAACACCTATGTACGTTTTAGGTATATTGAACCTTACACTGTAGATCCTCAACAAAGGTAAAGAAGCTGTGCATTTAGTCAAAAGCACTGTGTTGTGAATACATGGAATGACAGCACCCAGCAGCGGAGGCCTGGGTGTGAGACTCCGCTGATAAGCAGACTGACGTGCATTTATCACGCAGTAGTTCGGCTGTTTACGGAATGCCTTCCCATTTTGTTATACGTCCAAATAGTATGAGGGATTTTCACAGGAATCTGTGACAGTCCTAAACTAAAAGAGAACTTTTCGGAATTATGAATCGGTTAAGATAAGGTTGAGGCTAGCATTCTTTAGTGATTAATGTGTATGCTTCCGATAAAGTAACTGAAAACTATTGATTACGGCACGGTTATCCTTTAACAGCCAAGCACAATTGTAAGGGAGATCAGCCTTTGTCTGGATCAATGGAGTCGTTGCTGCAGTTCCCAACTATATTTGCTAAAAAGAAAGAATACATATGGTTCAGGTTTCAGAGCTATATAGTTTATTTAAACTCACATAATTATTTTAGCAGATACTCCACGAGATCCAGGCTACTTACAGCAGTAGCATGAGGTCTAGAAAGTCTTCTCATCGATCACGCAGAACAAAAGGATGATCTTTGCACCAAAGAAAGCACATTCTTAGGTTAAAAGGGAACAGATGAATAAATATGGAGAGAACAAGGAAATAATAAAAGAATACTCGTCAAAAGATGTAGGCTAGGGCCTCATCATAAAACCTTAACAGCTATTGTCAGGATTTTTGCATACATCATGGGAAAGGAGTGCTTTAAGGAAGGATCTGAAAGAAAACAAGGAAATGATTTTGTATGTGTGTTTGGGTAATTCCAAGTATAATGAGAGCATGAGAGCAAGCACAAAAACACTCAGTGAAAATCTAATAAAAAGACTGTGAAAACTGGCATCGCCATTTTGCCAACTGGTGAAGGACAAGGGAAGTGAGAAAGCTGTGCTGTGCAGAGACCTGCAAGCGTAAACATGCAGCTAGGGAGGGGGACGCAGAGGTGACAGAGGGTGAGGGGAGGTGTCTCTTGATGGCAGCCCAGCTTGGCGCTAGATGTGGTACAGTTACGCTGCAAACACGTTGTGGGCGAGTGGGAGTCGTACAAGAACATTAGCACAGCTAAGGAGCAGAACATTGCAGAAACTGAAACAAGCTAACGCACAATTTGTTGAAATTGTATGCGTTCAAAATAACATGTGTTTGGATTTGTTACTGTTTTATGAGTGTGTATTTGCACATCGTACCTGCAGTATGGTGTGTGCTTTGTAAGTAGGGCCTCCACCCTCAAGAGTTTACATCCTAAATTAGAGCCCTGGATAATCCAGCCTGTGTGATCTGATGAGAGAGATGTCCAGAACCCTTATGCCTCTGCTGAACAGGAATATGTGAGCTAATTATAAGTAGAAAGAGTCCAACTGTAGCAGCACAGAACTCAGCATGGGTCATTTACTTTGGGAAGAAAGCCTGCTTTAAGCAGTTTAATACGCATACAGTGCTTCAAAGTATTGTCTTCCTTTGCAGTAGACTTTTAGAACTTGGTTGATACATGAAAGTCTTTGGTTGTTTCAGTTAACTTGTCAGAAATGAGGAGGAGACAGCAACAGAGACGTTTTGAGTGACTTGCCCAGCTCTGCATTACCTGATACTGAAAAAGCCCTGTCCTGCATTCCTCACACACTGCACTTCCCTTTGATTCTGCAGAGTATTCAATTACTGGGAGAGCTGTCTGCCAGGCAAAGGACGAGGGGGTGTTACTATCCAAATTTGCAACGGTTTCTTATGCTGCTCTGCACCTTCCCTTTAAAATAGCATTTCATCCCTCTGGAACTATGTTCAGTGAGCTCCTCAACAGCTATTTCAAAACTCAGAAAGCTCATCACGATTGTATACCACAGTCATCTTATCACTGAGTGGTCAAAAGGAGAGTTCCCCATACTCTGGATTTGTCAGCTTTTAAATTGTCACATCCAAACACATCCCAGCGGATAATCTCCTTGAGAGGGCACAGGATATAGCATGCCTCAGGTTCCCCAGATCCTGCCCTTCGTGTTTCACAATCTCAGATATGTACAATTTCTTTCTTCATGGACGAGTGTTATGTCAGCAGAAATGAACAAGTACGGCAAACTCTGTGCAAGAAATATTAGCAGACGCCGGAGGATTTGTACTCTTCAGCTACGGTATAGTTGTAATGCTTCTACCCCTTCCCTGCAGTTGCACAAGACTGCCAGTATGCATCAATAAAAAAGGCAGGAAACACCAGGGTGATCAGGGTGTGATTTATTAGGAAAGCTAATGACAAAAGTTCCAAAACCTGAAGCAATGTAAACAGCTGAGGGGTGGCCCAGACTCTGTAAGGCCTTTCATCCCATGCAAACACTTCAACTCGTAGACTTCAATTCCACTGCCAAAGGGGCCACGCTCTTCATATTCTGATTTCTCACCTTCTCACAGCACCCTGAACCCTTCAAAAACCCTGAATTCTAAATAATAAAATAAAGCAAAACTTGTCCAGGAATAAATTAGGCTTACGATATTACAGATTGTATTTTTAGCACAAGTAGAATTCCATTTGGTTGTGCTCTGAAACATAAAGACAATTCTTTTCATTATATTGTTCAGTCAAGCAATCGAAAGATATAAAACTCTCCACAGCATGATGAAGCTGTAAAATGGCTTTTCGTCTTCTTTGCTGGTGATTTCACCACGTACCACGTGATAGCATCAGACATCAAACAATTTCTGGGCTTCCAACAGGAACCAAACAGTGCCCTGGGGTGAGGACATGCGTGAGGGCAGAAGGAAGTGGTTCCCTACCTCCCCTGCTCCCTCCTGCCTCTGCCAGCTGACCTTCCCTCAGAACGAACCCCAGTCTGCTTGTGTGCTGGGGAAAGGAGCCGCAGAGCGGAGCTCTGCTCTGCGTTCTTGCAGAACTGAGCCAGAAGATCCACTTCCTCTGCACCTTCCACGCCGTTTCAGGGATCCTTCCCAAAACATGGTGAGCGGTCAGGGAGATGCTTCACTCCAGGTGTAGAAAGGACATTTTAAGCAGTGGATTCCATCTCCTCTATCTCCTCATCCTAAAGAAGCCCCCCTGCCCCACGTACACTATTTACTCATGCAGGACAGAAAAAGACCAACTAGCTCCAGGAGCAGAGGAACTAATTAAGTCAGGGCTCTGTGGATTTATGTCCTCTTGTAGGCTCTCTTGCGGCTAAAACAGAACATTGATCTCCTCGAGGATTACTCTTTTGGTACCTTATCAGCCTTGCCTTCACTGGGGGCACCAGTATGGTCACTTTTTTTCTATCTATCTCACTGATTTTCTTCATTAAACTTTCAGGCATATCATTCCTTCAAGAACCTGCTTCTCTGTCCATCCTGATTGATATTTGTTTTAAGGCTTAAAAATGATGCAAAAAGGTCGTGGTCTCCATGCACAGGTAAAACAGGCACGGCCTCACTTATTTAGGAGACTAAGCTCTTAGAAAAATCAATTTTTAAATACTTGATATTCCATGAAGTGAGTGGAGTAGAGTTTATTTATTCCATCTGAAGCATAATGTGAAAGATTTTCTTCAAGTCAATGTGAGGATCATTTCATCTAATTTGATAACCTGGAGAAGGGACTGTGCACCTGAAAGCTTCTTCTCTTTCTTAGCTATATGAGCTGGTCTATTGTACTGCTTTATTTCTCCCTTCAGAACTTGCTTCTTGGCTAATTAGAGACCCCGGTGCACTCTCATTAAAGCTCTCAAGGAGTATTCCTCCCTGAGGACGTCCTGAGGGCAGTGAACGAGATCCAGATTTATAACAGACGCATGATTAGATTAAACCAGTGGGAGAATTCAGTGTGTAACATACACACGCAAACATTCACAAATGCATTGATCAGAAATATTGCATTTTTTAACATTGAATTGTTGGGTTTAGCAAAATAATGTTCCCGTTGTTGCAGAATTTAAATTTTTTTTTTTTTTTGGGACAGAAGATGACATTTTATATTGAGCCTAAATCATCAGACCATGACAAGTCTAAACACTTGCTCTCCTTTCAGAAATGTAGTCTCAACATGACTCAGGATTTAGCCCATGGTAATTACTGTCAGTATTAATAACAGCTTCTCTTGAGAAACCTTGCTTTGTTTACCATTTCAGCAAATTCACCTGATGATTTTTGGTCTTTGAATAATATATGCATGAGACAACAGGGTACGTCTGGGTGCTTTTCTTGCTGCTTCACCCTTCTGTAACTTGAAATTCCTGCCTGTTTATTAGTAAGAACTAAATGTAAATTTCTTACGTGAATTACTTGGCATGACCATTTTGTCACAAGAGAAAGGCTGACAAGCTGGCCCTTGCCACAGCTTTTTCAGAGCGCAGAACTGGGGAGTTCATTTTGCCAAGGGACTGTTGAGGCACAGAGTGATTACATGATTTGCCTATGGTCAAAGATTGTGGTAGATGTAGGAGAAAAAAAAATAATAATCCAGCTATCTAAGCAAGCATCCTAAGCACTGGAGCATCCTACCTCTGCAGACATTGCTCAAGAAGGCAGAAACAATTAGGCTGGATTTTCTGGGACTGTATAACCAATAATTAGGTGCTCTCTTTTCTCCTGCTTTTAAAGAGCAGGCCCTATTAACTTTTCAGCCTTAGTGTTTAAACTGTTTTCATGGTTGATACAGTTCAATTAGTCTTCTAGTTATCAATCCTTTGTTGCTTTAATGGCATTCAGAATACTAATTCACTCCTTCATGAATCAGGAAATCTGAACAGAAATTTAATTTGGAAATCTTTTTTTCTACAAACGATACTAATAGGATTAGCAATTTTGTGCCACTTATGTCAAATTTAATCAAACCAAAATTTATCAGTAGCAAAATTTCAGATGGCTTCAGTACAGGCAGGATAGGATCCAGCAAGATCCATAAAAAAACAATCAAGGAGCCAACCCTCCCATTCCCCCCCCCCTCCTTTATCCCCCACCCCAAAACCAATGGGAACTAGCGTTTCGCTGGACTCATCCCATACTGGTTTCCATCACTCCGTTCTTGGCTAAGGACAGCAATCTGACAGTGCAGAAACAAAGAAATTTGTACGTGGAGATCTGTAACAAAGGGACATCAGACCCACACCTTACACACAGCTCTGTCTGTGGCTTGATGAGAAACAAGTCCTTTTGTTAAAATCTGTTTGGAGTCATCGGTTCTAGAATGCAATAATATCCAACAACACGGGTTCTCTTGTGCATAGCTAAGAGTTTAAGCTCTAAAATAACTACATTTTCACAAGAGAAATGCATCCATGGAACATTCATTATGAAACAACATTTTCTCTCTCGCTTTTCTTGCTGAACAAATGACTCGGCAATTTTATAATCTTGACAAAATGGCTTGCTTTAAGCATTTCAAGCACTGGGCACCTATTTTGTTTCCACTTGTTAAAATTCAGAAGCTCAGCTCCACCTTTTTCGTCATTCAACAGCCACACGTCTGAGCTGAACAACCCCGCGTATGCTGTCACTAATAAAATGCTGCAGCGTAGTATCTCAGAACCATCTGCAGGTATAACAGTATAATTTAATATTGTCAAAGTTCTTTACAAATATTTACTTATAAGAGTTCTCCAGGATCCAGTATTTCCAGATTTAGTCTGCTCAATAAAATACATTGATTAAAGTTCACCAGAACTGGATGACAGAAATTCTTACAGTGTTTCGATTTCCTTAAAGATTGTAGAAGTCTCCTTTGATCTGCTGTACTGTTTTGCAAACGTGGTTAGTCTTTGGAGAGCTTCTGACAAACCTTCTCCTGTGATAGCACAGCAGGGTTGTACATACCAATTTCTGTCACTGCAGTACTTCTTCATGTGGAATCTCCTGGTTACTTCCTCAGCGTTCAAAGCTCCAGGCAAATCCTGCTTGTTCGCTAGCAGGACGACTGGCACGCTTTTTAAAAAGTCATTCTTTAAAATTAGTTCAAATTCTTTCTTGGATTCTTCCAGACGTCGTTTATCAGAGCTGTCCACAACATACAGCAGTCCGTCTGTGTTCTCCAGGAAATTGCACCAAGCCTGTCTCATTTTCTGTTGTCCTCCGACATCCCAAAACGTCAATGTAAAATTTTTCCCAGTTTCAATCATATCAACGTTAAAGCCAATCGTAGGAATTGTTAGAAAAACATCGTTATACTTGAACTTGTACAACAACGTAGATTTTCCCGCAGCATCAAGCCCTAACATCAGTATATTGGCTTGCTTCACTTTGGAGTGTTTGGTGTTCTGGAGGCCCATTTGTGCCGTGGCGTTCCTGGTGAGCCTTGAAAGCTGGAATTCGCTGTCTTCCCCGAAGCCAGTTTTTTGCCAGCAAGATGTCTTTCTTCCTCCGTGATGCGAAGCACGAAGAGTCAGGAAGGGGAAGAAGCCGCTCCGCGCTGCGAAAAGTAAGTAAAAGCTCTGTACAAATACATGCTGGCTTTTATCAACTTGATAATGCGCAAACAGTATTTATGAAGGAGTAATGTTCAGTGCCAAGCCTGTGGGTGGAACAACCATGAGTAACGTACCAATTGGTCACAAGCGCAAAGGTTACTGTCTTCAAACATGTTTGAACAGTGAACGGCACTTGCGGGATCATTTAAGAACTCTTTACGCTGCAAACTGGTGTGTACTGACCCAGCAGCAGCCTGGTTCCGCTGCCTAATCCCCTGCTCCAGGGAACCGCTAGCTGTCTGCCCCGTTTCAGTGTGTTTCCAGAGATAAATCCCTTTGTGACTGCACCTGCATCTGTTTTGGAAAAGAAACAAAGTGTAAACACAGCCAGCGAGGAGGGGAATTCGTACGGTTTGTCCGTACTTAGCCCACGGAACGACAAGGTGCCTGATTTATTGGTGCATCTCGTCTCCCAGCAACAAATTAATGTGAAGTGGTTTCTGATGTCAGGCTACATGGGTACATCAAGCCATGGGAGAACTCCACTTCGAAACGCGCTCGGCTCTAGCCGGCTCCCTCCGACTCTGCCAGTTACTCCTCCTGCCCACCCGTGCACGAACCTGTCTGCTTTGATTACCTTGTTAGAGCTGTACACTCGGTGAGTTATGTTTGTATGAACAAGTTTAACTTTACTCTGCATCTTATGACCTGGTCCATACTGAGATTCAGCTACCTGAAATTAAAGAGTTCTGTTACCTTCGTTATGCTCTATCCTGTTGTTGGCCACTGATTTCCTTCAGGAAAGGAACAAGAAGGGGGGAAGTAGCTGAAACATCAAAAGATAATTTTTTAGCCAGCGTTCTAAACAGTAGATAAAAAAGAGGAGATAGACAATTTAGTCAAATATTATTTAATTCATACTGAGTCTCAGTTCTTTGACAGCTAGCAGACCTACGCTGGGCTGGCCGAATTCACACCGAGTACTGCAGTACTTACTTGCCCTTACACCCAGATGCACCGGTATTAGTTATCACCATTTGTCTTTGCTTCGGAAAGTACATAATCAGCAAAAAGACGCAAAGGTCTTCTGGCGAATGAGCTGCTGACTGATAGGGTAATCATTTCGATAATGATGACATTGATTGCTCAGATATTACACATTGTGTAAAATAAACCTCAGCCTTGACAGACAAGTTATAATCTGGTTTCTCTTGAAGCTAAAAGGGTTACAGCAGAACTAATTGGGGGCAACAAGCGATGACAGTGACATACTCACAGCTGTACATTTTTCATATTTAATAACACGTTTAATGTGTAGGATTTTTTTTCAGGAGCGGGTCATGATGTATTAAACCGGGGAAGAATGTGTTTGCTTTTCGTTATAAATAATGTATACGAATGTACACATGTATATATAAATAATGTATACAAATTAATCAAAAGATGGGGAAACGACACAAAACACATTGTTAACACAGTCAAATGATTCATAATTCCCTGCAAAATAGCACGCCGTTGCCTTGAAATCAGGTTATCTCGATCAAGGGCAGAACCTCCCTCGGCGCGAGCAGCGAGAGAGCGGATGGATGGTCTGTGTCCCTGGGTCGTGCTGTGATTTAAAGATTGCTCAGAGGTCTATGCGGTCACTCCAACTGCATTCGGTAATTATGGTCTCAGCTGTTATTTTATTAAACCAGACTATCACTTTAATGAAATGATAAGCAATGTCTGACTTTCTCCAAGCTAATTACATTTATTTCCAGGACAGAACAGCCAGCTTCTGAAGACTCCATGGTTTTGCAGTTTTTAACTGTACCCGAGTCAAACGCCAGTTTGGTTCAGAGAAAGACTGTGTGATGCAGAGCCACTTCCAGTAATGATTTCCCGCGTTACTTTGGACTTTATGTATCAGCACGAGATCAAAACAGAGCCGTAGCCAGCTGCACGAGAGGTGGCGCGATGCAGCTTTCCGCACGCAGGTTCTAAATCTAGATTTGCACTGAAAAGTGAGTATTTGAAAGGATGAGCAATCCGCCTTTGATTTCTCCAAAGGTGCATTTGCTTTGCCGGGGGGAGGCTATCTTGCTTGTGTAGGGTTTGCCTATACATTCAGCTTAAAAAACTCAGAGTACTAAAAAATAGGACAGCTGATTTACTGCCAATTGATCTGATCTCAAACTTTGCACAATAAACCTTTTGTAAACCATGTGGGTTCCCAAATTCTCCAAGCAGGATGTTCCACCACTGCTGCAGGCAGTTCTGTAACGTCAGAAAATTAATGTGGTAACGCGGGGAGCCTTGGGGGTGAATCCTCACCGTGATCAATTCTACCAGCTGAAGCAAGAGAGCACGTTCAGTGTGAAAATGCCGCTCTCCTCCTCCCTGGAGTCCGTAATCGTCCATCCCACGGCCACCCACCCGCGATTTTGACCAGCGGGACACAGCCGGAGCCCCGCCACGGCCGCCGCGCCCAACCCGCCGCCAGGCCGAGGGCTCACGGCCGCCGTTTCCCGCCCCTCACCCCCGGCTCTGCCATCCGCGCCGCAGCCCCGGCCCGCGGGGCGGAAGAGGAGGCGGGCGTTCCGCGCCGCCCGCCGTGAGAGCCGGCTCTGCCCTCCCCAGAGCGCCGGGGCGCTGAGGAGAGGCGGTGGCTGCGTGCGGGAAGGGCTACACCCGGCCCCGCCCGGCCCGGGGGAGCGGCACGGTAACGGGAACGGGACGGGGTACGGCGGTGAGGCAGCGCGCTGTGTCCCCGCCGCCATTTTGCGCCGTGAGGGCCGGGCCCGCGCGCTGAGGGGCGGCGGGGGCACAGCCGCGGTGCGGGGGTTGCGGGGGGGAAGGGGCGAGCAGTGTGCGGAGGAGGTCTCCGGTGCGGATACGAAACACCCTTCGGGCACCGCATTTACCTTTTTTTTTTTAAAATTAGAAAACAGTTAAATGGGTTTAAATCCTTACATGGTTTCAGCAGGGGACAGTAGGTTTCCACTTAATGCATTTTTACGTTTTGGGCTGTTGCCTCCTAATTAATCTACGCCTTGTGAAAAGTTGCCCGGAATGGAGAATTCAGATTGCTCCGGCCATTTGAAGTGAGAGCAAGTCATTGGTAAAGGTTACTTAAAATAACTTTTAAATTATTGTTGTATTAGATCATCACAGCCCAGGGTCTCGTGAAAATTCCTCTGGTGTCTGTTGTAGTGAGCCGTATGAAGAAAACAAGAAGCCGGGAACAGTCATGTATTTCCAAATTATTTCTGCTAGTAAAAAAAAAAAAAAAAAGATTTCTTTTTCTGTACACCTAACATTATAAATATTATTTTTTAATTTTTAAATTGGACTATCCATTAGTTACTAGTAGACTTTAACGATATGAGAATTTGCCACCTTTTTCCTGTCAAGAACGTCTGCACTCAGTAATTACCTAGCTATAGCAGAGAGTGAGAAATGTATCTAACATCACTATAAAGCATGCTCAGTACATGTTTTTTAACATTTGTTTGAAAATTGATCAGTTTTCTTTGTCAGCATAATCTCAGACTCCATCCTGTCGTGCCAACAAGCTGTGAACATGCAAGCAAATGAAGGTACTTCCCTGACAGGAGCGGGTCTTGATAAAACAAAACATTTACAAGCCCTGCAGAGATCATTTTGAAGACAAGTGTCCCGGTTTCAGCAGGGATGGAGTTAATTTTCCTCTCAGTAGCTGGTGTGTTTTGGATTTCGTGTGTGAAGAATGTTGACAAACACCCTGATGATAGGAGTTGTTGTGAATGAGACCAAGGACACCGTCCTGCTTTCCAAGCCTCATTAATGTGCAGGTGCAGGAAGCTGGGCGAAAGACAGACAGCATAATTGACCCAAACTGGCCAAAGAGAGTGTTCCATGCCATGAATGTCATGCTCAGTATAGAAGTGGGGGCTGGCCAGGGCGGGTATCTGCCTTCCTGGCATCCATCCCTCTCTCTGGCTCGCTGGCATCGTTCCCCCTGCCTTGCTGGCCCCCTTTTTGCTCCTTGGCTTGCTGCTTGGTTTCGATTCCGTGATTGCTGCACAGGACAGGCGGCATCGGTCATTGGGATGTTGGGTAGTGAGAAAACATACATTGTTCATTTTATATATTTTAATATCTTTATATTCTGTTATTATTGTAGTTTTCCCTTGTTATTTTAGTAAACTGTCTTCATCTCAACCCACGAGTTTTCCTTTCTTCCCAATTCTCTCCCCCATCCCGCTGGGGAGGGAGAGGGTGAGCGAGAAACTGTGTGGTTTTGGGCTAAATCACCACTACAAGTTAAATAGTAATTAACGGCGCTGTGAAATCGAACCTTTCATCGTCCTTGCTGTGTCTTTGTGGGTTCTTTACAGTGCAGGGTAAATATTATTACTGCAAACATTAGGAATTCTTTGGAGCTCCCGCAGTAAGACATTATAATTATTTTGTTTAAAGATACCTAATATGTGTTCACAGCGAATGTGGTTTTAAGGAAATACAGTAAAGGTAAGCGCTGCTAAATGGAGGGTGCGAGGCTGAGATTCTATTTTTAAATTTTGGTTTGGAAAGATGTGTTGATTGGAATATCTGACACTTGCAGTAGTACCTTCGGCATGGACTCCGCAGGGGCTTGCAAGTACCTGCCTGTCCGGGTCGGACTCCAGACCAAGATGTGTGTCCCTAGCCAAAAAAACGCTTTGGTTCGTCTCCATCTCTTCTGCTGACTGCTGTTTTCCTCCCTGCTTTCTTGACCGATCTGCTCCAGCTTATAAAAACTAGTTTTTCTTTGAAATAAATTACAAATTTCCGAAGCCTCTGAATGTCAGTTTGCTGAGCACTTTGTAGCCGTTAGATTTTGTGCGCGGTGTTCCGTCCTTGAGATCCGAGTGGAAGACACTGTGCCGAGATCTCTGGGATCGCAGTGCTTGACGTGTGATCTTTTGCGGAGATCAGGTTTACGTAGGGGAAATTTCCAAGGTGAAAGGTGTGAGGTTTCAACCCGTACCACGCTCAGTAGCAGCTCAGTGTCCTGCTCGTGCTTGTTTCTGGGATGCAGCACTGATTTGTGGGGTATGGGGCGCTGGCTCACGCTGTCCAACGAGTCTTGGATTTGTGGTGATGATACCAGAGCACGCTTTCAACTGACACTTTAGACGAGATAAGAAAAAGATAATATTTGAATAATAGCATTCTGAATCCTACTTTTTCATTTCTTTTGCAGCAAGAAACATGCTTCAGAACTTGTGGTACAGATTTTGAAGGTCACTGACGCACCTCTGCAAAGTAGTTACTGCCCAGTTCCAGTTAATGTCATGTACATGAGAACACTAAAATGGATTTTTTTGTCTCTCTTTGTATCCTCTCTCGTAACGGTGTGGTACGTAGCTTTCCCTTCCAACACCGTGGTGGAGCATACTAACCTCATGTATTTCTACGAATACGAACCCATTTACAAGCAACGCTACCTCTTCACACTGCGGGAGCGCTTGAAATGCGAAGACATAAATCCGTTTCTGGTCATCTTGGTGTCTTCACGTCCTAAGGATGTGAAGTCAAGACAGGCCATCAGGATGGCGTGGGGATCGCAGGACTTCTGGTGGGGACATCGAATTCTAACCCTGTTCTTAGTAGGTCAGGACACTCAGAGAGGAGACGATGCCGCAGCACTGTCGGTAGAAGACGAAAGCATCCTCTACGGTGACATAATCCGCCAGGATTTTGTGGACACTTACGACAATCTCACCTTGAAGACCATCATGGCGTTTAGGTGGTTCACCGAGTTCTGCTCAAACGCTAGGTTCCTCATGAAGACCGATGCCGATGTCTTCATCAACACCGCTAACTTGGTGAAATTTATTCTGAAGCTGAATTCCTCAGAAAATGTTTTTACTGGTTATCCTCTTATCGATAACTTTGCCTACAGAGGCTTTTACAAAAAAACATACATCTCTTACGATGAATATCCGTTCAGGTTGTTTCCTCCGTATTGCAGCGGGATGGGTTATATACTGGATGGAAAACTGGCTCTGAGGGTTTATGAACTGATGAGTCACATCAAACCGATTAAATTTGAGGATGTTTATGTTGGAATTTGCTTAAATATACTTAAAGTGAACATCAGTATTCCAGAAGATAACCAACAATTCTTTCTTTACAGAATTAATTTTGATATTTGTAAGTACAGACATTTGATTGCAGTCCATGGCCTTACATCGAGTGAAATAATCGAGTTTTGGCAGGATTTGTCATCAAACCCTTCAGTTACTTGCCTGTGATTCTGTGTTAATAGATAAAATTAAACCTGTTTGGTCTTAAAACATTTAAAGTACAGGGCAACACAAAACAAAAACACGGTTGAAGAGATGACTTCGACTGAAGAGGGGCTGGGCTGCCGGGACAGAACTGCAGTGGCAGGATTTCTCTGGGACATTCTGATATTCTTACATAAAAAGCATGAGGAATTCACAAAGCGCTTTTCCCTGTGGGTATCCTACGCACGCAGGATACTTTGGAATACGCTGTCCTGTGGTCTTCTGACGCTTCTCCACGTCATCTGCTGTAACCACGGGATTTCTACCTGAATCTTCTGGAGTGTATGAAATGTCACTGAGGAATACTGTTCATGCCAAGAAACTAGCTTTGAAGACACTTCCCAAATTCCTACCTGGATTTTTAAAATTGGTTTGGCAACTGCATCATCCTTTGCTGCTCTCAAGTATTTGTTCTCTGCCCAGCACGAAGCTAACAGAGACTTTCTTATTTCAGTCTATCACCTCCGCAAGACTGCGCATGTTCCAGCTGCTTACTTAACACGGCGCCTCCGTAAGCGTTCCGAGAGCGCGACGAGCCTGCGGATCTCGTGGCATCTGCAGAAGCCGTTGGCAAATTCTGCAAACCTGATGAACTTTGTGTGTATCCATCTGCGTATAAACCAGAATTGCTTTGGTGTCTGGTGACGTTCCCAGACTACTGGAGGGCTAGGTGCCGTGTGCAGTCAGCTCCTAGACATCTCTAACACGTTGGGATAATCGAACCCCACCCCCTGCTCCCCATACGTGCGTGTCCTGATGCATCCCAGGAGTTTTGGAACCGCACAGGGAAGACTAAAACCGATGCATTTATACTGTGACTTTATATCTGTTTTCTAAAATAGGGGTTTTTTTCCTTCAAATTTTAAAGTGAAAAAAGTAAGAAATTCTAAGAGTCGTGTTTCTTAAAGATGACAAACTCTTCTGTATCTGTAAAGACGGGATTTTAATCACTTTATTCATATCAGCAAGGCCAAGTTTTCAGTAGTTTACACTTCTAATAGACAACGATACAGAATTTGCGATTGCGTTAACATCGTTATTCTCGACACACCCACTACACGGTGAAGATGCTATAGTTACATCTGTACATCTGGAATGACAGAGCACTGCCACCTTCGTTGTACTACGGCGACGATGTTATGGTGTATTTACATTTGGCTGTCTTTCGGGTAGTCTCTTAGAGACAAATTAGAAGAGGTGCAGAAACCTCTAGCGCCAAGTTTGAGGCTTCACCAGGTTTTGGATGCCTTGTGATGATGGTCAGTATTGAATTTTGCCATCTTCTCAACACCTGCACGCGGTTTTACGATGGAATCGTAGGACGTGTTGTTTTATTTAAGGGTAAAAATGAGGTCTGGGGGGAGAACACTCTCTAGACAAGTACTTCAGATGTCAGCGATCTGTGAGTGTACGTTATGATGGTCAGTGTTTTTCAAAAATAGACATTTGTTTTGTTAAACTAGACAGCTAAAGATACAGTATTGTGTAACTGAAGGAAGAATGCTATTGTATTTCTACAAACAGGTAGAACTCCAGCTGTTCCTGTGGTTTTAGGATCCATTATTTGATTGTTGTAGCACTGTGGTCAGATCCTGACTGCTCCGTGGGAAATGTTTTAACTGGTTCTTTGATTATTTATACATCTTAAAAAAAACCCAAACCTCTCCATTTTTTTATAAGCCTGCCATGTTACATGTTTAGAAATAAATTATTTGTCACAAGACTGATACTACAGCACAGTTTGTATTGCTTTTTCAAACAAAATGTAATTATGGGAGACTATGCGATCTTCAGAAACTGGATAGATAAAGCCAGGTAAGAAATGAGTATCGCAGAGAAGTGGCTGTGCGGGACTGCAGTACAAACGCACCTGTCACCGAGAAAAGTATTTTTTAATGTATTTGTGCCCCGGAACGATAGCACGGATCACAGACTGCAAGGCTTTTGCTTTGACAAATGTAGATTTATACACAGTCATCTGGTTATGCCACCTGGAATTGTCATCTAAAGTGACATCAGTCCTGCAAGAAATTTACATTGTACAATACTCCTGCTCCTGGTTTTCTTTTTTTTCAAAAAAAACCCACCTCCTTTCCAATCTGGCTCATGTTTGAGTCTGACCTTATTATTGCTTAAAAGACCATTAAAATTCCTAACTAAGCTAATGTTTCTGCTTAAAGCAAACATCAGGAAAGTTTCTACTGTGCGCAGCCACGCGAGAGGTAAAAAAAGCTGAAGCCTGTGAACTAATGTAAGCATTAAGTCCTTGGTGGGCCCCAATTTTATTGCAGCTGCCTACAACACTGTACTAAAAACAAACCCTAAACCACAGGCTAAGGTTTTCCCAAATCCTACAATAGTTTTTCTCGTGCGGGCAAGTGGTTCAGAAAGCCGTATTAAATCAGAATTCCAAGCACTTGTGATTTTGGTAGGAACTCGAAAAGCCTCAGGATAATAACAACGCATTGCTCAGGGATGTTTGGAAACTACTGCTGGGCGGGGAGCGAAAGGGGTTTGCAATGTAAAATTTGAGAAGAGTTAAAAATGTTTAAATGTGTGCATTCTAGAACAAACAGGTTCCAAATAAACCGTGAACGACGATGTCCTGCAAACTCGGGGGCGTTATTCTCTGTGATCAGTTCAGTAGTAACAGGACACAGAGGGGTTGCAGTATTTCCCCAAGCTTTGTCTTACGTTTTCTAGCTACTACTAAAGCACCTGAACGCAAGGTCATTGTGTTGTTGAGTCCCCCTTTTAAAGAAACCCAAAATTGTAAAACAAAACCAAACCCACCTACTCTATGTATTGGGCTTCTAAAAAATCACAAGGCCACTTCCTTTCACAGGGCTGGAGAAAGCGTAGTCTCTCTGGAGCGCTGCTGCTACGTGGTTCGTGGCTGGAGGCAGCACCGACCTGCGACTCGCAGGAGGAAACGCTGTGAACAGTCTCGTTACTCTCACCCGCGGTTACGGGACTGTGCGACTTCATTTCTCCTCCTACAAAACAAGGGCTTAAAAATGCCAAGCTTACCCCGAGTGACCTCTCTTCAGATGGTTTATATGTCTGAGCTCCCTTTGCCTCTAGCCTCTGACAGTTGCCGGGCAGCACGTTAATTTTCCAGGCCCCGTTAAGCCAAATGATACAAACTGAGGTTTTT
Source organism: Chlamydotis macqueenii (assembly GCF_036417535.1). Classification (NCBI taxonomy): domain Eukaryota; kingdom Metazoa; phylum Chordata; class Aves; order Otidiformes; family Otididae; genus Chlamydotis; species Chlamydotis macqueenii. Next base: position 25,316,621 of record NC_141564.1, on the reverse strand, counting down.
TTTACAGTGTGAGAGACGATGGCGCGTGGGTGTCGCATCCATCGCGGCTGGGCTGGGGCTTTGCCTGCGGTGGCCCTCCGCCACGGCATAAAGCGCAGCCTTCTCGGAGTTTGCAATAAAGATAAAATCTTAAAACTACCTCTGGCTCCGAGTGAAAAAAATGCTACGAGCAGAAGCCTGAGGAGGCTCTTATCTGCGCTAAGCCAGCCATGCGGTACCGAGCGGAAGCTGTCGTTAACCGAGACGGATTGCGGTCTTGTTACCTGCTGTGTTGCGTGGGATTTGTGTTACTGAAGCTCCCGCCCGCCCTGGCAGCTCTACACGTGCAGTTCATGTTCGTAACGGGGCCGTCTCCATCGTTTCGCAGAGAGCATTTCCCGAGACGCTGGGTGGGAGTGGTTTTACAGCTGCTCAGCGTGTTACTCGCACCGCACGGGTTTCGACGTTTTTCCAGACGCTGCTCCTGTTAACGTGGTCGTTAGCAGTCTGCCATGTGAAAGGGAGATGGGTTTGAACTCCATAAAAATGGATTTCATGTGTAAACCCAGCATCGCTACCCGCTGCTCACGGTTTGCGCTTAGCTTATGCGTGGTTAAGGAATCATACTTGTAACTGAAGTTTACAGGCAGCGGGCTGTCCGCCCACACAGCCACTTCACGGCTCTTGTGATGGCCAGGATCAAAGCAAGCGTGGCTAAAGTGCAGGTTTCTCTATCTTGCTCTCCCAGCCCGGGATGCAGCGTAGGGATTCCTGCAGAGCACTGCTTGACAGTCCTGCATTCAGATTTCCAAAACATTACAGCCCATGACTCATGTAATTGCCTTGGTGGAATACAGGCTGAGGTAGATTCCGAGCTTCCGTGTCCCTAGAGGTACTGATGCGTCTCCACAGCCTCAAAGGAAGAGGGTTGGCCGCTTAAATGCAGAAAAACGTGCTTTATTTCCCCACTGCGCAACTAATTCAGAGTTCTTCCTTAAGACGGAGCAGACCAGACGCAGGGGCTGACCCGCTCATAAGTGCGTTTCAAAACTTTCCTCAAGAACCGCTCTCGATGTGAGCCTCTGTTTATGGTTTCAGAGGGGCTTCAGCTGCTTCGACTGCGCACATGTTGCGTGACCGCGCATCCAGGCCGTCGACTACAACGAGAGACCTGACACCTAGAACCCCGAGTTACCTACGGGAAAGCGACACGTAACCGGCCGCTCGCCTAAGCCTTACGCAGGCAGCGCTGCGTAAATAAAAGTGATTTAGAAATAAACTCAACGTTAATTATATATATTTTTAGCTATGAGTCCTTGCGTTTAGACAGGCCATTTATAAATCTGACAGCTCTGAAGGGCAGCCGCTCTGGGCTACGGCTGCCAGACTTCAGAACATTCCACATTTGAACCTTGCCATGTCGTACCGCCAGGTTTCGCAGCAGCGGCCTAAAAACCTATTTTAGAAAAGGAAAGGCTGGTGAATCGCCTTTTTTTTTTTTTTTTTCTGGAGTATAACCACTTACTAAACGTTTCCCTGTGTAAAATCAGTGTTAGATAGGTTGGCAATATATTCCTGTTGTTTAACACAAGGATGCCGTATATTCTGAGAGGCAGCTGAACGAAACTCCCTTATTTTCAGGATGCAGCGTTAGCGTTTATGCAGCAAACACTGTTCCTTCTCGCTGATGTGGCGCTTTAGTACCAACTTCTGTATTCTAAAAACTTCACAACTTTTTTTTTTTTTTTAATTTTACCTTGCATAACTTGTATAATACTGTAATAACATCAGCAGGAGTTTTGGTACTGACCTTGTGTTCACAATACCTCATGATGTTAGACGGCAATTATTTGTATTTATCCAAACATTCCACTCAGTACAACGGGCTCATTCGTTTCAAATTTGGTATTTTTAGGGATTATAGGACCGCAGCGCCGACGCGGTCCTCACGATGTCGTCTGTGACCATTCCCCCCCGTGAGACAGGATCGATATGCCCGGACCACTGGTGCTGGCTGTCGCAACAAAAGAAGTGCCGTAGATTTTATACGACACAAAACAGCGTCTCTGCGAGGCCAGCGGTGCGGTCCGGCCTCTCCTAAGCCGGCTGCCGTCTCGGTAAGCTGCGCTGTTGCCAAACATTCGGCTCCCAAAACAAGCGGTTAAAACGCGTTCACCAGCACTGCGAAGACCGCCATGCGGAGGGGTGAGCCTGCAGGGGACGCGGGGCCGGGACTGTGCCGTGCCAAACTTTCGCGCGCGTTTTGAGCAGGCGAATATCCGCGTTTCCTAGCTGCATCTGGGGATGGGCGCCTACAGCGCGGCCGTACAATTCCGCTGGAGAGAACGGCTCTGCATTGACCTCGCAGTGGACTTCTGCACACGGGACAGCGGGGACTCCAACCCACAGCCATTTTTCTCATTTTCTCTCTACTCCCAACCCTAACCGGTACCGCTGTTACCGTGCTTAGGCCAGCCACTAGACGGAGCTGTGAGCCCGCCTAACCAAGCCCGGACCAAGCCCCGGGATCCCCGCCACTACCAGGAGCTACAAGCGATGAGGGCGAAAGCCTTTTCGTCACCCGGCCGAACAGCCGTTCCCAAACCGCGCTGGGTCGTAACCAGAGTGGTAAACTAAGTGGCAGCCTGAAATCAGAACGAACAGCTAAGTGTTAGGATCTTTAAAACCTACCACGTGGGTGAAACTGTTTGTCATACCGCTGGGGAGAGCCTAAATTCTTCTAAGTACTGGCTAAGACGACTAATTACAAGGTAATTTTTTTATACTGGATCATATGAAAGATGCTCTTTGGCAGCAACTTTACAGATCAGTTTTCTGCCATTAGAAGCCATCGTTACTTGATGAACAGACGTCGCTGATGGAGCTACTCCGGCTTAAACAACAAAAAACTTCCACGAACACGTACAGCAAGAATTCGGGAGCTTTCAGATGCGTGCAAGCCACTGCAACCAGAATGCATCTCCCTCTTTTTTTTTTTTGGAGAGGTGGCCAGGCAGGAAGGCAGGACGGAGGAGGGCTGCTCCGGCGTACCTGGGGGGAGCTCTGGCTACGGCGCCTGGCAGCCCTCGCCAGATGCAGGATATACTTTTACAGCAGTGGAGGATCCGACCCTCGATCGCTTAGGTTGCATAAGCAATGTGTACGTTACTTAATCTCGTCATCCAACAGCTGTAGCTATCACAACAGAATTTGGCACAAATCAGCACGACTGGAAAGCTATAAATGTCCAAAACTGGATAAAAAAATTTCTTAGGAGACTTCTAGCAGGGAAGCTTGTATGCAGAAGACTGCACAAAGCCTGTCATCTCCAGTAGTCCTTCATTTGTGAGCCTAAAGTAGCTCTAAGTAGGTTTTTAAAGTAATAAAACCAAAAGTCAACGACCTTACCGGAGATCATCTGCATGAATACCTTTGGCCAGGAAAGGGAGCTACGGCAAAGGTGGCAGTGTCGCGGAGAAAACAACTGAAGGCTGAAACAGGGCTGATGCGGCGAGTGGATGGCCTGTGAGCGACAGGGTAACTGAATCCTGCAGTAAATACACAGAGAAATCTGCAAACCAGCTCTGTGTTGCACTGTGCTACGTGTCCTCCTCGATCCTTACTGCCAGAGCGAGCCACCCTCCCACCGCTTCCTCACGGCTGCGCCGGGGCTCTGTGAACGCACGCGGTTCCTGCCACCTCACTTCCCTGTGCAGGCAGCAAGCCAGCGGTGCTCGGGAGAAGGTCGGGCACCCCTCAGCAACGCTCGCGAACCCGGAGAACGTGAGCTGCAAGGGGCTTAGCGGCAGCCACGAGCTCTTCGCTCGAGTGGTGTTAGTCTAGAATTTTTTTTTTTGGAGCTGACCATTGTTCCAGTTCCAACTTCTCAAATGCCTGTGAAGGATTAGCAGTGATGTCCCTGCCACACAAATGTCCCTCTGCTTTCGAGTTCTGGGTCTAATTCTTCTTTTCCCTGGGCAGCTGTTTTGACAAACATCCGGGCAGTGTCCTACAAAGGAAAGCCTGTGCAACGGAATCATCATCTGTGAAGGAGAGAGGAAAGGCAAACGCGACGTGGACCGTGAGCTCTGCCTGGAGCAGTTTCGGTGTTGCTGCGGTAGCATTATGGCTACATAATTAAGCACTCCTGTGAAAATATCACGCAAGGTTTTCATTTTACAGCATTCTGACCTCAAATACCTTTCAAAAGAAAAGAACTGAAGTGCTCTGCAATTACTAACATTTCCTGTAAGCTGCTCAATTTAACTGCAAAGTTGCACTTCAAATTCACTGAAGGCACCGTTCAAGAGATTTTCAAAGTCGGAAACCTTCCATCCTCCCGGGAAGGACCAGTGCAGGCTGGGTGCCTGCTGGTTTCGGAGGATGCTGGACCTTTCATACTTCTGCTTTTCACTTCCCTGTTCCCCAGAGCCAAGGGGCTCTACCCAGCGTGCGGGGTGAGAAGAGGCTGCTAAAGGATGTGCAGACAATTTGAGTAGTGCTGGCAATGGCAACAGATCCAATTAAGGGCTGTAATTATCTCTGAACAAACTAAAGAAGGGGAAGAGAGAACCTAGGAATAAAACCCTAAAGACTAAGACGGGAATTCCTTCTCCAGCAGAAAGCAGAATTTGTGCTCTTTCATTTTTGTCTTGAGAGACATCACCCCTGTCCAGCACAACCACGCCACACCACAGTATTTTAGCGCCCAGCAACCCACGCGCCCAGAAGCACTCTATAGTGGGGTGATGAGAGACAGGTCGCTTTTTAACTGGGTGATGTTGTGTCTCTGCCCAAAAACCAGACAATGGTAGTGCATTACATCCCCAGGTCACCTCAGGGCCCAAATACCGACAACCTCCATCACCCTGAGACTTCAGTGGATCGTCTAGGATCACGTTTTGGGGAAGGAATCCCAAGGATTATTGTAAGACACGGTATGGGTAAGCCAGCCACCCAAAATACTGACCTCCAACTCGCCCTGGCTCTGCTCTCACCCTCTGCTGCTGCTGCCTCTCGATGAAGGAGCCAGCTAAGTTACCGGGCGCAGAGCAAACTCAGAGGGTCATCGTTTAAACTTACAGTAGTCACAGATTCCAAAGTACAATTAAATACTGAGAGTCAGACCTAAACATATTTTTATCACCTCTAGAGTGCAGTGGCACTGCCTAGCATTCACACATGATAAAAGGGTTCTTCCCCTGGATCAACACCACAAATTGATCTGCAGTGGTACAAGGAAGTCTTTAATAGACCTGAATTCCACCTAGGTAGCTGTAAGGAATGCCCTGATTTGATCAGTTTTCCAAGCAGTCACTAATGAGATTAATTTTCTCTTGCATTACTTTACATGCCTATGAAAAGTGCATGCCAAAAAACTAACGTAGGGGCGAGTCTCGGTGAATGACAGACATTCTTCCATCACACCAGAGCTGGGGTTTGATACAGAAGGTGTTGGACCTCAGAGAGCTTTGCTGGAGTCTAACATTAGCTGGTCTGGATACAATGAGAGTAACGCACAGGCTGGATAAACGCCGCCGCAGGTAATCCAGTAACTGTACCTCGTCACACGCTTGGCGGGGATTTATTTAAGGGAGGTTAAGGAAAGTGAGAGAGCCAGCTCTGTGGTAGCAGGCTAACAGTTGGCTCCTCTTCCTCCTTCACATCAATAATGGCAAACCTTTTCCTACGCAACCTCATCGCTGCAGATGAAAAAAGAAAAGAGATGAGAAACACGAGAGCGTCGTTCTGAAGTGTCCCACCTGCCAGTGAAACGCAGCAGCGTTCCGCCACTTGCCCCGACCCTGCCGTGCAGCTGAAGGAACCTCTGACTACGAGAAAGGAGAGGGAAGGAATCAGATGAAAAGTCTACACAGGATTCGTAAAGAAAATTCGGAAATGGAAGATTACAGTTAGTTCCTAAGGAGCAGCAAGGTCACAGGAGACGGGAACATGTGAACAAACTTAATTCTTATAATTACTCGGAAAGTATTTGTTGTATTGCTCCTTTTGTTAAGCAAAGAACAAAGACCAGAGGGACCTGTTCCTTTCGTGTAGAATCTTAACGGTATTTACTAGAGCTTTCTACTGTGTTTAAAATGTAAGAGTTTGTTTTAAGTCCGGAGTCGGGCAGAGAGCCACCGGTAATTACTGTTCTTCTGTTTTGCTGCTATTCCTGAACTTCACCACCATCACCGTGATGTTATCAGGACACCCTCTGTAGAAGGACTGCAGAACTATACTCTTTGCACCGAAGTGCGGTTCATCCAAGCGTTCCTTGATGAATCGAACGGCCTCCTCGTTGCTGAAGGCATCCCACAGCCCATCCGACGCCAAGATCATGAACTCTGGCTGCAGTTTGTCCAGGTCAAAGGTGAGGATATCGGGGTCAGGGATGACAACATTCAGGTTCTTCAGAGGGTAGTCTCCTAGGGAGCGGGACATGGCCAGGATCCCCTGAACGCGCCAGGAGCCGTTAAAGCTGATAAAACCACCTGGAGAGAAACACCAACACTTAACGCCGGGCTTTTGGAAATTTAAAGCATTTCTCTGGCTTCCTGCCAGACCCACCCCAAAATTCATCCTGCTGTATCCCAAGGTACGCAGATGTCCCGTATCTCAAAAAAGCAGGAGATGCTACAGGTAAATCTTGGAGCGCTGCAGGGAAGAGCTGGATTGCGGCTGCTCATGCTGCTGAAACGGCTGAAGCAGAGAAGTCAGGAGCGGCTCTGCTTTCAAACGGAGCAGCTTCGCGCTCTCTGTTTCCCCAGGGAGCCCAACAACTTACTGAACACAGGTATTCCTGTGCTACACGACTTACTGGTCAGAAAGCCTCCTGGCAACGATAAAACAAAAATACTGAACACAAATCTTTATATTCTTGTGTTAGTAAACCCCTCCTCTTTCTGTGTAGCTCACGTTTTCCCCAATTCAGAAGATCTATGAAGGAAACAACACTGAAAACACCCTGCAGTGGGACTCACCTCTCACTCTGAAGGCATAAAGCAAAGAAGCAAGTGCAAAAACATTTACAGGCTCTTCTGTCAAACTGCCTTGAGCCAGCTGTGTCAAAAAGGACCAAAAAGCTGTTGTGCACAGAGCGATCATGAATTTTACTTCAGCTCAGAAAAATGCAATGTGGCATCTGACTGACTGGTCTTACCATCACCAGGATTAAAGCTACTTCCAGTTGAACAGACATATTTTCATTAGGGTTTGCTTACAGCGCGATGCGTTTTGCGCTGCGGTCAACGACTGACACCGCCAGCACCCGGCTGCTGCGCAGTCTGACCGTGCAGGGAGGGAACCACGCAGCGTTCAGAGTCAGAGAGCAAAACTGAGGCACCTTCAGTTCCTGCGCGTGCACCCGCCTGCCACTGTCTGCCCCGCTCCACAGCAACATTCCTGTCACCCTAACGTGAATGGAAAGTCACTTGAAGACAAAGTGACGTTTTGGTGCCGCTCTCACGCGGCACCTGGAACTGCCTACGGTACGAACTGAATTCCTGCGGTGTGCTGAAGTGTCTATTGGCACGTCTGATATTTTCTTTGATAAATCTGTCCACAAAAACGCTCATGAAAAAGCAAACATTCTGCTGTCACCGGAGAAGAAGAGGCATTAAAGAAACTGAAGCTTTTTGGCAGCCGCGCAGACATTCCGCGCGTTAGCGAGAGCTGAGCTCAGAGGATTACGTTGGAGGCGATTGACTTAAGTTTCTATCAGTAACAGTCGCCTTGTGGCTCCGCAACCAAGTGCTTCCTCACAAGCCAAACTTCAAGGCCGCCGTCCTACGCCGACAGCGTATACCTCGCTCAGGCTCCGGATCAGGAGGAGGTTCCTTTCACTTTTAAATGAAATTTAGCCCTGCTAACACAGATGTGCACTCATTTGATAACTGTAAGGGCACTGGGCAGCGCGGCTTGATGGTGCAAAGTAAAGCTGGAGAACCAAACTGTAACACCATGAAGCGGTTGTTGTCGCTTTCTTCAGTTCCACATGACAAGAAAGTATCCAGATGGTGGCAAAAGTCAGGTGCTTTTGCCACAGTAGCGATGGAGGCTTGATAATTCAGTTTGGGCACTTTGCTTCAATTTTACACTTAAGGTTTGTAAAGAAGGGCTGTTCCAAAACGTATCCAGCAGTAGTATAAACTGGATTGTATGTTTTTAACACCACTATGAGATCCCATCAGTCATGCCAATACAATAAGTAACAGAGAGGTGCAGTCACTAAGTCACCGGGCTAGTTCTTGTTTGGCTGCAGACAGTTAGAACATTTACCTGTCTATTAAAATGATTTCTTCCAGAGTTGGAAATTCCCACAAAAATCCGGGTTCATTTTTCACGCTGCTGTGTTATAAAGCCTCACTACACAAAAGAAATACTCAAATTATTTTTTTTTCTCTTAAGCGAAAGCCTTCTCTAAGTGCACAGAGCCCCCAGACTTGGCTAAGAGGAAACAATTTTACAGAACAATCTCTGGATTTTATTGATACATCCCCCAAGCACAGAGTTGAAGCAAAGTGAGACCAAGGTTTTCCTCTTCCTCCTTCTTAGGATCTGCGTGCTTTTTCTTCCCCGTTGGGGAACGTACGTGACCTTGGTGCAGGAGGGATCCCCACTGCTCTTACTTCTCCGCGACGATAAAAACAAACGGAGAGGAAAGCGCACAGTGCGCACGCACGGGCATTTACGCTGGTGCGAGCCCACTGATAACCTGTAGGTTTTAAAAATGTTTTATACACAGGGAAAAACTTGTTATTTCCACTTTACAGATGAAGACGCGCAGGCAGAGAGGCAATGTGTCTCTGGAGGCAATGCCCATTGGAAGGTTTCACGCAAACAAGAGGAACTTTTTCTTTCTTCATCAGAAAATGTGTTGCCGCAGGCTGAACCAGAAATGGGTTCAAGAGAGACTTTGACAAATTCGTGGAGAATTGGCTGTTAAACTTGACGATCCAAGTGTAACTTTAGCCCAGGAGGTCGCTAAGCTGACAAGTGATGAAAGCCAGAAAGATGTAGTGCGGAAAGGCTGCTGTTTCTGGTATCCCTTCCCTCTACTCCTGCTACAATTTACGTGTTTGTGCTCGTTAGCAGTCGCTATATGGGAATAAAAAATTGCTTTGATGAATTCAGTTCATGCTCTGCTTATTTTAGGAACTAAACCTGCCTCAGCTTCAGCCCCATAAAGGCTGCCGATACGGTTTGGGGTGAAGCAGCCTGTAACGCCGCTGCCCCTGTTTATTAATGTGCTGCCTGCAGAGATCGCAAGGGAACCGGCCGGGACAGTCAACTGGCTGTTGAAGATGAAGGCTGCTCTTCTTCCTCCGAGACCGGCTCATTAAGGGATAGGTCAGTCTGCTTCCATTTCTGTCTGCACCATGACATCCCAGTGAAAAGTGCTGTATTAATAATGGAAGCTTTTATCTGCTGATGCCTCAGCCTAGTTCCTTTCAGTCTCTCTCAGGGGAAAAGTCTGTATCATTGACAGAGCAGAGAAGAAAAAAAGACGAACCTTCAAAATCCAAAGCAAAACTGTTACGACTCACCAGCTCTTTTAATCCTCTTCCTCTCTTTCAGTTGGTAGGGCTTGTGGTCGTGTGACAAGGGGATGGCGTTCCCGTCCTTGTCACACAGGACTCCTCGCGAGTCGCCAACGTTGGCCACGGTGAGTTCTTTATCCGACAGCAGCGCAATCAAACAAGTTGTACCTGGGAAAAACAGAAGGGAATGGGAAGCAAAATAAATATATGGGGGATATATATATAAAAAATAAATTATTAGCAGGAAAATGTTCTTCCTGTTCATAATGGCAGAGGGGCTGAAGTGGGAGGAGGGAGGAGCGTACACCAGTCGCCGTCTGAGAGCTGGATTTTCCTGATGGCCAAGGAAAGTGGTAAGGGAAAAGTACAAATTACCCCGAGCCCACTCGCTGCTTCTGTGAACCGAAACTGCTGCCCTAGGCCATGCGCGGGGGAAACAGAGCTCGCTCCCCTCTTCCCCTCAGGAACTGAGCTCAGGTTTGGTTCTTTTGTTAATCGAAGAGACGAAAAGATGTGACATTTTAAATTACTTTAACCTTTAAATACACAGAAAAGGTAATTAGCCATTGACCCCCGTATCCAACAGGCACAGTACTTGTTGGCTAAGGTGGCAGGAGAATATTGGGACAATTGGCTGCTTTTCAAGTGAGAACACCATGGGTTTTATTTCTTATTTAAGTGGGATGAATGTTGAGCAACGCAGAGCCCAAGCAGACCACACCTTTTCTCTGTTTTCCCCCTCCAGCCAGCACGAGCTGGATTCGTAACAACTGCAGCTCTTACGCGTATTCCTTGCACGGGCGTCGGACCAGGTGTCACCATTCCATTCGTATTTTCGGACAGAAAGATGGCAAGTAAATTTTTAGATACACGCTAACCAACATTCAAAGGGAACGTGCCTGGCACTCAGTTTAGATTACACGGCGCTGCTACATTTTTTACAAAAGTTCCTCTAGTATCCTTCAACAGGGAATAAAATTAACTCAGTGCCTGCTCCTTGTGCTTTAGGTAGGCCAGAGAAGTACGTGGTTGTGTTTTCACCTCTGTTGTTAATTTACGTCTGCATATTCATTATTGCAGAGCTGGGGAGCTCTGGAATCCCGACCACCGGTTTTGCTCCAGAGGAGCTGTGTCGGGGTTTATCCTCTGCCGCCTTAAAGCCAAATTCTCCCAGCTGCCGCTTGTTGTGCCGCTGCCCAAGCCCAGAATTACCAACTGCGTTTCGCTGTTCCCATGTCAGTCGTTGGATATCCCATGCCTGGTATAAATAAAATAGCCAGTCATAAACAAGCTGTGTTTAGATGCACTGTGTTCCGAAGATTTATTTTTAACTTAATGGCCTTGCACAGCTCCAACCAGAGCTATTTTTCCACAAGACAGGATATAGATAGATATATGTATGATTTTTTGCAATTGACTGACACATTCCAGACCTAAACGGGTCTGGTTTCCCGTCTGTTGCTAAAACCCCCCGCGCTACCTGCGCAACGTAGCGGTCCACCTCACGACAGGACACGCAGAGGCTGTGCTGAGGGGCACCGGCCGGCCGGATCTGGATGTAGGTGTCCGGCCTCGGCGCCCTGGGGACAGAGCCGCTCTGACGCCAGAGGGCTTGGTGGTTAAAATACCAGTATCCAAAACACAAAGATAACAAAGTAATAATGAGAGTACGTGCTGCTGTAGTGGGGTGCAGCTGGTCATTTGAGCGGAACAAAATGGGATTTAGCATTTTAAGGTCACCTCGTGCTGTACCTGTACGGAAGCTGATAACACTGCAAATGCATAAAGCTCTGCTTCATCCCTGGAAACGTTCCAGGCCAGGTTGGCCAGGGCTCTGAGCAACCTGATCTGGTTGGAGATGGCCCTGCTCCTGGCAGGTGGGTTGGACTGGGTGGCCTTTAAATGTCCTTTCCAACCCAAACCGTTCTGTGATTCAGTAAGAAAATTCTAGCAATAAACAGCACCTTCCCCTGCTTTTATTTGTGAAACTTCCCTTAGCAAACATTCAAGCAGCATCGTGCTGACAATCTGCAAGAGACGAGAGGGCTGGTACCTGCTGAAGCTGGTCTGACATTGCGTCTGAGCTTCAGAGAGTGGAACAGTGGCCTTTGCAATAACAAAACCTGAGACGTACAACAGGGGCAAGAGTGAAAGCCTTGTTGGGCAGGAATAAGGAGCCCAAACCAACTCGAGAAGGTCCCCGGTGTGATGCAGGAGAGACTCACGCACGTGCCGCACACGAGGCTGCGGACTCCGTGATCCACCACCCAACCGATGCTTCCTTCTGAACCTCAGAGCTCCTGCTTTACCTCCAGCTGCTGTCCTGGCCTGATGTTTGCGTTTGTAAATCCACGGACTCTCCTGTGCCCAAGCTCACCCTCCTGCTCCTTCCCTCTCCCCTGCGTGTATTTTTCCCACAGGCAGTAATAAAAATCATACATTTCCTAGGAAGGAAAACACTGCACAGAACATCCCAGAGTTTTGGCGTTTAGAAAGTAAAATGCTTCACAAAGATGGTCATTATTACCACAATTTAGATAAAAACGATCACTTTGAACAGCCTTCTTGGTTATACGGCCTGTGTGAAAGAGAAGGAGCGTCTGAGGCAGAAGATAATTTCCAGAGTGATTTAGGAAGGCTCAGCTGCTTCACGGTCCCTGCCTGATGGCCGGGCTGTCGTTAAGTCCCTGACCTCACGCTACTGCCTGCCATTACATGAGAAAGCAAACTTATTTGACTTTGTTTTCTTTTCCATCTATTTTTATTTCAGTCATTTAACCTTGCGTGGAGTTAGAAAACATGGTGCTCTTGTCAGCCGCCTCTGATTTAATGCGATTGCATCACGGAAAATTCCCAACATGGGAATTCCCAAAGGGTCTGAAATTGAGCACACATGTTCCCCGAGTCCCTCGACGCAGCTGCCTGAACAACACCCCGCTGAGCCATTTACAAAGCGAATCACCAGAAAATTTAAAACCTCTACCTCCACTGGCTGCGGAGATAGGGGTTTTTTTTTTTGTTTGCCTTTATTTTTTTTTTCAGTCAGGTAAGATTATTGGTGTCGTATTTTCGTATCAGACAAGGCACCTTGTAAAAGTCACGGCTGCACCGGCTCTGCCGGGTTTTAGATAATGGCTTTATCGACCCAAGGGGAAGTCGCCGGAGTGCAAACCCACCTGATTAACACATTAAAGCCATCAAAGAGCCCAGTGAGCCACCTTGCCCTGCGGCCGCTGGAGATCTCGTGCTTCGCGGGCGGTGCCGCCAAACCCTGCCGATGCCTGGCTCCAGATCTCCATGCCTGGCTCCAGATCTCCAATGAGGACCAGGGCTCCTGGGCTCGGGGTGGATGAAGTTGGTTGGATGAAGTTGGTGGAAATCCCCCCCACTGTCCTCTTCCCCCTCATCACTCTCTTTGACCTTGAACTTTTGCCTCCCTCCTTTGTGACAAATCACACCTCACCTCCACGCCGCCCTTATCTCAGGCTTTTAAATGGTGAAAGTCCCCGGCCAAGGCTCTTCCTCCTGGTTCCCACACGTGCCTTCTCACGGCTTTTTCCAGTCCTCCCCCACCTCTCCTGTGGCTCTTCGCACAGAGCCTGAGTCAAAACAGAGAAATGAGGCTTCCCCCTCCTACGTTCTAACCATCGCTTCCCCATTTGCACAACGCATACTGAGATTGCTCGTGTGCTGCCTCCTGCTGATGGGTCTTTCTACCCCAGGGACTTGATTTTAACATTTTGTATTCGTTGTTGCCTCATCCCTGTGCTTCTCTGGCTCTTTTCTTCTGCAGCACGTCTTCGTTTGCCCCATCTGCAGACACACGCATCACCAGTGCTTCCATACAGACGTCCACACCTGCTTCTGCATCCCAGAGCGGTTTCTTCTCAGCCTGTTTTCTTTGCAGGTATTTATCCCAACTGCCCATCTCCTGCAGCCCAGTTTGGATGGGGAGGACACTGCCATAGGCTCTCTCCCATGAGTTTTCCGGGCGTCATTTCCCACTCCAGCGTCCCACGATGCTGCCCTCAAAGCTCAAGGTGGTGAGGCTGTATGAAAGGCACTGTCAGGCACCTCGTGGAGCCGCCGCGGCAGAAGAGAAGGAGCTGATCGCTTTGCTGCCTCGTCCCAGCTTTCTGATGTGTCTGATGCGGAGTTCCACTTAGCTTCACTCCGCAGGGAAAAAGAAGAAAACTGGCAGAATGATGACCTCAAAACCAGAGACCATCATTATCCTTTGGGCTGCCCGAGCTGGGACCACTGCAAAGCTGCAGGGAACAAGATCTCCAGTAACCTAGCGAGAAAGGGAACGTCCCGGGTGCCCGGACCTGCACCCTGCTCGGATGGACGCAGCTTTCGCAGTCTACGTTTCGTAGGGTCAAACACAGAGCTGGGGAAAATGTCTACGTAAACGGCGTGAGCCCTGCACCGACGGCGTCGTTGAAATCAGCAGCAGGTTTGATGCAGTCAGATCCCTCATCTGGGAAATGAACTGACGACGGAATAACAGCTCCGGCCAGTTCTGCCTTACCGATGACTCCAAGTGGGAAGGGAGGTGTGTTAGATGAACCCACACAACCGCTTCTGGGTAAGGCTGAACCCCCTGCTGCAAGCAGATGGAGCACGTTAGCGCTCTGGTGATGCCTGGCAGCCGGAGAGCAGAGGTCTACCATCCCCTTGGAGCTGAAATGCACTCAGAGCGACGGCAGGTCAAGAAATTCGGTACTAACTTGGCTGGACTGATTAGAAAACAAACAAAAAAAAAACCAACTCAAAAAAACCCTTCTCATCCTTTTTCAACAGCACTCAAGCTTGAATTCACAGAATAATTAAGCAAGAACTAGCACTTTTGAGCTTCAATAATCTCCAGAAGGAAACAGAAATACTCAGAACAGTGCAGCATAAACAAAAAATTATATTTACTCTTCACTAGCAACTCACACTGCATGCAGCTTCTTTCTCATTTACAGCCCACGCATCTCCACTTGCCTTACAGGCACGTTAAATCCCAAACAATACCATTCCAGTAGTTTTCAGGGCAGATACGTGACGTTTTGATCATTAATACAGCTGTCCTCTGCCCATCTGCCTCAGCTCCTCTCCTCCAGACCAGCCATGTGTCTCCTGAATTCTGTTTTACGTGCTCTGCGCATCCCCCACGGGCAATGCAAATAAAACTTTGATTCTAGCCTGTGGACTAGGCAGGACTGAGGAAACCGCTGTAAGGATACGAGGGAGAGTATCTTGGCGTTGCTCCTGTCTTTAGTTTCACCTGAATGCCACACTCATCTATTTAATATGCTACAAGTAAAAATACGTTGAAAATTCTTTTTTTTTTTTTTTTGTTAGAGATGTCTGTGTTTCACCAGGCTGACTGAAGTGCAGAAAACCAACCTCCTTTATGAATGGGCTCGGGCGTTCTGCAGCAGTTAAACCTCCCGTGCAGCCTTGCAGCAACGTGACAAGAAAAAATGCCTACGCTAAGCTCTGTGCTTGGGAGGAAAAGAAATCTGCTGCTGAGACTTCCCTGCGCGCCATCCATGGGCTGAAACACGGGCCGTGTGGTCAGCGCAACGCAAGTATTTGCACACAGGCTGCAAAGGCTGAGCTGTTCTGATTCTAAGAGAAACTAAAATGACTGTGGATGCTCATGGAATGTAGCGTATCTACAGGCAGGCATCCTGCTACCGCTGTTTCAAGCCGTGTTCCTCCAGTAGCTCCAGCCAGCTGCTGCATAAGCCAAGCAACAACGCCGGGTCCAGCTTAGCGTGAGGCGTAGAGATGTCAGGCAGGGCAGAGGAAGCGCAGCCCCCGGCTCAAACAACAGCGAGCACGCAGCGTTCCCTTGCTGAAAAGCACAGGCTCTATAAACCGAAAGCCAAAAGTTATTGCTTTCAAATAGGAATTACATCTATTTTTTCTTTCCCCCAATGTATTGTTGATCACGTTCCTTGACCTCAACAGCAGAACTAAAATTTAGGAGCAATTTCATGTGATTGATCTCCTCTGAGCTGGAGGTGTCTCTGGGAGATCCGAGCGACTCCGAGCCAAGGCAGTAACCAGCGTGTTTCATTTACCTCAGGTCCATCAGAAGAGGAGCCGGAGGATATCACGCCCCTTCCAAGCCCAGCAAAATACCCACCTCAGTTAACAAAAGCTGCTCAAGAGAACCTAGGGTGTTCAGGAAGAACCTGGAAGTTTTCCATTGGGAAAGATAAGAGTATCCCCTCAAAATAAGGGGACAGCCGACACTCGGTGGTTTTGAGCATCAGCAATGCCGCTGCTTCACACACGAGGCTGTAAAAGAGGCTGACTGCCCTTATCTCGCTAGAAAATGTTATGCTGGATGCTCAGCAGGCTTTTATTAGCAACTTTCACCCGTAACGAGGCTTGTCATCACAGGGAAAAAGCAGGAGCAAAATGAAAATCTCACTTGGAAAAAAACGCCACCAAAATAATTAAAAGCATCCAATCTGTGCTGAATCCTGGGACATCTCTGGTTTTATCCCAGTACTGCCTTAAAGGATCAAAGCTGCAAAATTTCACTTGAACCCCAGGAACTGACCCTGAGGTGCCTGAGCCATAAATCCCAGCCTTAAAGCAGCAGCTATAAATAAGGTGTCAGCAGGTAGGCACTAAACCGAACTCAGGGCGTATAATTAACAAATCCTTCCCAAACAGCGTAACGAACAACTAGCTCACAGAAGCTGCGTGCTTCTCCGCATCGCTCAGCCTGAACGGAGCTGCTCGAAAACCCCCGTCGTGGATGCCAGTTGTATTTTCACTCCGACTGCGTCATCCCTCGGCTCCCGGGGCTGGGTTTGAAGGACTAGCGCCCGGCGGCAGCAGGACCGGCTATTGGGCTGCAGCTCATTTCACGGAGGCCCAGCGTAAATCTCTGCCGCGCTCTCCAGCTGGCCCCGAGGCACTGGCGTGACAGACCACTCGCGTTAACTCCTGAACAAATAAGAAACTTGTTAGTAGCCAGGCAGAGCCGCAGAGCGAGGAGGTGTGTAAGAGTTATTTATTCCCTGCCCATTTTCGGGGAGAGCAGAGCTGTCACCTCAGAAATCCCGGCACATGGCTGAATGAAACCAGCCCAGTCTGGGAGGAATTTTTGCACGACACCAGTGAATCCGTTGGCAGATAGAGCCCAGACCTTTCCAGGGATACGCCCCAGCTGCTGGCAGATGGTGGCTGCGGCTCGTCATCCCCAAGCTGCCTGGAAGAGACGCACACAAAAAGGACCAATATCGCTGAAACTCAGCGGCCGCCACTGTCAGAAAGGTGCTACAGCACAAGGAAGTTTGCTTGTCCAGGTAACGACGCAGGAAAATTTAATAAGGAACTCCAAACAGTTTGTGGGGCTTGTGGGCAGAACAAACTTCGCTGCCTTCACTGCTGCTCACCAGACCCTGGAGGCATTCATCTCGGCATCCATCAGCAGGTGACAAACCTCTGCCAAGATGGATGGCTTTCTTCCAGAGGCCCGGAACGGACGTTCTCTCTGCCTGCACTCAATTACCAGCAAGCTGTGTCTATCTCTGTCTGGTATCTTTTTAAAAACTAATAAAAAATATAAGATAAATCCATGCTTTTGTCCGTTGGTACCGACAGTGACCATCTGACAGTGCACATCAACTGAATCTGAAGGCTTTCAAATGAAATCTAACCAAAAGTCATGCAAAACAAGCCTCAAATAGGGGTTTTCCACTATTATTCCATTATTATCCCACAAGTTACGACTGAATTAAGTAACCACCTAAAAATAAGTTTGTGCGTTTAAGATGCTTTCCAGACTTAATCGGTGCGTACACAGAAAAGAAATGGTCAGTTAGTAATACCTGGCATTAAAACTATTAAATGGTTTAAAAACCATTTTCTGTTACACTTCTGAATCTCAGCGCTCTGCAGGGCTGTGTTGGTTTCTTCTCTTTCTGCGGGACATTAGCAGTAGTAAATTTTTAATTTATTTATTTATTTTTTAATTGCTATAAATGTATAAATACCAAAGCGAAGGGTACAGGGCATTTATCCAGTAAGACTGGAGATGGTTACATGTGCTTCAGTGAGAACAGAACGCCTCGCGTGATTCATAAAAAACCCCAATAAATTCCTGACGTAGCCCTGTGCACTCACTCCTGCACCTACACTGCACAGAGGTTTCACCAAATATTTATTTCTTTTTGGTTTTTTTTCCCAGTATATAAATATATTTACCAAACCCCTGAACCAAGTACTGTTAGAGTTTATGCCCGTTCTGAAAATTCGACTGCGAGCTGACAAATTTAAATAGCTAAATACCTACTTCAGAAATTGATGAGGAAGTGAAGAATATTTCACAGGCAAGGAGGCACCTGTCAAAGTGCTCTTTCTGCTCCCAGCTTCTGCTGAAAGGTTGTAATTAGGTGAATAATAAAAATTTATTTTAATGGAGAGAAAGAATACAGAGCGCTTGGGCTGGCTTAAATATACATCTGTTGTTTACAAACACTGCCACGATTCTAGCACGCTGGAAGACCATGATGTAGGAAACGGGAGATCTCTGTGGTTTGCATTGAAGCCACAGCCCAAAATGTGATTTAAATGGTTTTATGGACACGTCCAGAGACATTTGGGCTGGTGCTCAGCTCCCAGCTGGAGCTGCCTCTCCCTGTATTCTATCTGTGAGCAGAAGCTAAGCCACAGCCGACAGAAAAGAGCGGGCACGTTTGGGATATGGCTCTTCACGTACTAAAGGGGATGCTTAAAATAAACCCATGAATCACACCAGAAATGCTGGTTTCTTTCCAGTGACTGCTGAAGAGCTCTAGAAAAGTTGCTGAGAATTTCAATGTTTATAATGCAAATATTGAAAGGTAAAAAAGGACAAACCCTGCCCTCGGTGACCGTCCGGTGATTTCTGCTGCAGGTACCGGTCCTCTGCAGAAAACAGAGCACTGGTTTGCGGTGACCACATTTAACGCGAGGCTTTAATGTGTAAAAGGAATTAAATACACCAAAGAACAGGTTTCCCAGAGAGGCGGTGGATGCCCCATCCCTGGAAACATCCCAGGCCAGGTTGGACGGGGCTCTGAGCAACCTGATCTGGTTGGAGATGTCCCTGCTCCTTGCAGGGGGGTTGGACTGGAAAGGTCCCTTCCACCCCAAACCACTCTATGATTCCATGATTCTATACGAAAGCATTGACCCAGAGAAGTGAGTCATTTCAGATCATGTGCTTGAGATCAAATACATAAAAATCACCTAAAGACCAAACCTGAGCTGGAGAGAAAGCCACCACCTGCGGTGGCCTGCAGGCCACTCTGGTTTTCATTTTTTTTCAGAAGGACACCTCCAGCCCAGCCAATAAACGCTGCTGGTGACAGATCTGCTGCGCTGATGTGTTTGGGACAAACCAGACAACAAACGTACCGGATCGCTGCACCCCTGTCAAGGGTGCTCACCGCAGCTCACAAAAAGCCACCCCGCCACATCGCTTCAGATACTGGAAACACATCACTCACTGGGACCGCCCGCGGCCTGTCCATGCTTTTTCTGCAGGAAAAGCCACCATTTCTGGCTCTTCTCCTCCTCGTAGCTTCTTTACGGCTCTCCTGGTTTTGTGGCCCATACCCTGCCTTACTGGTCATGGCTCTGGCTCAGACTGGAAGAGAAATATTCCCGAGGCTCCTTGTCGGGACAAGGACTTAAACACCTGACAAGTCACCACTACTGAAGTGTGTTCCCATGTTTCCCCAAAGACCGAGCCCTATGTCAGAAGGACACATCAAAAGCATGGTCCGAGGAATCTTTAAGATAAGATTTTTTTTTTTAAATTAAGAAAAAAAAGAAGGCAGACATAACAAATTCAACGAGGGCTTTCCCTAGCCATTTATTTATTATCCTAAACTATAGCATATATTTCTGGTGCAATTTTACTGCTTTAATATTCTCATTTTCTCCTTGTAGTGACTTTCCCTGGGGGAAAACACCCACCTGCGCTCCCCGAAAGGGAGCACAGCCACTGACAAAGGGGCAGCATCAGCCCCTCGATGGGTAAAGTTGAACCTTCTCACAGCACGGACGTTTGCGTGAGGCAGATGGATTTGCCAACCTCTTGGGCTGAAGTTTAATCTTGGATATTTCTGCTTTTCTGTGCTTTTGCCAGAAAAAGCAAATGCTCGAGGGACTGGATCTATGCCGGGCTGCTGTACTGAAGTGGGAATGATGGTCCGAGCCTTGGATTTACGCTCGGAGCAGGTTTTCAACAGCTGCAGCTACTGGAGAAACCAGACTCAGCCTTCTGCGTGGCACAGAAACACAGGCTGAATGTGAGGAGTTGATTTAATCCCTTGCCCATTCAGTACACGCCGGGTGTGAGGAGTGGAGGACGACGTATCACCTGCTCTGAAGGACTCGGTGATGTCCACGGAGAGCACAGCGCCTGGCACGGGTGGGGAAGGCAGAGTACAAACCCCCATCGCACCCGGAGACAGACTGCAATATGCTGTGGTGCTAATGGCCACATTTTATCTCAGCAGAAAATACATTTTTCAGGCAATCTGGGACACGGAGTGCAAGCATCAAAACTCACTTTAGGAGCAGCCGCCCGCTTTCTGTGCAGGGGGCTCCAGGAAACACGGGACACTCTGCCAAATTAGCTGGGAAAACATATTTTGGGCTGACATCTGGCTCTGGACACGGTGCCTAAATGTCAATATCTTTCATGACTGCTTCACGGCAGGGAAAAATGAAATTCATCTTTTTTTTTTTTTTTTGTCGCACAATAATGAAACTCAATTTCTACAGGATGCTGGGGGAGAGGGGGCATCCATTAAAGAAAAACCTGTTGACTACAGTACAAACCCACCAGCAGAATCTCCTAGCAGGCTGCAGGGACCTGACACACCGGAGTTAAATGCCAAAGTGCCTTGAAATAGCCTAAACTTGTATTTGTACAGCGTAGTTGCTGACCACCTCAGGTGTTCAGAGATGCTGTAAATTGAAGGAATAGGATTAACACCCAATAAAGCTTCAGCAGGAAAAAATATTCTTGCACAAAATTAACCCAGCCTTAGCTCGTCAAGAATGCCACTTTTTAAATGAAGGGATTTAAAGATTAGGAGAGGATTTGTACCCATCTGTCACTTTTGGCCTGCTTTCACTTTATAAAGCTTTCTTAGTCAAACTTCACTAAAAAATCTTGTCAACATCTGACTATTTTTAGAGGAACTCATTTTGTTGGTAGCTCTGATATACTGATTTCCTGAAGGGAAAGCTTTACAGACAGAGGCATTAGGATGTCGGGTCCATTGAGCTGCACGTTATTAATATTCCATGCCGCTAGAAAAGCTAAATTAACATGCAAAATTGTATCAGGAGCCCAAGCCTTTTTGTGCAGTTCTGTTTTGTTCTGGAAAATGGATGCAGCTGAATTCTACCTGCTCTGGGAGACATCCTGGGGCAAGCAGAGTTAGCTGGGGATGGGCGCTCTCCAGAAACAGCCCTTCCAGAAGGGGAAAGGTTTTTGGGATGGAAAAGGTTGGCTCCGTCGCTGCGGAAGTGCTCCCCTACACGCAGCACCCTGCTACAGCCAGCTATCGACCTCTTGGATCACATACCTTAAACATCTAACTTTCCAGTTTCCCTGGCTGCCACACAGCAGAACTCCCAACAGCTCATGATCACAGAAATTAAACCCCGGAGAGCGCTGTCCAGGATGGCTTTTGTTGGTGCCTCACGTAGTCTCCCGCCAGACAAAGTCGTATTTTCCCCTTCCATCACAATGGCTTTTATTTTCACCATTTTTGATTTTTAAAGATCGCCTTCTTCATTTTGTACGGACCACCAGCAGCTTCATCTTCTCATTAAACCGACTTTGGTCTGGAAAAACACTAATAAAAGAAAAACGTCACCAACACGACGGCTTCAGCGCTGAATAGCTGGAGCGCCCGGGATCACGAACAGCTGCCGCAATTATATTTAACTGCCCATTTTCTGCACTTTGCTCACAATCAGATCATACTTCAAGAGCAGGTAGCAGCATTTCTGCTTTTGTAGTAAACAAGTGACATGATTGGAATGACGAGCGGGCTCCATCTCCATGTTTTAATCTCTAGAGGTGCCTCTACCTGATTGGGAAGCTGAAATTCTGGCTTTTTATTTACAGTGAGGTGCGCTCTCTCTCCCTTCTGAATGTGTGTCTATGCTGGGACTTTTCCAAACTAATTATTTATGTGCTTCTAGTTTCCACACGATTGTTTTATTGCATGATACAAATCCCCAAATGTGTGTTTCAAGCAGTTTTAATCTTTATTTTCTCTGTAGGAACCTGCACTTTTCAGTAAAGGAAAATGTTTGCTTTTTCTTTGCTTTTTCTTCTGACAGGAGTCAGTAATTTCCTCCACGGCATTTTTTCCTTCCTAACAAACTTCTGTCAATCAAAATATCTGGAGAGATGAAGTGACCAAACCAGGGAAAAAGACTTAGATGATTCACTGGACTGGTAAATTCTGCGTCAAAAAGATAAACAGGAGCAAGAGAAAGCAACAACTTTCCAAGCTTGTTTTTTATGCGTCATTATAAGCATATATGATTAAATAAATATCCCGCACCCTCATTTTAACTCTGCTGGCCTCCGAGAACTCGTTTGACTCCTTAAGAAGGTGACGTGTAGTCTGCAAATGGCACCGCACGGGGCTCAAGAGCGTTCGAGATCAAAGCAGTTTAAGAGAATCAGGCTTATTTATTGGGTGAGCGCAGGAATATAATTATAAAGCAATAGAGCATTGTAATTACCTGACGTAACTAAAGCTCACAGCCCTGTAAGTACCCAGACCGTGCAGCCTGCAAATGGCATTTTAAGTTGCTCGAGCGCCTTTGAGATCAAAGAAGCTTAGGAGAATCGTATTGCTAGCGAGTAGGAGTCTGAATAAAGTTCCTAAGTAGTTTGAGCATTTTAAGTACTTCAGGGCACAGCAGCGTGAGTACCAAGCAGTAAGATGAAATAACACCAGCTTGTTGGTGCTTGGCTTGCCAGAGCTGGGCTGGTGACCAGAAACTCAAAGATGGTGATTTTAGCAGAGCGCCATCTAAGCAGGTCCAACCAAAACAGTGATCCACTCGGGACGGGGTCTGGCAAACACTGGGATGAAAAACCCAGTTACGAGATCCAGGCTTCTGTCGAAAACAGCTGGGAGGAAAACTTGGAGCTGAGCTCAGCACGGTTCCCCAAGGGCACCACGGTGCCAGGTGTGCTCAAGGGAATAACAGAACAAGGAAGTGCCACCAGAGACTAAGAAAAACCCCAAAATGAGGAGATACTAAGAATAAACTCTCTTCTTGTATGACAAGGCTGCCTGAGGATGGCTGCGGATGAAGGGAGATGGTGTGTTGCAGCTCTCAGCCACGAGTGGTTAAAGCAGAGAAACAGAGAGCACTGTCTTTCAGATAAAGCCAAAAAACGAAGGACGCGAGAGGCGCGCTACTGGGAGCACAGTGAACACACACACACACACCTGGAGTGGAAACGCACGGCTTGTCTGGACAGAGCTCCCCACGCGCTGCCGGTCCGCTTGCTGCCGCGATTACCAATTCAGCAGTAAAATAATGAACCGTCATTTTTGTTTGATTCTTGCTTTACAAGGCTGCAGAGTTAGTTTCAATTTATCCAAACACTGAGAAACATGGTGAGGTTCAGGGGAGCAGGCATGTAAGGCACATTGGTGGCTATTTTGAAAGATCAGTGAAAAACATCAACAGCTCCGCTTGTTTTCTCTGTAACCGTAAAGAAGACCACGCACCAGGACAACTCTGTGAAAGATCCAAAAGCTGGAAGACATTTCTAACTGCTTCAAAACAAAGCGCTAGCAAAAACTTATTAGCTGTGACTAAGAAAACCTCCAAAGTATTAAGATGTAAACATCAAAACTGAAACCCCCTGTGCCTGCACTGTTAAAATGCCTTCAACACTCTACACGTTGTCCGGTTTTAGCTACCCACGGGCATCAGATCACAGCTGAAAATCAATTTCCCAGCACAAGCACTGGGATTCGGAAGGAGACTGAGAGGGAGCCATTATTTTTTCAGTAAAAAGTAACTTAGAAAGAAACACAAACATACCTGCTTCATCATAGGAGACAGTCAATTTTTCCAGCATTTCTCGATCAATTGATAAAATCTGCTGCTCCAGGATGGTTTGGTAGGACAGCACGCTGTTCTCCTTGTCCTTCTCGTAGTCTTGAAGATGTTGTTTTAGGACTTCAGGCAGGCGGGACTTCACATATTCTGCTGCCGACTATGAAGAAAAGAGGCAAAGGTTTAATTAATACATTTCCTTTTGACAATTTTTATGCACATACATCGCACTTTTTTTTTAATTTAAAGCATTCTCAACTGCAACTCCTCACAATGCTACTAACTCCGTGGTGCAAAACCCACAGGTCTTTTCTCCGCCAAAATGACCCCTACCCACCCAAAACTTCCAGCGAGCTGGGGTGCATATATGCACGCATCTACACGCAGAAAATGCTTTTAATTTTTTTTTTTTCTCAAGGCCATAAGGAAACAGAGATTAACACAAGGTGGCATGGTTGTACCGATGTTGTAAAGCCTTGTGCACAGTAAATAATAAGCGCATCCACCTCCGGAAGGTGTTGGTCTCTCCAGCTTCCCTGCTAACCTCAAGAGAAAAGAGAAAAATAAAAGATAACAAGGTTCTACGATTTCAGGCCTGGAACTGACCAGCAGTTACCTCACTCAGCACCAGGCTCCTCCTGGGTTTATATTTAGTTTTCCAAAAGCAATTGCCGATTAAATTGCAACCTTAAAATATCACCGAAGTGGCGTTCCGTTCTTCTGCACGCGAAGCCACGTGAGATGCATCAAATTATTCTAGGAGAACTAAACGAACTCTCCATATGAGTACAGCATGTTTAATATTGTATTTTAATAGCAGTTTTCTTTCAAGGGAAGGCCAAAAAATACACTGTATACTAATTATTTTTGTTCAAGCTCAGGCGTTCGTGTTTGATGTTTCCTTTGAGAAGAGGTTTCCCGCTGCGGGGGGGATTTCTGTGCTCTCCCTAAGGCAGTAATTCGAAAGAGGAGAAAGGAAAAGCAGAATTGATACATATTCATCTTCTGAAACATCTTGTGCCAGCCCAGTGAGTATTTGTACGCGGCTGGCTGTAAACACGCAAGGCAAAACACCCGTCCCGTCCCAAAGAAGCAAAACCCAGCGCTCTTGCTCAGCCCGCTGCCTTTCACGTCAGATCCAAATGTCGATTAAAGATTTACGCTGTAAAGCAACGATGAAACCGATCCTAACTCCTCTCCTCTTCTAGCGAGAAAGGTGATCAGCCACCCCTAGCCGCGCCGCAGCGATGAGACACGTAGGCCTACGTTCTGTTCGGTACAAAAGTAAATGACTTTTTAAAAAGTCATTTCCAGTACCTGGAATATTAAAAAAGAGAAAGTTCCAGGCTGTGAGTGGACGTGGTTATGCACGTGCTTGGCATTAAAGAAACCAAGAAGCTAACTGTACTGGGTGAGTCAAAATTAAACGGTATTTTAAAAAGAAAGACTTCCACTGTTCCCGTGCTCTTCCATCTTTCAGCAACTCTCACCACACCGACGATGATATTCAACTTCTGAGTACAAACTCCCTCTGTGCGCCTTCCTTATGGATTTTGGTGCAGTCCAGAGACTCGTTTGCCCGGATGCTGCTTCCCGGCGGCCGAGCATCCCACCACGCTGGCCGCCACTAGTTACAGACACAACTGACTGTGCGACGTTGGTTGTACCTTCCTCATCGCCGCCCGTACGAGATTCCCCGTGAATCTGGTTTCAGTGTGAAGCATCCTTCTCCAAATTAAATCAAGGATTGACTTGAATACCTTACTTGACTTTAGGGTATTTCATCCTACCATGGAAAACTAATATTTCATATATATAAAGTAAATTTTAAAGTATCTACGTAAAATGAAATATACTTACAGAGCTTATTCGTAAAAAATTACATTTTTCTCTATTCACTAAAAAACCAAACCCTTACATAAAAATGACATCAGGAAATGCTGAAATCCCTCAACTGTGTGGTAACCTGAACGGCAAATGCAGTCAGCATCCCTCTGTGACTACCACATCTGCCCACATCTTCTAATCGACGAGAAACACATATTCAAAGTAAATGATTATAAATTACGCTGCCTGCTAAAATTTGCTTTGCTTTTCTGAAGTGCATCCTTCTAGCAGCTCTCTTGTACACGGGGAAGTCTAAACTGGTTAATTAAAGGCTTCTTTCTGAAGCTTTTTCCAGAGACGATACACCCCAAACTGCCGGGCAAGAACAGAGCTTGCCTTACGAAAAAGAGGAAATGCAACTTTGTTCACCTCCCGGTTTTCCTCAGGGAAATAATTTTATAAGCAGGATCAGTTGAGTTTGACAACTGAAAGCCTGAGGTGGGTTCAACAAATGAGCATGGGTGTAAACCCTGTGGAAGATGTTCATACAGATGATATAACTTAGTGAGAAAGGAGGCTACGGAAATAAAGAAGTGACCTGCGGATCAAGAGAGTATTTGCTTTTCTAGGTCCAGTCTGTAAAGGGAGACAGACCTGCCAAAAGTCTTCATGGAAAAGAGAGAAGCAGAGGGCACCACCATGGTGCGGGTCCACCAGACACCGAATGAAAAATAAGGTAGGAAGGGATTTTTTAATCAGGAACTGGAACAACCAACCAAAGCACAAGATGTAGTGAAGTACTGCAATTACTCAGCTACGTTACAGGAAATTTATTTCGGAGCACAGGTTGTCCAGCAGCCTTGGAGCGTGTTGGTGACAGCAGCAAGGACCACAGTTTGGATGTGGGATGCTCCAGCACTGAGAAGCCCCCTAAGATAAGGAAGGCAAAAGACAACTTTAACGAAGGTGATGAAAACAACCTAATAAAGACAAAAGACTTGGAAGGAAGGACACTTAAAGATCGCTGAGGCTTGATGGTGCAGAAGGACCAACAGCTGCAAGCCGAAGGAGAAAAGAAGGACGGGGAGCAAACATCTCCTTAGAGCAATGATGTGAGCGAAAACCATCCCAGTGCAGAAAAAAACCTCGGAATGAAGCTGGCTCGGTCACAAGCTGCTCAGTGATCTCAGACTCAAGAAGGACACATGTACACAGCCAGCATACCCTGTGAGTATAAAAGAATAACAAACGCTGGGAAACAAGTGGAGACTGAAGAAAAAAATGACTTGGAGCTAGCGAGGGTAGCAAGAAAAGGTTCCACAAGTCCATTTGTAATAACAAAAAACCCAGGCAAAACGCTGCTCCACTGCTCAGCAGAGCAGAAAAGCTGTTGACAGACGATGCCACGAAAGTTGAAGGATTTAATGTCTTTTTTTTTTGCTACAGTACTCACCGTCCTCACCTTGCTGCATTCAACCAGCAGCTAATATCAGAGGCAAATAACCAAAATCTCAAGACAGAATAGGGCAAGAACACGTTGGAAAGTGCTTATAAAGATGAGATATTTTCCAGCTGGCTGGCCCAGCTGAAATCCATGCAGGTATACACGGGTAATTGGCTGAAGCAATCTCTTTAAGGACCTCTGTCTTTGAAAGCTCACCGAGGATGGCGAGGTGCTGTTTGGAAAGGGCAAACGTCGCAGCTACTTTTAAAACAGCATAAAGGGAGAGAAAGAGAATTACAGATCAGTCAGTTTAACTTTGATGCCTAAAAAATAAGATAAAAGATCAAATGATTTCCACACACATGAAAGCACCGAGACTTGTGAGGCGCAGAGAGGTTCTCTCGGGGCGTAAGGAGACCTCCTAACTCCGTTCCTACCAACGGCAGGCTGGGGAGCGAACGCTCCGCTGCTCGTTCCAGCAACGCCCATGTTTAAAAGCCTTCGTACCGCTGATCGCGTCATCGGCACGGACAAATCTTTCACGCTATTCTCTTCAGCCTTCGGGGATCCTTCCATGTAAATCAGGATGCTGAATCCCACGCAGATGAAGCATTTGAAGAGAATTTTCCAGGATTAAGAGGCATCTCTGGAGTCCCCTTGGACCCAACGTGAGCGTTCGGTGCTCCCAGGGAGCGGGTGCGGGAGGCTGTCACTGCCACCACCTGACCTTCATTCACAGCTCAGTCATCTCCATGCTCTCCTTAGCAAAAATACTTTGATATACAGGTTTCTGGACTCACATCTTCAAAAAAATCAACAAAAAACCCCCACCCACACAATTCATTATTCTAGGAAAAGTGCACTTATTAGATATCTCCCAACGGGATGGTAAGAACCATGGCATAATAAGTCTGTGGACAAGAAATGCATTCCAGAGAGCCCGTGAGTGATTTTTTTTTTTTTGTAGCAATGCTGTAAGGTTTTCCTGTTTCATTTAAGAAAGTACAGTACAAAAATACATGTATTTACATATATCTATATAAAAATCAGATTGCTCGGTTAGAGGAATCACATCTCAGATTAAACAAAAGACCTGAAAGCCAATGTCCCTCTGACCCACTGCACTCTGGTAGAGATGTCCCTCCTTCCCGGGGCGCCCAGTTTTCAAACGTGGTACGGCACAGGGAGTGAGCATTTGTTCCCGTTTCACTGTTGTTTCAGCAGCCGCTTCTCGCCATCCTGACATTCTGTCAGGTGCTCACTACAGTAAGGAAATAGTCAAAGAACATTCTTTGGGTTCCTGCCTCCGTGAGAGCTACGCTTAATGCAGACAAACCTTCTCAACCTCTTCACGCCGCAATGCCGGAGAGGCTGGTGTTGACGGAGCAGATAGAAAAATTCTGCCTCCAGGCCCACACGTGAAACCACTCCAACTGGTTTCAGAGAAACATTCCCGCATCAGCTCCGACTCCCACAGCTCCCGCTCCGTATGCAGGATCAGGTGCCTCTCCTCCATCAGCACGGACCACGAATAGCTCCACTGAAGCCAGGGGGATTTTGCTGAGGCAAACCTCTCGGAATAAGGACATGAAGCTATGAATAGTTATTCAAAAGGAAAACATATGAGAGCAAAACGTAATCTGCTCTCGAGAGGATAACGCAAGATCCACAAACGGCATCAAGACAAACATTTTGCCCTCTAAAGCAAGGAGCTATTTAAAGAACAAACACGCCAACAGAAAACCATTAGTAGAGTTTTCCTGTAACACAAACTTTTGGTACACTTAGCCTGTTATTTCTATTTAAAAGTGTCTTTTTTTCCTACAAAATAAATATTTAACCAAATAATTCCATATTGATCAATATGGAAAGCTAAATTCACAACTTAAAACAAAGTTATGAGCAAAAGCACAGTATCTGAAAATGTCTGGGGAACTGAGAAATTCTCTCCTAGGACTTGCAACAAGGCTGAGCACTGTTATTTTGCAATCCACGCGCAATTTATTTCCGTAGCAGGAAAAATATTAGCCTCACAAACATCTTTAGTTAATCAGAAGCTATGTAATCATGAGAAAATTAACCTGATTCCAAGGAGATGTATAAAGTTCAAATTAGCATTCACGCTGGATTGTCAGAGATGTATTAAATCTCTAATTACAGTCATCCACAGCTGCTTCCACTGCAGAAAATAACGAATCGCCCAGTGAGAACTGGTGTCCATGAAATGGAGAGAAGAGGCCATCTGCTGTGGAGCTGTGCTCCGACTTCACGCTTTGAGCACGGAGAGCTTGATCTTCTCTGACACAGTCTGGGTGTGGATTTATGGCTACGAGCAATCCAAATATCCACCTCACCAACCAGAAAGGATAAAAATAAAAAAAAATGATTACGATTTATGGTTTTAAATGATGCATTTTGGTTTCTTCCCAAAGACAGCGCTTGTGACTCATGTCTTAAACAGACTTATTGAAATGTCCTAGAACGAGAAGCAAGTCAGTCAACAAAATCTGTAATGTAAAAATTCCACGTTCTGGTCTCCCTCCCACTCCCCTCAACGTTGGTCACCCAGAAACGGGTGACACCGCGGTGAGGGTACGCAGGGATGCTGGCACCGTACTCCTTAGCTAGGACACGGAGCAGAAGAGGTGAGAATAAATGCCAAATGATTATTTTTCATCTTCCAGTGAGGGAGTGGATAGAGAAATTCTTGTACAAGTCTTTTTTTAATAAGTAATTTTAATTAATTAAAAGTCATTTTGAAAAATCAGAGACAGAGTCTTCCACAGCCCTTGGAGGTCAATTATCCTGCCGCGAGAGGAGAAATTCACCTGCCACTGAAAATGCTCACGTTATTTCCAGTCCGAACCCGCTACTAGCTGTGACTTTCAGCCACCGAACCAAGCACAGTGTCTGCTCACCTACACGCCTTTTTCTCATGTAAATACATGCAAATTGATCAAATCACCCCATCATCTTCTCATTGGCAAACTCCAGAGATGGAGCCCGTTGAGCCGCACGTTATTACACCTCACGTCATCCTGCACCTTCCTGATCTGTTCAAGCATTAACGTGGCTCTCCTTTGAACACTCCCATTCTCCAACTTCCTTCTTCAGTGGTAAGCATCACACCAAGACCTACGGATACCAAAACCACTTCCCTACTTTTATTAACCATTTGCACCATCGCATTGGCTCACCATTGCCTTGGGCTCTCATGTACATCAGGTAGCCCCTAAATCCTTTTAATGACCTACAATATTAGATATCTAGACTTACAGTTGATTACACTGAAAGGTATGCTACTTGTATGCATTCACCCAACAAACGAGTAAAATTTCTCTGGATTGTTAAAGGAACATCATTATTTATCACTTCTCCAATCTTTAATGAAATTATGAAGTCACATCCCTACAAGAGTCAGGACTGAACACACCCACTCAACAACTTCTATTTATAATTACCCTGAAGTCTATCATGCAACCCAAGTTTAATCCCTTCAATATACACCTTATTGATTTGAAAGTATTTAAAATAGGATGTCAAAACACATGTTCTTCTTGTAAGTTTTGGCTGACTGCTATTAAAACTGTTATTATTGACGGAAACAATCAAATGCTTTGATTCATACCGCCTACTCACAAAGAAATAAAGTATATTCTCACCAGCGAACCTGGATGATGGGACGGAGTGCACCCACAGTAGCTTTGCAGATGATACAAAACTGGGAGGACACTGGAGGTTACAAAGGGAACTGCAAAGATCTGCTCCTGGGGATGAACAACCCCATGCACCAGTACACACTGGGGGCTAACCAGCTGGAAAGCTGGTTGAAGAAGGACCTGGAGGTCCTGGTGGACAACAAGCTGATGAAGAGCCAGCAATGAGCCGTAGCAGTAAAGAGGGCCCACAGCACAACGGGCTGCGTTAGGGAAAGCATTGCCAGCAGGTCGAGAGAAGTGATCCTTCTCCTCTGCTCAGAACTGGTGAGATGCATCTGGAATACTGGGTCCGGGGCTGGGCTTCCCAGTAGAGCATGGACATACTGGAGTGAGTCCAGTGAAGGGACATGAAGATGAATAAGGAATTGAAGCATCTGTTGCACACAAACTGAAATACGGCAAATCCCATTTAACAATAAAAAAAGCTTCCTTCCATGGTGAAGGTGGTCAGACACTGGGGTAGGTTGCCTGGAGAGGCTGTGGGGTCTCCATCCTTGGGGACAGCCACAGCCCAACTGGACGTGTCCTTGAGCAACCTGCTCTGGCTGGCGTTGGACCGGACGATCTCCAGAGGCGCCTCCAGCCTCAGCCCTTCTGTCACTCCGTAAAAATATTTAAATTCATTGGGATGGCTACTCCACCCAGAATATTTATTCTGGTTGTTTAGGCAACAGCACATAGGCACCCCAAAATGTTTAGTAAATGTACGAAAAATAATGAGAAAGAGAGGAGTTATTACCCTAATAAAAGGAAATGCATTAGCACTAAAATTGCGAATGCAAAGCCACAAACTCTGAATCTTAATTGTGCTAGGAAGCCAGTTATTATTCATGTGCTTTTTAGGAGAAGAATTAAGATTAGTGGGTGAATTAAACTGAAAATTAGCCACAGACAAAGCACTTATTTTATAACGCTCCTGGTTAGTTTTCACACATAAGAAGGTGAAACTCATTGTAAAGGCGATGTGTTTCATAAACCCTGGAAAACACAAGCGCCGACAGAAAAGACGAGCAATAATTACGACTGCCACGTCCACATGGCTATATCTAACGGACGTTAATATTTGGCACATGAGACTAATACCTCTATTTGCCAAAAGGCATGATTTAGCTAATGGAACAAAGGAAAGTATGTCTGAATGAATTACGGAAAAAAAAAAAAATCAGGTATGTCAAGATTTAACTCAATTTTTATGCTAATTGCTTGTAACTATTAACATAGATGAGCTGAATATTAAATTAGGAAATGTTTAAAAAGGTTTAAAAATGCATTAAAATACTTATCCATTACCAGCTAACAAGCAGAAAAATCTGGGTCGCAAATTGCAATTTATGGTCTTAAGTGATTAATAAACATAAATGCCTCTGCTTGCATTCGGTGAAGACCTGCCAGAAAAATTTCACCCACCCAGGAAGAACTGCAACATTTTCTTACATTACTATAATCAAATCCGAGCAATGGGGGATGATTTATTTTTTTTTATATTGGCATTAAAAAAACAGAAGCAAGAGAAATAACACTGAAAATAATGGTTGAAATGTCAGAAACCCACCTGACTTTTGTACAAAAGTATTGAGCTGCTCATGTTGCAAGCCAGGCATCAAGCATTTTTTTTTGATACAGAAAAATAAAGCATTTTGTATTTTACTGAGCTCATCAAATTCAACACAGAAGGTGAAAAAAAAAAATCAGTTTTGCAAAATGGCTGCAACTTTGTGCAACTCCCAAGAAAACGATGTTTAAAGCTTTGCCAGCGTAACCTTGCATCAACGCAGATCCTGAGATGAAAGCCTTCAGCGGCAATTAAAGCGCCTTAAAACCACTCCGGGGGATTTCCACAGGTGCTCCTGTGCAGATGCTTTTCCAAATAGCAGCGGGATACAGGCTGGTTTATGAAGAATCAGTTTTACCGAAGGCTTTCATTCTGCTGCTTTAGTTGAGGGAAAAATGTATTTACAGCCTATTAGACTCAGTTAAAGAGCAAGAAGCTTTCTTCTTTGCCGTTGTTCTCTCCCTCCAAGCAAAGAAAGAGTGAGTCGAGTGGAATATTTCAGTCTAAACGGTCTCTCCTGATTTGGAGACATCACCTTCCGACAGGCAGAAATCATCACAAGAACCCGAGCTATTCGGTCTGAGAATCAGTTCGTTACGCAAGGAGACCAAGAAGGTTCTGTGTTCACCTGCTTAGAATTTTACCAAAATTCCACCATCTGGTCAGAAACCGGTATTCTATTTTTGATTCTTAAACAGCTTCGGCTTGATACCACCTTGGTCACGCAGAGCAGGGGAATGCATGCGCAAGGCGCTTGTACTTCTCAAGATGTCTCCGGGACAGAGCAAGGCATTGCCATCAGGTGACGGATGAAGAGATCAGCACACGACTCACCTTATATTCACCTGGGAATTCGCATTTCTTACGACACCCAGCGCAGGAGCGTAGCAGTATTGCTCACGTCCTCGTTGTACCCACCATCCGTCTGACCGGCGGTGTGAGCCGTGCTCAGAGGAACGCTGGGCAGGACTGGTAGACCGGGGCTCGCTGCGCTCCTGACCGTTAGGTTTAGCTGCAGTAACTGGTACAGATGGCTCACACGGAGCTGTTCGGTATTTACAGGGTCTCCCACAGAAAGGCAGGTGCACGGACACCGAGCTGGAAGTTGCTCCTCAGGGTTTAGGTCATGGCTCCTTTTCCCAATACTGAGCCCAGCGCTCCCGAATGAAGTATTTCTGTAAACTATTCCAGGACAATTTCAAACCTCCAAAGCTTAGCAAGGAGGAAATGGACAGGAATTTTCAAATAACTTCAGAGTGTTAACATATAAAGTGCTATTATTTTGCCTTCCACAGTCATAAATCTCTTGCATGTCACCCCCTTATAGGGACCCAGCACACCCAAAACACCGCAGCAGCCGGCAGCACGTCACCTGCTTCTGCTCTGGAGCAGGAGCTTTGACCAGATGTTGGCCTCTGGAGCCCAACAGCCAAGTCCAGTCCTGATAAGGCTTTTACTAAACAGGGTACGTCTAACGCTGGATGCAATTCTTAAGCTTTCATTTAGGACTGACCTTATAAAAATTCTGTATTAAGAAATGACAATAATTACTAGTCCCATGTTACATCCAGTGCTGTGATGAGAAGGAGATAAGAATCGAGATAAACCACTTTGGCGTGAGAAAGGAAGAACGCGGAGCCGCAGAGCCTCAGGGTTAATCCAAGCAGTTCTGCTGCGCCGTTCGCTCTGAGGAGCCGGAGGGATGAACGAATGGATGACACAACCGCAATTTGTTCCAGCCATATTTACCGGAGTCCCCCGCTGCCTCTTCAAAAGCTGGAACAAACCCTGCACACAAACAGTTAACGAGGAAAATGTGACCGTGTAGTCCTTGAAACGATTTACCGCAGGGGCCTGATGACATTTTCCTTCAGTGATGTATACGGAAATTAAAATTTGTGAAGGTAACGACTTTGAGGTTCAATGATCTCTGTTTTCATGCAATTATGGTTCTTTTGCTGAGGTCTTCCCCTTGCTTCAGACTTGAAAAGGCCACTGTATTGACCCAGGTTGAAAATAATGAGCTGGGAGCTACGGAGGAAAGCGCCACATTCACCGTTTATGTAAAGCTAATCCAGTGCCGGTCAAGAATAAAGCAAACTTTTGTCTCCTCTCTGTGTGTGCTACTGTAACACCAGTCTGCCAGGAAAAAAGATTTTTCTTGCCCGTCAGACTTTGTGATCATGTGCGTGATAAGCAGCTGAAACACAAGATTATGGTACAACATGGCGTTTAAAAAGGCTGCCGGAGTCCTAAGATGTATAGAGGAACGATTGATTGTGGTAAAGTTATTATGGAATCGTTAATGGAAAACTGGAATTTGAGAATCAAAAGAACATAAACTCTCATGGAGAACCGCGTTACTCTGAAATCTCTACTCTGCCACCAAAGTAACCCCTGCAGAGAAGGAAACCTTCCCTCCGACGAGGAATGCACGTTAACAGGTCAGATAGGTAAGGTGCAGAGAAGGCTATAAGAGATGCTTTAGGGACTCCACCACTACGAATGACGCTACACAAGCAGCTGCTGAGGGCGTGAAGAGGTACTACCTGCATGTGAAGCATGCCAGACCCTTCATAAACCCAAAATTATCTCCAGGATTACAGTAAAGAGACAGCCAGGCTAGGTGTTGTTCTGCCAAGAGCGCACAGATGTTGTCTAGGTTGACAGAGAGATTGGATCGCAGCTCCTCTTCCTAAATAGAGGAGGAATAAGGGGAAGTTTTCGTACAGCAGCAACTGAGGAGATAAAGAATGGTCTTAGCAGCATCTCCCCCCAACTCCACTCAGTCCATCCGGCCACAGAAGTGTCTTCTCTTTGGGATTCTGCACTTCTGTGTGCTGTTTTGTCTCCCAAGTTGAAGGACTTAAATAAAACACCTTCTTCAGTGAGAAAACACAAACCTTCCAGAGTGGGCAGAACTGATGACAGAGAGTAATTATATAAGCCACTTAATAAAATGGCACAGACTCAAAGACAGGGACTTCATTAAACAGACAAGCAGCCATTTGGAATCCATAAAGAGTTTCCAAAGCCTGTTCATCTTCTAGTGCCATTTCACGACGTAAACACTGAGAGCAGTACCCTGCTGAGAAGGGGAGGCATACATCCAGTTCGGATAAACACCAATGCCTGGATGTTATTATTGCTTCTCTCTAAAAATGTATGTGGTTAAAGAATAAGAAAAATTTCTCTTGCTTGTGTGATCAACAGATCTTTGCTTGCTGAGCCCAAATGCCCGTAAGCACACAGGGACCAGCTAACGCTCTTGGTAGACGCACGCACAGAGCACACCGCGAAGCGGGCAGCACCCGCCCACAGAGAGAAGTTTGCATTGGGTTGGAAAGGCAAACGCGCAGAGTGAGGAGAAGCCTCAGGGGTTTCCACCTCCTTTTTCAATCTTACCCTTAATTGGAGAGCCAAATTGTTCACTTGTTTTCTTTAAGGAGCGTCTGCCCTTCCAGCACATCCCTCAGTTCCCGTTCTCCGCTCTGGATTTCCGTTGTGCTCCAACGTTTTGCCTGCACGCATTCATGGAGGCAGCAACAAAAGCAGAATGGCATCTGCCTTTGGAGGGATTTCTGTGTCGTTCACATCACTTAAGTGCCTGACCAGCCACATCACAGCATATTAAAAAAAGAAGGGAAAATACGGAGGAAAGAGGCAGAGGTAGGAAAAAAAACCAAAGGGATACTAATTGAAGGGAGAAGAGTAAGTAAAGGGGAATGAAGTTCAAAAAGGGAAAGATTAAACCAATGCCAGGGACCATTTAAATGACAGTTTCCTGGAACAGTTTAATTAAATAAGACAGTACACAGTAATTTCGTTTCTCTAGCTGATTAGGACAAGGGGCTGTTAATTGCACTTATTAACAAGGCAGAAGGTCAAGTAGATTGCAGGCTATTTACATCATCGAATAGAGGGAGAAAGGCGGGCTGAGCAAGGAAATGATTCAGCCAAACGACTTGTTGCCGAAACCCTGGGGCTGGGTTCAATGGTTCAGCAAACACCTCTTTCCTCGTGTTAGCTCCAGAGTTTAACGCCGTTGCGGAACAAAACCACCAAACACAAAATTAGAAAATCAAACACGCACGGGAAAAAAAAAAAAAACCAAACAAAAAACAAACAAAAAAACCCCCAACCCTCAAACATGAGCAAAATAATTCCGATGCAGCTTTGAACGCACGTACCCTGGAACGTGACGGTACGCGGATTTACAGGTGGGCAGCAGCAGAGCTCTGCTACAAGGCGAGAGCTCTGTTGGGGACGTGCTGCCTCTCTGTCTACTCTAACCACAAACGCACGCTCTGAGTCTTAGGAGAACATTAAAGAATATGTTGTAGTCGTCAATTTAGTAGTTTTTATATCTCTATGCGTCATCACTACACCTAAACTGGGATATTCCAGCAGCATCAGAATTAAACTTACAGCCGTGACCAGTGTTACTCCATACGGGGACAGAACCAGCAGGCTCTACCAAGTGAGACTTATTACATGTTCAAACAGCTTCTCTTCCTTACTGCTTTACTTTGCAATTTCGTACCATTTTCAAGAGCAGCCGCAGCGTGGATTAAATGTCCATGATATCACGCTAAAAAAACTTCAAAGACGCAACTGAAGTTATTCTGCTTCTGCATTAGAGCCTCCTTGAAAAAGCTCCTGGTCTGAAGAGATAACAGCACAGCTTTGATTTGAAGCCTTTTGTACTGCTCAGCGTGTTTGTATATTAAAGCGACGCAGCCTGAAGTTTTCAGATTTCACGGCGAGCCTCGAGACGACAAGAAGCACATACCTTGTTATCAGGAGTACGTGGCGAAACAACTTACGCAACAGAGCTTAATATTTTGGAAAGTTCCCCAAAATATTCAACCTTTAACTTCCAGGGCTTTAAACAGAAATTTAAGCAAACTGGAGCCAACATTTCTAAAGAAAAACAGATTTGAAATTCAGAGAAACCCAGCCACAGCTGATGGAAAAGTTCCTTCCAGGCTTATTTGCCACGGAGTTACTCTTACAAAGCACGGTGCGTGTACCCTGCGGTCGGCAGCTCAGGAATAGCGGTGCATCCTTTACCCCAGGGAACACGCATCATCTTTCGGATCGTCACTTTTTCAGCACTCCAGCGCACAATGCCGCCTCGTGAGAAGGAGAACGTGGCTCAGATTTTCACCAAAAGCAACAGCAAAGCGTAATACGGCTGTTCCCTCTGAACCAGATTAACACGGCTAACGAGCAGCTTACCTCACAGCCTTCGCTGTCAAACGCTCACTGAAATACCTGCCTCTTGTGAATAAATTAGTGGTCTTATTCCGATTCAGTTAGCTACCGGCCTCTGAGGTATATAGCTGGAAGTTGGTGAGATCAAGATCATTTTCTCAGCAAAAAGGGCTGGTAGCAAATCGTTCTTTTGCTGTCACTCAGGATTTGATTTATAATTTCCTGTATTCATTGATTTTCCTTTCCCAAACTCTCAGCATTTGGTCTCTTTGGTAAGATACCGTGCTCTGTCTCTCAGCCCGGTGCTGTGCCCTGACCTCAGTATCCCTCCCCGAGGATGGACAAGCTCTGGGTTTCCCTCTCCCCTCTCTTCATTACCCATACTCCACCTGCACAAGCGCTATTCTCTTCCTCCTCGTTTTTTCCACGCCACACAACTGATGGAAGATAGAACAGCTGAACGCACGCTGAGCTGGACGTGTGTACCGCAAACGGCTCCACTCAGAGAGCCTGGACCGCTGCCAGGCGCACACACAGCACTGTGCGCTGAACGCGCAACGAATACCGTCTGCTGCCCTGAGGATTTACAAATCCCACCTCTCCTGCAGTGCATTTCCTTGCTGCTATACACTTCTAGGTCCTATCACTGAAACCAAATCAGCTGCAATCTTTACGCTGACGACTTGCCAAACCACTGTGACTCTCCAGAGCTTTCTCAACTAAAATCCAAGTCAGATAGCTTGAACACTGACTTGGGGATATTGCAAGAGAAAACAGTGGAAGCATAGCTCTTAACCTTCTCCTCTCATCCTCTTATCCCAGAGATGAGGAGAACCCCAGTATTATTCTTAGAAAGATGTATCCCGGGTGTTATCTCCCACCTGGCTCTGTTTACGGTTCTTGATAACTCAACCACAGCTCATCACCTAAAGATGCAGCTGCTTTTAAACCCACCTAGGTAACGCATTCCTTCCAGGCACTGCACAATCTCAGCTTCACACTGTCATCTAGCTTTCCGTCCAACCTTTCAAAACGCTGCTGCAATATTGCTTCTGCAACATCACTGGAAACTCTCTGTTTTCAGCAGAAGGAGATACTAGAGGGATGAACTGCGGTGAAACCAAAAGAGAAGAGCAGGGTGGAAAAATATGCTGCTTGAAGCATCTCGACAGATCAGGACAAAAATGTGAGAAAATAATTTAGAGCAGGAAGCTGCTGGAGTCAAGGCTTTCGGCACCAAAACGCAGGCTGTTTCTTGGTGACTAAAGTTGGGACACAAACAGAGAATGAGAAAACAACATCTGAAAGAATCTCAGAGCGGTGAGTACGGTTGAAAGAAATGGTGCCAGAACTGAGAAAAAAAATGGATAAAACAGGATTGGAGAATGTTGTGGGTGTGACAGAAACTCATCTAAATAGAGAAAAATAAAATACCAACAGGAAATGTTGGGGGAAAAAAAGCCTTGGCAGACACACAATGTGTAGAAGACTGAAAAACCAATTTTGGAGCCAACACAAAAACTCAGAAATTAGAAGTGAATGCTGCTGCTAAGAGCATCTCCAACTTCTGGGAGGCTTTCTGCCGGCAAATCCCCAGGTTCTGGCATCATTCCGTGCCCTGCCAGGTATGAAGCCACCACATAAACATAGCTGGACTTCACTCAAGAAGAAACCTGCAGTTAAAGGTGACTCTGCCAGCCGCAAAGCGACAGAGAAAGCCCCGTGCCAATCCCTCTCGCGGTGTACATGCCAGCTCAGTAGTTCAAAACCAGATCAGTTCACCTTGCTTGGCCTTTTGATTGAATTTGGCTATTTTTAATCCATCCCATTATAGAAAGGAGAAAATCCGCTGCAAAATAACACTGAGAAGGAGCCTTACCTTAAAGAGCTATGGATCCTTATAGATACAAAAACCAAATATCCTGGGAGGAAAATGCATTAATCTGAGAGCAAATTAATCTGATGAGCTAAACTGTGTTGCTTTTCTAGGCAAAAGTGCTGTTTTAAGGAAACATTTCATTTTGTTTCCCACCCAGGAGACTGTCGTGGTTTAACCCCAGCTGGCAACTGAGCACCACACAGCCGCTCGCTCACTCTCCTCCCTGGCTTCGCAAAATCTCAGAACAAAACATATAAACAAGAAGTCCAAGAAAATTTAATCAGGGCTACTTCTGAACTTCCTGTCTCAATTTCTGAGTCCATAAACTTGCTTCATCTCACATGTAGGTGCAATATTTTCAAAAAGAGCTTTTTAGTAAACTGATAAATTGAATTTGCAAGAGTGATGACCATAGAAAATCATGACAAAGTGCTTGACATTTCCTGACACTTAAAAAAATATTCTGACAAAATCTGTTCTTCTAAAGTTTTGCAATAAACTCTACTGCTTGAAATAAGGTAGAAATCAAAGGGGAACATGATAAAGAAATAAACCCCCAATTTTGGGGGTAATTTACACACAGCTTCTAAATAAAGTGCTTGGAGCATCCCATTCCTGGAGGTAGCACAGCAGCGTAATTTAATTCTTTCACAACTGCACAGGCGGAGGCTGCAGCAGGCAGAGGTAGAACTGAAGGAAGAGAAAGCAGCTAGTCAGTCTGCCTCAACTATCATTCATAAATCAAAATAAACCCCACTGTATTTAGATTGCTGGTACAGAAAATGCTTTATAAATAAATAAAATCTCAGCTTACAGATCCTCCGTCAACAAGGAAGCGACGCAAAACATTATGAATGCCAACAGCCTATCCAGGGCTTTGTTTGCAGGTTTATTTTAGACGCAGGGAAAATTTTTTACAAGGTTCCTCTTTGATGTATCCCTTTTAGGATGATCTTGAGAGATATTTTTTGAAAGTACTGTTCATCACAAAACGGGACAGGATGTTTGTACATTTTGTATTTGAAAATGGAATTCTTGTATCCTGGAACAAATCACAGCGTCTGATGTTCAAAACACATGCTTTTCACGGTAGCTACCAGAATAAAAGTTGGAATAGCATTCAACCCATGACCGGTGGAAAAAAACCATTCCTGGTCCAAAATCCAGCCTCTGGTAGGTCTTTACAGTCCCACTGTCATCAACGGTCAACGAGTACACAGAGACACGGCTGGGACCTTGGGAAGCAGGCGCTGCATACGCTAAAAAAAGTAACATTGATGTAAGATTGGAAAACAACAAACTACAAATGACTGGAAACCCAAGAACCTCTGAAAATGCAAGTGCTTTGGGAGGAGAAAGGATGTGGGAAGCCAGGAGTGTGACCACCGCTGCATTTGCAGCTGGAAAAACACTAACTCCAACGAAAGCCCCATGGCCATGCTTTTGTTGTGGTTGCATTAATAAGTTCTTCATTACCTCTTCTTATGATGGAATGACTGAAAGGTCTTGTGTTAATAAATCTTGTGTTACCTCTATTGCTTCTCCTATTACAATACCTCTGCGAGCACGAAGAAATATTTTTTCCAGCTTTGTTTCCCTTGCCACCGAATCCAAACATCCCATAATGAGGAGTTCTAATAATAATATTTACTAGGAAGGGACTCGCCAGCTTTTAGGAAGAGTCCTCGTATTTCTGTATCGAGCCACCAGGAAATTTATAACACTAAAACCTTCTCATCATCATTGCTAGCGTTGGTTTTGTCCAAGAAAGCCTCCCAACGGGTACTAGCTGGACTGAAATGCTGGAGTGCTCTTTGGCACTTTGTCCGGATGCTAATTTATTGAGTATGCCCAGAATACAGAGCTTTGTTGTCTGTTTTAATAAACTATTGTTTCTTAATTGCATTGTATGTAATACACTTACAATGTCCAATATACAGCATGTACAACACTGGCCCAGGTTGCCCGGAGAGGTGGTGGATGCCCCATCCCTGGAAACATCCAAGGCCAGGTTGGCCGGGGCTCTGAGCAACCTGATCTGGTTGGAGATGTCCCTGCTCCGTGCAGTGGGGTTGGACTGGACGGGCTTTAAAGGTCCCTTCCCACCCAAACCATTCCATGATTCTATGATTTTCCTTTCAGTGCAGCCTCAAGGATTGGGAAGGAAACACGAAGAAAGAATCACAGCAAAGTGAGTTTGCCCAAAGGGCTTGAAAGTGAGCAGGAGCGCAGCTTGGTTATGTGAGATTGGAAAAACACTCCTTACAGACTGAGCAGTGTAAGGAGAAATCACAGATTTCTTTCACGAATCTCAGGGGAAAGGATTAGGAGAGTGGAGGGCACAGAGTACACGTACCTGCACAGAATATCTGTAACTATACACGCTTCTCTACCAGCACAGCGCGCGCACAAAGCTGGTCCCCACTAACCACCATCTCTCCTTCACGAAGCACAAGAACAGCAAAGCCCAAATATAAAACAAATGTTCAGTAGGCCAGTGCTAATATAAGAATTGATGCATTTCTCCTAAATAAAGAACCAGAGACAGGAGACCTTAAATCGCAGAGACATCTATATGAAGAGATCAGCAAGAGTTAAGAACCAGTTATCTCACTAACTGCAAGAATTTCAGGGGTAGTGACACTGGTGTACTTCAAATAACTGCTGACAGCTGTAAAATAAAGCACTGCACTAGGGA
The DNA here is from genome assembly GCF_036417535.1 of Chlamydotis macqueenii. Lineage (NCBI taxonomy): Eukaryota > Metazoa > Chordata > Aves > Otidiformes > Otididae > Chlamydotis > Chlamydotis macqueenii. The sequence goes on along the minus strand of NC_141564.1, from coordinate 25,274,646 downwards.
AAAAAAAGCAGAAGAAAAAAAAAACTGATAAAAGAGTAGGAAATTATTTATGAGTAAGTGAAGAAGAAGTCATCTGGCGCAGCTAGGAAGGTCACTCCATAGAGGAAGAGATAAAGGCAGAGCCGGTTCACTCGCTGCACTTGATCAACCAACAAAGGAAAATGAAAGGAGATGTAAGAACAGCCCGGCCCGGCAGCACGGCTGAGATGTTAAGGACAGCCAGACTACGTACAGCAACAAGAGCAGCGCTGAGCTGGACTGCAGTCCTCCAGACAGAACTCCGAACGGCAGAGCTTTCAAAACCAGGAGGAGAAGCAGGAGGTCGAAACCAGAGAGGACAGATCTCGCTGGCTAGCATAAACCTTGGGCTTCTGCAGGTCTGGAGATCTGGTGGAGGACAAGGGGGCATCAGCTGTGGCTCCGAAGGCAGATGCTGCCAGCCTCCTTCAAACAAGTGACATGGGGACCCTGCTTAGAGTGTGAGAAGGCTCGTGCTTCACTGAGAAACCTGATGCGAACATCTTATCTACCGACTTTATTTAAAAGCCATCAAGTCTCCAACCAAAAGGACAGGACAAAGAAAATTAAAAGCAGTTATGAGAAGGCCTCATCTATAGCCTGCTTCCCAAGTTTTACAGCAAAACGCTTCAGGGAATTCAAAAGCATAAAACTGTAAACTGTGTAGTAACGGCAAGCAGAGCAGGACACCACCAAATAACGCACCAGAAAACTACCAGTACGGGTCAATACTTAAGACTAAAGTCCTACTGGTATTTTACTACCAAAAGGGCTCTCAACAGTTCCCCGCACTGGAAAAAAGGTTTGTTCTTCATTTCAGTTACAACGCTTGTGATGAGGGGCAATCCGGCTTCCAGCTCAGGTTAGCAGCTGAAATGACTTCCTCGTTATTTTAACCCATTTTAACCAATTCAGGCTAATGGAAAGAAATTGCCCTCCAAGTTACGGCTGACTGCAGAACCCGCATCTGCAACGGCCGTGTCTTGGGAAAAGCCACAACGTTATTAATAATAAAGGATGAAAATAAGATAAAGATACTTCTATTTAAAAATATACGAACGCCAGTAACTCTCTCCCCATGTCTGAATTGTTATTCCCCTCATGAACAGCTTTTCACAGCTTATTTAAATTCACATATTGTCTCTGCGGTAGACGTAGCGTTGGAAAAATAATTACGGAAGATGACAAATGAAGTAAATCATACCCAAACTGTGGCTATAAACCAAAAGAAGGCGTCCGCTTCATGTCTGATGTTTTGAGGTATTTTTAAGACTAGGAAGTTCAGAGGTTAATCCAATAAATATAATGGTATTTGCCAGTTTTAGAACCCACGTAACATCATTCTTAAATACACCACAACCCACAGCATCTACAGAGAAATGCAATTTATCCCGGCAATGGGAAAATCCTGCTCAAAGCCCTTCTAGAAAAAGCCTGCACAAGTTAAAATTTAATGAACCGACTGCAGAAAAAGGATTTGGAATTTATTAGAAGTCCAGACTTGCTGAAATGAAATAGCTGTTTAATTCCGAGTTCTCGGATACCAGGTTCTGAGTCAGAAGATTAAAATCTTGCGAAAGAGGCGAAGCTGAGCTCGGACCCGAGAAGGCTCCTCGGAGCAGCGGAGATGCAGGTTTGGTGGTGATGACGCGGGTATCGATTCCTGTCACGTTATAAACAGCTCACATCAGCTCCTGGCAAATCGCAGGAACGACAGCACTAACGTACTAAAAAGCAATTATACCTTATTCTGCTTCCAGCAGGCAGATCCACAAACAGTTGGTATTTATTACTTCTTCTCCACTTCATTAAATACGGGATATTATAGAAGGGAAACAACAGCAGCGTAACTATTGTTTACATCTCACCCAGCACTGGTTTTACGTACCAGAGGGAAGAGAAGTTAAATCACCAGAATTATGGAAATTAAAATACAAACTGCTTGGCATAAGGTATTCCTGACTATAGGCGAAGGTTAGCGCTGCTGTTTATTTTACTGCCGCACCTAAAGGCTGAACCCCAGAGAAATAAACCGGGACTCGTGAAGGGAGAGCATCTCTACTCTGAGATTTCCTCTCGGGGGAATGAGGGCGAGGGCACGGCCCCGTCCCATCGCCGTCCGCGCACATCCTCCCTCCTGCCTTCAACAGATCCACAACTTCCAACGTCTCCTTCAGGAGTATGGAGCTGGAGGTGAAATCACAACCGTGCATTTTAATTTAATCAGGCAAAATGATTTTTTTTTTCTGCTGTTAATGCAAAATTAGCATCACATTGTACCTTAAGCTGCCACTGAGGAAGGGAAAAAAAAATACAAAAAGATACAAATTAAATCCGCAGCTACAGCTACGAACGGCGTAGAAACCAAGCGTTTGGGGAAAGCGCAGAACACGCTACAAGAATCAGCAACTTAACTCCAGCATCTTTGAACTTAGGGGATTACAGCCTTCACAATGTTCTTGAATGCTGCTTGGATGGGTGCTTTTGTAAACACCCTCAAAACATTTTAAGCCAACTAGTAGATTAAATGGCATTTTCCTGCACTCGCTGTATTTGTGAGCGCATATATCTCTTTGCGGTCGCAGTTTATTGAGCATATACCATATACAATGCATAAAAAAAGTTAATCATGTGGGGTTTTATTCCTTACAAAAGCTGAAGTGGCCAAATTGCTGCTGACGCGCAGCTCATGTCTGGTTTTTCTCCCAGACTTACAACAGCGTTTGTAACAAACAACAAACATTTAATAAATAAGTTTCAGCAGCATTATGAAAACCTTAATGCAGAACTGCAGGATGCTGTAATAGAGTTAAGATTTGAATTTCAGATGTAATTTTTGCTTCAGATGTGAATGTAAAAACATGTGTGAATACAGAATTGAGTATTTTGAATATATAAGGAATATTTCTAAACGGGAATAAGCTGTTAACGGAGAGCAGAGGCTGCACTGTGGATACTCCTGTACAACGCTGCCCATGCAGAGCAGAGAATCCACCTTGCAACTGTTATTTCAGCTGCTGCTAACATACAGAATTATTTTTTTAAATCTGCAAGATTTGTTTCCACTTCAGAAGTCCTTCATGCTAAAGAAATTCCAGTTGCCTCCCGGTCACACTGTCACCCTCTGTTAGCTACGGTGAAACCGATTCACACATCAGAGTCACCAGTAAAATTGTGTGCTGGCCCTTTGAAGCCCAGTTTGGAATTTTTTTTTTTTCCCCCTCATTTTTTTTCCCACTCCTTCCAGTGGGTGGGCAGATAAAATCTATCCCAAGTAAGGAGAGCTACGCAAGTCCCCTGGCAGAACAACAAAACCAGCCCATCAGGCAGAACGCACGGAAATCAAACAGTAATTCTACACCGCTATTACCTGGGAAATTCCAAAACCTGAAAACGCCGTCGCAGCAGGACTTGAAATCGGTCTACAGAAACAGCCCCACCGCACTGCGGGTTTGCTGTGTCTGGGCTGCTACTGGACCCTGACCTCTCATGGTCTTGCAGATGCAGGAAAGATCAGGAGAAACTCTTCAGCAGGGCCTGTTGTGGCAGGACAAGGGGTAATGGTTTAAAAATAGAGGGAGGTAGATTTAGATTACATATTAGGAAAAAAATTTTTTACACTGAGGGTGGTGGATGGAGCACTATCCCAGGTTGCCCAGAGAGGCGGTGGAGGCCCCATCCCTGGAAACATTCCAGGCCAGGTTGGCCGGGGCTCTGAGCAACCTGATCTGGTTGGAGATGTCCCTGCTCCTTGCAGGGGGGTTGGACTGGGTGGCCTGGAAAGGTCCCTTCCCACCCAAACCATCCCGTGATGCTATGATTCTCTGCTAAATTAATACATGTTATCTCCACTTCATACAAAATAGTTACAGGACAGTGAAAAGAACTTTTTGCTGGCTTTTTTTGTTGTTGTTTTTATTTAGCGTTCCCTGCAGCAAGGCTGTTGCATTAACATCAGTCACGGATTTCTCAGATTACAGATTTCACATTAAAGCAGTTCAGGAACAACTTGCACCTTTTGCCACACTTACAGCTACTGCCGCAGCCTGCTCCTTCCCTAGTGCTACTTCTGCAACGCAACGTTTCAACACGAGAGATAAGCGATGCACAGCCATTCCAGAAAAGCTAGAGAAGGAGACACAGGGAGATGCTCCTCTTCCTTTTTTATTATAAGAAACCCAGGTTTCTTTGGTTCTGACACAACAGTAGTACCAAGGAGGAGATGATTTTTTGGGTACGTTGTGGGCAGGGGCTGTTTTTTGGAGACTTGGTGGTTGCAGGCTGGTGCAAATCCGGAGCCTGGAAGCGGCACAGAGAAGATGTGATTTGTTACCCCAAGAACAACACTCATTCTGAACTGTTGCCAGTGTCACCTGGAGAAGGACAATTTTCTTCCCCGCATTCGTCCATGATTTTTGCAATGATGTGCATACTACCCATGTTTATGTCTGCACTGCACATGCAGAAACAGGGTTTCTATCATCCCTGATCAGCTTTACAGCCAAAATCCCCTCCAAAATGGAAGGGTATTGCAAAACTCACCCCCCACGCTTTGCTGCCTCCACCTACATCCTCTTACAGGAGACAAAGCGAGACTTTGGAAGCATCCATTTAACAAAGAAAGCCTACCAAAGCATTTTGTCGCACAAGCAAGTTCTCACCCGGAAAAACGCTCCACAGAAAAATGAGCGATGTTACATACCTTAGGACAACCCGGCTACACTTCAACGAGGACAAGGAGTACAGGAACTCGTAAGGCCTGAAATATATTTGCACGCAAGCTGAACAGCTTCAGAACCACTCTCTGAATAGTCTGAACACCAACAGGCAGTGCCAAGACGACTACAAGTTTCAGAGAAACACCGCTGAAATGCCGCTTGCTCCAAAGGAGATGCACGCTCCTGCAGAACCCCAGGCTTCAGCCAGGCTCCCCGCTTCGTCCTTCATCTTACAATTTGTAGGCTTGCAGCTGCTTTTGCCTCATGAAAAGCGTTTCGGCAGCAGAAAGACCTGTTTCAAACCAGTCACTACGGTGTAGACAAGCAAGATGCATTTTTAGTGACAACTACCAGCGTAACTGCTGACAGCACGGAGCCGATGATTTGTCAAGAGCAACAGAAAAAAAAAAGTGTCACTTCTTTAAGCCGCTTGTTATAAACTTTAAAACCTCAATAATTTACTCCCACCTTCCTACCTGAAGTGTGTTGATCAGCAGCTCCCATTCCAGCGGGAAGCTGTCCTTCCAGGAGGAAGCTGTCAGGCTGATTAATAGGAATATAAAATTACACTATTAATACTACCCAAGGGCAGGTTTTTGCTGAATATAAACTGTCATAGCTGCTCCACTGAATTTTAGACTGCAAACTGCCATAAACTGTATCGGTAAAGGGATGATCCCCTTCCATTTTTGAGAGCCAGGAGAAATGCTGAGGCAGGCAGGGTATGCGGGGAAGCGTTTGCAGAGGGGAGAAGCAGCAGCAAGAGCATCAGGACAGACAACTAGGAGCAGATCTGCCTCTTCCCTTACTGGGAAAACAAGGAATGAGCGCTGCCCGCCCTTGCTGTGACGGTACGGCGGAGAAGGGGTGTCTATATCTCTAAGTTTGGACCTTCTGTGGTTGAAATACCAAGGTTTGTATCACGGGCAGCCCGGATACGTGGAACTCGGATGTAATGCGTGAATTTTCTGTTAGCATAAGATCACCTTTGCCTTGAACGATCCTGTCCCAGGCTTCTTTCCTGTACAGATTCTTACATATTAGTACATTCAGTATACAATAAATCTTATCCATCACAGCCAACTTGACAGGACATGTTTTCCTGCAAAACATGCAGGAAGAATAAGGGACAGTTATTCATGACTCTGTTTTATGGGTACACCTCCTGAAAGCACCCTTAATAACCTACTGTATTTTGGTCTTCACCAAAGCCTTACAACTCAGAATGCAAGGTGTATTTTCTATTTATAACCTGCAGGAAACTTTGTGACAGACCTCCACTGAAAATAGGAACTGGAAATAGTTCTTCCTAAAAAAAAAAAAACATAAAGCAGGGCACTCATTTTATTTCAAGATAATCACTGGACCCCACTCAATATTTTTGCCAGGATGCTGGAGCTAAGGAAGGAAAGAGGAATTTCTGCGTTAATCTTAGCAGTCAGTTCTGGTCAGTGCATACGAGAAAACTTTACTCTATATATATCCACACAAACAGGCTTCAAAGAAACAGCTTTAGCTGCAAATTAACCATGACGTTTGTCAAGAACAGACGGTCTAGCAATCAACTGTAAGCTATTTTGAGAGCCAAACTCTTCTACAAACTCAATGTAAGGTGAAATTTGTAACCCTACGGCAGAGTTGGGTCTCTGACATAAATCCAGCCGTGCGTTTGGTGCTGGAAAGAAGGTTCTCAGACACTTTATTCCCCAGCCCCTGCCCTCTCAAGATGTGGATACGAACGGTCATTAGGCTGAGCAGAAGCCATGTCACAGCTCTTACTGCAGTTAAGGCCATTAACACAAATGCTTCCCTCAAGAGCACCAAAATAGAAGTATATTTCTGTTATCGAAAGAGATACATCTTGCGTGGTCAGCAAACGCTTTCACGGATTCTTCCATCTCACTTCCAGACTAATGGACCGATACCAAAACACTTTCCCTTTCTGCCTTCTCAGCTCCTCCAAGATAAATATTAATGGCAAACTATGGAGTAAACACTCAAGTGATTCCTCTGCAGCTCCTTTAAACTAAATAAGTGCTTTAAAAGTATTCGTTCCACCAAATCTTTTCCTCTGAATATTTTCTGAGCTTTGCTCGGGTTTCTCCTCAGTGACATTTAGAGGCCCCGATAAAAACAGATTTAATGTTTGTATAAAGCTGCCAGGCGTGGGGACAGCAGCTCTGTGGCCTCCGTGGCAAGCGCATTCTGGGGAAATAAACAGCAATTCGTCTGAAACCTCTCTCTTTTGAAAAAAAAATGCCCTCTGAGGGGTGGTTTTGCAAGGTGGATCGCATCTCGAAGCGTTCAGCCTCCAGGCACCGACGTCTGCCAACACAGCCTGTTGACCAGTGACCACCAGTGACATTCACCACGCAGTCGTACACTACGAGCAGAGGACACTCCTCACACCCCGAAAAGCATTTACAGTGGTTATGTGTCCTATGTGCTTGTACAGGGGAAACACAGGCAAGATATTCCAGGCACAGTTCTGTTAAATATCTATTTGCATGTATTCTGTTTCTGGTTTCGATATGGGATGAAGGCAAGGTGGAAGCCTGTACATCTGACTTCATCATCTATGGGCAATCACTCGAACTGCAGCGGGATCGCGCACTCACCCCACACACCGCTGTACTCTGTCCCTGATGCCGTTAAGGTTCCGCTTTTCTTTGCTATGAGAAGTCAAAAATTACCGGTATGGTCTGGAACCAGCAGCAAGGCACAGTATTTTCTACTCTTCTCCTCCTCTGAGCGGACAAGACATTATACCAGAGAACTCATTGCATGCTACACAGTATAAAGTAGAGACTAAATCCCCAGGTAAATGTAAAACGAATAGTCTCTACTCTGCACATTCTAAAAATAGTTCAGATGTACATTATGCTATGAATAATTCCTCAGTTTAGGAATACTGAAGTGCCTTTTAAAATCTAGATCGCATACTCTGCAATTTGGACAAATGATATTGCTAGGGGCACTTCGATCCAGAAAGGGTAAGCCTGTATAATCTTCTCTTAATAGTGTTGTTGCCAGTGTTCCATTTTTCAGCATAATTGGCTTTCCTTGATACGATGCTTTGCACATCCATATTAATGGAGAATACCGAGTGAGCGTTCTCCATTCACAACTCAGATACCTCTTCATACCTTTTATACAAGATAGACAAAAGATCCTTGAAAAACTGATTTTAACGGGACAGAAATAAACCTGGACACCTATTTGATTCCCCAAGTTAATCAGGAAGGTGTTTTCCTTGCAATAATTGCACATTGATCATAGCAATTACTGCTGATGAAGTTGGAGAGATGGTTTAAACACATGCCAGGCTAATAACACCGATTTTGTCTTACAGAGGCTGACCGCTGTGGAAACAAAAGCCTTTTTAAGATGAAACTTTGCTGTTACTTGCTGAATTTCTCACCTTGATGAACTTCACTCACAGTTACTTCGAAGAAATTTAAGAAGAGTCATGCTTTAATTGACAGCTAATTGCACAAAAGCTTAATTGCTTCCTTACATGTGAAGACGATGGGGGGGGGGGGAATCATTAGACTGTCATTTGAGAGAGAATTTTGTGGCTCAAACAATACCGGTCTATAAAGAGTACAAACAAACGTGCAGCGCTGCATTACGCAACGAAGCTCGAGGCAAACGACGCGACTCGGCGCAAGCAACAGGTCAGGGACTTAATACCACACTTAGGCAGCTGAAAAAACCACAGGAGCTCCAGGGGAATGGATATCTTTGGGTGTGGCCAACAAAAACCCAAATTTGCTGTGCGTTTTCACTTAAGAAAGAAATATTCCAGTTCCAAGCGCTGACACCTCTTTGGGCTGGTGCACTATGGAGCAGTCAAGCAGCCGCTGAACATTAACAACTCAGATTATTCAACTCACGACAAATTAAAGAATAGTGAGCATTTATATAACAGATGCACCAAAAAGGACTGTAACAGTAACGTTGCTTCCCACAGTCTTTGCATAATAACAGTCTTAAAAAGCCATTCTCTTCTCATTTATTCTTTTCTTCTGAAAGCCACAATTATTCCAACAACGCTATGCCCTAGCAATTTGTAAATGAAAAACCGCGATGCCGTTCATCAAGACAGGCAAATTAAACCAGACTGTATTTATCACACTGTTTGTATAGAGTGAAGGAAAACTGCATTTTTACCTCCCTGAATATAACTAAAGCAGGCCCAAAGCTGGAACTTTTGCTTCTGCAAGTTATTCATAGCAGCTCCTGTCAAATAACTTTTTAAAGCTTTTATTCCTTTTTTAAAAATTTAAACTCCTCCATAGGAAAAAAGCCCATGAACTCAAAATTGCCATTCTACCTACAAGATGTTGGACTTAAGTTGCTAAACTTTCACTAAGCCATTTTAAGTGTGATCCAAATAAATGTGACTCAGAATAAATAAACAAACCGCTCTCCATTTCAGGCTACAGAATAATAAAATCAACTGCGTACAACTAACTGGGATACGGCACGGACAAACCAAGGCAGCCAGAGAAAGCACACGATGCCGACAAGCGGGACACCTGGGATTCGAGGCTCTTCAGGGAAGCAGCTCTAAAATTGGACCTGTGTCTCCTTGAATATGAAGCTCTGATAATTAATTCCTGGTGGTGATGGTAGAGGAGAAATAACTTCACTCCATTCTGCCATTGATTTTCTTTTCTCTTGCCCTGTAATCACACACTTCAATATCACTTTTGAGTACCTAATAAAAACACACAGAAATCCAAAGAGACGGATTACAGACAGATCAAACAATATTAATCCATAATCTCCTCTTGCTGCATATCCAGGATCAGAAGATTTATCTTGCATGTGTCTGTGGTTTTGTTACAAGAGAAAAGCGTGAAGAGAAAAATTTAAGTTTGTTCTGAAATAGCAGGACTTACAGGGTACTCAGTTATTCATGGCAGAGAATTCTGCAGTAATTTGCCTTTTACTGGCTGAAGTAAACAGATGAAAACCTAACACAACATGACGAACTGCTGGAGCTGAACAATAGCACCAAGGAACCTGGGAGTGCCACAAGAAGCCAGGCCGTGGAGTGGTGGTGGCACGCCTGGGGAACGGAGAGCCCCGGCAGTCGGCAGGCAAGACCCGGGGTACGGCACGGATCACGACCTGCAGCCCAGGACGCGTCTGAACGCGGCCTTTAAAATCACCTAGTGTGAGCTGAGCAGGAGGGTGCTGCTAAAGGGGTTCTGAGTGCTCGCTTAATAGATGCAAAACCCATTTAGCTGTAAAGTACATGAAGGTGCACAATCAAAGACGATATCCAAGTGCTGATGCACGGTATAATATAAAAAGCTTCCTGAATCAGCACAAAGAAACGAAGAACCACAGCAGGTCCTCACGCTGAGACGTGGACATGTGTGGTGGGATGTCTCACCCCGCTTCCAGCAGGTACAGTTAGCCTCCCTCCAGCATTTATTGTCTACCTCGGCAGGTTCCAGGCTACAAGCAGGACGGCCTTCCTCCAGATGAAGGAATAGGGCCGCAGCTCCGAACGAGACGGCTGCCCGTGGGAGTCTTGTAAGCTGTCTAGTTAATGGCTTTCATATTTGCATAGATATATGTCCACAGATTACAGCACGCCACAGTTGGAGATGTTGCCCAGCCACCATGACTAATTCATTCTCCTCAGCTGGCAGCCCTTGCTCCACAAAGGAGACAGTGCTTTCGCTAATAAAATCAAAATCTTTCCCTCACCCATCCTAGATATTTTATCTTAGCATTCAAAAAATGGCTTTGTAATAGCAAAAAAAAAAAAAAAAAAATCTGTTGGTTTAGTTTCTGATGTTTCTGCTGACCCAGATTTATTCAGGGCTCAACTAAACTGAAATCAAAATTTAAAGCAGTAACAGGGCTTGTCCTCTCATACAGAAATCTACGTAAGACGTTAAAATGGGCGTATTTTAAATCCTTTAGGTGATACACTAAGTTTAAAATTACCTCTTTGAAATCTGAAACTCTTATTTCTCAGTTTGGTCAAACTCTCTGGAAGACAAGCAGGAATTATCAACCATGCTCCCTGCAGACCTTGCAAAGGCCTGTTCTGCTCTTCTGAACTTAAAAGATGAGAAGGCTAAAAACACCTCTTGCATACCATGCTGCCCCGTAAACCTCAAACTGGTAGAGAAGAAGTAACATTTCTTCGACATGAGAACGTTTCGTCAATTTTTCTTCTTACCATTGCACATGAAGACCACTTCTGTATGTTAAAGCACTGATAAACGTAGTTATGTCCCAAAAAACCATCGTTGTGTCCCAAAACGTGCTGTCTGATCAAATCCTGACCAGCCTCCTGGCCCTGATGCCTGTAACCCAGAATCGTGTAAGACACCTGCAGAATCCCAATTCTGAGCCTGCAGAGGTTACACGGACACCTTCCCAGCTCCCTCACCTCAGGGACTTGCAGCACAGCCTACTTTCCTTTTTTTTAAGTGACAGAAAACTCAGCTGGGCCACCCCCCCAAGCGCACAGTGACATAGATGGCTCTTCCCAGAATAGACGCGAAAGGGGCTGCGGCACGGGGCGCTGGCAGCCAGGAGAGATGCACGACCGACGCAGGCTTTGCAACACAAACGGGCACGCAGGGAGAAAGCCAGCAACCGCCCAAAATTAGGTCTTCACTCGCAAAATAAGTTGTGCTCACAGTCACTGTACAACCAGCCACTTCACAACAGGGAGCAGCCCGTTATTCATACGTATTCCTGCACAAGAGAAATTAAACTCACTCAGCTTTTAAGTAACGAAAACTACTGGGTTGTATGGTAATTTTTAAAATAAATTAATTAGGATTATTCTTAAGCTACTTGGGAGAGAGTACAGCTGCAGCGGTGACAGTAAGGGACGGTCACTCCTCCGCCCTGCCGGCCCTCTCTGGGGAGAGGGTGCATCGTCCCCGCTCCCCTCCTCACCTCTACTCTACACTTCCCAAAGCTTCAGAAGTATTTTTAAAAGGTGACTTCATCACAGTCGAGGGAGGGAAGTCAATATTTAGTTTGGGGTAAGAATTCACTCACGTGACACTTCTGTGTTAGTATCGCTTAACTTGTTGTTAGGATATCACTTAACTTGTTAGGACAATGACGAAGATGGAGTGCAATCCTACAGGAAAACTTTAAGGAGAACGTTGATTTTGTGACTCAAAACAAGTTATTCCACGTGATTAAAGCTGGCTCTAATGGCTCATAACGACAGAAAGCTTGATTCTTGATAGACTGTTTAAGCCTTTGTACAAACTGTTGAAGAACAGTTATTGTGTAATATTTTACGCACTTTTGGTTTACAAATGGGATCGAAACGACGCCTCTCTGAGGTCCTCCAACACCACCACGGCACTAGGGTACGACCAGACGTCTCTGCAGTGAATGGGAAGGTGCAAAGGCCAGAGGACTGCACAAACGCAATTAAAACTCAGGGCGGCCCCTTGCAGCTGCCTTTTGAAACCGATGTTGTCATCGATGGGTTGTATCTGCGATCAGCCTTAAAGCAGTGCTTTATTCTCAAAATCTTCACTTCTGCGTGGTAGGAAATGTTATTTAGTGTTGAGGAAAGGAATTTTAGATCCTGTAATGCTCTGCATAAGGCACTAAATAAGGAAATCAGGCAGTGCCTGATATTTTTAAGTTTTCAGACTCTAAAAGATAGATTGGTGACTAGCACAAACTTGCAGTGCCCAAAAAGTGCCTCAATCCTGTTTAACTTAAAAGTAAATTAAGCATACACTTTGCAAAAATATCAGAAAATAACTAGCAGCAGGCTGTACAAACACCTAAAATACTCTGTCATTAATTTATCTGTTCTACAGGCTAGCTTTATGTTCACCGTACCTGCCATGGAACATACTTGCTTTGCATTAATTAATTGGCCGGGGCTCTGAGCAACCTGATCTGGTTGGAGATGTCCCTGCTCCTTGCAGGGGGGTTGGACTGGGTGGCCTGGAAAGGTCCCTTCCCACCCAAAGCAGTCTGTGATTCTCTGATTTGTAATGCTAGGAAGAATTCTTCTCCCCGCTTCACAGACGGAGAAGTGATGCGCACAACAGTTAAATAACTACCCAAGGTCACGCAGGAACTCTGCAATGGAGAAACGGCCGGCTGGTGATGTAATTACTGAGCCAGTCTGCCTCCCCAGTGTATCCAATAAAGGCACTGGTAACAGGCTCGTAAAGTTAACGTAAGAATTAATTTATCTGGGGGAAAATATCCCATATAACAATCTTTTTTAACATAGTCCAATTCTTCATTCTAAAAAATTATTTTGTGTACTTCTTTTAAATGTAACATGGTCCTGAACAAATACAAACTTCGCTGTTTAATTATCACTGTAAATGTTTTAAGATTAAAGCAAACAAAAGCAGGAATAGCGATGTAACTGTAAAAGCCACTGAGAGCAAAAACCAAGCGATGCTGCAGTCACGCACCCCAGGCTTTCGGATTCCGTGTGCTCCCCTGCGTGAAGCCGACCTTCCACCGTGCTCCAGCACCTCGCGGCAGCTCCGGAGGAACGCATTCAAAGCCTTCTTGGCTCCACACGGCAGGTTGGACAACACTTGAGATGGTTTCAGACCATCCTCCTAAGAGCAGCCCGCACTCACAGTAAGACTTTGAAACTTTAAACATATTAAAGAGGTTGAAATACTAAACTTTTAAAAATAAGTGGGGAAAAAAGTAATGACAAGAGGCATCTATTTAGGAAAGGCTGTGTGCAGCCTTGTGTTAGATTTACTACACATACGCAAACTTTTATCCAAATACTGTGTCTTACGTGTTCATATGATGTGATTTATTTTTGAGCTTGCTACCAACTGAAAGCTGCACTCCTGTGTCTGTGGAGCTGAGGAACTGCCTTGCAAGAGGAGGACTTTTCCCATTGCCATTTTTTTGCAAAATACTGCCATATTCTCAACAGGCAGAGAGGCAGTTTGACAGAAAAGCAGAGAAGTGAAGGAGGAAATGTAGATTTTTCATTAATGAACAGGAAACAGCAAAGACAGAGACTACCTCACTAATCCACGCTGATGCCCTTCAGAAGCCATCCAACTATGACTACATGGGTTTTAGCTTTGAGAGAGAAGAGTGAAACACGAAGCGACCTCGTTAAGAAAGGAAAGCTGAAATTGATACAATTGTGGAGAACGACATGGTCCTGTGATCACTTATTTCAAATTTCTAGTGGTTCCTAGGGAACTGCCTGCATCACAGGCAGAGGATTTTATATTCTCTACAGAAAAAGGACCCACATCCAAGTGGAAAGCCATGAAAGAATTCATTCCCAGATTGGGAATATAGTCTTATACTTCTTACGGAGCTTTATTTCATCACATAAGCCCAGAAGTGTTTGCTCTTCACATCCTGAAGTCGCTCACATTACAATTAAATGTCACTCGGTAGTTTTCTAGTCCTCATACTTTACTGCCTGTGGGAAAGCTGGCTTTGAATAGTTGGTATCATTAAACATTTAGCAAGATACTTACATGGTCCTCAACCCCGTGATACCTAATTTGTGCCCATCTGTCCTGAGATGATTAGAGCCTAACCTCATGAATTCATCGGGCTTGTATCAGACTCTTTCTGAATTATAATGACCAAACATCAGCAGAAGTACTGGAAGATGCTAGATGTTATTGTGAGAGATGCTGGTCCCCGTAATGGAGATCTGCAGGAGGGGGACACACAGATGCGATGAAAGGCATCTGATGAAGTTGGCTCAGGTGTGGGAAATTCACTACAGTTATCTGACACCAGCTGAATATTTTAATATTTATTTTTCCCTCGGTTCTGAAACACTGCAAATATGTCACCATGCGCTTACGTCTCCTCCAAGCTCACCAGATGTAACTAGAACGTACTGCTGGACCAAGTTACTCTGCAAACAAGACTCTAAGATGAACTTACTCCTGTCTTCTCCAAATACCCAGGTAAATCCCAGTTTTTAAACAAGGTATCTAACAACCAAAGCCCATTTCTGAACACTAATCATTAAATAAAAAGCTCTTTTGTCAAAACAGCCAAGCCTGCCTCTGAGTGGGCTGACATTCCAGCAACAGAATACGGAGGCGAAGAGAGCAAAAGCTTCGTGAGAACAACTGCCTTCTATGAAGGCACCACGCACGGCAGGCGGATTTGGGGTTTTGCTGTTTTTTGTTTCGCACACATAACACATTGCTCTTCGTCGCTTTCTTTCCTTTTATTTACTGCACCCAAGCACGACGGCTGTCTGCTGGGGAACTGCCTGTGGTTTCTGCAAAGAGATACATTTGTTCAGCTAACTGTGGGTCCAGAGCTTCATCAGAGTGATCTAATTAGAAATACAAAAAGCGTCAAAGCGCTGTAAGACAGCTCCTCACTCTCCTCCCATGTGAGAACTGCTGAAGGTGAAGCAGCTGGATGCACAGTATATTGCCTATACGCAGAAAACTTTACAAGTAGCTACACAACAATTCTTTAACCTCAGAGGTTAAAGAATATGGAGTATCATTGACTCAGCTGTGACAGAACAGTGTCAAACCAAGAGTAGTGAAAGGAGCTCAATGGGTGTTTCTAGGACTGCTCACAGCTTCAGACAGCTCTTGAGGTGCTCCATTAGCACTGGCATTTACCTGCCTGGCACATATGGCCCTGCTCTAGCGAGGCAGGCATGTCACAAATTTATTTTCGGCAGTGGTGGGATGGGACAAGGTAAGCCTTAGCTCCTCCAGAAGAATGAACTCAAATCTATCAGGTCAGGTTTGAAGCTGCTTCCAGCACGGCAATGCTGTAGCTCCAAGGAGACCTGGAAAAGCCAACGGGCTGTCATATCAAATGAGTATTGAAATTCAAAGCATTAGGACTTCCACCTCCTCCAGCGGACAGCATGCTCCACCCATGCTAACCCACAGCAGCATGTGGATGACAAATACTTCTCTCTAAATACAGCACTAGAAACAGTTTCTTCCCTACTGAAATTTTCAGATATGTTTATAGCATTCGGGATTTTTTCTAAACTATCAAAACAGTTTTTATAAATGTAATTCAGTTCCTATGCCTACAGTCTCTTCCTTCATTACTGGGGCTCCAGCAACGTGGTTTAATCCCTCACTCTGCACATTCTTTATAAAACAACGTGCTCACAACATATTATAGTCCTTATTGACAAGCGACCCATCAAAAGCAAGATTATATTCCCAGAAGGCACATATGGAAAAAAAAATTAGCTTCTACAGGCTCTGGAAAGAAAACTTATAAAACTGCAACAATAAAACCATTGTATTATTTCTAGAACAGTGTACTTTGAAGTGTAATTGATTTTTTTCAGGGAATAAATTGCAAAATTAGAGGTTCATTGTTGTTATTTTAACCCCTGCAAAATGCTGGCTTCATCTGAGGTTGAATGAATTCTCAGAAAACAGCAACTCTATTTTAAAATATCTCTTTGGTAAAGCATTTCTAATTTTCACCCCTCAAATTTGTCACCTGAATCTGCTTTCAGCACGCACAGGAATTCTTATCAAGCTGTTTGTCTGCTTCCCCCTGACAGCCCGAATGCCTCATGTCACGCAACACGCATTTCACACGACGGCACCTCTTTTGTGGCTGGTACTCAACAGATGGACGTGTAAAATCACTTTTACTGTGTTCACTGCTTTTTTTTTTTTTTTGGAGTGCAGATGAGGCAAATAAACCCAGCAAATACCATGCTCTGAAGTGGGAATAACGTAGCACGTTGAGAAATCCATCTGCTGAACTCTTTATGAGCTTCTCACCATACACTTCTGCCATGTCTGGCAGGATCAGCAACCACACTTCTCCTAAGACACGCGAGGAAAAAATTAAAACAATATTATTTATGTAACTCACGATGATTTTCAAGTAAACTTGTTAGCTGCGAAAGCATTTATTTTCCTGGCTAAATCTTTGAACTGACGCTGCCAAACAGGCAAGCACTGTTACGGAGACACAAATCTTAATCTCGGACCAAACACCGTTGCTGTGGGAGGCCACAACTGTCGCTAACAACAGTGTGAGGCCGTCAAGGAAAGGGGGAAATTTCTCCGATCGTAACGCCCTCTGCGACTGGAACCCTCATCATCGCTGGCAGATGGCTCGACGTACCATATAATTCACAAATGGAATAAACTTGACTGTATTGTCTGTCTTTTTTATGATTATTATTTATTTTACTAATATTATTTTTAAAATTCTAATTATTTCCCTTTTATTTTGCTCTGCCTCACTTTAGTCATAGTTCTGAAGCAATCAGGAACTTTTAGTATCAGTTACCAAACTGTCCTTGCTCATCCACGTCACTCAGAGCGATTCCACCAAAGAGACAGACCAGATTAACCACACTTAAACAGACAAAAATACACCCTACAGAGACCCAGCCTAGACAATTACTCACTTTAAAAATAAACAAACCCCAAATCAATCATTTAATAGCTTTAGTCCCTTGGGTCTGAAACCCATCAGATCAGAGCTGATTGCCATCTACCACTCAGTTCCCTTCGCCACAAAGGAGTAAAACTAATTAACCCTCCTTTATTACGACAAGAAAATGCAGTGTTTAAGGCCTTATTTATAAAACTTACACCTATTATTAGATAATCTCTGACTTTTCTCTCTAAGTTTTTCTATATCAAAGAGATGGCACAAAGCAAACATCAAACGGAACGCCTACTTTTACATTAAAGGAATTAAAAATTAATAAATACGGCTGAGATGATACCAAACAGGTCAAGACGCATGAAAGCCCATTTGGAATGACGTACATTTTCAATTACAAAACGAAAATAAACCACAACACTGAGAATCTGTGAAATGCAGCCAATGAGGCCAAGAGAACGAAAGCCACCTCACTAAACAAAAGTAATAATACGTGGCTTCAGTGAGACTGACAATTAATGAAGGCAGCACCTGAGCTCTAGCTTCCACTCCTAACTAAATTTGCAGCAATATCACATTCAGGTTAAACAAAACCAGGAGTAATACCTATATACAGTATGGGATCTTAAGTATTTTGCAACTAGATCATGCAACAACGATGGAATAATATAGCCCGGGTTTTATTTATTATTTGGGAGTTTATCCCCATCACCTTGCTTTAGAGCTGAACCAGACACAGAGACCCAGCACAGGAGAAACACCATCTAAGCTCCCTCATCCTCTGCTGCCTGCAGCTCATTAACTCCCAGTAACTCCTATTCCAGCCACTGGTGTGGAGCCAGTCCCTTTTTCCTTCAAGCGACAGTTTTTCTAGGAACGTGTTGCTCTATTTTAGCCACCTTCTGTCTGTAAAAGGCTATTGCTTCCTTCACAAGAATAAATCATAAGAACGATTAATAACGCTGCACAAATTCCAAGATGCATAAACAGAGAACAGCTTGCTTTCAGCCAGAGCAGTGGTTTCAGTCTACGAGATTTAGTTTAATAAGGGAGACGCGCCCACAGAGGGAGGTATCTCAGAGAAGACGTTCTGCAAACCAGGTTGAAGAGACCTCAGAACGGCGAGGTTACGCACATCACTTGAGCTTCTACGGCTTCGTGACAGGGCTGCCTAGAGTCCGTGCCAAGAGACCTGTGGATCTTTTCCAACTCAATTTATGGAGCTCAAAATACAAAGCCTTTGCAACGCTATATTTTACTTGCCTTTTAATGGCTGGAGGCAGAGAAGCGCTGTTACTCCTGCTGCCAAGATTCTTCAGCTCCAAAAGCGCAGCAGCTACTTTTAGATCAGAGAGACCTCAGATACAACCCCCACAAAGTTTCTTCTCTATGTCTTGCGTCTGTTTTGTAGCATTGTAACGCTGCTAACTCTGTAATGAATATTAATACAGCCTTTGGGGAGATTTGTTCTGTCTCTACTATGCCTCGTGTATTACGAAGCCCTTTTAAATCTGCAATAACAGTTTATCATATCACATACAAGTAATTCATTGTACCCCAGCACAATGGATACAGACACAAACCCATGCACTCAAACACCACCTTAATTACCTCTCCTGCCTTCTTCCCACAAAATACATTCTTTCCCAAGACATGAACTATGGCTGGCTTCTGCTGTTGTAGTTTAAAAAAAAAACCCACACAGAAAAGCAGCACTGCCAGTCTCCCACACCTCTGTAACCAATTCCTTCTCCCATAGCTTCCCAGACTGACTCAA
Organism: Chlamydotis macqueenii; assembly: GCF_036417535.1. Lineage (NCBI taxonomy): Eukaryota > Metazoa > Chordata > Aves > Otidiformes > Otididae > Chlamydotis > Chlamydotis macqueenii. The sequence goes on along the minus strand of NC_141564.1, from coordinate 25,255,746 downwards.
AACCACAAGCAGTTTAATGTCCAAACCCAGGCATATAAAGAAAAAAAAAAAATAGATACAGCAAGAGGTCAGAAGTGAATACTTGGTGACTCCAAGGCCAGAGAAGCTACGATAATCTTCAGAGGCAGTGAGAGGTTTGAAAAGGAACAGGAAAAGTATTTCTAACGAGACACAAGTGTAAAAACCACACGGAAATATTGGGGTGGGGGTAGGAAACAGCAGCGAGTGAGTCTCAGAAAGATGTGAAGATGTGCCCCACGGAGCCTAACCTGAGGCCCTGCCCTTGCAAGGAAGGACAGGTTCTTTATGTCACGTTTCCACAGAAAAACAAGTGCCCGAAACTCCCACTGAAACCCAGCTAAGTGGTGGTGGTCACTGCCCCATGTCCCCTCTCTTCCCTCCCCGCTGGCTCTGGGTTTAGCTCCCACCTGTAGAGACCAGCTAGAAAAAAAAAAAAAACAAACCAGCTTCTGCTAATTCAGCGTCCGGAAGCAGCTCTTGACAGTCGGCAAAGCGTCAGGGCAGGAGGAAGGCAAGGTTGGGGCAGCAGCAATGGGAGCAGCGTGACACCCCAAACCCACATCCTCGTTACTTCTGCTAAGTAACTTACTTTTCAGCAGATGAGCTGCGATACGTGCACCTCAGCGAGAAGTAAAAACCACCTTTGTAGTCTCAGTCATCCTGCTGGAATAAATGAACGTGTTTTTCACTTTAGAGCAAAGCAGCTGCGAGCACAAGCGCGGCTGGGTGCTGTGGCCGAGGAGAGAAGCAGCAACTGGTGCAGCCCCAGCAAAGCACTCACTCGCGCTGTCTGTGCTCACCTGGCATCAGAGCTTGACGAACACCAGCTGGTAGCTTTGAACCAGTTGGTTGGCTTTAGCTGGTTTTACTGGGTAGAACAGCTTGCTAGAAAAAGTACTCTCATCTCGGCGGAGAAGCTCTGTGGGGTTTTGTTGTGCTCGCTTCTTTGTTTGCTGTTATACAGCAGGCTACAAACAACAAAAGCAAAGCCCACAAAAACCACACAGCTTTTGGGCTTCGAGAGGCATCGCCAGCCTAGCTGCCTAAAACAACCTCATTTCGGTTCGGTCGGCCGAGGAAGCGCTGGGTTTTTATTAGGACAGTGCCCGGGGGGCTGTGGAATTAGGAATGCCCTCCTTTTAGTTTTCTTTAGCACAGTGAAGCGGTAGAAAAAACAAAGTCCACGGAGACTTAATCTAAGAGTGAGACAGAAAACTTTTAACTGCGGTGTTTTGAGTGCCCAGAAAAAGAAGAAAACAAACAGGGTAGGCAGGAGGCAGCTATGCCATTTTAAAGGGTAGGTACAGGGTGAAACGGGATTTTTTGAGACCTGTATGTCGATGCAAAGTAATTTAGTGCAACAAATTAAATGTCAGTCTACCAGAACCTCTGCATATAGATGAGCCTTAAGGAAACACAGGGTACAGGCTGTGGAAGACTGGTTAGAGCCTGGAAAGAAACCTACTGTGTGACTCTAATCCGAAGCAGGAAGCTGCACCTACGGCAGATTTCCTGATGGTACCTGGTCTAACTTCAGACAGCGTTACTCACCACAGATGAGTGCTTTCTAACTGCGTCCCGTAGCTGACATGTTCTCCTTCTTTTTAAAGAAGGTACAACATACTCCACTGAAAGAGCCACCAAAGACATGTATTTACCAGATTAAAGGTTTTCTAAAGATTTCAGAGATATGTTTTAACACAAAAATGCAGAAATACTAGGACATTTTTTCTTTCTACTCGTATAAAAGCATTCCTGCTGCAGGTGTTTCTCTTTCAAGGCAGAGAACACCAGGACCACCCGAAAGGTGAAGGACTTGCAGATCTCCTCACCCTGCTGGCACTGCTCTCTTGAGCTGATTGAATCATAGAATCATAGAATGGTTAGGGTGGGAAGGGACCTTTCCAGGCCATCCAGTCCAACCCCCCTGCAAGGAGCAGGGACATCTCCAACCAGATCAGGTTGCTCAGAGCCCCGGCCAACCTGGCCTTGGATGTTTCCAGGGATGGGGCATCCACCACCTCTCCGGGCAACCTGGGCCAGGGTTCCACCACCCTCAGTGTAAAAAACTCTTGAACTGTTTCCTCAAGTTTTCTTAAAAAAAAAAAACGACCCCAATCCATCAGACTAATCGAAACCTGTTAAACGTTTTAGGATCTGTTAAAGTACATTTTCATGAAGCTTTCTTCCACAGAGTTCAGTTCACTAGTAACTGGTTAATGGGGCCAAGAACTGCTAAATCAAAGCAAATTTCCCATTGTGACCCTTGAAACTTTTTGCTGCTGTCTGGACTTCACTGGAAGAGCAGGTTGGATTTTGGACTTTCCTGTATTTCATTCTTGCCACAATGGCACCTGAATTTAGCTTGAAATCAAAACGAAAGATCACAAATTTCAACCTGTTGTCCATACTCAAGACACTGTGTGGAGTTAAGTGCTCCTAGAATACAGAAATACTCCTTCTCCCAATGAGGGCTGTACATTTCAGTCCGAAGTTATTTGTGCAGAGAAAGCAAAAAGGAGATGGGGAATAACATCACATTAACTCAGGCAAGAGCGGCTAGCAACAGACCGCATCTGAAACACATCCTGCTACACATCTGACATAGCTAGAGAAAAACTTCCACTGGAAAAATAGTCAAATGAAAAAGTACGCATGAAAAAATGAACACATCTGTAGGCGTTTGGAAGTCAGTGTTGTAGTGGGAGGGCGGAGCAGCGTCACAGCCGGGGAATTCATAGCAGTGACCGCTCCTGCACAGACTGATCAGCTCCCTGCCAGCTCTGCCCACTGACTAGAGACTTTCCACGTACAAAAGTCTTTTTGTCCAGTCAAAAAACTGTCAAATTACAGATACGTTCTGTTTCAACTTCTGGTTTTGCTTCTGTGGGAAAAAAAAAATAAATCCAAAGTATTTCAATTGCTTTTCCCAGACAGACTTGCTCTGCTAGCAAGCGTCCTTCAGTTTGCATCACAGCTGTAATGGTCATTCCCAAAAATTGTATTTCCATGTCTTAATCTTAGAATAAGATGGGTTTTTTTTGCAACACAGCTGCTCAGTTGATAAATTAAAGCAAAAGTCTCATCTGCAGCATAGAAGTCTTCCAACCAGAAGTACACTGCTGCATGATTTCTGCAAAGTAGCTCAGAAATTGAAAAAAAATAAGAATCATATATTTTTGGCACAGTGAATAAAACCCAAATTCAGACTGAAAAGCTGCCGTTATTAGAGATTAATAGCCTTTATAATATGGCAAAATTTTATCTTATTTTCTACCTTCCCTCAATCTGTAAAGAATTGAAAGTCAGTTTTTCAAACAACTTTTCAAGAGGAGAATGTGCACTGAGCTCTGGAGGACACATTGCAATCAGTATTTACCATGGGCTGGTCCTTACCTCAAACCAGACTAAAGCACTACAGGACTGAGGGAGATCAAATAACCACAGAACACGAGTAGGACCACATCCAGATTTTAAAATGGTGTTATTTCTCTAAAGAGAAGTCACATATTAAGATGGGATTAATTTAAGATTGGGCTAATAAATCCAATAATAAACACAACAGTTGTTTTAAATGATCACGTTTACAATAGATACTCAAAATATTTTGAAAGCAAAATGTGGTTTCCATAATGAAAGAATTAGTGAACCAAGTTTTTGCATACCACTCATTTCAGCGGCAGAGATAATACACACAGCAAGCACTCAGCCGCTGACACGCTACCACAGCTTTACAGGGGCACTAAAAAACGTTTCCAATTTTTTCACTTGAAGATTTGTTATTTGAAATTGTTCCAAGACTCTTTTGACTAATAGAGACGTAAACACCAATAATGGTCAGAGATTCTTCTTCATCTTCTAGACAGTCTATCTTGGCTTCTCCATTCCCACCATTTGGCTCTGATTAATTCCGTCGATGAGCAGCTGGAGCCTTCAAATAGCAAATCTTCAGCGAGACCTCTTGTTCTCTTTCAGTTGGTGAACTATCATAATGTTTCCTTCAAGTATTCTTACCTTTTCGCTAAAGAAATCTCCACCTTTTCTTTAAGATGGAAGAAAAGTTTGTTAATTGGGTTCTCTCTCACACTTTACACGTGCTTCGTGGCCTCTGTTTTCCTACATTAGCGCACATTAGTTCAACAGTCTTTGAACAAGTTCCCACAGCGCGAGACCGCTGTCCACCCAAGGCGTTCCCCTGACGTAATAAATAGTTGTCATTCCAGTCATTTTCTGTCAGCCAAACAAGGACTGAAAACACCATCTGGGAGAATCACGAGGGGACAGGCTACTAGTCCTGGACATCCCAACAAAACGCAGAACTGAATTCGATACAGCTGCACAATGCTGCAGCTCTTAGCCTCCCTTTGCTCTTCCACATCTCTTCCCTTACAAACAGAAGAGGCTGATGAAGACCTAAGAAAACTCAGAAACTTCTCTTTACAGCTGCCTCCAGGCGCACAGATATTTTTGCGTTGTCGCTGCGGAGCGGCGGTGCTCGTGATTATTACACACACAAGTGCACGACAAAGCCAGCTTCCATAGCTCAGTTCAGTGTACGGGTCCCCCTTGAGCCTTGTTTCAATCTTTGTTTTCAAGCTGAAACAAGGTAAAGATAAGATATTCTTATCTTTACCAGCACGAACCAAGAAACAAATGAATTTTGCTTTTCTATATAAAGGAAGGGAAAAACTTGCCTTGTTTCACTTCTATTTTTTAAACTTCCCCTCACATCTTACTTTGGACTGATGAGATCTTCAGTCTCTATTCTTTGATAAATGACAAAGTCAAGCTCTTTTTATGCTGTGAATAGTGTCCCATAATGCTATAAATTCTGCTAATGAAAGAGGAAGACAGCAGTAAGAAAGCCTGCCTACTAATTCCACCTGGTTCAAACGGTCTCAAATATTGAAAGTTATCACTTTTGAAATAGGAAGGTGGCACAACAGGGTCAGGCCAAGGACCAGGAACTTAATCTGGTGGGAGCATCGACCTCGTATCTCCTGCAGAACACTGATAACTTCTAAATCAGCCCGGATGCTTCCGTAATTTATCAACCTAACGCACCGTAGCTAGAGAGTTACAGGAGAAACTGCAGAGGGCTTACAGAGCACTGCCAGTGCTACATCACTGCTGGAGCTCTCTCCAGACCTGTGGATGCCCCTGCAAAGCCGGGGCCGCAGCCTGAAAAATCCAGATGCAAAGAGGTGCTCACACAAACCCCCTCAAGTACATCAGGAGGCAACGTGCTCCCCAGGACACAGGCATCTGCAGAGATACATTAGTAAAAAAACAACTTTCCTGGAGTGTTTTGACTCATTTTCTTCTTATAAAAATAGCTTCATGACAGGCTCTAGAACTCTGCCATTGGAGTAAGTTTTGGGTGTTACGGCTTAATGGCTGAAGTGAAGGCAGCACTGCTGATGCATCTGGAAACTGCTTATTGGGGAATCTGGATTCTCTGGCAGCTCAGGGCCTGGGCATTAGCTTATTCCTACCACTAACCACTTCTCCCTCCAAAATATTTATGCATTTGCTCCTTTTGATTACCCATCATCTCTCTACTTTTTTACTATCTTACTAATTCTTGCTGCACAAAAATAATGCCTGTAGGTTCTTTCCAGTGGTGTGGAGTTGTTTAAGCTGTAAGCTTTAGACAATAGTAAGATGCCTGTTCAGCTGAGGTATACTTGCACTTTCTTAATTTGGTTCATCTAATTTCCTCTCCTCGTGTGGCTATACAGAGGCATGGTAAAACACAGGCACCCAACTCCCATTTTAATTCATTTAATTTCCTTTTATTGTTTCCAGCTCATCCCTCTTCACCTTGAAATGCCCCTCACCGCTAAGGGCAATTTTGTTGCGATACAGCACTTTAATTCAAGAAAGATCAGACAGTCTTAAATGTTTCATTAATGTAACTTTGAAAGTCAAAACCAAAACCACTTACCTAGATCTTCTGGGGCATTTTCATTAAAATAATAACAATAATAATTAAAAAAAAAATCTATGTTCCCTAATTTAACTTTTCTCTCCTTATTTAAATCGGAAAACATTACCCATATTCACTTCCAGCCTCCACACTGCTGCTGTGTTCACATCCCCAGCCTCCTGGAAGTTGGTCTCCTGGATCAAAAGCTTCCAGAAGATTTTTAGCCTTCCAGGGCATTTATTTAACTCTCAACACCAGCAAATTAGAGAGAAGAAAGAGTACTGCCTCAGGAACCCACGCTGCAGCACCTGCAACAGTTAAATTGCAAGCAATAGGTTGCTTGCAGTAACTCTCCTTTATGTTGCTCAAGAGAGGACAAATCATGCCGAGTTTTCCAGTCTTGCCATTAGCTCCCTACACTGAAAAACTCTTGTTGGCAAGGAAAAGAACACCAAGTCTCCCTTCCAGAGAAGCAGGTGAGCACAGAGATTATGTTCAGCTTCTCCCCCTGCACACTACCACAGAGAAGGGCTGGAAGCTCTGGGGGTTAACTCAGTTCATTGGTTGCGTGCATGGTTCTCCTGAACCTGCCAGGCAGACCCCCTCCAGCTCCAGAAATGACCGATGACGTGCCAGACTCACCGGTCGCGCACGTGTTGAGCTCACGGCGTATGCCGCGAATTTCAGCTATCAGACCAGCCGCCGGGAGTGGGAGTTCACCACCGAGAAGCCAGCCGTGCTCCTCACCTTTGTCATGTCCAACAGAGCTGGTCAGGGACGGGCTACGGCTAACAGCTGGCTATCTTCTTGCACCCATGCCTTGCTATTTGGATCGCTTTTTAAACCAAAAATTCTGTTACACAACAAAATACTGAAATAGTTCATTTAAAATCCGACAAGCAGTAGCACTGGGCTTGCCCCAGGTTCAAATTGAGATTTCTCACAGTGCCAGGGACACATCAGTAACATCGTTTTGCCATCAAAGACAACCAGTAAGATCCACAGTACCAATGTGACACAAGCATTGATGCTGCTGGGTCTTCGGTGCCGTTACTTTCTTGACAACCACGTTAAGAAAAGAAACCGAAGACTGCAAAACCCAGCAGGTAGGTGATGGCGTTACACTGAATAACAGAAGGCACACAGTTAATGACATGACAGAGAGAAAAAAAAGGAGCAGTTGCACCTGGGAGAGAAGGAGAGGGGGACTATAAAATTCTATTTTCAGTTGTGTTACTGACTTGCATCAGATCAGCCAAGGGACATAAGCAGAAATGTAACCCTGTAAAATGATCTGAAAACACCTGTTCACAGAGGCATAGTATGTTTTCACAACACACTTTTGAAATATTTTGCACCAGAAGCACAGTGAGGTCGACTTAAAGGCACTGCGACAGATAAAATGCTACGTTTTCAATTTGTATATTAAAAAAAAATAATCTCAAACTGTGTTTGTCACTGAAATTGAATTTAGCTCTCCTCTCAATTAGGAGTGTTGGGAAACTCGGTAACAAAACATTCCAGTAAAAATCTCTCTTCACTATAATAGGCTTGAGGTTACGGCTCTCCATATAATTCATCAACATGATTTTCACCCTCCTTCACAGTCAGGTTCTCTTTCATAAGAGATGCATAACCCACATGCCAAAAAAGCTTTTAAAACCTGCATTTGAAACAAGCCATTCCAATATGCAGCTGGATACATTCTCTTTTGGCTCTTCTGCTATGGCATCATAATGCTGTTTATAGCTTATTAGAAGCAGCTATCACAACCGACAGTCTTGAAAGTTTACGTGAACACTTCAGAATATATAAACTCCAACTCCTGCCGCTTCAAAGCGTAGAGTGCAAAACCCAGTACATCCCAAGAGATACTTTAATTCACTCGGAGTACTTTTCTCGTCATCGCACGCAGACCTGCAGAACCAGTATGCAGCTATCGTCTTGAGCTGCTACACGACGCTACCAGGCAGACTGGCACAGCTCTTTACAAGGAGGCAGAGAAGTTAGATAAAAGTTGCTTTTTTAAAAACAGAACATGTTATTTAAATACAAAACTATTAACAAGATTTATATCTCAAAGCCTGAGAACATAATCTATCACACTTATGCAATAAGTAATTAAAATAATGGATTAGAAACAGCACATATTTGCCTCTAAAGGTTGAAAAGACAGAGTTACGGAACTGGTAACCCCAAGGCACCACCTCCTACCAGAGCCACCAGGACAGAGCCTTTGAGCAGATGTAGATGAGGACACCAATACTCTAGCAAAGAATACCTCACAGGATAGCAGGTTCTCCTAGGCCGGAAAAAAATGTGAGGATTTTGAAATTACTGACTATCTCATCACCGTACTCTTTGAAGAGGTGGTAGTTTAGATTGATCAGGGAGAATTACCTCCAATTCTCTTCTGTCCTGCTCTACTTCAAGTTATAACTGACGTCTGAGGAGATGCTACCTGACCTCATCAGGGACAACCTGTCTGCAGAGATCGCATCTCAGGAAGAGATGCTTGCTAAGAGGACCTCCTTCATAAGACTGACCTTAAACTGCCCAGAAGCGTGTCTCTAACCAAGTCACCCTCCAGGGGCTGAAAATGGTGTGTACAATTAGTCCTAGATGCAAATAATTCAGTAACTTCTAACAAATATAGATACATTATTTGGCCTTTCATTTAGTTTTTTTTTTTTGTTCTGTTTTTATTTACGGTTACGATATCCACAGAAAAAGAGGGGAAAAAAAATCTCAAAGAAAAAATTGATAGTAAATGCCATTCTCCTTCTCAGAAACAATACAAAATAAAAATAATGTGATTTGGTATCAGGCTACGTAATTGCTAAAATAAATACTAAAGCAAAAAAAGAATTCAGGTTGATTATTTAAATGTTTGTCAATTTAAACCATCACAGAAAGTACTTATTTAAAGGACTGATTGAAATAATTCCATCCCGAAGGCAGGAGATTGCTCCTGCCCTCCAAAGTTAAAAATAATACCACCATTAACCTCAGCAACAATTTTCTAATTGCCAAAGATTACAAATCTTTTATGCAACATTCATCCACTGAGAATTCATTCTACTTTGCCTTCCAAAACCACTACTGTAATAGTAGCTGTAAGGCAAGTCCTCTGAAAAAAAAAAAAGGCAAACTTAGGTGATGTATTTGATATGAAAGCATAAAACATTTTGCAAAATGAAAAAGTCTGTCATACCAATCTCTTTGTTAATTAACATAGCACCTCACATTACTATTTATGCACGAAACGTAAGCAAGAAGAGGGGCTGCTTGGAGCTCTTCTCTGACACGTCGATGCCAACTGGCACTACGAAACAGGCAGCTGGTCCTACATTTTGTTCTCCAAGTTCCGAGCCATAAGGACTGCTGCTACGTGCCAGCAAACCAGTGACCATCAGCAGAAACAAAGAGGGCAAAGTTTAGTTTTCAGAGCATCCAGAGTCACAAAACTGTTAGTGCTCTTTCAAAAGCCATAAAGAAACACTGCCAGAATGCACACTCATGCTCTCTGTTTCTCTCAAACATGCACAGAGAGAGATAACACAGTATTCATCCCAAACCACAGCAATAAACCTCACACACCCATCTCTCGAGTTTTGGATCTCAGGCAACGTATAACCAGTGGTACACTGAAACCGACAGCATGCAAGAACACACACTTCCCTCCCTTTTGCCTTCTACTCACATTCCCGTCTTCAAGTCCCAGGCTCCACTTCTCTTCCTCAGCCCTTTCCTGCACTGGAATCCCTGTGCCTTTTGTTATTCCAGTAAAAACACCGGATACTTTCAATTGCATGGCCAGAAAAGGTAGAACAGTTTTTTTTTTCCAAGCAGTTCCTACAAATTTACTTCTGATAATTTGCTAAATTTACACATAGCGCAAGGCCACTCGCCTTCAGGTCTCTCCAGTGGGAATCCCAGCAGCATCCTGCCCGCGGAGAAGTGGGCTCAGTGCTCACATTACCAGGTGTGATCAGGTGTGCTGAGCATCGCGATCCCAGTATCAGGTGATCATTACGATAGGCCTTTTGCAACAAAATCTCATTTTATCTCAATTATAACGAGCTATAACACAACCATCTACATGTGCTGTAATCCTGTGTATGACTTTTGCCTGTTTGGCATCTCCCAGTTAACACCACATCACGGAAACAAGGTTCAGTCTCCTGCCCAGAACTGCCGCTTGGGAACTACAGACTGTTTTTGTCTGATCTACAGTTATTTTCCCACTTCTCTCTGCATGATTTCCCTTTTCTTCCATACCAATAAAGAGGCCGAGCAGAGGATGGTCAGGAGGAAGTATCTAAAGAACATACTAGCTGTGTTCAGTGGGATCATCCAAACTGTTGTCCAAAGTCCCTGCTTCTCAGCGGAAATAAACCCGCTGTAACCACATCACCTACATGTCAGATGAGAAAAAAAAAACATTAAAAGCACCTTCACCATCCTACATAGCATCCTGTACATTTTAAAAGATACCTAGGTAATTTTAAAAAGTAATAGAAAAACCCTAAATTCCTACTCAAATGCCCACACATACATTTCAGGGAAGGTTTAGGCAATTCTGTGGTGCAGTCCATGCGTAGACTACCCACAAATAAATCGTGTTCCCATTTAAAATGCAAGTTTAAAGAACCGCAAGCGAGCCACGGCGCACCAGACAACTGTATTATGGGCCACGCGCTTTCACTTATCAGAAGAAATGTTTCGTGCCCTCCAGCAGTTTTCTATCTGGTAGAGAATGAAAAAGTAAAGAGATTTATTACATTAAAAAGCTTATTGATTGCAAGTAGTACTGTATGACAGTTTCAGCTATTATAACAGAACTTAATAAAATCAAATGTTTACCCCTGAAGGGGATTTTGGAAGAAAAAAAAAAAAGAAGTGTTTCAACACTTATGACAATGAGAAAATGAAAAAATTTGCAAAGGATAACATTTTAGTGCTAAAAGTAAATGCAAATAAATGTTCGTTTCTCCAGGGGAGCTTTGAGGTTTGCCGATATGACGCGCTGTGGATAATTGCATTGTGGTTTAGCAGTTAGAACACGTTCTTTGATTGTCTGGCTGGAGATGTCAGCTGCTCGCACAGCTGTGAATCAGACAAGGTCGGAGATGATGAGAGCCAGCAATGTTTCAGCATCGTAATCAATTTGTATCAGCAGCGGCAGGATTGGTACCCCGTGCTGCCACGCAGCTCTCAGAAGTTCATGATGGCACCCAAGTGAAAGAACGATGCTTCTTCCTCTCCCCTCATCGCTTATCGCACGACAACTCGGGCGCTGATCTCCCCGGAGCCGGAGTCCCTGTCCCAGCTCAGTGCTACACATAACCACCCAACAGACACTTTTCTGAAATGACTTTTCTACAAAAATAGAAAGAAAGGTAGATTTTTTTTTTTCCATTCAGATTATTCTATGGCTTGCAAATTACTCTCGACCTAAAAGTCTGGTCTTAACAGGTACTTTCTGTTCTTTTTATTTCTTATTCTTCTTATTCACTTATACCGGATCAGGAGCACCTTTGCCATCTAAATATCAGGCCTTATGGCACAAATAGCGTGTAAATTGTAGTTTAAATAACTGCCTCTCACCAGTCTCCCCTACTTCCCCTGACTTGAGTATTTATTAGTATTCTGGCATCTTGAAACCTTTTTTTTCTTGTAAACTGCAATGAAAGTTACATTTTTTTTTAAAGCTATGCTGCTTTCAAATGAAATCTCTACATTTGGCAGTAAGTTTTAAACTGCTTTAATAAAAACACTAGCTGAAGTGTTTAACACTAGCTAAACAACCAGAGTAAAACCACGCAAACATGCCAAAAGAAAGAAATTCTCCAACTTGTTGCAGCTACTGATTCTCCACAGAACTTACAATGGCCCGGAGACCAGGAGGTGACTGCACGTACATCTTTGTCAGGATGGAAACTTCCTTTTGGACTTGCCTTATCTGTCATCTTTGTTGTCTTATTACCTTCAGGGTGAAATGAAACTCCACAGGGCTAAGACAAAGGGTCATGAAATCTTCATGATCTTTAACACGGAGATCTCTTGGGCTGGCCATGAGCCAGAGAAACTGGTCTGCTCAAGTAGACTGATATCCAGTAACAGAGTCACTGATGGTGAACGTTGATGACAACATGAACTTGACTAGGAATTCAGCAGCCGAAGGGAATTTGTACTTACAAAAGCTGTTTTAAAGAAAAAAAAAGAACCTCACTCATACCTACTCCCTGTTTCAGAAGGTGGTGGCACAGCGCACACATTCCCAACTTTGTTACAGAGGTTTTCAAACTGGGGCACGCACGCGTGCTGCTAGGAACACGCAGATCATTTTAATCAGCACGGATGTGCCACACGGTACGACCAGCCACAGCTCACGTTACTGCTCGGCTTCGGCATCCTGCACGGAACGCGGGCTGAGCACCCCAGCCCCGCTGTACGGCTCCTCCTGGGTCTGCTTGGGTCCCAGCACACGCAGGGACCCACCCGCTGCGAAGAGCCAAGGGCAGACAGAGCACAGAGTAGGGAGGATGGCAGCAGGGTCCAAAGGGTGGGTGAGTTCACTTAAAGTTTAAGGTTTTAACAAGTGCTACAGCGAAGAAGTGGAGCTAAAGGCGTATGACTTTCTGTGCATAACTATAGCAGCTGCTGCCCTTAAATTAGTTTTGGGAACTCTCCTTCCAAGGGCATAGATTCAAACCGAAGGGCACTACAGAAGGACTCTATAAGCTTTCTGTTCCTTTTAACAGCTCTATCAGTATCTACACTGTGCTTAAAGTGAAGAGCAAGTCCTGAACCTTGAGACCCAAAAAACATTAGCACCAGCTACCTTTGGATTACCTTTCTGGGTCACAAACTTGACCCGTCTTCCACGTGACCATTTCCAAAGAGATCGGCGTGTTCAGAGGCTCCTGGGGATGAGGGACAGGGGCAGCGCTGGCTGTAGTTTCATTTCTGCGAAGGCAGTATCTGTATGCTGAGCAAGCACACTAGATGGGCCAGATGAAGAGGGACAGGGCTGAAGAGTCCTGAGAGCAAGGGAATATTTAGAGGTGCCAGATCCAGCGCAGGAAAACCCAGCAACGAGTGCAGGGCTTTCTTACGGGGCCAAGTCTGCCGTAGAAAATTGCAGCCACCAGCAAAACCTAGACAGCAGCAAAACAAAGCATCCATATGCCAGGGGATTGTGTAAAAAGTGAAACTGCCAGAAGCCAACACTCAGCTTTAAGGAACAATTTACACCATAAATATTTGGATCTCTAACTGGGAGGAAGGAGAAATACCACTCTGGTCCAAAAGAGCTACTGAAAGTGTGACACTCAAGACAGAGCTAGAGCAATCTGCTGTTTTAATTAACCCCACATGACAGAAGAATCCAAATGTTCTTTCTCTCACACAAAAATGTCCAAGTCCCTAACCTGCAGAACGGAATCAAAATCCTACTGCCCCCAAACTGTATTTAAATTTGTTTATCACTGTCCAAGCTGGACACTAGCTTAAGCAGGACTAGCTAACAAGTCTTCACCATTGCCTATGTTGTGTCATAAGTAGTATCAGTAGCACAAATCAGCACATATTTAAGCAATTTAAGACGCTGCTCATTTCTGAGCCTTGATCTGTCTTTAGAGATCGCTCACGTACCTAAGGACACGACCCCAACAGCGCTACCGCAGGGTATCAAGTTTAAAAGCGTCAGGCACTCTAACAACCGTGGTCTCAACATTCCCACTCGGTAGCTGTGAAATATCCTCCCCATCGGCGGCGATGGATGAGCTGCTGAGCATCAACCACGCAGCAGGAGCACGCACGCAAACACCTCCTATGGAGCGGTCCGAGTTACATAAGTTCACGGAGAAACTTAAATGGCTTTTGTAATCTGAAAGCATCTAAGAATCTAAAACTGATTTAATTAAGCCAGTGGCAATCAGTTGGCTGCCCGTGTGCCCAAATACTGAAGCACTGATCCCAGCTAAGCTGGCAGGGTACATCTAAAATTAATTGACTTTATGATTTTTATAAAAATTGAAAGAGACTCAATTCTACACCCAATGATACAGCTGTGAACGGCAGCGATAAGAGTTCCTACTTCCAATTACATACTTTTACACTATTTTAATCAATTTTAAGTCATTTTTGTACAGCAAATGAGCATACAGTGTAGATCTAAACATCAAAGAAGCGTGGTTTTGCAGGATGAAAATCGTAACCCTGTAACGTGATATCCAAGAATCAAAACTTGGATAAACTAAACAAAATGACAGAAATGTTCCTATGTATCACTTTGGCTTCCACTCATGTGGAATTTATAAGCAGATTTGAGACTTGCATATCAACATGACCTCACCTATGTAAATATTTATTCAAACATTTAGAGGATTCTAGATTAGAAACTGAATACAATTACTATAAAAGGAAAAACGTCCCAGCGGTTTCTTTTTAAAACTGCAATGCCTCAAAGGCTTCACCTTACAACTAGGCCATAACATCCATAAAAAACTCAAAGCTGTTTGAGTTATTCTTACATTTTATAAAATGTCAAGCCACTAATCCTTAATGGCCTTTACTCAAAAGCATGATAGATAAATTTTCATCACTAAGTTTGCTCAAGTAGTTCAGTATCAGAGGAACAGGTTTTGAATTAGAATTAGCAGATCCAGATAAATTTAGAAAAAAAAAAAAAAAAACCAGAATTCTTAGCTTTCTCTTCTTTCAACATGGCGTAAACACCTTCTGCTACTAGGATCAGAAACTAAGAAAAAAAGAAAAAAATCCAGAAATCACCAAAATAAAAATATTTGCTCATTAGTTCCTTATCTTCCAACTGTCAACTATCTTCTCCAATCAAACAGAATAAATGTCCCCCTGTCAGTGCCTGGAGAGATGCTCCTCATCGCAGCACAGCCTACACCCAGGTCAGTTCAGGTCGTCAGTTTGCGGAGGGGTTAAAAATCACACGAACTGGTATGAACACCAGTGTACAGACACTACATCCTAATCTGACAGGATGATTTACAGCTCCTCTGTCGTTTCCTCACCTTTGGTAAATCTACAGTAGTTTATCTGCTCGCCTTCACTGAGGGCTCAGTAATTTCATTTCCGTTAACGGAGGAGAATACGCACACGAGCGATCACCGTGGTAAGCGGCATTTCAGAAGTTCCCCTCCCATCCAAACCTCGCAGCAACTTCTCTGCTGCAGCGGGCCTGAAGACGACAGCGAGTTCACCCCAGTGAACCGGGGAGAAATTAATGCTTTCAAGCACCTGTATTTTTAAATGCACAGCAGGCTCATTTAAACCCAGCCGGCACAGTGCCCTCTTCTCCAGGCCTTACCTCAGCATTCGTGTTTCCATAGTCTCAGACAACGCTAGGAAGGACTCTCCCCATTCTCTTCTGACCTTTCCCTCCTTTTTTTTGTCTTTGTAAGTTAATCAGTAACCAGAGACTTCTGCCAACAGTCCGTGCTGCTGATTTCAAGGCCCTGTGGCACACAAAGCATTACGTGGGTCTGAATGTGGTTACAAACAGTAGCCAATTCCCTCCTTTCACATTTAAGCTCCTCAATCTTTCCCCACACTATGAATAAAACCAAAAAGGTGTATTTCACATACTGCAACGCTGTACCAGCAGCCCTAAAAAACAATTGTATCACGCAAAATGCTCTTAGTCACATCTACAGATCATAAGGAACAAGCCTTGCCACGTTCCTGTTTAAGAAGTAAAAAGAGCAAGACATTTTTTATGAGACAGTTACTGAGCTTTAATTTCTCACCATCATTGCCCACATCAGTTTACGACTGCAAACAAGCACAGGCAGCATACAAGGTACTATCTATTACTATAATTATTTTTAAAGTCTTCATCTCATCGGGTTAGGAAAAAACAATGATATGCAATGTGGCCATAACCATAAAACTGCAGATGGCAGCTGAGCTACTTTGTTCCTCTCTAATACTGAGATCTCATTAAACTGATTGCTTAAACCTTAAATATTTGAGAAAAGAGCCCTTTAGTAAATGCTAGTCAGAAGAGTTAAATCATTCTGATTAAGCTCTCATCCTTTCCTTTTCTCAGCTGTCAAGCTCATTGTTTGTTATTTTATCATTTATGCAGTTTGACACGTCTCAATCTTCCAGTCTAGACAGCCCCAAAACTTCTAAATAAAGGAAAAAGGGAAGGGAGTGGGGGAAAAAAAAGCACTAAAGCCATCTTTAAGCCTTATAAAATAGCTGACGAGAGGACAGACAAACACTTTCTTCTCTTCTTTTTTTCATTATTTCCAAGTCCACTTCTCTGCCCTCTCCCTGTTCTGCATTATTGTTATTATTCATTCTTCAAGAAACAAACTAACTTGTTATAAAAGGAAGACTGCACTACACACCATGTATCGAGTTTTATCTCTGAAACATTATTGCCTTTAACAAATAACTGCAGCAGCACACTAGATTCTTAGCTGTAAGACAGAGCATTAATAATTACTTTTTGCTTATTGCTTTCTCATCAAGCCAGACACAAAATTTAAGTAAATGGCTGCCAACTGATTCAGGCTAAAATTGTATGATGGAAGAGGAAATGACATAACAGAAAAGTAGAATTTATGCAAAATGTTGGCAAGATTTAAGCAAAACCCAGAAATCTTCATAAATTAGCAGTACACAGTAATTCCTAGTACTTGAATCACACTTCTCTATCCTTCCACTTCCACATGATATGGCAGGAAGTAATTAACGGAGACACGCTGCCTCATACATAGCTGGAAAGAATTAATCTAGCATCTCATTTGCGGTATTGTCTGTTTGGAAAAGCAGTTTTTCCCCATATAGAACAGTTTGTTTCACATGTAACTCCAGAGATTAGCAGTTCTTTGTTCTTTGAATACATAAGGAAATATAATGGGAGCCCATACGGAAAACTTCATCTTCACAAAGGCTTTGCTACAGATGTAGGCGTTGCACAGAGATATTTATCTTAAACAAATAAATAAATAAAATAAGGCATCCAGAAAACAAATTCAAATAGACATCTGAAAATTAGTATTATGTACTACAGATTAAATAAGACCACTATTTTTGGCTCTTTCGTTTCCCTCCTCTCTTTTATACTCAAAACTACAAAACCTTTCTTTACTAGAAAGATAAATAAGAGATATCAGATACATACATTTAAAAATATTAACTTTGGTAAGGTTTGAAGAGAGATCTGCAAAACCTTTCAAAATGACAGGCCTCTTACATAAAAGCCGCATACTTTGTCACTGAATCAATCAGAGCAAGTTCTGAGGAATCAGAATACAGAAGACAAATGAGCTTTCCACAGATCCAGTATTATCGTTAATATATCCTATGGACGCAATTCCAAGATCCACAACAAAACACAGAAACAAGCAAAAAACACATATAGGGCACAGTCTTGTCATTTACCTGTTCTCTGTGTTAGTTTTGGACTATTTAACGTACTGAGTTTGCAGTCAAGTGTAGGGCAAGATAGATATATGATGCAAAATTAAAGAAAGAAATGAGACCCCCCTTTCACAACGCCACGTGTGTATGTCATACTTAGATCTGTAACACTCTCAGAATACTGTTCAAAAACAGGACACAGATACTCCTGCAGACTTGTTTCGGCTGAGCAGTTCAGCCAAGGAAAACTGTCAGTTTAAGCACAGGGGAAGAGGGCAGAAGACCCAGCACAAGCACCTTCCGTCCGAAGCCTCGGAAAACAAAAGAGCCAGATGTGCCAAACACACTGATCATCTCCTTCGGGAGAAGATGCGTACCAGTCTGCGACACACATACACTTCTACCTGTGTTCCTCGAAGGCCAAGGAATAGCGAACTGGCACAAGCACGCCAGTAAGAATTGGCACAACTGTGCCCCAATTGAAGTCAGACATTAAAAGGAAAACAGGGCTCAGTCACGACCAGAATTTTTCATGAAGCTGACAATTTTCAAAATACGAAGCATCTGTGTTATTTTAGAGGAGACAAAACGCTAGACACTGAGAGACAGCAGAGGGACAGACAACCGACCCCCTTTACAACCGCGCAGGCAGCACAGCAGCTTTTCGACAATACACCGAAGGCCTGGATTATTCACACAGCACTTTCAGGTTGAGAGGGGCAGCAGCTGCCACCCTTGTGCTCCATTAGTGTCTGGTCACTGCCAACGCTTTTCTAGGGAAGACTCTGACTACTTGATCTGTGCAAGCAGCTGGAGGAACACCCAAGCTCTCTTGGTGCCTTACCCCTCCTTGGCAGGAGCACTTACGTGAAAAACTTCAACATTTCTCTCCAGCTTCCGTCACCCCAGCAAAACCCGTAAGGTTATCTCACACCCAGCACAACGGAGCTAATTTGTCACACAAGGACAAATTCTTTGTCCTTTTCCACAGGTAGGAAACGTGTGCTTTCAGCTATACAAAAAAGCTACGTGGCAGCACCGCAATCCCAAATTAAGAGGAAGCTATAGTTTCAACATTTATCTGTAGTAAATGAAGGATCCCATCAAGCTGTAACAGTAATTACACAGTACAACCTAAAGGAAATCACCTCACCTAAAAAAGTTAAGAGGTTAAGCACCAGAAAGTTTCAAAATGACAGTTTTCCTGGCTTTCTGCTAGGCAGGGGACAAGTAATTCCAGCTGTAATGACTTAAAGGCTACATGCAGTTCACAAACACGATACTCATTTCTCAGGGACTCACTGATCCTCACTTGAGAGCGAATTCCTGCGAAGATATGTTTCAGGCACATCAGCTTTAGGGCTGCACACACGCCCGCCCTTAGGAGGGCTCCTCTCTAACCACTGCTGATGAGCACAGCTCCTGACAGGAGGGGGAGACCAGCCCGGTGCCAAAAATCAGATCACACCACACTTCACTGTAACAAAAGATGACTCCAGGGAGTTTGTGCTCATCATCGTTATTCAACGCACGCAAGAGCCACCTCCAACGGCTTTTACTTCAATTAAACCTTTACTACTGTAAAGGGCAGAGGGGGGTATAAACACATTTATACTGCGCCGATCGTGGAAGGGGTAAGGAGAGATAAAGGGAGAGCAGTATCTCTCAATCCCTGTTTAGAGGCTCCCTCCCCCTCTCCAAGAAGCAACGACCCCCCCACCCCCCCAGCAATGTCTCACAATAACCCCACAAACCTGGCAGGCAAAAACATACCCATTCCTTGCCCTGTAACCATCCTCCCCCACCTTTTTTTTTTTTTTTTTTCCCCCCAGCTGAGCACTTGCCTCTCCTCCGTGCCCATCAAATATCCCGAAGATGGAGGGGTGAGTCTTGTTCACCAGGTCAGTGATTACTTCGAACCTGTCCTCCATGTGATCCCTCCGGCCTTGGATGGAGTAGACAGCCACGTTGTGGCTCTTGAACTCCCAGGTCTTGGAGAACTCTGCGTCCAGCACGTCTAGCCCCCCGAGCCTGTCATTCTGCATGATCTCGGCCACCTTGCCCTTCACCATCTTCACCGCATCCCTGCTGGACTTAACAATGGTTTTCACCTCATCCGTGTGGAAAAAATAACTCCACAGGGCCAGGCTGATGCACAGCAAGAACAAGGTCTCCGGTCTAAGCAAGAAGTAACGCATGATCCGACCCAGCAGAGACAGCAAAGTCATTGTATCCTCTATCATTTATTATCGAGACCGTGTATCCCCACACCATGCAACGCGCACCCCGGCGGCCGGGATGGCTCCGAGCCCAGGCAGCCAGTCAGTGCATGCTCCGCCGGGGCGCAGCCGGGGGGCGGGCAGCGCCGAGCCCCGCCGCTCCCTGCTCCCGGGCGGCGGCCTCGGGGGTGCGGAGGGGCCCGCTCCGCGCACCGCCGCTCCCGGCCGGCGGCCAACCGGCGCGGCCCGGCCCCGCGGCGCCCCGTCCCTCCCGCCGGGGGGGGAGCCGCGCCGCCGGTAGCGGCGAGGAGCGGGCCGGGCCCGGCTGGGAGAGAAAGGCTCGGCCGGTACCGCAGCCCCTCCGAGCGGGGCGCCCCTAGGCCGCTGCTCCGCCTGCGGGAGGCCGCCGCGCTCCGCCGCTCTCGCAGCTCGTCCGGCCGCAGCTCGGAGGTGCCTGGCAGGGCCGCCCGCGGGTACCTGGCTCCCGTGTCCCCCCACGCCTTGCGCCGTCCCTCCCCCGGGGCGGAGCTCCGCCGCCACCGCCTCGCCCGGCCCCCGCCGCCCGACTACAAACCCCGGCGGCCCCGGCTGGAAAGGGGCGCGAAGGCTTCTGGGAGTCGTAGTCCGGCGGGGGCCTCGGGTGGGCGGGCTGCGGTGCGGAGCTGCGGTGCGGGGGTGTCAGCTGGTGCGGGAACAGCAGCGCAGCCCTGGCCGCTACAGACGGTCCGGCCTCTCCTCGGGGAGCACCGGGGCCGCCCGACTGCAGCTGGCCGTGCCTCAGACCCTACCAGCGCACCCTGCTTCTCCTAAACCCCCTGCAAAACCAAGAAACCAAACAGTGCTGTGACTTTTCCGGAGGACAATCTTACCAGACTACCGAGCAGTCTGCAGTTACACTCACGGCTCGCAGGTGAAGGGGAACCAAAGTAGGAATTTCTCAATGATTAAACCCATAGTAGAGTTTGCCTAGACAGCATTTTAACGAGGGAACAAAAAAAAACCCCAATACTCAACCCATGGATTCGCTTTCTCTGACCCATTTCTGTAAGTCGCCGTTTTTCTGCTAGCTGATCAGCAGTGAAAATGACAAGCTGTGACTGTGTGAGCAGAAGTTTGCTGGAATATAAACAATTCAGCGTAGTGCCTGAGCTGCAAATGAGCTGGAGTGATTTTCAGCCAGCTGGCAGACTGGGGGGCTGAAAACTGACAAAATTCTGTCAGCCAACCTCAGAGAGTATGACAGCCCGTGTAATAGTCAAGCACGTAAGAGCGGTGTCGAAAGCGAATTAGCAAACCGCAAAACCACTCTGAAATTTTGAGTGAAAAATATAAGCTGCCTTTCAGCCAAGCCTGAGTGCTCAGGTACGCGCCTTCCGAGTCTTCCAGCAGCTCCCACTTCCTTAGGACTTTTGGTAACACACAAACGCACATAAACTATTGTTTTAGTAATTTTTTTTCAAAAATCAGCTTAAGTAAATTACATAAACCCAAACCTAGTTAGTGCAAAGTTAATAATTTAAGCCTTTTTGTGCCTGATCTTACACCCAACTCTGAGAAGCAGGGAAGGTAATGACAGATGTTGTACATAACGACGATACTGCTGTATCGTAGCCCAGAGGCCCGTAACTCTATTAGTACCTCAAAGGACCACCCAAAGTCGTACACTTCAGGCCTGAAGAAACTCTTACCTTTGTTGTCCCATCTCTCACTATCCGCCCGAGTTGAGCCGCCGGCTCTTTACCTGAAAGGCCAGAACAAGCGCCCCTGAGTTCGTTAACACAGCCACAACAGAGACTTCAGGGCATCTACAGCCGACGATGCCGACTGAACAGCTAACTTAACGAGTACTTCCAGGGCACACGAGACTGATTGTGACAAACAGAGGCTGAAATAAGTTACACCAATGAATTAATATTTTTGCTACTACAAACTCTGTAGCTACACCTAGCCTGAAGCTTTTCGGTCAGGCCCAGTCCCCGCTCTGTGAATAGAGCTTTTCTGGCAAAACTTCCCAGTTTAAACAAAGCCTCAGTTTTGCTCTGTCTGAACTGTGTCTTAGCGTGCCTGGGACGCTTGCATTACAACACGGATCCCTCAGCAGAGTCAATTTGTCTTTGTCTGTGTGTCCTTAGCCAATTTCTTCTCCTCGGCTTTTTGCTGCAGCAGCTCCCCTCTGAGTTGGTCACTGCACTGGCTGGACACCGTATGTGGCTGCTAACCAAAAGTGGCTCTATAACGTGTTTGTTTTTAATACTGACTGTATTATGAAAGATAAAACACATGTAAAAATGTGGAGAATACTGCTTACTACCACCACCTATTTCATTATTTATTTAATCATCATTTCAATGAAATACAAATGTGTATGCATCGTCAGGGAACAGTGACTTGCATGAAAGCCGTGTTTCACTGGTGGCAATCTGAATTCAGACTATGGGACTGCGAGGTGAAACAAAGTGGTTTCAAGCCAGAGAGTGCACAAATCACTCTTCCAGCCTCCAGCGCGCATCTCCTCATTGTTATTTCACTTGCTGTCCAAGGACTTTGTCCAAAGCAGCAGAGGATCCTCTCCGTGCTGAATGCCCCCAGGAGCAGAAGATGCTCCACACTTTGGAGCATACATTAGCGACATGATGATTGTTGCCTATCCTGCATTGCATTATGCGTACTTCATACTGCAAGAGAGTTTGAGATGGTTCCAAAAGCATCTCGGCTGTGAAAATATGATTTGAAACGCTCTGCAGGCACCGAGTGTCTAAAGCTTTCCTTTCTGAACGGGAGGCGGATGGAACAACAGGGTACAGGCGAGGTCTTGTTCTGGTAAGCAGATGCAATGGGATAGCAATTGTCATTGTGATTAGTCATCTCAAAGTCATCCATGTAAATGCCCAGCCCTACAAATGGAACTGTCCACTAATTAAACCCAGGTATCAAGTACAAGTTCTACACAAAAGCAACAAGTGCCAAATTCAAAGCAACATTGAGACAGCCCAGTGGTCAGAGCCAGGGTGGCCCAACAAACCCACTCACCGGTTTCATTCTGCACTCCGTGGCTGAATCCTACACTGCTTACTCTAGCAAATCTCCCCAGTGAAGAAACAGAGCTTCAAAATCCAAACACATTATTTTAAACACCGGAGATCAATAATAAAAATTCAATAAGTGTTTGGGATACCAGCTGTTACTGAAAGATTTCATTTTGGTTTTGCTGGAGGAGGAGAGCTCTGACTTTTGTTCATTTGTGAAAGGAATGAAAGGCGATCACTGAGTCAGCTTCACTAATAAACTTAGTAATTACCCACTATGTAATGACTTGAACATGTGGAAAAACATTTCTTGCTCAACAGCTCCTTCTACTGCTTACACATGGCAGGAAGCTGTCGAGGCACAATTTGTTTTCGTGCGTTGGCTTACAGAAGCAAAGAATCTGCTAATATAAACATGCGTTCGCTGTCTATGTCGTGTTATAATACACAGAAATTGGGGGTGTGTCGCCTGATATGGAGGAAAATGGGGAATTATTTTGGATCCAAGAGAAAAAAAGAGAAAAAAAGCAACATACAACTTTCATTCATAGGCAATTTTCATGGGACCTGGAATTAAAATACAGAATAAGATACCGGCAAAAGCACTCACTTTTTGCTAGCCTGCACAATACCTAAACTGTTAGCATTATAATTTCTTGCTTATAATACAAACCCGATGCTTTTGATTGTAAGAAGCCTTATTTTGTAAAGATACTTACAAGGACAACTTAAATAATAATAACAACAATTCAAACCAATTTCATTTACTCTAACTGCAAACTGAATTTACTATTCTTGCACCCTGGGGATGAACAGTGAAGATACGATACAGAATGGGTCATCAGCTTTACTGGGCAATTTTACTAAGATGAAGCATTTAGTTTGATGGAAATTTCCTTGTAAAAATCCTATCCAAATCTGTAAAATTTCTATTTCATAGCATTCTCTGGGATGCTGAAATGTGGAGTATGCTTCTGTTAGTATTTACTGTAGCCTGCTGCCTATTTGAAAAGTCTTCTCAGGATTTTCAGATTCAAACCGTGTTATTAGCATAAATCAGAAGTGCACAGTAACGTAGCTTACAGCAGGTTACTCTTTTCACTGCAGGTGAGAACACTGAAATTCATATTAAAATATTCCCAGAAGCCTACAGAGCCATCTCCCTTTTTTTCCTCTTAATATATAAAATAATAATAGGAAAAATAGTACCAATGATAACTATAAAACTGTCTTTCTGCATGTCAGGAATAAAATTGCAACGCAGTAAAATCTCTCATGCTTTGCTTTTCGGATGTTTTAAAGAAACAAATTCTAGAACATTCAGGATGTTCTTCGGCCATGACAGGCACAGCTCTCCAGGGGAATAACGGTATAGCAATATCATAAACTGCTTTCTACAATAGTTTTGATAACAGGCAAATAAAGTTTTAGTTTTTCTGCCAATTATTTTCATCCTTCATTTCAATCTCAGCTGATACAAACAACACTTTCTAACGTTGTTTCCAGAATTTTACGTGTCAGCAAATACCAAGCATTGCAGGTAAATTCTCCCTTCCCCCTGGTAAAGCCCTGAGAAATGTTATTGTAGGAACTTTGCTCATCTTGCCTCTCTGTTGAAGAGGAACTTTTGCAGATGTGGAATGAAAATAGCAATTTTCCACACAAGTTGCTCTTTTCTATTTTCCATGATTCTCAGTTCCCATTTGTCATTACAGTACATACTTGTGTGTAAAGTCTGATTTTCGTTTATTTCCTGGCAACATAAAGCGACCTTAGTGTCAGCGGGAATGAGAGTCACAGGATGCAGGGAGGTTTCTGGAAAACAGAGAGTCATGTTTTAGCAACATCTCTTATTTAAACTTAAGATTCTGCTCTAGAATAGTGTGCACCAAACCACAAGAGTGAAGTAGGGCATCGCTGCGCAGCTGAAGAGCATCCTGGACGTATCGGGAAGGTTAGGGTGTGTAATTTCTGATTGTAAGTATCTAATTTGGTGTGAGTTATACCTGAAACTAACATTATTTCAAGAAAACAAAAATCAGTGTAACTTCCCAAGTAAATTAAGGGGTATTGTTTATCAGTGTTTACATGTTCTTATTTGCTTTTAATACCAGAGCCAAACTACCCTGTGATACACACAAACAAGAAAAGATGCCAAGACTCATTTTATGGAAAAATTTAACCAGGGATGTATTTCAGAAGGAAATTCTGGAGTCTATCAACTTACAGAACCTTGAATTAATACAATTCTAGAATCCCAAGAAAAAATTTGGCTATTTAGGGGAAAAGGCAAACATTTTTCTAACAGTGAGCTCACATGCTGATGTAAAGACAATCTGCCACTGGTTTAAGGAAGTGGGATGGAAAGAAGACAACAGGAATACGACGTGATTCTGGTCTCAGTAGTTACACAGTTACCACGTGCTCTAAATGTATAAAAGGTTCATAAAGAAACTATAATACTGACAGTGACAATGAAATGCAAATGAAAACCGAAGCTCTGTTCCCATGGAAGTCAGTGGGAGTCTTTGCTTTGGACCTTGGTGGGAGCACGATCCCAAAATTTTGATTCCGAGTCCACCTCTCAAGGGCACGACATACTCTTGGAAATTCTCACTGATTTATTCTGAGGTTTCCACGGTTAGGCCCTCTGTATCATAATTATTCAAAACACATTTTTCCCTGTCAGTTTCCAGAGATGAACTCACGGAGAACTGGAGCATGACTGAAATATCGCCACAAAAGCCCGGCAGATAAAGCTGAAGATGATCCTGACTGCCAAAGCTGCTATCTGAAGTCTTCTTTCATTTAAATAGCAGCATAACTTTGCATCAGTAGTGAGTGAGGATGTATTTGGAAATGTTTGTAAAGCATTTGCTGGTGAATTAAAGCATCACAAACTTAGCACTCTTCTGAAGAACTCCAACATATGCAAGGAAAATATAAATAGAAGCTAAGCAATTTACAATAACTTTGAATTAGCTATAAACTGGCAGCATTCTTACTAAATCTTTCTCAGATTTGAACACAAATTGATAAAAATCAACGACAAAGCAATCTTAATTTTCTTCTTCATTAATTTTTACTTGGTTTAGCAGATGTTTTGTGTCTTTGTTGTTGACTATTTAATTTGCATTAAGCAAGAAACTACAAACTCGATTTACACATTTTAATTCCTTGCATTTTTACTGCTTTCAGATACATTTGTATGCAAAACATTATGGGCTGCATTCCGGACTAGATCCTTAGGTCAGCCAACCTAGGCTTGTGCCAAAACTGAGATGAGAGGGGAACTAAGGTTACAGGGGCCTTATTTTTGGGACTTACTTCAACACTAAAATTAATTGTGGACACAGCTGACTGCACAATTTAAAACAGATCCCAAGACGCACCCATTTCCACGACTCTTGCAGAGGTTGGTTACCGCCACGGTGAATTTCAAAGGCGCAGCAGTGATCCAACCCTGACACCTTCCCTCGACCATACTCTAAATACACCCTAAAAAATAAAGCCTTCTAAAAGGCACAACAGAGATAACTCGGCTCTGGGCTACTTAAGATTTCCCAGAGCAAGCCAGGTAAATTGGTTTTCTGACTGCTTTACGGTCCTTGAAAGGCATGAAGCAGGCAGCCTGTGTTCCCTTTGTCTCTGGGAATATGTGATTGATTCTCACACAGTGCTTCATTTTCATATGCAGCCTTGGGGACAGGCTCCTTTTACTCACTTCAAAAGGCTCACTTATTTTCCCAGATTTTGGTGATGGAGATAGAGAACTATTCAAACAAGGATGGTGGAAGAATTTTTATTGGAGTATGGAGAATTTATTAGGACTTTCCCCATTTTTTAAATTACAGTGTTTGTACTCATGCCCAGTGCTTGAAATTTGTTTGAAATGGGTCTGTCAATAAATAAAGATGAAGAATTCGTACCTCTAGGGCTGAAACGGGATATCTATTTTATAAGCAGCAAGAAAAGGATGAGACTCAGACTTTCTCCAGAAAGAGCCAGCTCAGAAACCTGAAGGAGCATTGCTGATATCCACTGGATACAGCCATAATCTTCCTCCAAGAGAAATACAAAAGCAAAGAAAGAAAGAAAGACAAAAGTATTTGTAAAAAATCAGAAGTTAACTCTTAGGGACACTCACAGAAGACTTTAAAAACATTCAGTGTTAGGTAACAGGGATAAGCTGCTTAGAGATATTTAGATGTCTGCGCTCCACTGATCATACAAGAAGGTCTGAGTTCGTAACAACTGGATGCAGTAAGGAAAGTGGTAATTCCCATACACAACTCCTGCTCAAGGGTGTTTAAGTTATATCTGTTCTCCTTGTGTGTCTGCAGTGGCAAACACATTCCTTTCTGCTTGTTCTCTGTCGTCTCATGGGCAATATGTCTAGTGAGATCCAAACAGTGTGGGTTGTACTGAAATAGCTGCATGGGCTGGTACCTTCAGCTGTCAGAACCGTCCCTCCTTCCTTCCCACTTTGTGAAATACACACACCACAGCACCATCTGCTTCACCACCATGCAGCTTTGGCGCATAGGAGCTGTATTTTAATGGGAAAAATCATCCAACTACAAGAGAATTTTACGACTTTGTTTTAATTTTCTTTTATATCTACTTTTTTTTTTTCCCCCTCGACTTCTCACATCAGTCCTAGGTCTCCTGAGGCACCAGACTGTGAAGCTGACACCAGATGGGGGAATGAGTTTCAAACAGCTGCGGGCCTCCCTACTGCTGCTTCCAGCTATCAAGAATTCATTTCTGCACGTGCATATGGAAAAAGCTGGTGATAGTAAATTCAGTTTTCTTCCCTGCAAGCTCCACTGCCTACAGCATTCTCAGAGCTCACGAAATTTGCCACAATCACAGTATCTGTTTAGAGAGGACAGAATGACTGGCAGCTGCCTTCTGCTGATGAAAAAGAAGCAAACAAAGGATGACAGAGAGCAAAGAAGGAATGGAATGTATTTACACGGATCCCTCTGCAGGACGCTGTTTATCAGATGTTATGAACTGATTTATTTATAGCTAATGACTTCTCCAAAAACATTGTTCTCTGCTGACCTTTACACTTAAATTGAAAGCCAGGACACCTACTCTGCCAAGTAAATGAAATAATTTTAAACTAAAATATAGGGGGAAAAAGCTTCTTGCTGTATTGTGAATCCAGGGTGAACTACAGTATCTCCTGCTTTATTACCTTAATATCACTGCTGGTCAGTCTGGATAGCTAGTATTCTGCAGAATAACCCGTAAATCTGCTACGTGGAAAGAAAATAACCGCAACTTGATTTAAGATGGGAGTTGAGGACACTTAGCCAGTAATCCGGTCGGTTGCTTATACTGTCAGCTCCTTATACAGGGGTTCTGTCTCAGTGGCCTGCGCAATGCCCAATCCATTAGTAATGCTCCACAAATAAGGAACAGGGATTTGCGCTTTGCCAGGATGATATAATTAGTCATTGCTCCCTACAAAAATACAGAAAGCAATAGCCAGGCTATTTCTGCCCACCAGATCTTGCCCCTTCTCACTGTCAAACCCACTCACACAAACATGTTAGAGCTCGGCTTACAGAGCTGAGATGTTTGCACCCAGACAGGATGGTGCCCTTTCTTTGATCACCATCTCTGTGCCCCCAAGCAGCTTCCAACAGCAAAGCGTAACGAGGTTCAGCAGGATGGAAAATGCCGGCACGCTCACCCAAAGAGACAGCTAATTCACCTCACGCCGCCGTCAGACCCTGTGCTGTGGGACTGAGGACGCGCAGTGTAACAATTAGCTCCTCACGGTCGGCGATGCCTCTCATCGCTTTCAAACGGGGATGCTTCAGGAGTCAAAGTGTGTCCTGTCACCTTTTCCTCTCACAGTGCTAATTAGACTCTGCAAGTGCACAACAGAGACACAAAGGATGCTGACGCATCTTGTTTGTTGTTGCCCACAGGGGTTACGAAGGAGACCTTTGCAGTAAATGGGAAGTGATGCTGTTTGCTGGAGGGATGATACAGTATTTCACGTGCCCGCTATGTCCCGAGTTCTTCCTGGAGAAGGGAGGGGAAGGGTTTGCTCCCTTCCTTGATGCACAGTCTGTATTCTTCCTGGAGCTCCTGCAGCTGGGCATCTCTGGCTTCCTCTTGTGCCCCTGCACTCCTGGTTCCACCCACTCCCTGGGTAGGTGCTGGGGTGGCTCAGGGGGGCCAGGGCCACTGCAGCTTGACTTGACCTGCTACAGAAAAAAGGCATCGACCACACTCTGCTCTGTCACCAGAAGTGACAGCACAAAGAAAAAGCACCCCTTCCTCTGTGGGCTCTCATGACATTTCTACTTCAAGCATAAGAAATGTACCTCAGAATAGGCAGATCAACTGAGCAGAAACATCTTAATGTTAGAATTAATCCTCTGCTGTAGAAGTAAAGCCTGATAACTGCGTGCCCATAAAACAGTTTCTCCTTTCTGCTCCTTGCTGTAATGGAAAAAGTAAAGTATTGAAGAAATAATTTCACAGCTTGGCTAAGCATTAATGAACAGCACTTTCAAATGTAACAAATACATGATGCTATGGATCTGGTAATGGAACAGGAGATGGCTGATGCACTTATATGCGAGGAACTGGGCTACCAGCCAAAATGTGAGGTTTACTAGTTATGTTTCCAACCAGGAACGACGAGAATTAATTCCTGAATTGATGCGTGTGAGGACAGACAAGCAAAATATAGCATAATTTGCTGAATCTGTGGGCTGAGTTCATATTAATCTAGCTTTCTCCTATTGCTTTTCTTTATCTGGCATTTCTAGATCTGAATATTCAGAAAAGCATTGAATTATAAAACTCTTTTGAAGTGAAGTAAGCTATATTTACAACTTAACTCCTGCATAAAAGATGGAAGACCCTTACTCTATCAGTGCCTTTGAGCCTGGTGCCATTTAAAGAGTTTCCTTCAGCAAAAGTTGGTTCAATCAGTACGTATGAAACAGTAGAACCATAGTGAAAAAATTAAATTCCCATATACTTTATTCTTGTAATGATTGTGATATGAGACATATTACTTGTAAATCTTTGAGATATTTTTATCTTCATAATTTTTCTACCCAGAACTACCAGTAACAAGCATTCTCAAGAAAATCTGCGCTGCCGAGGTGTAAGGAGCAGTCTGAGAAATGCAAGATGTAAAGTTGATGCAGCGGCAGCAAATGTTTGGCTTGCGTAAAATTCTGTTTTGAGACACCACACAGCGTTCCCTGTCTTAGTAAACAAAACCAGAACATTCCCTTACAGTGAGCTTAATTCAAAAGTTAAGAGGATGTACGAAAGTTCAAGTACGTGACTGGCGGATTTAATGGTATGTAATAAAGGACTCTAGCCCCAATAAAATGGGCTCTTAAAGGTCTGAGAAGTCTCACGCTGATAAACATCAAGACGGGAGTGGCAATACAAGAAAGCAAGTCAGACAGAGCCTCTCTGAAAAGTGAGAAATCCCAATTTTACATGAAGATACATACTTTAAACTTTGGCTAAGTTATGTTGGGGCGAAGTAATATGTATTTGAAACTGCAGTTGCCATTTCTAAACCTGTTCTATCACTTCCTTAAGGTTAATGAGTTCACTTGGTCTTTATTCCTCTATGATACCAACACACATTTAATGAAGTCCTGTCTCTTAAAACTGGTTTCTCCAAATAGCTGAGTTCTGCTGAAAAATCTAAAATTAAAGGCTTTTTAACTATGACCCTGCTCTGGAAAGGTAGTTCAGCACATAAATAGTCTCACTGACCTTCAGCCTATGCTCTGCTATATATGTCCTTCCTGAATTTATCTGAGGAACGTTATGTAGTACCAAAATCAATGAGACTAGTTACAAGGGTAATTATATAACTATTTGTGTTTCAAAGCTAAGGACCTCACAGTTATTTACCATTATAACACAGTGCAGAAGTAACAAAATGGAAAAATCACACAGGAAGAATAAGCACAACACGCTGTACTGTTAAGGCAAACATCGATAAACTGGTGAAAGACCTGAAGAAGGGTTTGTCACAGTCCTTTCCACACCTCCTGTACTGCTCGTAAATACTAGTTCTTTTCACAGAATTTAGTTTCACAGTAATTTGCTTAACTATTTAATAATGTTAATAGCTGTGTGTTTAAAAGTATAAACAGCGTAATGTCACTGTGGTGCTGTTGAACTCTTGAACTGTATGTTGTTGCATTTAACTCCTTACACATACGAAAGGCTGGAGAAAGAACAGGGTGTAAAGCTACAGCTACATCGGACTTTTCCTCCGTGTCGAAAGCAGTTTGAGGTTCTCTGCTTTTTCACCATTCCTGCACAATTCTTTAATGCTATTCTGTTTCCTGACAGCTTGAGGATCTAGTTTTAAGAACTGCCCTAGATGATTCCTCTTTATATTAGATCTTTAGAAATATTTTAAAAGGGTATTGAAAATATCAAGTAGCTATAAATATCTGTTTAAAGAATCACTGACATTTGTTTTATGGTTTTCATTAAAAAAAAAAAATCATTGAAACATTTGGAAACTACAACACTTTTTTTTTTTGGTGGAAAACTGTTTCCCTGGCCATCTTTTAAATAAAAATAATCTGAAAGAACAGCAAATAGTCCTGCATTAAATTTTTATAGCTGAAATGTCACATATGGATATGACAACTGAATCCAATCTCTTCCGTGAGATACAAATTTCTTAATGACCCAGAGAGAGGCACGGGTATCATTTAACCACACCTAAACCTTTGCCTAATACATCACTTTCCGTTAGAATCAGTGGCACCGTTATAGCTAAAATGACTGGTTTGTCTACTTTGAGCTCTCCTCTTCTCTAGCCGTTTGAAGCTAAGAGTGTATTGATAAATATCCTCCATTGGAAGCACACTTAGGGACTGAACTCTGCATATGAAGAGAGGCAGGAGATCAACAACTATTAAATTTATATTAGCCACACGGAAAAGGATTTCAACATATAAGTAGCTATGAGGCAAACTACAGAAAAATTTTGCCTTTTGTTTTCAAAATGGGCTTTGTTTTCCCTCACCCTCAAATGATATTTTACGGAGGCTCTCTAGGGTTACATCTGGAATGAAGAAAATATGGCTGAAAGGATTTAATTTATCTTCAAAATAAGATCCAGTATGTCATTCAGACAGGAAAGCAAGTCAGGGATGAATGTTTGATATAAAAATTTATGAAACATGAAATGGGCTTTAATAGTAAGTCTGTGAAGTCTTGAAACAATAGGTCTCTCTGGAGCGGCAGAGTCCTATTTTTATGGTGCTTTGATAGGGGGGAAGGTGATAAAGTGTTGTCTATGAGGAAAGAATGAAAAATGTAATTGAACATGGTTCCTAAATCCACAAAGATTCAAAAGCTACACTCTGGGTACTAATTCCTGCTGGGAAATGTTTCTATTTAGTTACACTATAAAGGTTAATAGTAAATACAACCTTGCATCTGCAAATCTCTGGTTTATTTTTCTTCTAAGATACGACTTACCATTGACCTTACATTATCCATCATTTGATGATTATGTCTGCATTCTCCAGTGAAAACTGTTCTTCCCTTTTTTGATTATATTAGACTGTGAGCTCAGATTTTGATTTATATGGAGTAGCAATGCCTCATTCTTCCAGGATGGAAAATGTTCTTGTCTAAGATCAGATCAGAAGGCGGGACGAAAGCCTTTCATAATTTTGAAAGGAATCAGTCTTTTCAGGCCAGTCACTACATTTCTGTTATTCATCAAAAGATGGACATGTATAAAAGATATTTTTACACCTATACTAAAATTCTGAAAATTCTACGTTGACAAATGGCTATTAATAAGAGAAGGATATAAAAAGAAAAGCAAAGGGAAATGTTAAAAATGAGACCTTCTGGCTCAAGAGACGCACTGCTTTTGCAGTTTGCCACTACGAAGAGGCACTGAAGGAGCTAAGGTAGATCAAAGATTAAAACTCAAGAATCCCAGTTCTTATTAATTTATTGTTTAGCAAATAACTGTATCATATTTAACGAAGCATCCGCCTCTTAGGTATGTATATAGTCATAGCATCCCTCCGGCAGTGCTTGATTACTTTGAAAATAAAGCTACAGAACAGACACCTCTTCACCGATTCATACGAGTTCTTGCAAGAGTGTGAAATAGTTTTCAGAAGACAGCGATAAAACCAAAGAAATTTCACACAGAACAGTATTTTATACGAATGCTGTTCAAGCTGACAAATAAAAACTTCCTAACAGAAGAAATACTCAATTAACATGATGGTACCACTAGTACAATACATAGTGTTCTGCCGCTCGTGTGCATGCATGTGAACACCCTGCGTAATAACAGCTACAGACTGGATCCGCACTGCTTTAAATTATATATATAAACTATGAATATATTTATTTTCCTTTTTTTCCTCATGTATTTCTAGAATAGTTCCAATTATTCTTCAGGTTTTATTTTTGTCAGTGGCAATTTGGGAATTATACTGAAAATAAATTCCTGTTTCTTATGCCACAGTCCTAGAGAAATTAGGACACACGTAAATAAACAGAATTTAGAGAGAGGAAAAGGTCTGAGCCTCTGTCAAAATAATACGAATAAAGAAGCAGCATCACTGATTATCTTGGCAGTGCAGAAATGCAGAAAACTTGTTTTCTGATGGAAAACGCATAAAGATCAAGAAAAATCTGCCTCAACTTCTCACTCACAATTCATCAATTTCTTTACTCAGAAATTACAAGAATAAAATTCAAGGTGGTTCCACTTTTCTGGTAGGTGCTACTGCAAAGCACAGGTGGCCAGAGGTAACTTAGAAAAGCTATCTGAAGGTTTCAAATTCACGTGTCCTATGGAACAATGAACTGTAACGCAGTAACCAAAATAGGTACTTCTGTGTATTTCAGCCTTCCGATTTTATAAAGCTGCTTCTGTCGAAGATTGGATGAAAAGTAAATGCAGTCAGAGAAATTAACGCACATAGAGGAGACACAAATTGTATGTATTTGGGTTCTTCATTGACAATTTAAACATTGTTAAGATTTACCTTTAAAACAATAAACTTCAGTTCTCTGACTAGGGAAATTAATTTTTAACATAAATTACTGCCTTCCATGCAATTTGTACTGCCTGTCTCGCTCACACCTGCAAAGCTCTTTCACATAGGATATGATTTTTCAATCCAAGAATAAAAAAATTATTTCCATCCTAATTAGCCCGGAAAGCAAGCCTTTTCCTCTTCATGTGCCATAGTAGAAATGAAGTTTGAGAAAGAGTTACAGGCAAAGGTGAAGGGTCTCTGCCTGGGGCCCATATATAGCTGTAATGAGCCAACATGAATGTCGTAAAGCAGAAACTGTTTTATCTGCTGGTTTCACTCCTAAAACACAGGATTAATTCTTAAATTTCTGCTCAATCCATCTGCCTGTCCCGAGGTGCATTTATTACTGTTACAGGGCAACAACAAACAAGATTCATCAGCATCCTTTGTGTCTCTGTTGTGCACTTGCAGAGTCTAATTAGCACTGCGAGAGGAAAAGGTGACAGGACACACTTTGACTCCTGAAGCATCCCCGTTTGAAAGCGATGAGAGGCATCGCCGACCGTGAGGAGCTAATTGTTACACTGCGCGTCCTCAGTCCCACAGCACAGGGTTTGACGGCGGCGTGAGGTGAATTAGCTGTCTCTTTGGGTGAGCGTGCCGGCATTTTCCATCCTGCTGAACCTCATTATGCTTTGCTGTTGGAAGCTGCTTGGGAGCGCAGAGATGATGATCAAAGAAAGGGCACCATCCTGTCTGGGTGCAAACATCTGTAAGCCGAGCTCTAACATGTTTGTGTGAGTGGGTTTGACAGTGAGAAGGGGCAAGATCTGGCAGGCAGAAATAGCCTGGCTGTTGCTTTCTGTATTTTTGTAGGGAGCAATGACTAATTATATCATCCTGGCAAAGCGCAAATCCCTGTTCCTTATTTGTGGAGCATGGCTAATGGAACACCTTTTTCTCTGTCAAGTAGATTACATTTCAGGGTCCTGGAGATGCAGGGTTTGCTGTTTTCTTCCAGTCTTTCCTTGTTTCATCCCTACTCCCTCTTGCATAGCAGTGTGAGGATGTTCACTTCTCTAGTTCCCAGGAGTTAGCAATTAAGAAAACAAGTAATTTTCTGAGTCTTCAATTGTCTTCTCTGCTCCTCTTTTAGTACATTAAATTTCGCTGAAAGTCATCTTCTGTCCCGTGAAAGGCACCCATGGGGCAGTCTGGGCTAATATCTTAGCGGAAGATAAACTTCTATCAATCTTCCCATTATTGTACCTAATCTATACCACCTTGTTCCTTTCAGAAGTACATGGAATATTCTTCTTTCTCATAGTTATAAAGCACCAGAGACTGAAACTGAATTTGAAAGGCGTAGAAATAAAGTAACATTTAGTTTAAATAAAATTAGTTTCAATTTGATGACATTGACAAAGACTTTTTTTGAAATAAGTTCTAGATACACATGTAGGCAGATTGATGTAGCCTTTTAGAGAAAAAGTGTATTCTTTGGATGGATTATTCAGTTTCCCAGTGCTTTCCCCTTGCACTGTGTTCACTTTGTACACCATGTATTCAAACCCAAGCAGAATTTTACCAACTAGGATTTCACTGAAAGAAAATGAGTACCCAGATGACCATGCCATTTCCACTCCAGTATCTACAGCTCAAACCTATTTAGATATCTAAAACCTCTTCAAGAAAACTGGGAGTGATGCATTAAATAACTTGGTAACTCTAATTTCAGTTTCTCATCCTGTCAAATTGTCCATGTCCACAACTGCGGCCATGCGCTACGCTCCTCTGGAGGGCCGTTCACTTGAGCACAGTTACGCACACCAAGGAACAAAAACATCAGCCTCGGGTATGATGAAGCAAAGAAGAACTCATGCTAAAATGGCAATAGCCTACAAAATGAAAGAAAAAATGTGGAAAAAATGAGGAAGATGCTAGCAATTTTTTTTTTCCAGGAAAAATACCTGTGCAGAGATGGAAAGAAAAGAAAGCTTCTCTAAACAGACCCATTGGAATACCATGCACTTCTTAAAAGCAGTAACAGAAATAACTGTTATACTTCTTAGTACAGTAATTCCTCTGGAGACCCCTCCGTCACAGTCAAAGGATACACTGAATGTTCTCAAATTTGCCTTTTCAAAGGATCACTTACACAAGGCAGGAACTATTTTTTTTTTCCTCAGAACACTCTTAATTAACTCTCTGATGTCTGCTGAAAATGTATGATTGGGTTTTACTGTGTATTTTCTCTTACTATAGCTAATTTGGATCTTACTCACCAAGTACATGGCTATGCCGACAAGAGAGGCAACAAAATGGCGGGCAGGGGGTACTGGAAGCACTCTGCTGGCTGCTCGCTTCACCGGAGGGAAGAGATGACACGGGCAGGGGCTCATGTAGGTAAAACCACTTCTAGTTTTGAAAATATGGAGTACAATATAAGCCTAACAAAGCTGGGTTACCTCGTCGGGCAGGTGCTGCCGGCTGCCCGGCGCGGAGCGAGCGGCACAGGGCAGCACCGCGGGCACCCGGCGGTGACCGGTAGCCGTGGGCGGGAACGCTGAGGCCGCCATGAGGCGGAGATGCGAGGGGCGGGCGGGAAGGCTGAGCAGGCGGGCAGGGCAGGGGGTGCGGGCATTGTGCACAGCCGCTCTCCTCTTCTTGCTTGTGTCATAAAGATGAAATTTGAATGAGTCAAATTTGGGGTTTGTTTTTAATTTTTTTTTTCCTTTTGGTTTGTTTTATGGCAGCGCTTAGGGACTGCTGCGTGCCCCTCAGCGGGTGCCTGGCAGGGCTGTTTTCTCAGAGCAAGGCCAGGTCTGCTGAGGGCAGCTGGATGTGGAGCGATTCTCTGCTGAAATACTGAATTCAGCTTTCAGAACCTTTTTTTTTTTTTGGGGGGGGATGGTAAAATCTTCAGGTAGGCCTTAGATGCCACAACTGATATGAAAGTTAAAGAGGATGTGAATGAGAATTGTTTACTCTTGCACAGGAATGGACGTGCATGTTGGTACCTACCTGCCATAGTTATAACAAAAGTAAATCACTGAGCTCATCCTTTCATCTTGCATATTCTCTTGAAAAACCAAATCATGAGACCCTTGTCTTTCCTTCTGAAAATGAGTTCCTTGGACCTCACCCTGTGCTAATTCATCCTACAGAGAAATCTCTACAGTGCAGCGGTTGTGGTGGATCCTTGGCACTCGCTAAGCGTGTGTTGGCATACCCGGGAGAGAGAACCAAGCACACAGCTATTCTTTTGATGCTCCCTAAGTGGAGTGTTGGTTTGCATATTCCAGACCCAGTGCACTGTTTCCTGTCATTTCAAGTGTTAGATGGGGGAGGGTGTCATGCTACAACGATTTAAAATTAATTGTTGCCCACTAAAGAGCCCTTTTTGCCTTTTTTTTTCTACTGGGCTAACTCATGAAGGCTTTGGGATTCCCTCAGTGCTTGTGACAATCAGGCAGCTGAATGTTTTCCTGGAAAAGGGATGAAGCATTAATGGAGCACATCGACACTGCAGCTGTTGCCATCCTGAGCCTATGTATAGAAACCCTCTACTCCACACACACACACATATGGGAGACAACTGTATTTGCTGGCAGCACAACCGAGGTTTGCTGTAGTTTTTTTTTTTTTTTTGTCATGTTGAGACTCAGTTGCTGCAGGAGTACTTGGGAGTCAACTTCAGAGTTCTTAATTAAAGGTGGAATTTTGTCGAGGTATGTAGTTGAAGTGTTTACTCAGACTGTTCACCAGAGGTGCATTTACTTCTGATTTGAATGAGGAAGGGAGAAGAAACAAGAGGAGATGGCAGTGCAGGATGATGGGATGTCCCTGACCAGTGCTAATGGAAAGTGTCTGATTCCCATCCTGTGCAACTCCACTGTGGTGTCACTTTTAGCAGGGCATTCTGATGTAATTTTCTGTATATACTTGTCAAATAGGCCAATGACAGGAAGTATGATTTTAG
This sequence comes from Chlamydotis macqueenii, assembly GCF_036417535.1. Taxonomy (NCBI): domain Eukaryota; kingdom Metazoa; phylum Chordata; class Aves; order Otidiformes; family Otididae; genus Chlamydotis; species Chlamydotis macqueenii. The sequence goes on along the minus strand of NC_141564.1, from coordinate 25,218,109 downwards.
AATAATACACAGAATAAACAATCTAATCTAGTTGAGAAAATTCACTTTTTTTCTCCCAAGTCCTGTGTTAATAAATTCTTCCACAGTATTTGACAAAGCTATGCTTGTTGTGACTGTCATTGTGCGCATGATTTGCTATATGCTTCTTAAAATGCCTAAAATAAAGAAGAACCACAGCTATTTCTCTACTAAAAGCCAAAAGAAATTTCTTCTCCTTCCTGCTTCAGTCAATTCTTTGTATAAAGTGTGACCAAGGTCTGCAAGATAGCTAGGGTTATATCGCCTCTGTTGTAAAGCAGAACCATGGAGTGATCCTAGAAATCAGAGAACGGAAAAATCTTAGTCTTAGGAGAACTCCCAGTTTAGTCAGCTCCTTGTCCCAGGCTGGGCATTCAGCTCTGCAGCTCAGTTCTAGATTTTAAAGTCCTTTTAGGCAGGTTTTCCTTTTCTCTTGTATTTGCTTTGCACTTGAAACAACATCAGTTGCATGCTGAGTGATAGAACTGAAACTATTAAATGTTGTTAGCAGCTTAGAGAAACAAGAGGGAGAAAGCAGAGCTTAGTGGCTCAGTGCAGGAACACATAGCTTCCCTTATCTTTTCTCTTCCTAAATGACCCATCCTCGGATCAGAAAGGGATGTGAAAGCCTGCCAGGTGAAGGAACAAGGCACAATCTGGAGCTGGAAAATGTGGTGAATTTGAACCATGCTTAGAGAAGAACCCCTGACTTTGGTGAGAGGCCGTGCCAGAACTGTGACAGCAGACTGCCACACAAGAGCATCCTTCATATACTGCTGGGACACTGGTGGGCAAGAGAAACCTGCTTTGCTTGCTGTGCATCAGTGGTAGCTAAATGAAAAATGATGTGAGTGAGCTGTATAGGAAGATAAGAAGCAATTGCAACTGGGAAGATCTAGGTTCACTGCTCTTCACGGCTGACACAGTCAACTTCTATGAAACGCTCAGTGTGTGACATTTTAAATGGCACAATGTCATCTTACTTCAGGTAGTCCTTCTAGGCCAAACATGCATGTTCCTTGTGCTTTTGGAGATCACTGACCTCCGTAGTTTTCACTTAATTATCTGTCTTGATGTAGAATTCAAGAAGTTCTTGAACTGGTCTAACCAGGTGTGGAGAAACACGCTGGGAAGTCGTTTGACTCTTGCAAACAACAATGAAATAATTAAAATACGTTATTTGCATTACAAACAGCAGTAAGCCGCGCCCCTATAAGCTGGAGCCAAGATGCATTCCTCATCAAGATGCCTTCCTCATCTGGTTGTTACGTGGTGTCATACAGCCTGGTTCCAGGCAGGATACCACTCCAGATAAACCTGTAGTCTGGTGCTGGGATTTATGGAGCCACATGCCAGATATTTTACACTGTGCAGAACAGCGCCTTTCTAAAAACTGGCCTGCTCTACACTACAGAGAAATTTTTCTCCTTGCCAGGAGCAGTAGCGTATATTCTGTAGGTTCTTTGGTGTAGCTTGATTGTGTTGGCAAGTCAAGCTAACAGCTCGCTGGATGAGGCATTCCTTATTGCTGGGTTTCTTTCCCTATGCCGTGAAGCTGGTGCTCAGGTGTCTCGAGGACAGAGGATAACTATCAGAGGCTGCAGATGTTCTTAGGAGGAGGTTGGCACCGCTGCTCGTGTAGCAGGTTAGACTCATCTTCACCTGGGCTGCCTTGGCCTGCCCAAGCTTCCAGCACTCCCTGCCCTTCTCACGTGTTTCCATCCTGTCCCTTCCTCCAGCACCTGCAGTTGTGTGGCCAGCTTGTGCGGAGGTTGAGAACGCTGGCCATCTTTGTCCTGCCGTCCCTGATGTGCCCTACCTGCCAGCACGAGGGAGAGGGCAGGAAAAGGTTGCCAGGCCAAGAAGAACCACATCATGGCCTTAAAGCTGCAGCCAGAAGAGCTTGTACTAATGCGCGTGCAAATGTTGGCTGTCGCGGAGAGCTGCAAAAGGCTGCCACCCCAGTGTGTCAATACTTCGTCGTTGCTTCCTTCCATTCTTTCTGGACGGTGCAGGAGCCAAAAGGGATCAAATAAACTCAAGTATACTATTATGACAACACAAATTTGTCTGCGTCTTGCTTTGTGCAGATAGACAGATGAGGTAGGCTAGAGAGGAGGCTCTCCTGATCACCTTGACGTTCCGCTTCGATTATTTTCCAGTGTCGTAATTTTAAGTAGACAGACAAATGACTTGCCACAGTTTATAGATGTGAGGCCGAGATATTTCAGGCATTTTTAGCTTGGTCTTCTATGGAAATGAGGCTTATTTTCTTTCATTACCTCTCTCTCTTTATACTCCCACATACCATACTTTCAAACCATGACTGATTTCAGTTAAATCACAAAAAAAAAAGTACTGAAATTGAAAGATACAAATTTTGTCAAAAGAGATGATCAGGAAGAGACAAGCAGCATTATTACATAGTCCTTACTAGACAGCAGAGAAGCCACACCAAAGACAGCCATTCTGAAGCCAAATGCAGAGCAAATGCCTCAGTATGGGTTTACACCTCATTAGACATCAGAGGATCTCATTATGAGGAACAAAATAATAGGGAAAAAAGTCTGCAGCACTACTCCAGGGCAAAAATTTGTCTTTGATGCATCCGTGCTCTAGACCCCAACCTAGGTTCTATCTTCCAGATGCGGTAGTTCCTCCGGCTCGGGGGACGCACTCCTGCTGCAGCCCCTTGCTCTGCAGGAGAGAGGTAAGGCACGGGGCGTACTGACTGCTGCTGCCGTAGGGGCGGCGCTTTACCGTTCCTGAATTTTCTATGGAAAACGGACAGCTTTGAAACAGAAAACTCTAGTTTGTTGAAAACTATGGGAGGAAAGAAAAAGGTTGAGGGAGCAGGTCAGCTATAGATCAGCTCAGGCTGGGTTGGGTGAGGAAGGGAAGAAAGAAGGTGAGGCTCAGATACTTTAGACATCGCTTGTGGCATATTCTCCCAAAATGAAGCTGACTCATATTTGGAAATTATTTGACTGCAGGCAGATAGTTTAGAACATAATGTATTATGCAGATTTCTACCTAATTTACTTGTCCAATTAGGTCATTAAAATGCCTGAAACATTTGTGGCTTGGTTTCATTTTGTAGCATTTTTGAGAAAAACTCACCATCTTTTCCGTGTAGAAATCTTGTCCGCGTATTCTCTCCACTGTGGTTTTTCTGGGTGAGGACAACTGAGGTGTGTGTACGGGGCTAGGAGACACTGACACAGAGGAGACTGGGAACTGTCTGAAAGTGGTGTTCATCAAAGGTTGCAGGAGGTGGTGGCTTCACCAGAGACTTTCCTGGGACATATTAATTGAGCTACATTTTTGTGGCTACTTAACTCTGACACCATAGTTTTGCATGCACATTAAATTGCACCTTGTAGGAACTCTGGCAGCCTGCATCATGAAGTCCCACAGAAGCAGAGATATTTTTTGAGATTGGAAATTCAGGAAGGCACTAATTATAAACATTTTTTTGCTGATTGTCCTAAATAGTATTTCAGCCTTGCAATGTTCCTCCCTGCCTGCAGTTCTTCAGCTCTCAGCTTTGTACAAATTATCACGTTCATGCTGTCATAAGAGCGCGGTACCAAGCCAGACGATGGCTGTCCTTGTTGCATAATGCAGAGAGCTTTGGCCAGAGGAGTTTTTAGCAATAGGGAAGAAGGGCGGGGTATGGAGGACACACTCTGTAATTGAGAATCAAAGCTGATTGTATCTGCTTCTCAATCTGTGTAGGAGCTGTTCAGCTGCAAAAAACCAGAAGTGTTAGGAAGCATCTCTCACCTGGACGTTTTCTCATCAGGGAGAAGGGAGAGGTAAGTTTTACTTTTTACAAAATCATTTTTTTCATAGGAAAAGTCTTTCCTCAAAATAGCTGGGCAATACGTTTGATGATAAGAGGCTTAAGTAGAACCTAGATTTAGTAAAAACTGCATGTAATGTACAGAAATGTGATGGATATAGTAAGGATATTGCTAAAAGCAGCTAATAACAATTCTTAACTACAGAAGCGTTATCTAGTTTGTCTTACCTCTCAGGCACAAAAGAGGCGGGGAAGCTATGGAAGTAAAATTGAAAAGGCGAGGCAACATTTTTCTAAAAACTTCAGGAAGTGGCTTTTGTAGGATAAAATCCGACTCTATATAGATCTGTGAAGTTGTATTTCATTTATGTGGAATAAGTTTTTTTCCACAGATCTTGACACCACCAGAAGTTCTTAACTTTCCAATTAAAAAGTGGGGAATCACTTATTTTTGTTTTGTCTCCTCTTATTTACCAAATGACAGGAAGCACCATTAGCTGCTTTCCCTTTACCTCTGTATTCTGGAAACTATATGATGTAACACTCAGTAATTATTAGCATTAATTTGAACACAAAGCTTTAAAATAAATGTGTATGTTTTCATTCTGGCGCCAGATCAATTTGATCTCTGTCGCAGAAGAAGCTGGATAATCTGCATAAAGTTTCCTTTTATTGCAGTTCTGTATGTGTGGTACTCTGCATACTCCCAGGTTGCATTCCAGCAGCAACTGAAGCATAAGACATAAAATTCTGGCTGCAGTAGCGGAAATCAGACTTCTAGCCAAGTTTTATGTCAAAATCCACAAGTGGTGAAGGAGAGGGGGTTTGTAGTGCTGCTTGAATTAAGCCACTTCAGCAGAGCCTTAAAGAATCCAGTGCAAGGCAAAATTATAAAAGTAGAGTTTGGCTTGGGGAAGAGAATTGCAACAGTTATTGGGTAACTGATTTCTGGAAAAAAGAGCTATCGTGGTAAATAATGCTTTCCAGTACACAGTGGTCTAAATTGGACTGTCATATTCAGAACTGAATGTGGGAAAGGAAAGAGGAGTGGAAGTGAAGCCTTTTGTGGGATGGGGTAAAAGAATGACTCATGCTACTCTGTTGGTATCACGGCTTATGCTTTAGAATATATTTGACATCTTGGAATTTCAGATCTCTTGTGTTTTTAAAACATTATTTACTAAAAATGGTCAGTATGAGCAAACTGAGTAGCATGGAGTTGCTGCCCGTAAGATTTTTTTTTTTTTTTTTTTTTTGCTTTTTTTGGGGTAAGGCTTCTATTTCTACTAACTGTCCTTTATTGCAATAGGGAAGGCTTTCAGAAGTGGGACGGAGTTGAAGATGGATATCAAGAGCATGAAGAACTATCTTTATTGGCTGTACTGCCAGTTCGAACTGGTCACCTGCAGCTATCTCATGGAGCCCTGGGAAAAACTGCTCTTCTACACTTTCAACATTACGATGTTGGTGATGGTATTATACATGGCTTACGTCTTTGTCCCTGTCCACATTAGCACGGCTTTTCACTTCTTCTTCCACTTATTTGGAAACCAACATGAAAATACTGTTTCTATCGTGAAGTAACATTGGCAACCTGATGTTGTCTTCTGCATCAAAGAAGTATTTTTCTTAACACTCCATTTTTGTTTAGAAAAAGGTTTAGGGTGTGTGCAAACACTGTTTTATTCAGCAGTATCTCTTCTTCTGCCTTCTGGGACTCTGACAGCAAATTAGTTTGCCAAAACACCTTCCATCAGTCCTTGTTTTTATTGTTTGACTGACTGCTTGTTAAAGAGCTTCCAATTTTAAAGACTGGCTGGAGTTACAAAGCTAGGTTTGGTACAGAAACACCTGTGCTGTGTATTTTGTTATTCCAGGGAGAGCTGCTTGGATATGGGGAGTTTTCATCTTGAGAAATTATCTGGCATACATTTGTTCTTGTCTGTCATAGCTTTGCTGACAGGAGAGATGCGTACACGAAAGGTTTTGCACAATACTGTACAACTATAAGCTGCTTCTCTAAGCTTGGTATGTGTGTATTTATAGAATGATTTTATCATTTATTTAATGTCCCCGGTTATCTAATACAATGAATTATTTGACTGGTTCATCATCATTATGCAAATAATGCCGTTGATTTACTAAAAATGTGGGGATTTACTTCCAGGAAAATTTATCATAAAATTCTAATTTTCTTAGACTATTCTTTTTGGTTTACTTTTAGAAGACTGGTAAAGCATGCATATCATGTACAGAACATGGAAGTACATATTCCGTTGTGGTAGGGACATTTCAGTGGAAAAACATTAAAAACCCTACCTGAAATACAACATCTTTCCTTTTGTGCTGAACTCCTTATTCCTCCTCCTTTACCTCCTCTTAGACTCTACCTGTTGGGAAGTGTCTGAAACATGAACCCTTGAGACTGCAGACTTTGTAGCTACTGTGCTGGACACCCTGTAACTGGCTTTGTTTCAATGTCCCTGTGTTTTAAGCTTCAGCTTTAGAAACGCAAGATGCCTGTGCTGCCAGCTTGCTGCAGCGGACGTTGACTGGAGCCGACCGGGGACAAAGTACCGGTGCAACTAACTTGGCAACTAGAGTCGGTGCTCTGTGTCATCCCAGGAGAAGAGCAGAGTAATATCAGGGCGCATAAAAGTAACGTAATCACCCCCACCCACCCTGAAGTGAGTTTTCTTACGTCTTTCCAGCATAGAGGTGTTCCTAGAATGTCCTCTCCTTCAAGGAAATAGGATGTTATTGCTCAGTGGCAATCAAATGACTTATGAAATGATACTTCATCATAGACTGTGATAAAAGAAAGTGAAAACACTAATTATGTTGTCATCTTAACATGAGATTCAGTTCCTTTCTCAATTTATAATTAGGGGAAAATAAGATATGAAAATAGTTTATTGGGGAAAATAAGGGCAGTTGAGCTAAACTTACAACTCTTTTGACAGTACCCAAATAATCTCCAAGTTTGTAAAAAAAAATCTGCTATTTAATGCTTTCAGATTAGAATCCAGTTGTATGTTTTATTAAATTAATATAGTGGCTAAAGTAGTGAATATCTTACATTTGCTCCTAGCAGCTTTCATGCTCCGTGTGTATATTGCATTTATAGATCGTAGATTCAAGCAATCATAGATGTTTAGGAACAGAAGAGGGAAACATAGTATTTTAGTTATGTCAATTATTAAGCTGTTTATGAAGACAATAATTTTGCTTCCAAACTGTCAGTCTCTAACATAGATAAGTAAATGCAGTATTTTGCATTATACTTGCTGGCCAGACGTGCCCGTTATATCCCTGCGTGGAAAGCGCAGTGGATAAGCCGGCCACCGTAGCCATGCTTCCACTGAATTACAGTGGAAGACTGTACGCGTAGCTCCAAAGCGTTTGTTGGCGTTAAGGAATCTGACGGCAGGCTGTGTAAGCATGAACTCTCACCCTGGGCGTGGATTTGTTTATCGCCGCCCTCTCCCTGTCTCTCCAGCGCAAACCCATTTGGTGTTCGTTGCGTTGCCTCTTTTGCAACAGCCGCCGTAGGACGGTGTCTGTTGAGCTGCCCTGTTTACATGCGGCAGTCCTTCGGCACGCGCCGGCTCCTGCGTGTCTGCTGGGGACAGCAACGCCATTTCAGCTCTTCGCACTGTCCGGAGCAGCAAGGGTCCCAGCTCAGCTGAGTGAAGCGGAGAGAGCTGGGAAAGCACCAAAAAGCAGAGAAGGAAGCGAAGGGCCGAGTGGCAGCTAAAAACCTCAACTTCTTGATTAATTTTACTCATTATGCATGTCACCAAGGCTCTCATGTATGGAACAGACTTTGCAATATTACATGCAAACTCCACTTTGCAATTTCAGTTTCGAAACACCAGCCTGCTCAGGAAGGTTCCCTACTGGAAGCTGCGCTCTGACCAGCAGCCCCAGGTGTTGAATGGATAGAATAAGGCCAGGGCTCCAGACTTGCTGATGTCAGGCTGGCGTGTGCTCATCTGGCAAGGTAAATTTGATCAGGATCGGGCACTGGTGTAATTTGGTGTCTGTCAGAGTAGCCATGCACTCGATGCGTGTCTCCCAGCTGGGTGAGAACAGATGCTATCTGCCGTGGAGTACAGACTCCTGTAGCAGTCTGCATCAATATTTTTCAAGATTTTTTTTCACCCAGCAGTTTGCACTGGCTCAGCAGTCTGCGCTGGGCGGCCACATTCATTTTTTAAACCTGGTGAGAAGTGTTGCCAATCTAGATTTCCTATAGTAAGAGGAGCAGCAAATGGAATATTCCCTGCAATTCCTGCCTGCACATCCTCTCTGAGGACACCTGCACCCAGTTCAGTTCCCAGTGATGACTTGCTAGCACCAGTAGCGTTTCCATTCCTGCTGTTTTGCACAGAGACACTCATACACCCACAAAATCCACATGAGGAGGAGGTTGGTTGGTAGACGCTGGGATGGTTGCTTACTCTCCGAAACGTTATCGGAGGATTTGCTTGCTCAGCGAGAGAATACGAAATCCTTCACGCCAACGCCTGCCGCAGCAGATAGCTCCTGACTCCACTGTCCGTGGGGCTGAGCGTTCGGGTGTGTGCATGGGAGAAGAGACGGCTGCAGTTGCTGTTTGCAGGGTTTTATTAGTGATCAGATGCCTGATTCACAACATCCTCATTATGAAGCTTTATTATCGTAGGACATTTACAGCTTATCTCTTATTAAACTATAATCTGTGTTTTAGCCATCCTAATAATTCAAACTTCCTAAAGGCAAAGAAGATGGTGATTTTGTCTGCGCAGAACTTTACCCGCTCTCCTACTGATTACTTCTAACAATTTTTGGAGGCCTCAGATAAGTTCATGCTCCTTGTTGTTACTTTTCTTGTTTTTGATACTATGACGTATGCATTTTGCCTGTGCTAATATTTACATCTGAGCATAATATTTACATGAGTGTAATTGCAGTTCTTATCTTAGCTATTCATTATCTGACTTGAAAATCCTGTTTCTAAGACGAACTTGTCAGCACTTCATAGCCTCTGCATCCCGCAGAACGTATTCATTTCACCTTGCACGTATTTGTTTAGAACAGCATTGAGATGACAGCGGATCTGCTGTTTCCTTTTACAAAGCTGACCTTAAATTACTCAGTCCTGCTTGGATGAAACTTCCTGCCTAACTTTCTTGCTCAGCTGAAACTATTTCATGCAGCAGCTTAGTTATAGTTGTCTTTGTTACAGAAAATGACTTCTGCCCGTATTGGTGACATTTCCAGCACATGCTGTAAATACTGTATAATGTTTACATAGAAAGTTTTCTAGATATGTTTCAGAGGGACAAAGGTAGAAGTTTGAAAGTGTGAATGTTTGCCTGCTAATGCTTCCCTGCCCTGAGGAGACCAGGGCTTTGCTCTGTTCCTTTCTGCAGCATCAGTAGCTGCTCACTGCTGGGGAGTCCAGGGAGCACAGTGGGTACAAACCAGCACCCAGCCTGCGGTCGGAGCATCGTCCCAGGCTGTTGGTGGGTTCCAGCTCTTCCCTCAGTGCTGGTTTGGAGGGGCCCACATTTGATGAGAGACAAATGGAACCTTTTTGTTGCCTCCCACTGTTTATTGCATGGGGAGGCTACACAGAGTGTCACCCAGGAAATTAAAATATGCTGCTGAGAAGCATCTGTTATTTTTTAGAAAGCTGGTTAAGTTCAAATAAAACCCCCCGAGAGTGTTCATATCCTGTAACAACGTGTTCTATTTGAAAGCTTTATCTGAAGATATCCAAGGCGGCTTTCAAATACACATCTCTGCACGGCTAATTTATCTGCATAATGAGGAGATGCATTAAAAGCCAGTATAACACTTGAAATTGACCTCTGATTATTTTAAAAAAATATTATAAACCTACATTAAAAGAATTTGGTTTTGAGGTTAAAAAATCTTGTGTGTATCTCACATCCCGCTGGAGTGCAGTGAATTGCGTATGATCTCAACTTCAGATATTAATGACCTGTCGTGTGGGTATGTAATACAGCGCTGGATAGAGAAAACCTGGAGTAGCTGTGAATCCCCAGAATTTACAAAGCATTTAAACTCGGGCTGACCTCGTTACAGAGCGGGAAAGCTGCAGCAATCGGAATCCTTCCAAGAGACTGTGTCAGGCTGAAGATCACAGGCTTTGGGAAAGAGGAAATTCAGGCAACAAGGAAGCTGTGGTAAACGAGTGAGCTATATATGGAGTCCAGAAGCTGCCAAGGTTAAACAGCAGCTGACTCAACATTGTCACAGTTTGGACTGAAGAGAATTCCTTTTCAATCCTACTTGGATACGCGTCCTTGTGTTGGATCTGAGTCTTGGGCAACACCAGCCACCCGCTAGACAGGGGAGTTCGGCACACGGGTACGGAGACGGGCACCAAAGCCCAGAGATGCTGGAGGCTGAGGAGCAGCTGCTCCAAGAGCCAGCTGGAAGAGTGGCCCAGCAGCAACTGCTCTCATCGGCGCTTGTACGAGCACTTCCACCGGGCTGGCTCCGGCACCTCCGCGCTCAGCATGCCAGCTTCTGCAAATTCTCGGCTTTGGGACTAAGTCTCTGTCTGCTGCGGTGGGAACCTGCACGCGTACCTGTGACCAAGGCTTCTGTCAGGGAACCTCAGACCCAGACAGCGCAACACAAAGTGCCTGAACACCTCCCCTTTTCAGCGCTTGGCACATCTGAAACATTTTCTCAGTTGCTGTGAAAAGGCACATCAGTTGTGGATTTGTGTCATACGTAACCCTTTCATTTTATAAAGCTGAATATTCAAGTTACACAAAGGCACTTCTCTTTCTTTACAACTGTGCTTTGTTTTTCATCAGGGAACTGAAATCCTGGTGAGTTTTAAACTTCATCTCCTGTTTCTTTTGTCTTAACCAGGTTCCCATCCTAAGCTTACGATGAAGGTGAGGTACAGGAAACGCTGGTAAATTCTGAAGGCAATGTTCTTTGCTATGTGATGATGTTCTGGAGTGAGCTATAGCAAACATTGCCAAAACCCCCTCTGAAACTCAACACATCAGTCTCACCCCTACATTTTACTGTTCTGGGAGAGGGCAGCTAAAATAAATGGCCCTGGCAAAGCATAAGCAGAGACGAGTCTGCCAGCAGAAGGAGCAGTTTGCTGGGAGGAAGTCCTGTAACATCACGATCAAAGCAGTCTTATTTTCCCCGAGGTTGATGTTATGTTATTTTAAACCTAAATGAAAATATGAGGAACTGCATCGGCATAAACAAGTTTTTCACAGTTTATAGCCATCTTTTCTTTGGAACAGCTGAGCAGGGCGCTTTTGAGGCCATTATCGTGAAGGAATAGTGACATCAGGTGGACGATCACATTAATCACAGGCACAGCTCAAACTTTCCATGGCAGCTTCTACAGAATGGGCAAACGCCTGCCACCGAGTGGCTCCTCACCCAGGGGAGACCTGGGCCTCTCACGAAGATGTCGCAGCCTTTCGTGCAAAGAGGGTTTGCCATTCCTGGAAAGGTCTGTACAACACTTTGTGTTCAATCTTGAGCATGTTTCCGTTGCAAAAAGAAAATGGAGTTTGTACAGCAGTACCCACATCAGATTCTCAGCGACGTGACCGCAGGCAGTGGCTCCTAGGACAGACCATCTGCTACCCTGCACAGTCCCCCTTTGTGAGGGTCTAACCCTGCCCTCCCCCTGTGCCCAGCGGAGCTGGTGCTGACCCCAGCGTGGGACACATCAGATCCAGCGTCTCCCCGGGACGTGCCAAGAGGCTGAGTGTGAAACGTGCTGGGCTACAGCAGCAGCAAAGGCCGGCGGTGGCTTGCCCCACAGCTCCTAAATCTGCCCTGAGTGCCCAGGGAGGGTGTGAGAGGATGTGGAATTGATACGGGAACTAACCCAAGGTTTGGGGCAGAGAGAGATACACATCTACAGACACACGTTTTTTTCCAAACTGGTCTGAGAGGGTGAACACTATCTTACTTGTTTCCCTCAGTCATCCAGCTTTTGTGCTGTAAGGTTTGGCTTCCTCAACTTAACATTCTCCTTCACCATTTTCTGTGAGCAAAACTTTCAGTTATTGCAAAGTTCTGGACAGCTCCTCCTATGACAAATTAAAATTAATTTTTTTTTTAATAGAACTTTGAATTTCAATAAAATGGTCTCGAATCATACCAATACATCAAGTGCTCACAGGAGCTACTGCACGCGCTGTTCACTAAGGCAACCGAACCCCAAAAAGAAGTGATTCATCATTAAGCAAAATGGAACTTCAGCACTGAAACCTCACAAAGTTTAGCCCTGGTCTTGCATTTTCCATCTCTTCTTTCCCCCAGTAATTCACTGGGGGGCAAAAAGAGTGAAACTCCGTTAGCTGAAGTATTTCTTCCCACCATTCCTAGCCAGGGAAGTTCGCGTGACAGGGCTGACAGGCTGTACGAAGCCTGACTTGGTTTCTCACTGTCAAAGCCTTGCTTCTGAGAAAACAAAATGTTGGCTGTTTTGAAGGAGAAAACTTCTTTTCTCTGCTGAAACAGAATCTCGTCAGCTGGCTATGCTGTCTTTTTTTTTTTTTAAAAATACTTTAGAAAGTATTCTTTCTTTTTAGTCTTACTACTAGTTTACTACACATGGCAAGTACACTTCCAGTTGCACCATCACGCAGCTACTTCAGACAACCCTTCTGCATCCGCGTTCCTGCTCCTCAGCGACATCACACCGCGATCACGCACTGGGCCACATCTGGCACACACACACATCTGGCTCTGTGTACATCCACATCGCAAAAGCCACCCCCCTCCTCCCCAGGCATATATGTTTCAACTCTGCTGACGCAACATTCATCAAAATCTGAACGCAAATTAATCATTAAGCAACTGCTTAATTAATTAATCCTGAAGCAACTGCTGTACGTACAAAAGAAAAGCTTTAACCTCGATCTCAATCCACAGATAGAGATTTTCAGAAAGAGATGTAGGGTTAAGCAGCAGCCTTTCCTCTTTTGTGAGCTAAGTACCTTTTGTCAAATTACTTCTCCGGTGCCAGTGAGAAGACCTTGGCAAACATTTCATGTGCTGGTACGCCAGCCAAGCCTCTTTTGGCTCCCAACTCTTTAAATGCTAAAGGGACACGCTAAGATTGAGAACCTAAAATTAGAACCAACTCTGGTTTCAAGCGCACACGGTTCACCCCCTCATTGGAGAGCTGTTACTATGTGTTACCAGCAGCAAACAAACGCACAAAAAGCCAGGCAATATACTTAGATTTATGATTTGTTTGCCCAGCATCCGTAACGTGAGATCTTTCCAGACAAGGCTCTTGCTGAAAGATGCTTGAAACCCAATACAGACTGGCAACAGACCGCGGTGGGGTGGCGGAAAAGCAGAGGTACATCTCCAGTGACAAACAGGATGACAGCAATACATCTGAAAATACTGAGAGACTACGAAGGAAAACATGAGAGAGGAAGGAAAAGGGTTGATCAAAACAGCATAGGTCAAAACAAGCTTTTATTACAACTCCCCCTTCATCTGCCGGCAACAGGAAGCTCATTGCCAAACTATGCAAGATCAAGGCTTGACCATTTTTACCTCTGCCAGAAAAACCACAACCCAGACCACATCTCATCCAGACACAGAATGCATTCACTAGCTACGGGTTGCACATTCAAGTTCTTCAATTTCCACAGATTTGGCCCAACGGTCCCTAGATTTGAGGTTATTTACATCTCCCCACACTACTGGCAGGTGTAGCTACTGCAAAATATCTACCATAAAACATTTTTATTGGAGTGATGATTCAGGTTAGCCGCACAGCTGCATCCTCAGGAATATTTTTAAGCAGTTTTATGCCTTCCCTATACTGAACTAAATTACTGTCATGAGATAAATCGAACTTGGAGTTCTCAGCAGCTTTATGGATTTTTCTTAACTGCTCTTCTACATAGCAGAAAAATATGACAAGGCTCCTGAGAGAGGAGGAAGAGCTTAGCGCGACACAAACACAAAAAAGGAGGCACCAAGGGGTGGCTGAGCTGCTAACACCAGCAGATGGCTCAGAGCTTCGCTACATCAAAACCGCCTTTCCAAATTTCTATTTTTACAAGATTGTGAGACATAATTAAAAAAAGGATGGGTAACTGGTAACTAAACCTGGCTTCACCTTTTACAATTAAAAATATCTCGCCTGGCAGTGGGCTGAACACTGCCAACTCCTCAATTATTTAACTTTTCTCTGAGGCCTTGGGAAGCTGTTACGTACAGTGAAATAGAGAAAGGTGCTCCTGGCACCTCCCCAGCGGATACTACAGCGAAACAGTGAATTTTCAGCCCTGTGTATTTCTGCCACAACCAAGTGGCGATGAACTTCGTCAAGTGTTCTCATTTGAGCTACACAGAGCATTGCCAGAAGAATCATTAATACCTTGCTAGATGAATTCTACACATCTCTATTTTCCAACTTTACACCATTAGTATTTCCCTCCTTTACATACGCCATTTATTTTGAACTTTTTTTTCCTAATGTTAAAAAAATGCAGTGGCAAAACCACTCTCACTCCACTCCATATGTATATTGAGTTAAAACAAATGTATCTGCATATAAACTCTTAGTAAAATGTCTGTTGAACCACCTTTGTGCAGTGAAGTGAATTAAAACCAGATTAATTTAAGTTTGTAATGTCCTCCTACACCACTTACGTCCTCTTCAGGCTTGCAGTAAAGAGAAATATGATTTTGACGTTAGCTAAAAAAAATGATAGACCAAAAATATTTGTATTGTTTTTTAATAGTTCATACCTGGTGTATTAATTAGACATTATGCATATTGCTTTTAATCCATCAATAGAGGCATGGAATACAGGAAAATACAATATTCATTCTACTTAACAGAAATTTCCAATCTTTCTGTTCAAGGGCTGCAGCTTCAATCAATTTTCAGGGAAGCTTTCTGTGTCCACAACATGTATATTTGGAGTTCCCTTAGCAAAGGAACTGAAGATACATTCCTGAGCTTCCCCAAAATACTGGTACGTGCAATAATCTAGCAATATCATAAAAGGCTTCAAACCATTGCACCAAAAAGATTAAGACAGGAAAAATCCTTCCCACGTGAAGAAATGAAAGCAATAAATAGTAGGTAGGTATTCTACCTACAAATCTGGCAAAAGAGAATAAAATCTCTGCCTCTGGACATCCTTCCTGATCAGCTGTCTCCAGCTGAACTTACATTGCAATGCTTGCAGCAGAAATTTAACTGTAGTGGCTGATTCTCTAGAAGATTATATATAAAATACGAATTCAGGACCATTATTAAGGGGTAGAGTGGTAATTATCACATTAATTTTCACATTCATGTGATAATTTTGTAATATTTACTTATGTTTCGGGTACTTTTTCCTCACTAAGGGAATATTTTATTGCATTGACTAATGCGCCATTCTTATTCTGTCATCATATTTGCTCCCTCCCCACCAGTGGCATCCTCGGAAATATGGAGATCCTCTAGCATTTCAGCCAGACTGATTCGTGGAGGGCCGTCATCATCTGTGTCGCTCTCCACTGGAACATCTGCATCTAAAAACGCAATAGAAAGAAAATAAAAATCCCAACAAACAGCTAAGGAGAGAAAATAAACCCTAAACACCCTGAATAACGCCATATATATAGCCATGATCCAGTTACATGCAAGGAAATGGTTAAAAAGGCCTTACTTCTGTAAATGTTGACATTCTTCCTGATGGCTTCATCTTCTTCAAGATCTTCAAGGAAGTCCTGGTATTGCCTGTAAAAGATGGTTAATGTCTTTACTCACTTTTCCACTGGCTTTATGCCAATTTGTAAAACAAAATAAAATCAAACAGAGCCCCAAGGAAGGACTGCAGTTTGTGGTCCTACAGACACGCCTTCTGATAGCATTCCTCCATTTCCAACTCATTCTGTCTCCTTTTTGTTATCACCTATTAATTTGCTTAATTTGCCGGTCCTCATTTAACTCTAATTGCCTTGTTTCTTCTACTCGGTTATTTCATTGTTTCATTCACTATTTAGAACCTGCTGTTGCTGCACCAGCTTTGCCAGTGAACAAAGCAGTGAGGAGCCTGTTGTAACAGATGTGTCCCTTTAGCTAGACGGACACTAGCTGTAAGCTACAGACACAATCCTTCCAATATACTCACTTGTCTCACAATTTAAGCTTTTCTTGGAAAAAAACATAAAAACAGTTTTTATATTTTGCAACAGTAAACCTGAAAACCTTGCAGTGCTATCTTTAAGGTTTCAGGATTTAGTCTGTTCTCACACCTCCCTGACTCATTGTCCTCAGTATCCAAGTTCCAGGAAAACTTAGCAGAGAGTACAAACGTAAGGCACATATGCTTAAACACTTCATGCACTAGGGAAAGGGGGAAAATGCAGAGAGATAATGCTCTCCAGGGAACACTGATATCAACCTCTCTTACGAGCCAGTGTCACGCTCAGACAGAATCAGTGGCATTTGCTTGTGCCTCCTTAACAGTCAGCACATCACGCAGCATTACACTGGGTTTATCCTCAGCAGAAACTGGGAAATGTGATATCTAGACTTGGCACAGCACCGTAGGTAGGAGGGACTAAAAAGCTTCATGGCAGATACTGAACCTTTCATCATCTGTATCCGTGCCTTCTCTGTCCCTTTCCAGCTCTTTCAGCTTCCAGTTTCTGCGACGCTGGCGTTTGGTACGGTCGTAGTTCTTTTTTATTAGCACCTACAGTGAAAACCAGCAAGTATTCACAAACGCATCCCTTCAATACTACTGATGAGACTCTTTCAAAACCCCAAACTCCACCCAGATCTCGATTTGGGCAGCTATAAAATCAGCTGAACAAATGGTAGAGTCAGTCTGGCACTCAGAAGTTTTCCATAGAATTTACGTCGCATTTGACAATTCAAGATTTTCCAAACGCTTTTGATTACGTGTGAATACACACACTGCACTTGTAATAAAGTTTTCACCACCAGTGCATGGTAATTTGAAAACCAACAACAGAGAGTAAGGTAAGAACATAAATGTATCATTCAACCATCACTCAAAAATTTAAATAGCGAGAAAATCATTCTCAAATGTAGATGCTATTCAAATGTCAATATTAATATCCCCTCTTCCTTTAGGCACTACGGAACTAATGAGCGCTCATTATAAAATCATATTCCCTAATACCCCTGGGTAATGCAGTGAACTTTGAACCGAGAAAGAAAATGGTCTTACCACATCAGGAATACTGTGCGGGTTCATCTTATTGGCAAACTCGTCATTTAAGTTGCAGTTCGCCAAGTCGAATCTAAAATGAGAATAGGTATTTTATCCCACCCTTCTATGTAGGTCCGTGTATCATGTGCTTGTATTAAAGAGCAGCACAGTCTAAGTTACAGCTCCTAAGAAACGTTTCAGAATCACCTAATTTGACTAATCTTACAAAAACTTCACATTTGTCATTGCTGCATATGATACTCACTATCAAACAAAAACATCTCGCCTGGTATTTTAAAAATCCCTCCTCTCTGTTTGTGTCTAAGCTGTTATTCCAATCTGCACTCTAAAGTCAGTACTTCAGCTCTCTTATTACTAGTAGTTGTTTGCGCAAGATAACTTCTGCTAGAAAAAAAGATTTCCTGTATAAGGACCATCTCTTCATGGCCAAGAGGAAAGATTCTACCCCTTCCGCTGATTTTGTTTAGAAACGAGAACAATTCAAAACTTTTTTGAGAATCCATAAGCCTGTAGAAAGTCCAGAAAATTTTCATTAAATAATCATTTAATAAAACCCAAGAAATGGAACAGACCCCAAGACAAGGTCACCGGGATTCAGGATGTGTCCCAAGTGAGTACAGCAGAAATACTGATGATCCGTGTTCAACTCCGAGGTTTTCTGTACCCAGGCTTCCGCCAGCGTGTGCTTGAGGAATGAAAAATATAACGCTCTGGTTAATCAAACGCAGCTTAACTTGCTGTGCTATTAGAACATTTGCACTGCTGTACTACTGTTTTAATTTACATTTGTAATTAAATATGTATTTCTACGCCAAGCACCCAACGTATTGCTTGCTACTCCTAATTTCTCATCTTTACAAAAGTAAAGAAATGGACATGCCAACCACTTTCTACCACATACAGCTTTTGACTGAGAAGAAAGTGTTTGGTACTTATTAATTAACTCTGATTAAAAATAAATGCTTCTATACTTCAACAAAAACAGTTCCATAATCGAAGAGTGGCAAAGCTAATATAAAATAATTTCAATAATGATAGTAACAAGTAGAGTTTAAACTCTTCGACAGGAAAGAATTTCTGGAAGCGGAATTGACGTGATTGCAATTTCCAAAGCAAAACACTGTCCACATCTGCCCGAGAAGAGCTTGGGCCAGCGCCAGGACACTGAAAAGCATACACCTGGCTTGGCAAGGTAGAACAATTCAAAACAGAAGTTCAGCTGAGTAGGGGAGGGAGGGGAGAGAAAAGCCCAAAACATCGAATCAAAGACAGAGGAACTCTTACTTTGTTTGATCTTGCCCCTGCACCTGCACCTTTCTTCCTTTCTTGAGCCCTGTTGATATCCACAATGATGAATTCCTCTAGTTGTTTTGGGTGGAACAAGCTGTTGAAAGGGTGGCGCCAGTAGGTATTGCTGTCAATTTCTGCGACTGGAAAAAAACCCACCAGCATGGGCAATCACAAGGGAGAAAACGTCTTGTGAAGAAATCAAAAGGAAAAGGAAGCATTTGCCAAAATTAAGGCAACTGCCAAATGCATTTTGTTCAAGTTCATTATTGCAACGCAAGTATTTAGGACATGGCAAATTTGTGTGACAGGAGCAGTTGATCCGTGACAGCCACATCACACATCAGGTGTCTGAAGCACAGACCTTTTTCTTCACAAGAATCATTCTCCTGGATGTGTCCTTATTAGAGGTATTTTGCTGGTAGGGCTTACCAGCAAATATCAATCGAAGCACAGTGCTTCTGGTACCCAAGTGGCTAGAATCGCAATCTAGAGAAAAACTAGATAGCATCTAATTTTAGAAAAGCATACCTGACAAATTTAAGTACTTAGCAGAGACCTAGAACATCCAGGAACTTAACACTGACCCTGCACATTTTGCTTAGGAAACTACGGAAATCAAGCTTAGAGAACTACGTCTTAACTCGCTATTGAATTTCTACGTCAGTGATTGTACGGATACATTTACAGCATTCTGGTCTAAAAATAGAAGGTGTCATGAAAACAAACAAACAAAAAATTCTGCCAGCAGAAAAATCAGATGCTGCTGTAGTGCAGAAAAGAACGCCTAACTTACTCTGCAGCGTGGTAGGATCGATGAGGTGGATGGTACTTGTCACTCTAATGCACACACAGATCTGGCTCATGTTACCGAGACTCTGCGCCAGTTTTGGTGACAGACATACAACGTTGTCCTGCACAGAAACAGAAAGTAGTTTACACTCATATTTCCTTATTTTTTAATCAACGCTTTAGAGAAATCTGAAATAGATTTTTAAACTTTGTATTTTCAGTTTTCCACCCAATATCATCCAGTAACTCCCTCAAGACCCTTCCATCCCCCCAAACACACAATAAACCAGAACTCCATCCCCAAAACCAAACTCTATCCACTTCATAGAATACCCTGAAGATAAAATAAGAGGGAAGCTACCTTGCATATTGGAACAATTTCCACAGAGAAAGTGCTTTTGTAATTGTAGACATTACTATGAATATCATGTGAGATCAAACGCTGGGATGATTTTGATCTATAAAACATAAAAAAATAGAGACTTCAAGCGGCAAGAAGGACACTATGTGAAAGAGGAAATAATCAGCACAAAGTACAGCAATGAAAGTATATAGCTACGTACTACAAATACAAAAATTTTAAAAAAACCCAGAAAAATGCATGAGGATTAGTTTTACAATAGCCAAATGGAAAACATTGGACTTCTGTAGAAGGGATTTTGTCTGTTTAAACAGAATACAAGTTTCATACACTTTCATTCACAAAATTATTTAAAATGAAGGATAGAAGACATTTCCCAAAAGCTTTTGAGCATTCAAGGCAATAAACGTAAATGATATACCTGGATGGAACCGTACACTGAAGAAAGTCTACCATCTTCTGGGCCTGTTGCTTTGAAGAATAATAAAAATCCAGGCCATCTTAAAGAAAGGAAAGCTTGATGAACATATCTATTTCAAGTAATATGTTTTTTTCAAATACAATACATAGGCTAACTAATCTGCTGCTTATCTGTACATACCTATTAGCACAGTCTTCCCATATAAAATAAGTTAGCTTGTTTTCTATTTCAAGACTTACAAGCCCCCTCACTCACCGTGGATTTCTTTGATGCGAAGTGTATTTTGATGAAGCCTGTGTTTTAAAATCAGCTGCTCCAAGTAGTAGAAAGTCTTCTTGTGCAGAGTCTAAAACCAAAGACAAAATTATCAAAGTTATTTAAGAACCGTCTAGTGCAAATGCAGTATCTCTGAAGAATAAACATTTATATGAAGAGATCATCCAGAGAAGGAACGGTCCAAAGTCTATTCCAAGTAATCCAGAAGATTTCAGAGATGTGCTCTATTTATACCAAATTATTTAAAGCTTCTATTTCTCATTTTTGTATAACTGGTTGCTAAAGATGCCATCTTCTTTAAAGAAGATTTAAATATTTATCAACAATCTGTCCCACTGGTTCTAACACTGCCTTAAAATACAGAAGGATATTTAGTAATTCACAAAGATCCTCCTGTCAGACATCATTTAAAAAGAATATGCTTATAATACTGGACAGCAGAAAGATCAGTAAGAAAAAACCCAACACGAACACAAAGTGCATTACTGTGGCAGTGTGCAAGTGTGAGTACATCTTTTTCTGAGAAAATCATAAAACCATCCAAAGATTTGTCCGCCTGATTGTTCTGCCATGAACAAATGAAAATTCAATTTGCCTTTACCTTTTGTCTGACTTGCACTACAGCTTTCCAGAAATCCTTAGCTTCAATCCTATGACAGTCTTCACACATTTGAGACTGGACTATATATTCCACAACAAATACTTGCTGAAGAACTGCTCCGTTTATCACCTGCAAAACAGAAGCGTAAAAGGTTTCCTCATTAGTCCTGTCAAGACAGAAAGCCAGTTTTCCACAGCATTCTGCAATAACTTCCATACTATACTACGTGACACGTAGCTGTATTTGGGTCACAAATATTAGGTGTATTTTCCCAACTTTACTGGAACAATAACAACTTTCTTCAAACTGTGATCAATGGCACTTTAATGATAAAATTTAGGCAGGATGAAGTCAATATTATTTCAAGATAAGTCAGTAAACACATGCTGGATTTTACCAAAGAGAATCACTTATCTAAAGTGTAATATAATTAAAGAGAAATACAATCATACTGTTTGCCATAAAAGTTTTTTAAAAGACACACATAGAATACTATACTCCAATTACCTCTTTCTGAACAGTCAGTTTCAGCTTCAGCCTCTTAGAATGTGGTTCAGTCCAAATAAAGCCTGCATCGATCAGCCGGACCTGCCAGCGGGAAAGAAGAACTCAGCTTTTGCCAGCAGTTGTACCAGCACCCGCGTTAAAAACACGCAGCTCTGACTACCGCAGAACACAAGCTTGTGGTATAGGTCACTGTTCCCCTACCAAGTGAGCAAGTGAATAATCTTAATTAAAAACATACTTATTAGTACACCAAAGTCAATTAATAACGCGTAGTTAGAACACAGAGTCTGATCTACCTAAAGTAACGGCGACGCAACCTCAGACTGTCACACCAGAGTAACTGACGACACTGCTCAACAGTGTCTCTGGATGGCATGGAATGATGAATTTGGATAGTACGACAGTTTCCTCAAGACTCAAAAGCCAATTTAATCTCTAAAACTAAGAACATGCAGATTTACTGCACCCAGAGATACTTTGTATATTTAAGTATTAACCCAACAGCAAGAAGCTCAATAAGGCAATCTAATTCAAACCTTGATGACTGTGCTAACAAAACAGCTTTTTTTTTTCCTAAAACACCATTTCAGATTTTTCCTCCAATAAGATTCTGAACCTAAGAGACACTTTACTCAACTTAAACATGTGACTTTCAATTTAATCTATATATAGACCTCTGCAACTCTCTTCCATATCATTGTAAACCACGACTATTGTATAAACAATTTTAAAAATATATAAAAAGAAAATTGTAAAATTAAGGTGTATTTAAAATATGTTAGCTTCCTTCAGTTAATTATGCTCAACGCCCATACCAACAGACATCCTATGAAAAAATCAACAGAATTAGCTACTCACCTTGCTGAGCGAAGCTTTGATTTTTTTAAGACACAACGCGAGCAGCTCTCTGGATTCTAAGGCACACTGAATCCAGGTTCCTGGAGGCTGAAGGTACCTATGACACAGGAAGCATTTTACAGCACACGAGGCTGCTTCAGCAAATTAAATCACTCAAAAGCTTAGTTATTTACTAAGATTTCAGTTTTAACTATGGAGCTACAGCTTTCGACTGCGCATTAAGATCCACGCATTCCAAGCGCATCGACACTTTTACCACTGCCCTTACCAACTTGCCCGTTTTTTTTTTTTTTTTATTTCAAAGGCCACAAACTCACTCATTTACATTTTCCAGGCCCTACTTAGCAACACCTTTCTACTTCCACAAGAGAAGAAATACAGGAACGTGCTGGAAAATGGGAGAGCCCTGATAAGAAGGTGGCGGGCTGCAGCCACCACACCCAGAGGGCCCGCGTCCCCCTCGGGAGCTGGGGAGGGGGAAGGGGGGCCCGGCTGCCCACCTTTCGCACTGTTTGCAGAAGTGGAGGGTGCCCAGTTTGGGGATGCCCTCGGTGATGTCCACCTGCGCCCGCAGGCAGCCCACGCACATGTTGGCCGGGTTGGGCGGGATGGGCACGCCGCACTGGCAGCAGAGGCTGGAAAAGCAGGGAGGAAAAGTCAGTCACGGACAGCGACGGGCAACCCGAAGGTACGTATAGGCTTTTAAGTTTATTTTTATTTTAAAAAGAATAGTAGCCCGGGACAGTCGCCACCCCCCCGCCCCGGTTTACGGCCGCCCGGGTGCCTCCCCGCTCCGCGGCAACGGGGCGCCCCGAGGCCGAGCCCCGGCGGGCAGAGCCCCGCCACCCCGCAGCCCGGCCACCGCTTACATGTTGCCCGGCGTGGGAGCCGCCGGCCCCGTCATGTACTCCATGGCTGCCGCGACACCGGGTTCCGGGCGGGAGAGGAAGAGGAGGAGAGCGGCGGTCCCGCGAGAGGCCGGCCGGGATGGGCGGCAGGGGGCCGGCGTGCCGCCGGCGGGAGTGACAAGATGGCGGTTGCCG
The DNA here is from genome assembly GCF_036417535.1 of Chlamydotis macqueenii. Taxonomy (NCBI): domain Eukaryota; kingdom Metazoa; phylum Chordata; class Aves; order Otidiformes; family Otididae; genus Chlamydotis; species Chlamydotis macqueenii. The sequence continues at coordinate 25,194,902 of NC_141564.1, read as the reverse complement.
CTTCCTCCGTGCATGTGGAGGCCGCTTGCGAATGACATTGTAATTCATGATTCTTTGGAAAATTAATTCGTTTTTTTTTTTTTTTAAATCATGGGATTTGAGCGATCTTCCTCCCCCGCGGGGCGAGCCCGTGCTGTTATTGCAGCAAATGGCGGCAGAAGGGCACAAGCCTGGCGGCTTCTTGTATTCCTCCCTTGGCTGTCGGGTTCAAGTCCTCATTTATTTTTTTTTCATGGAAATGCGCCACATTTATTAACGCAGGGACTGATCTGACAGGTATTGCACGCCCGAAAATCATCCTGAAATTCGTATGAACTGGTGCTGTCCCCAATGCATGAGGAGGTGGCCCTTTACAACAGTTATTAATTCTTAAAGGTTGCAGCTAATTTATCTTTGAGAAATACTGCTTTGAAGCAATATTATTGTGTTCACCAGTGTATTTTAATGTGGAGGAGAAGAGCCAGGCTCTTCCAAGTGGTGCATGGGGAGTGGATGAGAGGCAACAGGCATTAGCTGAAACAAGAAGATTCAGAGTAGTTAAGGAAAAACTTTTTTACCATGAGGACAGTCAGGAACTGAAGCAGGTTGTCTATGGAGTTGTCTCTGTCCTTTGCGGGTGTCAAGCCTAAGCTGTTTAAGATGCTTAGCAACTGGCTCTGGCTTCACGGTTGACCCTGCATTGTGCAGGTTGGCCTAGAGACCTCCTGAGGTCCCTTCCAGCCTGTATGATTTAAAACGATGTCTCTCTTCTCGTAATATAACTTAAAGGTTAAATACCAAGCCTCACACCAAGTTAATGACACCAAATTTCTCCTCTGTGCTCCACCCATCACCTTCTCTGAAGAATTGTTCCGTCCCCTTCAGAAAGAGGCGTTGAGCTTCCCCAGGGGAGAACAGCAGAACAACAAATACCTTTCTTCCTGGGTCTGTTGCTCATACAGCTTTACCCACAAAGCTGAAAAAAACTTTCCAGTCACATTGTTGTCAACTATGCTGTCGTAATTAATTAATTAAGAGTTACGTAATACTTTGGTTTAGAAGAAGGAGTTGGTACAACCCATTGTGGTTAGATTCCGTTTGGGGTGTTCCATAACCATCCCGATGGAAAGGAAGAGTTGTTTTGGTTGCTTTAGAGTTGCTTTGGGGACTGAAAATCACAGGCTGCCAAACTGTCTGACTTGTTTTTTCTTCTTTGGCACATTTTTCTGTGATGGGCTGCTTGTGTTCACAGACTGTTACTCACTTCTCCTTTGAAATGAAGTTTCTTCGCAGATCTCTGTGGAGACTTACTGTGGACCATATTATTAAAAAAAAAAAAGGAAAAAGCAAAAAGATAAAAACCAAGTGTTTCCCTGCACTGAAGTTTCATTTCTATGCTCTTCAGAACCCCTGCTGCACAGTGGGCATTACACAGTTTTTACTTTCAAGCCCTGATGAATCACTCGATCTTTGATTTCTTTGATTTATGAAATACACTTCCTGTAAATTCTAGGCTGTCACTTGGCAAGTCTCAGGTTGCAAGAGGGGTAGGACAAAGCCTGTCATTTATGGGACAGATCTTCTGTGAAGTCACCGGGAGGAGAATTTAATCTAAGAATATTTTAAATATTTCCACTGCAGATTTAGTATCAGCTGTGGTTTTCTCCACCTTATTTCAGTGCTAATACACTAAATCCTACCTCAGCTCACGGCACAACCACCATCTACTGCCAGTTAAAACCAGAACTATGTTCTTTGTAGTCACGAAAGTACTTTGTATTGCCTCTATAAGCTCTTGTTTCCCTGTGGCTTCCACTCATCTAAGTAATTTTTTTATGTTTTAAACTGTCAAAGTATTATAGTCTTACCAACACTTCTGAAAGATTTTACATCTTTGTACACATTAAACAAGATAAAAAGCAGAACACAGAATTCCTGGAGAGCTTTAGCAATGGTAGGTCTGGATTCTAGAACTTACTAGATGGACTTTGGCCCCATGTGATGAGGACTGAAAGGTTTCACCATCTCTTCCTAGTGAGAAAGAAAAGCCAGTATTTTTGTAGTTGTTGAGATGGATGATGTTTCCTTTAAATTGGTGGCATTTTGAGGAATGAGTTTATGGGTAAGACCTTACCTGCTATAGGCTCACAGGAGCCAGGGATCTGACATCTTAGAAAATGACTTACACAGCAAATCGTTTAAGAGAGGGTCAGGTTTTGGATAGGTGTGAGTATTAATCCCGTAGGCTATTGATTTCTTCTGAGCGTGCAGTCACCACATGTCTATGGTAATGCTTGTAGAAAAAAAATGATGGACATGGGTTTATTTTTTCAGCCCTGTCGAGCTGCATCAGCTTGATTTGGGGTGGTCCAGATCAGTCTTTTAAACTCATACACTACATTTGGGAAGATCACCGTGTATTTTTGTCATCGTATGCTGCTTACTATCTTACTGATGCTGCAGCCAGACTCACAGCAGCCATGCAGGATAGCTGACAGGCCTGCTGTGCCCGCAAAACTGGATACACCGGCTCCTCACTGCCCTCCCAGCTGCAAAGGGACAGTACGAGGGGCACAGAAGATGATCCTGGGCTCTCAGATCTCAAATGAGATCTGAATCGTTCTCATTCATTCTCAATGAAAAAGCCACGTGCTGTTAAATGGCATGTATAAGACAGAAGTAAGAAAATGGCAATAACTGCGTACCTTCATGGAAAAAAACCCCCAGGAATTACACTTCTAATGTGGGCTGAGGTTTTGAGTGGTTTTTCCTTTGCCTGCAAATGTCTCTGGAGCTGTTTGCTAAAGTGCAAGATGGTAACTCATCAGGACATTTCAGTTTTCACAGCTCCGTTTAATTTCCCTTTTCACCCAGGAGCTGCAGGAGTTATAAGACTGTGTACAGGCGCTGCTGTGAATTTAAAGGTGGCTTTGTAAATTCTGGCAGCTTGGGTGATAAAGCTGTCAGGTCTCCACCACCAGCTACTCTCGTACTAATGATGAAGAGTGGAAAGGGTGAGGATGAAAAATGTTGTTCCCTCTTCTGTGAGCGCTGCTGTCTAAAACTATATTGGCATTTCAATGTATGACTGGTAGCATGGAGTTGTTAATTACTGCTTAGGGTTCCCTGAGGTCAGGGGCATGGCAAGCAGCATGCATGAGTTTTTATTTTACTTCTTAGTTCGCAGAATTTAGGGACATAGAATAATTTAAATGTTTTGTCACTTTTTCCCATTTGGATTTACGAGCTAGGATGAGAGTGTCTGGGAAGAGAATACTCCGTAGGAAAAGGGTGTACTTGATAATCCTCCAAAGGCTGAGGCCACAGACAAAAGTTGTTTGGTGAGGTTCTAAATAACTCAGTTTCTTCTAGTTTTTCCAGTTATAGACTCAGAAAATATGAATTAAAAAATTTATAAAAAGCATCATAGAGGTAGAGATGAATTAATAAATATAGACTTTATTAATTGACGGTGGATACGGTACAGACATCTAATGTATAGAACTGTCTAATAATCAGAACAGTTGTATAATTAATTTGGCTATCAGTCTATATACTTTATTACATCCTAGAATGAACCTTTTCACTCTTCCATTAATTTTATCAACAGCTGTAGCAAATTCTCAAAGTGTCATTTTAGCCTGATTCACCTTTTCCAAGAAGCACGTATATTTCAATAAACATTATTTTTAATCCCGTGAATCCAGAAACCAGTCAACAGAATGATTTGTAGAAATGGAGATACTATAGAGGAAGAGCTTTTCTAGATGGGTACAGTTGCTGAAAGTGAAAAAATAATTTTTTTACATATAGGTGGCCCTCGGGGAAACTCCTGGCTCTGTCCTTTGCACCAGGAATGGTCCTTCCCATGGGGTTCACCTCACTAAGCTGGTAGAAATGTAAGCAGAAAACAGCCCATAGGTTTTGCTAGCAATTAGCTGTTTGGAAAATTTAGAAATCTAGTTGAATCTTTCTCCTAGTGAAAAGCATATCGGTTTGCACTGATTTCTTATCTTTCCCTCTGCTGTTTTCCAGTGAGTATTACATATTCTATTTAAGCTATATACTAGTTTTCTGCTCTTACTGTTAGATACTTTAGGTTCTATATAATCCCTTACCGTGAGCACACGACTTATTCTTATGCTGATTTATAGAATCATAAAATTATATGATTCTGTAATTATGTTTCATTTCTATTCGTTAGGCTATCCAAATCTTTAGAAGTACTGCTTAGCCCCAAGCTACCAAGCAATACCAAAGTCGCAGCATTAAAAGGATCTCTGTGATCTGTAAGGAAAACAAGCACCCCATTTGAAAACAGTTTTAATGCGGGTTTGCTCTCATTTTTATATGCGGGTGACTGGGCCCTTGAGTAAATAGCTGCACGTAGTTTGCCTCAAAGCTCAAGTGCCAAGGCAAGAGAAGCCAGGACAGTGTTCATGGAGCTGTGCCAGCCGGAACAGCTGGCTCACAGCAGCTTCATTTTCAGTAGAAACGTCAATAAATAGAAGAAACACAGAATGATAAATTAATGGGAAAGATATTCCTGTGATTAATTTTACAGACACCTGAGGTCACTATTCCCTCACAGAAACTGGATCCAGGAAAGGAGGCAGCGAAGCTACCAGAGGCGCTTCTGGGACCTCTTGTCCAGTTAGATCTGCTCTGACCTTCCAACCAAGAGGTTTTGTGCTGGTCTGGACTACTGTTTTCATTAGCTGTGTTAATTTAAATGTAAAAATCTCAAGAATTTAAGAACAAAAGTTTTACGCTTTTAAAAAAAATATTCACTGTAAAATAAATGTGGGATTCAGAGCAGTGTGCACAGCTTCTAGGACATTCACCAGCACCAAGTCAGAAATTAATAAAATTTCCTTCCTTTAACTGTGGAATTATTCTAGCAACATTGAGATGGGAAAAGGTTGCACAGTAACGGTGAAACACCTCTATGGTCTTTACCAATGTCAAATTTAGCTTTTAAGAGGACTGTGATGATACCTAGTCTGTATTTTTAGTTAATCGAGGTGCTGAGCATGCATCCATTCCTAGCAATTTAATCCTTCCTATTGCATCAAGGAATAATTTGGAGGAATGAAGTAGTGTCCGTTCAGAAAGCAGGAAAACAGTAGAAGTGTAGTCAGTGCTCAGAGTGGGGAAATAAAGGTGGGGCTGTGGCCAAGTGAGCTGTTTAAGGATGCAGGGTGGAGGCAGCAGCTCACTGTGCCAGCGGTTCTTGAAGCTGTGGGAGGTATTCCTGTGCCGGAACAGATTGTGCCTTGCCTGCGCGTGGGGTGGTAACTCCCAGCTTCCAAATTTAGTAGGAGCCAGGATCTAGCTCCCAGCGGGGACCAGGCAGCCGCTTCGCTGACCAGGAGGTTATCTTGCCCCATATGCAGCAAGGGGCTCCTGCACGCCCTGCGAGCACTGCTGCTCCTGGGCTATGAGCCCCAGGAGGCACGTCCTCACACCCCTCCCGTGGATGATTGCTCTTCTCCGCTCTTTCTCCTGTAGAGCTTTGCATGTGCAGCCACAGTTTCACCTAACCCCTCCAGTTACGGTTTTAGTCGGACCTCGCCACGTGGGCTGTTCCTTTAGGAAAGAAGGGCTCTTGTTCCCTTTCATTGATGGCAGCTGTGCAGTTACAAACTAATCATTTCAACAATGCAGCACTTGCAGAGCTGTGCTTCCGCAGAGGTACTGCTCTTTCAAATTGTCTTCTGTGGTCTCAAGGAATGATATGAATGGGAGGAATAACATTAGCTAATTCCATTGGAACATGACTCTTCCAGGGGCTGTTTTCTGTGAGATAATCTGCACTAAATTTACTGGGGTAATGCTCCAGTTATTTTCCAGTTCTTGCCTGTTTCTTCAGTTCCTTGTGAGGAATCCAATTAACAATCCAATTTATAGTACGAGCCACAAACATCATTACTGCTGAACTTCAGAGGCAGGAACAAAGAGAGCTGAAAATAAATTTCTTTCAAATAGCTTTGCAGCAGAGATCAGCATATTCTGACACTCCACTTTCAGCTGATCAATAGATAAAACCTGTGCGTTGCATCATCAAGCTTCGGTGAGCTTCGTCGCAGCACGTATACCTGTGGTTTAATTTCCATTTAACTGCGTAATGTATTGCATGAGGCATGTGTATAAGACATATTTGATCCCATGCAGGGCATACATCTTGGATAATGTTTGAGGGAGCAGCAGCTTACGTGCAGCCTGTGCCAGAGGTACCACGGAGCGATGGGTGAATGCTGCCCTTTGTCAGCAGAGGGGGATAATTCTCAGTCTTGCTGTGTGTTGAAGCAGCTGGGAGTAGCTGGATGCTCGGTGTGCCACACGCACAGGTGCTGGTTTTGTGCAAACCCAGTCCTGCTGCTGCTGCGGTCAGAGGCACTGGATGATGCAGCAGCTTTGCGCTAAAAGGCATCCTCTGCTTTCTAAATTCCTGGAGCCTTTTACGAATCACTGCTATGCCCGTCATGGGGTTAGCAAGAGGTGAATTTTTCTTAGTAGTCTTTAAAACCCCAAATAACCCAAACCATAAAGTTACGCGAATTGGGCTACTTGAACAAGAAGACATCGTAGATTCATTAAACAGGCTCTTCTTCTGGTGTTACATGGGAAAATCCTCCTTGTGCTAACTTCTGTTCTTCAACAGCTCCCGTCACCCATTTTGCATTTATCAGACATCACAGCTTATTGTTCCTCGATAACCACAAACCCCAAAGCTTTTAGTTTATCCTCAGGACAACTTCAGCAGCTCAGCCTTTACGCTGCCTTATCAACATGCTACGTTGTCAGAGAAACTCTCTTTGGTAATTAATTCTCCCGTGCTTTTTAATACTTAGCTGTTCTTCTGAGATTGCCAAGCGTTCCTCTTTTAAAGAGAGGTGGCAGTTTTAGTGTGGCACTGCTACCTGTCTGTCCCTGAGAGCCTGTGCCAGTCCCTACAGATACATTCAACTTAGCAATCGCTTTTATGACAATTTTTCTTTTTTAATGTAAAAGATCGTGACGCGTCTTCTTACTCAGTTCAGCCTTTACGTGGGTTGGGGAACAGCCATGGCAAAGATTTAATTTTAAGCAAAAGAATGGAAAGGAGCCAGGAAGTGTTGCTTTAGTACTGGTGTGTTTGTTGCCTGCTCTGGGATGCACTAGACCTGAACCTCAAACTAAGAAATAATTGTTTTAAAAAGGTAAATATTTGCTCATCAGAACACGATAGGAATCTTAGAGACTGTTGTCTAGTAGCTGTTTGCTTTCCACTTGCCTTTTGTAATCTTCCATGTCTCAGTTAAGAACACCTCATCCCATTAGCCGGCTGAAGCAAACCCGGCGAGAGGGTGGGTTGCGCTGAGAGGTGCCAGGAGAGGTCCCGTGCCAAGTCTGACCTTGACATCAGTAAAATCAATATAATTTTGTAGAATTTATCTTTTCAGATGTTGGCACTTGGAGTTCTCTTTCGACAGAAGGTGGGAATGGCAATATGCAGGTTAAAATATTTTGCACATTGTGTCTATTTAAAACCTGTACATAGAAATTATGAATGGTGATGACATTTCCTAGACTTGCCTCACTAGGTGGCTGGAGAAAAGAGCAGACAGAGAAAAAGCCAAAAAGCAGTTCCATGAACTTGCTCTAGACTGCAAAATAGTCCAATTCAGAGGGACCCAGGGCAGAAAGAACCTGTGAACTAATCTGCGTGGTTGTAGGTAATTTGTGCCAGAGGGTGAAGACTGATAAATGAAAATTACATGAACAGTCAGGAGAGCAAAACATGGAAGGCGGAGGACAGGGACACTCTGCCCACCCAGGGCTCCACCAGACCACTTGAGCATTTTAGCATTAAGCATCTTACCAGTGGTAACCTAGGACATTGCTGAAGTAGTAGCATAAATGTAATGGCAGTTAGCTCTTTCTTTTTTCTTTTTTTTTTTTTTTTTTGCTTGCGACAGTCCTCTGTGATGGTACATGCATTTTCTACATATCCATCAAGATAAATTCTCAGGAAGACGTGTTGCAATTTTAGTGGGCTGAAGTTTTCTTTCCACCACTCCCATCTTGCTGGCACATACACAACATGGAGATCTGACACATTGCTATTAAAATACATCTGTGCTGGTATTGCTCAGCTATAAAATTGCAAAACCAGAAATTATTTAGTGTGTGACAGACTTTTAATGTAAAGGCACTAACTGTAGACTGCTCCTTGTAAGTGGAAACCTCCAAAGCTGATATGAATGCTTGCAGCTCATGATTTATTTAGCAGCGTATGCATTTATATAAAAGATAACCTCAGTGATGCTAGCTTTGTTATTGAAGATTTCTTGGGAAAAACAGGCCGCGTACCCAGGGCTGCTGCAATGAGGTGCTTATTTCAGTGCCAGAGTCCTGTGTTCTCGTAACAGGGTTTGGCTGGACTGGATTTTGGAGGGCACGGTAATTCTGAATAGAGAGCTGATATTGAACTGGGTATGGGGCTCTGGGTTATTTTGGTACCACCAAAATAGATCTATGGTAAGGAAGAACTTTTGGACAGCAAAACGCAGATTATTGGACAGCATCTGTGATGTGGAGAGGGCTTCTTGGGATGTGAGCGTTATTTACCTTGAGTGAAATATTGGGTATGCCCTGTCCTTCCTCTGGGCAAGGCACCAGGATGAACGGAGTTGGACGCGTCTGCTTGGTTTGCACCATCTTTTTTTCTCCAGCTCTTACTTCACAAATCACTCAATCTCTGTACCTTTGGCAGATAATTAGTGTGTGTGAGCTACCAGGCTTCTCTCATGCAATTTGCGGCTGTGGAGAATGCAAGGAACTGCGACAAGCTCTTTCCTCTGCCAGCCTGATGGGTGAGGCCATTTGCTGTGCCTGGTTACCCCATCTTTTAATTACCTTGCTGCAATCCCGTTGCAGCCCTCTCCAATGCTAGGGTGCTTTATTCTGAGCCTGGCCTCAGTTGTTTTATATCAAATACTCCTTGATTTACGTTTTACATGCATTTTCTCTTCCTGTTCATTTTTTTAAAAAGTATCTAAAGCTCATAAAGATTCATGGCGTGTAACTCATCCTTGAACGTGACCTTGAAATAATGATATTTCTGATCTACTCCGTGATTATGAAGCAAAGATGGGAGCTGTCAGAAAAAATAACTGAAGCAGCACCCTAGCTGACAATATGTCTATTCCTGACGCTGCCACCTTCCTTTCCTCCTCTCCTCCCTCTTGGCTCAGTCGTTGTAAGCAAAGCAGAATCTGATCTTTTTCATACAGATTTGCCAGATTTACCCTGTTCTCCATCTTGTAGATGTTTCCACTCTCCTCTTTGCCCTGATTCTTGGCTTTTCTCCTGTTGCCTGAGCATGTCTCAGCAGTAGGATACAAATTTTTGATGCAAAGGGTACTCGTGCATCTTTTTAATCTCACTTTTAAACCTAGCCTAAACCTAGCTTTTGGTAATTGAGGGGGCTACAGCAGATCTTAGGTCACCTGAAGCAATTTCTACAGCCTGTTTGTAGCTCACAACTTCTTATTCTAATCTAAGGAGGCCTCAGTTGTGCTGGCGACAGCTCCAGGACAGCCCCACTTTGGGGCTGACTGTACTGAAACAGCAGAATCAGCAGAGTTTATCGGCTCTTAGCTGTCCTGATGTAGCAACTACTGAAAGCAGGCTCTGAAATCAGGGTGGAGCAGACACCGATGATGACAAGTGTGAGCTCTCAGAGTTAATTCTTACCTCCGCCCGTGAATCACAGCCTCACAGGTAGGGAGTTTCCACGCAAGTTGCCTGGAGATATTTTCATAACTTGGGCTCCTCAAATTCAGGGAAAATACTGCTTACTCTAAGGAATAAATATATTAAGGATAAAATTGATGATGTTTTGAACCAAAGTGTCTTCCTTTAGTTCAGGCTGATTTTTCCTGCCTGTGTGTAAGGACAGAGATTAAAGGGGTGCCTGTTTCATTCCGGCTCTTGCTGCTGGAGCTCCCTTGCTGGAGTTGTGGGACGAGCTCTGTGCTGTCGGTGTGCACTCAGATCCAGCCTTTGGAGGACCTCAGAAACATTATAGGCATCTGACCTCCTTTGTCAGCTGAGAAACACTGATATTACACTGAATTTTCCATTTCTTGAGATTTAAAGTAGTTTATTTTACCAGAACATTTTGGTAATTTCACCTCCCTTGATTCCCTTGACTGCGGCAAGTTTGTAGCGGGGCTGCATGTTGAGTGAAGTTTGCTGTGGCTGTAGGAGCTGATGATCTGTACTTTAGAAGCAGTCTAGCTTTTTTTACTGACTCCCCAGTTTTTAAATTTCTGATCAGGCTTGGCTTGAGGGAAATGTTGATATGATCCAAATGAAGCACTTCAGGGCTTGTGCTGAAAAATTCTCCGGGCAGCTGGAGAGCTTAGTGCAAGCTAAGAAACACCAAGTAATTTAGCTGGCAAAAGAGCTAGATTTGGTTTTTAACTGTGATTTTGTATCCCCTTCGTCTGACAGACCATCCCAGTATCCTTCTGTAAATAATAAGGAACCCACCTGGTTTTGGAAGTTCAGTAGGAGATGATGTGGGAATCTCACTGGGACGCTAGGACAAAGCAGTGCATCCTTTTTCATGCAGCGTGCCAGGTGCCGGTCTCGGGGCTCTGTTTTCCTCCTCCTCTGGGGATCAATGTCTGCAGCGGAAACTTCTTCAAAGCAGGAGGGGTGTGAAACAATGGTCGCTCACCGCTCAGCCAACCCTTAATCCCATCTGGGGCGATGGCAGCGAAAGTCACTTTGCAAAGAGGGTGTCAGGTACAGCCACAGCTCCGTGGGGGACTGAAAATTGCTGCTGGCAGGGCTACGGGGCAGGGAGAAACCAGCTGATGTCTCCTGCTGTTCTGCAAGCCTGTTCCCGTGTCCTCCCTTGTCTCTGAAGAAGGTAAGCAATACTCCAGAAAGGAGAGGAGTGGCTATCTTTGTCACGGTTTATCACTAAATTCCGCTGTTGTCAATACCTAGATGCACGCAGGAGTCCAGATAAATGAATTGTTATCTTATCTTGGCTGGGAAGATATCTGGAGTTACCAAACAGAGAGAAACGGGCTCCAAGCAAAAAGCAGTTTGTCGTAGGATATCAGGGGGTTGCTGATACAGCTGCGGTTTGGTATTCTAGGAGTAAATAATTCCAATTACTTTGGTGGGGGCCGACTCGCACACTGTGAGGGCAGCACTGCTTTTGGTGCAACATTGGATGTTGGTCATTTTGTGTGATTATGCAAAAGTTCTTACAAGTTCAGTAAGACTTAATTTGAAAATTAGCCTTTTCTGCTTTAATTTTCAAATGCTCAAGTTGGCGCACCGCCACTTGTCCACATCTCTGCCCTGGGATCCAGTAACCCATCTGTGAGAATCAGCCCAGTTTGAGCAAATGCCTTCTGGATTTGCACTTCATACGGTTCTGCTGGCTCTTCCTACACCCTGCTGTACTTCTTTTACAACGGCTTAAATAGAGGTTTTTTTTTCCCCCTAGCTTCCAAGTAATTAAGATAAATTAAACTCTAAAAATGGAGCATTGCCTTGGTAAGAGGTGAAGGGAAGGAGACAGACACAACATATTGTATTCATGGTCCTCCTCGGCATGAGCTGTGTGCATGCTGGGCAGGGCTGATTCTGCATAGGCAACATGACGAGGACAACATCTGTCCTTTGTGGTAATGCAGCAGAAACTTCCTACCGCGGAGACGAGAGTGATTTCCTTTTGGATACCATTTTTATTTGTAGGCGGCTTTTAGAGAGGTCTCTCTGTGGAGGCACGTTTCTCACACGTTGCAGTTTGCATGCTACTGATTGATGATACCTGTTTGCTGTCTTGGAAGGTTTATCTAAAACAAGGCCTTTAAGAAAATCATTATTGAAAATATGATAATGACATCTTTCATTTGATAAAAACTTTCAGGCCTTTTTACCTTTAACCATAACTGTATGAATCATTGTAAGTGGAAAAAAAAAAACAACTTTTTTCACTGAATTTGCATCCAAAGGAAGAATTTTAAATTACGGCCAAATAACAACAATAGTTAAACCTCAGAAAAAAATTCTACTTGACCATTCTTAAGATTTCAAAACTTCCTAAACACAGGGTTTCATTTTTAATGGAATTTTAGTTCATGTGATAAAAGTAGTGCACCAAAACAACTTATAAATAAGCCTGCTAAACGTGCAGAGTCACCGGTGGCAATGTTGAGCCGTACGTTTCCTGTGCGAGACCCCCGTGAAGGAAAAGGTCCCTGGGAAGCTTTGTAAAATAATCTTGAGTAACGGCTGCCTGGAGGGGCTTCAGGAAGAAGCTTCTGGAGGTTCATGGGCTGGACACGTGCATGTGTAGTGGCTCTCAGTAATGGATTTGGGAGGTGATCCATGAAATTGGCCGGGAAACCTTTATGGCAGGATAAATGCTCGCTTTGATTAAATGAAATTAAGAAAATGAATTTTAAACAAGGGAGGTATGGTGCTGACCAGCTGAGCCTCAAAATTCCTCAGTGCTTAATTTAATGATGCATTTGTACTTTCAGGGTGAATGCAACTGGAACCAGTTCATCTCCCTTTCTGCTTTTGTTTCATTTCTCACTGGTGCATTATTGGTTTTGTTTACTCTTAACATAGTCCTTTCATTTGCTTTTTTTTTTTTTTTTTTGCTGGAAAAACTTCCAGCTGCTGTGCTCAGCCTGAACTACAATTAGTGTAGGGTAATAATGGAGCGATTAACTACAATTAACAGGGAGTAATAATGAAGCAGGAGAAAAGAGTGCCCTGCCAAGGTGTTCTATAAAGAGCCCGACGCTCTACTCCTCACAACGGAGTTGCTGCCTGTATGCTGTACGTACCGAGCCGTCCGAAATGCAACCCTCCTCCTGCAGCTTGTGGCTGTTACAGCAAAGTTAATGTGCAGATATAATCTGATTAAAACCTCCTTCCATCGTGCATGAACATCTTCATCTCCAGGGAAAAGGATTTCAAAACTGGAGGAGAGTTTCCTGAGCTGTGCTGTGGTCTCAAGCTGTCCAAAGTGGTATTGCACTGCCTCTGTCTTTCAGCTGGGGAAAAGTGTTTCTGTTCGCTGCTGCGTGCCCAAAATGCTTTGAAATCTCCTGCTGGAACCCACTAATTTTGAATGTTAAGTAGCTGGAGTTATTTCAGCTTTTCTACTAGAAAGGAGAAGTGAAAAGGGTTGGAAAAATCTCGAAAGGCTTTTTAGTAGAGAGAGGTTGTTTTCAGCTGCCTCTTTCATTCCTGGTGAATACTGTTGCCCAAAAACTTTAAAATTCAGTAAAAAAGCTGAAGAACACACACACAAAAAGGTGTTTTCACTTAAATAAAGCTGCAGGGACCCTCCCAAAGAGAAACTGCTGCTATTTTCCTCCATCTTCTGAGCACCTCCTGCAAAGCTGAACAAAGATAACAGGAATAATAAGGAAGAGAAGTGCTTTACAGGATTCCCACCGTGAGAGGTCAGTGGAAATTCCCTCTTCCTGAACAGAGCTGTTTGCTTCTGTTTGCTTTAAGTTAAATGTTTAAGTAGCAATGTTATATCGGGGGGTGTGCTCCTTGAGATATGAGACCCAGCCCTGGCATACCTATAAGAAAGTGTTTTTCCTCATGCTCCTAAATGCAGGTCAGTGGTGTTTGATGCCATTGGGAACAAATAACCTTTTTTTGAGAAATTAAAAACCAAGATGTGATTGGAAACAGGATTGATGAGGAGATGCCATGGCATTTACATCATCACATTATCTATTTAAAAAGTAGAATCTTTTGAGGACAGGATATTGGGAAATATTTTTGGTTCAAGCACCGGCTTGCTAGGTGAATATTTTCATTTTTTCACCTCCAAAGCTTGGGTTGTTACTTTTATTCTATTTTACAGACTACTTTCATAGAAGTATTCAGAGGTTCTTGTCACTTTTCATCTCCTCCGATGCTCTGTTTATTACTGTAACTGTGTAGCTTGGTACCTCACATTTGCAGGTTAAAAACTGCGATTAAACTGATACGACCACTAAGCCTTTGGCTCCCATTTGAGCCTAAACCACTCAATTGTTGAGCCACCAGCACACAGAGGTATTTGTTGCCTTCATCTTCAGTGAAGTTTCTGGGTCTTTTTTTTTCTTTTCCTTTTTTTTCCTCCCCCACCACAGAGAGAGGAGAGGTCTTGGGCTGGATGAACATGACAGTTCACACATGGATCCAGGTAAGGGGCTCTCAAACCTTGCCTCAAAACATTCACGACAAAATAGTTTCTCTGCCATGGTGTCAGCCTGACCCCCACACATCCAGGGCGTTTATGAACAAATAAAAAATACACGAAGAGCTGAGTCATGCACTGAAATGTTGTTTCTGAAGAATAAAATTTATTTTTTTTTCTGAAAAACTGCATACACATGTTCAGATCTGTTCAACCTTCAAAACATGTCTTAGTTTCCAAACAATCTTTGTTCTTTAAAGCATGCAGGACCCCACTGCAGCTTGATAAAGAAGTTAAGAGGTTTTTTTTTAAATCTTACAACTGTGCAAACATAATTTGAAAGCTATTTACATTTTGCACCTCTCACTTCTAGTAACAGTAGCATCAGCTGTTAGATACATGCACTGTGTAGCTATAACTTGTGATTTGGCATTGACATTTGATTTAGGGGTAGAGTGAAATCCAAACAATCTTTCCATTGTTCAACAAACTCCCCACAGGTAATTATAATAAATCTCATTTCTTCTTTATAAAGGAGATATCTTTAAGCACTCAGACTTCCCTGTAGTTATTAAAATACTACTTCCACAGTTTTCTGGATCATCTTCCTCTGGTGCAGACATGCACTTTGCTTGCCTTGGTGAATGGGAACAGAAAGAAAAGATGTCTTGGTTTTTATCAAGGAAGGCAGGAGTACACTGAAACTGGGCCAGTTCTGATTCTTTCTGTCATGTTCAGTAAACTGCAATATGATTTTTTACTATCTTAGACCATCTAAACTCAGGTGCTGCAACTTAGATGCAAAAAGTTGGATTCAAGTTCATACTGCTATTGCTTTCTCCTCTAATTTCCTCTGCCATCCATTAAAAACCAGAAGTCAATAACCAGCGAGGTATGGTAGACTCATCTCCTTGTGTTGTCTAACCCAGATCAAGGGAGGCATGGTATATTTTGCCACTGCAGTCTCTCGGCAGAACTTTTTTGTGTACAATGGGTGTTGCACCCCTCCTCACAGCCATCATAAACAGCCCTTGCTGTTTCAAATATGCCAGCGTGATTAAATTTGGGTGCTGATAGAGGGGGCCAGTTGAATATTAGGTAAACGTGGCATTCCAGGTGATGTGTTTCATTATCACACAGCAAAAGCTGGCCTGAGTTTCATTTACTGGGGACGGCGCAGCCAGTAGTCAGTGCATCATTCTGGGTCTCAGCTATGGTAGTTAAGCAAGCCATGGTTTGTAAGAGAAAACAGTATTTTCACAACTGCTTCAGAATAAATACAGAAGACATTGCATGTCACTAGTTGCAAGAGCTGCTAATCACTACGCAGGCGAGTTCAGTTCGCAATGGAAACTGTGCTTTCGGGCTGGCCTCCAAATATCTGGGAGAAGAACTCAAAAGCTAGCCGCACGTGGATAGGGATGAAGACGTAAGCTGTGTACACCACCATAGCGAAAACAGTCACGGTGATGGTGTGGAACATGGACTGCTCCCAGGGCTCCAGCACGTAGCTGCAGGTGATCAGTAGGTACTGGAAGTACAGCCAAGAGATGTAGTCCTTCACATGCTTTATATCCATCTTCAGCTTTCAGTGATTGTGAGAAGATGACCTGTAACGATAGAGAAGTCTGGATTACAGCTACAGCGGAAAGAAGGACCTGGAACTAAAAACTGGTATGGTGAACATCGTGTCAAGATTGACACCATATGTAATTGTTACAGAAAATAAAATTCAAACCAAAATAGCGCATTGGTGCCATCACCAGCCTCCGCTGGCCTGGAGCAGAGGAAAACAACCTTTGGCTGTAGCAACTTCTGCCTGCAGTTATTGAAGCTGTATCAGCTGGGCACTTTCAATTCCTACGTTCTGATTATGAGCGTGTTTTGCTGTTCATTCCGCGGTAGGAATTAAAACCGCGTTAGCTCACAAAGGCGCAGGGTTCACACGGAAGTCAGGGAGATGCGCATTGAAAAGGGAAGGCTGTGGGCCAGCTCCCATAAATGTGGGTGGCAGACGCGTACGCTCTGGAATAAAGATGAGATTATAAGAACTGCTCTGTAAAAACTCCTCTGTTTACTTCTGATAATATTTTTTATTATTCTGCAGTTGTTGGCAATAAAGAAAAGACAAGCTATGAAAAGGAGGGAAAAAGTAATCTTAAATAGCCTAAGAAATTTTTTCAGCTTATTCCAAAGAAAGGAGATACATTACAGATTAAAAGAGTATTTACTGGAAGTTACAAGTCTAGGAAGGATTTTGCTCTCAGGTAATACCTTCCTGTTCCCATCTCCACACAGAAAGGAGAATAGCTGAGCCAGTATTAACTAGGAAATGGGTTTTGCCTTCCACTGGTTTTTGTTAAAATTGCTTGTCGGTATTTTAAGCAATCTTTAAATTCAGGCTAAAAACATCTACTTAGAGAAGATATATCGAGAGAATGACAAGCAACTGTACGAGGTTCACAGAGGGACTCCTTTATTTTGGGGGCTGAGTTTAAGGACACACACGCCGACCAGGTCAGCTCACAGTAAAAGGGAATACAGCAGATTTTAGTCTGTGATTAAAATAATGATGGGCCACTGGTGTAGGCCAAATGCATTACAATATTCACTGGTTTACTGCCTCTGGGGGCTTTGCAGTACAGTCTGGAGGTATGTACCGGCTCCTCTCCCGGTGTTTCTCCCCTCATCCCTCATCATCCTGTCCAGACCTCCTACGATCTGTTCCCCAGTTCCTCGACTCTCAACACCCCCATGAATGCATCCTCTTTGCTGGCAACAAGCGCAGGAAAACTGTAAACACTGGGCATTAAAAAGGGAGGGAGGCTTGTTTGTGTTAGCAGATTTTTATGGAGAAAAATTCCTGTACTTGTCCCATCACCCACCCAGTCTTTACTTTCCACCAGCCCCTCTTCTTCTGTGTCCCCCAACCAGCAGTACCTTCCCCAATTTATATTTTTTTTCCCCTCCTTCTCCCAAAGCAGTTTCCTTCACTTCCATCTTCCCCATATCTCCTAGACGGCATCTCCTAGACCAAGAGGCCTCCTACAATGCTTTTGGGGGGCACATCTCTCCCATTTTAAATCTAGCAGTGACTGTCTTCACTGTGAACAGCTTTACTTGCAAGGGTACAGCACGGGGAGAAAGGCCACCGCTGGTTTCTGTCCTGGTATGGATGGAAAATGATTCCTTTCAGATCATTTATTTTAAGGCAGAACTCAAGAGAGGCCTTAAAGCCTTGTAAATATTGCAAAGCGTGTTATAAAAATGGCACAGCTGGCAAACTGTGACATGCTGGGAGCCAAATGTGTCTCTATTTATACTTTCTGCAAAAAAGCAGCATTTTTCAATGAAGAGGTTAAGCCCTTTCCTACACAATTGAAAGGAAAACGATACAGGCTCCCTCACACTATCTAGGATTACGGTATTTACACTGGGGTTATACCTCTGCTAGTTAAACTCATACCTTTCTTGGGTAAATACCTGTTAAGCCTGACCGCTGCACGGAGAAACTGCAAGGCTGGAGGGCTTGCTGTGGGTGTTTAAGACGACGAGGTCACCAGAGAGGTGCTGCAGTGGTTTTGAGGGGAGAGATCCCAGGCTCCCGGTGCTTTCTGCCCCCAGCGGCACATACGCTTGGATGTCTCCATACAGAGCTGGTATATGGAACAGCTAAAACCAGGGAAAAAATTCCCCAGGCTGATGTTACTGATATTAGACCAGTCTACCAGGCTGCAGACTCACCACTATCACTTACTAGACATTGCTGTCTTGGAGGGATAGATGAATAAAGCATGAAGTAATTAAAATAAGGAGCAGACCTTTTGATTTCTATCAAAGACCTTGTTAAACTTTCTCCAGCCTGGGGACTGCGTTTCCATTTAGCTCGGTCACTGAGCCCCAGCAGCCAGCCTGTGCTTCTTCAGTTCTTCCCGTTCGCGGCACGGGGGGATGACCCATCTCCAGGCACCCAGGCAGACCCGTACTGGGACTCCTTGGACTACCAGCAGGAACACAAGCCGTGTTAATGCAGAGACTACGCAGTCTCCAAATTAATGACAGAGTTTGAGATAAGTAAAACAGTGAAATTCCAGTCTCTGTCTTCACCACTAACACACTTCCACTGCATTTAATCTGCCCAGAGACTTCCCTCTGTTAGCAGGACTCTCTTGGAAATGCAGCAAGCACAAGGGGCATCTTGGGATAATGCAATTCTAGATGCATAATTTATAAAAGGAAAACATAGGAGGGAAGGGAAAAAAAAAAAAGCCATCTTAAACTGGCTGCTCAGTCAATGAGCAATGACACAAGAATCCACTGTGTTACGGTGACACGGATACCTTTTGTGAAGGTACTCCATTTGCATTCACTGAGGGCCAGTTTTAAGCAAAGCCCAAAGCTCCACACCTCCAGAGATCTCAGGCAGCCTCCCCACCTGGTTTTTATTAGATTAATGCCACAATCAGCTGGTGCTCAGAGTTTAAAGGATCCTGCATTATTAGCTCATCAGGTCTGAATATTCCAGAACAGGAGAGAACTGCTGTTGTGCAATTTTAACTTAGCGCTCATTTGTCTACAGATCTGAATTTAAGGATTCAGTTCATTGTGGAAATGCCTTCCTGTTCAGAGGCTGTGGGGCTGGTAAACCTGCTATGAATAAAATGAATAGAATTCAGCTTCTAAAGCTATTAAGCAACATTCAAACTATTTTCAGCAATTTCACCTCCAAGCAAAAAAGGCAAGAAGAGAAACCCGTAAAGCAGCTTTTATTGTTTTAAGTGGCGCCCAGATTTTCTTTCTTGTTGACACATGTCTCTGATTAGGGTAGCAGAAAAGATAAATCATCATTAAAAAAAAAAAATCCCAGGTTTCATTTAAGAGCATGCCTAATCTCAAAATTTTCTTTATTAAAAACCTTAGTTCCCAGTGTTAGAAGTTGTAACCTGAAGATACCAGTGTTAGGTGCTTTACTATATCATTTCTGCTTTGAGCTACAGGGGTTTGGGGGACTTTGTTCACGCTAGCAAGTCTCCATGCCTGACTGGTGGCTGGACAGCACCTGGCAAAATGCACCTGCTGGGAAATTCCTGTGGAAAGAGACATTCTTGCAGTGGAACTGGGATAGACTGGTTTCCAAAGAATGCTTGAAAAACACCTTACACCCTCAGCAGGAAGGTTTGGTTGGCTTATATATGCAGAGAAAAAGGGATTCCAACACATTCAGCTCTAGGTAAGTTTATCTAGACTGGGAAAAACCAAACCCTGGAGCTGGAGATAGCCCCATAACCATCAAACAGGTGGTCTCTGCTGCTCTGAATGTAAAGAGGGCTAAGTGTATAACAAGCAAACAAAGTGCAAATATTTAATTGGCTAAAAATTGGCCAAAAATTGGCCATTTGCTAAGTAACAGCTGTGACAGAGCAGAAGCAAGAGCTGGTTGGTTTTGTAGGATCCCAAGGGATTGTGCTCATGCTGAAGCTCAAGTAAAACCCTGCCATGCACCCCTGAGGATTGTATTTGGTCTTGCGTGGTGCAGGTGTCCTGCATACAAGCTCCAAATGGCAGATGTGACAAGGCAAAGTGCAATATTTATTTTAAAGTTATCTGATATGTAAATAATTCCAGCTATTAGAAGAGGAATGGGCAGTCATCCACCTCAGGTACTAAAATATGTGTCCCTTCGCAACTTATTTACCTGTAACTGTTCTTACTTATTTGTGATTTTATTGTGTTAGATGGGTTTGTTCTGCTGTTACTTGGCCAGAATATCCCGACTTATCCGAGGCACCAGTCTTGGCCGTCTTAATGTAACGTAACTCTGGGGTGAACCCAGTGATTTTATGTGGACTGATGTTTCTGAAAATGCAACTAGAACAAAGGGATTCACATTCCCAGTCTATCATGCATTTGCTTTAATATGTTTTATTCAGTTAGTGCCAGGCATAGCGCGTCAGGAATGAAACACAGGTCCTGCAGACCAGTAGTCAGGAAGAAATCAGGAAAAAGTTTAGATGAGGCAGCAGTTAAAATCGTGCAGAGGATCTGAACACCAGCATTTCCCAGGGACACCATCTCAGTCCCTTCCTTTATTGCATCTGTGCTGCTCAGATTCCCCATACGCAGCGTGGCCCGTGGCCATATAGCACCAGAGCAGCCTAGAAAGCTGCCTGTTAGCTACTGCCAAGCAGAACCCTCAGGTCACCGTAGTACTTACACACGGATGCTTAAATGTACCCTAAAGCTTGTTTTCCCAGGGAGGCAATGCCAGGCAAAGAATGAATGAGAACAGCAGCAATAATCCCAGCACAGCTCCCACTTATGCACCATTAAAAATGTCTTTACATATAGACTTCCATAAATACCCCCCCCAATTCTGGAGTAAAAACACACAGCAGCAGCGAGGCCATCTCTGGTTTCTCCTCCTCAGCATTCATCTTCCTGAATCAGCGCCTCGCCGCATACTTGGCCATGCGTTACTGCCGGCTACCGTGCTACAGGAATTGTAAACTCTCCTTACGTACGTCTGCTTGCCACCATCCGTGCGACACCAGAATAAAGTTCAGAGCTGGTAAAGTTTTATTGCTGTACAATGACTCAGACATTTTGCATGTGAGAACATGCTTTGACTGTGCCTATGCGGTTTTTTGGAAAAAAAAAAATCTTCCAGGAGTGGAAAAATACTTCAAGAGTGGAAACAGTAAGGCAGAAAAGGCAATGGCATTTTTAGCCAGGTTTCTGCTTTACCTTGCTCAGAAGAAACTCCAGCATCTTCCCAAATCTGTCATCACTAACCCTGCTTCCTGCTGACTTCAGTGGTAGCGTGTCAGTGCTGTTTTGTTCCCTTTCAATGGAAAAGTCGCATAAGGCGACCTAGAAGTCTAACAAACACCTTTCGCTGTTGACAGGAAGACTTCCTTTTACTTTCAGTAGCTCGAAACAAGGCAGCAAAACACTCACGGAGTGGCACTACAGGAGCGGCAGTGCCACACCTGCCCAGGATCTGACCCAGACCTCTTAATCTCCAGCTCTGAACACAAACCTCACGCACACGCTCCTTCAGCAGCTCTTCAATAACACCACAGTCCCCAGCAGCAGTCTGGCGCTATAATTTACCTGCATGGACACATTTGTCACTGGAGCAACTGGATTCTTGTCAGAATCTCCCTCCACCTGGACTGCAGTACACCCAGAGGAGTTCCGAAATACTATTTTGCTCCTTCAGTCAAGTACAAGTACACAGATCCAGGGTGTGATGGCCTACGGTACTGCAGGAAGTAATTCTGGATGCGGTAGCTAAACCGCTGACCCTCAAGAAAGGAGAGGGTGATCTGCAGCACCCATAGGGATCTCATTTGGAGAGAGGCTCCCAACCATTCAGGTAACAGCACTGCAATTGAAAGCAGTTAATGTTTACACAGATTTCTGCCTTAGCTACTCCCTGAAAACTGTAGGCTGTTCCTAGCAAAACTCCATTAAAAAAAAAAATCAACTCCTCCTGACTTTGAAGCCTGGCTGATTTATTGGCACACTCTCCTTTCTCTAGTCAGCTGCAGAGGAAGAAGATGCAGCTTCTCTGTAACAAAAACACTCTTGGAGCAGCTCTGTCCCATTTTCTTCCAAGGCCAAATTAATTTTTTAAAGAGTTTTCTGTTCTTCCCGCCTCTGAAGTTTCCTCAGTCATTTTCTTACATAACTAGCTTCTTACAATTTATGTCCAAACCCCTTCCTTTCCAGCTTTCTCTGGGCTCAAAATCCTCCCCCTGTGACAGGACTTGGAGCAGAAGTGGCCTTTGGTGATAAGCTCTGCCAGGGAAGATGGGTAAACTGGCAAGTTGAGATCTCAGGGCGAGCTTTCCCTCTATTTTCAGTGTAAGTAGAGTTTATTAACATGGTTTTGAGCAGAGCCCATTCCCAAACAAGACCTCAAATTTGTGACTGCAGACCAGCACCAGGTTTAAATTGCAAATATGTAAAAACTGAGAGCTCTTTAAGAGCTGTTCCATGAGGTATCTTAGAGGGGTTTTGGCTTTGCTCTTGGTGACAAGCCTTAGTTCCTGCAAGACTTTTCAGATTTGGGACATCAGTTCAATCATTCAAGCGGGCTTAAAAGACTTCAAAGTTCAGAAGGTTGTGTAAACACATCCCTCTGTAAACAAAATAGCTAGGATGTTTGGGCTCTACAAAGAGATTTACTTTCAAATGTAGTTCTTCTTTTATTCAGACTTCTTTGGTTTGCTCCGAGTCATTTCTGAAGCAGCTGAAAATAATAGCTGCTCTGAGTTACGTGTAATACGAGAACGTGAATGCCATCATAGTTATGACAGGTATTAGTGGAAAACAGGTACCAAACTCTTGTGCAAGAGCATCTCCTTTGAAATCTCATGAAAGGAAGCAGTGTTGCACCATGCCAATTACTGCTCTGAAGGGGAAAAGGAAAATGAAGTGAGATACTTGCAACAGATAAGAAGTAGAAGGGGAGATTCATATTTTCCACACGAACAGATTTAACCCCCCAGATGCAGTAAGGAACAGCTTCCTTCGCAGGCCACTTCATCCCCGTGAGCAAATATTTTTGAACTCAGAAAACTACTGATACAGTAGAATACTCCTTAAATGTGAGGAGAGCAAAGCCACCCTTAATTTTTGGGGGGAGGATGCAAGAAATACTCCTGTCAGGTCACAGGGCAAGACAAAGGTCTTCAGAGTTGCAACACGCTGCCATGCCAGTCATCCCTGAAGAGCAGCAGGGTCTGAGTTATGTGTTTAACTAGAACAGATGGGATGGATGGAGAGAAAGGAGGCGGCTTCCAGTCAGGTGCTTTGCACGTGCAGATACACACACACACGAGGTGGTGAGAGCTGAGAAGCGAGACCAGGCGGGTTCCCCTCCACAGGGACACAGCTGAGCATCGTGTCACAGCCCAGCTGCGTGGGCTTCTCTCCACCCAGGGCACTGGTGTGGGGAATGCTCGCTCAGCACTACACCAGGAGCGTGGCCAGGCTTAAGGTATGCAACTACTGCACAAGTTAGAAGCTCATTAAAAACAGGACTGGCAGAACCTCGTGCAGAGCAATGGATGCTTCTTCCTATCAGCCAGCTGGAGCACCTGAGTCTTGGTGCCATTCACTGCATCACATCCTGGACACTTTTTGGGGACAGAGGTGATGGAGCAAGGATTCCCGTGGCCCTGAGCTGCTCTCCAAGCACCCTTTCACCACATCTCCCATTACTGCTGGATGAACAACATCCTCTGCCAAGACCACACCATCCAGAAACGTCTCCAAGGACTTACAGAATTGCTCTCAAGACACAGTTATTTGTGCCATACCCATGATGTTCATGAGGAAGAGATAAACAAGCATCCCAATTCCTAAAGCATTTTAAAATACATTGTCCAAGAAGTACCATGCATGCTGATTAAATGAAGTAGTAGCGCTTACTACAGGGATTCTCTCTATACTATCCCAACTCCACTTACACAACAGGGAGCTGCTCTTGCACCCACTTCACTCTGAAGGATTACTGGAAGCAACCAGCAACTCTCAGAAAACCAAAGAGCAGAAACCTACCAACACTGAGCATTGCCACCACACTGGCATGGTGGCACCATCCCCTTCCCTCCTCCACCACTCCCCACCTATTTTCAGCCTTTTTACTTCTAGGTTTCCGACTGGTTTCCAGTGAATCTCCACCAAGGCAAACCATCTTCCTGAGGGCTCCTCCAGCAACCAGAGCTGGAGATCTCTGACCGCAGGTCCACAGCAACAAGTCCTGAGAGACCTTGCTGAAGGCTGCAGGTCCCTCTGCAGTGCCACCAGCCACCTCGAGGGAGGCTTTGCCGCTCCTGCTCCGAGGCCTCTGCTCCGCCGCAGCCCCGCAGATGGCCGCGCAGGTTACGCGTCTCCGCTCGGCCAAGGTCACCGGTCCCTCCATTTGGGGAAGCCCTGGGTCGGTGCCTCCTCCTTCTCCTCCGCGGGGCCCTCGGTCCCATCACCTCGCCCCCGCCGCCACGGGAAGCGCCCCCGCCGCCCTCACCTCCGCTCCGCGGGACTCCGCGCACCGCCGCTGCCCGGCCCTACCCTACCGGCTCCGCCGCCCTTAAATACCTACCGCCCCGCTCCGCTCCGCTCCTCACCGCGCCCCGCCGGGGGCCGGTCCCCGCCGCTCCGCACCGCTCCGCGCCCCCGCTCCGCACCGCCCCGCCCCGCTGCCGCAGCAGCTGCGCGCCTCTGGCTGCTGCGCCGGGCTTTGCAGCGTTTGGGGGGGCGGGGGGGCGGAGGGGGGGGGGACGGGACGACAGAGAGCCAGGCTCGGGGACAGCGGTGTCACCTCCGGGACGCGGAGCTGCGATGTTTCGCGTTTCTCCCTGCGGCTGTAGGCGGCTATAGGCGGCTATAGGTGGCTGTAGGTGGCTGTAGGGGGCTGTAAGTGGCTATAGGTGGCTATAGGTGGCTATAGGCGGCTGTAGGCAGCTATAGGCGGCTGTAGGCGGCTATAGGTGGCTGTGGGTGGCTGTAGGTGGCTATAGGTGGCTATAGGCGGCTGTAGGTGGCTATAGGTGGCTGTAGGGGGCTGTAAGTGGCTATAGGTGGCTGTGGGTGGCTGTAGGTGGCTGTGGGTGGCTATAGGTGGCTATAGGCGGCTGTAGGCAGCTATAGGCGGCTGTAGGCGGCTATAGGTGGCTGTAGGTGGCTGTAGGTGGCTATAGGTGGCTGTGGGTGGCTGTAGGTGGCTATAGGCGGCTATAGGTGGCTGTAGGCGGCTATAGCCGGCTGTAGGTGGCTATAGGTGGCTGTAAGTGGCTATAGGTGGCTATAGGTGGCTGTAGGGGGCTGTAAGTGGCTATAGGTGGCTATAGGTGGTTGTAGGCAGCTATAGGTGGCTGTAAGTGGCTGTAGGTGGCTATAGGTGGCTGTAGGTGGCTATAGGTGGCTATAGGCGGCTGTAGGTGGCTGTAAGTGGCTATAGGTGGCTATAGGCGGCTGTAGGTGGCTATAGGTGACTGTAAGCGGCTATAGGCGGCTATAGGTGGCTATAGGTGGCTGTAAGTGGCTATAGGCGGCATCTGCTTCACGCACTTGCGTAATGCGCTTGTTCTCCCCGCTGCAGGGCCACTGCCGTGACCCAGGCACCGGCTGTACCACCCCAGCCCTGGACACCTGGCTCCAAACCGGCTGTTACGCGCTGTCAGTGCTGTATTTCGTGCACGCTCCTTGGCGCAGATGAGGTTGTAACGTAGTTTATAACACAGGCGGGTGTGCCAAAGGGTGCCCCCGAGCCCCCCAGCTCCAAGGGGCTGAGCGGGAGAGACCCCAGCATTGTGATGCGCTACAGCGCGGCTGGGAGAAACCAGTGTTACTGGCGTGTGGAGAAGGAAGCAATGATAGTGTGTCAGATGTGTTTCCAGAAGAGAGACATGTGGATGGAGAAGTGCTTGCAAGACTTTATCTGGAATCCTGTGAAATACTACATGACACTGCTGGCCATGAGGCTAAGATTTCCTTAGTTTATTCTGCCCCGATATAAAAAAGCATAATTTAGTGTCCTGCTCGCTACCAAAGAACAAGAAGTTCACAGTATAAGCGAGAAAGAAAAGTAACAGAAACATTTTGTTCACTGTTTTACCCTCGAGGAGCAGGATGCCAGGTAAAATCTCATTCCCTAAGCAGAGCGATTGCAGAGACTTGATCTTGACAGGCTGATCCTATTTCTCAGCCTTCAAAAGTCTTACAACAGTGCCAGGGTTTAACTCCAGCCGGCAACCAAGCACCACGCAGCCGCTCGCTCACCCTCTCCTCGCCCAAGTGGGGTGGGGGAGAGAATCGGAAAGAAAGGAAAACTTGTAGGCTGACATAAAGACAGTTTACTAGGACAGCAAAGGAAAAGATAACAGAAATATTTATATTCATAATGATAATAATAAAGTACAATGAGAATAGAATACACAAAAGAAACAATGCACAATTTTTCGGAGCATTTGCCACCGTCCGTGGACTGATTCACTCATTGGTGTCATTCCATTCCATGACACTAATTACATGATAAATGAGTGGCGTTAAGAAGGGGTTGGTTTTGTCTTGTGTTCTTTCATTTGAGATGATGGAAAATAATAACCTGTAAAAACTGCCTAAGCCAGGCCCACCAGGCCATCAGGACATGGCGGAACGTATAGAATCCTAGAATCACGGAATGGTTTGGGTGGGAAGGGACCTTTCCAGGCCACCCAGTCCAACCCCCCTGCAAGGAGCAGGGACATCTCCAACCAGATCAGGTTGCTCAGAGCCCTGGCCAACCTGGCCTGGAGTGTTTTCAGGGATGGGGCATCCACCACCTCTCTGGGCAACCTGGGCCAGTGTGGTGAACATGGTCCAAGCGTGAGTGGGACCAGGGCTGTTGCTGGTGCTGGGTCCTTGCCCTGTGTGGCAGCGGGCAGCTCCCACAGCCAGAGGTTGGCTGAAGTTGTCTGAGCTCCATGAGGAGGGACCATCCCCCCTCAGCCATGGAGCCCTGTCCCTCTCCCTGCCTGCCCGTTTTGGGCCAC
Organism: Chlamydotis macqueenii; assembly: GCF_036417535.1. Classification (NCBI taxonomy): domain Eukaryota; kingdom Metazoa; phylum Chordata; class Aves; order Otidiformes; family Otididae; genus Chlamydotis; species Chlamydotis macqueenii. Next base: position 25,168,151 of record NC_141564.1, on the reverse strand, counting down.
GTCCCCTTCCCTGGCAGAGAGACGAGCTGGGCTGAGGGAGTCATCAGCTGAATAACGTGTTTATTTTGCCGGTGACTCTCCGTGCTGCAGAGGCAAGAGCAAATGGCCACAGGGATTTGAGTGACGACGCCATGCTCTGAGGGTTTGACCACAAACCTGTTTGGCTGTAGGCACCGAGGTTTCTTTGGCTTGTGGCCGCGTTCACACCGCGGAAGAAGCCATATGTGCAGACACCCCAAAGGCAGTGGGTACCGCGGCGAACCCGGAGGCTGGAGCCAGCCACGGGGCTGTTCTCAGTTTTATGAGTTGAGCTGCTTTTTACAACTAGGTGGGAACTGTGAGAAAAAGAGCTCATGGTGGTAAATCGCCTACTTTTCCGTGCAACAAGCTGCCTCTTAAAGATAGGCCTTTGGGGGTGAGCTGAAGTTTGTACGTTCTCTGCAGCTGTGCGGTGGTTCGCTCGGCTCATCACTCACCCTGCCAGAGGTGGCTGTCACCACAGCTCTGCCCGCAAAGCTGGTCATGGCCGCGCTCCCCAATCTTATCTCCACCCAAAGCTGCTGGGTCAGCGGGGACCTCCCCGCCGAGAGGGGTGGCTCGTCCCGAGTACGCAGCAGCGGGAGCTGGGGTCACCTCCAGCACGGCGGGGCCGCTGTATCGTCTGTGTCTTCCGAACCACAGACGGCCGTAACGCCAACTACCTCAAGGGCCAGACGTTACTGCTGTTATTAAATTTGTTCTTTTAATATTTGAACACGTTTTAATGCTGCTTTAAAAATGCCCTTTCCTCAACTGATATCTTTACAAGGCACTTACACAAACAAAGCGGCGCAGGCGGCAAAAGGGTGACCAGGATGCGACGCTTCCCTTCCCAGCTCGTACAGGGAGAGCAGCGCTTGTTTCTTCTGCTGCTATTTTTATGAATGCTGACTGCAGAGCTGATGCTTGCTTGGTCTTTGATCTTAAAAAAAATACTTATGCAGAGGATTTGTTTTAAACTTCTGAATAGTTGTGCCCCTTTCTAGCTCGAAGCGGAGCTCCTGGAGTGCTACGGGAGCCCACATTGCGTCAGCTTGGTAAAAGACGTAGTGCCCGAGCGGACAGTGCCTGGCACGTTACGTGTTTTTGCCAGTCATACAGCATCTGATGGGTATCACTTACACTTGCAAAAGCATTCTCAGTTAGCAGAGCACTTGCTTCACAGCTTTAGCTGTGGTGTTAGTGTATTTTTCAGAGAGGAGTTTATAAAATTATCACCCCAATGATCTGTTACTGTCTTGTTTCACTTGGCCGCTGATGGTTGTGTTAGGTGCCATTGCCAATTTGTAGAAGATGAAGGTTCAGTGTGTGTATGCATGCTTCACACTTGTCTTTTCACACACAGGATCTTCTCAAAAGGAGGAGGATCTGCCTTACAGTGAATTACTGATTTACTGATAACCAAGTGGTGTTTGCCTTCAGACAAGACAGGGCCCCACCAAGCTCTGCTGGCGTTTCGAGGGCTGGTGTTTCCAGAGGAACTCCACCAAGGAGGATGGTCAGAACTGCCTCCTGATTGAATTCAGGATTAATAACTCTGGTGGGAGATGTAGGACAGGATTTAATCTAAAGGAGGCTTTGGTTTGATTTACCGTGCGTTGCTGAAAGAGAGGGAAGGCTCTTTCCCTTCACCTCTTTCTGCTGGAGCTGGCTGCTCCTGTTGGTCTCCTCCACTCATGGATCCAGGAGAAGCCTGCTGGCTTGCGCCTTGGAAGGAAAAAAAAGCAAAGCAGTGAAACAAGAAAAAAGAACAAGTGAGCAAAGAGAAGGAAACTTTTCTACTAGACCAGCGGGTTTACTAGCAGCTGGGGTTTGGAAGGGAAAGACTTCATGTGGTCGAATAAATACGTTTGAAAGAGCATCTAAACTTGCCGGCAGTGTGCGGAGAGCCAGGAGGCAGGTGCCCGTGTGCCAGGATCGGGCGCTCCCTCTCCCACGTGTTTGCCCCTCGGGAGCCACGTCAGTGCGACGGCTGCGGTGTCGGGATGCGGGTGGGTTTGCGACGTACATCCCCCCATCCCTCATCCCTCGCGTTTATCAGCGCAGCCCCTGTTGCAGGGTGGCCCTAGGGCCGTGGAGGCCTTTCTGCTCTGAGCAAAGGAGCCAAAAAGCCTCCCGGTGCCTTAAAACCAGGCCTGCACAACAAAGGATGAGTAACACCGCTAAGCCAGGCCTAGCCATCACCTTCCTTGGGGTTGCCAGCCTCTCCCTCCGAACCTGCTTGAACCTTCTCTAAGAGTGTTGTGCTTGTCGTGGTAAAGGTCATACCAAAGCTGTTAGTTGTACAAAGTTTATACAAACAAGGCAGTTTGTTTCCTTGTCTCCCCAGGGGCTGGTGCCCTGGAAGATCTGCTCCCTTCGTTGTTTGGCCGCCGGGGATTCGTGTTAATTATTACTGGGGATTTGAGCGGTAGCCCTTGCTGCTGCAGGAAACATCCGGAAGATTACCCCCTTGAGACGGGAACAGAATCGCTTGCCTGCTGTAAAGGCTAACAAAACATTTATAAAGTCAAAACTACCGTCTCTGTGAATATTTTATGAGTCTGTAGGCTCTGTCACACCCTGTTGTGGCGATGCTTGCCAGCAGGACGGTTTTCTTTCCAGCTGGGGTCAGCGGGTGGATCGGTTGCAGATGAGGGCTGGGTGCTTTTCCATCCTGTTTCCTTCTGCTTTCCTTCTGCTCCATCCCATTCCTTCTGCAGCTTGCCTTCACCCACACGACTTGGGTTCAACACATGGATGCTGAATTTGGGCAGGAGCTTAGGTGACTTCCGTAGCGGTTGCTTTCTTGCCAGGGAGCACCGTTCTACAACCCGACCCCACGGCTGCACGTTCCCGCTGCACTGCTGCTGCCTGAGGTTCCTGCAGTGCCCCTGCCCCTTTTTCTGCTGGTTATTTTGCTCACACATACAGATTTCATCCATCCTTGAAGACAGAAGATAAACCACCGGGCTGTGAGGCTCCTCGTTAGGGATTAAGGTGACTCTTTGAGGCCAGAAAGGGATGAATGTTCTAAAAATAAAGACCTTCGTTTGTTAGCTGTCTGTGTTTGTGTCATAGTTGATGTGTGCGTTGGGTATTTGGAGGCTTTGAATGTCAAATGTTTACTAAGTCGTGTCGAAGTGCCGTGATGATGCTTTTCTGAACTCCGCTACGTAGTCTGCACCCGTCTTCTGCAGATGGTAGATCTTCTTCTGCCTCGCAGGCAAGGTCTGAAATTCCACTTTCTTTCATGGAGTCTTATTTTGGACTTTAAACAAAGGAGCGAAATAACTCCAGGTTCCTCTGCAGGCCTGGTTCCTGAGCAGACCTAAGGATGTTCCTGCAAAAGTAACAAAACAACAGGCCCGAACTCTTTTCTTTTTGCAATAGTGAGATATCTGGATATATTTTTTTCAGATCTTGTCTAGCTAGTCGGTCTGTCTTGATTAATGGAGAGGAAACTTCCAGAGTAAGAGTAAGGCTTGGCTTGGCTGGGGTTGCAGAATATTCCTGTAAAACGTCCCTAGGCTGGGATGCTGGGCAGAGGTGATGCTCTGGCCAAACCTTTGATTATTGTCCCGATTTGGTGTTTCTCTTCTCCTGTGCTCCTGTTGAAAGTCACAGAGCCATCTCCTGACAAAACTGCGTGTAAAGTCAGTCTGACAAATTAGAGAACAGCCTCTCATTGGATTATAGAGCAGATGGGATAAAGCCATCGCCTCTCTGGGGTGCGTGCGCCAACCATTTGTGGGTGCTTATTCCACCGCGTGCTTTAGCTGAGCACCACATGGGTCTGTGGGCTCTGTTTTGGGAATTAGCGGTACTGCAGTCGTGCCTGTGGGGCAGGAAAGGCTGCGCGGGACACCAGGCTGGCAGGGCGGCGGTGGCCACAGTGGTCAGGTTTGGTCCTGCCTCGTGGTGCAAGTTCTTTTGGAATTTTGTGCAAGGCAAGATCCATGGTCTGGTGTGAGAAATTGTGTTGCACAGAAAACTGCTTATGCGTAGCATACAGTGTATTCGTCATTTTTTATAAGCAGTATATTTGTATCCTCATAAATTTCAGTATTAACTGGTGTTCTGGGTAAATTCCAGCTGGGGTAACTCTGCCTGTATCCCATCTAGAGGAGGGGCTGGGTGCCGTTCTACGATCAGATACAATGAGTAATTAGAAGGTAAAGGATTAATCAACTTTGACAAGGGCTGGGCGGGATCTGTAATCCTGCATGAGTCAGATCTTCACGTCACTCTCTGCTCTTGATGTGTCCTTTTGACAATATTAAATTGCTACAGCCGGTTTAATGGTCCGTATGAGCAAGTGTGCGATCTCCTGTTTTAATTGTAATCTTGTTCTTGACCTATAGAAGATCTGAACATGTCCGTACTCACACCCTCACTCAGATACCAGGTGGGAACACTTGTGCTTGTGGGTTAAAAATACCTCTAAGTGTTACTGGAAAATGTATTATTTCATTGACATCCCTACTTGTTACACAGCTCGTTCACTTGAATAATCATAAAGACCAAGCAGGAGGAGGAGCGAAAGCACATAAAATCACTCTTGGTTTTGGATGAGTATTCACAAGTAGGTCTAGTTATTGCAGAATTCTTTATTTCTTCTTAGCAGAGTGGCTCATCTACAAGATCTTGATTTCTGCTAGTCAACGCTGCTGTAGGCTTCAGCCAGGGATCTTCGTACCTCCAAGACACAAGCCATTCCTCTTCCCACATCTGCCGAACGACTCGCGCTATCACCTAACTTCATCCAGAGGGTAGGCAGCAACCTACGGCTACCGTAGTGGATGCGGGGTTTGCTCCTATAACTGCTTCCTGAGTGTTTTAGAGAAAAATGAAGTTGCTTTGGGAGTTTAAAGTTTCCCTCTAGAGAAGGCAGCTGTGTTTTGTGGTGGTCTGGAAGGAATCGCCCACAGAACGCCTGTGCCTCCTGGTTTTGCAGCTCCTCTGGGTTGCACCCAGTTGGAGAAGGCTTTCGTCTTCGTTTTAAATACACGCAATTCCACCCACTGTCTTTCATCTCCTCCTGCTCTTTCACAATGCTGTATGATTACAGCCAGCCTTGTGATTAATCCTGTTCATTCTGATACCAGTTTGTCATGGGAAATTTTCTTAAAATGAGCGGTTCTTACCAATAGGTACAGGGTTTTTTTTTTTTTGTTTTCCCCTGTGTACTTTGACCATACAGATTCAGCCTTTATTACTGCTCTCAGTGGAAACAAGTTTGAAAACTGTAGGTCTCCCAGATACCTGATTTGTTGTGTTTTGTCTATTAATCACATATACTCGCTGTTCAAAAATTCCATTTTCTCTCTAGAGGCTGTTGATAAATTATTCCAGGAAAGTGTTTGTTGTCTCCTGTTGCGCTTGTCCTTGATGGAAGAGGATGCTCAGGATGCAGAGCACGATGTGTGGGTCTGTGGGGGTGAGCAGGGCTTAGGGCCGGGATGTTTGTGCTTCATCTTTGGATGGTGCGGGCTGTGGAAGCACTTGGAGTGCCCTCTTGTGATGAGCCTCTGGCTGAAGCAGCAGTTCTCCACATTTCCTGAAGCCTCTTGTGTTATCCCTCTCCATCCCACCTTCTGCCCCGTCATCCCTGTTTCTTCACAGCTGCGCCTGCCGACATGGAAACCCTCTTCTTTGTCTTTGTCTTTCAGCTCTGCTTGTGAAAATATGCTGCGTTTCACCACGAGGTCTAGCATATGGCAGAGCTTGTCGCTATATTTGGGCTCCAAACCAGACTGTTGCCTCCTTGCAAACAGCAGCTACCGCCGTAGAAATCCTTCCCACTCAGGCACGTTTTGCTCTTTCTCCTTTTTCAAGGCCGGCTATGAGATATGGAAAGGAGGTTCCTCTGCTCCTGCTCTAATCAGAAGATCTAAAAAATGCGGTGTACTTATTTATAATTACAATTCAGTAGTATTCTACATTCCCCTGTGTTATTCCTGCTGCTGGGTGAGGTGCAGAGGAGGTGGAGAGGTTTGTGCAGCGGCTCTTCTCAGGGGAAATTAGGATAAATGAGCGTGGGAGGAAGGTGGATGGTGGTTTGGTGGGTGGGAGTGTAACCCTGCAGAGGATGAGATATTCCCACTTATGAAAGTCCCCAGACAGAGCTGTGGCAGAGCCGAAAGATGCTCTTCCAGCCCCACGCCGCCCCACCGCGCAGGAGACCACAGGTGGTGACGCTTTTTGGGAGATGCCAACCCGCTGTGCATCTCGCTGCCTCTGCAGCTCCTCTCTGAGCCTGCTGAGGTGTGAAACGAGCCCCACACCACAACGTTGTTCTCACGCCGCCTCTCGCCGGTTGTTAAATGGAGAGTTGTGTTTCTGGGACGGTTAATTTTCACCTTGCATGGGCCTTAGGTGTCTGTTCCAAACAAATCAGTGGGAGTCTTTCATCTGACTTTAGTGTTGATCCAAAATCCCTTGCATCTAGTTTCTATGTCAGAAAAAACAATTCTCTCCCTCCCTGTTGCTTTTTAATTTTGTAAATACTATAAACTCCCCTCAATTTTTGAGTCCAGCACACATACAGACGGTTTTGTTCCCAGATTTTTTGCTTCCTATCATGATTTTAAGGTTGCAGCACGTGACTCTTTAAAACACTGGGACCTGGGCCGTAACCTTGCTTTATTACAAAACATGTATTTGCCAGAGCAAAGAAGAATTTGGGTTAAAGGAAAGTAGATATCTCCATTTCCTTATTTCCAAGGGGTGTTGCAACACCTCCCAATGTAGAATTACCTGCAAAGGAGTCTGCGTCACTGCGCGTCGACGTTGTGCCGCAGAGGAGCAGGGCAAGGTTCTCTGCTGAAGGGAATTTGCTGTGGTGGGGATCTGTAAGCCCTTTGTCTCCCAAGATGGTTATTAACTTGGGTAGTTTCAGGCTGACTGGATTTCACAGTATTAAAATAGATAATGATGGCAGTGTTTACGATGGAATAATCAGCTTAGGACAAAAGCTTTTGCCAATGCAAAGAGCTCAAACAAGCTGTGTCCAACAGTGAGACATTGCCATCTCTTGGACAGGTGCAGCTTGAACATAGACTTTGTTTAAAACCCACAATCATTAAAAGCCCGGTAGCGTAGCTGAGGACTGGGAAAGGGCTGAGGCTGCAACTGAGCCCAGTATCCCGCTATTTTAGTTTTCGTACATCTTAATACTGGCAAGGACACAGTCCGACTCCGAAATCAGAAACGCGGCGTGTTATCTCTTTGTGTAAAAGTGGTTGAAGTTACCAGGTTGATGTCCTGAAATATTACAAGCTGTGAGTAATTTCTTCTCAAATTATGAGGCTGGAGCAGTTTAAATATAATTACACTTGGGATTATTGTCATTTACCTCCTCGAGTCCGAGCCTTTTTAACAGCAGGCTCAGAACTGACTTTTAAAAATGAAACCTGCAATTTTCTGCCATCACAAGGTTTTAAGAGATTAAGATTTAAGAGCACTAAATATCTTAAATCTCATGGCAAAACTCTGAGGGTTGGCAGTATCGACGCCTGCCTCGCCTCCTGGTACTACATCTCCTTGTTAAAAAAGAAGGTGCGTAGGCATAAGCTCCGGATTTTAATTAAATTCTGTCTTTCAGGAGGGAAGGTGGCAGGTGTGTGGAGCTAGAGAGACCCTCTGTGAAGTAATTAGATGAAAACTGATAATATTTGGCTTAATCCGCAGCGCTGGCACAAAGGTTTGTAGGAAACAACACCTGCCCTTTGCTGATTAATAGGCAGCCACTGCGTTAGTGATCTTGGCGCACACCTTTGGTAAATGTTGCCTGTTCTAATATGAAAAAAAAACTTCCTAAAAGTAGGCAGCCCGCCAAGTCCATTTTATTTGTCTGTGGAACTTTATGAGAACTTTACAGAAACTTTACCTATATGAGAACAACCGCACCTAATCCGAGTACAACAGCAGCTGTACGGCCAAATCTTTCCTGATTTGTAAAAAAAAAAATAAATACAAATTTGAATATTGGAGTATGAATTTTTAAACTATGGTGGTTCGCAATTTTTGACCGAGTTTTGAACTTTGGGTATTTGGCCTCTGTGGGGTCTGTGTAAAGAAAAAGTGAGAAACCGCCTTTTTTCCTGATAGAGCCCCAAATATGAACGCACGCGCCGCGTCGGTAGAGCTGCCAGGTCTGGCATCGAGCGAGGGTGATGTGCTGGAAAGAGAAGGTGTTGGCGTGGCGAGACGTACCCCGAAAAACTTTGGGGAAGGGGGATATGTGGGATGGGTGAGACAACAGGCAGATGAAGCGGTACGACCAAGGGTACAAAAAATTGGAGACAATATAAAACTTCACGGAGCGCTTTTAATTCTTTGAGTTCACAATATGTGATAGGAAAATCTCCTAGAAATAGTCCTATTTATAAATATGCTGTATACATCTAAATAAATTATAAATTTGGATACATAAAATTGCTGGTTTGGAATTCGATGTACTTCCTTTGGGATTATTTTGATCTCAGAATGATTAAATACTGGGATATAGATCACAAAGTGTCGAGGGGCCGCCTCAAGCTGCAGGATTTGCTCACGAAGGCACAAAAAGGCAGCGCATTACCTCTTGGGGAGAAGGTACTGGGTCTGTTTCGTGGCTTTCATATATTAAACATGAAAAAGGAGATTTCAACCAGAAAATATAATTTCCAGGAAGCTGCAAGAAAGCAGCTGCTGCTCTGTGTCCTGCAAATAGTGACAGTGGAGAGCTCTCTGTGCTGCTTTAAGGATTGTACAATATATGCATTTTTTTTCTTCTTTATTTTAGCATCTGCTCCTGTGAGTACAACAATCTATCGGTGAATGGAAAGAAGTTTCTGCATTGGTAGATATTCTTCAGGTGAGGTACTTCCACAGCATTATGACTGGGTATTGCTCCTCTGCTTTTCTAAGCCATCATTTTGCTGGGAAAGCTCTTGCTCCTGGTGCATTCAGCCCATTCCCATCAATACCAGGAGCAGTGGGAGACGGGGACCAGGACCGGGGACCTGCTGTGGGCACCTGCTGTCCCCGCTGACCCAGGCTGGGGACACATGCCGCCAAAGTGGTCCCAGAGGGTGGCACTGGGGAGGCTGCCAGGCTGCTTTGACATCCTCAGCCACAGCACCCGGCTTGCGGAGGGGCTGACGACCCTCACCCCAAAGGGACAAGCCGCTGTCACCAGGCAGCCCGGCATTTTAGCTCCCCCCCCAGCAAATACCAGCTCCCCTGAGAGATGGTACTGGAAACAAGGAGGGAAGCAATCCCACCACTTGCTATTAGCAAAAGCACGGCTATTGAAGACTGTTTTCTTTCTTTTTCCTTAAACGCACTGAAGGAAAGCAGCAGTACACCAGAGAAGCAGGGTTTCTGTGACATCCCCAAGCCCAACACACAAAGGCAGACCGGGGTGAAAAAGGGGAGCCAGGTAATTTTATCACTTTTTACCTCTGGCCGGCTGGAGTTTCCAGACGAGCACAATGGCCGTGTTTCTTAGCCAAGAGCAGAGGCATCTGTCGGTCCTGACAAAGGAGATCCGTGCTCTGGAGCTGGGCTTGGAGCGGGGCCACGCTCTGCTCCCCACTGCAGCCATAGGATGCGTGGGGGGATGCATTTGTTTGCAGGGCCATCTGACGTTCCTCAAAGGGCATCGAAAGTCATCAAAGTGTAGGAGTTCAGCCCGAAGAGTTACAACAACTCCTGTGCTGTAATTCCGGTCTCTCACGTAAATAAGTGCATGTTACTGCTGTTTTAAATATGCATTTAGGGACTCTTAGAGTGATTGACTCGATGGAATGTGATCGGTAGCATGACGTTCTTATAGTACTTAAATAACTCCCTAAATGCTTATTTATGTGAAATGCTAGCTTTTGGGTCCTTCTAGCCGTTATGCTTTAAAGTGCAATAAATCTCTATTTGGGTGTAACTGCACTGCCACCCTGCAGACTTAGGAAATCTAAACCAACATATGGTGCAGGGTTTGTGGGATGTACTGGCGTAGACTGATGCAGGGTTTTTTTTCAATTTTATTTTCCCCTTGATGTCTGAACCTTAATACCACTAAATGCAATGATACTGATTTTGCAGGGAGATTATTTTATTCCTTTGCATCCAATGGAAATCCCAATGGCAGTGTTTATTTTTTTGAAGTCAAGCATTAATAATCCTGCATGAGTACTTGCTCCTTTTTCTACAAAAATGACTTAATTTTTACACCACACAGTTTTTAAAGTTCTCATCACAAATGAAAGCCCCCCAAAATTTTAAGCTGAAAACAGAACAACTGTAGAGACAAATTCCAAAGATTACAAACCTGGCTTATTTTCTAAGCTGCTTGGGTTTTCATTGTTTCCTTCTTTATTGTATTTCCAAACCAGATTTTTTTCGGTTTATCAGTCTACCTTGTGTCTGCAGGTCTACATTTTCTATTTTCATTTGCAAAAAATTGGAAGTGGAACCGTCTGGGAGGTGCTTTTCGAATCTCCTTTGCTGATCTCATTTAAGAATTACTCTATTAATTTAATACAAAAATTTAAATTTGTCCCTCCGTGTTTCAGAATGACTGCCAAGGAGAGGATCCCGCAAGGACGGGGTTGTCGCGGCCGCATCCATGTTCAGGACCCTGCTGTGTCCCAGAAGGAGCATGAGGCTGCAGAGGATGGCAGAGGTGAGGGTCTCTGGTGAAATTCTTCCTTTCCTCCCCATCTCTGATAACGATGGGGAGCCGGCATTAGCGTTGCGAGGATTAATGGTTGCAAGGATGCTGCTTCCTTGGGGAATTACTTTATGCTGGTTAAAGATTCTTCCAGCATGCACTGGCTTTCATGTGTTTGCTTTTGCCAAACACCAGAAGGAGCTTTTAGTGACTCAGCAGTTATCTCAGATAGATCCAGAAGGTCCCAGCTCTTCATACCCATGGCTGGTGGACGTGCCGGTAGAAATCAGTAGCATAGACACATCTTTTTTTTTTAGCTTAGCTTTGCAAATCTCAGTCTAAACCAGTTATCTGCAAATATGCAAGGCTAGGAGTGCATTTGAAATGTGCTTTGAAGGAATTTTTTTGCCTCACATGCATCATTTATATCAGTAAAACGTTGCTCCAGATCCCCTGAATAAACAGAGTGATTAATCTAGTGCTAAATCTTAATTTACACTCTCAACCCGTGAGTTTTTCCAAACTGCTTCAGTAACTCAATGAGCACTGTATAATTTTAAAACCTGCAGTTGTCACGTAATCTAACAATACTATTCCAGAGTGCTCCTGTTCAGGCTATTCAGGAGAATACACTAACCTGGGATTAAAGCTGTATTTCTTGCTTTAGCCTTAGTGTGCAGCAAAAACGGCGTTAAACTGAAGTCTGTGAAAGAGCAGCTGTGGTGAATATGGGGGCAACACTGTAAAATGCAGTAACGGTGGTTAAAAATGGTTAACCTTCCCCTGTTGAATAACTTCTGCTGCTAATGAAAAGTCCTCAGTTAAGACCAAAATAAGGATTTCATTATAATTGATTCGGTTGCCTTTTATTTTCAATTTGTGTATCCACGATCTTGTCAGAAATATAGCTGCTGAAGACAGAAGTGTTTTTAACTTCAGTTTAAAACATGAAGTCAAATTACAGTATTGAAGAGGGCTATTCATTTTTAAAAAGAACTGTTTGAATTCAGGACCCAGCTCTGTTTTTGGCGATATGAATGAGCGTCAGTGAGCGCTGGTGCAGGTTGCATTGCAGGAGCTGTGACAAGCCCACCTCCTACACGGGGCTGGAGCATCTCGCTGCAGAACTCCTAATTGATTTCTCTGGAATAGCCTGAAAAGCCAGTGAATCAATCCAGCCCGCGATGCTTCGTAATAGACTTTCCTTAATCAACCTGTTATTGGTGAAAGCTGCAGACTATTGTGCAGGAAAAGGTGGTCACAAATAAATCACGGAGGATTACAATTCTCTCCACTGACATTAAAGGAGAATTGATTGTTTTCTCCTGAAACAAGCGGCCTTTCTTGTCCGGCAGCTGAGCTTTGAGCCTACTGGTATGTAGTGAATTCAGCCCGACTGAATGAGACGGTTCCCTTGCTCATATTTCACCCAGACAAGGCAATGAAAGCACTGCACTCTGAACCGGACTGGGAAATCTAAGAATAAACCTTGGCCCATTTTAAGGTCACTGATGGGGGCAAACAAGTGCTGTGATTGCTGAGAAAGGGCAAGGAAAATCAATTAGCCTATAAAATCCAGAGGGGTTATCAGTTCCTATAGGAACAGCGTTGTCACAAGCCTCCTGGGCTGGATGTGTCCCTTTTCCCGGCCGAGTTTTGTTCTGCCGCCCTGCTGTGCAGCACGACCGCCCACAGGTACCTCACAGGGAGAAGAAAGCGTTCTCTCACTCCATCCCTGCCTTTACCTGGCACAGCTTGGGTTTGGGGCTGAATTCCCCTTTCCGTCCGTTTCCACGCAGACACCTGCGCACGTGCGCTCGTGATCCCATACAGCTATTTCTGCAGTTTCTCTTTTACCCCTTCTAAACTCCCGCTGCAGGGAGGGGAGTGCAGTGCCAAGCTCCGCACGGTAAATACTGAGAGAAGCCTGGACCGTGCTGCAGCAAATGGACAAATTCACGCTGAGTCCGGTGGTACCAAAACACGATGCTGCGAGTTGAAAGCGGAGCATCCCTAAAGCCCAGAAAACTGATGGTGGAGGAAGAGCCAAAAAAAGTCCCATGTGAAGAGCGGCGTCCCAGTTGGGGAAAGCGTTTGCATTGCCTCAAATTTCAATGTCACCTTGCTCCTTCCAGGGGACTTTGCCAATCCTCCCCGCACCGTGCAGGCTCTCATTGGCCACGGGAGCAGGCGTTACACAAACAAAACTGATTCTCTCCCAAAATAAGATTGACTTTTTCAAGGTGCCATTGAGGGGGGGTCGTCCTGGGAGCAGGACCGTTTGTAAGGTAGGAGATAGCATGCACTGGTTGTTTAATCTTCAGATGGGATATTTGCAATGAGGTCATAGAATTTTAGACATCGCGGCAATGTAATTTGTCTCAAGAAAAGTTCCTGTCTGTAATGAATGTATAGCTGCGTGAGGACGAGTGGTTTTCCTCCCCTGTGTAAGAACTTGACATAATTAAATAACAGAAAGTGCAATCATCTCCCTGGTATTTAAAACTGGGAGATTGGGGTTAAATGCCTGCTGTAAACTGGGATGTCTAAATACTGTCATTTTAGGGACAAAACCAAAGAACAACTGTATGATTACGATGTTATTATGGGAAACACGCTAACAATTAGTGGATATCTAGATCCAAGGAAATATAGATTTCACTGAACGAGATTTCACTGCAGCAAAATTTAATTCTTCATATTTTGTGGCCACTGTGAATCATAATATTTCCTAGTGGGGGGATTAAAATAAATGATTTTAGAATCAGTTGTGGTGAGCTAATGTAATGAAAAAGCCCAAAATTTCAATTTTATTAAAATGCATTTCTATATTTAGGAATAGTTATTTTAGGAACAGTCTTGCCCGCTATAATGAAAATCTGTTTAACGATTCCTTGCTCTGAGCAATTTATTTTCTGAACAGACTGGTAAGGTCTAATTCTTTAATTGATGATGTTTTTCCAGTATTTGACAGCGATCCATCAATCTGGCTATGTAACTGGACAGTGCCTGCTTTTAGAACTTGTTGCTGAAGTGGTTTGTGACAGTAAAACACAGAAATGGCTTTGATTTGAAAACTGGTTTACCATTTCCTCATAAAGTTACTAGGTCTCTACAGTCACAGATTCTCTTCTGGCTTTAGGTGTGTGGATGTTACGGGTTTATTTAGTTCTCTCCAGCAGTGGAAAACACTCCCACATGAGTATATTCTTCAAAAGAAGAATTTGGTGCTATTTTTCCTCTTCCTAGACGGCAGATGACCCTGCTTCTCTGCGACTGCGGCTGCTGCCCTGCTGCTGGCCGTGCGGTCTGGCTCCGCTCTGCCTGCCTGCGCTGAGCGCTCCCCTCCCGTGCCTTGGAGTGAAACTCTTCATGGTAAGGTTGGTGCGGGCTGGTTTGGAGCAAATATGAGCCTATGACAAAAATCAGTGCCCGGTGTCCTGTCCTAATGCAACACATGCACGAGGAAGGATTAATTTATCCTTTAACTGATAGGGTGAAGAATGGATTGAACGGCAGCAGCGGGCACCAGTGATCCCTGGGGATTTGGTGTGGATAATCAATTTTCCATTAAATGATTTGGTTTTGTGCAAAAATTGAAAAAAAAATCCTGACCCTTTCCTCTAAAACTGAATTCTTAAAGATGGAAAGATTATAATCCAGCTCCCAAATACCTGCCTTTGAGTCAGACCTACCTTTGCCCTCTGGATGGCAAGGATGGCCAGCGTTTCTCCTGGTGAGTTTTTCATGTAATGGAGTGCCTTAGCTGCTGGGGAAGGTTGGATTACAGGTTCAGCAAGAAAAGGAGTCTGTTCCGTTTGTGTTTACGGGTCGACACGCTGGTTTAAAAAAGAAACAAAGATGCTTTATATGAGAAGTCATTTGAGAGCTGTCATCTGTCCTGTAGGAAAGTGTGTGATTCTTACTTTGTTCTTGCTTCCTGGTTCAGCTAAATCAACTCTTTAAGAATAAAAAAACCCAGACTTGAATGTTTACGCTGAAAGGGTATGCAAGTCTGGAAAATCAGTCAGTAACAGAAACAATCAACATTAAAATTTTGGAGTACTTGATTTTTCATTTTGTTTCTGCTGATTCTTTCAGAGCAAAGCTTTTAGATAATGTGCAGTTGTGTTGGATTCCTAAGTTATTACTGAATTAGTCCTGATCTTACATTTGGAAGAGAAACATTATGTGTCCCAGTGACCGTGTAACTCTCAGTCAGTCCCTTCAGCTTCTATTGATACTGGTGGGAGCACTTCCAACCACAGCTAACGGGAGCGGCCAAATGGCAAGCGCTATGTAGAGCCACGGTTGATAGAGGTGAGCAGGCAGGAGATTTTCCTAATTTTGCTTTATTTTTCCCATAAAAAGCGAGGCTTTGTAGCGTAGTCCTCCAGGCAGATGCCCAGATGTGCCTGACGCTACTCCTGCAGCTCTCCTGGCTTCGTGGGGAACACGCGAAAGCAAAGGCTGTTGTGCACCAATTTATGATTGCGTTTGTCTTTTCCTGCAGCTACCAACATGTGGAGCTCGCCGGGGCCTGTCTCAGCGTTTGTGATGCTGCTCGTTGCCGCCGTGCACGCGGGAGTGAAAGTGACCCCAGCTGTGAAGTACACGAAGACGAAGCCCGTACAGCTGGCGGGTGACGGTGCCTCTCACACCCCCCTCACCCCTCTCATGGCGAAGAGCCCGCTCCCGGCGGCACCGGGCAGAGCCAAGTTACCCACCCCGCGCCCCGCGGCCCGAGGGGCCACCACGCTCCTCCCCTTCGAGAACTATACGCTCGACGCAGCCGATTTCTTCTTCAACTGCTGTGACTGCTGCCCGCCCATTGCGGGGCCCCGGGGGCAGCCAGGGGAGCAGGGACCCCCAGGTACAATGACATCTGTCTCACCACTCTTGGCTAAAGCGCTTAAACCATATCGAGGATTCTCCTGCTTTTCCTTCAAGAAATTAGTCAGCAGGGCTTGTGCCGCAAATGCCGAGTGTGATTACACCTCGTGTAAAGCTAGAGCAAAAAAAAGGCGTGCTAGCCACATCCCAGAAGTTATAAACCACCAAAAGCCCCCAAAAAGGAGCTTCATCCTCATGGCAATCACTTTGGGGACCACACTGGCATGGGTGTGCGTGCAGAGGTGGCCCCATACCATGTCCCTGCTGGCAGGTGCCCCATGGAGCTGCTCTTTCTGTTGTCTGTCCCTGTATCTGATCCCCTGGGAGTCACAGATTTACTTTTGGATTTCACTTAAACCGTGGTTTTATGACCCTCAAAACTACCTGCAAGCGCTTTTGTATCTCTGCTGAAGTTTTATGATAAAAGCCTCTTTTTGGATTGTTTTTCCCCTTGGAAAAGAGGAATTTAAATAGAAAAATATTTTTGGGTTCAAATTTTAAAATAAATACTTGCTCTCACAAGGGGCATCTCTGTGTAGAGTGCCTAAATATTTTATAAGGCATACTTTGTCTCTTTTTTCTACTGCTAAGATATGTGTCTATAGGGCGGCTAATTCTAATATCGCTGTAATGAATAGTGCATTAGTCTGCAAATGTTCACTTTAATAGCACTAATATTGGAGATAGGAAATATTCATCTGAGGAAAGGTGGTAAAATAATGAAATAATTTCCTTTTAATACACTGCACTCGAGGGATTTTCACTTCCCATAGCTTGGGAGGGATGGGCTAATGGAAATTCCAGTGGCTGCAGAGGGAATTTGCACTCATACATCTCTGGAGTGTCGATGGAAATTTCTCCTGTCAAACGAGTTGTGATGATTGAAGCTGCTGTAGTCTGCTCCCAGACGTGCGCTGGGAGACTCTAGATTCCCAAGTGGATAAAAAAGTAAAAAAAAAAAAAGAGGTTGGAGCCAGCTTTCTTGGTTAAACCCATCCCTTATGCAGCACAGAGCCGTCTGCCAGGTTCCACTTTTATATCCAGAGACTTAATTCTTTTTAGGGAGAGGGGCAATTACGAAGCCATGGGAGCTCCTTAGATGCCCTCAAGTATTAAAGACAGATTACTTCTGATATTTTGTGAATGTCTGAGCTCCTGTGGCTGTGAGGCAGCTGAAAGCTGGTTTTAAAAAGTCTTTCACTACAACCAAGACTGAAAAGCAAAACTTATGATTAAGAGATTGCAGTAGCTGAACGGCAAAGGTTGGGGAGCCGCGTGCCTGACCAGGGGACTTGCGAGCGCGCGTGCCCCACTGATCTCAGCACTTGCAGTGTGGCATTGCCCCTGCCACCCCGCACCTTTCGCCCTGTCGTAGAGTTTCAGCAGCAGTGTCTGCAACCCAGGGGAGCGGGGCTCAGGCCAAACCCACCTCACATCTTCTTTGCATTGGTTGTATGATGCCCAATAGCCAGCTCTTCCCAGGGTGATAGAAACAGAGTTTGCCTTAAAATGCATCCCTCAATGCCATGTTGCTTAGGTATTATTGTGGATTTTCTTTATAAACCTAAACATTTGAGTTACTAAGATAGTTTTCTTGATGTGATTACATTACAGGTCCCAAGGGGGAGAAGGGAGATGCTGGTCTACAAGGTCTGCCGGGAACCCCAGGTCCGCAAGGTCCAAAAGGTTCTAAAGGAGAAAGAGGTAAAGCAAACCAACTGCTCATTTTGAAAACAGATGCTGTTGTCCTCATCAAATATCACAAAATTATAGGGAAACGTATTTTTTTTCGAAGGGAACGGAGTATGCTGATACGGGTTGACACCTTGTGAGATTTAGCTGGCATCAGTGGAGGGACGATAACTCAGATGGTGGTAGCGTATGCACAGGCGGGACAGGAACAGCTGCTCATAAAGCTCTCACTTGAAACTCCTTGTTCTAAATGGGAGTTTAAAAACTGTGAGTGTAATTTGCTTTAAATTAGGGACATAAGTAGGAAGAAACCACCACGGAGGCTACGCTCAGGTGTAGAAGCTGTATTTCAATTTAAGTATCTCAGGCAGAATGATTTCGGCTAAGATGGAGAGCAATTATTATCCATCAGTAGTACCTGGAAGGAAACCCTGCATTTCATTTCAGGAGCAGAGCAGCTCTGTCCTGCTGCCACACACCACTGGTACAACCTTGCAGTTGCCTTCAGTCTTGGAGAAACACACAGCAAAGCTGATAATGGGCGTACCAGCAGCATCGTGCTGTGCAGTTCAGTCAGTGCAGTCTCCTAGGCTTTGATTCACTTCTTGGACACAACTTTTGGCGATCCTGGAGTGAGAAACGCAGAGCTGACATCTTCTCCAGCAACCGCCTCCCAAGGAGGCACTGCTGAGAGTCAGAAACCCAACATTTGAGCGAGATGCAGTTGTTATGGTGCTTGGTGCTGTGAGATTCAGCTGAGGTTTCTGAGGGAATTTCTTGAAAACATACATTGGTCATCTCTTTTATTAATGAAGAGAGGGACACATGCAAAATGGTACCAGTCATCTTCTGTGCAATGATTGCTGTGCTGCAGACAATGTCGCTAACAGTACATTAATGGTGAAATGTCCTAGGAGGAAAAGGGGAGCAAGGCGAGCGAGGAGTAAGTGGAAACCCCGGTTATCCAGGCAAACCTGGGCTGCAAGGTACGTAACACGGACTGGAAAAGTCTTTCCCTTTGCTGTTGGTGATACCCCTCCATCTCCAAAGCAATCCAATACTTTTAATCCTTTTTTTTTTTTCCTTCCCACTTTGCCCTTTTCCTAGGTGAAGCTGGAGTAAAAGGCAATAAAGGCAGCTATGGCTTCCCTGGACTAAAAGGACAAAAGGGGTCTAAAGGGGACACTTGTGAGAATGGGACCAAAGGAGACAAGGGAGATAGAGGGGATGCTGGAGACCCGGGAGTGGACGGAGAACAGGGTGACAAAGGGGAAAAGGGAGACACAGGGGAGAAGGGCTATTGCGGGGAGCCAGGGGGGAGAGGTGCGAAGGGAGAAAGAGGGGAAGGGGGAATAAAGGGAGAAAAAGGGAGCAAAGGGGAGATGGGGGTTGATGGAATTCAGGGGGTGGATGGAAAACAGGGAGAAAAGGGCGAGCGAGGAAGTAAGGGTGAAAAAGGGGACCTGGGACCCGCTGGCGTGATGGGACCTTCTGGGCCCAAGGGGGTCGCTGGCAGCAAGGGGGGCCGGGGGGCCCCGGGAAAGAAAGGCTCCCGTGGGGCAAAAGGCGCTCGAGGGGACACCGCAAAGCTCCTGCGGTCGGCGTTCAGCGCCGGCTTGTCCAAGCCCTTCCCTCCGCCCAACGTCCCCATTAGATTTGACAAGATCTTGTACAATGACCAAGAAGATTACAACCCTTCCACCGGGAAATTCAACTGCAGCGTGCCTGGGGCGTACGTCTTCGCCTACCACCTGACGGTGAGAGGGCGTCCGGCCCGCGTCAGCCTTGTTGCCCGCAGCAGGAAGGTGGCCAAAGCCCGTGAGACGCTCTACGGCCAGGAGATCGACCAGGCGTCCTTCCTGACCGTCCTGAAGCTGAGTGCAGGTGACCAGGTGTGGCTGGAGGTGGCGCGGGACTGGAACGGGGTCTACGTCAGTGCTGAGGACGACAGCATCTTTACGGGGTTTCTTCTGTATCCAGATGTTTTTGAGATCCTGCTGTAGACGTAAAGAGCAAAGATGTTACTGAGAAATGTGCTTTTCCCTCTACCTGCAAGAGGAGAAATGAGCATCAGTTTAGCATGTTGGTTTAGTTGTTAGGCTTTGTGCTTTTTTAACAAAAATATTTGCAAAATATTGATTAGTTTTAACTAGCAGCCCCAAGAAGCGGTACGTCCTTTGCGCAGGTGGGTGATGGCTAAGAGAAACCATTGTCCAGATGCCAGCAGGACCAGCACGGGGAGAGTGTTTCACATAACAAACTTCAGGTTTGTAATTAGCCTCTTCAAAATTATGTAATTAAAGTCATTGTCCAACTGCAACTTTAATCCTGCAGCTCCTGCAGTCCTTGCATGGTCAAATCTCCTCTGGAAATCATTACTGAGAGCTGTTGGTTTTGGTAAAGATTGCAGTTTGATTTATATAGAGCTTGATCAGATGTGGACGTGAACAGTAGGTTTCTTGAAATCACGTGAAAAAATCTGAAGTTGTTTTATCATTGACTCAGTATTACCTAGCACTTTAGATGTGGTCATGAATTGTATGAAGCTTTATCTAAAAGAGTATTAGAGCTATTTGATCAGTGTAAAAAAAACCCCTAACTATTGTCCTTAGGCAAAAATAGATCTGAAACTTCCCAAAGTAACTGAGAGATGGATAATCCACCTTACCAGGCTACTCAAAAACCCCTCCTCTCTGAGCCGCTGACGATTCAGCTGATGCTGCGGGGCCGGCCCTCGGCTGCGGGGAGGAGGAGGAGGCACTCGCGCGAGTCCTAAGGCGTTGTGACGGCCGAGGGAACACGTGGGCACTTGTTGAGAAAGCTGGTTTACCAAAACGGGACTGAATCTTGTGAAATAAAAGTCTGATATTAAATAATCTCTGGATGTCAAATTGGACGTATTTCCTTATTACTGCACCTGCTTTCATCGTAGTTACTTGGCACCGCCTTTGGCATATTAAGTATTGCATAGAAAATTATTCCAATTGCTCTTTTTTTTTTTAGAAATAAAACTCAAGTCTCATGATTAGCCTTCAGTGGTGCTGGGATTTACTTGCCTTCTCAGGCAGTTGCTATCCCAGGACATTTTCCCAGTGATTTGATGAATGCTGGGTCTGACCCTGCAAACAGGGCAAATTAGGCTGTGGTTTCGTCGCTTAAATTGCCGTCGTGTTTCCCATACCATATTTAAATACCATCATAAATCACGTCCCTGTCCCTTATGTCTTCTTTCTACATGGCACCAAGATGAAGAGTTCCTGAGACTTCTCTTACACAGTGAGAAAATTAACACCAGAGAACTGCTATTAAATTTTAAGATAAAAACAAGGCAATTTTAAAAGGCTGATCCTATCTATCCAGTAAATGTAAAGGGTCCTTCAACTCATCGGCTTTGCAGCCCTCTTTCAGTATCAGCCACTCAAACGTGAGATGAACCGGCTTCGTCAAATAGTTGGTACTTAATTTGATGCTTAATGTGAGTTAGCTCCTGTGTAGTTCAAATCCAGAGTGGCAAGTATATAAAAGATGCAGATTTCAGTTTGTGAATTCTCTGGCAGCTGTTCAATATTGAGGAAAACCAAGAAGTTATAATAATAATTTTGGATTCCTGCTGTCACCACACCCTCAGTTCTTTTGTTGTGCCTTCACGCTGCTTCCCATACAGCCCCTGGAGCAGATGGTGCTGTACGGACATCTGATTAGCAATTTTCTCTTCTCCTGCTGAAGTTTCTTACACTTTTTTTTTTTTTTTTGCACAGATAACCTCTACAAATGCTCTTGAGAAAGCAATGCAAAATTTCAGGGTCTCTCAAGAACCTGCTCAGATCTAATCCTCTCCGTAAATTAATTGCCTGCTCCTCTGGGGACAAGAGAAGCTGGCAACACCACACAAACTAGAAAAGCACCTGCTTCCTTCAAAAAATCTCTGCGTAAATATACCCACGGAGGGGTGTACATGCAAGAAGCATGCATACAAGTTGCTGAAATAACACACAGCTCCTTCATATTCCTCCGTTTCCTCAGGTCTATAGCCTTGCCAGTGATGCTTCTAGTTTAATTTAAAGTATTGATGTTCATTTTCAAAGCAGGTTTTGTAAACATTTGAATTAAAATACATTAAACAAGCATCTTGCAGAGTCGAGTGCGTTAAGCACAGTGAGGGGTGGATAAGTATGGATCTTTGCAGAGAGGGAGTTGTCTTTATCTAATATCAAATTAAATTAACAATAACACCTGGAAAATATGGTTTCTCCATTATTTTTTTTTCTGCTTTGGTATCTTGGCCAAACCGTGTGCTGTTTGTTAATCAGGTACCTTTGATCAGATCAGTCCACAGCTGGGCTCAAAAATTGCTCCAAATTACAATCACACTGCTGTGGGGGAACTTTGGGGAAGCGTTCTGCTGCAGCAACTTTTCACTGAAGCAAACTGTTCTGTGGAAAGCTTTTTAAGTATTAAAAAAACCCTTAATTTTTATATGGCTTTCCTCGTTTTTCACGCCGTGTCAGAACAACAGCGAATGACTTGATGGAGGCTGAGCTTTGCCTCATGGTGTCCCGCTGCTAAAAACCACCAAAATATTTGTGCCATTTCGCTCTTTCTTCTGCTTAGCACGGATTTATTTTGTAAAACCAAGTGTCTCCTGTCTGTGCTGCAATGAAGCAGTCTGACGGTGGTGTAAGAGAAAACAAATGCTCAGTGCACTCATCGGAAGAACAGCTGTTTTCAATAACGGAGAAAAATTATTCCAAGTTGACATAAGGCCCTAAAAAGCAGCTGCTTCTTTAATTAGGATGGTGAGGGCTAAATCTACAGGAGGATTTGGGTGCCTTGCTAGGAAAAACGTACTGGAGCTCTCAGCGAGGCGAATAAATCCTCTGTATAAAACCAGGGGAGCGAGGGGCGTCGATGGGTAAGCAGTCACGACTCCTGCTGCAAGCACTCCTCCTGATGTCAGAAAACAGAGGGTGCTGACGGGCAGGAAGATCATTCTTGATGCTTTGATAAAGCCCCGATCTGGCACAGCTTTGCTTTGTGCCATCGCTTTCGTCTCAGAGTAAATAAAGAGCCTGGAGTGGTGTCAGGGCAGCGCTGAACTCCCTCTCGCCTGGCGCAAATCTCACCACAATCAGCTCTAACGAGATTACAAAGTGGTTCTGATTTCCAGAGGAAAACACCTATTTGCTGGTATTTTTCATGCCTTTTCGTCCCTGTCTCAGGTGTCACACCCATGCCACAGTATTAGCACTTATTTTCATCATTTTCCTGGCAGAGCTGTGGTTTTTTTGCCCAGAGGAACATCAGAGGCACTGTCCTACACCGCGTAGCTTGGTTCTTCCCAGGCTTCTTGCTCTTGTTTTGTGGCTTTCCATACGGCCCCCCTGCTCCTGAAGGGCCACCCCTTGCTTCCACACGTCTCACCTTGCTCACCAGCTGAGCTGAGTTTGCTCCAGAACGATGGCCACCTGCAACCCAAGGGCTGCTGTGCTGCTTATAAAGGGGGTGATGGCCCAGCAGGTCCTGGGCTTTTTTGGGAGCAGAGATGGTGGAAGGAGCTCTGCTGTCCTTCTGTCCTGGATCAATGTGTTGTGTCCCAGGCTGCAGCCTGGTAAGTTGACCATTTACTGTTACAGACTGGTTTGGGTGAAAATGGAGGTGTTTCAGTGAAGGCACGCTGACCTCGAGGTGAGAATTCATGATAGGTTTGAAAACATAATATAATAATCCCAATTCAGGTATTTCAGCTGAAGTAAATCTTGTTTTTTCCAGGTTTTCTAACTTTGCTTACAACTACTTGGCTGCAGAAAGACTTTCTCTCCTGAAAGGAGAAAAAAACCCCACTTTTCAATGTGAATTAAAATGGATTGCGGTGCAATCGCTGCTAGTTATCTGGTATGTTTGTGAGATGTGGGAGCTTCTTAATAGCGGCTATTTATCAAGCAACGTGCAGGCTGGTATTGTTTGCTGGATGCAGCCACCGTTATTTATTCACGGGAAGAACTCTGTCACAGGTTTATGTGCCCTGTCTGCAAAGCTGTACCTCTGAGGCTGGGGTTTCAGAAATATTGCCTGAAATGGGTTCACAAGGGTGGAATACTTGAATCACTTGATGCATTTTAAGGACTTCTTTGAATTGTGTTTTTTTTTTTTTTTTTTCCTGGGTGGAGTTCCACTCACTGCAGCCAGAACTCTCACACTTTGCTTTTTGGGTTATCACACTTAAGGTAATACCCTACATCTCTTACTTCACCAAAATAAAACTGAGGATGGGCAGAAAGTGAACTGGCTTTGTTTCAGCTGATCTTTCTCAGTTTAAGCCTTGTTTTGCAGTCTCCAAACCATTCTGTTTTAAGTTTGAGACTCTTCAGACTTTGACTTGGTTTAAAAAGGAAAAAAAGGTCATCCTAGAACTGAGATACCTGAATTTTTTCATGAAACAGGAGTTTGCACTTGAGGCGCTGGGGGTGAGTGAAGTATGGGGCTGAAGGCCTGGTGTCAGATTGTGACATCCGGGCCATCGAATCAAGTCAGAAAATGTGCATACTGTTGGAGAGATTAAGCTAATAAATTGATAAGTTTTCTGGTATTTAGTTAAAAAGTCCCATGCAGCTGGTTCCACAGAGCTTAAATCTTGTTTTGCTGTAAATTCTTTTTATGGTCAATGGATTTGAAATGAATTATGGAACTACAGGCATATTTTTTCTTTTTTTTTTTTTAAAAGAAGAGGTTTTGGTTCACTTAAGCCTTAAATATTTGCATCTGCGTGTGCACCTGTAAGCACCTTTATGCTTGCATGTGCTGGTGTAGATGGATGTTCTGAGGTTTGTGTGCATTCACTGTGGGATCATGTGTGGGAGGAAGGCACCGCGTTTACTGTCTAAATAGTGACTGAAACTCCCGCAGACACACCTGGCCTGTGGGAAGTCTGATCTAAAGGTGCGAAGGTAGTGGGAGAGGAAGGGAATGGGAAAAGAAGTTGGAATGTCTCATTTTAAAAGTAGAATCATAGAATGGTTAGGGTTGGAAGGGACCTTCAAAGGTCATCTAGTCCAGCCCCCCTGCAAGGAGCAGGGACATCTCCAACCAGATCAGGCTGCTCAGAGCCCCGTCTAACCTGGCCTTGAACATTTCCAGGGATGGGGCCTCCACCACCTTTCTGGGCAACCTGTTCCAGTGTTCTATAACTCTCATTGTAAAAATTTTTTTCCTAATTTCCAATCTAAATCTACCCTCCTCTATTTTAAAACCAGTATATGTAGTATGTATTTTTTCACTATGCCAGCTCTGTCCTAAGTGCTTTGCATTTTCTGGATGTCAATAAGGTGGAGAACTGCGTTCATCTCTGTTGTGTTTGATTTGGGTTCATTGAGGTCACCGAGATTTATATCCCTGTGGGGTCCAAATCTATGTGTTTTGGAAGAGAGCAGGTTACAGGAGCAGTGAGCGTTTGGGGAGCCTATGGTTTGATGGTTTGGTTCTACTTAAAGTCAATGGGCTGATGCTAACGAAGTCTGTTACGAACCACAGCACACTGTGTTTAAGGGAGCATGGCTAACTGAGCTTTTTTTTTTTGCCTAAACACTTTTAGATTGCAGTTGTGTCCTAGTAAAGCAACATGGGGAAGTTTTGTTAGGAGAAGGAAGCTGGAGGGATGAGCAGCATTAAGAAGTGCTCTGGTGAGCTCTGCTCAGCAAATGGAAATTCAGTGCTGAGCGCCAAATCAACCCTTGAGCATCACGGCAAGGGTTGACGTGGTTGTTTCCATGTCCTCGGTGTTGCTAGAAGCAATCAATAGGAACAAAGCTGCTTTAGGAGTCTTTATGGGGAAGAGCATAGTATCATCTGGAGAGATTACAGGTTAGGTTTTGGGTAACTGGTGTACATGTGTCCATTTATAGCAGGGACCCAAAAATGTATTGACTCTTGGCTTCTTGCTGGTCCTTGGCCATTTCCTGTGTCCTCCCAGCCAGAGCTGTATACGTAACAACTGAGTACATCTAACTTGGTATTACAGGGTGGCCAAAATATTTTGGTCACCTGTTGCAATTCTGTTTCCCTACCTCTCCCTGTCTCTCTTTCCAGGTAGTCTTTTTGGAAGTTTTTGTCCAAAAGTGGCATGTTTTGGTAACAGACCAGCTTCCAGAGATGTGTTGCTCAGTGAAATATTTCACGTATTCCAGAGAAGAGCTCCAATTCTTGCTCTGCGTGATCTACAGCGTTTTGGGCCCATTTCCTCAAGTGCTGTGAGTGAGAGCAGCCCAAGCCCTCAGCTGCTGCTGCTGCTTCTGGAGGGAACCAACTTTTTCTTCTTCCACTCATGCTGCTGAAAAGCCTGGGTTCATTGGGATGAAAATTGGTGTCTCTTTCCCTAAAGATCAGTGCTCTGTACTGAAGATTGCAGTAGAGCAGCTGGGCACAGAAGGGGTAGGGTATAGCTTGAAAACTTATTTTTGGTTTCCCTTCCTGTGTTTCTGGCGGATGCTGTGTGAAGCAGATGATTAATTTTTTTTTTGGCAGCCCCTCCAAGATGATAGAAATGTTTAAGGCTCCCATTCTTGCTCCAAGGAGCTTTCTGTTTAGGTGTTTGATGGGAGATGGATCATCTGAAATGAGATTATATTTTCTGTGAAGGGGCTGGTGTGTGTGGTCTGTTAGGAAGCCAGGTAGATGTCTGGGAGAGGAGATAACCAGACAGAGCTGCTTTTTCCTTCTCTGATGCTCTTCTGGTAAGAGATCAATGTAAATGTCTTCTCCAGACAGCGTAACACTTAATTGCTCCTCTCTCAGAAGGAGCCAAGAGGCAGTGAAGAAATTGCTGGTGCACCTTTTCTCTGCGACAGAGGAAACATCTGTTCTCTCTTTGTTGTTACTCTGTCTCTGTAGTTGTATCTTGGCCACATTTACCTTTGCACCTTTTCTTTCTATACCTTAAACTTAACCCTATTGCTCTCTAATGAGGAAATCAATTATCGGTAAGTAAAAATTACATCTGTGGAGCATCTTGCTGTGCTGAGTCACCAAGTAGTGAGAAAGGGCTGGAAAACTGAAGTTTTCTGTGAGGACAAAGTCATAAAACAAGCAATTTAGTTGAATTGTGATTCAAATGAGTAATAGTCTGTTTTATGGTGCCTGTGTAATATTATTCTGACACTTCTAGTTATCTATGTAAACTTTGGGTGCTCTGTAAGGATTTATTAAGCCATTGGATGTGTGGCTGGCTTAATACAATTGTTCATCAGTTGGGTATTGAGAGGGCATCAACCTAGTCAATAAAGATATCTGTCTGTGTTTCTTTCATTTTTATGGAGTTGATAAACTGTCAGGATAATACAATAGCTTTC
Organism: Chlamydotis macqueenii; assembly: GCF_036417535.1. Taxonomy (NCBI): domain Eukaryota; kingdom Metazoa; phylum Chordata; class Aves; order Otidiformes; family Otididae; genus Chlamydotis; species Chlamydotis macqueenii. Next base: position 25,141,553 of record NC_141564.1, on the reverse strand, counting down.
TGTGAGCTATATTGTTATTTTTTCACTTTGCCCCTTGCTCTTTTTCTTTTGGTATTCAGCTGCGTAACACAGGCCAGTAAATTACCTTTGGAGGTGTAAGACTGGGGTTGTGGAGGATACTTCTATAAACACAGGCCGTAATAATTTGTATTCAAAGCAGCGATGACCCTAGAGAACATCTCTTGCTGGAAAAAAGTGTTATCAGCCTGCTCAGCATATTTTCCTTTTAGTGTGTGAAGCAGCACGCAGCCCTGGAAAGTGTGGCTGCAACTGTGGGACTTCTTGAGAATGGGAAGAAACAAATTTTACAAGTTACCTTCGACCAACTATTTTATTTTTCAACTTTTCCTCCTCTGAAGCATTATCTTAAATTAAGCTTTCCTATTGCCTGTTCCATAGCTTGCTTTCCTACCTAGTTCACATGTACCAATGTCATCTTTGGCCTTGCTCTTCTGCCACAAGATGTGGATTGAGGGGCTCTGATGTACGTGATGTGAGGTGACGTTTCTCAGATAGCATTGGTGCTCTGCTTTTGAAATCTGAATGGGATGGCAGCACAGGGCTCCCCTTAGCTCTGCCGCTGTGATAAGAGGAGGAGAAATCCCTAAACAGTATCTGCAGTCAGTGTTTGGGCTAGATAAGGGAGAACGAATGCCACAGATGAGAACTTTTTATGAACTCCTCTGTAGTTTTGCAGTTACTTGGGTGGACGTAATGACATGAGAAAATGCATTTGAATTGACCTAGTAAAGCTCTGCTGCCTTTATAGCTTTTTGAGTGGTCTGAATGACCTGGAAAGGTCAAGGTCTGGCCATGACCATCACAGAGCCCAGTGGTCCCAACCCAGGACCCTTCCAGCATCCAATTATCTGCTCTAAATACTAGATTAAACCGTCCCACAAATGAAACTAGCTCTTTGTGACGCGTTTCTCCTCTTTCCTGTAGAAAGTGTAATTAATGTAGCTGCAAACGAGCTCTTCCAGCAGTTTCCCCCACTGTCCCATAAAAAGTGACAAATATGGGTCAGTGCATTTATTAGGCCCTCAGAATGTGTGCGGCTCTATCGGCTCCTGGCACTTAGCAATAAGTCCTCTGCTCTCCCATTAAAATGTAAATTGGAGGAGAAAATGTCTCCAGGCTGGTGGGTTTCTGACTTAGCGCCTCTGGTACTGCAGGGGAAGTTAATGGGAGAATGTGATTTTTCACAACCTCCCTCATGCTGAAAGAATTGGCTGTTTGAGGTTGATATTTAATTAGTTCTGCTTCTCCTGGGTAATAAATGGGGAGAAGGGAGTTGATGCATCATGTTGCTTAACTTCTGCCTGCAACGATGACTTGAGGGAAAGAGTTGGGTGACTATTAATCCCCCAATGGTTTTGCTGTGGCTGGCACAGCTGGAACTGGAGGTTCCTACTTCTCTGCAGTGCTAAATACAACTGAAAGGTGGACAGATGTCACATCACAGAAGGGTTTGGGTGGGAAGGGACCTTTCCAGGCCACCCACTCTAACCCCTCTGCAAAAAGCAGGGACATCTCCAACCAGATCAGGTTGCTCAGAGCCTCATCCAGCCTGGCCTTGAACATTTCCAGGGATGGGGCATCCACCACCTCTCTGGGCAACCTGGGCTAGTGCTCCACCACTCTCAGTGGAAAAATCTTTCCTTACATCCAGTATGAATCTACCTCCCTCTATTTTAAAACCATTACCCCTTGTTGTATCACAACAGGACCTACTGAAGTCTCTCTCCCCATCTTTCCTGTAGCCCCCATTAGGTACTGGAAGGCTGCTCTAAGGTCTCCCTGGAGCCTTTTCCTTTCCAGGCTGAACAGCCCCAGCTCTCCCAGCCTGTCCTCACAGAAGGGGTGCTCCAGCCCTCTGATCAATGATAACCAAATGGTACCCATTGAAAGCTCTGTTCTTTGACCGCTTTTTGGCCAGCTAAGGGGTGTCACTGAGTGCTAGAGCCTCTCACTAGGTGTATGCAATAAGTGTTGTTGGGTTTTTTTTGTAGACTCTTGGTGATGAGAAGATATCAAATGATTCTGCTCAAACTATTTGCATATTAAAACATATTTGTTTGAGATGAATCGAAAAAACTTTAATGATATGTGTTCTAGAATCCAAAAACATTTGGTATCCAGTCATGGTGCTTGGGCCAGAAGCAGTTCCAGAACTGAGCTATTTCTAATGTTTTGGTACTCTTATTCTTTGACTATATTGCGGTACCTCTGTCCCTGTGATCCCTGCTCCAGCACAACTCCAGAGCATCAGGAGGAAATAAAGTACTGATGGCTGAAATGTCAGGATCTTCCTGCCCATGTTAGGGACAGAAGTGAGGGGTTCCCTTACCTGTGCAACCTGCCTCTCTTCTAAAATCCCTAGGCAGCCAACTCATCAGGATTTAAGAGAAAAACACAAGAATTCTTATTAATAGAGTGAGACTGAAGTCCCATCTGGTCAAAACAGGCTGTGCGTTGTATTTTTAAAAAAGATGTGTTCTGACTAATATTTGCTTTGTGGCACTGAATATCCATGACATGTTTATCGAAACAGTAAATTGTCTTTAACAGTAATTTCAACTTCCATGTGGAAATATCTGAAGATCAAGCCATTGGACCTCTCCTGCTCTACACAAACACCAGCGATGTGGATTTTAACTGAATTGATTTACCAAGGAGATATGGGAACAGGGCAGGGACCAGTGTAACTGTCTTTCACTGCTACGTCTATTCCAGATGTCTGATGTGCTCCGAGAGAGAATACTTTAATGCTCTCATGGCTCTCTTATTTTTCTTTCTCTTTTTCTCTTCTGCCTCTGTGAAGGGTAAATACCAGCAATCCCAACTCTTTATCCCCGTGTCCTCTTGCTGAACAAGATGATAGCCTCTAACTTACTGGAATTTGCATCTGTGGATCTGGCAAACAATTTCTGGACAGGTGGAAAGCAACAGGGTCCAGGAGAATAACCTGCTGTGCATATGCTATTTCTAGACACGGTGTTATTACACGTAATCTGTAATGCAAACGGAAGGTAACGACGCAGCCCTGACATGAGAGATGATTAGATTGTACAGACCATCTTCTGCCTTGGCAAGGCTTCTTCCTCTAGAATATTTCGAAGAGAAATAACTCCAGAAAACTGTTTATTGTCTGAGATCCTGCTGTGTGACCTTCCTCCCCTAATAATTTTAATTTTAAATCCTGATTCCCCAATATATCCTGACTATCCTGCCACATCTGGCGGCTGATGCGTGGAAGGTGAATGTTCATGGCACAGTGCCTGTGCAGGGAGGTGGCTGCTGCTGGCGCATGCTGGCCACATAGCATGTATGCTCCTGGGTGACCCCACGCCCAAAGAACCCCGAAATTGTAGGATATGGCAAAATCACTCAGTGATGTTGGACTAGAGGTGGGTATATGACCGGCTGCTTGTGGCTTGCTGTGCGGATGTGCTGGAAGGGATTCTGTGTGCACAGCTGGGCACATCTGGGAACTCAACAGCCTCAGTCTCCTGCCCCAAGTTTTGTGGAGGAAGATATTTGTGTTCTCAAACGCTTCAGTGTACGGACTGATGTTGTGTAGGCTGGTGTATTCGGTGCTTTCAAGATCTTTGTCATTGTGTTATAAACACAGTCACACAAGGAACAAGCATCTAGCACTGAGTTGTGTAGACGCTTCATGCTGCCTTGGCTCTTTTCCCTTTATACTCACTTCATATCTGTTAATCTTCTACATACTCAGTGTTTATTTTCCTTAAGTTTTTATTTTATTTCAATTGCTCTTCAGATTTTCTTTCTCCCCAGGGCACATCTATGTGTTTGGGTGACTAACTTGCTTTTCCTGTATAAATCCGAATTTTTAAGTTGCTGATCCAAGTCTCCAACCATAAGTCACTGTCTGTCTGTTTGCTTCCTCCTGAGCTTGCACTGCAAGCTGCAGAAAGGATTCATGTATCTGTAGCGGGCAAGCAAGTTACACTGGTCAGAACTGGTAAGGAACAGCCTCGTGCCTTGTTCTTTCTGTGTTCCTGGCTGCTGAGGAAGGAGTCCCCTTTGCTAAACTTATTTTCTCACTTTTCATGCCCAGGCAGCTTTCTGGAAAAAAAAAAAATTCTTCCAGTTTCCCACTGTAATTATGACAAAGGTTCCATCCCCTGAGTCTAGTTAGCTTTGTCCTAAAGCTGTCACTTAAACCTCTACTTAATAGAGCTGTTTTCTATTTAATAGAGCAGTTTCTCAAGTTTTTTTTGAGGGTGGGGGGGAAAAGGGCAGGGCTGTGGGCAAGCCACGAAGGTGGTCCTTTGCAAAAGGAGGTAGCTGAGGTGTGCTTACCTGCACGCAGGGTTTAAGCAGAAGGTTAAATCTGCTGCAAATAGCAAAAAAATAGTAAAAAAAAAAGTAAAAAACACTATTGCATTTTTGGGTGAAAAAAACAAGACATTGTTAGCTGAAAAGACATGATTTATTCCTGAAGGACTGAATTGCTGAAGCAGAAAAAGCTGTTTTTGAAGTGATACACCCATGCATGTTATCATCCTGATGTGCCGAGGTTTAGCGCTTGCGTTGCTATTGTACGCTGCTGTGTGACGCTTCATCCGACTGCGGCCTTGCAAGCTCACGGCTTGTGTTTCTTAAATAGCTAATTAAAACGTTAAAATCAATTGAATTAAGTGATGGATTGTGGACCTGTTTGCATTTGTTCAGGCTGTGCTGCTGGATTTCACCTGGTTGTTGGCGAGGCTGCCGGGGAAGGTGAGGGACAGCAGATGGCAATGTGGTCCTGCGAAAGGACCAGCAAGCTGGAGGTAATTCTAGTCTGGCCTACAAAGTCCCTTGGAAAATCAAGACAACTCCTACTGTGTAGGTCCTACCTTTGGTTCTGAACCTGTCCTTTGTAGCACCATGCTTTGTCCCTCGTCCTTGGGCTTGCCTTGTCTGCTCTGCTGCTCGCTGGTATTTCGTTAAAGCTGAAGAGCGCTGGGCTTGGGGTTGTTGTGGTGGTTGGGTATTACCAGGGTGTTCCTTCCACTTACGGAAGGTCAGTTAATGACTTTGATGCCCTCAAAACTTCATGAAAGGCCAAGCTTGGGTCCATGAGTTCGGTGGTTCATGCTTATTGGTGGCTCCCTATGTATATATATTTTGGGGTTGTTATGGACACAAGGAATGGGATTTCCTGATACCTTTGCTGCTACCAACCTCTCTGCCTGCCTGTTTCTTCCTCCCAGCCTCTTCCTCGCTGTCTGGGAGCCATGTAAAACTGTGACACATGTCATTGTAGTGTGTCATGCTGAAGAACTACATATGGCCCACAAAAGCATGCAGGTGATCTCGGCACAATCCCTCTTGAAAACTCAAAATGTTGATCAGATCCCTGAACTTAGCTTTGTGGTTTTTGTTTTGAATTAAGCATATGTGTTTGTAGAGCGAGGTCTGGATGCAGAGTGCAAACTTCAGCCTGTAATGTGTGCATCATTCACCAACCTTTGTGGTCCAGAGTCCTTTTTTTTTTGTATATAAGGCCTGTGTTTAAAAATGAAACAGAACCTAAATGTCACCATTTTTGGTCTTTCCACATGTGCAAAATTAGGAGGCAGAAAACCTGTAAGTGTGATATACAGCTCTTGGGCATGTACTTGATTTGTGAGACTAGTCAATTAATGAGACACCCACCCAAACGGTGTTATCTGCACCTCTAATTGATTTTTGGATGGCAAATTACTGGTACTTAATTAGAGGTGGTCTTTAAAAGAAAAAAGTTCATTAGCCTTTCTGGAGCTTGAAGCATAAATAAATCCAGTGGGTTCTCAATGTGTGAGATGTTTCTGTTTCCCCTCTTACTGCCTGGAGAATGAGGAAGAGATGTTCTCTGTTTCTTTGCAGGCACTGATACTTCCCAGGTGCCTCATTTGTAGTGGAGCTCACTTGGGAGAAGTGGGGAGAAAAGGGGCAATGTAGGTGTTTCTTTGAAGAAGAGGGTTGTGGCTACCAAGGAGGTGAAACCATGTCAGGACCTGTGTTCTGCATGCCCTCGAGTACACCTGGATGGCACTGAGGAGATGTTGCTGCGTGTCTCTAATCACTAATGCGTGCTCAAAGCTCTGGGGGTCATGGAAAGTTGTATGTTCTCCCCTTGTGTAATTCTTTGCCTGAGTCTTGGCTTTCTCACCCAACTGAAGAAATGGATGCTGTGAGTAGTGGGGGGATGTGAATACAACACCCAAGCTCTTGGGCTGGAAATGAGTCCTCTCTCAGCTGGGAAAATGATGGGTAAACCATCAAAGATCTTGTTTGCAGCACAATGTGAAGGCTTTTCAGGAAGATACACGAAGAAATAATTGTGCTTTCTATTCTTCAGGAGGAGCTTGCAAGCACTCTAAGTGATTAACTTGAATGGATATATTAGCTCTCCTTAATTTCATGCTTTTATCGTATTTTGGAAGATCTGTTCTAACTTTTGAATGAGGCAGGATTTTAATCTGTAGTAGTCTCATGTCCTTAACGACTGCCTCCACTGTGAAGGCTGGCATAAGCCTCCCTAAAAAGCTCTGCCATGGAGCTTTCCCTTTTACTCAAAATCTCATTTTCACAAGACATTTTGCCTGGTGTAGCTGAGCAGAGATGGACTGGTTTTGGATGAGGTGAGGTAAATCAAGAAACCAGTTCTTACGCTGTGAGACTCTGGGGTGGGAGCCAGAACAGCACTTGTTCCTGCTCTCCCTTCCCCAGCCCCTGTGTGTGTTTGGAGAACATTTTTGTAGCCCTTCTGTCTTCCTTTAGCTCATGCAGCACCTGAAGACACCTTCTAGTTGAAGACGCCAATCCCCAGTGATGAAGCCTGGCACCCAGCACTGGTGGATGCTTCCCAAACCCCAGAGCTAGGCGTTGGCCCTGCCCGTGTCCCCTCCTGTTCCCATGCTGTGGATACCACTTGTCCACAATTATTCATAATAGTGCACTTTTTTTTTAAAAAAAAGCCATAGTGAAAGAAGATAAAAATTGGGCATCAACATCACTTTCTCTTTTCAGCTGTAAACTGGACTTTAGAAATTCTCTTGGATGAAATTATTATAAATAGACAAATTCATCACATTTCCCAAATCTGTTTTTTCCAGATCTTGTGTAGTTTCACAACTGGCGATCACGTGCTGACTGCAGGAATAGCCCGTTACAAACCCTGTAGAAATGCAGAATTTGGGGCTGGGCTGTGGCCCCTGAAGAGCTCTCTACTGAGGCTTTAATTCCTACTACAGTGCCAAGCTTCACGCAAGCATAAAATTATATTTCTTTCTAAAGTACCTCTCATACTACAGACTTCTTTTCTCATTAGGCTGTGACACGATGATTTCTTAAACACTGTCGGTAACGCTCGCACCGGTCTAAGCTGTTTTAGAACAGCAATAATTATTTTTTCACTACAAATCTCTAATACAGTCATGTTCTCTGCAGTGTACTGAAGCAGATGGGAATAAGAAGAGGTGAACATCTTGGTTTTTTTTTGATTCAGCATTGTTTAATGGAAGTAGCCTTTAAAGTCAGAGGGTTTAAAACTGATTTTCACACAGTTTGTATGTATGGAAGAACAAATGCTGTCTTGTCAGGACACCCAAACGAGTAACACCAGCAAAATCTCTCATTATGAGACAGAACATAAATAGTGTGGGCGTAGAAGAGCAGACAAAAGCATTAACATCATTGAGGAGAGAAACTGAGTCATGCGGGATAGGCTGAAGCCAGATGTAAGGATTGTTTGTGCTGAGCAAAGTTTAAAGTAGCAATGTGAACTTCAGCGAAAGGCCACCTCTACAAGGCAGCTGAGTCGTCTTCATCCCTGAGATAGATGTTTTAGTGTTTAATCATTCGATGTGATTAATGTGACACAATGTTAGTGGGGAGAGGTAGTGTGTGTCACTTAAATTATTGAAAACTGAAACTTTACAATGAACTGTAATTCTGAATTTTCTAGAAATACCAGAGAAGAATCTGTGCTGTTCAGTAAGGACTTTCTGTACAGATGAGAGGTGCCTGATGTCCCCCCAAACCTCCACCTCTGGTTCATCAGATGTTTTGACAAGGACTTACGGGCAATGGCTGCTCATGGTGGGCTGATGCAGCTGGGAGATGGCTTGGCTGGAAGCGTGGCTGTTGAATGGTTTAGGTTGGGAGACACCTCTGGAGGTCTTTGGTCCACCACCCAGCCAGGGCTGGGCCAACTTCAAAGCCATAGTAGCTTCATCAGTGTTCTGTAGTGCCGTCTACAGAAAGTTGAACATAATGGAAGAGAAACCTTTTCTTTGTTTTTCTGTATGAGTGAATTTCAGCTGTGGTATGAGGACGCATCTCTTAGTTGACTCTCGTAGACAAATGCCTTTTTCAATCAAGGCTTTGATGCTTGTTAAATATCCCAGCGGAGCCCCTTATCAATGTTCTTGTTTCCATAATGTAACTAATAGCTGGCTGTTTGTGCCGTGTAACTCTTCAATTTGTACCTGCACTTCACATCAGTGCGCTAGGTTTCAGGGATAATAAATCTATCTCACAGGCGCCGTAACCGCTTGCCTTTAAGCTTAATAAGATTTATTCATGTGGATTTAGTGTGTGAGGAGCAGTCATGGTCTCTATTGGCTGTAGCTTTACTTGCTATGCTATTGCATAAAGACACCGAGGTGCAACAAATGATGTTTGAGAGCTCAGAGCTCTGGAATACCGGAGTTTTGGGAAGATAAAGTGGTATTTGCTGTCTTTAGTGCATTGTGTATTCAGCGTTGAAGGCTCTTCTGTAGGATTTGCCCGTTGGTGACTATGGATGAGGAGAATCTGGATGAACGTACTGAGGATAAAGAGGCTTGCTTGGTAGACTGGCAGCTTTGGTTTTATGAAGAATTTATTTAAAAACACTCCTGCAGTGGCTATAGTCTGGAAATGCCATTTAAAGTGTGAGGTGAATTGGAATGGACGTACTTGTGAGATCACCTTTTTGTTTACAGCCGTTGCAGCAGGCATTTGGACCTGAAATCGTAGCACTGGTATTTATTGATGGGTTGGACACTCCAGCTGTGCCCTGTCAGCGTGGTGGATGTTCTTTTGCATGATACAACTGTGAAGAATTACATGATCTTCAAATATCTGAAACTTTTGAAAAAAATATATATTCCTCTTGTGCACTGGCAGGAGGTCACTGAGGAGTGTGCTAACCAAGAATGTCCCCCAAGCTTTTATTCTAAGCTGGTGATAAACATCAGATTTGGAGTTTATGCTTCCAGCACGCACTGACAAAGCTCTGGAAAAGTTGGGCAAACAGGCTTGTGATGAACTTTCCTTGAGGGAAATCTGCTCTGCATCTTGCTAATAAAGCATACTGAGGTTTTTTTAATATTAGCTTGGTTTTCTTTCTTCTGTTGCTTGTATTGAGATTCAGGCGAACTGCTCCTTGGCAGGAGGAGTAAATAGCTTTTTGGAAGGGGGCTGGCTGTTTGATTTGTGGATTTGACTGAAGATGATGGTATTGACATAGGCTACTGATCCTGTGCTTGCTTCTGCTCTGCTGCTCGTGGGCTTTATCTGACTGAGGAATTTGTGTGAACACAACCTGGGGCCATCAGTGCTGGCTGCTGCTGAGCTGCTCGCCAGCTGGAAGTGGCATGGCTGCGTTGATGCTTGATGGGGGTCAACCCAACTCCTGTATTCACCACTCAACAGGCACATCCTAGCTTGTGTTTTCACTGTTAATCTGGGATGTTAATGATCAAAGATAATTCAGACCAATAACTTCCCATGTGGCGGAGCTGCATGGTGTGACCCCAGTGCCAAAATGAGATGTTTAGCGTACCTTCCTGCACTCAAGACAATGTGAAGAATGATGGAAATGGATTGATTTTGTTTGATCTTCACACAGAGACTCCTAGGTAGCTGGCACTTGGCTCTAGATGCCGTTAGCTTCTATGTGTGGCTTTTGAATGTAGCCTTTGTCCTCTGCCTTGACACCTCCTTAATTCCATGCAGGCAGGGCTACCAAGTGCTATTGCCTTTCAGACCTCTCCCTTGAGATTTGCTCCAATGCCCTTGGAAAGGAGCGGGAATTTTACTCTGGGTCCTGCCCCACAAGCTTCACCTGATCGCTGTGGGCAGGAGGACGTGTTCCCTATGCACCACAGATTCAGCTCGGCTGTGCTAGATCCTGGCTCTTATTCCTGAATTAGATTTTGCAGGCTGAAAGTGAACACAACTTAACTTTCAGTTGAATAACAATAATGGAGAAGAACTCCAAGCTATTAAAGCAGTGATCACAGTTATAAACAGCTGTAGCAGTCTCTCTATTTCCAAATATATCTTCCTATTTTTTATTCACTGTTGTTATCCGTGTTTAACTCTAATATAAATGTTTCCACTCAATTGGTTGTAATTGACTCAGTCACTTTAAGGAAAATAACTTAAAAAAAAGCATGTCTAAATATATTTTTTCAGATGTTTGTAAAACCTTCTCTGAAACTATAAAAAATAAATCCCATATATGAGCCGCTGTTCCCAACGGAGACTAAATTCATCTGCAACATGATTAGAGTTATAGCATCTCTTGGCAGCCAAAAAGAGTAATTAAGAAGTAAAGCTAAAAAGATCTCAGGCACTGGGAGGTTACTTTAAAACTGAAATACAATATTTAAGCAGAAAAATTAACTTAAAAACCCCCAATTTTTAATAACAGCCTGCCAGCTTGGTCAAACCAGGTATAAAGTTGGTTATATCCACATCTCTGCTTTCTTCTGAGTAAAGAGTTAAACTGAACTTACAGGAGCCTCAACTCCAGTATTTAAAGCTGAACCCACAGACACCAGTGTCTGAAATAGGAATTCAGCACAGAAAATAGCACTCAGACTTCAGCTCCTTATGCCCCCCTTTTATTTGCAAATAAAGATATTCAGGAGGCAATGCTTTCTTCCCCAGATAATAACAGGTGTAGGAATTTCCTGGGTACCACAGAGTTTCTGCAGGTCAGCTGTGGTCTGCAGCATGTGCCAGCTGTGAACCTGTGGCTCTCCAGATGTGCGCTCCCCCATAGCTGGGCTATGGTGGAAAAATAGTGATTTTTTTTTTTCTTTTTTTGGTTTCCTCTTATAGAAAAGCCAAATATGCATGAGGCAAAACTTTTCAAGTTGGTGTAAAAGGTATAAATATTATTTCATCCCTGTGTGTGCTGGGACAGGGGGCTGTTGGATGGGCTGGGAAGGGTGATGTTCTCCCTGCTGGTACCATGTGTCTGTCTGGGCTTTCCTGGCGTGTACCTGCTTTCCAAGAAACCAATTGTAAAATCACCTTTGGGTGCCTGGGGATGGGGAATTGCAGTGCAGACCCCGTGCTGTATTTCTGGGCTCCGATGGAAGTTGTTGCTGGCTCCTCTTGGCACTTAAGTCTGAGGTGTGATATGGCAAATGTGGCTTGTGTGTGAGATCTGCTAATTAGTTTTCTGTCTCTTTATTGCATCTTTGCTGGATCTTATGTATCCCAGTTCAAGGGGGAAAAAAAAACCTAGGGAGCTTTACCCAGCGAGTTGCTGGTGGCAGGATTTCTTCACTAATGCTTATTTAATTCAAATAGGGAAATACCTGCTGTTGAAACAGTAACTTGTCCGTCCAGGAGTACTCCATCATTCGTGGGCTCCTGACCAAGCCCAGGCATGCTCTTGAAGGGGTTATCATTCTGTATTACACAGAAAATCCCTAAACACCTTCATTCTAATGAAAAATCTCTTACATCTAAACCTTCCACCGTGAAAGTTATTCTCCATCGTCGAGGTTTTACAGCAAAAGATGCTCGAGTGCTGTCTCCCGAAGCAATCCTAATAACTCAGCGGTGCTGAAAACATTAAAAAGTTTAGAGGGGCAAAAAACCCCTTATATTTCCAGAAAATGATGTTTTTTCTTTCTATAATATTTTAGAAGCACTTTATCATTTTGCTGGAGCCAGCCCTTCCTATGAAGTCTACGGCTGACGTGAGCAGAATGGGTGTGCCAGACCCGTTACTGTGGCTGTGCGTTCAGAAGGAATCCTTATCAGCCAAAATGTGTTCAACGTGCCCTGGCTGCGCTCAGATTTATGATGAATCGCTTTCCTTGAGATTTAAAGCAACTTCAAATCTGCCTGAGATTTAAAGGACTTGGAGCAGGGGAGCTTTGGGGATTTATAGCATTTTCAAATTTGCAAATGCTAGAAATGCCGTTATCTGAGCATGTCTTCATTAATCAAAATAAATAAAACCATTTTTCTCTCCAGCAGAAAGCTGTAGAGCAACTCGCTAACTTCTGGGGAGCGTGTGATAGGACGTGAATTGACCAGAAGTCTGCAATTCCATGCCTTGGGTGATGGGGAGCTATCAAGAGCCAAAAGGAGCTGTCTTGTTCAGGTGGAGCTCAAATAGTTCTTTAGAGCCATGGGTAAGGTGTTGGAAGAGGTCTTCAAAGCCTGTGGGAGTCTTTGTTGTCAATGTGAATGAACTTGGGATGTGAAAGGAAAATAAGATGTGTCTTTGGATGGCAAACCTGCCCTTTGAGGAGAACTTTTCTAGAGGGTCTGGGTGCAGATTTCCTTCATGAAGTGGGGAGGTAAGACCTCATTTAGTGTGAGTGGCACTGGGTAGGGTGTTTGGAGATGTGGGATGTGAACTGATGAGACCCTGAAATAACTCCTTCAGATCTTGGCGCGGTGGTTTACGTGGCTATCCAAGCTGTTGCCATGGGGCAGTGGGGAGGCAGAGTTGGTGACGTCTGGCTCTGGGTGAGGTGCTGAGGAGCATATGGCCTGTCTGCAGGGAGCATTGTGAATGATTTGCTATGTGCACTGTGTGGGGAAAAAAGAAGTTATGTTTTAATGTAGCAGGCAGCTGAGCGAGCTCCTGCCTGGCTTTGTGTGTTGAGTCCTCTCTGAGCTGAAGCTTTGTACAAACCTGGAATGATTTGGTGCAGGACAGTTTATTGTTCCTTCTGAAGCACTTGGCCAATGTTTACAAATGCTGGTGATCCCAGGAAGGTGTGGGAAGTGAGAAATATTGTTCACGGTTGTTTTTTTCCTGGACTTAACCAGGGTATGGACGTGCCCTAAATTACTTCTTCAGGGCTGCTTTCAGGCTGGTGGTATCTGCCCTGTCACACAGGCATTGCAACTGAGTTTAAAGTTAAAATCAAATTAATTTCTTGCTCTTGGTGTCTCCTCCATACTTTGAGCTCTTTCTGAAGCCTCTGCTATGTAGAAATTGCTTTTATTTTTCTTTTATCCTGCTCCCTCTCCCCAAATGTTCTTATTTGTGCATTATCTTTGTCAAAGCATTTCTCCACCTGACACTTTTCTTTCTGAGGTTCCAGCTTTTTATTGCTTTGCAGCAGGAACTTGCCACATGGTGGTTTTTCTGCTCTTCCTGATAATTTCACTTCCCACCAGTGACAGCCCTTCAAGCTCCCATGAATGGAGGTGTCTTTGCTGTTTGCTTCCTCTCAAGCAGAGCCTTTAATACCAGAAAAGTCTGAGGGGAAACAAAATGCGAAGGGTGACATTTTTGAAGACAAGATTTGCATTTTGTCAGTTCTTCCATTCAGTGGAATGTCAATCTGGAGGTGGCAATAATTGATTCTCTCTGCCATTAAAATCTTGCTTATATTGCTGGTAAGACTACTAGAAATCCAGCTAGAGCCGCCTGCAAATAAAATTTTGGATTGCTTATTCCATTCAAAGAAGTGATGGAAAAATAATAAAATAATTAAGCAACACCTCTTGCTGTGTATCATGTTTCTGGGTCCCTTCAGGCTGTGGACAAGCCTTTGAGCTCTTAAATTGTACTTGTGCTCTAACAGTGAGCTCTCCTTTTGTTTTCTGAGCCAGTGACAGAATATGTTAACATCTAACGCGATTGATATCGGTATTGCAAAGCACTTACGAGTGATGCTGAAATCTTGCGTATCTTAACTATTTTGCACACGAGGACCATACAATCCCCAAATTGCAGTGCATGGCAAAGCAGGAAAAAACAGAAGGGCTGTCTAACCAGATAATGTACCAGCAGCTAATGGGATAATATCTCTCAAAGGGCTTTGCCATTAGACAACAGACTAATTGATCAGACCAGCCTGACTGGTCCAAGGTGAGTTGTCTGTAAACTTAGCTTAAAGCCAGAATATCTTCTACTCTTCTATTTTGTTTCATTAAGTGGTATGTGTGCTCTCGACTTCAGTATTCAAATCTGTCTTATTTTCCTCCTTATTCTTCCTTGAGTTCCCATTTCCTTGCTTCTCTATGGTAGCCCTTCTCACAATGTGCTGTTTCATCTTAGCCAAATTTCCGCCTTTTTGAAGATCTCCCATTTTTTTTTAAATGCTAGCATGACAACTGTAGGGACTTCTGCCAGACACTTGATCTCCTTTCAATATTCATGTGATCTGTCCTCCCAAGTCTTGCTTATTGTTTCCTCTTTTTTGTTCTTGCTAGAATGCTAATTAGTGCCTACGACTCCAAACGGCTTGGTTAGGGACATGTACCCACCAGCGATTGCTGCACAGTGGTGTTGCTGATGTGAAATATTTTTTTTAGTGTTTTAAGTGTGTTTGGAGTTAGAATTGCATGCAAACCGAAGAACATTGAGCAGGTGAGGCTGTGGGGCTATAAACAACTTGTTACTTGCAGGTAACTTCCTTGCTATTCTGGTTTATTGCAGTCTAAGTCACTTTTTTTTCCCCCATTGGTATCTTGCACTGTCTTCTGAAAAATAATGTGCTGGATATTCAGTCTCTGAACCCCAGGTTGATCCACGGTGGATTTTTTTTTCCTGGAGATGCTGCAGATGTACTCACAGTATAAGCACGTTTGCTTTATCTTATAGCCTAAGTGTGTCTGTATCTAAAATGCCACTTGAGATGAATGCATAATCACTGTGAAGAAGTTATCCAGGAAATGCAGCTTTATCTTTTCAAATTGACTGAGAACACCATAAGACTTTTCTTGAGCTCATTTGAAAGTCAGTGTTGTCTGTTAATGCATTCTGCAAATACACCCTAGCCCATGGATTTCTTGCGGCCAATTTGTTGCAAGTATTTGGAATCCAGGTAATGCCTCTTTCTTTAATCACCGGTATGGATTTATCCTTGACGTCTGCTTGGGGCATGACCTAAAGCCAGCTGTAACCAGTGAGAGTTCTTTCAATACCATTAATCACTAGAAAAACCAAGTACGTTAAAGGTCTGACTTGGGTTTTACTCATCAATCCCATTGGCTTGAATGGGGTTAGAAAGGCTTCAGAAAGGAAGAATGTTGCATCTTCTCAACAAGTTTAAAGAGGATGCTTCTCATTTTGGACACATCTTTTCTAGCTTATTAGAACCAAACTGTGGGCTTTTATTATATAATCAATACACCTAATCAAGTTTTGTAGGAAGGGTGGATTTATTTTATGTTTTCATAAATTCTCCTCGTTTTGTCCATCAATATTTACAAGACATTTGAAAAGCTGTTTGAAAAAGAAACCCCATCCTGTCTCTCGCATCTAGTTTATCAACAGGACTCTTAAATCTCTGTCCATGCTACGTTAAAAGCAGAATCAAAAGTGTTTGATATCCACTTATTCAATCTGTTCTCCTAAATCAAGTCAAGACAGACATCCCAGGTGGAAACTCATCTCATTCTCATAAACACACTTCATGCACACAGGCACAAAGTGTGGATACTGATGGATCACTGAAATAAAATTGAGATATTAAAAAAAAAAAAACAACAAAACACCCCAAACTTTGTAGTGCTAACTCTCAATTCTTCATGCCCTTAGCACAGGACTGTTTTGTCGTTAAAACAAATAACACTGGATGATGGTGCTCTCCAGTCGCATATATAAAGGGTGGGCACTGGCTGCTCAGTCTTGACTCATCCTTAAAATGCATTAAAACAAATGGGCGTAAGTTAATTTTTAATTATTTGCTATTCAGCAACATGGAAGAGGTCTAGAGAATTCAAAAGCTCTTTTTGCTCTGGGAAAGCAGAATGTGATGCAGTTTTACCCCTTCCTATTCTGGACAGAACAGTATTTTTTCCCCATTATTTTTATGGGAAAGGATTGCATATCTGAAGCATAGGATGCAGCAGTGAATGCCATACCTGAAGTACTGTACCTGGACTGAAGGGCCTTTGAAGTATTGAGCAATTCCTTGTAAAAATAAAATTCTGCTCCTGCCCAGGATGGCTCAAAGTGGAATGGAGGTAACAGCAGAGGAACCAGCTTCCGTCCATGACAACACTTTTTTTCTTTTTGTCCTTTGGAAGGTGGCAGGGAAGCAGGAGTTATTTCAGCAAGGGAGCCTAATCCACTACTAGTGGAGATGTCTAACTTCTGGATTAGATGGTTCCACTAGTCTTCTGGGTTGAGGGGTCCTTCCTGTGGACCCTGGAGAAGGGTCACAGGAGGTTTGTGTGGTGCAAGGAAGGAGCAAAGTGCTGTCCCTCCTTTCCAGCTGTGCTGAGTCTCCATCCAGGTGAGTTCAGACTCCTGGAAGTCAACTTTCTGAGCAAAGTGCCTTCTAGACAATATTTTTAGAAGTGAAACTCAAGGCAGCTGAGTTGGTTAATAAATTTTATTTTACATGTCATATTTTTTTAAACGAAACCTGTGTCAATGTTTTCTCTGAGGAAAAACAAGTGTTAAAGCATTTTATAAAAATGACTGCAATACGTAATTTAATCTGCAATACAGAATTGGATCTGAGGTCTAAGTGTGCTGTCTTCATCTGTTGGCTCTTCTTGGCTTCTTACCAACTATTGGGTTGGGTTTGATCAGAAATTAGCAGTTACTTCAAAGTGGTACTGGGGACAGGCAGACTGGGAATCAGATGGCTCGGGAATTAATCTTGCAGCTACTGCTTTCCACATGCAGTAAACCTAACCTGCCGCCTAACACCAAGTATTGGGGTTGTGTGTAGCTGTCTGCTCTACACACAGCCTGCTGCTGAGAGCGTCCCCCAGGCTACAGACTTAATTTGAACCTGGGAACGGGACAGTCTGACCCCAAAGGATGAGTGGTACCTACTTGGGTGTAAAGCTTTAACCCCCTTGAGGCACCACTAGCAAGACATAAGGGATCAGAATCAGGATAAAATGCCAAAAAAAAAGCTGCTGCTATTTAGTAAAGATTTCTGTGCTGAAATGCCCAGCAGAGCAGGCTGACCTTTCTGGATGTGGAGAACTATCAGCATCTTCTCCCAGACCTCCCCTGTGGCAAGGCTTTAAGTGGGCAGGCACTTCACAGCACTTTCCTGGTGCTCTTTTGGATGTACTTTCTCATTTCAACTTCTTCCTTTTTGTTTTTTTTTTTTAGGAGAATTTTCTTCTGTGGTCCACGTTGCTCCTGTTTTTATCTTCTATCACAAGCACTACTTTCCTCACTGGGAAAGCTATTTTCCAGCAACCTCCCTCTGGAATCTGCCCTGCTTTTCAGCCATTGCTGCTGCTTGCTGACTATCCGTCTTCTGTCATGTGCCAGTTAGGTTGGGTTTACTCCGACGACTGGCTACGAATACTAGATTGCTGTAATATTTTTTTAAAGCTCTTTTTTCAATGTAGAGTATTCTCAAAATGAGAAATGTATGTGTTGTACTCTGTGGAGAGGTGCATTTTGATGTCATGCATGGAAGTATTCATGGCCAAACTCGTGAAATTTTTAAAAATTTCACTAGTCAAAAAGACATGAGTACTATCTTGGAGTAGCAGTGAGCTACCTGCTTTTCTGTGGCTTAGGACAGCGACCTGTCCTAGCCAGGCTGAGCCTTGCTGTGTGGGAACACTCCAGCAGAGGCACACAATGTTGGCAGCAGTGTTTCCAGCTGGCAATGCTTGGCAGCTGGTGGTCTTGGTTGGGCAGGACTGGTGCTGGGATGGAGCTGTGGTTTTTCCCTGGTGCAAGATGACATTGGTGCATGGTTCCTCCAAGGCGCAAGCAGAGCGAGCTGATGCCCTCTGCTTAGGGCATCTGAGCTTCCCTTCCCAGTGTGATGGGTGTGGGTGGATGCTTAACAAAACCAACAGTATTGGAATCTCATAGTTGTATTTCTCTCCCCTATCATCTTAAAATAAGCATCACTTTATATTTGTGTTGAAAGTAGCTCTTTGTCCTCAATTAAGAGCTATTTTTTTTTTCCAAAGTGGTTGTGCTGTTTTTTTCTGAAGAGACATGATGGAGTTTTGCTTCCGGAGTTGGTACCAACACAATCATTGTGCTGATCTGATGCTGCTTCATGCAGGGGATGTTGTATTCATGGGGAAATGATTAATGGAACTATTTCCCAAAGGACAGCAAATATCAGTTTTTGAATCTTCAGGTCGCTGCCTAAACAGGAGCAGAGGTCTGTTGACCTTGAACTTTTTGCAGTGGCAGAAATAATTTGTTTGCTTTTTGTAGAGGTCTGCTTTGGTTTTGGTGGAGAATGTGTTTATATGGACGTATGCATAATGCTGCACAAC
This sequence comes from Chlamydotis macqueenii, assembly GCF_036417535.1. Lineage (NCBI taxonomy): Eukaryota > Metazoa > Chordata > Aves > Otidiformes > Otididae > Chlamydotis > Chlamydotis macqueenii. The sequence continues at coordinate 25,123,073 of NC_141564.1, read as the reverse complement.
AATCTAGGGTGGTGATGTAGTTCAAGGACAGGATCGGGAAACATTGCCAAGGGATTTAAGATGCCCTTCTGTTGTGCAATATTGTGTCCTATTTTCACAGCAGACTAATAGTTTGCAGACATCTTGTATTCAATGGTTACTGTGGCTTTAATTTATGTTTATGTTGTAATTTATTCATGGCCAAGATGGCATGGCTGGATTATTAATAGTCTCTTAATCGGTCTGTTTTCTGGTGGTAACTTGCCTTTCGTGGCTGAGCAGGAGCTGACAGTGGAAGGCAGGCAGTAACCTGGAATGATACGAGTGCTTTGATCTTGACCTTAAAACTAGGGCAAGTTGCCTTTTTTATGAATACCTCTTCCTGTTAAATATCTAAAATTTCAGAAGAAGCTGTACTTACTCATAAGAGGCCGAATGTTGCGTTTTCCTGATGTATTTTTACGGTGCACAGATTTAGACAGGTCTTGGCCATGCAGCTGTACCCAATGCATTGCAGCTAGCAGGTCCTGTGGTGGGTCACCTCCAAGTTCATGAGGGTACTGACTTTTTTGTTTGACCTTTGGTGGCATGGCCAATGGAACATCCTTACAGAATATCCCTTGGTTTACGGTCTAAAAAATAAAACAAGCCAACAGTTCATAGTGAAAGATAAACAACAAAAAACATTGAAAGCTGGTGAATGCGGTCAACTCTGGACTGAGGACCATCTGTTCCCTCTGTCGCTGACCATTGGGGATCACTCTTCTTGGGGTGGCTGTTGTACCTTAAACAGAAACCACTTCAAAGTGAGGGTTTTTCTGTGTGGTTTTTTCCTTTCTCTCTGTCCCTGAGGATTCACCAAGGTACATTCTCACATGTGCAGAGGGTAGAAGAGTCAAAAAGCTTAGAGGTCTCAAATGCAATGATGTTCCAGAAGACCTGTGAAGGTGGAGTATGTGGTTACAGCCTGCTCTTGCTCTCTTGCTGTCTTACAGTTGCTGCTCACAGCTGCCAAGGACAGTACGTGCACTGTGCATCAAAGAGGGAAGATGCTCTTATCTTCTGGCTTGTAATTAACCCTGAAGTTGAGCTCCTTGAGTAGGAAGCTAAAAGCATAGTATGGGAAGCAGGTATTTACCTGATTACTTCACTTCTTGATGCACTGCGTATTTATTTCCAGACTATTTCTGGCCAGCAGGAGTTACTAATATTAGTGATTGTTAGACTTTCAAAAGATCCTGAGTTTTAAAGCAACTTGGAAGCCAGTTTCCTTTAAGCTCCCTTGAAAACTTTCGCCAGTACAATTTATTTCAACGTAAATTGAAGTATTGCATTTGTATGATCTTAAGATTCTTGCTTTCCATTCTTTTTGGTTTTTTTTGTAATCTAGATAAATTAATTTTTAGGACAGAGGTAGACTATTTTTATATTACTTTAAATACCCTTCATGCAGGTTTCCAATACAGTTCATTCAATTAAATGATGACCTTGAGACGAGGCTTGAGCCTGTATCATGAAATCTGGGAGGACATCCAAAATCCACACTGCATCTAAAGCGTGTAACAGGCCCTGTGAATGCATTTTCCACCAAAGGAATCAGATGTTCATAAAGAAGGAGTACTTAAAATCCCAAATGTAATTCTGGCTGCAATTTTTGTAATACAAACCCATCTCTGCTGCCTCCTGCTATGACAAAAGGGTAAATCTTTCTCATTGAAATGTTAAAGAAACCATTAACTCAATCAGTGTTTTGGTTGTCTTTTGCCATGACTGTACCTTCACCTTGACATTTGCTAGCAAAACATTATCTCCTGTTGGAAGAGGAATTAGTCTGAGCTGTGCTGCTGTTATTTCCTCCTCCTTGGCCACTTGTCTGATCAAAGCTGTAGTGATAGGGGAGTTTCTGATTTTCCTTTACTCAAGATAACGAAACTCTCTTGATGAAATTAGATCCATCTTGTTTCAAAAAAATTGCTCTACTGTGATTAAGAAGGTGTTTGATGGCCCCTTTGATCCCTCAGCTAATTAACAGGTTGGGGAGCAGAGCTGCTTCTCTTGAACTGTCCTGCAATGAACTAAGGAATGGAAATGATTTTTCAGGTTTTTTCTTTTTTTTAATTTCTTGTCTCCTCCTCCCACCTGGAGCTGCTGGGTGTGTGCTGGCAGATGCAGAGCCTGATGACAGACCAGATCCATGGTTAGATCTCCTGCATCATCTGGGTTTTGGGCTCCGTATTTCATGTTACAGACTTGCTTCCACATGCAAGTGAACAGCATAGCAGTGAGTTGTTTTTGTTTACTTGTTTCTTTTTAACTTTTCCACCAGAGGTCTGAACCAAAACTCAGCTTTTGGTTTACCAATAGCTTATCAGTGTTCAGCTGAAGTTTCTCCTTGCTGGCTATCAGGTAGCTCCTGCCTTAGGGATGCTCTGGGCTATGGCTGATCGGCACAGGCACGCAGAGCCCACCAGTCTGTACAGAGCTTGGTCTGCTGGGTACCTTGGATCACTGTGTATTTGATCCATGTGCTCTCCTGGATGGAGACACCCCATTGGACCTGGGGCTTCTGGCAGTCTTATCTCCTGGGGTGTTCCTCCATTTTCCTTCTGGTTTGGAGGCCAGGGTGGAGAAGTTAATTTGCTGTAGCAGTTCACATCTTTGACAAACAGCACTCTGTCCAAAAGCAGGAAAGCTTGATATTCCCCTCATAATCTTTCAGCTTTCTGTCCAAGAGTTTCTACTGGTCCTTTCATAAGTAGGCGGTTAAAAAAAAATAGGAAAAAGCAATGAAACCCTGTAGCTGGGACAGGCTGCAAACTGTTTTCTGTTGTGAGTCTCCCATTGCAAGAGAGAAGCCAAGAAGCCTATGGGAATTGAAGGTCTCTAGGAGCCCTGAGACCAACCCCTTAAGTCTGAGTACTCGGCTTTCAGCACGACCTTCTGAGAGCTTTGTTTGAACTGGGTTGGTGCAACCAGTGGTGTGCCTGTGGTGTGGACACAGCAGGGCTGATCCCTTTGCTCCTGCAGCCTGCACGATGTTCTTACCCCTCTGGTCTCTCACAAGCACCCCCAAGGGGTAGCGGTGGGCCGACCCAAGGGGTAGCGGTGGGCCGACCCAAGGGGCCACTTTGTCTCCTTTGTTCTGAGCTCAACCTCACCATGGGTACCTGTGGGTTCCCTTGTGTGACCCTGCTCATCCTCTTCTCCAAGGCAGAGTGTGTGTGCTTGTATACCTGTGCTTTACAGCATATTAGCTCTACAAATTACATTGGAAATCCCACAAAAAGGTCATAAAACTCAGCAGCAATGTGTATTAATCTTCTATCTTGTTTTATAATGTGTGAAAAGCTATGGCTCAGGTGCCTGTCTCTGAACAGGTGTAATAACTGTGGTCTTACTACTTTGCCTTCAAAGAAATAATTGATATTTGCTTGGGGATGTCTGCGATACCGTTCTCTGCTTTATTTATGTGGGCTCAAATCCAATTGGTTTAGTTTGAAAAAGTGATAATGTTCTTATGAAGTCAATATTTCAGAATGACTTCAAAGGGGGAAAGTTAGAGAATACCAATATCCAGAGTGATGGCTTTTTAATCCTTTATCTTTCATTTAGGTCAACTATTGTGAAATAATCTTATGTCATCCTACCCAGCCAGGTAGTTACGGATATTTCTTCATTCTTCACATCTCTGTGGTTCACCACCATCCTTGTCTGTAATAGCAACGTGTTCCCAGATGCCTAATGATAGCATGCAAAGTGTCCAATATTTTGATATCCTTTAGCAAAAGCTATGAATTCATATTTAATGAAGCCCAAGTGTCAGTGAGAGTCACTTCAATTATCCTTCTGATAAAAATATCTTAGAACATGCAGAGAGCGCTGTGAAATAATTGTACATGCCTTATTTATATGGCAACTAATAATGGAAAATATTTTTTAGCTTATAACATGATTTAGTTTCATGACAGTGATCCTTCATGTTTTTGTGGAGTGTGGTTTCAGCTGCTGCTCTCATGTCAGATGGGAATTTGTTAGCGAGAGATTCTACTTCTCGATGTCAATTGCTTTACTAGCTACCTGAGTTAGGTGACTTGACTTTAATTTTAGCCAAATTTCCTAATAATCTGTTCTGCATGTGAAGCAGAAGGATGTTGTTTGACAGATAATGGCTCACTTACAGGAAGAATTACTAAAAAATTCAAATACTACTTATAAAACATTATTCTTGGGCTCTGAGTGCTGTCTGATAGCAGGGAGTGAATGGGCTGAGTTGGAGACCCCAGTCCTTGTCCCAGTTGCTGCTTTCTACTCCCCACCAGATTAAAGGAAAAGAGTGTTCCCTTTTTGAAACCTTTATTTAGAGGGATAGAGAAGAAAGAAAATACATCCTGATAAGCAGAAAACTTTTCTGCCTCCATTGAGAATATATCTGTGGTTGCAGGAGGTGCATGTTTTATTGAGGAAACACTGATATTTGGTAATGTCTGGTCCATGAAAATATTGTTGTGCTGTTTGACATTTTAACATGGTAATTTCAAAATCTTTATAGGGGAAAATATTTGCTTAATTTTTTTAATGTTGGTACTGCAAGTATTAACTTTGTGTGAAGCTATGAAGTAGAGATTTGTTCATGTTACTTCAGGTATAAAAAAAAAATTAAGCACTTGGATAAATTTTCTTTGCATCTCAGCCATGGTTTTTTGGTGGATCTGACTGGACAACTTGTCTACTGTGGAATAATTGTAAATAAAAACCTGAGTTTTTTACTGTAAATTGATTTAATTAAAACCAGAACCCCTGACTATGATACCTGTAGTTTTAATAAACACCTTATATAAATAAACACCTTGTATAAAAACACCTTCTGTGAATTGCCAAAGCTGCACCCGTGTGGGATCTTCACCCCGGTGCCTGTCCGTAGGGAATTCCAGCTCTGAGCCTCCTAAGCCTGGCATAAGGCTACCAGGAGCCTTCAGCGGGAGAGAGGAGGGCAATGCTGGAAACCTTTGCAGATTCCTTCCTAAAGAATTAAAAGTATAATTTGTTTTCTTATCGCTTTTTTTTTTCCTGCTTTCTCCAAATTAGTTCTGTTTTAACACAGAGTCAGGAAGAAAAATACCTTCTGTTGATTTTTGAGATTGAGTTTTATTTTCATGTGCATTTGTTGAAATAAATGATGCATATCAAACTGAAACATGTGAAATGGAGCTCAATGGCATAAAAAGCGTCAGTGTAGCGTGGACCTTGTTGAACTTGTGAACGATGTGTAGATATTGAGATAAATTCAGTGTTTGACTTTGGTGTGTACAGCTCCACAGACTTCAGAGATTGATACCAGGGGTGAGCTGGTTTCTAGTGCCAACTTTGTACTTGAGAGGTAACTCTGGATCTAGCCAAAGTGTTTACCTCTCTGGAGTTAAATTGCGGAGGATGTATATTTTTGGCAGATATTAATTTAATTCAGTGAATTAAAGAACGTATTAAATATTGGAGAGTATATTCAGGAGAACAGATATATTTTTGTCTGTTCAGGATGTTTGGATCAAATCTTCAAACAAAGACCAGGAGCTTGATAAATGCAACACTTTTTAAAGTGATTTTATTATTTTTGCTGTAAACCCGTTTAAAGATCTGCATATGATTAAGTGTTTTTCTTATTTGGGACTTGTATGCAAAAATTCCTTTTGGTGATCAAGCCTACAGTGCCATTGCATTTCAGAAATAGCACTAACAGTCTTAACTGCTAACATCAGTGTGTTAATTGGTATGGGCTATGCAGTAATTAGTCATCTAACTGAAAGGCAAGCAGAGGAATCCCTTGAATGGTCACAGAGTAACTGGGACATCAATCAAAGGCTCAAAGATTTAAGGATATCCTAAATTTTTAAAAAGAGTTCAGACCCCGCTGGGGAACTGTACCCTGCCTGAGAGGCTTAATTAACTAACCGTCTGCGAGACAGCGTAAAACAGATGGGTATGTTCCTGTTGGAAGCTGTCTAATGCACCTTTTGATAGCTCCAACAGCATATGCGTGAACTTTTAAGCATCTTCAACTCAGCCTTTTGTTTGGCCTCTTATTTCCTGGAGGAGAATTTCAATAACGGGAAGAGCGATGTCGAAGAGCTTTGTATTTGAGAGCTCTGAGCTGGTAACATGTGTCTGGTGTGGGAATTATCTACAAACCAAGCTTGGTGGTTGGCTGAGAAGTTTGAACAGCAGAGCCCAACACCCTAGCTAAATATAACTTATAGCTTGAGACATGTGGAGGGTATTTTTTTAATGAATTGGCGTATAGAACATATCCAATAAAGTGTGTGCTGATAATGAAAGTGTTGTCTAAACTGCTTTTTCTTAAGTAACCAATTTTTCCCAACCACTGTTTTCTTATGAAGCAAACCAGCCCTGTCTTTGCATACAGTTATGCCAGTGCTTTTACAGGAATTGTTGCAATTAAACTGAAAACCAAAGACATACTTATTTTTTTCCTGCCACCAAGATCTTGCCTGGGGCTGGTCTTGGCTCACCTGCTCTGGCCCTGGGTTGCTTGAGCGGTGGCTTGTGTCCCGTTCTTCTGTCACTTATCCAATGTAGACAAATAGTCTCTTCCTTGACAGCTCCCACAAATCAGGGCTGACACAAATCCCTGTCCTTAGCTCAGATATGGCGGAGGTAAGAGCATGCAGTGACATCTTACGTTGCAGAGGCAGACTGAAGGAATGTTTTTCTTTGTAGAGTAAAGATCAAGTTTTGAGTGATTTTGTTAATTTAACTATTTGCACATTAGTTTGTTTTCTGGTCTAGTGACTGCTACCAAGCTGTGCAATGCTCTGCTGGCATACGTGTGCTGTACATCCAAATAGACTGGGCAACATGGAGAAATGGGAAAACTTGGGCTCCTTCCCAACAGGAGTCACAAGACTCTACCCAGTTAAGAAAATGCGATAACTTGGTACCCTTTGGTGTATGACAGTTGGGTGCCAAGGAGTACACTTGCGTTCAAGAGTTTTTGGGATGTGTTTTGGCTTCTCTCAAGCCAGCCCAGCATCGGTGGGAGCTCTTGAGGTCACTTAGCAATCTTCAGTTTGTTTCCTTGCGTGTGAGAACAAATGGAGGCTGACTTTGTGCTTCGGTGAAGTTCAGGCAACATCAGGAAATAATTGCAAAGGTAGATAAAGAGAAAAACACGGACATGTTTATTCCTGGTTTATAGAATTCTCTTATATTCTGGTGAGGGTTTTTTGCGTCGTCCCTTGCCAGCATAGTGATCTTACCAGCTTTGTGTGAGATTCGGCTCATCAGACAAAAAGGACCAGATCTTTTGTCCTTGAAGAGCTTTGAATTGACATCTGTGGATTTTTGGTTAGTCCTGAAAAAATTTTAATTGTTGGCTTGGCTAATCTGTTAATTTCACTTCTGGAAAAATAAACAGGATCCTTTTGAAACAGTTGGTTACATGCCTCTGCTAGAAATCTGTATTTATTTTCCTAAAGTTTTTTGTAATATTATGACTCTTGCTGTAATGTTTTCCCAGATTTTGCAGCTTAAGAGTAGTAGAGCTTCCTAGCTTTACATCTTTCTGGATGCTTCATAAGAGATTTTTTTTATTAATATGTACTTAGATGAATCAATTTTCATGGAAACACTGGGGTTTTCATGGATGAACGAGACCTAATTCTGCCTGGCGAAAAGTTAGCTATAAATAAGAGCTGATGCCATTGCATTGAGAAGGAGCAATTGTAAATAACGTGAAGAAAATTCTATTCATAGAAGTACTTCTTGTCCAGAGGGTCATACACATTTTTATTTATCTATTTGTTCTTAACTGGCAAAATGTATGTATTTGGAGTGAATATAGATGGGGTTGTATTTTATTAAAAGTAGGAGCTGAATGTTCTGGCTGGGGTTGGCCAAGTTTAGAGTAACTTAATTGCTGAAAATGCGTCTTCCACTGGAAAACTGTGATAAAGTCCGCCTGGCACAACCAGCCTGCCACTTTTTTCAAGCATCAGAATTGATTTTTGTCTCAGTGGCTGGTTTGATGTTTCAGATTTTCTCGTAGGTGTTGAAATTTTCTAAGATTAAAAGGAGTTACACAAAGTTATTCTTCAGGCTTCCCTTCACCAGTTTTCTGATACTTAATTCTTTTTTAAATGCTGCATTATGCTTGATTTATCCTTAGTTCTCCTACGTCTCCCTTCCTCTTTTACTTTCTTCCTTCTGACACTGTAACATGTTCCTTTCAATGTTTTTATAGATCAAAGCACTCTCCTCTACTTTTCTTCCTGTTGCTGTCTTTAAAACAAGTATTTCAATTAATATAGACTGCAGCTGGAAAGGAAGGATGCTTCAAGAGCCCTATAGAGCTGTGGTAATTTAATTTGGGCATTTCTGAGTGTATCACTAAATTTCCAGTTGTTTAATGTGCTTAAATTTCTTTGTCGCATTTGATTGTCATGGAAATCTTGGGGGACATCTCCAGACAGCCAGAGCGCCCCGAAGAAGGGAAAAAAAAAGGAATAGAGTTCAGAGAGGTCTCGTTTATTTGGAATATAATTTTTGAAGATGAAATGAATCTTTAATTGGCAACCAACTCTCTGGGAATGGTGCTCTGCAGTCAAGGATGTCGCTTGGGACTTGGTCACCTCCTAAGCAATCTCTCACATGTTTTAGTCATCGTCTGCGCTGCCAGCAGCCAACCTGCAGCGGGTTCCCTGGGGGAAGCCTGGCACACCACTTAAGGGGGAGGAAAAAACCAGTTATTCATAGTTCAGAACCAGCTGCTTAACCAAGATTCTTTTACTTCATCAAAACAGCTAACTAGATTTGTGTGTTCCCTTTCTTAATTGATGTATCTTATCAAGCATAATCCTTAGGAAGAGGATGGAGGTGGAATCTTTCTTTCACAGCTTTCTCCACTCTGGTGCAATTTCACTTGGCTGTAGAGGCTGCTAAAACATCAGAGGGCAAAAGAAAGATGAATGCAGATGGTCTTTCCATGGTATTAAAGGAATCAGAGGATTATAAGGATGCTCAATTCTTTTAAAAAGCCACCAGTTATGAGGAAGCCTCTGTTCTACATAAGCAGGACTATTTTACTCTCTAAAGAAAAGACTTAATAGCTGAACTGCAGGGAAGTTCAGACCGCCCCCCCCCCCCCCGCCCAGCATGCCCTGTCCCTGGTCTGTCCTGCTCCTGTGTCCTGGCTGGACAGGAGGATGCAGGGCAGCAGGTACGAGCATGTTTTGGGGGTCTGCCTGGAAAACATCTGTCTCAGCTTATGGTTGCATCTCCTAATTTCCATGGCATCGCATGCCATATGCAGTTTGCCTTCCCTCATCGTAGGGCCTCACCTGGTCCCTTCCCCTGGCTCCAACACAAAGTTAAGGAGGAGGGAAGAAGAGTGGCTTGGAGATTCCTAGGCCAGATTCAGCTCACGAGCCTGGATTTGGCCACCGGATGTTTTTTTTCCTGAAGACCGGAAATATAGATGTAAATGAGTGTGTGTGCCTCCAGTCCATTATAGAGAATCTAACTTATTGCAAGAACGAGTACTTTAAGATGCTGAGCTGGGAAAACAGGGACTCTGTTTATAGCCCATATTTGAGCTGTTGTGAGAACATGGGAGAAGTACAGCCATGTTGGCTTTCCTCAGCTGAAAACTCTTGTTTGAAACAGCAGGAATATGGGATATTTTGGGGTTATTAAACCACTTGGTTGGAATAAAACAATTGATGCCTACTGAGGTACTGATGGCTCTGGCCTGTTCTACACACACCTATTTCTTGGTGAGAAGGTGTCTCCATGTAGGTAGGTTGTGAATCTACTGAGAACAGCACTGCCAGAAACCTGAAGAAAAAACATCAAGGTGGACAGTTATGAAACACCATCTGTGTTCCCACTTCATAGAATCATAGACTACTTAGGGCTGGAAGGGACCTGTCCAGGCCACCCAGTCCAGCCCCCCTGCCAGGAGCAGGGACATCTCCAACCAGATCAGGTTGCTCAGAGCCCCGGCCAACCTGGCCTGGAATGTTTCCAGGGATGGGGCATCCACCACCTCTCTGGGCAACCTGGGCCTGTGCTTCACCACCCTGAGCGTAAAAAAATTTCTTCCTTATGTCCAGTCTGAATCTCCCTCCCTCCCTCTATTTTGAATCTGTTACCCCTCATCCTGTTACACCAGGTCCTACTGAACAGCCTCTCCCCATCTTTCCTGTAGCCCCCATTAGGCACTGGAAGGTGCTCTAGGGTCTCCCCGGAGCCTCCTTTTCTCCGGGCTGAACAGCCCCAACTCTATCAGCCTGGCCTCACAGGAGAGGTGCTCCAGCCCTCTGATCATCTTTGATTTCCTTTGTGCTGTGATCAGTTAGTGGTTGGGCTGTACCCTCACAGGAGAGGAGTTACTCTTCTCAGTTTTACAAGCCTTCATCTCATCTCCTCTTCTAATCTTGGTAAAACCACAGTGGTGTCACTGGTTTATTTCTGCAGATTTGGTGTCAAAATTTCACAGAACAGTTATGGACTGGTGGGCAGTGTAAATATGTATTGCAATTCCTTAAATTTGTTTTGCAATTTAATTAGCTGTTACTTTGATCTGTTGCGGTGTAAGTAGGAAAGTGAGATAATCCATTTTTCTGCAAAAGGTCCAGATAATGTTTAAATTGATAAAGACACAATGTGTTTCTGCAGCTGCTTTACTTTAGTATGTAATAAAATCTATTTATTTGTTAGAAAACTGCCAGCAGGGTCATATAGTCTTTTTTACTTTGAATTTCTTTTTTTTTTTTTTTTTTTCAAATACCAAGGGAGCACTACACTTGTGTTACATTAATCTCCTTTTACATTCAAACTGAAGTTACTTTTGTTATTAGTAATCATAAACTGTCAGAGTTGAAAAGCTAACATTTGCTAGCTTCACAGGAAGGGGAACTGGTGATAAGTGAGGTTGTATAAAGTCAAATTAAATGTTAATTGATGCAAGGGTGCAAAGCAGTGAGAAACTTATTTTGGATGTAGGCTCTACGTTTATCAGACCTGACAAATTGACCACTGTGGTTTCATGGATACTCTCACTTCTGTTTTCTTCGTCTTCATTTATATGAAGAATAAGCTGTTGGGGGGAAAAAATGGTATTTAGGCTACAGCTGTTTATTTAGAACAGTGCAAAACCGCAGGTAGGACTCGAATGCCGTTGTGCGTGCTTGAAGTGTTTTATTTTAGGGAAAAGTGATGATCTAAAAAGAACAGTAGCAAGCAGCCCTGATAATTTGCGTAGAGAGAAGGACATTCACCTACTTGAGGAAATAAATGGAAAACCCTGTCTTAATCATAATATTGCATTTGAATTATGTGAATGTGCATAAATCCTGATAAATACTAAAACCTGAATGATTCTTTTTAGAATCATCACAGAATCACAACAAGTAGCTATTACATAGGTAAAACAAAAAATTAGTTATCAACATTAAATCAGATGTTAGGGACTATTCTTTTCTTGTTTCCTGCTCTTTCTCCTTAATAACCTGAGATGAATCACAGACTGTTTGAATTGCTTAATGCTTAAAATAGGTTGCAGAAGTAGGACAGATACATGAGCATACATTTAGCATTGGCCTTTAAAGTAAGCTGATTTTGCAAAAAAAAAAAACCAAAACAAAAGGGGGGGGCATGGCACACAGAAGTAATCTTTCTCCTGAAACTTAATATTTCTCAAATTCTAAATCCATGCGTCTCAATCCTTGAATACAGTCTGCTCAGCTGAGGAAAGCTTTGGAGCAGAAAACAGCAAGATTCAGACTCCAGTCTTAAGATATCTCTTAACTCAAAGCCTGGCCCAGCCAAATCAGCCTAAATTGTGTCCTTAAAAAAAAAAAAAACCAAAAACAAAGAAAAAACAAAACAAACACCCCCCCCCCCCCCCCCCCCAAAAAAAAAAAAAAACCAAAACCCAACCACTCAAACAAACAAAAACCAAAACAACAAACCAGCAGGCACTTTCTCACCCACTCGCTTGACTTGTGTTGAGGAACCCTTTGGGACTAGAGTAACATGAGTGGGGTTCTGCACTGAAGCTCCTGATATAAAGTCCTCGGAAATTAATGCATATCTGGAGGCTGAAAGCAGATCCTTTATAGCGGTAATTTTTTGAGCATGTAGAGCTGTACAGCAGCAAAATCAAGGTTCAAATGAAACAGTGAGACAGAAGTGATACATTTGAGAAGTGTTAGCAATATCAGCCCACTGTTTCAGGTCTCAGACTCTGTAGATGTGAGGGGAGCAAGAACCCTCACCCTACATGGTAACTCCTCAGCAATGTCAAACCTCAGAGCCCTACCACGTCTTCAAAGGATCCTGCTAATGCTGGAGGGAGGAGTAGTTTACCACACCCTGGAGAACAGGGTAGGATGCTCTCTGGAGGAGCGTCTCACTTGCTCCTTTAATTTTTTTAACACCCTCCAAGATAGGAAATCTGACAGAAAAACCCAATGAACTGGACATAATTAGATTGTCACAGATGTAGACTTCTAGCCAGGTTTGCTGGCTGGCTTCACTGCAGCTTTCTGACCTTCTGGAGAACATAATCTTTCATGAAACTCAATCAAATATCTTCTTTGGAGCTTGTTGGTACTTTAGTCTTATAGTATTGATGCTGTGAGTAGTAGATTTGTGCTCCTCAGACTTTGAGTTGACCTGTTGGTATTGGCTTTTCTATGTAGTCAAAGGAGTCTGCATTGTCTTTGACTCAAAACCCAAATATATTAAGGTTTTAGTATAAATTATAAGAAAGTATTTTTGTGGATTGCTGCAAGCTACTCATAAAGGGGTCTCCTGTTTACTCAGTGTCTCCTTGGCATCTGAATGCTGATTGTGGGGATAAATGTAAAAGCACCCAGATTCCCTTTCATGAACTTCTTAATATATGAAGCAAAAACACCACCAAAAAGAAAAAAAGCTCCAAAAACCCCAGCTGAAGCCTAGCCTAAGAGATCAGGTAAATGTAGTTAACATATTGAGTATTGCAGGTGAAATGAGCCAGTACCTGGATAGCTGTGTAAGAAGTTCAAGGACAGTCTTGGTGAGCTGTTAGTCCCCCAAGCAAACAGGACAATGCTGACTGTGCTGGTAACTGACTTTTTTTATAAAGGCATCTAGGTATATCCAGAAACATGTCTAATAATTCTGAGTTTGGAAATGTTGGAAGTGCTTTGAGGTGTTCCTCACTTGAGGTGTGCCCCTTCTCTTTTGTTCCCCGCCCCGCCCTGGTCAAACTTGGAGTTTCTGGTTGTGAATGCGCTTATGCTGAAAGCCCACGGAGCCTCTATTCTCCCAGAGCATGCAAAAATCAAATTGTTTCTCCCAGCTTTCATAATTCTGTCTTCCATTGCTGCAAAATCCTGCTCTGCCCTTGCTGCAGCACTCGTCTCTGCGCTGCAGATCTCTGCTTTGTATTCTGCCCCGCTTCCCTGCGGGGAGCTCCCGTTGATGCTGAGGAGCTTTCTGCAGGCAGAGTAAGCGACAGTGGTGATCAGAGCAGGCTTTTGCCCTCAATATTTGGTATAATTTTTTATAATTGTTTATATAAAGAAAATGGGGTGAGGAGGGGGAATCAACAGCCCTTTCTTCTCACCCAACTTGCAGTATTAACCTCTGGGAGGAGGTTACAGGTGTTCAGCATCTCTATGTGCAACAATTTCTACTTGTCCTAGTAATGCCCTGCTATTTGAGAGGCTTCTAGTCATCTGGTTAATGAAAATATGGTATTTCTTTGACTACTGCTGCATGTCAAGTTATGGATAATTCTGTCCAATAATGTACAACTTGGATGTACTGTCTGACTTGTAAACTTCAGAAAAATGTGTCACGTTGAATGTTCTGACGTGGGGTTTAACGCTGCTACATCTGCAGAAATGTGGATGGTATAGATGTCAATAAAATATCTTCTGTGAATACTGTTTATGAGTGTACTTAAAGATATTTAATTGCTTTATGAAAGAAAAATTAAAAATACCAAATATTTTCCATCTATGTTTGTCTCAAATGTTATACTGAAGTGCTAATTCATAACTCTTTAAGTTTTTGAAGAACATTTCTTTATTCTAAGTCTCTTGGCTTCCTGGAGGGATGAACCAGACCCTGGTGGGTCTCTACTTCATATGGATTAAGTAAATCTTCAGGTCACATGAGCATCATTTTTCACCTCTTGGTACCTGGTTAATACCCTGTAGAGGTGTCTTATATTTTTTTTATTTGTGTGTGTACCTTCTGGTACAAGTTAATGCTCTGTAAGAACTGGGGTTTAAATTATGTAAAGTACGTTGGATCTTTCTACTTCATGTTGGTACAGGTTGTATCCAAGATATATTTCAAAATATATTTTTAATGAGACAATAAAATACTCTAATAATTCTGTATATCAGACTTGAAGTCCGTGAATAAATACGACATACAGAGAATATATAGCCTCCATGCTTTCAACTATTGTGTGCCTCTACTTTTTTTTCCATATGTACTGGTGCTTATGAGGAGCAGGAAAGAAATAACTTGAATAATCAACAGACTGTGACAAATGCTGTGATTAATTTCCATGTTGCTTGGTTTGCGTGTGGGTGGTGCAGGAGTTGGTTGTAGTGGAGGGGGGAGTCACAGTACTGATAAATGTTAAATACTCCCGGGACAGCCCCAGAACTTTGCTTAACTCCAAGAAACTTCCGAGGCAGTAAGGTAGGGCTTGTGTGCCTGAAAACAAGCAGTATCTTAATGAAACTTGTATTTAAATACATTTTTATATGAAGACTTATTGATGCCAGTGAAAATTAAAAAAAAAAAAGATTGAAAAGTACATTTAGCACAGTGATGCAGCCTCTTGACCCCAAACTGCTTGACAAAGCTCCCTGCTCTGGTTATGACCAAGAACTCCTATGCAAAGCCAAAAGAAATGAAACCTTGTCTTAGGGAATTGTTGTGGTGTTTGGAGCTACTTGGTAGAATTTACAGGGCTCGTTATCATGCCATCATTTCTACGCTATAGCTATGAATCAGGAAGCAAAACAACAGAGCTTGAGAAAGTGGAACAGTTTGGTAAACAAAATAATTAATTCATTTCCTCTGCAAGCATGCACAGGAGTTCAGTGACAGAAAGCAAATTGAACTGGACCCTACTTCTAATAAAGAGAATTAATTTCCTTCTACTCTCCTTCTCTATGTGAAAACTTCTGATCTTCTTGAAAACTCAAAATATCTGGCTCTCCATAGGCTTCATTGTTAGCAGTCTCTCTGCGCTCCTTTGGGCGTAGAGGAAGAGTAGATTTGGTGCCGGGGAGGAACTTTTTTGAGGGCAACACCTAGGTGAGATGCTTGGTTTGTGTGCTCTCCAAGAATCTGAAGAAATAACTGTCAAACAGCCAATACTTACAAAGAGTAACAACTGATGACTGAAGTCACCTCTCTAAAATGAAAAAAAACCACGTAACTATGTATGTGAATGTATATGCATGTATAAAGATGCATTCCAGGGTGCTTATTTTTTTCTACTATATGCTCACTTTCTTTCTATTTTTCTTCTTAGCTTGTTTATTTTCTTAAATACTCTGTTTTTGTTTCTCCAGAGGTTCATTTGTGTGCATATGAGAGTACAGTATCCCTGAATTGGCTCTGTGTGGCTCATGGATAGACTTTCTTATTATCCTTGCCTCTTGTTTTCTTTTTTTTCATTAAAACAAAGTAAAATTTAGAATAAGTGGGCGTAGACTCATCGACTCAATGTGAGCTTAACTTTGATTAATTTTGAAATTTATTTTTTCCTATCATTTAGCCTCCTCTTCTCAAAGGGTTTAAACCCTACAAACCCCACTGCAATAAGAAAAAGTTAATTTCCCAATACCATAACAAATCTTTTATTTCAGCCTCTGTTTTCTCTTCAAAATACTTTTGTCTTGGATTAATATCTGGAATAGAAGTTCTGTTTCTCAGTCAGTATGTAGCAGATTGTGTGGATGAGTGAAGGAGAAAAACAGTGAGTGAAACAGTTTGCTCTGTTGTAGTCAGCAGGGAAAGGCGTGATGTATAGAAAGATTTAAAGGATTTACCAATATTTGCTGTTGCAGCTGAGCTTCTAGGGTGAATGATAGCTGTTGATATAGAATGGGATTCTTATCTGACTTGTGACTGAAGCAATATTTGTGATGAGAAATCTGGCATTTAAACATATGTACGTAGCTATGGGTGGTTGTAATCACACTCCTTTAGATTGCGGTAATGTGATCTTAATTTAAAAAAATTAGGATGTGAGGCAAAGGGATAAAAAATTGTGACTAGATGTCTGGTCCATGTACAAAATACTTCTTGTGGTGCACCTTCCTCTTTGTGCTCTCTTGTGGTCAACAAATGATATTCTCTCACGTGCACCTGCGCACCCAGTAATCTAGCGATCTGGAGGTTTGCCAGACATCAGGCTCCTTGATGGCTGGTGGAAGCCAATGACAGAAGAAAATGTCCTTCTAAGCTGCCTGTTGTCCTGTAACTGCAGGATTAGTCTTCGCAATAAGGATATAGATCTTTCTTTACTTAATGTTTAAGTGATTCTTTACTCTCATCCTTTCCTAAGGGATGCTATTACTTAATCTATTAGTACCTGTGCTGCTTAATTTTCCCTTATGCAAATCAAGCAAAGCTCTAGGCTTAAGTTAACCCTAGTTTTACAGTTAGAATCAAAGGATGGTTTGGGGTGGAAGGGACCTTTCCAGGCCACCCAGTCCAACCCCCTTGCAAGGAGCAGGGACATCTCCAGCAACATTAGGTTGCTCAGAGCCCTGTCCAACCTGGCCTGGAATATTTCCAGGGATGGAGCATCCACCATGTCTCTGGGCAACCAGTTTTATCTTGCTATGTGTGGACAAATGGGTATCGTATTGGCAGGCTGTTGCACTGTGCACCTCTGTCTCGAGGCGTGAAAGAGATGTGTGCTGAGATGGTGGGTAAGACTCCTGTAACCTTATTTCTACTCAGGTAAATTCATGTCCAGAGCATTTGATTTATTTTCAAACTATATAAGAAGAGTTGAAATAAGGTAGCATAGCATTTATTGTGGACTGTATTGGATATAGAAAATATGATAGCTTGTTCTTTTTCAGTGTAAAATTGTGATATAAACACAAAATGCCACAAGATGAATCCAATCTCCTTACCCTCTTAAGATGTCAATGTTGCTGTCTTACTTGCATGTTTGACTTTGTTTTCAGTGGGTCTTGTCACTTGGAAAACTTCAGGTGATTTTGTGGGTACTGAAGGATTTTGTGCTGTAATTTTCTTAAGGCTGTTACCAATCATATCCTGTGTCCTGGCTTTCATTCTCCTGTAGAAAGGCTGTTTCTGACTTTCACAGCAGAATGAGGACAGTTACTTTAGCAAAATTACAGTACATTATCCATGAAGTGTCAGAAGATGGCAGCCAATTTCTGCTGTTTGATCAGGATGTTCAAGATCATCCTCATTTGGTAAGAACAAAAACTCTCTGGGGAGGAAATGAGATGTAATGGTAATTTTCAGATTGCCTGTCAGCCCTAAACACATTTCTATCCATCAAGACAGTGACATAACGTTGACTTCTCTAGCATTTTGCGTTTAATTTGCATAACCCACAGCACCTGTACTTTCTTGAGACTCCATAGCAACTTTTCCATGTGTAATTCACAGAACAGCCTTCCACATAGTGTAAATAAAGGCTGAAGAAGTTTACTGTCATTGCATGACTTGTTATCTGAATGTACCATGGTACTGCTGCGCAACTTAAGTATAGCTTTCAATAAAAAATATTGCTATAAAATCAAAACTCTCCTCAAATAAACCCCACGGGTATTTTATGCTTTTTATGTCTGTGACTGGGGTAATAAATACCCAGCAATAGGGGTTTTGGAATTTTTAATTACTCGATGTTAGATGGCTGGCTAAATTAGTGTTTTGGCCAGATAAAGGCTCCTGAATTTATTATCTCTGGATTGGCAAGGGTGCATCATGTCCTGCTGGCTCTTCAGTCTACAGACAGAGAACTCTTCACAAATAATCTGATTGAAAGTCTAAAACCAGGACAAATATCCTTAAGTGTGATCTGTGAAACTTTGCACGTTGATCATTGTGCATGGAACACTTCTGGGTGAGAAGGTGTTTTTTTTTGTGTGTGCCTTCAGCATCTCTGGAAGCTTCTTCCCTTATAAATAACCAAATTTCTTCTGACTTATTGCCATGATAACACTTAAAGACTGGAAACATCAGACTGAAGGTGAACAGACTTCATCTGATAGTGTGACTTACTGATGCAGAACAGCAACCTAGCCTTTTTTGCTGAATTGTTTGGTTTTTTTGGGTGTGGTTTTTTTTTTGAGAAGGGATTTATTTTTAGTGCACTTATCTTGTAGCATTTTCTGTGATGTTTTATCAGAAACCTAATAATAATTGATGACCTGGCAAGAGGTGAGCTATCAGGTGGGCAATATGGGCTGTGATACTGCAGAGGGTGGAAGAGTCAAGAGCTTGTCTGGGAACGAGTTTGTCTCCCCGTGTTTATGATGTTGATTGTGGCAGCCTCTGCGTGTATACAGATGTGGTTGAGGTCAGAACCAGGGTGATGGGAGTGTGGAGCGATTGCTGCTACTGTGCTGGGAAGAGACGGAGGGGAATGGATGGCTGAGCAGCCCGTCTAGGCTTTTGTCTAGGCAAAAGTAAAAGCTCAGAGCAATGGACAGACTTTAGAAAAGAGGAGGATAAGGTGGAGAAATAGGCTTTGAGGTCAAGTTTGGGAGAGGCACTGCCAGACTGTGTGGCTAGCTTATGTAGTATGGAGCGAGTGGAAGCCAGTCTGAAGAGTGCATCCAGGGTAAGAGCATGGATGTAGATAGGCTGGTTGGTGTGTTCGGAGGAGCAGGGGAGAAGCGAGAAAGGATGGCAGTCACAGAAAACTATTTCCTGAAATAGATTGCCTCTAAGAGCATGTCTTGTTCCTGGGACTACAAGAAAGGTATCATTTCTGATGACTAGTCTATCTATAATTAGCTTCCTAAGCTGCTGCCAAGGAGAGGATGATTTTTCAGAGGAATGTGTGCCAAATATATTGAACCAGCTAGAAACAAATGGGCTTTGTTTACATTTTTGAGGGAACTTCCTAATTATATTAGGTTCAAGAGCTGGGAACATCAGCAAGCAATGAAAATAAACCGGTGACTGAAGAAAAGAGTTAAATACCTTTCCCAGAGTGAAATGGTTGATGGCATATCCCCAAGTAGCAAGAATATTGCAACCGAAGGGGTCAAGTACAGTTAGCACCTAAAGGCTAATCGTAGAATAACACATGTATTTCATTTATTATGTAGAATAAATGCAGCTATGCCACTTTGTCTGTAACCTTCGAGTCACCTACTTATGAGAAGCTTTTCATCCTTTTAAAGATATAATTTAAAATGGCATGTGAATGTAAACAGAATGAGTACTTTTTTTTTTTTCAGTAGGAATTAAGTTTTGATAAAGTCTGAGATTCTGCTACCGCTATTTTAATTTTAGACTGTCAGTGTCAAAAGTTTCTACAGAAATTAACTTTTGCGCTAAAAATAGGAAGTCCTTCAGATAGGTTTTGTGTGTCTGTGAGTATCTCCTATGATGTCTCCGGTTCACTGCTTCCAACATAACGCAAAGGATGCGCCTCATAACTTGATAGCCTGCAAGGTGGGATGGAACTGTAGAGTCCCAGACCAGAGATCTGCTTGCACATCCAGATCTACCAATGCTATCCCACACCAATGTCCCTCTAGACTCTGCTGATGGTTTCCAAATGTTTCAAGCCAGAATTTTCCAATATGTCATTATTATTGCCAGAAATGTTGTTAAATGTTGAAGTCAAATACTTTTGTTTTGTCCTCTGTGGACAGAGATGTAGAATGAATTATTTTCCTTTGAAGTTACTTTTGACTGGTTTGAAGTTTTTGTCCCATCCTTCCCCTTTTGTCTTATCTCCAGAATTTTCTGCTTTTATCCTTAATTTCATCAGCCTCACATCACTGGTCCTTTTTTCTAGTCCAACAGTAATTGTCACTGCTTTTCTTATTTTTCCTGGAGTTGTCTCCAAAAATAAACTTAGTTTTTATTTCATGCAAAATAAATCCAAAATTCCTAAAAATCATGAAACAGTAAGGAGTTCCCATTTGGTAACTACCATGTTCCTGCTTTGTTATCTCCTGAGTTTTTAAAACACACATGGTCCACAAGTATCACAGTAAGACACTGTGTTTCATATTGTATTAACTTCTTTGACATATCTTGAAATTCTGATGAGAAGTGTTACAAGTCAATGGGCTCTGAAGAAGAGTTTCTTTTCCTTAGTCCTCCCTGCAGTCTTCAGCTTAGCTGCAACACTAGCTTCCAAGAAGTAATGAGTTGTCCTTAATTTCCATAGTGAACTATCATATCTGCTTGCATGAGTTGAGCTTTGTTATGAAGCAACATGGAACGTTGGTGTAGATATTTCAATTATATGTTGATTTAGTCTGAGTTCACGGTTTTCTTTAGCATCTCTGATTTAATTTTTCAAGATCAGTATAGAATGATTTTGAAACTCACTAAATGATCAGAAATTTTCAAAGCGACTGATGTTTCTCTAAAAGCGCATCACAAACTGTAGAGCCTGCATATGTGGGTGCAGTGAGAGGAGGAGGGTTCTAGGAAATATCAAGGTTAGTTTCCTACCTGAAGTTCTTGTGTGGTAAGATGAATGAAGAGGGGTGGAAAAAAATATAGTTCTCATCCATCATCAAAGGAGTAAAATGTTCTCAGATGAGCTCCTGAGTTTTCCTCTTTATCATCTGTCTCGCAAGTGGTAGATCCCTGTTGTTGCAGTAAGGCAGGACTGGTAGATGATCAGTGAGAGCTGTGACCCTACGAGTGTCAGAAATTTAAGGGTCAAGTAAGAAGAGATTTGTATCTCAGACAACAACCTATACTGTGTGAAGGGAACACTTAGTTTTTGCAAACACCTCAGCACTCTTTCTTTCCTTCTTGTTAATCTTGACCTAGCAGCATTTCTCCACCATATCTTTTCTCCTGTTAAAGACTTTTTTTTTTCTTGTAATTATGAGGGCACAGTTGCAGACAACAGCTTGTTACATGCTGAACAAGAGAAGTGTTGTAGCTGAAGTGTTATTCTTAGAGCTGAATATTTTCAAAAAGGGGTGACGCACATGACCTATGCAGCATATATAAGTGAACTAGTAACTTTTACAAGAAAAATGTATTTTCTTTTTAAAGTAGTCTTTTAAAAGAAAACTACCCTAAAAATAATTTGCTGTGGAAAATGTGCTGTATATGTTTATTTTACAGAAAAACGTGAGGTTTTATTGCTTGTAAATTGAGTCCTAAAACCTCACGAAAACTAGCTCCATATTTTAAATTTTTGTTTGACAAAACAGTCAGTATTGAATTTTGCTGTTTGGTCTTTGCTGTCCTTGCAATGGTATCTTCTTTAATTTTTATAAAGTTATTTTTATTAATCAAAAAGTGAAGCAAGTCATGCTACAACAGAAAACTTCAGGAGATAACAGTCCATAAAACTGATGTACTGCTTCTAATGGGGGGAAAGCCTGCAGAGACCATGGGGTTTTTAAAGAATGCATCACTAATGTCAAAAAGAAAAGCAGTAATTAATCAGAAAAATTCATGTGACACTTTAAATTTCACCTTACTGTTACTTGTAAGCTGCATGCCTCCACAAAAGCTTTGCAAAAGAAAGGCTTAAATTAGTACTGTATAATCCTATATCTGCACCCAGGGATGCGTAGAATTTAAACACGCTGTAACATAAATCCAGTTTTTGTTCATATCGATTCAGTTACAAATAAGTAAAATGCTCTTATTTATCCTCCACTGAGGGACAAGCAGTGCATGCAATGTCCTGCATTAATTTTACATCAGATATGAGTTTAAAAGTTCATGAGCAATTTCCTTCTAACTTCTTTGTTGTAGAACACCAGCCCAGTTTGCCCAGAGAGGTGGTGGATGCCTCATCCCTGGAAACATTCCAGGCCAGCTTGGCCGGGGCTCTGAGCAACCTGATCTGGTTGGAGATGTCCCTGCTCCTTGCAGGGGAGTTGGACTGGGTGGCCTGGAAAGGTCCCTTCCCACCTGAACCATTCTATGATTCTTGAGTATAAATAAATAGCATTTAAAATGCCAGGATGAGAGACACATTGGGTAATCCGTTGCTTTTTGTTGTTTTGTCTCAAATTTTATGGATATGACAAAATTGAATTAATCTTTGTTAAAAGATGACCTTTTGAATAGGTTCCCTGCTGAGCGTTTTGTTTGAGCAGGTATTCACAGCTTGAGACCCATGAAAGACTGATTTGCGTTGAGTGGATCAAAGAGTGGGTCAAATTAATCCCTGGTGTCACTTCACTGAAGTTAGCGCCATTTCTGAAAAAGAAACAGACAAAATATTCTTGTATGAAATACCTATTTTGCCCAGGGGACTCTTTCTAGAAAATCTCATGCTCATGATGTTTTAGTAGTGGATATTAGAAATTCTACTAGAGCTATATGAAGGTTTTTGTGTGGTGGTGGTTTTTTTTTTTTTTTTGAGTGAAACACCAAATGAGAAATATGTTCCTTTATCAAGGAGGAGGGAGATGGTAGATCCATAGACCATAAACCACGCCTGACACTAAGTCACCCAGGAAATTTAAATGTAGGTGGCCCCCACAGCCATTTCAGCCCTTCAGATGGCGTAAAGCTGGGCTCAGCCCGTGGTCCTTGCTCATGCAAAAGATGCCAGGGCAGCTTTGGCTGCTGCCCCGTTGCATGTGTTAATGCCCCAGCGAGCATTTATCACAAATCTGGGCAATGTGTGTCCTTCCCGCCTGCATAAATAGACAGATTTAATTTAGTCTCCAAAGACTAAATTATGAAGCAGAGTTTCCAGGAAGCCAATTATTAGTTAAACGGGGGATAATTGGATTTAATAGGAAAACCGTAAAGGGCCCAAGAAGCTGACCAAAGATGTGAGAACAATAGGTTGTGTTGAAAGAGAGTGAGTCTCGGGCTGGAGCGTAACTGTCAGTGGATTTCCTCAGTGACTGGTTTTGGACCAGCATTCTTTAATATTTTCATCAATGACTTTGGCACAAAAGTCAATGTGCTAATGAAATTTGCTAGTGACATAAAACTGGGAGTCTGTGTCAACACTGAGGAGGGTTGGATTAATTAGGCAGAATTAGATGACCTTGAAGACTAGAATAATAGAATTAGGGTAAAGTTGAGTAGTGCAAGTTCAGGGTTGTGTCCTGAGGACTAATGAGATGAATATCATTCAGCAGCCACAGGAAGAGGAAGACCTTTGGGGCATTTAGTTGATCACAGGATGCTTTTGACCTGTTAATGTGATGCAGCACGTTGTGAAAGGTGCTGTCGAGTTCTCAGCTGAAATCTGTCTGGGATTGTGGTTACCAATGCTCAGGGAAAACCCAACTGGGGCTGGAACAGATGTTTGGAAAGACTGCTGGACTGCTGGGTGACGGGAGAGCCGGTCCCATCGGAGGCTGGAGCATCTCAACTTGTTAAGCTGAGCAAAATGAATGCTGAGAGGGGATATGATTGCTCTGTATAAATACCTTGGAGGATAAAGAAAAGAATGAGGGGAAACTGTTTAAAGGATTTTTTTTTTTGGTCAGCTGGACAAGGGGATATAAACTAGGATTGAATAAATTAATACTGCAAATTAATGGCAGGTTTCTGGCTACAGGAGGACTGACAACCCTGAGCATAACTTATTTTATGAGGGACAGAGCTGATATATGGTAAAGGCTATGACTGACAGTAGGGAGAGGGCTGATGTTGATGGCCCAGGAGCCCTTCCAGCTCTCTTCCGAACAGTATAGAGCTCAGAGCTTTCTGGTACCCAGCTGTGTTCCATGTACCCCATAAAAGCAATTTACAGACATGTCTACACAACCATGTGGCATTTGAATAGCTTGCTGGTATCTGTGGAGGTCTTGACACCGTTGTTCAGAAGAGACATGGCTGAATTTTTAAGCCTGTCACTTATGTGTTCCGAGCTGTGTCTGCCTCTTGCAGAGACCAAGTATGTTCACAGGGAACAGCTTCTGGAGGGGCTGAATTTTGAATTAAAACTTAGCTGGCACCTGCAGTGCAGATATATTTTCCATAACTTTTTTCAGCAGATAATTTGCTGTAAACTTTTCATTTTATAGGGCATGCAGAAAAGGGAGTTGAAAGAGGTAAGGTTCATCTTGAGTGCAATGTCTATTTCAGTGAGGAAGACTGCATATCTTGTGGCTATACCTCAAAAAAAAAAAGACAACCAGCAGATGGCTTTCTGAAATGCCAACGGGCTAGTCAGTCACACTGCGGGAATATGACAGATCACAAAGAAATACCAAGCGTTTCATGGACACATCTGGAGAGAAGTGCTTCTCTGCCTTCACTTGACAAGTGTGGCCATTCATGTACGGGAGTAAATGTGAAAGGCAACTTGCTGTGCCTGTATTTGTTGTTAGTGACTGTGCTCCTGATACTCCAGGGGCTCTCAAACTTACTCTAACACGCTTGGATAGTCAAGCACACCAAATTAAAATAGCGAGAGACAAATCCAATTAGAAGTTTGTTACCAGCTTGCCAGTCCCGTACAGTCTGCAGCTGAAATCTGCTTTGAGTCTTGTCCGTACTCATCTCTGAGCCGCAGAAGCAGAGGACTTGAAATCTTTTAGAAACCCTTTGGCCTTTAACTTTTCCGATGGGAAACAATATAAATACTGGGACAGGCAGCAGAGATCTCTATCCTGCTGGACAACACATGCACACTACACCTTTGGAAGGCTTAGTTTGTTTATCGGGTCTTTGGAATGGTCCCTACACTGATTTAGGGAAGGAGAATTAAGGATTTGCAGATGTTGAGACATCCTTGATGAAAGAAACATTGAGAACGGAGAAACAGGATTTTTTTGGGGGTGTGTTGTATGGTTACATAGAGTCTCTCTGCTTCAGTTTTGGGGGCTACTGGAGCCCAACACATAGAAAATACTGAGGGGGTCAACAGATGTTACACCACAGGATTTTTGTGTTCTTAAGCAGGCATAGGGTTGAAGCCCCTTAAACAATAATTTGTGTCATGAATTGTAGTAGTGGAGAAAGCCACAGTCCAGACTTTTTTTTCCCTTGTACAAATTTTGATAGAGAACACTTTTGGTTTCAGCCATGTTATTTACAGACCACTAAAATACCCAGGTGAATTAATGACCATCCAAAATACACTGTATGTAATACCTATTTTCAGGTCCTACTTTAAACTTGATTTTTTTTTTTTTTTAGAACATGGAGTTCTTAATATCTTCAGTAATGTTGTCTTTCCTTTTGTAGAAGGCCAGCAAGAAGTGCCTATTACTTTGAAATTTGGCAGTTGATTGTAGATACCATTTTTTTTTTTCTTTTTAATTTCCCACCTTTCTGTAAATGTTTTTACACAGGCAGTTCCATATGGGTTTGAGGGACACTTTTGCTGAGGTGCTGGGTGATGAGTACCAACATCTTATTGCCCAAGGCAGGGCTCATACTCTTTGTATAAAGTGTTTGGAATAAAATAGGGCTGTGGGATCACCTGGGGTGTCCCTCACTGTGGCAGTTTCCCTGGCATGTGGTGTGGGTTGGACGCGAGATGTGGATCCTTTGTCTGGATCCATCTTTTGCTGCTGCAGAGCTGCCCAGCTGACTGAGGGGGTCTTTGCTCAGGACTTGCTTTGTAATTGAATGCACTTTCAGGAACAAATGGAACTGCTTTCAGGGAAAAACTGTAGTCTTCACAATTTTTCATTTGAGCTAAATTGAAGAGAAAAAGTTTATAAAGAACCCCTGGAAGGGTTCACCGTTGCTGTGTGCCTCTACAGTGCTGGGAGTTGAACAATTCATTTGTAGCATTTGGGCTCCAAGATGTGATTTGTTTGCATCTGAAAATTATTTTTGCCTACTGCGTCTGTCAGGGATATGTATAAACCTCTGGTAATGTGGCAAATACAGATTTCATTGCTTGTCACTCAGAAGCCATTTTGTGAGGATAGCCTGGGAATGTTTCACTTTCCCAAATGCAACCAATTCTAGCCTTGTTCTGCTAATGTGTTTTAAAATTATTAGTTTATTGTTTTAGTGTAGTTAAATTCTAAGACCGACTCTTCCCAGAATTAGTTTTTGTTCTGTTCTTACAAGTAGGTATTATTTGCTTTACGTAATGGTAGGTCTTCTGTTGCCTTGGCAACGTTAACACAGTTTTAAATTTAGAAACTAATTTGTTTTCTGTCACTTTGCTCTTTACTGTTAAGGAGACAAGCTGTTTGCTATTAAATAAAACTTAAAAAGAATGAGAGATAAAACATGTATAAAAACATAACGTATAAAATATCATGTAGAGTTCAGTTGTAGAAGGAGAAAGCACTGGCAAGGCCAGGAGGGAAAATCCTCTGTTCCTTAAGAAAGAAGTGGAAGTTCTTTGTGCTGCTGAGGGGGATTGAACGGGTGTGTCCCTGCCTTGCTCCAAGGAGAGCATGAGGCACCAGTCAACCCTTCAGCTGCCAAACTCAGTTCCAAACTCCTGAGATTGCAATATTATTTCTGCCGTTGACTTTGTTCTGTAGGGTAGGGAAGGTCTCTTGGCCTCTATGACTTTTGACTAAAATACTGACAACATAGAAGGTGCTGAATCAAGGATGTGGGAAAATCTAGAGTTGAGCTTTTGCCCCCAAAGAAAGTCCCCTTTTGCTGAACTTTCCTACACCTGAGATATATATATATATATATATATATATATATATTTCTAATCTGTTTGCCTGCCTGGCAAATGTTTGCCTAACATGTTCATAAAAACTTCTCCTGATGGAGATACCTAAATAATCTGTTTCACTGATCAGGTGTCCTCCAGGGCAGAAAAAAAAAAACCACTATATAGTAGTTAAATATTTTCAGCTTCTGTGTAAGCTTGTTACTCTTGTACTGTTTCCAATGGATGTGAAGAAAACTCTCCTTCCTCCTTTATTGCAGGAACCTTTTAGGTGTTTAAAGGCTGCTATCAGGCCTTTACTTGAGAGTGTGTTGGATGCAGGAAACGCCAAAATTGGTGGTGTGTGGACAGCAGAGGAACAAACCACATGGCAATAGCGCTGCCACCAGTCATATATCCAGAGCACTGGGAATCCTGAGTTTGGCTGAGGCTGTGTGATATCATCCAGAGCATTTATTGCGCAGCATTGGTACTGTGGAATGGGATGAAGTTAGGCAGTCTGTGGGAGGTGGGATTACCTTGTTTTGCTGATGGAAAAATTCTTGAGTAGTTAAAATCCAATGGGTGTCATAGACTGAATGTGAATGGTTCTCAGCCCAAAATGTCATAAGACAATGCAGGTATGAGATGCAGTGGTTTCCCCCCCACCGCGTATGATGTGATTTAGGAATCCACGATTAACCTCTACAGTATCTTGCTTGTTACCATTTTTCCTTTTTAAATCCAGGGAGTTTGGCCCTATTTCAGAAATAACTTAAAGGTGTGTTTGACCTTGGAGGGACTCAAATGCCTTCTTGAGCCTAAATACAAATGCAGCTGTGTTACTGCCCTAATCTTATTTTGTGTAGATCAGGTAAAATGGAGGTAGGGTAATAATTTTGTTGGATGGTTGTTAGTTCAGACTACTTGCTTAAAATTAAAAAAAAAAAAAAAAGCAAGTACTCGGAGATGATGGTCAGTGTTACTATGCAATGACTCAGTCTATTACAAGGTTAATTAATTCTAGGTTTTTATATTTTTATGTTATGCTGCTATACTCTGTTTTAGTGTGTTTTACAAAATATATTGAAGCAGACAAGATTGCAAAATTAGATGGGACTTAGGTGTACATCGTGGCAGAGCAAAAAGCTTAAGCCAGCATAAGCTCAGAACTTTCCAGTGATGTTAATGGAGGATTCCTTGGGAAAAGCCCATGGCAATCCTCTCCTCTCACTGCGTGATTAAATGTACACTTTTACAGCTTCCTCGAGTGGAGGAGTCTTGGCCATATAACAACAGGTCTTTGGTGCCTACAGCTGGCTTTTGTCTAACTTGGTCATGTGTGCGCCAGTCCCTAATGTGCCTGTGAAACTGTGAAAATGCAGAGTGGGTATGCAAAGAAACATTTTAAATGCACACCTACTTTCTTGACAATGTTAAATTTTACTTCCCAAAAACTATATATATGTACAAAAAAAAAAAATCAGGAACCTGACATTATTACCCCTAAGTGGGTCAGTCTACAAATGGATGATAAAGGAATGAAAAGCAGATAGAATAAAAACTTCTTGCAGAGCTGGATTGCTGGGCTGAGAGTTGCTGATGATCAGCATTGCTATGCAACCACGTTTTTAATGGCTCTTTATTCAGCCACTTAAAACAGATAATTTGTGACAATTTAGGACACTACTAAACATGCATTGTCACTCTGATGTGCCAAATATGTCAGAGAAATAAAATAATAATTTTCTGAAGTCCTTCTGGGAATGCTGTGTGGCAAAGCGAGCTTGTTTTTAAGGAATGCGAGAGTTTCCTTTGTCTTAACGCTTTGTTCACTGCGGGTTTTGCTGGAGGTTTGAGTCACAGACCGTTTCTCTGGCTTTGTAGCTTTGGATTAAAATGTGATGTTCCCTTGGAGACAAAGGTGGTATTTTATATTGCATAATATGACGGGTTCAGTACTTTTTTTTAAACAATGTATAAATCAGCCTGGTATCTTTACAGCAAAAGGGAGAATATAAAATATTGATGTTACTGCTGAAAAAGTAGGTCTTTCAGATTATTTTTTTTTTTTAATAAAGTAGAAAGCCAGGAATGTTTAAAAGACTAGAAAAATAGGCTGGCGAATTTAGCCCAGTAGTTGCAGTTTTGTGTTGTAGGAGATGGTTTTGTCCTGCTTAATGTCGGTGGCCTCAAGTAGAGCTGGCAAAAACAAAGTTGGCAGTCAAACCTTCTCGCTGGACATCCCACCAAGCCCCAGCGCTGTCTCTGGTTCCACAGGATGAGTTAGTACCTGGGATTCAGTAAGGGTCTATTTTACCCTCCAGGCTTTGTGGCAGCATTTGAAATGGTGACTTGATGTCCCACAGTGCTTGAGCACAGTGTGTGATAGGAGCCTCAGCGAAACTTCACGCCATCTTCAGATTTTAAGCAATTTTTTGAAAAAAAAAATAAATATATATATATATCTTGTAAAGGTCCTTTTTTTTTTTTCCCCACAGGAGGTTTGATTTGTACTTTTTTGTTTTTGTTTCTACTTTTAGGAACTACTAAACTGATAGTGTAAAAATGATTTTCAGATTCTTGTATTCTTGGAGATTTAACTCGTGTAGATAAAACGAATTCCGTTGACCTATATGTATCAATTCCCAGTGCATATAAAGCACTGTATCGGGTCAGATGCTCAGCTTGCTTTGGTGCTTTAAGGAGAGCAGCGGAGCGAGGATTGGCAATGTAATGCCATATGTTGTTGTTTCATTATGATCTATGGTCCTAATCAATACATTAAGCAATGTCAAATTTCTCCTTCAGGCTTTTATTTCTGTAGAAACAAATAGCAATCTGTGTAGAGGAAGGGAATTTGGGAAGTGTCAGTTTTGAGTTCAACTCAGACTAATGCTGCACTCTCCACAATTCCATTTTTGTGATAATCAGATCTGAAGCAGACCAACCGTTACATGTTTGTGCATCTATGTGTACAGGAGAGCAGATGCTGAATCCTCCAGTTTTTTGATTCCCTTCATTTTGTTGAATGGCCTAGTCTTTTACTGCCCTTGTCTTGAGGGCAAATAGACAAAGTTATGGAGTCTTGTTGCAAAAAGCGTAAGTCTTAAGTACTGCTTTTGGCTTTGGAAGTGTCCTGCCAAGTATTTTTGTGACTGAGTTTGTTATGTACCAGGCACGGTGCCTCTTCTCTCAAGGTCTCTCCTACTTGGTTACTGGTCACAGTCGCATTCACCCTTGGTGACATGCACTGATGTGGGGTTACTCAGGGGTATGGTGAGCTAAACATTTGAGCAGGTGTCATAACATGTAAAATAAAAGTATATAAAGTAAATTTATCTTATAAAAACACTCTACATAATTTTCATTGACATTCTGGGAAGGATAAACAGGATTACCCTCCAAAATAATTTCTGTGCCCAGACCAGATAGTTATGTTTAAATAGTTTTGAAACTCTAATTAAAGATTCTGTACAACTGAAAGGCACGCTTATATAACTTTTACATTATACTAAAAAAAAAAAAAAATTGAGCATGTACATAATCTTAAACAGGGAAGAAGTGGGTGTTAGTTTTGTAATTCAGTGTCTGGCTTTGAAAGACGAATCTGAAAAGCATGTGGCACTTCTGCTTCTATTTAGAATAAGGCTTGTTGGTTGAATTTTGTTCAGCCAGAGAAAAGTCAGCCAGTTTTAAGTCTTTCTTTTTAGTTCAAGTACAATAATAAGATGTATCAACCAGGATAGCATTTGGGTGTCTTCAAATAATTTTTTTTTTTTACCCGAACACTGTAAACCATTTATGAATAACTGACTACTACTTATCCTAGCTCAAGTTAAAAGTGCAACAAAGTCGATGGAGCTGTGTTGATGTAGGTCTTGAGGAGCTCTCCTCTCTAGATTGTGAGAAAGCTATACCCAAATCCTTTTGTAATGTGGGGGAGGAAAAAGTAAAAAACCTCACACCTTTTTGCTCTGTTTGCTTTCACTTTACTCTGTGTTCCTGGGTTGAACTATAACTGGAAAGTAAGAGCTGTTGAGTTGCTCTTCGTAGAGCTGTATGAGGGCTTGTTAGATGGCTTGTGTAGTAATAGAAATATTAAAATGAACAGAAATCCAATAAAATATGCAACATACATGTATTGTAATGCAAAATCTCTCCTAGAGATGGAAATTATAGCTAGTCCGGACAAAAATGACTCGGGTTCTTAAGCAGTTATTCGTTGTATACTGGCAGTGGAGGTGACAAAAAAAACCTAAAAAGTTCAGGAGCTGCTGGTGGAATGATGTCCTCAGTGAGTGATGGACTCAACAGCCTCTCTAGTGAGTTGGGAACATCTGCAGCCATGGCTCCTCATGCATGGCTTGCTCTTTTTCACCCGGCCATCCTGCTGTTACCTGGCCCGTGCTTTGCCTGGGGGATGCTCCTTTTGGGTAATAAGTCTACACAAAAACCTAGCATTTAATTGATTTTGCTGTTCTAGTTTGCTGTGACACAGATTTAATAGCATGTATTATACAACAGTAGCGATACCAGTATTGAGCATGCAAAGCAGTGTAAAGGAGACCTAGTTACGGTCCGGATATATTTTGTGTAAGCGGTTCCCCTTGTTGAAAGGTGACATACTGGTGCCTGCATAAAAAAACTGCAGCAGCTGGGAGCACAAATCATAAATTTATTATATTTGCTTAATAAAATGTTCCCTAATTTTTTGTATTCTTTCACATCTAATTAAGCCATCTGTGTAGCGGTTGTGAATGCAAAAGGCTGTGTCAACAGCTTCAGTAGAGCTGTTCTATCGGTCCAAGTTATGAAATTAGACTGATTTAAAAGACATTCTGCTTTTTGATTTGTTTGATAATTATGCCAGTACTTGCCATCACATGGCATAGAAGCAGAAAGTCATGTTGACTGATGTATACCTCTGAGACAGAAAACTTTGCGTTTCCCCAAATTTGACCTGTGTGTAGGGGCACTGGGACAACATCTACTTGTTGTAGCCTCTTACCGTTGGCGTATTTCTTTCTGGATTAACCCTTGGACATGCAGCCACAAGGTATTTTGTCAGCATCTCTCTGAGAGCATTGCGGAGGCAGATATTTTCTGGAAGGAATTGGCAAAAGACACTGACAACTTCATTGGATACATGAACTTGGATCCATCTTTGGAATGGGTTTAGAAGAAGTATTGAAATAGCAACAACTTGCATCCCTTAGAGTAAGATAAAATTCAATCAGTCTTTGCTAGATAGCAGATGAACATTTTTTTGGCAAACCTGCCTAATGTTTCTCTTAATTTGGACGTTTCAAATGATCCATTTTGCTGTGAAGGGATTCCAAAGATGACAAGCCTGAAAAGAAAACATTGGAAGTACATTAAGAAACATGTTTTTGCACAGCTAATTTATGTATTTTCTTCCTAAAATGATAGGATTTCTGCAATGTTAGGTTTTAACTTTATGCCCACTCAGTTTTCTTATCAGCTGTATGCCAGCGGCTATACACATAATTCTCTTTCACTGCTTGCTGGACCCAAGCCTACTCCATTCAGTTTAGCTGGCAATGGCCCTTCTCACTTTCTTAAAACACAGGGCTTTCCAATTTCCAAGAATGTTTATAGTACAATAATAATCTGAAACAGGTGTTGAAGCCTCTCTCCTCTACTGTGCAACAGAAGGTTTATATATTTTTCATTATATATGGAGACAAACCATAGCACTCAGGATGACCATCTGGCAATGAATTTCTTCTTTGACTATAAGCAGAAGAGATTTTTTTTTATTTGCAGATACCAGTGAAGCTGATGGGACATCCCACTTCCCACATAGAGTTTTATGGTTAGTCATTTCCAGGGGATTAGCTTGCTTGATTACTTGACGTGACTTTCCTTCATATTCAGATAATTCCAGTAAAAGTAAGGTTGTGTGTGCTTGAGTCAGAACTTCTTGGTGCTTAGTGTCACTATTTGAAACTGACAAAACCCTCCTATGGTACAGGATCGCTCCTATGGGACATGCCCCAGGGTTTCTGCTGACAGTGAAAAATAGGGGATCTCCAAAAGGGCTGTTGGTCCTGCTGGTGTCTGTGCTTCCTCAGGGACAGATGCAGTTTGTATATTCTGAGTGATATCTGAGCTCATTATCTCACTGTCTGCATCTCATCTAGACAGGTCTTACTCACTTCCCTGTTAAGAATATATATATTTTTTTTTTCCCTTTATCAATTGGTTTCAATCTGTGGCCCCTGCGTGTTGCCCCTTGTACCTCCCTGTTTTTTCCCAAGATCATGTGTCCACTCATCACATCCCCATTGGCGATTGTCTCTCTTGCCTTTTGGCTACCCCTTGTTTTGTCCAGCAGCTCCAACTCCTTCTCCATGGCTATTTTCAGTGTAATGCTGCAGGGCATGGACTCTACACTGAGCAAGATTTAACAGGCTCTGGGACTTAGCTGTGAAACTGGAGTGGTAGTGGTACCTACCTCAAAAAAAAAAAAAATACTGATGGAAAATGCAGGCAATGCTGCTGTGTTTTGAAAAATAGTTCAAGCTTTGAGTGGTTTGTAGTCCATACTGTAGAAATGCGTATTTTTCCTTTTATGTTGAGATTACTAAGGTAAACTGTGGAGGGAAAATAGTCACTACCATCCACTATGAGATTATCTAGGGTCTAGAAATAACTTTTGCATAAAGAGAGCAGCAATTGCACTTAAACAGTGACCTCTTGGCAACTCTTAGCGACCTCTGTTAAGGAGGAATTAGTGGAGAGATGTAGAGAGATAAATGTTATCAGGCTGCTTCGTTGCTGGGGGGCTGTGGGAAAGAGCAGGGAGATTGAGAAATGTCCTGAACAATGCTGCCAAACAGCAGAGAGCTGGGCTTTTGTTAGGAGACTGAAAATCCAGTTGGGTCTGGGGTGGGTTTTGTAATGGTTTGCTCTTTCTTTGAACTTGCTTAATAATATAGTGTCATTAATGTGCTTCTAAGTATGTTAACACAGCTGCAAGCTATTGTGTTTTATGGATATAACAGATCTTGTATCCCTGCCCAAAGAAATCTTATGGGAAATTTTCCAAGAGCTCATTAATAGCAGACACGAAATATGCGTTCCCACTACAAGAACAAGTGCTCTCGGGTCTGGCTAATTGTTACGCCAACTTTATACAAGAACACTTCTGAACAAGCAGGTGGGTGAATGCTGTAGGTAGGTGAGAGGTTGTATCTATCTCTGTCCGTGTCCTGTCCCATCTGAAATTACCAAAGTGAATCTCTGTCCAGAGCTGGTTCCTGAAGGACGGCTCGCTGCGTTAAAGTGAAACCTCTTCCACAGTCACGCATTCAAGGGGACATTTAGTCTGTGTATGAGGTTAGTCACTTCAATTAATTGTTTTCTGAGTTTTAAAGGTAGATAAGACTCTTTTCTAAGTAACTCTATCAAGTGTGAATGCTCTCCTGCCCTTTCACAGTTTGTATGTGGGCTATCACCTTTGTAATTGCAGCTGGGGATGATGGCTCCTTTTTCTCAGGAAAAAAAGCATTGGAGAAGAGTAGGGAAAGAAGTGACTTAGGCATCTGCAAAGATCTCCCACCCCGCACCATGCTTGGGTCAGGGTGAGGTGAGCGGCCAAATGTACTCCTGTTCTCACCATCTGTGCTTTTCTCAGGAACAGAGGGAACAGCTCTTCAAATACAATTTAAGAGATTTTTTCAAAGCTGCCTTACAGTTCAGTCCAAACTAGGATTTGGAAATCATTGTGTGCTGAAATGAATGGGATCTGGGCACCCAGAGCACTTTGGCAGATTCGAGCATCTCAGCTGCATGAGAAAAGGTAATTATCTCAGCCAAGTCACCAGTAGTGTTAACTTGGGGGCTTGGTTCCACTGTTCTGGTTGGCTACAAAGACAGTGGAGTTTGGCTCTTTATTCTCAGGCATGTCTAATTCTGAGACTAAGAAAACAAAATTATTATTAGTTCATATAATTTCAGTATATTTTGGTAATATGAAAAGGAACATGTGACTCTTTTATTGTTATCAGTCAAGCTAGTAAAAAAAATTACTTACAAGAGAGTGTAAATATAAATAATGGAATGGTCCCTTCACGTAACTTTCCAGGGTAATTCAGAATAAATAACTTGGTAGTTTTGTGTAGAAAATTTGATTAGCAGGTGAGGGCAGATTTCTCTAAATCTTGAGAATGGCACTTAGAAGGAAGCTGTAATAGCTGGGAGAAGTACAATTAACACTGTTCCGGCAGTGCCTTTCAATTATAAGTAGCAGGAATGGCAAGTTGATTCATCCCTTGGAGATCAGCATCTACTGCCATCTAACCTCCTGGTAGGTTCAAACCCACATCTGGCAGGAACTCTACTTCTGTGTTTATGTGGAGTAAACAGCTGCTGTAAACATGGGCAGCTGCCGAAGACCAAAGGTAGGCTTGCTCTCAGGTCTGCTGACATTTAAGAGCTGTAACCTGGATTACAAAGTTGTTTTTTTTAACTTTTAAACTTATGAGTTTGAACAGAAGTAAACATGTTTATAGTTGATTATCTTCTCATTCAGCCTTTGAAAAAGAGAATATGCAATTCTATATAGATATTTAGTCTCTTTATATCTTGTACGTAGAGTTATAGTTCATATATATATATATATAAGCGCTACGTAGTCTCTGGGTTTCTCTGTGTTAACATACAGGGAGAAAGGAAAACCAATTTTTAAATTGAATACAGTTCAGTGAATGAGTTGCAGAATGGTGCTCACTAGGAAGTACTAATTCTTTCTTTGTTTTTCCGGAGTAGCTCTTGATACAAAAATGTTTTGGCAAGCTGAGGTCATGGCTATGCATCTGACATGTTAGTTTGGTGGTGTTTTTTTTTTTTTTTTTTTTAAAATGATTAGTTAAGAAATCTGGGGTTGAATCAGGAAATGGCTCTTTAAGTCATGCTTTCTGTATGGTTGTACTGTGGTCTAAAAAAATTTGTTAATTAAATTATTTTATTTGCATTTTATGCTAAGGTGGCAGTTACTAGTTTAGAAATGCTCATGGGCTATATATGGATTTTGATGCAATGACTGCTGTAGGAGGCACTACTGAGGGTACAGAACCAGGAGTAATTATGTCTAATGTATTTTCTTGGTGTGAGTTCTTCCACGTGCTTGAGTACTTGGATCTGTTCTCTTGAAATTGAATAAGTGTATTTGTTTCTGAAGGTATGGGACCTGCTAGGGAGCTGGGAGCTTGAATTTCCTTGACATGGTCAGCCCTTTTCTTCCTGTCTGACATGATACTACTGTTATGTATGAAGAAGCATTTGTCTTCAGACACTTATATCAGTGTGGAGTGAAGTTTAGTTTCTGCATAATTCATATCCAAGGGAAACAAGTGTACCCTCATCTCTATATGCTTCTTGGCATGCTCAGAGTTTTTGTTTTGCAAGAAATGATAGAGTTATCGCCAGTCTGCAGCTAAGTGTCTTGCTAATTTTAAGCTCTAACTTGGAGGGTGTTCCAAAAAATAGGACCTCTCAAAAAAGAGAGATAACAGATTGAATTGAGTTCTGCAGAGGGAGACTAGTTTGTTAAGAATTCAGACTAACTCCACACGAGTGACCCTTTATTTCATCTCTTCCACCACGACTTCTGTCTTTGAAATCTGTAACTCTTATGAATTACTGTTCCTGAGTGGATCTTAAACTTTTCTCTAGATTATTCTATATTTAGACACATCAGGACATGGGAAATTACCTACCTAGTCTTCAGTAATCAAAGGGGCAGCTGAAGATAAATGACACTCAAATTTAGAAGTCTTTCAAATAAAATCAATTTTTTTTATCTATTAGAAGAAACTGTATCTAATGGCAGAACTTGAATTCATGTCTATGCTGTCTTGCTTAACTTAATTGCAAAGTTATTGACAAGAGTCTCTGATATTGTCCAGTCACCTGGCGCACTGTGGTGCCCATGGAGTGGGCATCTGCTGATAGACTTCAGGAAAGCAGTGAGGGGTGCATGTGCCTACCGTCAGGAAGGAAAGTGCCAAGGGCTGCTGAGCAGTTAATATAGGTAGGTCATAAATCATGGATCTAGCACTCCTAGATCTTTGCTTTATGTCGTATTAAACAGATTGGTCATCTCTACAGTGACACCTTTACCCACATGAGTGTTCCTGTCCCTCCCTCATGCCAAGGTCCTCTCCCCCTGTCCTAGTGCTGTGGTAAGACTTTATTCTAATATTGAAAAAATTGCTTTCACAAAGACTTAACATCAAACAGTAGTACGGAGAACACCTCCCACTTAGAAAAGAGCCATCATCATTAGAGAAGGTGGATGGAGGTCAGGACAGTCTCTCCGAGGGAAATTCATGTGCAGCGTTTTGCTGCTACTGAAGCAGCAGAGTTCTGTAATAAGCAGAGCTCCAGTGATTTGGAACCTCCCACTTTACCTAAGCCCTTATATCTTGTTTTCCTGAGTGTTTTCTTAACCTTCAAAGAGGAATGGATTAACTTTTTAAGTAGCCATGGTGCTGGCAGCTATAAGGACTTGCATTTACCACCCAGAAGAAAGTTGTCAGCAGAGTAAGTTTAGAAGAGGGGATGATTCCCTGCTTAATTATACATTAAAAAATGGTAAGTTTATTCCTGCAGATTATTCGAAACAAATTATTCAGTCACCCTTAGGGAGCACTGTGAAGCCTGTAAAATGGGTAACGCTTGGCCACTTGTGCTGGAATAGAGTCCCTTGTTAGGGTTACGGGTGAGAGAGCTTGAACTGATGATTATCCCATGATGACTGGAAATGGGTGAGGAGCAAAGGGATCAGAGCAGCTCCTAATAATCACAGTCCTATTAAGAGGTATGTGTTACAACTGCAGCGAGTTTCCTGCTCCTGTGCTTATCTTGCATAGATTAACACTGGTTTTCTCTTGACTTGTGTGTGACAATAGAAGCCCCAAAACTCCCCCCAACAAATGTCGTGGGGGAGAGAAGAGTGGGAAAGCTTGGGGCAAAGCTTGGAACCTATCACAATATTGAGGCTCTGAGCAACCTTATCTAGTCAAAGATGTCCCTGCTGATGCAGGGGGGTTGGACTTAAATGACTTTTGCAGGTTACTTCCAACCATAACCATTCTGTGATTCTGTGATATCATTGGTGACCTAATAGTAAATTGTGGTTGTATGTTGTGTACCTTGGGATCTACCTAATGCACTGGCATCTTCTCTGCCTGGAAAATGTGAAAGCTGGTGATACAATGTAGGTGCTTGCAAACCAAGACCAGCCTGGGAATCCTCACAGATGCTTCCAACAGCTTCAGGGCCAACCTGGGGCATCCTATTGCAGGATCTTGTTCAGCTTTGCCAGCTGTGCTCCTGATGCCCCTTTCTGGGGAAATAAAAATTTCCACATTCTGGAGCGAATGTCTCTTTGGCCTCAATGTGTTGCGTCCAGTAACTCAATTTGTGTCATTAAATTCCTGAAATAAGTAATGGGGTTATCAACCTTTGTTTTGCTGAGAAAGTGCAGATTGACTGTCAGCAGCTTTTTGTCAATAGCCTTACAATCTAATGTGCTCTCTGGAGAAAAAAAAATTGACTAAATTCCTTGGGGAAAAACCAGTCTGGATCTGGATGGTGAGTAGATATCTCTAGACCTTGTGGGTTGATGGCACAGGAATTTGAGGATCTGGCTGAGGGTAGTGTGAAGAGGGTACCCTGTTCTTTCTCCTTGCCTGTTAGCCAGTGAGGTGTTTTATGCTGGTTGAGAAATATCTTCAAAATATGCTGCTTTGTTAATGACTTCAGAAGAACGCCTCAGTTGTTTTTGCTACACAGCACTGTCTAATCTAGATTCTTTTTGTCCTTGGCTGGACGTTCTTATAGTAGACAACCCACAGAGATTGCAGTTAAGATGCAAAAGGACAAACAAGCCAAATTTTATGTGCTAAACATTCATCCAGAAGACAAACTTCCCAGGATAATCAGAAAAAGAAGCATCTGTTACTTGGTATTGTTCCTAGCTGAATCTTATGAAGCCAAGTTGAGTCTAGGATGTGCCACTTTCTGCAGGACACGTTATACATCATGCCACATTTCACAAAAAATATGGAATATATAGAAGTAATAGAGAACTTTTGCTCCTGTAATAAAACATTTCTGCCATCTTTAAGTTCAGTTCCTATGAGAAAAAGTATGTAAATCATTCTCCAATAGTAAGTTTGCCATTTAGTTTTATTTGCAAGACAACAACACTGAGTAATCACAGAACATTATTTACAAAATTAAACAGTGCCTGCAATACAAAGCATTAAATGTATCCACACACTCAAAAACCCAAACAAATCAAAGGGAATTCATTTGTTTCAGTCATACAAACTGAATAATAAAATGGAAAAAACTTCAGTTTGAAAGTATTTGGCTTGGAATAATTTGAGATAGGGAGAGAAGGTGGGGTGAGGAGAAGGAAGGCGAAAAACACAGTATTTTAAGTTAAATGGCAGCTTAAATTGCTATAGTTTCTACAGGACAAACAGCATGAGGTTATAGGTG
Organism: Chlamydotis macqueenii; assembly: GCF_036417535.1. Taxonomy (NCBI): domain Eukaryota; kingdom Metazoa; phylum Chordata; class Aves; order Otidiformes; family Otididae; genus Chlamydotis; species Chlamydotis macqueenii. Next base: position 25,083,760 of record NC_141564.1, on the reverse strand, counting down.
TGTGTGTCGGTGAAGTAAATGTATAATAGTGAAGAACTGGGCAAATAAATTCAGTTAAAGTTTTATTTCTTTGAGTTTTAAAAAAGATGCTGTTTGTGACAACTCTAGTAACAAAAACTTAAACGCTGCAAATTCTGGGGCGTGTGCTGATTTACCTGCTTGCATTCAGGCTGCTGACAGGACTCCAGTTTCCCTCCTTGCTCTGTCTGAGTGCTTCTGAACTGCATCTAAAGCCATGACTTTCCACGGACACAACAGGCATAACAGCACATCATCTGCTCTTTGAAGGGTCTAGCTTTGAATTTGCTTTGGGAGGCTGTAAACAGGACAGTCAACTCTTTCCTTATTTCTCTACAACCAAGAGGTGACCAAATCAACCCCACTGAGGAAGGGGGCAGGTGATCTTCACTCATTTATCTTTCCATGAGAGCTGATTACTTCAAGGTCCAAATCCCATAGTGCTTGCACTTGGTCCCAGCTAATCCTCTCCATCATCTTCTAGCCTACATAGCTGGCAGAAAAGCTGTTGATGAAAGAATTTTCTTCTGTGTGAGGTCTGGGATTTGTCTTATATCTTTGATCTTCCTTGGAAGAAGACAAGAAAGATGGCCATGAGGTGTGATCTGCACATCCATAACTGACAACACTTTTGCTTCCCCTCCATTTTGAGGGGAACGGGTAGAGATTGGACAAGTTGGTAAAGCTTTGTTATAAAGTATGCTGTGTTTTCCTTCTGTATCTTGAAGTCAGCTGAACTAGCCTCCACTCTCAAAAGCCAGGGCACTACAGCAGACTGAGGTTTTAGTAAAGTGTACTCTGTGTGGCTGATTTCTTATGCCATCTTCCTCCGAATCAATAAATTTAACTCTTTTGGAGAACTAATTGTGGAATTTTATTTTTATTCAGACTTCGTAAAGAAAGTGTTAGCACTTCTCTGGATGACTGAAACTACGTATATGCAGTAGTCCCCACATGGATTATTTCTTCCAGTTTTCCAGGAGTATTTTTATCTGCTTACATTTAAACAAAAATCCACTGAAGACTGGGGTGTTGTCTGTGTGGGCCAACATCAACCATATCTGCCAGAGGTTGTTAGATAAGGAGTTGTTTTAGAATCTTTCTGTTTGAAAACTTGGTAATTTCTTACAATTTTCAGATGTTCTGATACCTCGCTTCGTTATATATTTTTTTTAATCTTGATGGCGTAGACTAATGTTTTTCTCAATCTGTTTTTACTGACTCTAGACACAAGAGAATTTAAAATGTCACCAGGTCTAGAGCTATCAATATGGAAATTCTGCATAAAAGTAACATAAAGGCAGAATTATTTCTCTTCACTAGTTTGTTATTAGTATCAAAACATTTCAGTAGGACCTGATTAAATAGGACTGAAAAGCATGACAGCTCCTCTTTAGGAAAGACTGTGTGGGTTACAATTTGAGGTTAACAGTAATCACATTTTTCTATTTTCTGATTTTAATAAATGCCTCAGGGCATTGCATCTGGTTAAATCAAGCAGCAGACAAAACGTAATGCACTGGTAACCTCTAAAAGTATGTGCAAAAAGTTTCTTCATAAAATATGTGTGCAGAACCACAGCGCTGTAATGATAATGATCCTCTCTAGGTTATTCTATGACAGATTTAGTATTTTAGGGTCTGTAATCTTTGATATTTTTTTTGAAAGCAGTTCCAAGTATTTTACTTCTGTATTTGTTTATTTTTAATGAACTTGTCATTAGCATATGAAAGTCGTATTAACATATGCTATGCTGAGTACTCACTTTGTGTTTGTTTCTGCTCCTGGTATGTATTTAGCTGAGAAAAATTGTGATAAAGGCCTGTAGATGGCATTCTTGCTCAGCAGTTTAAGTCTGTGGCGGTTACAGAACTAGTCTCAATTTTTTTTTTGTGCTGACATGGAAAGATATATTTTAATTCATGATGCTCCCTTCCCCCATTTATATGTTGCATATGCTGTGTATAATCCGTTTGGGGCGGCTGGCATTTCTGCAGAGTATAAGAATGATAAAAAGTGCATTGAGCTCTCCTGATAACCGTTTAAGTGATTTCTTCTACTGCCTGTGTTTGACACTGACATGATCTGTAGTTAAATATGTGTTCACTGTTAAAGCCTGGAGTCCTCGTCTGGGCATGTAGGCAGAGGTGTATATGGAGGCAGCTCCAGTTCTCTGTTTATTTGGCAGTGATGGTGACACGTACCCAGTTTCCCTCCCTTAAACTCTCAGATGAACAAATTCAGCTCTATGGCTAAAAATCAAGGTCCCTTTGGTCCATAAATTACTTTCTGTATGGTTGGCACTAGCTGTTTGAGTGCATTTTGGGGACTGGGTCTTAATTGTTTAGAATAGTCTATTGATCTCCATTGTTCTGTCCTGCTGTTTGATCTACTCCTGTGCTGCAGCTGCTGCTGCAATTAGCTGTTGTTTCTCAAAACAAAGCAAACTCTGTTACCACAGCAATGCTTTTTCTGCTCCTTATCTAGAAGACCTCTCAGTTGATTGTCTTTGGGGGTAACCATCCCTCCCAGTAGAGTTGAAGTCGCAACCAACCAACCAACCCATCCTTTGCCTGGGAACCATGAAGGTCTATTGGGCCGGTGATTGATTTGCTGCTGGCACAACAGGAGGTGCAGTAGGTAGGGTCTGCTCTCCATGTCCTAGCCTTGCCTCTTCTTGGAGATTACCTTTGCAAGAAGTCTTGGAAAGCAAGACTGGTTTTAGACTACTTGGTTGTCATATAAAACAATTGCAGAGATCTGGGTGGATCAACTTGTGTTGGGTAAACAACAAACCCCACGTGTACAAATACTTCTCAGTACTACTGCAGCAGTAATCCTTAGTAAGAAAGAACAGATAAGAAATGTTCCTTCATTAACTGAAGTCATAGGCAGGGTGTAAAATACTGGTAATGGATACACACAGCAGGATAACATTGGGTTAGAATGAACTACAGTTTTGGTAATTTTATTGGATATGATTGACTTTCTTGTAGTATTTCTTCCATGGCTTCTCTTCAGGAGACTTGTTTTGATTGTCAGACAAAGTGAAAAGCAGTGGCTAGGTGATTATGCAAGGTCACTGTTGTCTTTGCTGAAAGACAAAGCAAGAAAAGCAATAAAAGTAGAGGCAGTTTTACTACATGTGCCGTATCTGTCATTAAGCCATGTGAAAAAACTATCCATAAAGAGGAGAAACAGTGAGGGCCTGCAATATTTCTTTGCAGAGACAAACATACATTATATTGCTGGGTTCTTGATGATAGGGGATATTTAAAATTCCATGCTAGCATCGCTTTCCATTTGTTTATAAAAGCAAAAGGGTCGTATTCATCCTCCCTGCTGCTGCTGCCAGCATTAAATGGCTATGCATCGCGCTGTACGCCACTGCAAACACTTTTTGTGTCATATAAAGCAACTTCAAGCAAAGTAAATTATGGGATCCTTTAAATTTAAAGGACAAAAAGTTTTTTGCCCCAAAAAATCTTGCAACATAGGTGTAAAACAGGAGGAGACTATTGCTCAATAGGCAATAGTCTCAATACATCGGTGACCTAACCACTGTCCAGTTTCCAGAGGGGAGGAGCAAGAGCAGAAACAGAGATATCTGTTCTTAGAGCACAGGGAGATGTTCTGGTGCTCTGAGAATCCAGAGCCCTGTTCACAGCTTAATAACACACTCCTATGAATATAGGGACACTTTGTTTTCTGGTATTAGGGAGTTCTGTGGATGTTTTCATGGCTTTTTTTTCACTGCAGCACCAGGTTTGCACAAGTACGTGGCTTCTGTGCCCTTGTGGTTGGGTGTCAGAAAACAATGGAGCTGGGATGGAGGTGGAGTTTTGCTCTTCTAATCAAATATTGTGATTAACGGAACCCAAGGAAGAGAATAGGACCACATCTTTTCTGAGTGACTTGCATCTTTCCCTCGCGGAAATGGAACAGAAAGGCAGGCCAAGTCATGGATGGTACTACTCCATCATTGGATCTGAGCTGCTGGACTCCCTCAAGTCTTAAGATGTAAGGAGAGGATATGAAAGCAATAAAAAAAACTATACCCAGTTTTGTCTAAAATAGGTCTATCTTTCTAAAGAAATAGGAGATTAAGCTGATGTATTTCCATGTTATTTCAGCCTTTTCTATTTTGTTATCTGTATTCTGGGAATACCAGAGAAATGCAGAAGAGACCATAAGAGGGAATGTTTGACTGGGATATCGGGAAAGGCATGATAATGCAATGCCTTTCTACTATTTATTTTAATGTTGCATCCAAATATGTCACACTAAAGATGGACTCTTGGCCTCTGATAACTGGGTTTGTGCTGGGACATTGCTGTCCTTCTCAAGGTTGTGGGCATGCGTTACCTCTATCTGTGAAGACAAAGGGAAGGAAAACTGTTTAAGTAAAGGAAGGAAGCTTAAGTTTCTTTGCAGTTGTTATTCACATAGCCCTGTCAGTGGTTTATCAGGAGCAAAATATATTCCAAACACATGCTGGAATAAACAGCCCACATGAGTTTCCTCTGATGAATACTCAATAGGGAGCTGTCTGTTGTTTGAGCCAGATGAGTTTACATATTTTATCCTATTTTTTTTTTTTAGCTATTCAAATGCAAAGACCAGGAGTCAGGGACATCATGTGGATTTGTGACATTCAGTGGCAGACACCGAATTAAAAAAACAAAGAATATATTGCTTTCATTCACACAATGACTTCTGCAGCTATTTTTTTCGTCTCTGGCAGATATAATATTCTGATAGTTAATAGTCGTTCAGTAGCAAAAGCCACGTTTAGTGCATATTGAATCCATAAAATGATTTCTGTTGACTTAGTGGCAGCACTGAGACCTTAGTAACTAATCTTAAACTAATCCAATGAGGTTATTAATGCTTTTTAGAATGACAGTTTAATTTTTTTTCCCAGCCATGATTGAATAAAAACTCTTTATGTGGTGAGAAGAACGGAGCTGATAGTCTCTTCAAAATTGTGTTAGATTTTTGAGATGGATGATATGAAAGGGTGAGAGATACCTGTTGTATAACAGAGGGGTAATAAAATAATAAAGACTTGTTTTATGAATATCCTTATGAAACATTAAGGATCTCATTACAACTATAGAAATGAAAACCTACAGCTGTTTAGTATTTGGTGCGGTTGTATGGTTAAACCTCCGTAAACTTCTCTAAAGCCACCCACAGCGGATAGTTGGGTGAACATCGTTGCCATACTACAGCGAGTATATAAAACAGCATCTTGGGGAAAGGCTGCTTATCTAAATAGTGCTCAGAAGCTATGCTTAGCATTGAGGTCGCATGGCAGAAGTCTACTTGAGCAGACACGGCGGTGTCATGGGAAGCCAGGAGAGCATCTTGCATCCAGCAGAGATGCCTTTTGCAAGGGCCCTCTACCCTGAAGACTTCAGAGTTCTCGTTTTGATGAGAAAAAGCTCTGGTAGCCTGATACTCTTGTGGCTGAGTCATTTGGGGAGAAAGACAGCTTTTCAGGCAGCCTGTAGCAGTCTTGTGGGATTTATAGGATCTGCATATAGGAATGAGGGAGGCTACAGAACACTGCTATAGGGGCATGTGGTCAAGAAATCCATTAAGAAGGTAAGTCTCTGTTGTGCTAAATAAATAATGTGCATGTGAAATGCTATCTCTGCAGATCTGGATTTTGTACAGCTCAGGACAATTCCTCTGGGAGCCACTTCTGTATTTCAGAAAGGTATGACCCACCGAAAGCTTCTTCCTGGTACTGTTAACATGGGTGTAGCGCCTTGCGGGAATACTTACTAATCTGGCGTTTACGCTGTGTAAACAGTGCATACTGCATGTACACAGAAAAGCATTCCTCATATTTGTGACATTTTATGAAACTCAGTTTGTATAATTACTCTGGGCTGTATGGTAGCTTTTGAGATTGATGCTAAGAAATATAAGACAATTTGCTAACCTAGTGTGGCATTTCAGATATTAATGGGACATTTTAATGGAAGTCCCTGGTAAAAAATGAGGGCTTTATTAAATTAAGTCTAAATAAAACATGAGCTAGAAGCAGTGTGTGAAACTTCTGGAAAAATAACTGCAAGCAGCTGCCCAGCCAACGCATTTCAGGGTAGCTGTACCAGTACCAAATTGTAGACTTATGCCCCTGGCATGGTGGGAAGACAGTGTTGTAGATAATGAAACACCATCAAGGAAGAAAAAAAGATTCTGAATTTAAGTAAGTTTGAGTACCAAGCCTCATTTATTATCTTTATTGTATCTGAAAAGAGAAGGAGAGAATTTTGGTCAAAGCTTACAGTAATCATTTAAGATGATAGGTGTATAAAAATATTAGAGCACTAGGCTCAGAAGAGCAAAATAGGAGAAGAAATTTCATTGTGTTTTGGATTGTTTTTTGGCTTTTAAATGTTATTGAGGTAAGCAAGGGTTTTGTCAGTCTCTTCAGCTGAAAAGTATGGGGCTATCCAGCTGTGCAACAGAGCACTCCTGATGTTTAAAGGAGTAATTCTGATTAACGATCATTTTAGGTGTGCTGGTTTTACATAGTCGCTTGGATAGTGTTAGGCATAGACAACAGTTGGTGTAAAGCACATGTGCCTGATAGTAAAGCAGAACCTGTATGGCTCCAGTGTGCTGGAGCTGTCTTTCTCCCCAGATGACTAAGTCCCAAGTCAACGATGAGCAAGACCGGCTCATCGTTATATAAAGGCTTCCCCCGTAATCTTGTCAAGGTCAGTGTCAGTATGGCTTATTGGCAGTGTAAGTACTGGACATGGAAGTTAAAGATGCATGAAGGCAGCCTTAGCCCTCGAGCTCAGTTCAGTGTAATTCCAGTGTTGTATTCTTACTTCCTACAACAGAGGCTGATGGAGTGTAACGCTGCCTGAAATACTTGCTGTTACTAAGGGCTTAGAAAGTATTTCCACCTGTAAGTATGACAGATTATGTTAAATAAGCCTATAAAGAAGCTTCCAAGGTTAAGCAGGTTTTTAAAATGTGCTCAGGTAATGAACTCTTTCCCACTGCACTGATTTGAAGGGAACCTTGCTTTTGTGGATATGAGGGGCTGCAACTTATTGCAGTCTGGTCTTATATTTACAATGACGTAACTAAACTTCACTCTAACAGCACTTGAAATAACAATGTATTTTCTAAAATTTTGGTGTCCATCTTTCTGTTGAGGGAGATGTTAGCAACCAAGAACAATATCAGTCTGTGAAGCAAGGTCAAGAGCCTTGGAGCCCCCATGGAGGACAGACCTTCAGGGATGTTCACTGGTGTTTCCTGATCTCAGCAGGTTTAAGCACGGGGTAGTCTGGGCAGAGGCTTTTTAGCTGGTGGAGAACCCAAGAGAGAACTTTTATAGTAGACTGTAATTTGTTTAAAATTTTGCTGAAAAATTTCCATAAATACAACATTTTTCTGCCCCTACATTTCATAATAAGCTGTTACATGTTGGCATGTCAACATGAGGACAATACAATGAAGAAAGAATTTACAAGGCTTATGAAGGTCTGGTGGAGATGGACCTCACTATCCTGAGGTAAGATGTACGCCATGCTGATGGATAAACAAAGATGGACCTTGTGAAATCATGGCTGCATGCTCAGATGATGTTTGGTACTAGATGGGCAGGACACAGGACTTATGTGCTCCTCTGAGAACTGAAAAGCTCGTGACTTGCCCATGTGTCTGTCTTTCCTCTGCTCTGTTGCTGAAGATTTTAAAGAAACCTCTAGTGACAATCATGTTTGGAGGTTAAGTTTACTTGATTCTTCTTTTGGCAAAGGGAAGATCAGGCAGTGGCCTGAGGTCCCTTCTGTCCCTTCTTACTGGCCTGATTTTGAAATGAAGATGCTTAGACTTGCAGAGGCAGCTGGTGTCTCTTTTGGTGGGGAGCATGTGTGTGTCAACTGGTGTAACTCTACAAAGCCATGCAGACAGCTTAGGCATAGGTTGGATGTTTGCTAGAGGGAGTACTGTTATTACAGAAAACAGAGGCATTTTCACAGAATTTGCTTCCTACTTGCAGAAATACAAGGAGTGAGGAAGCTGCAGAAAAGACCTTTCTCCAAGACAGTACAGTTATTCTGAAGGGCATTTCTACAGTTATTCCAAAGGTACATTTCTGAGCTGGCAAGTAGTAGTATTTTCAGTCTTAAAAATAATCAAATACACTTTTATAACATAAATGTTACTAAAGGTACAACAAAAGCTGGAAAGACCTGCTAAAAGGGCAACCTTCTCTATTTTTGTGGACATGGTAAAGGATTACTGGATGCAGGATCTGCTGAACAAGAAAAACTCATTGACTTCTTTAGGCTTTTGTGATTAACATCCTGACATTCTTGAAATTTGTGGGCTCCATGCTGGGTAATTTGTCTCAAGGAGAAACTTTCAGGCCTGTTCTTCCTTATCACTTCAATTTGGCACGTTTTGCTAGTACTTAGCAGTATTGGATACTACAGGAAATCACTTTGTAATATATAATCCTACATAATTCTTGAATATATATGAAGCTTGAATTCTCTTCTCACATAAGACTGGGATTAGTTTACAATCCGTGACAGAACTGGTAGAAAGAAATTTACCTCTGCAGCCCTGTGCCAAAGCGATGCGCCTGCGCTTTCTGTTGGCTCTATCTGTTCTCCATTGGTTCTCTTGAACCTCACATCTTATTTCTGTAGCATTTCACACATCCTTAGGCCCAGTTCTGCGCTAAGATTTTCAATTTGCTGATGGGCCAACACCTCCTGTGTATGTCACTGCGCAGCCCCAAATGAACATGCGGTGAACTCTCCGCTGCTCTTCTAGTTGTGCTGTCCCCTGCATGGTCATGGCCAGGAATGACTTCTTGCAGCTTGAGGATGTCTGAGCCTGCAAGACCAGTTGTCTGTAACACCAGACCGTACTCTCTTATTGAGGTAGTTCTGCTACTTTTTTTCCTAAAAGAAAACTACATTTTTGTTAATGCAGATAAATACAAATAAATTATACATTAAAAAGACTAATGTGTAAACCAAGCTGTGAAGATTTGTTATTCTGGTGATGCATGTTCAACTTAGTTCTGTTTTTCTTATCTTTAATAGAAGAGCTATTTTGTATTCTCCGAATTGTTTCGATGACTGTTGACTCTTGGCAATTATGAGGCCGCAGCAAACAAAACGAGCTAGTGTGCATAGGAGTATTTTAAATATATTATTCTCTTTCAGATGGCACTTGATGGCTACCCATTGCCACAGTGTATAATGGCATCCTGTGACATATGTCAACCCTACGTGACAAGCAGCATGAGGAATAAATTTGAAATGTAGAGGAAATAAATGTGAGAATCAGTGGCTTCTGCTGGCTGCAGTGAACTGTGCAGGCCTCTGTGCTTGACAATTTCATGTTTTATGCAAAAGAAGAAACTCTTTTGGAATGTGTCAGGGAGTCTGTGCTCAAAACCAGTTAGAGAGTGAAAGAAAATAATGGTCATGTCGAAAGCAGATCAGTGATCGCACCTTGTATGTCTGCAGGTAGATTGAGTAGCAGCTCACAAGTCCATCAGCTTAAGTTTGCATCTTAAAGACTCAAATCCAGTGATTTAGGGAAAGAAACATACTTTAATGTAGTTATGGAGGAATTATGTTATTTTCTCTTTAAGGGCATTTAAAGGTTGTGATACTGTTGTGTTAGCAGTAGGAGAAAGGGAATTTTTTTTTGAACCTTAAGAAAACACAATGAAACCCACGTTTATTAGTTGGCTTTGTCCTGCAGGGTAATTTATGTCACTTCAGCTATTGCAGACCACTTTGGTCCTAATGAGAAGCTCTGACTGTGCTTATGTATCTTCTTTTAAAAAAGACATTTCTGTTAGCTTGCATTTCAATTCTTTATACGAAGATGTAGAACGTGATATTATTTCCAAGGTGGCTAATTTTGGAAAGCTAGCCCTAATTTTAATTGCAAATAACTGGGTACTATCTTGCTGACAGACTTTATTGCTTTGAAATGGCTGATGATACCTACAAATCAGTGAGTTAAATGCCTATAATATACTGTTGCATTTATTGAGCACTGGAGGCCAAAGTTTTTTTTTGCTTTTTTTTTTCTCTTTAAAAATGTAAGTCTGGCACACAGTAGGCTAGGTTAGCTTGATTACCTTGTATCATCTGTCTTTGTCTACAAACATAAGCTTTGAAAACTGAATAATCCGTGAAGTCAAAAGAGTGGTGAGAAGATAAAAGTTCATGTGGAGTCCACGTTCTTGACCTTTGTTTTTTGGCCCTTTGAGTTCTTCTCTCTTACTGTCAAAGGTAAGTGTAAAATAATCTTAAATTGGAGTTAAATTAATCTTGAAATTTCTACAGATTTTTTTTTTAAAAAGGATAAAACTAAAATCTCCATGAATTTGAGACAGTTACTGACCCTATGTAAAGAAAAAAATATAGTCTTATGATACAAAGGAGTTACGAGAACTGTTATTGAATCAAGGGTAAAAAAAAGTCCTATTGTTTAAATGTGCAGTTTATTAAAAAAAATTGCCTCATCTGAGGTACATGAGTCAGTAGTTAATGCGAAGAGGCCAAAATATCTGCCCATTATTTTCCATTTTTTTTACTGATGAGTTCAATAATATGAAACTGTAATAGCAGATAATGGATACTCTCTTTAATGCCTAATACCTTTTGCCTGTATTGCCTAATTTCTTGGACATTTTCGAAGTCACTACTGATGTTCTTAACATCAGTAAATGTAAGTCATTCAGAAATGATTCCTGAAAGCAGAATGTGTTTTCTCAGAGGAAGGAGAGAAGATGAAGGGCCCAAAGCCTTGGTGTTACAGTGCTCAGCTGAGATGTGGGAGGCCCTCAAATTCCTGCTCCAATTTGAAATGACTTAATGGTGTTGGTCTTTCTGGTCAACAGGACATCCAACCCCTCATGACAAGGGAAATCCCTCCAGCAGAAGTGACTGACCAACATTTACAGCTTGATATTAGCTACTGACTTAATTAGAGGAGGAAAAGATATTTGTTTCCCATTGGAAAGGGAGCGAACATGAAGTTTTCCAGTGTGCAAGGAGCGTGGTGATATTGCCTATTCTTTTCCTGTTACCCATCTTGTAAAACCATGATGAAAACAGCTTATGTGGCTCGGGCGCTCTAACCCTGCTGTGACAATGCAATTTAAAACCTCTCCTGTTTGTGTGGCTACCAAGCAGGGATGTAAATGTTGATTCAATTATTCCAAACGCCATGACTCCAAGAGGATTTGAATCACTCCAGAGTGCAATTCTTGGAAACCAGATCAGATGTAGCTTGACCCCATTTCTTTACTTGCTAATTTTAGGTACCATAAATTTAGCTCTTCTGCCAAGGTGAAAACTTGCAGTGATGTTGAATATGTAGCATGACACTGAGTAAGGATCCACGATTCACTTCAGCAGCAAAAGCCCAGTGTGACATTAAATAAATGAAGTTCAGAAAATGAAACACAAGTTATGGACATCTCTGCTCAGCTGCTTAAGCACACTTTTCAAAACAAACTGTGTATCTTAAAAAAAAAACAACAACAAAAAAAACCAAACCAAAAAAAAACCCCCAAAAAAACCCCCCAAACAAGATGGTCCTGAATGCAGGGTCATGGCTGCTGTACAAATTAATGGTCTGTGCGGAATGCACAGTATTCAGCAATAAACCATGTGGTCAACACCAGTTTTTTTTTTCTTCTGGACAGCTGCAAGCACTGCCAGTTTTTTTTTGGGTAACTTCAGTGCTTGTCAAATGTGCTGGACTGACGGCATAGAAGGAATTATGTCTCTGTGCTCCTGCAGAGCAAGGAATGAGTAGATGACGGTAGGATGGACTGTGGGCACAGCAGGACTTGTCTCTGGTCCCTCCACATCCTCCTCCTCTGTGCAGTCCTCCAGTTCTTCATCATCCTCAAGTTTGTTTGCAAGCGGAGATGTCGACACCTGACTGCTAAGGAATGGAGTGGACACTGCCAGCTCACCTGAGTTGGTGTAACATGCTAAAATGTTGCAACGAGATACACTGGAGATATATCTAGGTTCTAATCTGTTAACACAGATTTAATTCTAAAATCTGTGCAAAATACGAGCATGAAGTATTTTCTTATGCGTGAATATTTTTGCTCGGAAAGTTTTTAGTCATTTGCTCAGGAATTAGCCCTACCTTGTATGCAAACGAGTCCTGTTCTTGCTAGAAAACAAACAAAAAATCTTGCTTGAAGGATTTTGTAATGAAAACAGTCTCATTTTAGAAAAAGATGAGAGCCTTATATTAGAGTGGCTTTTTGTTTTGCGACTAATATTTCATATATTTTTAAACAGCTTTGATACCTGGCCAATAACTAACCTACCTAGCTGAATAGAACTAAGTAGTTGAAAGATTTGAATCAAAAACTGCCAGTGGCAGTAGGGGGATGTTTTTTTTTCTGGTGGAATAATATTTTATTTAGATTTTGAATTTTTTTACTTCGAAATGAAGTAATAAAACCTTAAATGTTTTCTTCTGCATCCCAGTTTCTCCTGTGCTCCTGTTCTGACTGATGTAGCCAAGACATCACGCTTTGAATAATGCATTAATTTCTCTGCAAGACATGGAAGTCTGGAGACTAATTTTTGTAAGTATTGTGCTTCTAGTTACTTTAAACAGAAGCGTTTTGTTTTGACTGGATGCCAAATGGCAGCCTCAGATGTTCATGGGCAATGCAGAATTTAACCAGTGGAAAAGGTAGACTGGTGCAGAGATTGTCCTTACTGGAATATATGGTTTCTGCTTTCTATTGCTCCAGTATCTAACTGGTTCAGAGTGGTCGTACCTTGTTCAGACTGGTAAAATGCTGTGTGAGCAGTGAAATATAGGAAAATGCTGCACTGATAACAAATCTGTTCTTGACTCTTTCTTTGTTATAAATTCAATGAAATTGTTACTTAAATGGACCTAAATAGCACAGGCAAAGGGGAAGAACTTAAAAAAAAATATATAAAAATATTCTTTCAGCTTTTATGATGCTTTTATCTAATTCTGATAGCTGAAGTGGCACAGCTTCCTTAAAATGAGATATTGTCTGTGCTTAAGGGAAAGGTAAGTTGATGTCCCTCAAAGCCTCTCTCAGAAGAGTCCCAGGCTCCTGAGCCAGAATAAATTCCAGCTTAAGGCTTTATTAGAAAAAAACAAAGGGTTTTGGGTAAGGGTTAAGTATTTTGTCTCTTGGATGAAATATCCATCTGATAAATCCTCAAAAACTGAAGATGAGAGGTACTGGGCAAATTAACAAATGACACTGCCGGCTATAATTTTAGCGATGTCACTGTTTTGACAGAGTCATTTTCTTTCACCCACTGTGATTGATAAGTGTATCTGTCTGGGATTAGAGAGAGTTGCTGGAAAGGGAGTGCTTGAAGGTCAAATTGCTCTGAGGAGAAGTTATATTCTCCTGCTGGCTTTGCTTGGTAGGGTCAAGGCTTTTTTTCCTGGCTTCTATTAAATGTAGAAAGCAATTAAGATTGATTCATGCCACGAGCTACATGACTTCTTTTTGGTTTTGGTTGCCTTTAACTGTTCTAGCAGGAGAAATAAAACCCAACAAACGTACCCCTGCCCAACCCTGTTGTTTGGTCTATGTTGCTGAAGAAAAGCTTCCAACACACTGGGCAACTCTTTACTTCTCTGGAAGGGATGATGTTTTATGTCTCTTAATCTTTATCTTGAAAAATGGCAAATTATTCAAAACTGCCTCAGCATGTGAGAAAGCTGCAGAAATATTGCTTAAAGAGGACCACGTATTTATGTCACCGGCATTTGGGTCTGGGGAAAGCCATGAGTTATTTCACTGACACAGCAAGATCTCAGGAAGATGTAGCTATTTGCTGTTGGCATGACAGCTACTTCTTTGCACGTATAAGTTGTGCAAAATAAATGATTACAAGCAGAAAAGTAGGCCAAAACTCTGAAAGAGTCAACTAAAGCTGTGTTTCTTCTTCTCTGTCCAACGTGGGACATCATTTTATGCAGAGGGCCAGTAGAAGGCACTTTGGTATTTTTGGATGGAAGATTAGAGACAATGGTCCTGGCTGGAGCTGGGATGATGTGAAATGGTCCATTCCCATCGCTGTGGAAGCCAAAAGCTAAAATTTCTTGGCCCTAGGCAGGGATAGGATCTATCTGCAGCATTTTCCATGGATGTTTTTCAGAGCCCCCTCCTCCATATGTCAGCTTTTGTAAGCACCAAAGTTTGCTCGTGGAATCTGTGGTGTAAAATGGGTGTTGAGAAGTCTGTCTGTGGTGACACACACATGTACCTTACGGAACTATGTACAAAACAAACCTTTATTTCCTTAAAGAAAGCGTGTTGCTCAAAACCCTTTTGAAAACCTGGTCATTAAGATTCACAACAGGAGATAGGGAGTGCTGGGCACTTGTGAAAACCAGCCCTAAGTTTCTGACAAATTTTTAATTAAGAGACATGAAAGAGAAAGTACAAACTCCTTGATGGTTGGTCTGTTGTAGATTTAAATACCTTGATTGTAGGGACTCAGATTTGTTTTGTTTTAGCATTTTGTGCACTTCTGCGTTTTGGGAGGTGCCTGATTTCCTTGGGGCTATGTTGGGGCCACGTTTTTCTACTCTCAGCTGACTTTAGGCCCTTCTCCTGGAAATAGCAGTTCTAGTTGAGGTACTAGTGTCAAAAAGTCTTTTCCAATTATCTTGCCTTTCAATGGGAGAAGATGGAGGATGTGATAAAAGCTTTTGTTTGCATGGATTGAACAGTACCTGCAACCACTTCTTTTGCCAGCAGCGAGAGCGAGAAGTCTGTATTGAAAAGTTTTCCTCTTTCTTTCTTCAGAACGACTAATATTTTGAAGGTGCGGCTCTGTAGTGGGAGATAGCGTCTGGAGGCTGTTTGCACGGTATGGTGTGATGCTGCTGAGAGCGATGTAGGACGTTTGCTTGATGTCGGTGCTTGGAGCTACCCCGTATTTCTAGTTGGCTCACTGATCCTCGCTGGTCATGGGCTGACGCTATTATAGCTTGGCGAGATACCGCGGTGTAATTTGAAAAAGATGGAAAGTGTTAAGAGCACAATGGGATGCACACTCTGAAAAGCTGGATGGGAAAGCTGAGACTTTGAAGTGCAAAGAGGGTGAAATCTTCCCTGCGTAGAGAACTTGAACGAGTCGTGTGTACCATGTAAATTCCTGTTAAAGCATCAAAGTAAGGCTTAAGTTGAGCTTAAGTGAATGGGTCTCATGCAAGCATTCTGCCTGCGGATAAACTTCACCCTGGCTGCTTATTTTCTGAAAATAAGCTCTTTAGTGGAAACTGGAAAACACAATGCTAAGTCAGACTGTAAACAGGTATCTGTTACCCAGGTGTACAAATGGGGACCCAAATCTGTCTCTTAGCCTATCAGCAGGGATGTTGTCACCTCGGAGAGGGCTGAGCTGTTCTGCCAACAGTTCTCTCTTCAAATGGTGGAAGATCTAAGGAGATAGTGTGGGGGGATAAAAGGGGAGGGAGGAGATGCAGTGGGGGAAGGAGAGGATGAAGAACAGTAAGGCTGGGAGCAGGTAGAAAGGAGCAGTACTGGGCTCTGGCATGGATCCTACCTGAGACGGCACTGATTGACCTGATGAAGTGGGGGGGGATCAAGAGGTTGCTGATGGTCTAGGAGGGGGGATGTTCATGAATTTTAGTGAGGTCAGGGCTGCAGCAGGAGGGGGAATATCCTGAAATTATGGAGTGTAGCTGCTTCACAGATGTACCACCTGCTTGTCAAAGCCCAACAACCTGCCCATAGAAAAGAGGGGGAGAAACACTTCCACCTCTCTGCCAAAAAAACGAACCTCAAAGAACGAGACAGGCACAAAGCTGCAATGAGGATCTCTGTTGGCTATGGTTTCTAAAAAGTCAATTTTTGGCTGCAACGTCTCAATAAAACCTTTGAAAGTGGAGTTTTCTCCCCTCTCCAGAGCAAAAAGGTGTTTTGTTTTTTTTTTTTTTTTAACAGATGCATGTATTCATTTATTTAAAAGGACCAAAAACCTTATCTTGGCCTCAGAAACAGCTTGCTGGTTTCCCACCACACAGGAAGATGCAGCCCCCTCCTACTTTGCAGCATTTCTGGGGCCTGCTGCAAGAAATGAGCATCCTTGGCTCAGGGCTGCTGCCTTTATCAGCTGCAGGCTCCTGTACCGCGGCACGAGGGAGGCTGTGCAGTACAAGGCACTGGCGGCGGGTGTCATCCCATGACCGTGGGATAGCGACGGTGCGCTACATGTTTCTATTCAAGCATTTAATACATTATTCTGTAGTTTTTGTCTTGGAAGTAATGAAGCCTGACAGCTTTGGCTTGCGCATGATAACAATCCCACACTGGTATCTTTTGAATCCTTCATTGCCAAATTCATAAAGGAAGAATGACTTTTCCAAAATGACAGTAAACATGCTTCGTTTTAGAAGACATTGTGGTTAACAGCCTGAAACAGCAAAGTGTTTTTTTGAGCTATAGCTAAACTAATTTGAGCTATATTACAAGTGCTGATCTAGAAGCTGAGCTGCTTTTTGTAACAGAGCAGGAAAATACACATGGCCTAACTCAGTTTTTATCAGGGGGTGTGTGGGGGATGTTTGCAGTGCATCCAGATCCTGCGAAGTACGGGGATGACAGTGCCGTGGTCCTGTGCTGTGCTGCCGCTCTCATGCGCGGATCAGCTGCAGGCTCAGGTGGAGGACGGGAACTGAGGGTGAGCGGGTGTTCATGCTAACAATGTGGTTTAAGCCTTTTAATGGAGTGCTTTGTCATAGAGAAACCTTTGAAAGATAATGTTTGAAAGAAATCTGCATACAATTGACTGAAGCCTGTGAGCATCCAGGCGCTCTGGAGATCATTGCAGTGATTTTGGTGCAGTGGGCTTGAGATGGACTTAAAGCAATAAAAAGTAATTTGAGTTCTTGCTTACTGTAGGATAAGCATGGCTTAATTTGGCTGTTGTTGAATGAGTTATGCTGAGAATACCTTGGTGTAATTGTTGCCTCCTAAGACTATTGCCTGTTGCTATGCATTTATTTTGTTTAATGATATTATATGCTTGTAACTTTCAAGTGTAAATAAGAGGCTAAGGGGCAGAAAGGCGATGGAGCAGACCCCAGTGATGGCCGTGTCTAGGCTGGAGAGGTTGGGTCCTTGTTTTAATTTAAGTGAATTGATTGCTCATTAACCTCAGTTAGCTAATGTAAGTGCTTGGCTAGCTAATCTACAGATGCTTGTTCCAGAGCACAACGCAGTGGAACTGGATTACAGAGAGGATAAAGCAGGACGAGGTAGGAAGGGAGAAGTAGGGAGGGACTTGGAACGCCATTGAGTAAATGCTTAAGTGCTCAACCAAACCATATAAAGGCATACTGGGCAAACTGGGAAATGTTCCCCGATTTTGGGCTGCAGTATCCAGAGCTTTTAAGCCAAAAGGTGAACTACCTTCTGATGGAGGTAGCATAAGCCACTTTGACTGGAAGTTCTTCTCTAGAGACAAGGTCTTCAGCCCCTTGTGGGTCTGAGTGTGTCCCTCATGATCACCTGCTCCAGGGGCTGGGGTAGTGGCCGGTCTCTTTCCTCTACTATGGTGCTTGGAGAGCAGCAGGAGGCAGTGCTGGCATCCCTGTGCACGCAGTGATTGATGACAAACCTGCTGACCTTTGCTTAGACCATGGAAATGAGACGGGGGGGGAAAATAGAGACATGCAGGTTGTGCAGCTCTGTGCCGCCTGCACCTTATCTCCATCACAGCTGGCTCAGGCAGCCTTGTACAGCTGCAAATCCCAACCTGGCCTCACGAGATACTTGGACATATTTACCAAACCCATCGGCGTTGCATCACTTGTGATGTCAGCTGGAAGTTAAAACACGGTCCACAGAGATCGTCTCTCTGTTGGCAGCTCGGAGTGGAGAGGCTTGTGCTGCCAGAGCCTCTGCTCTGCAGATTGACAAAACCACCGCTGAAGTTTTGTGTCTGGCACTTCTCATGAATTCATTTTGCTTTCAAGGGTGTGAGAAAGCAACAAAAGGTCAGGGGAGACAATGACATTTTTAAACTGAAAATGTAATTGCAATTTTCCTCAGAGGCTTGTAAATATGCTCCTAACTATAAATAGGCCATTTCCATCACTTTAAAAAGAATCTTAATTCATTTATCAGTGATCACAGTAAGTGCAGCTTCATAACTTTGTACTCAACGCTGTCTCCTTGAGGTGCAGTGCTCATAACTTGGCAGGAGCACATCTCACCTGTCAAATGGGAGAGGGGGAAGGAAAAGTATGTTTTCACCCAAAGTTCATTTTGCCCTACAATTTAGTAACCGCTAACAAGCATTTTAATATGCATGAGTTTCCCCAGGAAAGATATTCCCTTTGTATGTGCAGCATGCACTTTTTTTTTGTCTATTGACACAGCAGCTGTAAAGATTGTTGGCATTCAAAGGATGCACTGGGGCCATCTGAGAAGGACTGGGTACCAGACAGGAACTGCATGGATGAGGGAGAGCAGAAGATGCTTTTAAGAATATCCTGGGGAATGCGTGTGAGCCAAGGACTTTGGTTTGGAGTTCAGACTGGATGCTGCTTTCTCTGTCCCTTGGTCTTGGCTCCTGGGATCTGTTTTCTCAGGGCTTTGTTGTGGCTCTCTGGCTGACTGCGGTGTGGGGAAGGTGGCGCGTTGCTGGTGCTGTTCACAAGGGATTATGGAAAGATTCTGTGCCTTGAAATAGGGTGAGGTTTGTGAGATGTCTTTGGTTGTGCTTAATACCTTCTGAAATTGCCACATTTGTGCTGCAATGCTGTTCAAGACAAACAGAGATACCATGGAAACTATTGGCAAAGGGAAAAAAAATACACTGTTTGTGCCCTTTTGTTGTTAGATCTCCATCTAGTACCTTTAAGCATCTTTCCCTTTGAAAACCTGCACTATTAAAAAAAAATTGCTAATTATTTTGCTTGTGAATCTCTGGTTTGTATTAAATACGAAAGCAGTTGTGAATATATCAAGCTAGAGGTGAAGTATTTGTAAAAATATAAAATGGTATGTTATAAAGAGTGCAGCAAAACAATACTTGATGAATTACAGCTATAACCATAAAACTATCAATTGGTTAAGAGTCTCTTAGTCTTATGATTAATAGTTCACTCAAAGTCTTAATGGAAAGACTGCAAAATTAATCTTGAGAAAATATTTAATGCTATAAGTGAGTTTTTGAAAAACTACTGGTAGAATAGCTTTGAAAATGTTTACATGTTAGAGGCTGGGGTAGGTTGGATGTCTTGAGCAGAAGTGCGTAGGTATTTTGGCAGTTAGGTACAGAGCCATAGGACAACTTGTATTCTGAAGCGCAAAGTGAATTAAGGCAATTCATTCTGTGAGGGAACAGAGATTTTATAGCTACTTAGGTGCAAGGTGCTAGAAATCCAAGATGCACCCATCGGAGTCCAACTTGTGTTTGGCTCCTGCCTGCTATTCCGTATTCACATGCTGTCCCTTTTTTACCAAGTACCCAGTTCAACTCCCATTAAAAGGAAGCTGGATGAGTCATAACATCCTTAATTCCTTAATGCAATAATATTGTTCTTGTCCCATGTGCTCTCAACCCATTTTTCTCAGCCCCCGCTCCTTGTGGACGGACAGTCGTGATGGTGTCTGCACTAACAGCCTGTCCCTTGGTGCTCTGCTTGAGTGATGGGTCTGTAACTATCTCAGGAGAGGTTAACGAAATGTCCACAGTCTCTCTATTCACTTACGTCATGGTATCCTCATGTACGCTAAAAGTAACAACCTGAAATCTAGTTGCTGCTTGTAAAGGAGATCAAGTTCCCCCAGATGAGATGTACTTTCAGGGTGATAAGTGTTTCTACCTATGCCTATGCCATGAAGGGACTCTGTCCTGAACCTTAATCCTTTTGTTTTCAGAGGTTGATATTGGTCTCTTTTCTTACAAGACTAAAAGAAAGCAGAACGTACTGTTTTTGCCCTTCTTGATGACTGTTCCTTGGATTTTTAGCAAGGTTCTTTAAACTTATTAGCTCATTTCCATATTTTAGAAGGCAGGTAATGCAAAACTTAAGACCGTAGCAACAAATGCTGTTCTCAAGTAGGTTAAAAATCCTCTTGAGGGAAGCATCTCCCAGTTCCAGATGGCTCCTGCATTTACTGTCATTACAGTGTCATTTGCTGCAGAAGAAAGTTTCCTCTGGTGGAATAAAACCCCACAACCTGACACTGGGACAGATGCCTGGTGCTCTATGCCCAGTATGACTGTTGTGTATTTTTACGCTGGACAAAAGGCTCTGTGGTCTCCCATGGACAAGAAATGATCGACAGGTCCGCTGAGACCTTGTGCTGCCTGAGTAACCTGTGGAGACAGCATGCAAATGCATATATGTGGTAATGTCATTCAGAAATATCTTAAGACAGGTAATATCTCTTAAAAAAAAAATAGAAGAAACCAAGTCACAGCCATCCTCCTCTATTCAGAAGCCACCTGAAAACAAAAGTAATGACAATGCATGAAGTTCCCTGAAGAAAGAAATAGTTTGGTATTTAAAATCTAATGTGTGCCTTAATTAGAGTGGTGTCTTTTGTAAGGGAAGGGAAAATAAACGGTGCGCAGCCTGACAAGGTACATGTCACCTCTGAGCCTGGTGCAATTTAAAATGTCAAGTTATAAACAACAGGAAAGAAAACTGGACATAACAAATGTAAGGAGATGGCGGTCATGGCAGCGATGCTGCAGTGCAGTTCTCTGCTTTCCCTCCTGACTGTGCCCGCTGGTGCCCTGCTTCCTCTGCACAACCACATCTGCACACATCAGGCTCAGCCTGATGTGCAGCTGGGTAATGGAGCTGAGACAGAAATGGGCTTCTCTCGAGCTGTTATTTGAAATAAAGCTGCTTTTACCCTTTCAAAGTCAAACTCTGAACTTGAAGAGGGAAATACGTGTGTACTCATTCCTGTTTAGTGATTGGAGGGTGGAGGACCTGCAGTGGTACTGAGTGAGGGATGCTTGGTTGGCCAAGCCTTGCTCTCAGCGTGGGGCCCAGAAAGCATCCTGTGTTTTCCCCTGACAATAAGAGGTCTTTTTATTTTTTCTGATTTTCAGTCTCTTCCATGTACACTGTAGGTATGGGCTATGTGGCAATTTTGATCATGGAATGTGAGTAAGGTTTTTTAAATATGTAAAATTTCTGAATTCACTTTATTTTATAATTATGTCACCTTCTTTTATATGCTACTGCCTCTATGAGGTTGTTAATTCATTTCACTTCTGAAGGCTTTGCCACATCTTCATTTGTACGCTATAATTCTGTTCAGCACTATAATGTCACCTCTACGATAATCCATTTATAACCTTGGAAGAAACATCTCGAAGGTTGGATGTCTTCTTCCAGTGAGTGCAATGTGCAAGTCCTTAAATTGAAGGTCTTTTAGGTTTTGAAATGACACTAGAGGATCCAGTATTCTCACAGTTTTGATATATTTGGTGCAAAGCTGTGCCTCCTTATTTTGCTGAATCTCCTCAACATGAAAACAAAGAGGGTCCATGCGCTTCTGCCCGCTGAGGTGATGAACAAAGAACGTTGCTATGGAAATTTGGGACAATAATAACTGTCTTGTGGCTTTGCAAAAAGCCACAAAATGTTGTGAGCGCTATGGAGGTCTAAGACGACTTTTTGGTCTCAGTGATGGCTTGGTTTAGAGTCAAAGGGATCCGCAATTTCAGACTGTTGAAGGTGTTGCCACACTGGGTGTTTCAGTGAGCAACTGAAGCGCTGTTAAATGTGGAACTGAAGAATTGAGTGTCTACAGAAAAGGTGAAGGGGAGGCAGCCTAGGAAGGACAGCAAATCAGCAGGAACTGCTGAAGAGTGGGGGTAAACTCATCTGCCCAAAAAGTTATGTATATGCTGTTGTTTTTTAAAAACTTAACTTATAAATATGCAAATTCTGCTATATTATTTGAGAAGGCTATGTTTACAAGTTGATTTGTATACCTGTCTCTTGCATGTCATTTCAGCTTTTGAAGTCTGAGGGTTAAGCTACTGCACCTACACGATGAATTTCAAAACTTTAATGCATTTCAGGGTAAGCTGGACAAGGATAGGTCTCAGTTTCTTGTGTTTATGGCAGTTGGTGTTGGACATTTTAGCTAATAATTCATCCAAAGCACAACGATATCTTAGATCAGGCAGTGCTGTGCTGAATGTCAGCATTAAGCGGTGCCCACAATTTTTTAATAGCTTGAACATCATCCATTTTTACCCCTACGCTGTTGATAAACTCCTTTAACTTGATCCATCAGAGTTTATGAACCCATTTTTTATCTCTTGACTTTGTGTTGAAGTTCTTATCTCATAGAGTCTCTTCTGGGTATGTACGGGATCCTAGGAGTTGCACAACTCAGGCTGCAGGGAAGAATGGACACACTTGACAAGTGCTAACTCTTCACTGCTGTAATACAAGATTTAAAACCATTTATTTTTTTCATGGCTTATTATTAGTGCCTATGTCATCTGGACACAAAAGTTCAAGCTGTGAATAGAGTCAGAGTTTGCCAGACTATTCTGGAAATTTGGAGAAACTTTGGGTAGTGTGTGGTTTTTTTTTCTTTTTTTTTTTCTTCCACATTTCCTCTTGCACTTTGGTGTCACTAGATTCCAGCCATACCAGCACAGGTACTGCTTACAAATTGTCGGTATGAAAACGTTGTGCTGCTAAGATGGTCTCCAGGATGCAATTCCACACGCGGATCAGAAGCTGGGCAAATATCTGCAGGCTGGTGGGACGGGGCAGTTCAGGGTGACTTGTGTTTGAATCCATTGAATGGCCTTCTTGAAACAGTGTTCAAAGACTTCGTCATCCAAGATAAGGGAATGATCGCGAGGGAAAATTGATACAGGTCAGCTGAAGAGGACTGGGGATTGTCTTAACAAACCAGGGAAGCAGTTGTTGATAATTCATTTGTAGCATGGCAAAACAAGGGCTTTAGCAGAGGGAGTAGAAAAATAATAGCAAAGTAAATTCCCCCAGATTGGAGAGAAAAAACGCTCAATTGTTTTAAACTGTTGTAATTCCTGTGTGTGTCTTATCCGTAATCCTAGCCTACTCGGACACAACTTGCAGTTTATCTCCACCCTTTTTTAAAATACTCCCAGAATCCAGATGCTTCTGTGGAAACAATGGTCTGTTTTTAATGAGAAAATTATTAGCAACTGAGTTTACATCAGCAGAAATACGCTGTAGCTATACTCCATGTTAACATTGACTTCAAAGTCTCAATGGGTCATATTTTACTGAATACCACTGTATTACTGAGTGTTCTTTGTTGCTTTGAGTGGGTGTTGTTTTTTTTGTCCACTAGCTAATTAATACTTAATGCAAGTTTTGCGGAATTATATATTTCATAGTTGGATTTAATTAAGCAGAACAGTAAAAGCAGCATTTCGTTGTGGAGGCATTTTGATGAACCACGTGTCAAGTCGTTATTTTAATGTAGGAGGATTCATTTCTTCAAAAGCCTTTCCTTGGGGGGGGGAAAAAAAAACCCCAAACAAATACTGTAAACTTGCAGCTTTCTGAATATTGGCCAGGCAGCATCCTGCCTGCTTTACACGCCTCCCAGTGCTAATTAGGAAACTAGATTTTTGTCTATTTAAACACAATAATAGCTTTGTGTAAGCAGGTTCTCCATGTGCGAAATACCTTTCTAGCTGAAACAGCTGTTAACTTCCAGATCCCTTTTTTTGTACTTTTATTTCTTTGAAGGCAATTTGCAAAAACAAGGTTATAAACATATGGCCGAAGTTTTAAGTGCTTTTGAAGCACAATTTTGTAGCTTGTGTCTTCTTGCCAGTGAAGATGAGGACTTTTATTCCAATGGATGCATCTCTAGAAGAGGTTATAAGCTTGTGAGAGTGTGTGTTAGCCATGTGCCTCTCGCTGTTCCCAATGGGCATGTTGGAGCTGTTTCCAAAGAAAGGGAAAAAGGGAGTCAGTGCAAAAGGAATCCAGGGGCACTGTGCAAAGTGAAAGCTCAGCAATGGAAGAAATGTCGATTAATCACCTTCGCAGAGGTGGAGACAGTTTGATTTCCCCTGCAAGTGGCTGCACTTAAATCATGGCTGGTATAGTGTAGCTGCATGCACAAAGGTAAAATTTACTCTCCTGTCAATAGATGTTGAGCTTTTGAACCCATGTTCTGTGATTATGCACCAAAATATTTAATATATTATGCTAGAATATAAACTAGATTTTATAGACTTTGGCAAAGCGCAACTTAAGACTGATAGCTGATAGATCCTTAATTGACTGAGGGCTTTTAATGTGCTAGGTGTAGACTGGGTTTTGAAAATTCTTGATGGCATGGTCTTTTGGAAAATGGTCACTTATCAAAACCAAAAGGAACAGAGTGATTTGGTCTTCCACTTTTGAGGACTTCTCAGGCTTGTATCTGCAATGTCCTTGCTTTCACCCTATAGACTTGCATGGATTTGTGCCTGTGGCCAGCCTGAGAGCTCTTGGCTCTCCTGTTCTGTGCAGAGCTCCTGGTAAACTCGGGAGATTTCCAGGCAAATCTGAGTTTATGAAATCCACAGCTTGGTGACAGACCTGGCTCTTTGTGAGGATGGACACTCAGCTGATCAGAGAACAGCATACTTGGAAGCCCAAGGTGTGGGTTGACATCTTTTTATAATTATATTTTTTCATTTTTCAAGCTTGCCCATTGCCAAATGGTGTATAAAAGTAAAGAAATTTGTCTCATTTTGTTAACCTCCTGTTTTATGACAAATGCTGTAAGAAACAAGGAGAAACATCTAATGAGCTTACTTATAGAGAATTATTCCCCTCTAAAAAAAAAAAGCAAAAATGTAACTTAAAGCACTTCACAATTTAGCTTAATTACATCCAGCTTTGAAATTTCTAAACCATAAGACTGCATGAGGTGCTAATTAGCTAACAAACTTAAAAAAAAAAGTGGAATCCAAAGTAAGTGAAAAATTGAATAAACTCAAAGTAGGACCTGTTCAATGCTTTGTTTTTTCTCAGAGCCCTGTGGGGTGCCCAGTGATGGGACCCAGAGGTGGCTGGGTCCCCTGGTGTGACAGCAGCCAGCTGCCTGCAAAACGTGTCTGCAGCCTCTGCAAGAATGTCGTGGTACTTCTGATGCACAATGTTAAAACCAAAAAACCAGTCCAAAGAGCTGAATGTTTTCAGTCTGGTCTCAGAATGTTCTTTATTTTGTGCAAAGTTGGGATGTGAGTTGCTGCGTATTCTTGTCAGAGGATCTCAGAGTCCTGGCTGATTTGGTGACGCTGGTTTGTAGCCCCTGAGCATGGATGTGCCCCTGGTAGCTTTCGGTTTCCTACCTGATGAATTTAAATTCTTAGAGTGATTACACTGCACATACGGAGTTACAAGAAGTGTACAGCAGAGAAAAGAGTCCAGGCTGGAGGTTACACACTGGATTTGAAAACCTGAGACTCCACAAAAGCAGAACCAGCTACGTCTGGCAGCATTCTTCATGAAGCTCTGTCAGGGCTGCTTCTAAGATCCCTCCCAAAACGGGAAGGTCCCTTCATGATAGAAAGTGTGTGGAAACACTCATCTTTACCCTGTGTGTAATTAGATGCCTTGCAGATGTGGTCTTGGAATCCAGGAGTTAGTATTAGGATGGCAGATATCCACACCTCCAGCAACAAATAATCTAGCCAAAAGTTTGAGAAATATGGCGAGAGGTTGATAAAATGCAACCTGATAAAGGTATTAGAGTGGGGGAAGACCTTGAAAAAGGAAGACCTGGTCTTATTCACTTGTACAAAAATGTTTGAGTTTGAGAACTAAACCCTTCCTTGAAGTAAGAGGCTGGTTGGGTGCTGTTCTGTGGTGGTTTGCTCTTAAACTCCACGTTTAAGTGTTAAAAAGCTTGAGCTGCCCTGACAGCTCCCAGCTTCCTTTCCCAAGGGATGCTCTATACCTTACCATACCAGTAACACCATTCAAACTACTGGTGCCACATACTTAGTGTCTCTCTTTGTACTCATGTGTCTGTGCAGCTGCCCACCTTCTGTTTAAAAATGTTTGACAACATTACTGGTTTAATTTGGAGACATTATGTTAATATGATAAACAAAAATTTTTGAATATATTGAATATATGTGAGCAAACAGGGTTTTTCAAAATAATTTTTGAAAGAGACTTGGTATCGAAAGCAACTATTCTAAAGTATTTTATACCATTTTTGCTTTTTTTTGGCTTAAATATTTACAAAGGAATGTTTATTTAATTGGTTTTTCCTGAACAATAACTAATTATATTGAGAGGATTACTGTTGTTATTTTTGAAGAACAGCAAAACAATTACAAAGTGCAAAAATTATGAGAGTATTTCTGGTTTGCAGTCTCAGAAGAGCAAATGAAATTAACTTGAAATAACTCTTTACGTTGCTACTGCAGTCAGAAATTGATATTATAGACTATTTCTACCAAAAGCTGCATATTTTCCTGTTTGGCTTGTTGCTTGATTTGCCCTCACTCTGATTAAATTTGAATGTGACTGCGTGTCTTCCATGAGTAAATATTGCTCAAGAGAAGACCCACAGATTCTGGTCCCTTGTTAAAAGACTTAAATACGTTGCTGTGCAGGTCTTAGTAGTGTTTCTAAGCCAATAAAACAGGGATTTGAGGTGGTTTACGTTCAATTTTAATTGCAGAGTCCTCTGTTTGACAATGCTTTATACACCGGAGCCTCCTGTGTGCTTTGGGTAACTGCTCTGCAGTGGTCTTCTGTGCAAAATGCTGGATGGGCTTGAACTATTAGCAATCTTAAGTTCTCTTTGCTGTCATATTTATTGCTCTTTAGTAGTGTGCCTTAAGTGAAAATCAGTGCTGATGCTGTTTTTTAACTTGCAGTCTGCCCTTGTGCGGTACTTACGGTAGTTTTTTGGCGGAGGAGGTAAGGCTCTTGCTTGAAAGAGGTTGACTTCAGAAGTGCTGCCCAAAGGCTGAGTTATGAGCTCTGAGCATTTTTCTAGATATCTCTTAAAGTCAGTATTTACATTAAAACAACGAACAGTTTTTTTTTTTTTTCCCAAAGAAGTCTCCTAGGAGGTATGACCTTGCTTCCCAGAGAGTATGTGCGGAGTTTGACACGATGCTGAATAACCCTCATTGAAGTATCCCAGGGCTGTTCTGTACTGTGGCTACTCATTTTAATTCAACTTTCACAGTGACCTTTTCCAAGATAGAGTCCTTTATCATTCTTTTACCCCTTGACTCTCCATTCCTTTGTCCCAGGTTTAATGTCCCTCTCCTCCTCCCTCTTCCCCTCTCTCCTAAATCCTTGAAGTAATGACCTCTGTAGCATTGCCTACAGCAAATGCTGTCGGAGAAAACCAGGGCCAATGTACGGTGGTTGTAAATTTTCCCCTGGGAGTATGAATGTCCAGTCTCAGCCACTACCAGTTTGTCTGCACCCATCCCAGGGGAGTTTCGTGTAAGAAATACAAGAAAAGTTTGTCTGGAATCTGCCTGGATTGTCCGTGTGGTTTACTGAAACTCATTCAGCTGAGGCATATTAGCAAAACTCATTAAAGGAAATTCATTAAGAACCTCTAGGGCTTGATTCTGCTTCCACTAGCATTTGTGATTAACAGGAGTAATAACTAAGATTAAGTTGATGGAGTTACACCGGCCTAAATCAATAAGGGAAGAAAATTACTCTTTACTTGAAATTCATGTGAAATTATGCCAGATTTTATTTGTTATTTTTATGAACTACCGTTTAACTTCAGTGGGGAAAGAAAAGAGGGAATGTGGGATTTTAAAGGACCCTTAATCTACAAAAATATGAAATGAGCAGTTGTTTATAGGCAGAAGCCTTTGCCAGTTTTTTGTGACTTAGTTTTCAATCTTGGAGCAGATGTTTTCTCTCCTGGTAGCTCAAGCTAACTAAGTCTGCCTAACCTAGCTAAGAATTGGGGAGAATCTTAGACTTTTTTAAAAAATCAAAATAACTAGGTTTTTAAGCCTTGGAATTAGAGAAAAATTTGAAAAATGAGACCCCTAACAAAATGAGACTTACAAGTCAGATAAGACATTCCTAACATGAATGTTACCTGTTTCAGGGCTGTGAATGGTGGGCTGGACTTGGCTTATTGATTAAGTGCTTTGATTTGAGCAGTCTAAAATTGGGCTACTGAATTTGGAGACCTCAGTTCTGTTCCTACTTTACCCTTAAGCTGCTTAACAGTTTTGGGAAAAGGAGGGACAATTATGTCACTAACACTTTATTTACCCCATAATGTTTTTTTTTTCTTTGCCTAGTTCTTTCATTGGCAGGATGGCTGTCAGGTGGGGGAAATTTGTCTGGGATGAAGATCTGCTTTGAACTTTAAATGTTTCTGGATGGTAACCCTCAGCATAGCCCACTGTCTTTTAGCCCCAAGGTGAGGTCCAGTCCTCAATGCCAAACTCAAAAATGACATAGACACAGAAAGGGTAACAAGCTGCCTACCAGCAGCGATATCCTGCCGGAAAAAAAATGAAAAATATTGCATCTTTCCCATGCTCCATTGACTAATTTGTCAAAATATCAATGGAATAAAGTGTTATCAGACAGGACTCCTGATACAGGGTAAGGAATGAGGTAAAACAATTGCATTTATTTTTTTAAGATGGGAGCCGAACTTCTATGGGAGAAAGCTCATAAGTAAACCTTTATTTTACAGCAAGGGGCTGATGCAGATGCATTTGGGGTTGTGGATGCAGGTGAATAGGTGCTCTTCACTTGACACACTGGGTTGTGACACTTCAGCCTTCTTAAGAGTAGGATGTTTGGTGTTACCAGAAAAAATGTCTTGATTTTTCTTCAGAAAAACCCCACAATTAAGTATACAGGAATTCTACAAGTGCGTTGGACTTAAAACTTTTTGCAGCTGGTGGCAGTGTTTCTAGTGACTTCAAATGAATTTGGATGCAAATGAGAGAAATTAATTTGAGGAAGAGAGGTTATTTCAGCAGCATCAGTAGGTATGGCAATATGCAACCTGATTACCTGCTAGCTTTTGATTTTAGTTCACACTTTCTTGGGTAAACTTTAGCTCAAAGAATCGAACAGATTTCCTCTAACTTTTGAAGAAAGACCTTGCAAGATTGTAAGGAGAATTATGAGAAAATGAAAGAGGCATCGTAATAGGTGTTCAGATGGAGATGAACTGTGGGGCAGACTTTCTTTAATTAGTTTAAGGATTTTATACTGCTTTCTACTTACAAACTTTCTAGACAAAATCTGTGGCAGTGTCTGAGGATCTAGAGGACTTCATTGAGTCTCTAGCTTCCAACTTCTTTGTGGTGGTTTGTTTTTTCTTTTTTTGTGAGTTTTTTTTTTCAGGTAAAAAGGACATTTTTCTGCATTTGGGGCCATAGCTCAGTGTTACAAATAGAAGGGGATATTAATAAAATGAAATACCTTGCTTAAAACTTTCCCAGAGAGATGCTTCCCAGCATTTCCTTAGGACCTGGAAGTTTTGAGTTGCTAGCTGTCCTCTGGAAGATTGTTCCATAATCAAATTTCCCCTGAAGGGCAATGAATTTTTCATTGGTTTCTAAATTTTTTTTTTTTCCTGAACTTAAAAACATGCCTCGCTGCCAAAGCATGCATCTTGTTAGAGTGATTCATGCATAAAAATGCATGTTTAACTGCAGCTGGAGTTTGCGTTACTAAATGCATCTCCTTCCTCTGCTTGCCAAAACCTGATGCTGATCAGTGCTAAACACTCTTTCAGCTAATAGAAGCTCTGTGGTTATGCACATTTGTGATTAAAAACCTTTATTTTGATATAATAGGTGTAAAGCTACTGGTTCTATTTGAGGAACCTGAGCAAAAAAATCCTATCAAAAGATTTACAGCAATATTTGCTTGTATCCAATAACCCTATAAAGAAAATATTTTAGCTAACTACATTGCATTTTGTAAAATTTGTACTTTGAAATTCTTTTGTACACCTTTCTCTGGAGTAGGGAGGGGGTGGTGGTGGTGATTTCACGTGTTTGTCACATTCATAGAGGCAAACTGTGCATCTTGGGGTTTTTAAATTGATCATGTTGTCTCTGCTAAGATAATGTTTGTAGAACAGGATCTTGTCACGGGATAATGGTCCTGCTGCCGGAGATGTACTGAGGCAAAGCTGGGACATTTATCAGAAATAAGCATCAAGGTGAAGCAGACACATTTATTTCCAAAGCAGGAGGCTTTTATCCTGTCAAAACTTTTTATATGCTTTTTTCCCCTCCCCCCCTTTACCTGCATCTAGACCGAGTGACTAATGGCCTAGATTCCGATGCTTTCTTTGTCTGTCGGATGTTACTGGACATCCATGTTGTTGTAGCCCTTTGGTATGTACTGCTAAAAAGTTGTGCTCCGGTTGGATCAAGAGGGCAGATTTACATTATAGGAATGGAAGATGAAATGAATTTATGTTTAGAATTTAATGAGACTAGTTATTGTTTTCTGAATTGCCCTTGATGTCCAGATGTGATAATTCTCCTGAACTTGACTAACTTTGGAAGGAAAACAGAGTTGTGGTCCCACACATCCATGCCTACATTTCATGAGGTTCAACATAGGAGCAGCACATTGAATGTCTGTAACCTCTTTAAATAGCTCAGAAGAGGTCATCAGCCCTTTTTTAAACCACTCCATTTTGTGTTAATTATGTAGGCAGACATTTCCTGTGAGAGACATGAGAAAAGTACAAAAAGTATTAATTGTTTTGAAGAGTTGTC
This sequence comes from Chlamydotis macqueenii, assembly GCF_036417535.1. Classification (NCBI taxonomy): domain Eukaryota; kingdom Metazoa; phylum Chordata; class Aves; order Otidiformes; family Otididae; genus Chlamydotis; species Chlamydotis macqueenii. Next base: position 25,052,906 of record NC_141564.1, on the reverse strand, counting down.
TATAGTTAGATAAGTGTAACAACAGAATAAGTGCTCTTGTCATGCCTAGCTGCTGGGGGAAATCCAGTGTCTGAGACAAGAAACCCAACTTGCTCAACTGGAGGGACATGCCAAAAAGACAAAATGCAACAAAATAATCTTCAGATGGCATAGTGACGCAATTTTGAAACTTTATCTATCAGTCCAGTAGGTCACAAATGTTGGTCACCTGAACTTCTGAAGTTTCACCAGCTGAAAAGTGTCCACTTATCAACCAAGGAGCTCTGAAGATGTCTGTTAAATTTTCCACCTGCCAAGTCAGAATGAAAACTGTTTATCAGTGTGCCTCTTTGCGAATTCCTGTCTGGGAGTCAGGATTTCCCAAAGCCAGGCACTCGTGTGTTATTATGCAATATCAAATCCTTACAAACTTACTATTCAGAGCATTTTCTTCTTCATTTTTAATATAAAGCACACTAAGAATGACTAATATTTCCCCTTATCTCCATGAAGTGAAGGTAATCATTCATCTGCTTGAAGAAGTTTCAGCTTCCTTGAACCATATCCATTTTGCACAGTGAGACTTGCACGTAGATCTGTCCTAAGATTTTTCTGGATTTGATTTTCTAATCTCATTGGTTCAGAGCTATGGATACTGCTACTTCAACCTAAACAGGTTTGACTTTTTTTCTTCTCCCTTCAGCAACAGCAAGAGCTTGGCTCCCAAAATGAGGTGGGCAAATTGCCAGCTGCATTTCCAAACGTGGATGACCATGTCTAGCAGCAAACGATTTGTTTTGGGCGTTGGCGTGCATTTCGGGTCCAATCTTCTGTCAGATATGCGCAGCCTCATCGCTCAGTCCACTTCGGAGATAAATTGGGCGATATTTCCTTTTCTGTTAGGATTTCAGCTGTACTTCTGCTGAACGCTAGCTGCTCTGCATTCAGTAAAACCATGCTATGACTATCAATCCTGACAAATATGTTTTGAGGAGAAAGAGTGTTTGTGTGTATGTGAATTTTCTGTTGATTTGTTCCTAGATTCCTGTACCACTCTGTAGTCAGTCTAACCCAAGGGTATCTCACTCTGTCTAGAATAGCGGATAATTTTGTAATTTTGTCGACTCTTAATACTGTTTGATATCTTTACTTTTAACAGTAAGAATTAATGATAAAGATACCTAGCAGCTAACAGCTCTGAAAATAGATCTCTCAGAATTTATTCTATACTCATTTATCTATACATACATGAAATAATGATTTTTTTTTTCTATGATCTATAGATTTCCCAGCCTTACAAATCCTGCAAAAAAGATAACACCAATGCAGGAGATTGAGAATTGCTTATCACAGCAGTGCTCCTCCTCATGTGCAAAGGTATACTCAGTCTTTTAACTTCTATGTGCAGCTTAGCAAATCAAATCAAACATAACTCATAATTATGATGTATTGTGTTTAATATACTTACTAGGGAGAGCAGTCAATGGTAGTAAACCTCAAGTATCCTCACCTCACACTGTGTGTGTAGGGCAGGTTCCTCATCCCACCTGCTACCTGGCCACAGGAATGTGTCACCTAGCCTGAGAGCATCTCTTGGACTTGCTTTGTTCTAGCTAAGGAGCATACACCCTCTCTAATGCTTCATTGGTGTCTTTTATCAGAGTTGCCTCGAGCCTGAGAGTCATGCAAGGGGAAGGAAAAAGTGTTTCCACAAGTTTCATAATATTTCAGCTGTGGAAAATCATCAGAACAAGGCAGCAGCATCCCAAGCTCATGCTGTGTCTCTGGAGAGCAGCTCTTGGCAGCCCTAGTTCGCCATGCATGATGGAGAGGGGCAGACCTTTGAGGGTGGAGCTGGAAAAACTCAGCCATGAGAGACAGAGCGCTTGAGCAGGTAAAGCTGAGAAAGGCAAGCTTCACCCAAAATGTGCTTTTGCTGTGCCCTGAGTACCAGCAGGTTATGGGGGGCATCACAAGAGTTTGCACTGTTCTTTGTCAACCAATTCCCATCTGCCCCACTTAGGAAATAGGTGGATGTGGCAGGGGGAGAGAGGAGCTCTGTCTGATGCCTGGGTGCAGGGATGAGGGCTGATGAGCTCTCGAGTTGTGCAGACATGGTCACCAAGGGAGCTGGTGGCCCAGAGCTTGGCACTTTGCTGAGCAAGGTTCAGATTGGTGACACATGGCATCACTGCAAAGCCTGGCGTTGATCTGGAGATGGAGTTCGTTGCAAGAGCTAACATCTGCAGCACAGGTACGAGCCCATCAATAATTTACATGTAGTTTGCTTACAGTGGTCAAATCATTAACTTGGATGACCCAACATCTCCCCAGCTCCATCCTGTGCCCTGGTAATCCCTCTCCTAACTGTGTGCTATAGAGTGAGCAGAGAAGTGTCCTGAGGTTACGTTTAATCTGTTGCTGGGCCCTTATGATCTGCTCCTCTCTTTTTCCTAGAAAAAGCAGCAAATTGCAACTTCTGTGGAAATAGCAAGGCTGCACTTCTCCAAGCAAATCTGGGAAGGACAAAGATATTTTTAATAACTGAATATTGATTGTTCCCCTCTGAGCAATATGTGCTGCGACATTGTCTTTTTCTGAATGAAATAAGCCTGCACAAGCCAGAGAAATGGGTTTTGCTTTCTCATTAATGAAATATTAATTGTGTGTTTATATTTTGATGTGGCCTAAAGTGAATATTCAAGTGTGCATAAATAAAACATTGCCAACTTTAATACAAGATGGGGTTTTCTCACTCTTGTCTTGAACGAGCTCATTACAGTGGAGAAGGTAATAAATATTTGATATCACGGCATGCTAATGAGGTGCTTGCTGGTGAATTCTAAGTGTTTAGCATAGTTTTCTCTCCCCTTCAAACATGTTATATAGTGCAAACATTTTGAATTATTTAATCAGGAGGATCTTTAAGCACTCGGGTGCTGCGTTTAAAAACCTAAACCCACAAACACACAGAAGTAATTAATGGTTGCAGCTTCCAAAACTGACTATAATTTCTTGAATAATATTGTTTGTTTTTAATTCAGAATTACTGTGGAGGACTTTCCTGCCCTTGAAAGATGAGCCTCTCACTGCAGGCACTACGTCACAGTATTGGTACGCCAGCACACACATGAGACGTTATTGGAGGATGTCTGCACAATTTTGTTTTTGCTGGAATTTTAGCCCGCTGGGTTGGGTCAGGAGAATTATTTTAGCGCACAAACAGTATGCGTGCATGTTATGTTCCACAGCTGAATCTGTGTTTCTCAGTGGTCACCCTGATGTCTTTGTGGAAATATTGCGGATGTCGGACCTTTGGAATATAATAGGAGAAGAGGAGATGGGGAAGTCCTACCTGACAGAGCTGGATTTCTTTCCTTGGGAGTTCTTGTTCTTCTCTCTGGATGGCTTAGTATGAAAACAAGTATGTTTTGGTGTGTATTGTTAAAAGCTGTGATGGATTGGGTCTGTCTAGGTTGTTACGAAGAAGTAATAGCCTACTGAAAGTAGCAATCCCAAATATTTTTCTTCAAGCTTGTTTTTTTTTTTTTTAACTACTACATTAATGACACTTTTTTTTTAATAGTTTGCATCCCTGACAGTGAACTTAAGTGTTTCTGGTTTTTGCACTTCTCTGGAAACTTTTCCAATAAATACCGAGGTGAGAGCAGCGCTGGAAGGTGTTGATGGCGATACCCTACACACCCATGGGGAAGTCAAGGGCTCAGCAAGAAGCAGTTTACTTCGCAAGTGGTTTGTGGTTTTTTGTTGGGTGTTAAGAGTGGAAGAGTTGATTGTAGGCCCTTCAGCAGTGGATCAAAAGCTGAAGCTATATTTTTCTTCTGTGCATATCTAAATAAAAACAGTCTCCTCAAAAAAAAAAAAAAACAAACTCGAGAAAACAGAGCTGAATGCAAATGCTTTTTCAGTTTGTTGGCTTTGGCAGGAGGCTTATAGACAGAAGTCTCAAGTTGTCATAAAATCCCAATGTTTGCAGTCCTTAGGCAAAGCAAAGCTTTCAGATCGGTCTTTTCAATACTTAAAGGGGTCTTACTAGAAAGATGAAGACAGACTTTTTTAGTAGGGCTTGGAGCGATAGGAGAAGGGGTAATAGTTTTAAACTAAAAGAGGGTAAATTCAGACTGGATATAAGGAAGATGTGTTTTACACTGAGGTTGGTATAATACAGGTTGCCCAGAGAGGTGGTGGAAGCCCCATCCCTAGAAACACTCCAGGCCAGGCTGGACTGGGGCTCTGAGCAACCTGATCAGGTTGAAGATGTCCCTGCTCCTTGCAGAGGGAGGTTGGACTGGGTGGGCTTGAAAGGTCCCCTCCCACCAAGACGGTTCTATGATTAGTAAATGCAATCTGTAGGGCTGTCATTTCAGGTCTGAATAGGGGTGGAGATCCTCCCAGGACAGGCTCAGCTAAAGAAGCTTTATTTGTTGCAGCTCCTCAATTGCAAGATGCTATTCGCCATTGCTCGGCTGGGCATGTGCTGGCTGCAGGTACATCCCTCCTGCTGCTGGTCGTGGGATGGGGGCTGCACCTGAGCCCGTGTCTGAACCCAAGCGCTCTTGTTCAGATATCCTGGTTGCATCTTTACTGACCCATCCCATGCCTGAGATACTATCCTCATGCTTTTTTTTTGTACTTAAAAGGCAGCTCTGCACTTATCTGTTCACTGAGGAATGAATTCCCAAGGAAGAAGCAGGCAAGTCTGATTAAAAAAAAAAAATCCTAGCAGATAACTGTAACAGAAAAAGTGTGAGTAGAAATGTTTCTCACATCTTCTAGACTTTCCAGAATATAACTTCATCAGCAATTTGTGCAGCTCCTGGCTTTGAGGAAGGTGAAACTTGTAAGGTTTTTAGAAATCTTCCTTTCTTTGACATGCCTGCTTTTAAATTCCTTTTCATAACTCAACCATTAACAGAGCTACGTATTTTTTTTAAGGCAGCAAGTTCTACAGCTTTGGATGGAAAGAACCTTTTAGAACAAGTTAGCGTGGGTGCTAATAGGGGACACTCCTCAGAGTGTCTGATTCGGAAGGGTTTTGAAACACTTCCACCTTTTGCCGACATAAAGTGAATTGCCAGGCCAGGCTCAGCGTGCGGAAACTGAATTTCTCTTATGAAGTGCTCTGTGGTATAACCCTATCAAGGTTCATCTCTTTTCATAATAAAAGACGTTTTTTTCCAAATGCTGTTTCAAGACCAATTGGAATATCTATTCAGAGTTCATTGTGTTTTCTCCTACATGCCTCTGTTTCCTTGAGGAGGGAAGATGACGCACATTATTCAAGGTATATCTAAGGTGTTTTCCACAAATTATCACAGTGCCTGTTTCAGCAGCTTTAATCTCAGTTTTAAACACTGCTTTTTCCATCTGCAAGCCAGACTTACTCATTTAAATTACATGAAAGTTAAAATGCAAAACTAAATTAAATTAAATATTAAATGTAAAGCCCCTTAAGTTAACGCGTAACTGCCAGTAAGGGCACAACCAACTTTGGAAATTGAGATGCTGGCTCTGATATCAGGCATTGCAATTTCTCTGTAGTGGTGTCCCAGTATTGCTGAATATTTGGCTGTGAATCTGTCTGGGAAAAGTGCAGGGCAGCTGCAGGAAGGCAAGGTATTTACTTGCTAAAAATTAAGTATATTAGGCTTAGTCTGGAATGTTTATCAGTACAATAACAAAAAATCCCAACAAAATCCCAAATGATGTACCAGTGATGAATGGTTTTAATTAGAAGTAGGTAGTGAACGCTTTAAAAAAGATATAATTTCAAGTAGTTTCTGTACTTTAGTGCTCCTGGAAGGCAAACAGTATTTATCCTTGAAGCAAGAATTGGAGAAATAATTTGGCTTAGCTTTAATTTAATGATGATACAATTTAGCTATAATTAAATTGAACCAAAAAAAACTCTAGATAACAAAATTTAGTTAATTCAGGTACGAACTTGGTTTTGTTCCTCCATCATTAATATGTTTTTCAAATTGTAGAGTATTACCATCCCTAGGTAAGCAAAAGAGCAGTCAACAGTCTGTAACTTTCACAATACTACTTGAGTAGCTTGTGAATTGAGAAACTGGTAGGATAATCCTTAAACTAAGGCAACTTGACATAAATGCTACCTAATTGTGTCTTGATTCCTGGATCTTTGACTTCTCTCTAGTTGACTGGGCCTAATTGTCTCAAAAATTGACCCATTACAATTTACATGTTTTATGTGGGCTCCAATGCGATTGAGAGAATCCAGGTTCTCATCCGTGATGCTAGATTTTTGTAAACCTGATTTTTTGGTTTCTTAGTCCGTGAAGATTGCAGATATGTTTGGAAACACTAAAGCACGTTTTGAAATTATCTGATAAATCTTTCATACTGTCATAGAAAATAAAATTTTAAAGTTCAGATAGAGCAGTAACATTCACATTCATCTCTTTACTGAGGCTAGAAGTATGCGCACCCATACCAAATATCTTCATTCAGTAATGAGGAATTGACACTTATGAGGCTTTAAAACTTATCTTCAGGAGCAGCAAATGATTCTCTGCATGCATCTGGATAATTTGACTATATCAATATTGATCCATGCTTATGCAGTTGTTGTTAATCCCTCTGGGAAATGGATTCTTTCAGTAATATCAGTTGAGCAGATGTTGGTTGTTGATTTTGCAGTTTTATTCTTGGTACTTTAATTTTTTTCTTAGAAGGAGAAACTTCCTTAATCCCATGCAGAGATAGAAATATAAGTGACAGCTAAAAATACGCTGAATTTTCTGTCCTTCTGCAGCTCCCGGAATACACGCTGTGCTGAGAAGGGAGGATAAGCATGACTGCATGTATCTCTTTGAAGTACTTTATCAGCATTCTTAAAAAATATCAAAGAGGAGACTTACGCCATGTAAAAATAGTTATGATTACATCCTCTTTGGCTGGATCTGATACAGTTCTCATGCAGTACATCTGTGAGATGACTACCTGAATATTCAGGGGAAAAATGACGGTTTTCAGGGACAAGAGCATGTCTTGCATTTCTGAGGCCATTTTTGATTTCCATGATCATTTTTTATTTTTGTTCTAGTTTTGATTCAAGGGTCATGTATTTATCCTTAGCTGGTAGAATGTATCATGAAGTTAAAACCTAGTTTGTTATTTAAATTCTACAGGTTTTCATTTAACAAAGCTTTTGCTATTCACCCTTCATTGGCTGTAAATGCCTGGAGTTTCAGATTTTTTTGAAGCAATGAAGCACGTAATGCTAGCTTTCTGTTTAATGAAATATTTACTGCTGCTCTCTCCTTCCTCTGGCTTGTTCAGCGTTTTCTCCCTGGGTGAATTTGCTGCTTCTGGATGGGGTTTGCATGGACTTTATCCCATCCTGTGTGCCTACTGAGTTCAGGAGAAGCTTTTCCTCAGATGTATTGATAGCCAGCAGAGAACCTACCTGGATTGTACTTGGACCACATCTGGATGGGATGTAGAGGCTGAGGACCAAGGGGTGATGCTGAGCCACCGGAATAGGATCTCATCCCGCTTTCATGTCTGTTACCACAAACCATGAACACGTTGCTGTGTTTCTTCACATGGATAACTTCAGCAGAATCATGCGTGTGGACAAGAATTTCACAGTGAATATTTACAACTAGAAAAAGGTAATGTTAAGTACCAAATGTATATTCTGCATGAAAATGTCAAAGGGTAGCAACTGTTTTTTCTGTTATTCAAAACATTATCTGTGGATAAAGAAACTCCAAAGTCTTCTGTGAAAGTGAATTTTCAGCTGGATCAGGCTGATTGCTTGGGCCCCCACAACTTTGTGGTTGAGAGAAATTCAGAGACTGGACCACTTCAATTTCTGTTGTTGTTCTTCAGTTCTTTTGACATAGAAAGCAATGAAAGGGAAAGACCCTACAAACTCTATGAAGTTAAGAGGCATTTCCAAAATGCAATGATTGTGGCCGTGCAACAAGTCCTACAGAGACAGCAGCATGGGGTGGCCAGGGTGGTGTCTCCATTCCTTATGGGACCATGACTGGAGTAAGTGCTGCGTCCTCTGGTGCTGCTCATGGTTTTTGTAAATTGGAATTAAGGAAGAATAGGATCCTACGCCATCTGGACAGGCTAATGGTTACTTAATTATCAACAAAAAGGAATTTGTACAAGGAATTATCGCAGAAACATATTTTCATGAACTTCTGTAAAGAAATCCTCTTCAGTGTCTTTTCTTTCATTGCTGCATTATCTCATATTTTTAATTTACTGGCTTTTATATTTAATTTCCAATTCTCCATCCTTCAAAAATCTTTATAAATGGCAACATAACAAGTGCGAAATTATCTGCTGTTCAATGAAAAGTACCAATCAGGCTGTGATGACTGTGACATCTCTTACTAAGAGAGAACAAAGAAACCACTAGACTCTAAATAATCAAAGTCTGGCTTGTCAGAGTTGGGGTATGTGGCCTATTAAGCTTGACTGAGGACATGTTGCAAAAGCAGTAGTGCTTAAATAAGTGTACGGGCCCTGATGTGATTAGTTATGCATATGGCACAGTGATCTTGTTAAAATCAAATTTTATTCAAAGAAAGCAGAACCATCTTCAACAAAACAGTAATATGGCGTAAATTAAAGTAGTGCTGCTTTGGGAGTTGACGATGCCATATTCCTACTACTGTGTTTTGTTTCTGGGACTGTTTAGCTGGGAGGATGCTCAGGAGGATCTTATCCACATTTATAAATACCTGATGGGAGGAGGACAGAGGACAGAGCCAGGCTCTTCTCAGTGGTACCCAGTGGGAAGACAAGAGGCAACAGGCACAAACAGAAATATAGGAAATTCTGTTTAAATGTAGGAAAATGCTGTTTTATGTCAAAGGTAGTTGATCCTTGGGGCAGGTTTCTTGGTGAGGTTGTGATCTCTGTCCTTTGAGACAGTCAAAGCCCAACTGGCCATGGCCTTGAGCAACTGGCTGTGGCTGCGCCAGCTCCAGCAAGGTTGGATGGTCTCCAGCCTCAGCCCCTCTGTGACTCTGCAATGTGCTGTGCAGGGGAGGAGAGGTGTTTTCATCTGAATTATGCCTGAAGAATCAGTGAGGTAAAAATGACATACAGGGAATTGAATAGGAGAAATACACTCCTGCTGTCTTCTGCTGGCTAGTTTGTAACAGGAGATCACAGCAGAGTGTCAGTTATGGAGTTATGGGTAGATAGGTAGATATAGGTATATTTTGGTAGAAAACCTGTTGTGTTGGTTTTTTTTGGCTTTTTTTTTTCCCCCTGACCTGTGGTGAGCTCTTACAGTGTGGCTGATGCCTGCAAAGAGCCTGCCATCCCATCCTCCTCATCTTTCTTCAGCCAAGGTGCCTCAACACTCATGGAGATACCTGGGAAGCAGGTATTTCTGAGATAAATATCAGCCAGCTTCCTCCTGGCCTTTGATCCTCTCCTCTCTGGTTCAGTTAATCAGCTGAATGTGATCTGTGGTGCACTTCCTCTGCTGTTCTGAGGAGTAAGTTTCCCATGTCTGCACAACTCTGCACTTCCAAGAAACTCGTAAAGCACAAGGACTCTGTTAAACACCTTTCTCTGGTGTCTCTGCTGACTTTGCATTTGTCCATCAGCCACTCAGTGTCTGCTCCTTTAGGCAGCACAACCGTGCTCCAAAACAGTTTAGCTGGTCCTTGGCACAGATCTTGGGTCCCTGGCTGAAGGTTCCTTGGGTTTCCAGGTTTGGTTCGTGTGTCAGGTCAAGCTGAAAGGTCAGCCCAACGCTCTGCCTTGAAGCAGAGGAACAGATTTGCACCAGAGCTCCATGGTCAGAAGTCTCTGGGTTGGTCCTCGCCCCTACGCAGGGATGTGACGTGTCACCTTGGAGCTGGCAGATGCTGCCACGGGCATAAGCAGCCCACAGTGGGTATGTAGGTGGTGGCTGCCATTTTTCAGTGAATAAGCCGTAATTCTCAGGCACTTTCTCTCCAGCAAACAGTCGTGTTATTTATCTCCATCTGCTGTGCTGTTTTTTCTGTCATCTTATTTGGCCTCTTCATTTGATTTGTTATTTGACATCCTGGTTCCTGATGTTTATCTGTCAGCCTAAATAACAAATGCTGGTTTCTGACTTATGACTCCTTCTGCTGATGTTTTGTAGCAGATCTTAGGTCCTTTTCCCAACTTTTAAGGCTCTCCTGTGTTTCCCCCAAGTGTGTTGACTTCTATGTTGTCATTTATGACACTGCCATTGTTGCCGGACCTTTATTCCACAGATTTTAAGCTAGATATATTTCATATGAACTCAATTAAAGAGGTTATTTTCCACAATGAGATGTGCACTCAACCTTTGCTTGTTGATGAAATTTTGTGCATTCCCTCTTGCCTTCTCCTGTGAAGGGGATTACAGTGCTGTGTGGTTGAGATCTTACCTGCCAGATTTCTGTCCGGCCAAAACAAAAAAAAATGTGGTCACCTTAAATGTGATAAAGCCCTTCAATCTGGCAATTTGTCATCAACTATTGCTGAATTTCCTTAAACTGATTACTGGTAACTGCTGAAGAATTATTCTACAGTAACTTAGAGGCTGAGCTCAAAGATTTCTTTTTCGTAGTATGAAATCTGAAAACTTTGAATGGGTCATTTTTACAGTTGATTACAGAGCTTTTACTCCTCCAGCCTTCATAGATACATCTTTGAATGCCTTGATTTGTGTGAAGAACTGATGCTGTGGTTCTGAAAAGACGCTTGCAGAACTTATATGCTAGAAGCAGAGTATTAAAGATTGAGACTTCTGGCTTGCAGAAATGTTAAGTTGAAAAAAAGTAAATCTGAGTATGTATTCAAGTCCTCTGCTTCTGAAACTTGCTCAGATTTGTCGTTAACTCTGGGGTACAAACCCATAAATTCTTTAGTCTTAGACCTGAAATGTATAAATATATAAAAGAAGAGACTGATCTCTGTCTTCCTCTGTCCATATGGATAGATTTTCTGATTTTGTTTCTAAGACCATGGGTGATGGATATATGGAGCTGTTAGGCAGGAACAGGGTTTTCCAGGAGTGCTGACCCTTGGCGTAAGCGAAGACAGGAGGAGCAGAAGGAGTGCTGTTGTGTTGGTTTAGTCGACAAGAGAAAAGGAGACTCAACAGTGACGTGTGAAAGGGGCCTGTTCTCAATCCTATCGAACTCGACTTAGGTCTGTCAGGGTTATCACTGCAAATAACATTTAGACTTCCAATTTATCTTCAGTGTTTTTGCTATAAGACTAGGGTAAACATGCAGTGATGGCACTTAGCTGCTGAAGAAGCTTGAGCAGATCCGAGAAAGGCAGAACTGGTCAGTTTACAGTTCTAATGGATCATGTGAAATGCTTTTCTTTACTTTGACAGATGCTCAGGGAAGTGTTTCCAAGAGCAGAATTAACTCACTTTTTATGAACCTGTGCCAGCCTCCATAATCCCACAAATGTCTTGGACTGGATTTACAGTGTCAGCGTGAACCTAGAGAAGGATCCAAAGAGACTTGCAAATATGTGATGTATTTTGCATATCAAAATATGAATTTGGAAATGGAAATATAAATGTTGGCATCTAAGCTTGAAAGGATATACTGTTAACTATAAGGCTTCCACAAAGGTTAAATTTCTGATGTTTTATTGCACTGTACTATTTAATGACTTTTTCATTAGGCTTTCTTTAAGTGACATGTCTGTATCCAAAATCAAAAGGTGTACCATGAAATTAAAAGAGGGGAAAAGGGAAAATGTTTCCTTTGGGGAAGCCCAGTTAGGTGTATAAATGGCACAAATGACTTCACTAATTTACGTTCCCTGTGATTTCTGTGATGAAACACAACACACATGCTGTTCACTCTGTTCCTTAGAGCTTTGAGGAGTTTACTGTTTGTGGCTGTAAAAATACAATAGGGAATACTGTAACATATGTTGGAGCTAAACTGGATGAGAAATGGCGGCAGCTAATCTGTGAAACATAAAATGCGTCGTCTTGAAGTGTTTGTCTAGAAAAAAAGCCATTCTGACTTAATGATTTTCAAAACCTGCTGGAATACACTTCATCAGAGGTAGTGTCTCTTAAATATATAAATTACCATGAAAATATCTTCTTGTTTCATTAAAATAGCTTCCCACTTGGTGGGTTCATCTGTTAGGGCAGGACCAGACAGCAGTCGGACCGCTGCTCCACTGACCACAGGGTTCCTTGTTTATGTAATGTTTCGCTCAAGATTCAAGGAGAAAAAAAAAGGAAGCAATTTGGCAGCTCTTACAGCTCTCCTTTAATAAAATATAATCTTGCACAACACTTAAGTGTCCACTTACCTTCTATTACCGCTCAGGAAGCCGTGTGTGAGGATGCACTGGATGGGCTGAACACTCGAAGTGGCTTCCCATCAAGATAAGCAGCCAAGCAGCCAGTGCCTTGACCCCAGGTCCGTATGCCCATGTGAACCTGCCGAGTCCTGGTGAGGTGCTCCTCAGGAAGTCTTCGGCTGAGTCACTTTGGCCAAAGTGCTATTTGAAATACTGTCCTGACGTAGTGTCCACAAAGCAATGGCTCACTTCCTAAACTTGTTGAGGAGTATTAACATCTTAAAATATTTTGGTAAGAGGGGACAGATTCTGAAAACAATGATAAATATTTAATTAGTTTGGGATTTCAGTCAGGCAAGAACTGGAAGCTTAGCGAAAATGACTGAAATAGCCTTTCCTTCCACCAGAAGGAAGCTAATTATTGGAAATCTGAGTTAGTCTGATTCACAGAGTCTCCAGACTGAATTTCTGTTTTACTAGTTAAAGACATTGGGGTAAGTTTTTAGATTCATTTTGAAATGGTTATAATAATTAAATTATTCCAAGTTTATCCATTTTTAAGGTTATGCTGCTTCATTTACATTTAGGCACAGTGGATTTAATGATTAGATATTTTCTGAAAAACACTCCCAAGTGTGTTTTTTAAGGATTCATTAACTTAATTTCTTTTGTTCTTGAGATATGATAGCCTTATTTTTGTTTTTTTTTTTTTTTCATTTGCTGCTGTGACGTATTAGGAAAGCTAGAGCTAAATTTTATGTCACTCTGCTTATTTGATATTGACTCAGTTGCTTGCATCAGTCAGATGATGACACTTGTCATTCGTCCTCATTGGGATTCTGAAGCTACAGAGTAATTTCTCATTCTTTCAGAGACTATTCATTTTAATGATATTTTTTGCCTGTATTACAACTCTGCGGCTGTAGCTTTTGGTAAAGGTGTACATAGGTATTAAAACTAATAGACTGTTTCTAGCAATTTACTAGTATAATATTTGTGGAACCATCTGTTCCACTAAAGTTTGTAATTTGATGTATGCAAAGTTTCTTGCATCAGTAGAATCCTTCAAGTTTCTAAATGCAGCTGAAATGTAAGCAATAATATTAATAATATACTCTGACAGTAGTGGTGCTCTGAAACCATTGTCTTTTCGAACAAGTGTTCTCAAAATTTAGATTGTTACCATTTCTGTAATAACGACACTAAAGTTGTGATGAGAAGTGGCCATTTACAGCTGTATCTATTGCTTGGAAAGCCAGAGCTGCAGGAGCTGCTCACACCTGGAACACAGCTGGAGATGGATTTTCTAAAGACTGCAGCAATGACAGCAACATTGTACATGGGTTTTTTCTTTTTTTTTGAGGATTATACTGTCTGTACTTGTAGAAAAGCCACCTTGCATTGCGCTGTACATCCCTGATCCTCAACACCGCGATAGAGCAGCCACCACCCAATAGCCGATGGGTTATGAAGTTCCCTCTAACACTGCAGAATTTTTCAGTCTTGAAAAACTTAATGCCAACCTGATACCTCATTAATGAGAAAAGTGCATTTCTCTGGTGGTCGATGGTGCTAGGTGTGAGGAGTTTTGTGTACAAGACTTGTGTGACTCCCAGGATAGAAGTGGAGGCTGATGGTGAGCTGTGTCGGTAACAGACACATCGAGAGCTCCTGTGGTGAGAGCAAACCCCATCAGCAGCCAATGGCTCTTGTACATGGAAAAAATAAGGTTGTAGCAAACTTCTCTTCTGGGTAAGGATTGATTTTAATTTTTTTTTCCAGATTTTTACTTCAGAAACTCTTTCTAGCCTGAAAATGAGAACAGCCCCACTTATGAAACTACTGGGTATGGAGCAGTCATTTTAATTTTACTGAAGGACAAAATGGATGAATGTCGACTTTGAAGCTATGGGGGAAAAATGCAAAAGAACTGTTGTCAGACACCTGTAGTTCAAAACCACTTACCTGTGGTGACTCTGCTGTTGCTGCATGAGTTGTCCTCATTTGCAATTCATCAGTCCCTCTTAACTCATCTATAAGTAGTTACCTTCCATTTAGACACCACGGGGGTGTTATCACCAAAAAGGGTGAAGTCAGCTGAAAGAATCACTTGAGCTAATGCAGAAATGAGGGCAATATATTAATGTAACAACAGGGCACCTGGCTTTTTGTATTTAAAGCCAGGAGCCTAAAATTATAGGTATAAAAGATATTTATTGGGAGCAACTACACCTTTATCAAAGACTAGCATTTGAATAGGGTACAGTATGCAGATTGCAGAGTGAGCTGTACCTTCTAAATGAGCATTGAAGCCATGAAGATCACTGGGGTTTAGATTTTTTTGCTACTAATGCATGTTAAGAGTAGACTTATTTCACTTGTGACAGCTTTTTTTTTTTTTTGAAAGAAATGTCACTTGCAAACAGTGCAAAAGAAGCCTGAGTGTCTGCAAGGCAACATGGGCGTGTGTGCTGTATTGCCTCCCCACACCTTCAGCTCTAGCTGGTAGGTTGGCCACAGAGCCATCTCTATAGCTGTGCTTCTCTAGAAGCAAGTTCAAGGGCAAGGATGAAGTTTACCATTGGAAACTTCCAACTTTTCTCTGGAGAAGGGGAAAGAACAAGTTAAATACAATAGAGAGGTTAGCAGTGTAGAATATAATGGAAGACAAGAAAATGCAGCGCCTCACCGCAGAGAGGAATTCAAAATAGTATGGTTGAGGGACAGTGACTATGGGAGCAGAAGACCACAAAGAGATACTGAAGCCTGGATCTCCACCCTGCTGGCTGTCCAGCCCATGCACTGTGTCCTTGTGCTGCCTGGCAAGCAGCATAGGGTTTCCCTAGATGTGGTGTGCTCATGCCCCGCAGCTCCGATGACAGGGAATGCTGCGGAGTCCCTGCAAGGCATTGCTTTCATCAGCTCTATTTTGGGCTGAAGCTCAAAGGTCTTAGACTAAAGCATTATGTAGTTTTTTGAATGTGTAATAGCTTGGGTCCTCTGTCTTTATTTGAGAGCTTGGCATATTTTGCTCACAAGAGTCTTTAAGGTATTAGGACTTTAAAAAAAGACTTGGATTGAAACTTGTGAAGGAGAAATAATATCTGCAATTGCTTAGCTTCCTGATTAAAAAACCTCACAACAGTGTCTAAGACCAATGTTTTCTCAAGCATGATTAGTAATACTTTAATTCAACACAGCAACAAAAATACATTGATTTTATTGCTCTCCATTTTATGGATCATGAATTTAACTGAACTAAATAGTCAAAGTGCAGGTGAATAATACTGCTTTAGTGAGCTGTTGACCACATTTCCTTCTGCATTTCACTAACAGTTTTGTTTTGTTCTGCTTACTCAGCTTTACGTATGTCTAACTCTGAAGACTGATGGACCCACCAAAAAACAGGAGAGCAAACAACTGCTCTGTTTGCCTTACTGCACTGAACGACATCTTACGCACCTCCTCTGGTAGGCTTTTCTCTTCTAAATGTATTTCAGTAAAACTGAGAAGAATATGCATTTTTAGGACTCAACGACATGTTGGCTTCTCTTCTCTTGAGCCACATCTTGGTCCGTGTCCAACAAGTCAGAGTTTTAATCTAGCCCACTAGTCAAGGCAAACTCTTAGCAGTTTGCTAAGGTTGATGGGGAAAAATCTTCAGAAAAATCTTTCTTAGAAATGCTAAGCTGAAGGTTCTTGCATAACCTGTTATCTGTTTACGTTCTCCTATGTTTTTCTCCAGTAATTACCTTTCTCTGGCTGTTAGTCCAATAAAAGGCTTGTAGATCCCATATGAAATAGGAAGGCACACAAATTACTCGGGCTGTGAGAGGAAAGTAACTAGTTCCCAGGCTAATGATACATGCTGAGCTTCTCCAATCCCTATGGTTAATTTGAGCATGAGTAAAAGATACTCTGTATGGGTTTTTAAACACCCCTGAGGTACCCACATGGAAATAGTTTTGTCTGAAAAAGGTTGCTGCCTGTCCCTTGGTAAAGACGGGCTAATTTAACCCATAGTAGCTGCTTTAGCGGTAGAGCTCAAAGGAGCTTAAAGATTATTTTTATAATAGAGGAAAAATAATTTTCATTTCCTTTATGCTCCAAGTCTTCAAATGAAAACAAGTTTAACCCAGTAATAATATTAATTAAGCTGAAATTAATGCTGCTCAAAATTCCAGAGAAGTGTAGGGAGTGGCACAGATTGGGTCTCCAAAAAAGAATTACTCTTGTTTTTCGTGATATATACAACAGTGCTTCATGTACATTTTCATAAAGCAGAAATCAGTTGCTGGAAAAATTAGCAGCCTAGAGTGAAAAACCTATTAAAACAGAGAAAAAACTAATTTTGCTACATATATTGCCTGCCTTTGTTGTGCAAGGGATGTTAGGTGTGTAAGGTGTTAACACTGCTGTTGCACGTTAGTTTAGATTATCTGAAGACTTTTACAGGGCTACTTTTCTAGCAAGTCAAAGAAAAGCAGATTTTTATAGGAGAAACAACTTTTCTTGCCCTTTAAGTGCTGAGCCTCCCGTACAGGACCACAGGCACAAAAGGCACATAACCAAGTTCCGTAGCCGTGAAAACAGCAGCAAGAAAAGGAGCTTTCTCTCCCAGTTTAATTTTCTGTAGTTGCAGAAATGAGGCTACCAGCTGTTTGAATTACAACGTGCAGTGACACAATAATAAGAAAGTTCATCTCTTTAAGTAGCTATCATATTCTAGTTTTCCGTTGGCAACTAATTGCCTGATATTCCCTTTTACCTGTAAATCTACATCTAAATGCAAGCAGCAATGTTCTTAGTACAGGAAGGCAGAACACCTGCTGGTAACGGCAGTGAAGATATCCATGCTCAAAAAGCGCATGCGTGCATGTATATATGCACGTTTTATAAAAATTTGAGTCGAGTGGCCAAGCATGGCTGCCCACTGGCCAACCCCCTTTATATAGTGGCCATGACACCTGTGGTACGAAATGCTTCCTCCGGCCAGTTTGAGTCAACTGTACCAGCCGTACCCCTCCCAGCTTCTGGCACCTGCACATTAGCGAAACCTGGGAAGCTGGAAAAAGTCCTTGATCTCTTAGCAACAGCTCATAACATCCATGCATTATCAACTTCTTCACATACCAAATCCCATACTGAATTCAACCACAGCAGCTGCTGGGAAGAAAATGAGCTCTGTCCCAGCTGAAACCAGGGCAGAAGGAAATATGTAGATGTTGATTTTGTCACATCCTGGATATTTTTCAGCATCCATTGAAAAAAATAATAGGTTTATTAGTTTACAGGATAGTAGGTCTGAGCTAGGAGACCTACTTCCTAGCACAGAGTTGTAAGCTGGTGAGGTTTTCTGAACTGGAAGCGCACATCAGGGGCTCTTGGGAGAGCCTGGTGTTCAACTGCTCAGTTTTTTAATGCAGGTCAACTCTGGTTGGAAACTTCTGGAGTTGCATTTTCTACAAATACCTTTTGGAAATGAGATGGGTTTGCAAACCTCTGAAGAGCATCTTAGTTTTGAAGCTTTCTGTTTTGGAAATAAGGGAGCACCTGCTGGGAACAGAAGGATTTTTTTTTTTTTTTTTCCTATAGTGCTTAAATATGGAAAGGACCAGAGTTCCTGGGTGAAGGAAAGAGGCATTTCATATCATCCATTCCCCAATGCTTATAGATTAAAATGACATTTGTTAGCTGTGCCTAATTGACTGGGCAGTAGTTGAATTGGGCCTTTTATAAGCAAAGCAACGTTCACCTGAACAAAATTTTCTATGATACCATTTTCCTCCTTTCTCTCTTCCTCCTTCCCTTGTTCCCCACTTTTTGGCAGCTCTGGCACCTGGATCATGGGTGCTACATGCATTGCCTGCCTCTGTTGTGTGAGTGCTCTGCCTTCTGGTGGGCACAGTATATAGACCATGTAGGGAAAAGTCTAACAGATGTGGCAGAAGGTCTTAATGTGGTTTATTTGGTGAAATGTCATCTACGATTCCTGCAACTAACTTTAAATATAAAGCTAGCACACGATGAAGATTTCAGAATTTCACTGCTTTTACATCCCCCTACACCTGGTCTGTAGCTGAGATGTTTTAGTAGGTGATTCATCGTTGGCGTTACCAGCTTTGTTCATTTAAGAGCACCTAGAAGGACAATGTTTCAACATTATGCTAACAAGAACTGATTCTTTTTTTTTGCATAGTTCTAAATCTTCCATTTAATTCCATTTTAATTTAAATGTTTAGTGTTAACATTATGTTTTTTTTTTTTTTTAGCTTAAAAGTAGTTACTTTGTAAAAATCAACTCTGTTTTTATCCTCTAAAATCCATCACGGGAATCTGAAATTGGGTCAAACTATGGTTTTATTTTGTTCTGCAGCAATGTTATTTTCTTCATATGAGATTGCTTAGTTTATATGAGTTGCTAGCAGCGAATTAGATTTGATGTTTCAGCCATAAAAGATGGTGCATTGCTGGTGTGCAAGATGTGGTCCTGCTCCTACAGTTCTTGAGCAGTACCCCAATAGTGGAAATGGCCATAGGCTGTGGTGCCAATAATTGAGGAGACTGTTGTGCTGGACTCTGGTGTTTAAAATATCTTAGCTTGGTGAGATGGACTCCTTTAGCAGCATTTGGGGTAGTATCCCCAAAAGCCTGAGATTGAGTCCTACAACAAGACTTTTGTACCCTCCATAGTTTCCTGTAAAGGGAAGTGCGATCTATACAGATGCTCAGACGCGGGCGGCTGTTGTGTATGCAGGTCACTGCTCCCTTAGACTGCATTTTCTAAAACATTGTTTTGGGAACATCTAACCTTTGAGTGAAAGACAATTGGATTAACTACTTTCAGATGTATTGTGTGCCCAGCTCCACTAACACTAAAAACATTAACCCCCTCCTCAAATGCTGGAAAATTGATCAATTATTGCTAAAAGTTTCAAAGGACACACAGTGCCATGTAAGGTCACTTACAATAACAGCTCTTAAAAATAGGAACAAAAGATTCCCGAAAATGGTAAAAAATGAAGCAAACTTTGAAGCACAGTTTAAAAGAGTGAAGTAAGGAGTCTCAGCTTCTCTTACAGATGATGGGGAGAGGTGGACATATCTGGGAGGCAGTTAGTAGCAGTTCTGGGTGCTCAGTAGCTTGAATTAGACTGCCTGGGTACCTGGGTATTCTTCATATCTTCCTACTCTGGAATGGAAACAAAATTAAGTGGGGGGAAAAAAAAAGTGATGTGTTTTAGATGTACGTAGAGTACATTGTCAGTCCTTTAATTCCATCTTCAAAGCTTCTTTTGGTTACTGCACATCAGACCCATGGGTGGTCTTTCTTGGACTTCAATTCCTAGCTTCTTCCTATAGCACTTTGAAAGTAGGATAGTTGTGCTATAGATCCCTGTATTTCCAGAGTTACAATATAAACTTTCTTCTGTATCTGAAGCGTCATGGCATGGGGAAAAGACTCAAAATGTTGTGACAAATTGACTTCCCTGCTGTCAGGAACTTTGTGGCAGTATATTTGTAGTTCTTAGTGCTATTCCTACACCTCTACATTGTGCTATAGGATCTGTATGAGTAAGGAGTTTTCCTCTCTGCTAATTACTGACTGGAAGAAACCATTTGAGAAGGTTTTGAAATGATAGAGAACCAGACCCCTATCATGTTCCCTCCTAGGAGAAAGCCCACTGCTTTATTTTGACTTTTCTATAACGAGACCTAAATTGTGAAGGAGAGATTGCCTCAACCACCCTTTATCCTAGAAAAATGGTATGGAGAAGAGTGCTGGGCGATGGGAGAACTATAGTTTTGTTGGCCAAAGAAGGTCAGGACACAAGAAAGCATAAAGGGCTGTTTCTCTCCACAGTCATCTGCTGATGGATCAGGCTCATATGTTGCCACTGTTAATTCTATTCTATGGCAGAGGGGAAAAAAAAATTACGTTACTTTATCAAGAAATAGAGGTTGTATATGTAGGTTCTGGTCTTGAGCCAGTTGCTTATATATCTCGGACTTGATTGGAGCAGGATGGTAGACTCAACAGGACTGGCATGTGCTGCATGTTATTCCTGCAGTTTCTGGTTCATAGGGTGAAATCTGGGATGCTCTATCCAATAGTTTTGACCCTACAGTGCTTATGAATGCAACCATGAACGCTTCTGCAAATGCTGTCTGTGGCTCACCGGGAATCAGCTTAAACATCCATTCACAAAATAGGGCCATCTTCAACATCTGAGGACTAACTTGCTTTAGTAAAACACCTTTACAGTCCTTAGCAGACAACTTTAGACCATAAATGCCCAGAAGCAAGGATTATGAAAATACTACAATGGAAAGCCTGCAGCTCTGTCTATCGTTCAGGGCTATAAATGTCAAGTACAGAGGTGTTGGGTCTAGGAAGATAAAAGTACTGCTTTGTCATTTCTCTATTAGCATTATAATACCCTTGAGAACTAAGATCTTGGTGGATGCATTATGGATTTATGTAAATGACTTACCTTTGGAAGAGAGGAAAATGGTTTCTAAGCGGGGGTATTGGTGCAATGTACTGCCAGGGAAAGAGACGGGAAGCACAACTTCTTCTGCTGAATTAATTCAGAATAACCCTTGGCAAAATTTTGAAACTCTTACTTAGGAAATCGTTCTAAAGTGCTCTTTGAAATTCCAGGCAAGCAGTTTTAAAGATGGTTTCTGACTTTTTTTTTTTAATGTGCTGCAACCTGAAGATATTAAAATGTGTCTCATTAGGTTGTGTTTTTCAGATGGCGGTGAGCGTGAGCTGGGTCCTGCTCAGAGGGATTGAGTCAACAGTGCAGGCGAGGAATCAGTTTCTTAATAATTTAGCTGCTTTTCACTTAAAAACACTTGATAATTTGTTTAAAACGAATTGATTAGGCATCACAGAGCATATACTCTAGTGCAATGTATACACTTCTAGTTCACTAAAAGCCCCTCATTACTATACTGAGCTTGTGGTTTTACCTTGTCATTCCTCACTGATACTGTTTTAGTTTACTCCTCAGGAGAACGCTTCCTAACCATAAGAGATTACCCAATGTTTCCCAGGCCCCCACTATCCTCTTTGATGGGAGGCACTGGTTTCCAACCCGTGCTAAAAAGCAAGAACCAAATTACTGTGGTCACCTTTCCCCCCTTCCCTGCCTCCAAAATCAACAAAAAGCCCCAATGGATTCTGTTTCTCTTCTCAGTGGCTTTATTCTTCAGCTGCACCTTTATGTACTTAAACTATGTCTCCACAAGCTCTCATCTACAGAAGCTGAAGCTGCTGAAGACCATAGGTAGGGAGAATCCAGATGTAGTGTGTTGCCTTTTTGCAGGGAGCGTTTGCTGGGTTTCTGTGGGGAGATGCTACCTGTCGGCTCCCTGCCCTGTCTGTGAAGCTCTGTGTCTGCTAAGAAGCAGTAAGGTCTTTTTTAATATTTTTTTTTTTTTTTAATTTTATTTTGCAGTAGAATATAAACCTCAAAAGCAGAGGGGCTTCTCCTTGAGCTTTCAGTGTAATACATGGCATAGCAAAGTGCAGAGACTTCACTTGAGTTTATTTGGAACAGGCTTACCAGTGCTTCATGCAGTATTTTTGGGTGTTTTCAGAAGAGCTTTGGTCTTTGTTCTGGGAGGGAAAGGAGAAGGGAGAGGTGCGGTGCTCCAGGAGAGCACCGGTGGGGAGCAGCTGCAGATGTGGCAGAGCATCCTTTGCAGCTGTGGCGGGAGGAATCGCCCTGCTCCAGCGCACCTCTGAGGAGTTTTGTAGAGCAAGCAGAACAGATGCGATGCCTGTCTGTGCTGGTATTTGCTGTTTTCCATGAGTTTGTCTTCTATTCTGTGTAGTACTACTTGCTCTGTATCAGTAACACCCAGGATTGCCCTGGGCTAGGGAATGCGATTTGAGCTGCAGAGTATGCACACACATAAAATGTGTGAAAAATGACAATGACAAGCTTTTGTTCCTTGCTAGCTTGTGATAAAGAGGAACAGAAACACTGACCAGACAACCCCCCTGGATATTTTAGAGTGGGTTGTTTTTTTTTTTTTTTTTTTCACCCCACGTCTTAAAATCTATTTTGTTTGCCATTAAGTTTTTTCTTTCTTTTTATGGGCTAGTAGTTTTAAAAGAACTTCAATTAAGAAATAATAAAAAAAAATTGATAGTTAATAAAACTTGAAAAAAAAGTGAGAATATATATACTGCCTTTGCTCATATTAGTGCTTCTTGTGTTACCAGATGCTGTGACTGGAGTAATGAGTACTAGCTATGAGTAAATTGACCTAAACATATTAATGCTAAAGTATGCTTTTAAATTGCTTTCATCTCCTATTATAATGATTTTTCCAGGATATTTGTTGATTTCTTTCTGATAAAATGTGAATAGAAATTTTCAGATAGCTTGTAAGTATACAACCAACAGAAACTGCCATTTAATAAAAACAATTAGAACATAGAACAAAAAAAATAAGAGATTTTTTTTTTTAAAAGAATCTGCATCAGAAGCACCTCTGTAGTCTTCCTCCTGGTCAAAACTATTTCTAATTTGGTTTTAAAATCACATGTTTAGCATATATAAAATATACAGATGCACTCTCAAATTTATAGTGGTTCCTAGAAAAGGATATAAAATAACTTGTCATTTGTGGTCCCTAATTTGTTGTTCCGACAGTCCAAATAAACATGTTCCTTGGGGAAGGGGACCCTTGCAACCAGCTGCATGCCAAATGATCTGGTGGTTTCATTTTGGCGAGTAGCTGCCATTCCAGAAACGTGGGTGCTTGCTCCAAGCCCCATATAATAACAGGCATGGGTTACCCATTGCTAAAAAGACCTTGGAGGTGACTTCTTTCTCGTTTTGGTGCTGCTGCGATCTCCAGGCGTCCTTTGCCCCAGCAGTTGGAAGAGCAGCCAAAACTACGTCTCCTACAAGTTATTTTTTTGGAATTGTCCCGTATAGCAGTGTCACTTTGGCGCTTGTGGCATCAACTTTTCAAGACACGGGGAACTCAGATCATGAAGCAACGCGTTTGGGTCTGCACGTACTAGCAAGTAAGCTGAAATCTGGTATTGGTGCAATGTGTTCATAGCAAAATGCACCACTAAATACGAACCTCTGCCCCCAGCCCTGAAGGCATTTCAAAGACGTGTTAGTGTTTACTGTCTCTTCAGAGGACAGCAAGAAAAAAAAAAGACCATCTTGCTGCTTTAATGAAAAAGAATTTGTGGCTTTATGAATACTTTGAAGTAATTTTGCTAAAGTGCAGCCAACAGATTAAAAGACCAGAATTTTTTTCCCCAAACAGACCTGACTTACCCATTGCTGTCTGCCAGTGTTTGTGCGGTCTCGTGATGTTAAGCAGGTAGGAAAGCCGAACTGCTCCTCAGCAGTTTAGGCTGTTCGTGCAGATCTGATAAATCCACCTTGGTAGGCAACATTCAGTTAGGTAGAAATCCACTTAAAGAATAAAATCAGCATACCATTTGTTGTATTTCTCTCCTTACAGAGTGAGGTTGCAGAGCGTACTTTGCCTGTTTTCTGGATCATTAGTGTGATCAATTTTTGTAAATGAAAACCTCTTTTATTGAGCAACTAGGTTACATGATTCTGAAATCTGAAGGTGAAAATTTGGCTTTCAGGTTCATGGAGCCACCTTAGCTTGGTGAGTGGGGCAGTTGTTAACCCTACAGTCAGGACTCATCTAAGTATGTGGCATTTTTTCTCCAAGCAGGATTAACACATTCTTGACAAATTCTTCTGCTAAGAAATGTGAGTCTGAGCACTCATTGCTCAGATTTTGCCATTTTCTTTATGTTCCCATTTATCCTTCTGGATGTGCTAGAGGATGCTGCTCCTACTTTCTTTGGGAATTTTAATGACCGCTGCGAAGGATTGTGGGTCTCATTCTCCTGGGCTCAACTCATCTCTCTTGACAGCAGTTTTACAAATCCAGGGAAAGGAGCTTGGGTTGTTCTTAAAGAGATTCATTTTTAACTTGCAGTGCTTAAAGCAGTACTTGCTCCTCAAGGTAAAATAAAGTGAATTTAACACAGAAGTTGGTTACTTTACAACAACATCAGTACAGAAAGAATTAATGTATTCTAGTATATTCTTTCACTCTTTTTCCCAGCATAACTATTTACTATCAGCACTCTCATGGAATGTTTTCCAGCCTGAATTAATTTGAAGATAGATGATAATAAATGTTTGTTGTAGTTGTGATGATTATGCACTTTTCACTGCTGGTTTCAGTCTGATTACTAGTGAGAAAATATATTTTAGTAGGAAAGTTGCATCAATGCAGGACTTGGTTTTTATTTGAAATGTGAATCTATACCTTGAATACTGCAATCTTAAAACAGAAGACAAGGTTGTGCAGACAGTGCTACAGTGCTTACAGTCTACAAAGGCTCATTTCTATACAGAAGCTGGAAAAGTCTCTTTCTAGTTGAGTTAATTGTTTTTGATGAAACTATCTATGGTTCACATAGCAGCTACGCAAAATTTTACCCATGATGCCTACAAGTGGCTCTAAGATAGTTATATGAAAAGCTTTATTTTAACAAGTCAAATTCTACGATTCTATTAAATTTCTTGGTTTCTGTAGCTGGACCCGTTCACCTTGGTCCTTTTCCTGCTGCCTGGCTCCTGTTGAAGGCCATTTTATCAGTGACGGATGAGAGAAGCAGCGGTAATTGGTCTACTGCTGTATTTTGCCTTTCGAAAGGACAATGTAACGTGTGGACTGGCTCCATCTTATTTTCCTCTGGATAAGATCTTACACCTTATATACAAGCACAAAACTGTAATAGAGGATATTACACCGCAAGAGGAGTGCTATGCAGTGAGTTTTCTAGCGGCATGTGCACTGAAAGGCGTATAACATGAGGGGGCAAGATGGCTCTTGCCTCTACAGAATGCTTGCCATCGCTGTGTTTCTGCTCAGTAATGGTGTGGTTGCTTTTATTGCCATTATGGTTTATGCAGCCAAGTATTTTATATTCTGTGAGCCTGTACTTTGCTGAAAAGCAGAAGTTTAGATCTGAGTTGTCACAGCTTCCAGGAGAAAATTGCTCCTGCTGGTAATTGGCTCCAAATCCCTTTCCTGATTCTGTTGGACATAAGCTCCTTTGTTGCTTTACATTTCTCCAAGAGTTTCCTAGCCTTGGGACTGGTGTCAGTAAAGGGAGAGAAAAGAGAAAAATTAAGCATCTGTGTTATTCTTGTTTTTGCTTATAGTGCCTCATAAAGGATGTTCAATCAGTTAATAAGTTTCCCCTACTCTGAAGGTTGTATTTAACAATAACGGCTTTTTTTCCCCCTCTTTTAGCACCGAGGGTTGCACTTGCTGTCATGACATTTTGTTTTCATGTAGGGAATACACACCAGCAACTCATTTCTGTTAATACTTCACGGGAATGTAACTTCGTAAGAAAACTTCATTGCTCCCTGCCCCATCACGAAAGTTCACGAAAAGTTACTGCTGCTCCATTTTTGGCTGAATGTATATCCCAGTTCACACACGGGGAGCGGCACACATGCTATAAGGCTGCACCCTCTGCACCCCAGCTCTCTCTGAACCATCCATCTGGCCCCAGGTCCTCTCCTTCGTCTTCCTTCCCTTTTGTCTAGAGCTCCTCCTTGATTCTTACTGATTTATTTTACTTAAAATGAACTGTGTGATTGCTTGGGCCTTCGATTGAAATAATTCTGACTCCTATTTCCTGGGAAAGTCTTTCCTTCTGCTCTTTCATAAAGTATTATTAAAACTTAAATTTGTTTAATATTCTCTGTTAATTTTAAAATCATGATGATTTTCAAAGCATAGCAGAGAGCCATAAGCATAAATTGGAAAAGTAGTGCTGAAGTCCTACCCACAGATAATAAATCCCAGTTACATTAGTAATAATTAACTGTAAATGTTAGTATAATGGATACTTCCAACCACTAGTAACGAAATAAATTCTTTACTGGAGTTGAAATAATAGCAATATTCTGCTTTTCTTTCCAACTTTCCGTAGGAGTCTGGTAAAATATTTGTGAATACGTATTGAGATTTACCTGTGAGTTAGGGACTGTAATCCCATGAACCAGATATGGATTAGGAGAATACATGTCTGATTTTTAAAGCTAAATAGGCACCTAATCCCTCTCCTAGGTGATGTGGTATGTGGCTGCCCGAAGTGTTCAGAGATGTCTGCTCCAACGAGATTAATGATAGGTAGGTAGCAACTACAACATTACTTGCATGAGAAAACTCTACTTTTTGAAGTTTCTTATGGTAGCAATCAATGGTTATATTTGAAGAAGAGTGCTTACTTGCTTGCAAGGCTCAAGTATTACCAGCACTTAACTATGTTGTTATATCCCATTTTTTGTTTAAAGGTTGATTAAAATGAATACAGCTTGAATGTAACTCATTCAAGTTAAGGTGCAAGTGCTGAAAGTTAAATAGGGTGTTTAAATTTAGTATATGTTCCTGAAGCTTATAGTAAGTATTTTATTTCTTTGTTTCCAATCTTATATGAATAGCAACTGCCGCATTTGTAATTACAGGATCAAAGATTTTGAAAATGCCATTTTTTGTCCTTTAGCACTTGAATGCAGCCTTCATCCCTTCTTGTTTTTGATGTTATAACGTAAGAAAATTGTCTGAAAGATTGCTGTGTTTTAAGGCACTTTCTAAAGTGCCACTAGTTTAAAAAAAAAAATCATTTTATAGAAATGACAGCTTGATGTTCTATGTATATCACTTCTTCCATCACCACTGTGTCAGCCTGAATCAGTTTATTTACCAACACAGTTACAAGGATTTTTTATTTTGTAGCCTGCAAGGTCAAGTACGCTGGTGGGAGCCAAGCTGTGATACAGCACCCTCCTTTTTCTTTTGAATTTAGTGAGAGTAAACTTTTTTTACTCAATCTGCTGTCCGTCTTCATGGTGTTTCAGGTAGAGATGAAAAGGCATCCTTCTCTGAGACCAAGTTTTTAAACATAAAGCAAATCATCCCAGTGGTCCATGACTGTGGAGCTGGTGGCTTGACTTGTACTCTCAGTGATTCCTACAAATTATGTGTGAAACCAAACAAAGGTCTGTGTTAGCTGT
Source organism: Chlamydotis macqueenii (assembly GCF_036417535.1). Classification (NCBI taxonomy): domain Eukaryota; kingdom Metazoa; phylum Chordata; class Aves; order Otidiformes; family Otididae; genus Chlamydotis; species Chlamydotis macqueenii. The sequence goes on along the minus strand of NC_141564.1, from coordinate 25,025,496 downwards.
GATTAACTGAAAGTTTGAAAGTGTGTTCTGAACAGTAAATAGGGAAGTAGATTAAGAGCCAATGAGTTTGGCTGTGTCCATCACCCAATGTAATGACTGACCTCATCTAACGTGGCATCTAGTAAAATGAGAATTTGTTTGCTGCTTCTGAAAACAAAGGTGATTTGTAAAAGGCGTGACTAGCTCCTAGCAAAGCTTTTGAGAAATATTCCGTGTGACGGGAAAAAAAATAGCTTTCATTAATTGAACGCTAATTGACTGGGGGAAAAAACCTGACATTGATAAAAAACTAATGGTAGAGAAGCTTCATTTGGTCTCATCAATTGCTCTGACCTGTGCCTGATCGGAGACATTCATGACATGGTTTGCTAAGCCTTTAAAGAGTACAAATGGAACTTGAAGAATTTAGCATTTTGCAAGATTACTTATTTAATGTTTGAAATTGTATTGTTAGTCATTTAATGAGAAGGAGCATAATTTTCCTCCTTGTTCTATACTCTTCAAATGGTGAATTGCCATATAAACTCTGTTCAAAGCTCAGCAGAATGGCTTGGAACTGCTATGCAGATTGTAATTGCAATCTGTGCTAAATGAAAGCCCGTTAACAGCGCTCTTTGACTGTTCTCATTTTTCTCCTTCATATTAATAAGAGGTTAAATTTACCTCAGTCTGCATATTAAATTTTATTATATACAGACAGCGTACTTAAGAAAACTGCTTTATTCTCTGGAAGTTTTTTCCACTGTTTTTCTCATTATTTAGCCATCATAAGAACTAGAATTGAACATGGTAGAAATGAAATTATGTATAAAGCAAGATTTTTTTTTTTATGTAGGACTCATGTACTGTTAGACTAATTGCTTTTTTTTGTTAGAATTTATACTTCTAAAATAGTGTAGTTTGCAGGTAACTTTTTGCTTAAATGAATGAGGATTTTATACAGATACTTTTTTTTTTTTCCAGCAAAATTCAATTACTAGGAAAATCAAATAGCCAGTTTCCTCAAGAGTTTCTCTCACATGCAGCTTCCAAATGAGGTATGAGGATGTACCAAAGTCTGAATGCTGCTTCCTCTAGATCATCTGGGCAGGTTAAAGGATTGATTCGGGTAGCTTGGGCACCAAGCTCAAAACTGTTGACAAGACTTGGCTGGCAGCCAGTTCAGAAAGTGGCCTTTGAGTACTCTGGAAGCACTCACTCTACTGTGAAATGTGAATAAATATCATACACGTCACTAACAGAAATGTTAAACCCTTGGTAGCTATTGTAATTATTTTGTCTTTAATGATCGTTGGGTTGTGGTGTCTGAAAGTGATTTTGTATTTTAATTATTATGTTTTAAAAAGATGTCCACTGCTGAAGTTACAGATCTTATTTCCAACTCATGGTCAAAAGTTTACAACACATGAGACAAGCTTTAGAACATGTTATATGGCTGTGATTTCATCAGACTTTCTACTCAGTAAGTATAAAGCCCTAAGGAAAACAATCTGATTAATTTAACTCATTACTTGTGAAGATTTGCACACAGGCATGTTAGAAAGACAATATACTCTACTTTTTGCGTTTGATATGTGAGGCTAAAAAGAAGCTCAACAGTAGAGGAATCTCCTTCCAGCCTAACAGACAAGTCCATGGCCATCAGCTGAGCCAACCTAGCCTGGCCAAGAGAGGACTTGGACCCCAACATGTCACTGCTGGACTCCTCCATCTGGGTCTGCAGCTGCCAAATGTGCCTTGGGCGGGACTGTCACAGGTCTAATTTAATTTGTGGGAATTGGAGGAGGGTAAAAAAGTAATAAATCCTGGGACCTGATTAGTAGTCAAGAGGATAGTGAGTTAAATACATACAGCAAAGGCTTCCTGAAATATTCTGTTATTTAAAAAATAGATTGCTCATATAGTGAGCTTAAGTACACAGGATGACTTAACAAAGACTTAGTGATGCTTGAGTAGTGCTCGGCTGTTTCACTTGACAAGAGAAATATGAATGTTCATTGCATTTCTATGGGTTTTTCTTTTTTCCCACCTGATTTTCAACTTTTTTGTGTCAGTTGCTCTCTTTTAAATTAACTCTCCAATCCAAATTCATTGAACACTGTGGCTTCTCCTATATGGGCCTAGATAAGAGTAACTCCCTGCATTTCCATGAGAAGAATCTGCACTTCACAGCCTACAGGAATTACATGTTTATTCTCTGGGAGCTGGAAAAAATTTTGCAACCATTCCTGTATTTTTATCTTAAACAGTTACCTCGAAGTCTATAATAATTCTGTGAACCGGTATCAGATCATTTAAACACTAATGTCTTTAAGCAACAGATGAAGCATAACCGTTAATGGTAAACAAGCAAGAGAAAAAAGCTGAATGTATCCAATGCACAGCATCCCAGTTCATTCTTTCCTCTAATTCGCTGCTTATAAAGCTAGCAGGAACGAAGGAATAAATTGAATTATTAATGTAATGAAGGGCAATACAATCTCTAAACACAAGGTTGAAAGAACAACATAATTATCCTTCATTTGTGGATGCAAGGAGTAAACTGATTTAAATTAGTATTTTAAATTGGGAAGCAGCTGAAGAGAAGTCAGTAGCTTTCCTTGTCGCTGAAATTCTTTCAATATGTTTCTTTTCCTCGCCGTAATTTTAGACAACATCACTTACTCTAATGAGTAACAATAGTGTGTCAACGATTAATGTGTTAAATTCAATCAGGGGAAAAAAAAAGTGCAACAGCAGATGGTAATATTTGGATCCCTGCAAACACATAAACATGAATTTTTTTCCCTAGAGCCCCTCAGGAGAAGATTTGGGGATTTTAAGGTGTGGGGGGGGAAGCAGCAGTGACTTGGACTGAAGTTGAAGGTGCTAAAAAGCAATGCCTTGATAGCAGATACCTCAGTAATTTCTTTTTCTGTTTTGCCAAAGCATCCTATCTGCTGCTGACTATCCAAAAAACGCAAAGTGCATACCATTGTGCCAAGCAGATGGGGCTATGAGGCTGCCACGCTTCCAGCCACCTTTTCTTTTGATGTGGACTATGTGATCGGCTCCTTAAGGAGAGAACTCGCAGCAGAAAGCCAGAAAAGAAACTTCTGTCATTTCCTCTTTGTCTTTTATTTGACTTTTGATGTTTCTGTTGATAAAAATTAACTCCTACATGTCTTTCCCCACCAACTGGTACTCAGTGGATTTCCCTTTCGATTTGACAACCACGCTGGCTTACTTTCCAAATTCTATGCTCACTTGCCCTTTTTGCTATGACATATTTTCATAATTATAAAAGTACTATTGCAGAGGATGGAAGATCTGTACCTGAGCACTTTAGGGTATCTAAAAAGCTAGTTCTCAATATTTAATTTTCTGTGAGGCAGTGTGCACTGTCTCAGTCTCTGTGCTGTGGTTATCAAGGAGACTGCATGGAGGTTGTTTTATTTTCTTGTTTTTCCTGCAGGAACCAGAAAACTGCAAGTGAAAGCAGCTGAAGTGAAAGAACAGCTCTGACTCATTTGCGGAACTGATCGAGATGTGGTAGGAGACATCTCCCCGAGTGGTGTTGTTTGCCATCTCGTTACAGGTTTTTTTAAGAAATATGAAGATTTAGCAAGGCCTTGGCAATGAAAAAGAGAATTTAAGCTCGTCTAGGCTTTTGTATCCCAATATTTCCTATACTGTGAGCATTGTTTGTGTTCCTAAATATTTGTCTTTCTGTTTCATTTTTCTCCTGAGAAAAGAGTGCTCCTGTATTTTTCAGAACAACTCACTAATATGTTTCCTGGTACTTAGTTTTATTTCTTGCTCATTGATTTGACAAGTATGGAAACATAACACCGATCGTTGACCTTACTGCTACCCATCCATTTAAAATCTGTCCAAGGGTACATTAACTGAAAGTAACAAAATTAGTGCTGTTAATTTTTATAATCCTAGCTTAGTCCAAATGTTGTTAATTACCCTTATTATCTTGTCTTTTCTTGCTTAATTGATTGTAACCGAAAGGCATGCTGTATCCTATCTGCAATCTTTTCTAACTCGTCTTCAGTGGCTGAGGAGGGAATGGTCATATTTCAAGTTGATTTGGGGCAATAGTTGATGATTTTTTTGGTCACAGGCTTTCATGATGGAGTAGTTCAGAGTGCGTTGCTACTCCTATCAAATCTTACTCCTCCTATGAGAAGCTCTTGAGTCTATATCCTTAAATATGTTCATAATTTGTGTTTTAATGATCTCTTCTGTGTGTTTTCCACTATTTTTTTTTTTTCAGTAATGGTGCCCAAATCCAAGAATGTCTTACAAGGAACTGTCTTCTGTTGGCAGACCATCTCTATGACATATAGACTAGTCATGTTCCTTGATCCCATATTGAAAGTGCTCCCTGCACATGGGAGTTCTCTTCTGGGACAACACTCTTCGTCTTGCAGAAGCTTATTTTGTGTAATTTTTCCGTAGTCCGATCAAAGCAACTTTTCAATGTTTTCTTGGTACATTAGCACTATGAAATTGCTGCTAACAGTATCAGCCAATTAGCAACTCTTTAATCTCCTATATGTTTGTTGAGATGGTGTGACAAAATGACAGGCTACCATACCAATTAGCTGGCTTCTGCATAAATAGAAAATTGCCCTTGTTTGACAAATATTTTAAGAGAAAGAAGTAAGCACCAGGAAGCCTAGAAATAAACTTATTCATGCAAGGATACATCAAAGAGGACTGAATGGCTCAGGTAATTAGTAACAAGAGAGAGGACCTTTCATGTTTTTGTAATAAATCAGAAAACTTACTGAGTGGAAGGGATGAAGTAACTTTTAAAAGCTTTAAAAGAACATAGGGTTCAAAGTATTGGTTCATGAACCTCAATTTCATAGGTTGCTGATATTTACTCAGCTTGAGAAGCAGCTAACCTGCATGTATGTGCCTGGCCTCTCTTGCCACCCATTTAGGGATGACTTTTCATATCTAAATCAGGACCTTCAAGGGTTTAATAAACTTTACGAAGGTAGTAGAAGAGGAAATTTTGCATTGTTTTACAGTGAACATAATACACAAACTAGATATATAATATGTTAACGGACTGCCAGCTTCTGACATCATTGGGAGCTACAACTCTGCAATGCCCAATGAGTTGAGCGAAAGTATGCGCCAAGAATCAGAAAGCAAAAGATGATTTATGGTGTTTGCATAGAAATTAAATTCCTTTGGCATCATTTTGAGGTGAAAGGCAGCAAACTCAATGTTGTTGAGCTTTGGTGTTTTCAGTTATTTTCAAACCTGAACTCCCCAGTAAAGAGCTAGAAATGAACTGAGAACAAAATGATAGAAAGTAGCTACTGAAAACCTTGCAAAGCTAATTCAGTGAATTTCAGACTTCCTTATGTATGGCCACTGCGGAGCTGATATTTGGAATAAAAAGGTTACCTTAAGTGGCAAAAAAAAAAAAAGATTTTGAATGCCTGGTGAAAAAGGAAGAGTTTTTGTTTGTCTGTTGGACTCTTGTGAGGGTGCAGTTGAAACTGCTGGAAGGACTTGGGCAAAGCCAGAAGGTATCCACAGAAGAGCAACAAAAATGATTAGAGGACTAGAGAGATTGATAACTTGGTGTGAAGAAATATTAAGCAAGCTAAATATGTATTGCTTCCTCATGTGAATTACAGATACAAAAAATTCAAGGAGCTTTCTTGAATTGATGATTGATTAGGTGAAACAAATGAAGCGAATGAGAAGAATTATTATCTGCTGGGTAGCAGGGATGGTGATTTTGGATTAGATCAGCAGTATGTGACCAGTATCTCATCTTTGGCAGTGGGGAGTAGCTGATGCTCACAAAAATAATTGCAAAGAAATCTCAGTTGGGTAATTATAGGTTCACCTGTCTAAGGTGAAAAGTTTATACGACCCTTCTAAGTCTGTGAAGAAATGGATGGGAAGGTGAAAATTACTTAGGCCAAAAGTAACTCTGGTTAACTCTTGCTGAGAGCTTAAAGAGTTAAGGTGCTCTGAAAATACTATTCTTAAAGCATTTTTTTGGTTTTGTATTGCACTGTCAAATGGAACTGCAAGAGACATGATAACCTGTATGGCCACTGAATTCTTCGTTAATTCACCAGGCGTGTGGAGTACAGGTCTATTTAACAGGGATTTTTTCAATTTTCTCTATTAGGACTCTGTGTATATAGCTATAATGTATATATGGAATAGCAATTGCTGAAAATTTGCTGTAAAATAGTCCAGTAGACGCACGGTATGATTTAAGGTTAAACCATAGCCTTAGCCCAGCACTGTTTGAGATTTGTACCAGAATGGATTTTGGATGCCAAACCTCTAGTTTCTTTGCAGGCTTTTGTTAAATTGTGACATTTGGATCCTTGGAAGTCAATGTGACAGTTCTCAGTGATTTCACTGAAGGCCACATTTTGCTGAAGATGGATGAGAACTTGCCCAAATGAAAAGTGATTAGAAACCAAGAAGGAGCTCAAGGTTTTTTTTTCCACTCTCAGCTGTAAGCATTTTATTGAAGTTGTTGTGCACAAGTGTCCTTGATCTCAGAAGAGCAGAGATAAGCCTCTGACGTATTAATGCAGCCATCAGGCCATGCTGTGTCCTGACAACTGCTGTCCTCGTTCAGCTCATCAGTGTTGATGTGCAAGCAAGGTCAGCGCTGGTTGTTCGGATGGCGATATACAAATCTTTAGGATCTTGAAATGCTTTAGGTTTTTGTTGTTTTTTAGCCATAAAAACAAAGGTGTTGGAGTCAAAAGGAGTTTTACTTCAAGACTGCAGTTTTAGTTTAGTACTCAACTGTGAAAATCAGCTTCATTTTTAAGTTTGTTTCTTCTTAGTCTCACATCTTCTTAGTCTCTGCATGGGTTTGTTGTATGCCAGCTAACTCACCTAGCTAAGTGTCCATCTTCCACTCTTCAGGAGAAGGCATAATACTTCTGTGCAAATAAAGCTGAGTTTAAACTTATAAACCCCGTGACAAACGATGTTTCACATATTAGGATGTGACTGGGTTTCATATATTAGGATATGACTGGTGTCATAATCTGTGTGGGATGAGCCAGTGTTAAACAAATGGAACCAACCACTTGGTCGCTAACCCTTCCTTGTTTCAGAGCCTCTTCGTCCCTGTCCCTCTTCTTGCTGTCCCTTTGGAAGATACAGTATGGGGTCACAAAGAGCTCAGGACCTTGAGATGTGATTGCTTTATCTTCTTTTTCTGCCTTTAGGTATCTCGTCCCAGTCTGGGCTCTGGTCCCCATTTTGATGTGGTCCTCACACTCTCTTTTGAATGACCCCTGTAGTGTCAAGGCCTCCTAGTACTGCTGGATAAGTATCTAGAGATGCTGGCAATGTCTACCTCATACAGTGGTAAACCCAAATCCCATTGTCTATTGGCTGAATTACTGGAGGAATCCATAACCCGCTCCAGTTCTTAGCTGGGGCCACGTTACAACTACATTGTTTACTTTCCTTGTTTTTTCTCCTGTGGGTAATCTGAAAGTGCGTCAAATTAGAGGAATAATGTAAAATATGACCAGTAAATGATCATCAGGTTATTCAGTGTTCTTTTTCAGTTTCTGGTCTCTGTTTTCAGTCAATCATATACCATAACAGGCTATTTGTCACTAGAGATATCTGTATACGTAAAAGATAAGTAGGTACTGAATATATGCTTTTAACAGTGTTCTGAGCATTGTCAGTGATATATTATTTTCTTTTATCTCTTCTGTATATCTCTATATCAGGGAGTGTCTTTGGGTGTATCCCGGTGGAACAGAATGGATTTTAATCGACTGCTGAGAAAATGAGATATTATACTAGGACAAGAATAACTGCTGGTTAGAAACTGCTCTTTAAAAGTATAATTCTTGAGTATTCTGTTTTTGCTGCCATTGTCAAGTACTGAATAAAAATGACATTAAAAAAATACTCTAACTTTGGTATTTTTCTCAGGACATGAAAGGCAGGATTCATACCAGCAAACAAGAGGCTTACTGGTGCATCCATTAAGGTGCAAACAGGAGTTAATACACTGAAAGTGTTGTAAGTTATAAAGTTGTAAACCAACTGTGAGCAAGACTTGCTGTACAGTTTGTGTGTCAGTATAATGGTGCTGGAGAGAATGGTGTTTTACCAAAAAAAAAAAAAAATCTTTGTAGAAGCTCTGTTTGAAGGAAGCTTTTTTTTTGCTTCCATTCTTCTTGTTGAACCTCCTCTGGAGCTAGAGCGCTTCCACTGCTTTCTGGATGATACTTCTACTAGGTCAAAAAGACGATTTATGTTGATAGCATTTGGGGTTAAAAAGGAATGAGTGAATTCAGGAATGTACCAGTTTTCAAGTATCAGAGACCAGTCAGCCACACATCTAGCTCCATCCCATATCAGCCTTCTTCAATGGGTATTCCCACCCCAGGGAGATGAAGCTGTGTGTGGGTTTAGGGGTGAGGACTGCCAGAAGAATTAATCCTCCAAAGGTGATTGTGAAACCTCATTCAGTTTTGGCCAGGTCCTCATCGATTGTGAAATGCTCATAGATGCTAAAAATTTTGAATTCTCACCATCTATTTCAGGCATCTCCATGGAGACTGATCCTTGGGAAGTCCTGATTTACAGCAGAAGAACATTTTGGTGAACGTCTTGTACAAGGACCACATTGATCAGGAACACACCCAAGCCTACACTGGCCTTTGAAGGTAAGTGTGGTGAGGGTGCCTAGGAGCTGTCCAGAATATGAGTCAAATAGTAATAGTTGTAACTAAGAAGAAAAAAAGCCCACTCAGTCTAGGACTGGGCCATCTCCACTGCTTCTGGAGATGGTCCCATTCTCTACTTTGTCCTGGCTTTGCTGCAGTTACAGACAATGTTTCCAGTTCTCTGCATTTGGCTCCCATGGACCATGCATGAGTCGTGGCATTTTGTGTGCTTTTGTGCCACTGGATGACTTCGGACGTTGAAAATATTAGGCAATGTTTTTGAGTTTATCATGAAGTTGACTGCAGGATCTCAGAGGAGACTGAAAGGAAAGGAAGATGTTGGAAAAAAAGCATGCAAGTAAACTTGAGTGGAAGTAGAAAGTGATGCACGAAGTGTTATAGAAGGAAGCAAATTGAAAGAGATCTAGAGAAAGTGGCTGGGAAGAAAGCCCTGGAGAGCTGGTAGGTTTTAACTGCAAATAGGAAAGTAATTACGTAAGACTCAGGGTGTTGCAAGCTGAGCTGCTAACAACTTCTGATAATTTCTAGTAGTCAGATAAGATTCTTATGTTTTAAATCAGGATAAAACTGATGATCTCTTAAAAAAAAAAAAGGGGAAACCCAGAACAAACAGAAAACCAAACCAAAACCAAGCAAAAAAAAAAAAAAAAAAACCCAAAAAACCAAAACCCCACCAGAACCAGAAAACACACACACACACAACCCCATAAGCGAGCAACTCAAGAAAAGACAAGCTCTGCAAACACTGTTTTTGTCTCAGCCTTTGTAATTACCCTGAATGACAGAGAATTACTGAATGTCCCTGATTAATTATATCTACATATGGGTTGAGCAAAGGCAATCTTCGTCCACTTCAGCCCTGGCAACATCAGGAGACAAAGCACGTTTGCCTGTACCCATGGCAAAATTAGGCATGTCATTAATTTTTAAAGAAACTGAATAACTGCTGCACTTTGACTGTTATAACCTGCCTGCACATACAAGCATTTAAGAGATTTATTTACTGGGGGGGGGGGGAAAAGTGGACTTCCAGTGAGTGAATCTGTCCAGGGGTTGGTGTCTCTCCTGAACCTATAAACATCTCAGCCCTTTAGGCTTTTGGAAATTGGTTTGGTGAAATCACTGGTAAAATTAAACTGTTGGTATCAGTTGTGTATTAAAAGGTTAAAAACCAGATAGTTTTCTTCTATGCTTTCCAGCATTCAGGAAGAGGAATTGAGTATATTCCAGTCATAATTGGTGTTATGAGTTCAGACCACCACAAAGACAACCTGCTTCCCTCAGCATCAGAGAAAACAGTGTTTATTCCTTCAGCTAAACCAAAGCTGAAGTTATGCCCTTTTTCTCCTCTATTTGTCTGAGGAGAAGAGGTCTCTGCTTGACAAAGGAATGCGTGAGTGGCTCAGAGGCATTTTAGTGGTTGAATTTGGCTCGGAACACCTCTCTTTCACTGCGGTGCTCTTCATGAGAGCTGTGAACTTGGTTTTTCCCCCCTCGTGTAGCAGGTAGGACAAAAACAGAGGGCAGATTCTGGAATATAATCGTTGAATTTTGTTTACTTCCTTGCAGAGGAGCTTCAGGTAGTTCTGTTTGCTCCTGATAAGTATGTGAAGTTTGAAATGTGTCAGCCCAAAAACCTGGGTTTGGATCCCAGAAGGATGTGCTCTTTTTCCCCAAGAATAATGTGCTTTTTGTGCACAGATGGATGTTGAAAATGCTGATGTGTTTTGGAGGTGGTGCTTCCAGCTGTAGCTCTAACAGTATGGCAAAAAGAGCCTCTGCAACATGGGTTAAACTCAAGGAAAGTAGCTTCTGGTTTGGACTTAGTTTAAAACTCAGTGTTTTGTCTGGTCTTGTAGCACAACTTGTTAAATTATTTGCATTATTTTCTTACCCAGATGTTTTTAACAATATCCTTGAGCTGTTTTCCTCTCCTTGCTAACTGTCCAATACATTTGGCTGCCTTCTGGCTGTAGAAGGAAGCTTTTCCTTTTTAATTAAATCATTGGGATCGTAACTGATGGCTATGAGCTCAGAAAGAATTTGTTTTCCTGGGAGTCTAGATCATAGTAATTATGACAAAAGCTTAAGCAGGTTATTAGAGATTCAAGCCTTTTTTTTTTTTTTTTTTTTTTTTTTTTTTTCCCTCTTCATTCCCAGGAAGCTGGGAGGAGTTATTCTTTGGGAGGTGAATGCCTACGGTGCCCGGTGGTGCAATGTAATAGCAGTTTCCCATTTTGTTTGGGGTAGGGGGCCTGGACTGAGTCTCTAGCTGAGATTTGTTGCTGCCCTGTCCCTGATGCTCGGGAGTCAGCACAGCACCCACCTGCAGAGGTGCAGCATTCTCTGTGCTTAATGCAGGTAGCACAACAAATCCCAAGGCTAACAGCAGTTTTCAAGGATAATAATGAAGAAATTAAAGATATTTTCAAGTGTAACAGCATTGTATCTTCAATTTCAGTGGTTTTGGGGAACTTTATCCCTTTTTTTCCAAATTACTTCGTAATTTTTCCAAATCCGTATTAATTGCCATGATTTCTATCTCATTGAAAGGAATATAGGCAAGAAAATAAACTGAATAATTATTTAGATGGTAGATTGTCTTGGGAGTATCTCAGATAGACTTGAAGCATTTCATAGCAGTGCATGTTTTGCTCAATGATTCTGTTTCTTGTAAAGCAACACTTCTCATTTCCTAATGTGATGAATAGCATGAAATAACACAATGTAATCTGAACATTGAATTCAAAACAGATAACTCTTCTATCTAATCAGCAGTCGTGAACACATAAATGGGTGCATACCTGGTCAGAATTAATTGCATTTGAATGGAAATATATGTGCTTTAGAGAAGCTTCTCTATTATGAGGGAAGCATGATAAGCAATAACAGAAAACCAAAGAAGAGCTTTCCAGGTAAGCTTTACTGTTTTTATGATATTAATTTTATTAAGCTAGTGAATACATATTTATAGTTCAGTAAAAATATGACAAGCTGATAACACAGCAGTCACAGAATCACAGAAGGGTTTGGGTGGGCAGGGACCTTTCCAGGCCACCCAGTCCAACCCCCCTGCAAGAAGCAGGGACACCTCCAACCGGATCAGGTTGCTCAGAGCCCCGGCCAACCTGGCCTGGGATGTTTCCAGGGATGGGGCATCCACCACCTCTCTGGGCAACCTGTTCGTGTTCCACCACCCTCATAGTGAAGAAATTCTTCAGCCTAAGTCTACTCTCTTTTAATTTAAAACCATGACCCCTTGTTGTATCTCAAACCACTTGTCCTATCAGACAAGAACAAAGAGCTAAAAGTCCTACAAACACCACAGGATCATAACTCAGTCCTTGGTGCTGCTACAGCAAATAAAATGTACAGTAGTTGCAATATCCACTTGAGGATAACAGCGTGTCCAGCTTATAAGGTAATGAAGGCAGTATCACCTATAGAACAAGATACAGGTCATCTGCAGAAGCCCTTGGCACTGTCAGTCTCTACTTGGGCAGGACCATGTCCATGCTAAGGCCAAGTTACCTGATTTGAGAAATCTGGTTTTACTGTAGTGGAGCTGCTCTGAGCATTGGGGTTGGACTAGATTGTCTCTGGAGTTCCTGTTCAGTGGAAATTATTGTGCGATTTGGGGTCAAGAAGCTTGTAACCAATGTAAATTGGTTAAGTGACGAGCCGTGTCCATATGTTCTTGTATTAGTTAAACATATTGAAAGAAACCCTTTTGATGAGATGCATACTTTAAGAAAGAAGTGAAGATTATCCATGCCGATTACCAAATAGTATGATCACCTCTAAGCTGAGTAGAAAAATGTTGTTGATATTTAATTTACATCTATTTTGGAAGCTTCCTTAAAAGTATGTAATAAATGGTATATAGCGCTTTCCTTTCCTTTCATTTTCTTCATGAAAGAATGCTAGCCCAGCTTCATGAAAAACAGATAAAGGATGAACTACTACATGGAGAATTTTAATGGAATTCAGCGTGCCTGTAAAAGAAAAGGACGTGAACGGCATCAATGCACAAAGGTGTCCGTTGCAAACCAAGACAGCCAGGGGAAATATGAGATCTGATAGTGTCAGTGTTTGTATAGCTAAAGAAGAGATTTGAGATAAGCATGTGCAAATATAATTTTTGTATTATCATGAGTCATTTGAGTATAAATTTAAGGATTGTCTTGATTGAGATGAGCAGAGCGTTGTGTACTGATATAAATTAAGTTTGAAGAGGGCTTCTGGCCAAATGGCAGCTTTCTGGAAATTCTAGACAGTCTAGAGCTGAGCTTTGCGTTGTTTTATAAACTCTGTACCTAATCAAGACAGTGAGCTAATGTTTGTGATGTGTCTTTTTAGTACCATGCACTAGGATCATTTGCTTAGAAAAAGTACTTAAGTTAGATATCCTGTCTTTCAGGAATATAATGAAAAATATCAGGAAAAAACCTGAACTCTACCATAAATATGGGAAAGAGGAAAGTTATCCAGCCCCAAAGAAATGCCAAAGGATTTTTAAAATGATGAAATGAAGACTAGGGCTTTGGGGAAAGAAGGTTGTTTTTTTATGAATGTCCAGGCACACTAAGCGTACATTTATCAGATATCATCTGTACCACTAGATAGGTACTATCCTGGTAAATGATCTGGAGTGATGAGACTCATGGAAGAACAGGTGGTGGTAGAACAGGTGAGATGAATCATGTACTAGGGCAACTTCTTCATGTGGTGTTTTCCAGTGGATCTTCATCATCAACATCTGGAAAAGCCATAGGGACTCTAGTATACTGTTAACTGACACCTTCATCTCTAAGATGCTTGTGTCCCACATGAGGCCAGGCTCTTGTATGGCGCGGTTAGGGTAGCACTATCTGTGCCCTGGTTTCCTCCCTGGTGCTCCTCAGGTCAAATAGTCACTTTTTGACTGTCTTTGGCAGAATTGTTCTGTTTCTGGTGCTCAGATAGCTGAGCAGAACAGGTGGTTTGCTGAGTATGTTTGGGACGTGTCTGGTGCGGTCCCACTCTTGGATCCTCAAATCTCTGGGGGTGCTGGGGCTGGTTGACTGGCGGGTTTCTCCCACTCACCACCATCACTTGTATTTTCTAGGTGCGCAGGCTTTGGACCATTACTTTCTTCCAGTCCCATTCAGAGCCTCAGTGGGGGGCTGCTGACTGTGAAGGATAACTCTGGGAGATGCTCTTGTATTTCCAGTCACTTTTCTTCATGTGCTGTTTCAACTCGCGTCAATCCACAAATATAATGATAATAATAATAATAAAAATTCTTATATATACTCATTTCCTCAAATCAGTGACTGACTTGACTAGGACAAGTCATTCTTGCAAAACCACTACTTGTTTGCAAGCTATAGGCTGCTTCCAAATACCTTAAAATTCAGGAAAAAATAGCAACTTGAATGGACTGGAGAGCCCAGAAGAGAGGCACGAGAGTGATCAAGCCCTGGTAAACATGACCTATGATGAAAAGTTTAAGTGACTTGGGGCTGGTGGAAAAGAAGAGTCTGAAACAGAATATTCTAACAATTTTTGAAGCCTGAGGTGTAGTTTTTTAGTAACCTCCAATTATACAAAGAAGGCTGCATTTCACATAACAGGGGAACAGACAAACTGCTTGAGGAGATGGCATGGACTGTAGTTGCTTGGAAATAAGTCTGAGATCAAGAAAAATGTTGAAATAGTAAGGTTAGTGACACAACGGCCCAGTTGCAAAAGCAAATCCATGGAAAATGTCCTGACAAGACTGACAGGTTGGTAGCCACAACTAGTCCTTGATCTTGCCTTTAGTAAGTGTGAGTTTGATGTGAATCATCCTTCTTCTGGATTCAGAGCCATGGTTATTGCAAGTACAGCTGCTGCCAGTTCCTCCACTCCTTTGTGGCTGGTGGGCTTCCATCATTAACTTTATTGACTATTGTTTGGCTTGATTTGGCTTTATTCTATGATCTCACAGAAAACCAAGGAGCACCTTGCTGCTGCTCTCTCCTCGATGGATACACCAATTCTGGGGGCAGACCTACCTGCCACCAGAGCCATTAGAAAGACTCGTACTCATTTTAGTGGGGCTGGGTCAGACCCATGTTATTAAGACAATCCTGTGCATTGTTGTGGGCATGTGCAAGATCCTAATGTGATAAGTGTGGAAGCCATATGGGCAATGCAAAGTGATGCTGAACCCAGCTTAGGAGGACCTGATGGTACATAACTGAGTTCAGGGCTGGTAAGAAAAATTCACTATTACAGGTTAGAAAATAAATTGTTAGTGTCACCCGAGGTGGTGTAAAATAACGTGTTTGGCATGCCCTGTAGCGAAGGGTTTCATCGCTCTTTGCCCTGGTGCCTTCCAGCCAGGTGGCAGCACAAAGCATTGCTTTTAAGCAAACTCAAGCCAGTGTGTGATTACAGCTGGCAGAGTCCTGCCAGGTCTGTGGGAGCCTAAACTTTTCGGCATGGAATATACTGAAACAGCAACATTCATTTCACCCTTCACAGAGTTCATCATTACTGTACGCGTATTCCCTCCACAGGAGACAATAGCAGCCAAAAGTAAAATAATTGTTTCTCCTTGTAGAGGAATGCTCCAAGAAAAGGCCCCAGGGACTATTCTAAGCAAGTCCAATTTTTTCAACCATATCTAGAAAGACTACTGCCATCTGCTTTTATCACATAATTTACACAACACTTAACCAGAGAGAGAACGCAATAAAACCTGCTGCCCCCCTCCTGGGAAACGGTGCCTCTCAAACAGGATTGGTGACCCCACCAGTCCAATTTGGCTTGAAGTTATTGCTCGGATATTGGAAATTCTCTGTACAAGAAAGCAATGTACAGTGTCATAAGTAGCAGAAGTTACTTGGTTTTTGTTCAGTTCTTGGTTTTTTTTTTCCTCCTTATCTTTTTTCTTTTAGTAGAGAGTGTGTGTTATATATGTGTGAATGAAGAAAATTAAAGTAAAACTGGGTTATAGTACTTTGTGACTTAGGATAGCAATGTAATAGCTTTTATTATATGTCACATGTTAAAAATACTTTTGATATAATAATTGATTTTACAATTGTCGGGTGTACAAATCGTTCAACACATAGCAAAATCCAGACTGCTGGACAAGAAATGTATTGCATTTAAATTGATTACACCTACTTACAGGACATAGGGATGGAAAGAAAAATTAGCAGAAAGGCAATGAAAGATAGAAAAAAGAGATCTAGACTGCACACAGATCGATGGTAAAGGTTTTGTGAGAATTCAGATATGAAATGTACATACATCCCAGCCTGTTACCTCACTTAATGCACAGAAAGATTTGCCTGCGAACGTGCAGCTGCAGCTAGTTGTTTCTGCAGCAAATAATTCGTACCAGAGCTGGCTCAGAGAAATTCTGCACTCATGTATTTCATGTAGCTTTTGCAAGTGAGGCTGGCTGAAAAGGCAGTGGAAAACTCACACAGACTGCCAAAGCCATGTAAAAACTGGTGCGAAATGGCAGGTTAGAATTTTGACAACGAAGCACACAAAATTATAGCAGCTTAAAGCTGAAACACCCTGGATTCTTCTGTGGACACTTAGTCTGAGAAATAATATCAAAAATTAAGGATCTGTGTTGGTGTCCTGTGAGGAGCAGGGCCATCTCCAACCAGAGCAGGTTGCTCAGAGCCCCGGCCAACCTGGCCTGGAATGTTTCCAGGGATGAGGCATCCACCACCTCTCTGGGCAACCTGGGCCAGTGTTTCACCACTCTCAGCGTAAAAAAATTATTTCCTAATATGTAATCTGGATCTACCTCCCTATATTTTAAAAATATTACCCCTTGTCCTGTCACAACGGGCCCCACTGAAGACTTTCTCCCCATCTTTTCTGTAGGCCTGCTATTTTCTGGTGGTTACTGTGTTGTTGAATGCAATAATATTTGGTCAGCACTGCACAAAGTCAGCAGCCTCAGTCAGATATTCAGTGGCTGGACTCTTTCCAACAAGCTTTCTCAAAACCTCATCGCTCTACAAGCAAGGCCAGGAGTGCAGCAATGTGCTTCACCTCTCTCAGTGTGTCTGTACCAGAAGCCACCGACTGGCATGCTGACTGAAATAAGCTGGCTCAAACTCCTTTTCCTGAGTTGTTTTTTTTTTTTTTTTTTTTTTTTCTTCCTCATGCTTCTAAAGTAATGGCTGGAGCCCCAGCCTGGAAAAGTCAGCAGAGTGCTTTAGGCACCAGGATGCTGTAACTTTTTAAGAAACTCTCTCCTTGGACCCCAGTCAATACTCCTTGATCCTTGCTGGCACGTTGTAAAGTATTTTTCTGAGGAGCTCTATTCAATGTGTCTATTTCCAACCTCTTAACCTTTCACAGCACTTGTTTTGTGGTTTTTTTTTTTTTTTTTTCTTTAATAAAAAAGCTGGAAAGAGATCTTTTTAGTATAAAGGTTGCAAATCAAAGTTTTATTTTAACAGGTTTGTCATTCCTTTGTTGAGATTTTATTTAGCAAAAGTCATTGCCAGTCTAGCTGGATATAGGAAGGAAAGAAGGAAGGCAGTGAAATTACAGCACGCATTGCCAAATTGACTCTTTAATTAGGAAGTAAGTGTTTTGTTTTTTTTTTTTTCTTGTTCCTGTAACCTGTGGCATTCAGGGCTGGTGAGCAGCCAAGGGAAGGTGGCGTATGGAGAAGAATGTGCCATTCATGAGAGGTAAGATTAAACGTCCAGTCAAAACAAGTCAAAATGATAAGGTTAGCACGTGCCATTCCTCCCCCCCCCCCGTGCTGTTCTCCTCCCCTCACGGGGAAGCAGCACGTTCTGGCAAGGAAGAGCCGTAAGCTATTCATAAAAAACATGGGCCTGATTTCAGCATATTAAAAAGTGTTCAGTCAGATAATTACCCTTAATCATTAATTCTTTTTTCATGATCAGCATAGGTGGCAATGGTGCAGAAAAAGCGAATCGTTGGGTATTTGCAATCTGCCGCGTGCTCGCAGCCTGCTCAGCACTGGTGTTTGGCACCTAGCGATTCGGCTCTTCTGTGTTTACCAAAGACTGATAGAAATGGCAAAACAGCTGTTTTTGTAAAAATTGTTTACCTTCTCCTAACTTTTCCAGTCACTTCTTTTAATGTACCATCAGGCTTGATATGCCCTGGAGATGCAAGTCTTTTAACAGCCCCTACGGTCTGACACGCTCTCTGAATTTTACTGCAACTTCACCAATAAATTGCAATCTGCTTTTTAAATTATTTTTATTTTAAGATATACCAGACCGATGACTTAGTAAATTTTTGTAATTCTAAGAAATAAACTGCGGATTAGTTTTAAACGAACATTTCTTCAATGCCTGGTGTACCATAGCTTAGCAGCAAGTGAATAGGCGTTAGGATTATCATTAAAGTAATTTAAATGCTTGGAAGGAGACCTTCTTCTTAGACATAGGTGGGACTCACTGCCTTCTGTTTGCCAAAGACCACATACACCTTGATTTTTTTTGTTCCCCAGGGACTTTCACCCCTGCTTTATGTTTCGTGCCTGAGTTTTGAACCTTACTCATCACTCTTGGGTGGCAGCTGAGCTGGCGTTAGTAAAGTTTACTGAAGATTTTTCCAGTGAAACCACACCACAGAAGCATTTTTTTGAGGTGTTTTATTTTCTACAGGGATGGTCAGAGATACCTAGTTATATTTTGCTGGCTTTTGCCAAACACACAGGTGAAAAATTTCAATTTTTTTTTTTTTGCTTTACTGTTTAGCCTTTCCTCCAGTGCCTTTTACCAGGCTTTATCTTAGTTTTGACTACACCATCCTAAACATACCAATGATTTTTCTTCATATTGACACTTCGTTAGTTGAAAGTGATGTTTTTCAAACGTCAGCAGTATCATTCTTGACCATTTTGCTAAAGCCTGAGGTTGTGTTAAGTTTTGAATACCTGATGAAAATCCTGACCTATGGGACTCTCCTGTGGGTTTGGATTTTGTATGAAGACCTCAGGTTTGTGTCTGGAATTTGTCATTCAGTTTAGACCCTGGTTCCACAAAGACAAAAGTGTATATTTAATTGTAAGTGTGTGAGTCCTGATGCTGCGTTGATTCCTTGTAGAGGTAAGAACATGCATGTTTGCCAAGTTGAGGTATTTAGATGTTTTTCCTGACAAATACGTTTTTCTTTTTCACAAGGGGAAAACGAGGCCAGGGAGCAGTGGCCATGGCGAGGGTCCTGTGAGGCCGGATGCTGCCTTCTCCCTTCTGCAGCTCCTGAAGCTGGGGGGAGACCCAAACCAGGAGCCAAGGGCTGGTGCTAGGAGGAAAACCATCTCCCAAAGCCTGTGCTCTGAGGAAGAGGAGAATTAATTAACAAGCCAGGGTTAATGAGGTAAGTTGATGAGAGTGGGCCTGTTCATAGGCTAGCTCATAAGAAACTGTATAAATAGGTTATTTGTGGCAGGAGTCAGTCTTTATTCTGTTTAAGAAGTGGGATTTGCTCTCAGTTCCCCTCCTGATACTCCTATAATTCACAGTGTAATACAGAAATAGTTGTGTTAGAAATAATTGTGAAGTTATGGAATTATACCTGTCTTATATCTTATAATAAATGTAGGAAACTCTTGTAGAGAAAGCGTAAAAGGAGCAAATTGATTTTCCCCATTTATTGCTCTTCCTAGGTATGTGTTATTTTAAATTTTATTTAGGAGCATTGCAGAGAAGATGGCTTTATGTTGTTGGTGGTGGTTTAGCCGTAATGGCAGCAGGACGTGATCCTTGCAGGAGGCTTCTTATTATTTTTCCTGGTGGTTCAAAAGTCATTTTATATGCTTTGCATTTCATTTTTCTTCGTTTTTTTTTTCTTTTTCTTTTCATTTTTCTCTCTTCTCAGGAAAAGATTTCCTATTTTACAGCAGCAGCCATCTGACAAAACAAAGTATAATGGTGCATCAAAGATGTAGGTTGTCCCTTCAGCTTTAAAAATCAAGGGAAAAGCAGAGTTCTTTCATTTCTTCCCTCCCTTCCTTGCCTGCTTAGCTGAGATGAGATCAAACAATCCTGTTTTATGAGTGATAGAACAAGCCACATGCCCATCTCGCAGCATCCCAGCTGTAGAGACTGAATCAACGGTTTCGGAGGCTGTTTAATTATGTCAGCACTCAGCACATTTAAAAATGCTCCAGATGTGCTATTGCAATGAGATTGCTTGCAGAATCAGCTTTAAATTATGGTTCTTTCTGGAAGCTAACTGCTTCTAGTGGTATAACTCCCCTTAATGAAAATTATTTTCATAAGCCACGGAGAAAATAATCAATTTTAAATACCAGTGGAATGACAATATTTTTTAATTTTTCATCCAATAGGCTGTTCACACAGACTGCACGTGTAGACCTGATATTACCATTAATGTATTACCCTAGAAGTATGAAAAACAAAGCACATCATAATGTCCTGGAGTTTGTATATGAGTAATACTTAGTTAACAACAGAATTGTATTTGCCAAGACTTGAGCATCTCATAAAGCTGAGGTACATCCACTGTTTGTTTTATTAATCTAAGCTATGATCTGAGTAGTAGATTCAGGAAAATGGCCTTTTTTTTTGTGGTGGGCTGAACTTTAATCTTTTAATTTTTCTGGCCTTTTTAGTGCCTTTCACTGACTTTGTTGTATTTTGACCCAGGCCCTGTAGTGCTCGTCCTCTGGTTTGTTGGAAGAAAATTGCTGCAGCGTGTCTTGGTGTTCCCTGCTCTGGTGTTTGCGTCTGCTGATGGAGGAGCTGATCTCTTCGTTTCCTGCAGCAGCTTCAGGCGAGCTGACAAGTAAAGACTCTTTTGGGGCTCGAAATTAAAGGTCATCATGGTCACCTCTATCATCACCTCTCATGTGGGGATAGGAACTAGTGAAAGCGGTATCTTGAACTTTAAGCACTGCCAGAGACCAGATTGCTCGTTGCTTAGTGTATTAAATTACGCAACCGTAACTTTATACGATGAACGAGTACGGATGGCCCTTGGCCTCTGTGTTGAGACAAATATGAGCATTGTGAGTACTTCAGTTGTGTGAAAGTGCTGTGGAAAAGTGCTTTTTGGTTTCCCTGGGCAATCTAAAATTGCTTCTGGTTTGATCTCTCTGTGTGAAGCCTTGAGCAGCCTTGGGTGTCCAGCGAAGCCAATGCGCCCATCCCAACGCATCCCATCAACCCTCAAATGGCTCCTGCCAGCTCCGTGTTTGCTGCCATCAGTAGAAAGCGTGCTTGCTTGGGAAGGCGGGCTGCTGGGCAGTGATGTCTATGTCATTTCGGAATGAAAAACTGAAACATTTGGGAAAAAAAAAATCAAAATTAATTATTTTCCATTTCTTTAGTTCAGCATGAACCATTTCTAATTCCAGCGGAGTCTTTCAAGAGCTTCATCCTCTCCCAGACTGTGTGTGTGTGGTTTTTTTTTTTCTGTAAAATGATATTTGAAAAATGCTTTAGCCCAGCTCTCTGACTCAGAAATGCTTTCT
The DNA here is from genome assembly GCF_036417535.1 of Chlamydotis macqueenii. Classification (NCBI taxonomy): domain Eukaryota; kingdom Metazoa; phylum Chordata; class Aves; order Otidiformes; family Otididae; genus Chlamydotis; species Chlamydotis macqueenii. The sequence goes on along the minus strand of NC_141564.1, from coordinate 25,004,295 downwards.
CTCCCTCTCAGCCACCTTGTTGCCCTCCATCCAAGGCAGAGCTGCTGCCTGAGGAAGTGGTGATGCTGGAGTCCAGGAGTTGTGTGCTTTTTTTCTCCTTTTCTGTCTCTTGATTCCTGCTGGATTTGCCACCCTCCTGACTTGAATCTTCCTGAAAACTTGTTTTCCTCCAAAGATGCTGAAATAGTTTAACTTTTCTATGGAAATATGGGATTTACGCAAAAAATGTATTACAATATTTGGATATGGTAACATGGCTATTTCATTCTGTGGTAGTCTTCACTGATTAAGCAGATTTTCTAATGTTGTTAGTGTTAGGGACGGAGGGTTCAAGATGCAACATATTTTGCTCTGTCCTTTATCCCCTTTGCACGTCCAGCTGCAAGCAGACATGGACCAACTGCTCTCTGCTGTCCTCCTCTTTCCTGTCTCTCAAAACAATATTTGACAAAAGCTTCTCCTGCAAAGGGTTCAAGTTCTACTTCAGGCACGTTTATCACTGTTGCTTTTCTCCAGCTTTTCGTCAGTGCTTACCCTGCTTTACTACAGCCACCAGTGAGGACGAGACCCTCTCGCACGGGAGCATGTCCTGGCAGTGTGCTGGTGGTAATGGATTACAATCACGGACATAAACATGTTATGTATTATTATTTTTTCTTCTTTTTTTTTTTTTTTTTGTTCTTTGGGGCTATATTTAAAAAAAAAAGGGTGGTTTCCTCTTTGAAACTGGATTCAGTTCTTCTGAGGTCTGCAAAACTGATAAATAAAATTAATTTTCACATGAGCAGATCTTCCATGGGGAAGCTATTGGATAAATTTTCTTCAAAATACAGCAAACGTAAAAGTCACGTGCAAACACTGAATGCTGTACCTTACCCAGTGGCTTTCAGGTAGTAAAGGTGTGGTAAACAGCGTAATCCAGTCACCATCTCTAGGAAGATAAGTCAGCTCACTGAGGCCTTGCAAGCTGTAGCTGGGACCAAAAAAAAAAAAAAAGTTTATGGTATGTTGCAATGATGATAATTGTATATATTTAGCTACCTTTAAATTTCATGGAATGTCCAAATTAAAATATTTACTTTGTTTTACCTCAGAAAAGACAGGAGTCATCTTTTTCCCGCTTGCGTTTTCACTGTCTACAGGCTAAAATTGTCTCCAAGCTTCTCATTTGTTCTGGCAGGTACGTTTGTGATCTTGAATTTTGAAGATAAGTGTTGATCTTTGCTGGAAAATGAATTTAGGTAAAGGTCTCTAAGCCCGCAGTCCCGGCTGGGAGTGAGACCATATGAAATAGAGTTGAGAATTCCCTCTGTGCAGCTGAAAATTTGAGCCTGTCATTTCTGTCAGGACTTGTAAGTTTTGTGTGTGATTAAAGATGCTCGTCCAGCCTTTTTGAAGTCGCTTAAACTAATAAACTCTGCTTCTTACTTAAAGCACAGAACTGACAACATCAATTTTGAGGAACTGAGAAACGAGTAAGTTTGAGTTTTGCCAGAGAAATGTTCTCTGGTGAAGAAATCTCCTATGCTAAGTTTTAGCTTAAAGCAAATGCTAAGGCCATATATGACCCTGTGGAAAATGTTCCTTAAAATGCCAGTGTTTACAAACTGACTTTCAAAAGTACTTAGAATTGGCCCTGGGAGTTTTACCGTTATCATCAGTGGGAAGAGATTTAGGTCAGCACGGAGAGCCCATATGGAGCGCAATTGCCTTCAATGGTTTCTGCACAGGAAGAATTGTGGTTTAGACAGACGATAAACTGGCCGCAGTTGGGACTGTTACGGTAATACGTTGCTTGTAGATGCTTCTCAGATCTTTTTGGCACAAACAATTTTAAGTATTGCATATAGAACATAAACTCTACTTTGAGAGTGCTTTCTAAAAAGGTGATACCTATAATAAATAATTACCAGAAGAATAAAGATGTCTAAAATTATTCTAAGCAACTTTGCTTTAGAGTTACCTATATGAATTGATGTTATAAAATAAGTGATATAAAATCTATTGCAGATAAATTGTAGTGACTTACGGCACAATATTTTTTTATTCTTTAAGTACCATTAAAGCACCATAAGTATAAATGGGCTTACAATTTTCCTGAGTAATTCTTGATGTTTGAATAATCTGGTTCAGCAGGGCCCAGCCATTTCTGAAGTGTGCCACACATAACACCAACAGCTTTTCTTCTGCATCTAACAGTGACCATGGATTTTTTTCAGATGTTTTGCTGTCTGAATAATTAAATCTGATGACATAAACACAGGTTATTCTTCTGTGTCATAGCAGCAGAAATTGTCACTGATTTCAGAGACTTGCAGTGTGATAATTGTATAACAATAAATTAAATATCCCTAATAGGAAGATGGTAAGGAAAGGAAAACTTCTGTTAATGCAATTTTTATAAATACTCATCTCATGAAAGCAGTTAAATCATATACTGAAGGGATCTTCAAGTCCACAGCAAAATTAAGGAAATTAAATTGTCTCCCACATTTCAGTCTTTTATAACAAGGTCTTTATTTTTCCCCAAAGCAATGTTAAAACCAGAAGAGTGATAATACAATGTTAAAGGCAGAAATCCCACATGTAATTTGGAATGCTAATTACTGCAAAAATTATCTATAATCCAGGTTTAACTACAAGACTTGATCCCTGACTCTGGAAAACTGGCTGGCGTCTCCTAAGGGTTGCTGCTTGGACATGTTTGAGTCTGTCAGTTGGAGAGTTAGGAGCTTTCCTGTCAGCATGGCATATAGTAAATAAGTCAGAGTTTCCCCAGGTGAACCAACTTCATGTGGAAACTTGTTGAAATTGGACACCTTAAGCTGCTCCTTAATTCTCTGTATCCCACCAGTGACTGCAGCAATGGTAAAGTTAGCTTGATAGAAGGAAAATTAGAGTCAGTCAAGGAGATAAAGCAAAACTGATGTTAATTACTGCATCATTTCAGCCCCACAGGCTACGAGTTTCAGAGCTTGGTTCCTGCAGCTGGAGCTCATGGGGACGGGCACATGCCTGCCCCCAGCACCCAAACCCAGGGCAACAGTAGCTCTTGTGCCACGGGAGTGTTATGACAATAATGATCTTTTCCAAGAGTTCAGTAATATAAAGAGATTGGTTTATACATAGATGTGTATACCTACGCTGACACAAATCTATGCGTAGAGATCTTTATGACCTAAGACACTGAAGGAGGTAAACCCTTAATCATATAACACCAAAAAAAGTACACCGGTGGTACAGGCCAGGAAGATTTCGCTGTGCTTTTCGAGCAGCATCTGTCATCTGTTGAGCTGCATCACTCTACCTGCTGTTGGATGAAGTTTAGTGAGTTCAATTCCCCGAAAGGAATTGGTCACACTGGTGCCCAATAAACAAATAAACCAAACTGTGGCTGAAATATGAGACTGCTGTGTGATATCCTCATGGAAGACGTGAAGGAAAGTTCAATGTCAGCGAAGATAAGAACGTAAATGCTATTTTCCAGCTTCAAAGACAGTGTAACTAATGTTGCAGGGACATTAATTACATGAAAAACTTTAAAACATTAAAATCACACTTGACAGAATCCCTTTAAACTAATATAGTGTTAGAGTCTACTAATGGTTTCTGGCTCCAATAAGTTTCCACAATTTTCTCTTTATTTAAGTCTTAAACTCTCCAAATTAAATGCAATTGGAAAATCAGTTATCTTGGTTTGCTTTATGCTCTTGCTAACTCAGCATCATTATATGATCTTGTTTTCCAAGTTTTCCCTCTTTGTCATTGCCACAAAGTTTTCTTAGAGCAGAGCTGAAAAAGTTATCCTTGCATTAAAGTGGTTTTAATTTCATTTTTTTTTTTCCTGTTCATAGGGCCATCCTCCTGTGCACTCCCAGCATTTGTGAGCTACAACAAAATTATTTCTGGGGTGAGAAATATCCAAAGGTATTTTTTCTGGTATGTCTGCACAGTCCTTTGTCTCTTATTGATATTTCCTTTTGGGATACATATTAATCATAGGTATAGAGCTACTTGTACTAATAAGTAAAGGAAAGCAGCATCTCAGAAGATGACTGTTATTCTGAGTTAAGCCCTTGTTAGCTCAGAATTCTGATGCTTTAAACCATTGGGGCTGTCTTATACGTCCATGTGGGTCACAGTGTGAATCCATGTCACGGTATGAAATGAGAGATACTGAATCGAGATTAGCACTTTCATTTTTATATATTTATATATATATATGGATGGGAAAAATCCGATTGTTTATGCTATCAAGTGTAATCAACAAGTACAAGAAAAGTGCAAGACCATTTGGCTACCATAAAATGAAGTTCTGGATGCAAATATTAGTCCAGAACTTGCAAAGGTTTTCCGACCCTCTCTTGGCGTTTGCTCAGCAAACGTCAATGTTTGCTGTTGTGAAATTTTGCTCTCATTTTTTGCGGTCTGAGAATAAACAGTTTTACTGTAGCAGTAAAACTGGTACAGTCCTGAAAAGGTTGTGTTCAAATGGATCCACTAAAGAAAAGCTGTATTTAATTGGGATTCTTTTCTCCTGGGAACTCTCCCTCAGGATGAGAGGAGAAATCTCTCTGCCTTTGCAGTGTAGTGTGTGTTTTTTTTTTTTTCCCTCTAGCGTTATGCAGTGCATGTTGCTTGGCTTGGATGGGGGGGACAGCTTGTAGGATGAGACATAATGTTCATGTAACTGGTGTGGGGAAAAGCAGAGTTGCCTCTGTGATGATTTTCTTAGGTGACCTTCTGCTTTACTGGGGATTTTGCTGATTCACTTCCTTTTTCAAGGAAGGAAAAAAAAAAGAAAAGGTGCAGCTTACTTCAACAGACTGAAAATTTTCCTATTTTCTTCATAAGCTATTGCTAGGTGCAGGGCTCTACATGCCCCTCACAACTCATTTAGCTAATTGAGAAGGTCCCATGTCAACTCATGATGTTCATTTGGCAAAGAAGGGGACATACAGGAGCTGCTCCCGGGTCGCGGGCAGCTGCTACCACCTCTCCCTAACATGGACATACCAAAACACTATTAAAATGCTGCTGTCGTTGAGGGCAGTATATTCTGGAAACTGGACCTCATGAACGGAGGAGCAGCTATAATGAAGTGATATACGTTGGTCTTGGGGCTAGTGTGGTTAAGGAGAAGCTATAGCTCTTCCTAACAAGGAAAAAAGCAATTTCTTAGACTTTAACTTAGCAATAATGAAATGTGAAACTCTGTGTTGGTATCACTTCTGTAGCTAAAGGCCATCTGCTGCCGCTGGATCAAAATGTCCTCAGTCTCCAAAGAAATTCATGGAAAGGCCAAGAATAGTTTTGCAGTTTTAGAGGCTGTGGAGTATCTCTGAGTTTCTCATAACCAGCTACAATACCTCAAGCCACAAATTCCTCTCGCTTTTTCTTTTTTTTTTTTTCTTGTCAGAAAAAGCAGAAAGAATCTAACACAGAAAGTAGAATAGTAGAAACAAAAAAAGTAAAGCTGAATTAAATTCTGTATTTGTGAGAGCAAGGTCATGAGATGTCTAGTCCTGTTTATAACTCGGAAAACATCATGTATGTAGCATAAAAAAAAGATTTTGCAGTGCTTCTGGTGCAAAACATGGATTAAAATAAAAGTATCACCATTTCCAAATATTCTTTTCACATCAGACTCAACAGTATTTAAGTATGTTTTTTGTCTATTCCTTCTAATATGGCTGGTAAGAAGGATATAGAAGAATAAATAGAGATAAGCCACTTTTCAATTAACTGCTACCTGCTGCTACCCACTGGTGGACATAAATTACTGGCAGATAATTTTATCCTTGTATTACTTGAGAATTTTTGGACATCATGTGCTTGACCTAGATTTTTTATGACATTAGGAAGCCCTAGTTAAATATAAAAATAATGATTTTTTGAAGCTCAATTCTTTATTAAAGTTCCTTGGGCTGTATTTTCCTTGTATTCAGCTCAGCTTGTGAATGTTTTTGTGTTTTTTTGCTTTAGTTACAGAAACTCACTTTCTAAACCTTAGCATGGACTGACTGGCCATAACCCATTAGAAGCTACATTGGAGAATGGGATGAAATGGAGAAGACTGTTGAGATCTGTTCAAAGGAAGTTATGACTGAGTTTTTGACAAAAAATAACAAAGCTTCTTGGATCTGTGACTGGGTACGGTCCATGTCTTAGCTTCTGATGCCTCATTTCTTGAGACCTTAATGGTCCTGAAATGCAGGGTTTACAGTGGAAAAGTGTACAGATATCAAATTATCCATTTCAAATCATTATAATTTTTTTAAACTCAAATCTAAACTCAGTCTGTTCCAAATATGCAAATGCATACTGAGAGAGATTTCTACTCTTAAACATTAGCAAGTTTTCTACTCTGTACACTGTCTTATGAAGAAATTCAATATATTCTTTAACAGCCAAAAATTAATTAGCAGAAGTGTGTACTTCAATGTAAAATTAGTTCTTTCTATACTAGGAGTGAAGCTTGTACCCTATTCCTATGGCAAGGAAAAAATGTGTCTTTTCATACATACCAAAACTCCAGCAAAAACAAGAATGACACTTTCTTTTATATGGAAGTTAACTTATTTGTTTTACTGGATACTTACACACAGATATGTATAGCAACTGCCGTTAGCAAATTACTATTTACATAGCCAGCAGTGAGAATCACGCTGTGAAATAAGCTAACTGCTCTAAATGCCATGGTTAAACATGTGTGTAATATGTAGTTTCCATGATTTTGACTTATTTGCATCTCCTGTTTTCTCCTGGCATCCTGTTCTACACTTTCCTCTCCATGTTATATGCCTAGGCAGAAAATGATGATTTGTAAGTTCACTAAGTTCTCATTTCAATCCCATTTTCACTTTTTGAATGTTGAACAGAATTTGCTTTGGTATGAGATGCACTTCCGTAGTACGTTGCTTTTACGCAATACCATCCTTGAAGACCTAATCAAAAGCACACCTCTCCACTTAGTAATAGTTTTGTTTTGCTAATCATAAATGGCGGAGAGTCCCCATCACTGGAGGTTTTTGAGATGTGGTAGACGCAGTGCTAGAAAAATCTTACCTAGGCTGTTTTCCATGAAAGGCTGGACCAGCTGATCTTTCGAGATCCTTTCCAGCTTGGGTTGTTTTATGATTCAAAATGTGCAAACCTGTGGAAAAATGTTCTTATATCATCAGAGTTATTTAAAAATCATGCTAATTAGTTTTTAATTATTGGACATTGAAATAGCTTCAAGTTTTTAGCCTTTAGGGTTTGGATTTTCAGTCTTTTCCTCATCACCCTGTGTAGATTAGACCTCAGTTCAAATACAAACTGTGACCCTTCCACTATGACATGACTCCTCCAGAAGATGTTTGATCAAACCAACATATTGCATGAAACTAACAATGAAGATGGCAATATTGTTAATTAGGAGAGCAACTGAAAGCCAGGAAATTATGGGTAAATCTGACCCATTGAGTCTAACAGAGGTGAAAATAAAGGCTGTTCTGAGCTGGGAATAGTGATTGCAGATGGCAGGCAGCACTGCATGAGCAGCCTGTGAAGGTGTCTCTAAATACACTGCAAAAAAAAAACAAAACCCAATGAAACAGCTTCCCATTTTTCAGATGAAGAGAAGCAAAGTTGTGGAAGAGCAAAATATTTTCTTCTCTTTGCACTCAAAATAGCACATCACTGGGGAGTGACTTGATGGAGGTGGCAGCATCTGGGAGCAGGTGGGATGGAGTTCAAGCACATCAGTGAATGTTTCCATAGGGTAACGGATCAGGATTTGTCCAACTGTGTCTAAATATCATGTCCTTCTGAGCCATATGGAAATGCTCAAGGGGAAAAATATTATCTGGTCTTTGTCATAAATGTTGCTAAGCTTTCTTAGCTGTTGCTCAATATTGACTGTCTCAATACAACGGCAATGTAATAGGGAAATACGAAGTGCTGTCTGAAGAAAAGAAAACCTAGAAACGAATTTCCAGGGTTTATCTTTGATCTAACATTTTCAACTTTAATTTATTATTAAAAAGAACTTAGTTGATCTGTACGATTTCATCTTAAAAAAAAATCAATATCAACTTTGAGATACAGAAGTAAAAAAATACTCCTGAAGCCAGTAAACTTTAACTGAAAATATCTACAAATTTCTTAAATATTTCTTTAAAACTACTTTCAGGCTGAGAATCTGTTCTATGGCTGAGCTGGAGGAGAGTTTTGCAGCTGAGTTGTAGCCCCCTCTCCCTAAAAATAAGAAGCCCATAAACAATGGTATTGCAATAGATGAAGAAGGAAATGATTGTAAGGCACAGATAAGAGGAATTCATCAGAGCCAAGGTCAAGAGAAGGAAGAACCTTGGAAATGTTCTGGAAGTGATGATAAACCCATCCGTGAAAGCATCATTATCCACAGCACTGATATCACATGGTGATAGTGTCTGTCTGCATTTTCTTTTCCACCACATACAGATTTCTGAAGACTAGTTGCAATTAAGATGCACGTTCATGGAATTTGATGGTAAGTCAAAACCAAAAATGCTGTACAACTCTAATGAGAAACCCTAGGTGTGCCTTTGCAAATTTTGAAGTTGGATTCGCTTTAAGTAGTAGCACCCAAAAGGTTTTCTTGTTTGTTGCAAGCTTAACCAGATCTCTTGTAAATAAGAATTAGGCTTGCAACCTTATGATAATCACCTCTCTCAGAAAAAAGTGACAGCACTTCTGTTTCTGTTCAGAGTAACCTCTGGTCATGGTGTTTCAGGTGATTGTCTTCTGATCTCAGACAGAACCTGGAAGTGCAAAGGTGCGTGAAAAGTAAAAATAACCACTTTATCAGGCTTTTCTGAACCTTAAAAAAAAAAAAAAGAGTTTTGGTCATGGTAAGCTTGAGGGATGGGCAATAGCACTTAGAGGTTCTTATTTTTCTCATGCAAGCTGTCCCATCCAAATTTTATGGTGGTGAAAGTTGTCTGATTAAATGGCCCGTTCTCCTGTTTGCACTTTGATAAATCACTTTTATGCAGATAGTAAAAAACACAGAGAACTTGGCAGATTCCTAACTGGTCTATTATTCATGTACTACTTCTTTCTGTGCTGAAAACAGACTTAAAGAGAGGAATTGTTCCTTTTTTTTTTTTTTTTTTTTTTTCCAGTGGGATAAATTCTGGCCAGAGGCACAGGCAGGTGATTGAGGACAGCGCTGGCTTGGAGCACAGTTCCTGGCAGGATCATGTCCTTGGGAAGCACCTTCCAAAATCTGTCCAAACTTGCATTTCGAGCCCTGAAAAGAAAGGATTCCCAAGTGATGGGTGTCAAAGTAGGAAAAAATTAAAGTGATGTAGAGATGGCCCAAACATTTTGACTTGCACCTTTTTTTTCCCTAAAGTTTTAAGATTCCTTAAGTGAATTTTTTGCTGTGTAAGGTAAAACAGGCCCCAGGCAACTTTATCTTGCGTGACCAGCATTTGCTGACCTTGGCAGAAACACAAAGGTCGCATTTAACTTCTCACACAGGCGAACTGTTGAACAAGGTCTACTATGTATTAGAAATAACAAGGAATTTTCTTGACCATCTATTGTGCGGGTTTCTTCTTTTCATCCATTCTTTCCTTCAGAGAATACACTGATTTCCAGTGAAACCTGTTCCCTTCACAAGACTGAATGTAGCTACTGATTCCTGTCCACTCTTCTTAGTCCTTTGGGGGGAAGAGTGGCTGATAGTTAGGAGCTTAAATGTGGATTTTGGTTAAAAAAGGAAAAGAAAAAAAGACTTAAAAAGTAATAGATAATGGGAAATGTATTTATAATCCTGTTTGACATCTTAATATCAAAGAATGATGCTTATTGCATTGCTCCTGAGCTTCAGGATTTTCCTTTATCAGAATATTAATTTATGTGAAAGTCTAACATGAATGAATAGGAAGAACAAATATTATGGTAAATTTGACTGTTCAGGTAAAGTAAAATAGAATTTTTGTTTCATGCGTCAACATGTTACTTGCAGTGCTAACTGGAGCTGAAGGCTGGCCCAGTGAACGGGCGACGGCATTTGGATTTGTCCCTGACACAAAATGGCTGGAGGTTCATCAGTCCTGAGAATACTACAACTGTGCAGGCTCACTTGTAACCTAGTTTTCTTTTATTTTCAAGCAGACAGATAATGTTATCTGCTGCTTTTCCGCTTTATTTACAGTGAAAGCCATATGATTATGAACCAAAGTGTGGTTTTTTTTTTTACTGTTGATAAGCTTGTGGAAGGCTAGAAGGTGGGATTATTACCTTTTTAATCAGCATTTTCTTTATGCAAAAGAAATGTTTGAATGAACCAGTAGCTGGATGCTGAGCCACAGTTCTGTGCTAAAGTGGCTGAGATCTTAATATTTTTTTTTTTACCTTAGTTTATCCTCCATGCAGCTTTACGATTAAGATCGCTGAGCATAAACCACAGCACGAGTGTTCGGTGGCGCCCGCTTCCCGAACGACGATAAGCGATCAGGTCTGTGACAGCATATTAAAAGGCGACCGTATAGGCAATGCTCTTATTGCCTCTTCAAAATATTCAGGGGGTTTTATGTTTTGCAAGGCTGACTTGCCAAAGGTTTCCTCTAGCTGCACATGCCGCTGCTTTGTCTTGCTTTTATGCTTTATTGAATCCCATTAAAAGACAAACAAATCTCGCCGTCGTTAGGCACCTCGCTGACAACACCTGTCAGTCTGTCACTCCGAGTCAGAGGCAGACACTGCTGAGCTTCATTTTGGCAGAATTAGGAGAAAAATAGAAAGAAACATATCTGGGGCACCTGTTCTCTGCAAAGGAGTGATGGGATTGTTATTACCAAAAATGAACAGAATGCGCTGCTCAGAGAAAGCGGATAACAAGTGCTGTTGCATGTTCATGGGTTTTCATCAGTGCTGTTCAGCATGTTCATGGGTTTTCAAATATTTTCCTGATTTTTGATTGGAACGGGGCATCCACGTTGGAAATATTCAGTTACGCACACCCTGGAAATGCGCACACAGATAAACACACTGGAAACACACATTCTTCGGCGATTAATTGCTGTTAACCTAACTCGTGTTTGTGACCTTGCAAAGTGAGTAACAAGTACTGCTTTAATCCCCAGAGATTTCGTTTGCTTTAGAGGGACTATTAAAAGGATTAAGGATTAATTGTTAGACTTTTTTTTCCCCAAGATAGAAAGGTTTATTATTGTACCGGGGTGTATAAAAGAAGAGAGAACATCTTTTCTACAAAGGGAAAAGATTAAAGGGTTTGTAAGCAAACACTACGGATATTTTTTTTTATTGAAAAATGTGTGGTAGCTGTAAGTCTGGGTTTGTTTGGTCTTTTAACAGACCTTATTCCAACAATTATTACTTAATGGCTTGCACGTTCAATGAACCGTGTGCAAAAACAATTTGCAGTTTTATCTTTATTTCTATTTTAAATCTTTTCTTGGCTTCAGTCTAATTTCACTCGGGTTACAGGGAAAGAAAATGGAAGAGATCTCCGGTAAGTCTGTGCTACCTTAGCTCCTCTGAATGAGATGCCATTGCCCAGACCTGCAGCTCCTGAAGCCACCAAGGAAGGGAAGGTCAATGGGGGTTGTTATGGAAGTGGGAGCATTCCAGGTCGTTCTGACCTTACTGAGGGGAAAATAGGGCAATACTCGATAGCTTGTGAAGTCTATCAGTTATGGATAAGTAAAAGTAGGGATATATTCTTTACATATGTACAAAATGGACAAAACAGTTTATAGAGTGAGGAGAAATAGCAAAGAAATTACATCAGATGTGGCTTATGTTCGTATATATGGATTTCAAATTAAACTTAATTATTTTATTTCTGCTAAATATTTGTTTATAGACTTGTTACTACTACTCCTGACATGTAGTTTTTTGGAACCATAGCATACCTACTATGCATTATGTTTTCAATGAGGAGTGAAGAAATCGGTAAAGAATACAGTTGGATGTTATCTTGTAGTCTGAAACACTCTTACCTTGACCCACCTTCATTGAAGTTGAAGGTATCCTGAGAGATGAGTTTGTATCGTGCTTCTGCACCAGCTGAATGCCTGGGATTTTTTTTCCATCCCGACTCTTAGGTGTTGCATGTCTTCCAGGACTCGCTTGGTCTGACTGAGCCATCAAGACATAAGCTAGAAAAGATTTAAAAAAAGCTATCTAGCACAAATAGAGTAGCTCTGGAACAGAAATAAGTAATTCCTGTAGACAGTATAACTTCTGCAACCAACACTGAAAACTTTATTAATCTCATCTGTTCCTGTGTCAGTGCACAATCATTGTGATCTCATCCAGAAAATGGGATCCCTTTTGTTTTTCCAGACTGTTTCATATTAGAGTTGTTTCTTTCCTATTCAGTCTAAATTTTTTATTCAATTTATTTTTCATCTTCCTGTTCTGAGCCTGGTGCTATGGTGAAAACTTCAATTGAGTGTTTGTACATATCTAGGCGGCTCTCACGCTCCTTCCATGTCCCACATGAACCCAGAGAGGGTCACAGCATCTGTGTTTAGCAGCGTGCCTGATAAATACGAGTTGAATTCCTAAGATATGGAAAAATAATAATAAAAGCCCTTCTCTTTAAATAAGCAAGAGGCAGGCTAATCGCAATACCCATTTCCCAGCTCCTTCATCTTCGCAGGACATTGCGCGCTCTCCCAAGGTGAGATGCCACTTTTACAGGATGTTGTTGCTGACCTCAGTTGAAGTTGGATGCAATTGTAAGTGTAGTTTTTTTTCTTTTAAAATAAAAGTGCCTTTGTGTCTGAAAGCAACCATTGACACTACACGGCTCTTTCTGTGGAGTTTCACCAGTCAATCTTGTATTACTGGGAGTGGAGTTACCTGATCTGCAGAGGGAATAAAGGCTTGCTGGGGTCAGAAAAGATGAGCCATGTCTGGGAGCTTGGGAAAGCTAGAAACTTGTGCCATATGTTTGTTAGTGCTGTGGAAAAAGACATTTTTAGGTTTGGTGTTCACACTGAGGGAAATAAAATATAGTTCCAGGATAGCCATGGGCTAGTATTTTGGTGAAATCAACAACCAGAAATAGAATTTGGGGTTGACTAAAGTATTTGCTTTAATATCCACTGAAAAACTGAATTGTGATTTAACTTTCTATCCCTTTTCATTTTAAAATGTAGTTAAATTATTGAATATAGAAACTTTTCTGTTATACCATTATGACCATCTCAATGTGGAACACTAACTTATCAGAGTTTTTAATTTACCTAAGCTGTGCCTTTCCAGGAAATCTGACTTTAATTCCTGAGCAGGTCATTCTTACAAAACCACAGGGTTTTTTTTTTTTCACAAACGTACAATATCCAGCTCCCTCTGTCTTTGCCTGATTCCCACCTGCAAAATAAAAACTTCACACAACTCTAATTACACTGTTGTGCAGTGGGTAGAGGAATGCAGAGGGTGATGACCAGCACAGCTATATCTGCATCCAACAAGAGGGATTGGGATGGAAGTGAATTTTACAGCAGTCGTGCAAGGTAAGCATCAAGAATTTATTGTGTAAGCAGTTCACGTTTATAAAATGTGCAGCTGTATTCATTATTAAATGTATTTGCTGGAATTTCAATATGCAATTAATTCAGTATTGAAACACTCACAACTCTCTACAAGCATTTCCATGGCACGCAGGAGCTGGTGTTTCGGTGAATATGTGAAGGGAAAAGCCCTCCTGAAATGCAATGTGTGAACAGAAGATGGCACTTGGATCCCATGGACGGAGCAGCAGCCCGGCCTGGGGACATTTCCGACATGATAAGAACACTTTATATATATATATATTTTTTTTTTTTTGTTGAAAAGCAGGAGAAACGGTATGAAGTGAAGAGACTGAAAAGCGAACTCTTGGCATAACATGTGGATTGTATTTGCTTTTTAAAGCATGCTGTTTCTGCTAGAGATTAACTTCTGCTAGAGTGTTAACTTTGCACCATTTCCCATAGCGAGGATGTGCGTGGTGGTCATTAGGAACTTGGGATGTAACTGCTGTGATCAATGTCCCCTCTTTTGTTTCTGGTAAGACATTCTGGATGTAACTTTAGTCTCCTTTGGGATTTTATCTGCAACCATCAGTCAGGCTGCCATGTGCACATTCGGTGCAGGGTTTCCTTTCTGGTTTGGTACTAAGCTAGTCTGTTTTTCCTTTGTTTACATGTGGCACAATATTTTGGAGTATTTGAAGCCTATGACGAGCTTTCTGGTTAGGATCCTGCTGCGACTGGCAAGGTGGTCTGTGTCCAGGCCAGGAGCCCTGTGTGACTCTGCCAGGATCCCTCTCTTGCAGATTTTTTTAGGGAAACATTTCAGTTTCTGCAGCTTGTGGTCTTTTTCACCAGCTATTGATTTGTTTGAAGTTTTGTCACCAAGTGATCAAGTGTTGTCCAGGCAGCTGAATGGTTCCCTTACACCTCCACGTGTGGGTCTGCTCTCCAGGAAGGGGAGATTTCTGACATCCAACCCTGTTTTTCCTGGTGTGATGTTGTCCTGCAGCCCCAGCCTGCGTGGTGCTGAGTGCGTGTGGAGGTGCTGACCTCTGCCGACCCCTATTGCCATATGCAACCTGGCCACCCACTCCTCACTTATCTCCCTTCTCTCCTGGAGGCTCCCATCACCCTGGCATGGTCGCTTTATCCGTACAGAGGTGACTCCACTCCATGAAACCAGCTACGTTTCAATAGAAATATCTAATGCTAAATAGTTCTAATATTCCTGCAAAATGATGTGATTTATTTTGCCTTTAATATACATTTGTAATCTGAATGTCAGTCTCTTAGCTTCTCCAAACTAATATTGTTGTTTATATCGCAATCCTGATCCTGTCCCTGGGATGGGGAAGGTCAACAAAATCAGCTCCACGTGTTTATTCACATAAGTGCTGATGGGAAGGAGCACGTCTCCTATTCTCCTCTTGTCTGACTTGAAGGACTAAATATAAACCTACAGAACTTGTGTGAGCTGGAAACAAATCATATTTGGAAGAGGAAGTGCGGCTAAAGAATATTTTTTTTTATATGGTAAATGCAAACTCTCTCTACTTGAGAAAACCGTGGCAAAAGCTGCATCTTATGCTGTGGGAAGGATGCTCGGTAAGTTAACTTGAAAAAGCTCACAATTTCCTGCAAAATCTAGGACAAAAATGCAAAACATTCACCTCTACCTGCTTTAAATAGATCAGGCATGAATAATAAAGTAATAAATGCAATCTGAAAAAAAATTTTTTACCCCATAAAAGGAGAAAAAGGAACGTTAGCGCTTTCACATTAGCATTGAGTTTTGACATGTTCACCCATTATAATAAAAACACATAAAATTATGATAAATGTAACTTTAAAAATGGAAGTGCCAGCATCAAAAAATACTGTGAAACTGTTGCTCCCTCAGTGATCTGATTGTGCTGTAAATTTGATTGTGCTGTAACTTTCCAACAATTATGAAAACATTTATGCATTTTTATTAGGACTTGTAAATTATGCAGCGTTTTTACTGTTGAGTTGTAAGAGAGAGGGAAGCCTAAACATATGGTAGAGATCTTCAAAGTTCTCAGCATAGGAGAAAGTCATGATTATCCTTCACTTAATTAATGTCATGCTTAATAGCGTATTATTTTTCTACAAAGATTTAGCATGCTCTCAGGGAAGCAGTTGGAGATGGCCAATGGCTGGGTAACCTTTTCTAGTCTCTTAGGAATAAAACTGCAGCCCAGGGTATAATGATTACTAATAATGAGCTATCTTCTCAGCACACTACTGCCAAATCCTGTAGAGAAGAAAAGCACGAGGGGGAAGACCCGTAGCTGGAGCCGACTGCCCTGGCCTCAGGAGTGACTGCTGGGACAAATAAAATCCCCGACAATGGGCCAGGCTTTATTCACTCCTTTATCCTCAGGCGGATCCAGAACATGCCGTTAATCAGAAGGGATTTTCTCTAGATTTACACTGATTTTAAAAAGGAATTGATCTGCTGTCAGGTGAATACCTGTTGTTCAGTGGCATAACTTTAAAACTGGGGGTTGCCGTCCTTTTCTTCTCTGGTTTTTGTGATCATCTGAGTTTTCTAGCAGCATATCTGACTCTTCCACCTTTGGTTCATGCTTTGCAGGCTGGAAGTCACTGCTAGGCTTTCAGCTGTTTCACAGCGAATGGTTGTGTTGGCCAACAGCATTTCAGTTCAGATTCTGTTAACCAGGTTTGGGATGTGGACTAAGTTGTGACTCTTCTGCCCTCATGCTAGTCAATGATTTGGTGATTCATTTATTAAAAAAAAAAAAGCAAAAAGAAAATAAAAAGCAAGCAAAGTACATGCAGTTTCCTTCTCTTTGCAGCTGTCCATCCTCCGATGGTATTTTTACTTCCCCTTGTTTGTTTGGTGGGGTCTAGAAGCACTCAGTACTGTGGCAGGTGATACAGGAGAATGCTGGGACTGTGCTCCCCCAGCCCGAGCCAAGCCGATCCCACCACGGCCGGAGGGTCTCTGCATCCCCGTGAGCATGGGATGAAGCCCTGGCACCTGCAGTTGTTCAAGGCACCAGGGAAATTTTGCAAGGAAAGTCACATCAGTTGTCTCCAGAAAGGCAGTGCAAGTGATTGTAACCTGTATCTCCCTTTGCTGAGTTTGTTAAAAAGTTGCTGAATTCCACTAGTTTTGGGGATGCCAATGTTGTGGCAGGATCATTTCCAGTGATGTGGTGAGCATTGTCCTTTTGATGTGGGAACAACCCTGACAGCATCCAAAGATGATGATGGTGATCTGCTTCCCGCTTGCACAAGTGTTCCAGCAGGCACTGTGTTCCGTGTTCCCTGGGGAATTGTGTTCACCCAGGTGTGAGCCTTTGCTCTTCAGGAGTCCTGAAGTTACTCTATTTTTAATAACATCTTAGGGATGTCAACAACACCTTAAAATGTCCTAAAACTGGTGGAAATGGGCTTTATTTGTGAAAATGCTGAGCTGGTTTCTGGAGCGAGCTGGAGCTTGTCTACCCACCAAGAGAGCATTGCACAAACCTGCACCTGTATTTGCTGCAAAGGAAACAATCAGACCCTCATTAGAAGCATGAACTATTATGGAAAGAATAAAATTCATGTCTGAGCAAAGAGTGCAAAGGAAAGGTGAAAATATTTTAATCCCTCTCACAGATTTATCATTTTTAATACAGTGGAGAAGCTGGAAACACTTAAGCAAAAATGACTCTTAGTAGTAAGTGGCTTCAGGTTTCTGATGGGTACACTGGAGGAAGGGGATTGAGATGAGGGAAGCAGGGAGTTTTGGACAGCCTGGCCAATGGTTGAGGCTCCTGTTCCAAAGATTACAGTGACTCTGAGTCCATAGGGTGCCAGTCTGGCTTTTGATAGATATCAGTCTCTCAATCAAGCAGAACGGTGAGGTAATCAAAAGAAAAGAGAAAAAAGTCACTAAATATTTATCATGCGTGAAGCCGCCTTCAACCTGTCAAGAGAAATAATTACAAAATGATGCAGTAACACCCGACTTGATGAGATCTGTGTCAGCTCTAACTGGGAAGTAAATGATACACTGAATTTAATGGTTAAAGTTACTCTAATCCAAATGTTACTTTAATGAAATAACTCACCTGTTTGAAGTGCCAAAGCACGCCGTTATCGTACAATCGTTCTCAAGTGAGGGCAGAGTATACTTTACCCACACAACTAATCTGTTTCTGCATCCCAAACTACCCGGGGCAATTCTCTATCAGAGAGAAGCCAGGTC
Source organism: Chlamydotis macqueenii (assembly GCF_036417535.1). Taxonomy (NCBI): domain Eukaryota; kingdom Metazoa; phylum Chordata; class Aves; order Otidiformes; family Otididae; genus Chlamydotis; species Chlamydotis macqueenii. The sequence goes on along the minus strand of NC_141564.1, from coordinate 24,986,529 downwards.
TGATCTTCCCCACAGCGAAGCAGAATTATCCCCGAATGGCTTGGAAACAGATGCCTCGAAAGGAAAGAAGAAAGTTTGCAGAAGTGCTTAATTCTTTCCCCAAATTTATGGACTACTTCTTAATCTCGCTTTTGCACTTTTGTAGATATTCAACCCCCAATCTGAAAACTCCTGATGGATAAGCGCATTTGAAAATATGAATCCATTTACAGGTAAGCAATGGGAGGGTTTATTGTCAAGCAAACAGATTAAAGGATCTCATGTAAAGTTATGAGTGTGAGATTTTTACCACCAGTAATGACAAGTTCATATTGTTTTTCTCACTTTTTGAAAAAGGAGTGAAAAAATAACATTCCAGAAATGAAGAAATGGGAACATTAACAGCTTAGACTCTCCAACGGGTCAGATTTTATAAGTCCTTACAATAATCTGTTCATATTAACTTTGGTCTCCCAGGACAAGATCCTCAGGCAGCGTCAGTAAGCACACCTCCATGAGCGCTGGTGGGATCGTGTAGTTTTTGCTCAGTGGACTTTTTGACAGGATCAAAATTTCGGAGTTTACAGATAGATTGGTACAGTCTGTTTCCCCATAAATTCTACAGAGAACAGTCGGGCAAAAACAGTTAATGTCTGTGCTAACTGGTATAGGTAAATCCACTCCTGGTCTCCTCTAGGGAAAATTTATTTGCCAAAAATTTTCATTGTAAACATGCTTTATTCTGAAAGATTGCATCAGCCTGGGTATCTATTAATCATTCTAGTCATCAAGTCATCTGTTTCTCATCCCAGAATCAGTTTAGAGCCAAATAATGGGAATTACCCATTAATTTACTCTGCTTATGTGCACAGCACAAGAAGTTGTCCATATCCTCTGCATCAAACCATAGACGAAGCATAAAGAATCCAGTTTTCTTCTTTGAAAGTAGAAAAAATGATGGGCAAGGAGGAAAAGGTCTGATAGTGGAAAAAACTCCTTGGTAGTGACTCCCTTCACTATCATTTTCTAGAAGGATCTGAAAGTTTACAAGCAGCAAATTAGTGTTTTTCTGCACATCCATTGCAGCAGAGCTGGAGCCAACTGCAGCTCATCAGAGCTGGCAATGGGTGCTGCGTGCGGAGAAGCGACGGCCCCGTGCTGGGGGAGAGCAGAGGAATGGGGTGTTCAAGCAGAAGGCCATGGAGGTTGATTAACACTGGTGGTGGTGGTTGGAGGCACTGCCTTTGGGAAGCTGGAAAAAAAATAATCTGGTGCAAAATTCCCTGCAGATTTGCAAGTCTTATATGAGACTTTATCTTTTACATTCATATGAAAGTAGAAGTCTAGGGGGGATAAATGGAGATGCTGTGAAAAGATGTGGCTGAAAATGTTGGAAACTTTCCTGTGGTCGTAAAAAAACTTGTTTTGACTAAGCATCACTATTAAATAAGTCAAGTGCTTACACACAATGAGCACAGCCTTCCTGAGCTGGCGAAAGGCACCTGGGTTTCTGGGAATGGTGTTGGTGTCTGTTGCGCAGAGCAGATGAGAGGGAGCTGCAGGGTGTGCAACGGCACAAGACTCGGATGTTCGCAGCATCGTTCAGCTCTGCAGGAGGAGCATGGGGAAGAGAGTCCAGAAGGAGAGAGGGGAATACACCGTCGCAGCTAGGTTGAATTCTTAGTGAACAACTGTCGTAGTTCAGCCCCGATCAGGACCAGACTATGCAGTCTGTCTCTCGCTCCCCCCACCCTCCGAGAGAACAGGAGGAGATGATATAAGAAAAACAGCTCAAGGTTTGAGATAAGGACGGGGAGAAATCCTTAAAGTTACCGTCACGGGCAAAACAGACTCGACTTGGGGAAAACTATTCATTTATTTCTAAAATTAGCAGGAGAATGAGACAGGGAACAAGACAACCTCCCCCCACCCCTCCCTCTTCCCGGGCTTAACATTATCTCTACCACCTTCCCCTCCCGAGCGGCACAGCGGGGGGAAAAGGGAATGGGGGTCGCGGTCAGTTCATCACGCGTTGTTTTACGCCGCTGTATCATCATCAGGGGAAGAACTCCTCGCATTCCTCCTCTGCTCCAGCGTGGGGTCCCTCCCACGGGCCACAGTCCTTCGTGAAACTGCTCCGGCGTGGGTCATCTCTTCCACGGGGTGCAGTCCCTCTAGAACAGCTGTCCCAGCGGGCCCTCCACGGGCCACAGCCTCCTTCAGGCCTCCACCTGCTCCGGCGTGGGGTCCTCCACGGGCTGCAGGTGGATCTCTGCCCCTCCGTGGACCTCCATGGGCTGCAGGGGGACAACCCGCTCCACCATGGTCATCACCACGAGTTGCAGAGGAATCTTGGCCAGGAGCCATGTTACTCCTCCCCCTCCTTCTGAACTGACCTTGGCATCTGCAGCCATTCCTCACAACAGGCTGGCAGACGTCTCTCAGGATCCTTTTTACATCTTATTCACTTCTCATCTCCTCCAACTCTTGCAGCCAGGCCGGGCCGAGTTGGGCCCAGTCGGCTGCCCGGTGGGAGGCCAGAGGGTGAGGCCTGCAAGGCCCATGAGGCTCGCGCCTCCCCCTCTCTGCCCCCCGCTCAGCTGCTTCACATCTTCTCCTCCTTTTTTTCCTGTTTTCGCCTACTTAAATACGTTATCGCAGAGGCGTTATCACGGGACATTCTGCTACCAATTGGCTTGGCCTTGGCCAGCAGCGGGTCCGCCCTAGGCCCAGCCGAGTCCACTGAACAAAGGGGAGCGGCTTCTAGCAGTTTCCTACAGAAGCTACCACCTTAGGCCCCCCCTCACTAACAAAACCAGAACAACAACTGAATAGCTATGTGTAGCGGAGCCATCTTTCATGGAAACGTGCATGATCAAGACGCAGGTAGGGCAGGTGAGCAGCGAAACTACTGCGTGGCTGAGAACTGATGTGAGCAGGGAGCTACAGAGGACCAAACCTGGGGAGATCTTCCAATTTTTTACCTTTGTCCCTGGATAAGTCCTACTGTGGAGTCTCCATTCATGGAAATCTGAAAGACCACATGGACAAGATCCTGGGCAGCCCCATCTCAGTGGCTCTGTACAAGTAGGGCTCCCTGCTAGCCTCAGCCTTCCAGTGACTCTGTGCAAAGGCAGTGCCTTTAAGAATTCTCATTTTGGTCTTGTTTACCTCTACATGTCAAAATGTCATACTTTAAATGCAGCCTTTTGTATCTTCCTTTTTTTGGGCTTTGAATTCTTAAGGTCACTCCCTGTGAATTATTAAAACGTGCTAAAATGTGCAAGGCTCTGGCTAATTATGATGTACTGATTAATTTCAGTAGACAAGTGCAGCGGTTCTGAGGAATATTAATATTTTTTAGGCTGGGAGCTGCTGGCAAGAGGAACAAGTTTTCTGCATGGGTAGCGAGCATGGCAGAGCACTACGGGGTTGATCAACTTCTCCTTGACTTTGCCCGGCGATGATTTCAAGTCTTGTTTGCGGCATTGACTTCCCCTGTACAGAATGTAAACTGTGAGCAACTACAAAAGAGCTATGAATGTTTCTTATTAATTAGAATCACCCCTAAATCACTGCCTGAAGAAAGGAAGAATGATTCATTGTCATGTTTCTGTTTGACATCACCCACCGTAAAGTATTAGGCATAACATGTTACTTGTTGAAAGTTAAGCAATGAGATTTACAATGAAATGACTTTCAGGGAGAACGACAGATTTATATGCTAATCTGGAATTTTTTTTTGTACACATGGGCTGCTCTACTTGCTAAAAGCTCAGTCTGCATCTCTGGCGAACGTAACTAGTGGCAGGAGAAGAAGAAAATTTCACCCTCCCCTTTGGTCATGTTTCCCTCCTTGGCTGGCCAGCACTTTCATAGCACATAAAAACTGTGAAGGTGCACACATCAGCCTGCCCGTCAGTCAGAGCCGTGGTCCAGTGCTGCACCATATTGTGGCTTTAATCAAATGCAGCCATATTAACACAAAGTCTTTTTGCAAGCTGACAACTCAATTACAAGTGGAAATGAACTGTCCTGTTGAACTAAATTGAGGGGGCTATGAGAAACATTTTAAACTTCAAGGGTTTTGAGACTTGTGACATGGAGGTGAAGCCTCGAGACCTGTAATCGCAGGAATATGTCCAGGGATGCTTCCCAAAAAAGTCATATCTAACAGGAGAACAGTGCCAGGGCTTGGATTGGTTTTGTATTTTGAAGAGAAGTAGGTAAACCTTTTTTTTTTTTTTTTTTTTTTTTAAACCTTATTTAAGTGTTATCACACATAGGATATACAGAAGACGTTACCTTCCACCGTGTCTTCCAAGTGCTGAGGTTTCTGGGTGAGGCTCTCAGGGTGTGCAATGTGCTGTGGCTGTTTGGAGGTGCCCAAGAACACGAGAGCAAAGCTCCTGGGATGTTCTCAGGTGCCTCCTGCTCTGCTGGGGGGTGGTCTGGAGGTTCAGGGAGAAGGGTTGATAGGCTGTGCCTCATCTGCAGGTTAATTATAAGAGCCTTTGAGATGTTCCTGCTAAAAACAAATAAAGTATATTTTTTTGTGAGGTATCTATATATTTTTTCAATTATTGAAAAGAAATACACGTGCACAGTTGGGTCACTTAAACCAGCACAGCATGTGGTAGTTGGATAAAGAAAACAAACTTTTTTTTTTTCCTTTTGCGTTTCTTTCTCTTTCCCAAGGAAAGAGTTTTGGGATGCTCTTTGGTGCCATTGAACACTCTGTGGAGGAGGTGAGCTCAGCAGCACGGGACAGCCCTGAAGGCTACATTTGGCTGTTTGGGTCTCCTGCTCATGCCAACTTCTGCAGGAAAAACTCCAGTGAGAGTAGGTTTCCCAGGATCACAGGCAATGGGTAAGATATTGGAAACTACTGGACTGTGTAAATTTTGTCAGGAGTCAGACTGGAAAGAAGGAGGGTAAAGAGGGGTGCAGAAGGAGATGGTCTTTTGGTTTGTGGGATGGTTTCTTAAAAGCTTTTTTTTTCTTACTTAGATTTCACTCCTGAGAGTAAATGTCAGAAAAAAACCAAACAAAAAAAAAAAAACAACCCAAGCAAACAAACAAAAACAAGGAAACAAACAAACAAAAAAACCTCCAAACAAGATAAAACTTGGGATTTTTTTGAGGGGGAGAAGGTGGTGTCTGGGGAATGCCTGAGACTAACATTTATGGTAGAGGAGAAGAGTGAAGGAATAGCTTCAGGGAAGAACAAGAAAGAGAAATGGGGATGTGAAAGTGGTGCCAGGGTGAGCTGGAGGAGCTTGCTTAGTGCTGAACCAAGCAGAAGGGAAATAACCATTAGTGCAGCCAGCATCTGCCATAAATCTTGGCCCATGATTAGGATAGTGTGTCTACCAATGGGGTTACCTTCTGCAACATTTATGCTACAAATTATACTCTCTGCTAAGCAAAACAGGGGAGTTCAGGTCCCCAGGGGCTTTACCTTCTGCTTCACGTGGCTTCGTACCCCCCTGAGGTTTGCTTCTTACCTTTCTATCACGTGGCTGGTATGTGGAACCATAAACTAGGCTTAAATGCGACATCTGTGTGCCAAGGAAACCTGGAACACCCGCATGGCTTTTAAAGCCTTTGGGAAAAGACAAGAAAGGATTTAATAGTCTCCCCAATAACCTCCAGCCCCGAACAGCTAGCTGCTGGCTTTCTATTCTTGGAGGTCCGGCAACTCAAACATAGAGGAGATGATTAATGGGAATGTTCCACTTGTATTTTCTTGACAAACACCCCTCAAGAAATAACCCAAAGTCCATTTGGAGTATTTTTTTTCTGACTGCTGAAAAACCTCTTGCAATTTGCTGAAGGCCTTTTGAAACTCAAGATGATGTTTAAGGCAATAGAGCTTGTGTCTGTGATTAATCCTGACTTCTTGAACTCCAAAGCATTTTATCTATACCAAAATTATCCTGGACATTTTAATACAGTTATGTATATGCCAGGTAAATGCTCCTGGCGTTATTTTGAGGCATATAGTTGTATTTAAGACAATAATTCTGTCATCTGTGTGAAGCAACAGAAAGTTGTGCAATAGAAAAAGACAGAAATGGCCTTACCTGAACCTTCAGCTTCCTACTCAGATAACCCTCAGTTACATAAATCCACACGTGGGAGGCTTGGTCAGGTGGAATCCCTGTTCTTTTCTCAACACGTTGGTACGTGTTGGTGTAGCCCTACGGAAGTCAGTAGAATCATGTAAAAGCAGCTGGCAGTCAGCCTGGCACAGTGTTGGAAGCATCTGTTTTAATAGCTGACGGCCATGGTCTTAAAAATAAGGAGGAAAAAAAAAAAAAGAATACTATGTACTACAAAAGCTCTTGGAAGGAAAAAACCACATGAAATTATGATTATATTATTATATTATGTAATATCTATTATCTATATAGAAAATTTAATTAAATTGTCACAACACCTACGAAAAGTCTAATCCCAGTTCTGTCAATTCATTTCTAAAACTGTCTGCAAATCTCCTTGGTAGCAAATTTTATAATTCCAGGAAGATAACATGAAAAAAAAAAAAAGAATGAGAAGTAAAATAGGCAAAGGATTGTGATTTTTTTCTTGAGGAAAAAAGCTGACCATGAATTTCATTAATTCTGCGTAATATCCTACCTTGGCATTCATTGTAAGACCTTAACATTCATCTATAGCAATGTATACAGAACTGGGGAGGTGAAAAAAAAAGGTTATTAGACCTGCTTTTATGATGTGTATGAAACGTTCTGTGACCCACGTTAACTTTTACAACAGCAGCAGTGATGGAATGTGGGGAAGCAGCCTCATGGTTACAATTACGTTCCAGAACATCATTTCTCAAAGGTGGAAAAAACCTGGTATTACTGTAATTACCACAACTCAAATTTATTACTTTCTGCTGTTCTTAAGCTGAGATGGAATCGGGGAATTGAAATAAATGATATGGCTTTGCATATTTGTCAGAAAGTAGCTTTCTCCACTAAAGAATATGCTCAATATAAGGATGTTTTACAGGCTTACAAACAGCATCTTAAATCTCCAAAATGTGCTGCCGTACGTTATTGCAGCAAGACTTATCATAAAAGAACACTTTGGCTGAAGTTCTTATCTGTTCTGAGCTTTGCCCCTTTGATTTGCTGAGTTTTTTGATCGGAGCACCTCACAGGTAGGGGAGGATTTTGGTGCAACTGGCCAAACTCCCTAGATTAAAAAGTTGATGCTATGTTGTTTACTAAAAAAAAAAAAAAAAAAATGTTTTTTGCCAGTATCATTTTATGTATAGTTCCTGGTAATTTAAAAGTACATACAGAGGAAGGAGAAAAAACCTCAGTGCACAATATTTATAGATAAAATAGAACTGTTCTTAACATGATAAATAACTGGGTTTATTAAATTAGCACATGAAACAATGAAAATCAACTTGAAAAACAAATGCAGAGTTTTTCTAGTAACTCCTAATAACCAGTGCAAAAACCCAGCTACTGAATGGGGGTGGAAATACTCAAGATTTTTACCCCAAAGCTGAAAGACTTGCACCATCATCTCTTTGAGAGACTGAGCATCAGGGCATCCCTACCGGGTAAGTAGGGTATCGGGGATACCCGCCTCTGTTTTCCCATCAGGACGTGATTGCCAATCATCCGTGGGTTTGACATGAAGGTAAACAATCCCTGTTGCTCTTGACAGTTGGATATTGGAAATGCTTTTCTGGGTTGGGCACCAGTGAGGCTGGTGGATGCTCCAGCTGCCTCTTGGTACCCAGAATCGAGTGGTGCAATTAAGCTTTTCTATGGAGCCAGATGGATGAAACAGCAATTCCCATCCAAAAATCCTGGCACATGCCACGGTGTGAAGTAATACATGAGAGACATCAGCGTTGGGGGAAATTTTCTGTGTTTTACTTGCTGAAATGCGTTGGCTGCACCCAAAGGAGCAGGAAAAAGGGGTCTTGGGAGATGGGGGGTACTGGTGTACTGGATTACTGGGTACTGGAGACTCGCTGGAGCATGTGGGTCAGGGATGGATCTGGCTCCAGATGTTTGGGCATCAGAGGTGGGGGATGCCTCTGGTTTCTGCTGGGGTGTTTGTGCAGGCTTGCAGGGTGGAGACATCTGCATCCCACATCAGTTCCCTGGGACAGAGACAAACTGACTCAGCTCCTAATATTTACTGAAAGCTTGAGGTCAGGGAGGGCCAACAAGAAACTAATTTTGTAACATACTTAATCTCTAGTTTTAATTGAAATAATACAATTTCGTTGAATTTAGTAGATAGTATGTGACAGAGCCTGTTTCTTACCTGTTTAATTCATGCACATTGCATTAAAAAAAATCCCAAACAACCTGAGGAGCTGCTGACTCTCTAACAATCTCTGTGATATTTTCCCTTCCTTCCTCTGTAAAAAGGGGAAAAAAACCCCAAAACAAAACAGCCTTTTCTGTGACTTTGAATTGAAACAGGAACATTTGGATTTAATGAAAACAGTATGAGTTAACTTAAAAAAAAAAAATCCAGGGCAGATCAATAAGTGTTTTTTTTAAAATGTTTTTTCTTGTTTCCTATCAGGAGGCAGGGGCAGGGTTTGGAGCGCGAGGCACTCCTATCTGTCTCCCTGACAGCCCACTTCCATCACCTGCCCGCTGCGTCCCCCTGTGATAGATAAGGGTGGGAGACCCTGACGCGCTCATCACATCAGCTGTGCCTCCTGTTGAAACAGTGTTCTACCCCAGCTGCCAAAAATACACACTGAAATTGCCCTGGGAGTACTGGTTCTTTGACTTGGCTGGGAAGATAACTGAATCATGTTCTCTTCCGCACCTTCCAAAGGAAATCCCATCACCATTCCGAAGGCGAGGGTAAACGCTGAGCACGCACCTCTGTTTGTGACACCCAGATAAGAATAATAAATCACTACTTTGTTTGTACTTAGAAGAGTTGAAATAGCAGAGATGACGACATCCTTCCTCTTGGAGATGATTAGCAGAAGAGAGGGAACTCTGCTTGATTAAATGCGACATTTGTACACATTATTCTAGGCTACAAGATATTTTCAGATTATGAACTTCCTATTGATTTTCTATTTTTTTTTTTCCTTGCAGCTGACACAGGGAAAGTCAAACCCAGCAACTGCAATGGTTTCCCTCTCAAGCTTTTTATCCTCTCTTCCTCGCCAGCCTTGTGCTCATCAGCATGTGCCCCTTCCACTGAACCACAGAAATAGCTGTTCCCCGGCAGCTGGCTGGACCTGCTGCTGCCAAAACCCAGGTGCAGGCTTGGCTCTTGCTGATGTCCCTGGGGAGCCTCAGGTGACGCTGGTCAGGATGCCCCAGGCATGGGCTGGGTGACCAGAGGATTCCCGGGAAGCGGGGCGGCATGAGCCTGCTGAGGGCGAGGCGGGCGCGCTGAAAGGCCTGGGTATTGTGCTGGGTTATTTCTGTGCCTATTCAAAATTTCTTTTGTTTTAGTCAGGCAAAGCTCCTGCTGGAGACAATAGGATTTTATGGCAGCAGGGAATGCTAAATAGGGCCCTCGTGGAGTAAACGGCAGCTCTCTTTTTATTCCAATACATAGCTGGATGCAACCGGTATTATCTGGTGTATAAAGGGCTGTTCTTTCAATTGCATGCTTGATTTAAAAAAATAGTCTTGCTTAAATACTAGCGGTTCTGTGTTTCTCTTGCCATAGGTAGCGATGCCATATTGCGTGCAACGGGGGTGCTCGCAGCCCACATCACCTCTCCCCGGGTCGGCTGGAGTCATTGCCGCACCGGCTGCTCCGAGCAGCCTTGCAGAGATTTGCTGACAAACCTTTTCAGCATAATCCTTTATTATCTAACCACAGTCAAGAGCCCACTTCACATGAAATATTTTTCTGCTACAGATGGCGAAGCCTGAGACTGAGCCAACAGCAGCGTAAAAATACATCGGTATCAATGCAGGAGCCCTCAGCCAGCCAGCTTTCTCCATTTGTCATGGACAAGAGGTATCCTCCGCAACGTTTCGACTTCATTAAAGGCCCACGTGGACAAAACTGTTCTGTTTTAATAAAATGTCACAACCATACAGCGCATATTAAACCTAAAGGGGGCCTACAGGCAAGATGGGGAGAGACTATTCAGGTGGGTCTCTTGTGACAGAACGAGGGGCAATGGTTCAAAATAGAGATAAATTTAGATTAGATATTAGGAAGAAATTTTTTACGCTGAGGGTGGTGGCACACTGGCCCAGGTTGCCCAGAGAGGTGGTGGATGCCTTGTCCCTGGAAACATCCCAGGCCAGGTTGGCCGGGGCTCTGAGCAACCTGATCTGATTGGAGATATCCCTGCTCCTGGCAGGGGGGTTGGACTGGGTGGGCTGGAAAGGTCCCTTCCCACCCAAACCATTTTATGGTTCTATGAGACATCTTTGTGCACACAGAACAGAGAGAAAGTGGGTTGCGGACTGTCAGTTGAGGTTTTCTGTTGCTCTCCATCATCAGATGTTCTTGTTAATTCAGTACTTCTTATAACTTTATTGCTGGTAAACTTTAAAGGCTTTCCTTCCACCCTTTGAAAAAAAAGCCTCAGGACTACAGATCCAGAATTGTTTATCCCTCTTTTCAAGTATGATTGATTTAGAAAACTAAAAATGATCATTTGCTTTCTGCAGTAGTTCTTCCCAGGAAAATGAATGTGCAGAAGGGTACATATGGTATGGGGGGACCGAGGGGTACACTTACATCCCATGATCATCTTCTCTGTACCTGCAAAACAGTCTGGGATTTCCTCTGGAGGCTCCGGGATGGGAGCGCGGGGATGCTGCTGAGGGAGATGTGAGCCGCCAGCTTCGCAGCATCCACCTCTCCGGGTAGCCCAAAGGAACAATTATAGCTGGAAACTCAGGTTTAACAGCAGTAAACAGAGTGATGAGAAAGCAGTTTTGCATAATTAGGAGAACACCAGCGAACTTTTCTTACTGACATGACATTTTACATTACTATAATTGTTTTGATGAAGAAGGGAGAAGTAGAAATTATGCATGCAAAGCTAAAGTATCATCCCGGTTGTAGAGGCAGGCAGGCAACCAGGGTGATTCCTGTGCATGAAAATATTGCGAGACCATGTGCAAGAAATGTGTCAGTTGCATGACAAAAATAAACTAGGAAACCAAAATAGTGTGATTTTTCACCACAAACCTTTCCTTCTGGCTTGTCCCACTTCTAATGCTGTTGCTCGGGGTTTAGCCACCAGCCCGGTGTATCTTTGGCTGCCTGGCAATAGGAAACTGTAATAATAAATGTATAAATAAATTAAAATAAGTAAACTGTGTAAAGACAAAGCTGTGGAGGACACTCCACCAGAGCTTTTACTCAAGACAAGGGAGTATATTGAACAAAATCCATCAAGGTAGGAAGAAAAACCTGTGGTTTTTTTTTGGTTTGTTTTTTTTTTTTTTTTTTTTTTTTTTTAACAGCTTCCAGAGAATGTATGGTGTTAATTGACAGCTAAGAAAAGCCTACAGGGATGAAACCACAGGAGTTCGGAGGAAGCCCATGCAACGTGAGTACTCGCTTAAATTGCTGTGTCCTGCAAATAAAGAGTGGATACAAAGCCTGCAGCCTCAGGAGCAGGGTACGAGGGGAGTCACCCCACATAAACATCCAGGGGATGGCAAAGGCTGCCTGTGCTGTAACGAAAGGGTGGAGCTTTGCGTGGGCTTTTGATAGATGCCACATATAAGGGATAGATTTCTCCAACACTATATTGAATTTTAAAATGGTCCAGATTTTTCGGATGATCCATGTTTTTTAAAATTGTCTTTATGAGCTATTTAGTTGTTTTTCCAGCAGAAAATGAATTTTTGATGAAATATACTTTTCTGAAGATTTTTCTCTGACAGAAGTTAAAATGAAGCGTAGACTGAAGCACTCCATCTCTATGGGCATTCAGCTGTACCTGCCAGCAAGGCACAGCTCCTTGAGTGGGCTGGGGACCGTCCCTCGGGGCTGGCCCCCATCTCTCCTGGATGGCTTTGGCTAGGTGACGACCATGGCAGAGACGTGGCTGCAGTACCTGAGCCTCGTAGCCCATTTTTGGGGGAGAAACGAGGCTGTGGCACACCGTGAACCACATCGTTAAGCAGTTATAGCTTAGCTTTAAGCTGCCTGGCCATGGAAGATATCAGTGTTTTAATTTTTCATGCTGATTTGAGATTGAAAGATTCTATATTAGACAATGTCCCACGGTGGAAACCTGAGGGATATTTCTGTGCAGTTTTATTCTGAAATAATTTAAAAACATCATTTTAGGCACTGCAAGAGATGGTTTCGATTCCCTAACTTGCACCCTTAGTTCTCACAGGCTATAATTAAAATGAATGGTCAAAATCCCTTGTGCTCTCATTCCTTGAAAATAAGCTTCCAGTTGAAAATACCTCTGGACTCCCACAGTTGACGTACAGCCATCAGTTCATATTCCATTACAGTATATGATGGAATTAAGATTTTTCCTGTTCAAAGTCTGGCAATTCTGCAGTTATGTTTTCTTATCTGCCTGATTTTCTGGAAAGTAATGACTGAAGTGAGACAAATTTTCTCTAGCCTTGCTTGTATTTCGATACATAATTCAGCATTTATTGTCATGTTGGAAACGAGGAAATATGGCTTACTCTGTAATTATTGTGGGAGGAGTTAGACAAAGAACATTGTGCCTAAGGAACCAGCCGTATTTCCATCAGCAGTTCATTTTACAGCAGTAGAAAACATACTAATTTTTTTTCTTAAATATCTCGCACATTTTATGCTCCTCAACAGAACCACAAACTGGATGAGGAGAAGCCCTGCAGTGCCTCTCCTACCAAACGTGCTCTGGCTCCCAGGATGGACCAAGACACTCATTTCTCTTAAATGCTTCTTAAGTAGCGTTTGGAGAATTGTGGAGTCTTTAAAGACCTGGGGATCTTGGAGGGTTTCAGCCTGTTTTGTTGGTCTCTGGCAGCTCAAGAGTGTGTTCTGCCCTTTGATTCAGGCAGGGGTGCAGATGTGTTCAGCTACTCAGAGGCTCAACTTACTCTGTATTTAAGTGAAGGTGACTCCAGAGAGTTTAAAGAAGCCACAGCAATAAATAAAACCTGCTTTGAATATATAAGGGTGACACAGAGATACCCTCTAGATATAGATGTGCCACTTCTTAATACTTCTCAGCTCTCACATGCCTCTCTGAAAAAACAAAAAGACACCGACAGCAAGCTTCTGCATCTCTGCTCAGAAGGGTGATGAAACAGTGTGGCTCAGATTTTCCTGACTGAAAAACAGCGTAGAATGAGCCAATGCCAAATCAGTTTGCAATGCACATCTTCCCACGGAAAATCACTGGTGCTCCTCTGCTAACTCAGCTTAAACTCTATGTTTTAGAGACTGCCTTGCTGGCTGCCAGTTAGAAGTCAGACATTAGCTGATTAAACTATTTTTGCTGTGCATGGGCTCTGGAAAGGAGGAGTTTAATAGGGTCACTCTGTTTCTTTGTGTTTTCTTTCCAAGGAATACAAAGTGTATTCTTTTTCCTGTTTACCCATTTGCATAATAGAAGCAGACTAGTACAGTGTTTAGGTATAAATACAATAAAATATAGTTAAAAAAAAAATCCGAGAAGAACAGTATAATCTGTCGCATTTTCTCTTGTACCTTGTTTTAAATTTCAAACCTGCCCACAGATCTTAGTTTTATTTCTATTTCTCTGGTTAATTACATTATCTGATGAAACTAGGAGGTCCTGCAGAGCTGTGTCCCTAACGGGGGACATAGCTCCTGCGGATGAGCAGGAGAGGGGCGTGGGTCTCTTCCATGTGGCAGAAGTTTTGTCTGACATTTGCACATGAAACTTTGAAAACACTTCCCTTTGGCTTACCTCTTTTCCCATTGCTATGTGTGGCAAAAAGATCGAAAAAAGAGAAAGGCTTATGCTCCAAGCTTTTAAATATCCCATCTCTTAAACAATGGTCATTAAAGTCCACGGAAGAAGCACTCCACAGCCAAACCTGAGCCTCTCACCCTCTTCCAGGAGGCAGCTGAGGAGCGTTGCAGCTGACTGTAGATGAGCAGCCAGGTTGTAGCTGGTGGGATACAGCAGCCCTTGAAGAGTTGTGTTTGTAACAGGAACCACTGAGAGGCTGTAAACCATCGAGGCTACAATAATAACTGAAATCAACTGGGTGTCAAAAGTGCTTTTTCTTTCTGGTCTCTTGAAGGAATAACAAACACAACGATGATTAATCATGTTTTTTTTTTTTTTTTTTCCGTTATGTGTATGGTTTTATCATACAGCAAAGCTTCTGCTCTCACAGAAAGTGCCAACTGGCATCTTCTTATTTTTATGAGGGCTGTCTGGAAGGCATTTGTATTTAGATATGCAGGAGGAGTACTGAGCGATGCCAAGGAATGAAATTCTCCAGTCATAAGTTCTTCAGAGGGAATGCCAAGTCATGCCATACAATTATTCATATTTCAAGATACTTAGTCTCTTTTTAAGCTAAAATATAAACATATAGAATAGAATAATATCATAGAATAGTTAGGGCTGGAAGGGACCTTCAAAGGTCCAACGCCCCTGCAAGGAGCAGGGACACCTCCAACCAGATCAGGTTGCTCAGAGCCCCGGCCAACCTGGCCTGGAATGTTTCCAGGGATGGGGCATCCACCACCTCTCTGGGCAACCTGTTCCAGTGTTCCACCACCCTCAGTGGAAAGAATGTCTTCCTAATGTCTAGTCTGAATCTAACACATAAATTTTAGTAAGTATGTGAATACAACAAATTTATTTGATAAGTGATTTTTTTTTCTCTTTAGTTCTTTTTAGTTCTTCCTTTTAATAAATGCTTATATTGAAACAGAAACTATTTTTTTTTTTCTTTCAAGTATGTGGTCATGCTAGGAAAAAAACCACAGATCTTATTAGTGAAATTCTGGGTGCTCATCTATTACAGTATTTAATCCAAGCGAAAACAAAGTTATAAGAAATACGCAATTGTGTTACAACAGAATTATGCTAAATTATAAGCAAGCTCGTATAAACTGTGCTTTTAAATAAAATCAGACTTCTAGGTATAAAAATTTCCCAGGTGCAATCATACTGTATCAGGAGACAGAAAAAAGCTGATAGACATTAAGCAGCTGTTCCTTTTTCCATCATTTAAGCTGTATAATAGCAATTTAAAGTATGAATAAGTATATAGCTTTAGTATATAGCTATCATAAAAACTGGCAGTGTATAAAATGTATAATATTTCCATGGTTAAATACAGTCTTTGGCCATGCTGAAGAAAAAGATATGGTCTTTCCTTAAATTGCTCCTGACTAGAAGATTCAAGTTTGGGAACGTGCTAATGGATGCAAGGTTGTCTCCTTTTGGAAACGTACAGTCATTGAATTTCTAGGTTATTTGTAATATTTTCATGGAAGACTCATACTCCTGCCCACTAAACCAGCAAAAGAGTTGTTTTTTTTTTTTTCTGCTTAGCAAAAGCCGGTTGTCAGCCTTCTGGTGTAATAAACATTTTCTGTGCAAGAGTAGGGAGAATCGATTCTTCTCACAGAAATTTTGCAAGACTTTCCTACAGCCTTATGCTTCCTATACTGTCCATGCCTAGCCCCATCCAACCCCCAAATTATGGATGAATAGTAGGTAACACATATTGGTAACAGCAAAATACAGCCCTGGGTGTCAGTCCAGGCTTCTCTTTCTAACTCTACCATCTGATCCTCAAATTGAAAATCTAAATAAAAAGAACTCTTAACGTCACATGCATGGAACTTATGGTTGTTCCTTAAAAATACAGAATCCTAGTGAGAGAGGGATTTGATGTCAGAATGTCTGATGTCACATTTTAAATGTGATCAGACCAGGAAAAGTACTGGGATGCTTGGATCAACCCTCCCAAAATGTAAATCTAACATTCGTGTCTGATTTCTAGTTCACATACCAACCCATCCACCTTCCCAAGTGGTCTCAGTGTTTAACTTTGAGTTTAGATGTCCCAGCCCTGTTGCTCTTTCCAGAGTCCTGTGGAAGTCAAGCCCTACTGTGGCCACCTGCCTGGTGGAACTCAGTGGCCTAATTTCAAGAAATGTTACCAAGTTTATTTGTAGTTCCTGTAACAGAGGGTTTGCTGGAGGGCAGAGATAAATTTGATTTTCTCTCCTTGGCAGCGGTTGGCAATGTCTTTCCCGATGGTTTAGAGGGGGGAAGAGTAGGCAACATTAATATATTTTTGGATTTGCTACTTTGAGACTTGGCAAAAAATTGTGCTTCTGAGGAGTGTTGATTTATTTTCTTATTTCAATATAGCATCAAAGAGCAATTTCCTATTTCCTTATGATTATGAATATTTTCCAAAAACTGAATAATCGATGATGTTTGGCATCCAGTGTTGAAAGCACAGTCTGTGTTCTCGCTGGAAGAGTCTGTAAGTGGGCAATGCACAGGGAAAAAAAAAAAAAAAAAAGAGTTTTAGCATTAGGGCTCTGCAAAATGTAGCAATTAGACAAAAGTGGCCCTTGGTGCTGATACCTCCTATCAGAAACATGAAATTCTGTAAGGCTCTTTGGAGTTCGGTGGCCGTCATACACTGGTTCACTATCAGGTAAGTGCTTTTGAAAAGACAACTACTCTAGAAGCAAAGGAGCCTAACAATTTAAGGCAGATACATCAAAACTTAGCTTCCGTAAAAGCTCAGTATGGAGACAGAAGGCGAGGGCAGGAATTCTGTTGGCTTCTGCTGATCTGGGATGTGGAAAACCAGCTCTGTTTCTCAGATGTTGCGCTGCCAGGAAGGTTTCTGAGCCACTCCAGAGAGGAGAACAGGTCAGTTAATACTCACAGAATCCCAAAAATTGTGTGGCTGTGACA
The DNA here is from genome assembly GCF_036417535.1 of Chlamydotis macqueenii. Taxonomy (NCBI): domain Eukaryota; kingdom Metazoa; phylum Chordata; class Aves; order Otidiformes; family Otididae; genus Chlamydotis; species Chlamydotis macqueenii. The sequence continues at coordinate 24,969,665 of NC_141564.1, read as the reverse complement.
TTCCTCCACAGGCACTGCCCTTTCGCTTCTGTTCAGGCTCTAATTTCCAGTTGTTCTGAGGCTGTGTCCTCTTAATCATCATCTTTGAATCCAGTCCTAATCATTATCTCCTCTCCCTCTCAACATTTCCTTCAAATTCAATATTTAAGGAGTGCTCATTGGTTTCTATTAGAAAGAGCCTGAATTGCATGAAAACAGTGTACGTCTGCAAACCTACATTTTCAGGGACTTCAACAAGCTTCAGCGCGTATTTTCACTCCCTGAATGAAAGGAGAGCCCTAGTATTCACTTCCATGCCTACTTGTGTGAAGAGCCCGCAAAGCACGTACAAAAGAAAGGTTAAAATGCAAATTACTGCAAGACTCTGAAGTATAATAGCAGAACTGAAAATATTACTGATAATTTTGTAAAAGGCTGCATTGCTTTCTGGAAATGAGATGGCACCACGCTTTCTATATTCTATTATTACCGTACATTAGATGTTTTAACAACCATAACTGGTAGTAAAAAAAAAAAAAAAAACAACCAAGAAAAAAACAACCAAAAACCCAAACAAAACAACTTTAACCCTTTTGCAGAAGAAATCCTGAGTCTACCTAGAGCCAGAGGATGTTTTTACCGATTGCAACCTTTTCTTTGGCCACTGGACTGGAATATGACATATCTGAGAAGGTGCAAATTTGTCTGTGCCTGATGTCAGACAATTCCCAACATCTTGAAAAGCCAGAGCACCTGTGGTTGGGGTTTTTCCCAACCTATCTGTAAAGATAAAGATTGAGTTTCCCAGGACGCATGACTGCAGGCTCCATCCCATCGTGACGGTCTTGTAACATCTCTCTTTGGTTGCAGCCCCAGTGCCTTTCTTCAAATACAGTGGTCCCACGTTGACTATCACAGTGCAGGACTGCTAAAACGGTGACAAAAAAAACAGGAAAAGGGAAATATTTCTGCACCTCAAATTCCACAGGTGTGATGCTTTGTCAAAAAAACTTTTATTTTTAGAAACAAAGCACCTGCTAAGCGTGGTTATCAAGATATCCTCCAGGTTTTAGTTGTTTTTTTTTTTTTTCCCCTCCTAAAAGTATTATTGCTACTGCCTGTCTCTTCCTAAAGAAAAGTAACAAACAGCTATTGTGATGTAATAACATCCCAACCCACTGCTTTCACGCATTGGTGTGTGCAAGCATATGGATATCTTAAATGGATAAAAAATATTCTTATGAAGTATACTCTCAGGCTTTGGTTATGAGACAATTTAAAATCACATCCATATTTCAGAAAGAAAAAAAAATCTGTTATCTTCATGACATTGTTTCCTAGTGCCATAGGAACCTGGTTTATCTTTTTTTGCATCAAGTAATAGGCTTCTGAATCCATGCATATGCTCAAACAAACCCAAATAATCATAAAGATTCTTATTATTTTGATGTTTATAAGGTCAGAGCCTATGCCTTTCCCAATATCTCTACACTTCAAGCCACGCGGCATGGTTTCCCTTGAACAGATGCCCAGTCCACGTTTTGGGAAATGAACCGATTTGGAAAAGTTTGTGTTGTAAAGGGAGAAGGGTTTGTGGGAAGAGTGGGACTGCTCAGCTCTCTGTGTGAAGAATTTGAAGCTGTTTGAATACCCGCATTGCTGGTTTTGACAGTCTCACAATGGAAAGATTTCTCTTCCTTAAAGTAGTAATAACTCTCTTCGGAAACAATTGTGGCAAAAAAAAAAAAAAGTAAAAAAACCGGCCAACATTTCCAAACTATCATCACAAATGCTCTGATTAACCTAATCATACTTTTTTTTTCCCCTGCATATTTAATTAATGATTTCTCTGAGATGGAGGCTATTTTGTTCAAATTCATAATCAGAAAAGTGAACGTTTTCTCAAAACAGAAAAATAAATCAGCCAGCTCTGCGAAATCCCCCAGGCAGGTGTGGGGAATAGAACTGCTAATAGATTTGTTTTCATTAGGTACCTGAATGCCTGACAATAATTTTTTAAGTTCTGAGATTTTCCCATCTGCAGCCCAGCCCTATAGCAGTTGGATTAGAAAATAAAAAACCCAAAGGGAACAGGCTGGAAGTACGAAGACAAGGGACACCGAGCTTCACAAGAGCAAGGAAATGATGAACCAGGTTCCTCATTATTCAGCGATGGGTTTAATTCAGAGCGCTTGCACGGGAACAAAAGCATGCGCTCGACAATGGTTTGTATGAGTCCTGCACGACCGTGTTCTGGGCAGGAAACCAACTCCTGGTAAAAACGCTTCTTTTAGCTGCTCTGACTGGAAATGTTCACATAATGCAAACACTAACATCTGCATGATTTTTTTTTTCTCCTCTTAAGGATAGAGGTAACTTTAAAATAAAATAAAAATGTTATGTTTCAAGACTCATCCCCGTTGCAAATATAATTGTGTCAAGCGAGTGCCAGCAAACTGCATCTGCTGCAGGATGCTGATTTGGAAAAAGTCTAAAATGATAATTTTTCCCTACAGAATCACCTTGATGGGGATGTCTGAGACCCTTTAATTTGTTCCATGTTCCCCGGCTGCTAAATGAGCATCCAGGCAGTAGCACTTTACAATCAAGTAATAAGAGCAAGATCCCCATTGCCATTGTGCCAAGACCCACTCCGGGCAACTTCTGCTGCTCTCTGTGGTGTTACTTCATTCGCCACCATATACTGGGAGGCAGAATTTGACCCCAAATTAGCTTAAATTAATCTGGTATTAATGTCGCTGATTAAAACTCACTGTGATGATTTAGACAATAAAATGCAACTCATTTGCAATCAGCTAGCATTAATGCAAGCAAAACTGTGAATTAATGTAGGAGAAGAAAGGCTCTGCATTTTCAGCTGCTTTCAATTTTAGCCTAATTAAATTTCTTTAATGCAGTCAGAAATTAAAGGGGAGCCTGATAACTGGTTCTTGAGGTGAAGGCAAGTTTGGTGTAAAGGCAGGAAGGGCTGATGCTGAGCCCTGTGCTTCCAGCCTCAGCTGTGAGTTGGTATTTTATGGCTGAAAAATAGCAGTGATATGGAGAGCGTAGGGTTCATTTCACTTTGTACAAATAATAGCTTTTGGCCCGGTATGGAGAAGGTAAGTTGTGATAATTTTTCAGTACTTCTGGGATATGTTATGATAAACTTGGTTAATGTGGTTATTTTACAAGTGCTTCTCAAAGTGATGCTGTATTGCCTTGCAGGAGCAGGCAAGGAAGCCCTGATTTAAATAAAATGTGGATGGGTTCAACTATTAATTTAAATGTGCCATCTTTAAATGTTGCAATTCTTTTTGCAGTGCAGGCACTCCAATGCCATCTTTGTAACAGAATGTGAAATACAACACTCTTATACTTAAAACCCAAATCTGTTATATTGTTCACACATGCCTTCTGCTCAGATGTGCAATGGCCTTCATGGTAAGGTCACAAATTGAGCAATTACTCTTGGCCTCACTTAAAATATCTGGAAACTTTTTTAAAAAAATACAAAGTTTATTTATTATTTGTGAGCCAGACTTTCCTTGGAATCATGAAATGGGATTGAGGGTAGTTAACCACCTGCAACCTACTGTCTTTAATTAAAATACAATTGTAAGCAAAACTTGAATGTTAACTTTTCAATTTTGGGTTCAGCTATGGACCTTTACAGACTAACCAGAGTAGGAAACCAACCAGGAAACATCTCTTTGATTTGCTAGTTATCAGTAATACTCCCTGCATAATTCCCATGGAAAATATAGTGTATCCTAATGGATTTTCATGAGCTTTATTATAACAAAAAAGGCCCAAATCTTAGATAATATTCAAAAGGCTCAATTAAGCTAAAGGATGTGGGTATTGTCCTTCCAATGCATAATTTCAGTGCATTTGGATGTCTGACTGCCCTACTCATCTCTTCCAGCTGCTGTTTCATACTTTGTGATTTTTTTTAAAGTACAATGCTTTCTTCTGTATTTTTTCTTTGCTATAACCTGTTACGTTTGTATTGTATTTCAGTAAATTTTTTTTTTTAATCAACACCTTCTGCAGTATTGCAGTAGTAACTCTAACGAAGGGATGGCAGAAACTTATTTTCTCTCCTTTTTCTCATTCAATTTTTTCCATTGTCTTACTACTATTAATGGTAGGTCTTACAAAGATGTTGTTATCAGGTGCTGAATTAGTAACTGTTTGATTTAGCACTTGAGGAGATAGTGTAGTAGACTCTTTATGCACAGTAACTTTAAGGAATGGTGTGTAATGTTTAGGAGCAGATAGCAGATCAGAAACAGATCATAGCAGATCAGAAACACAAAACTCTATTGGATTCTTATTAAAAAAATCTTAGTTTTTGGTTGCGTTAAGAGCTATAAGAGGAAAGTGTAAGTAGTCTGGAAATCCAGATGTTGCTGAAGCCAAACGCAAGGTCGGCGTGTTGTATTTGCTGTCGCTTGGTGCGGTTAGAGACCACGTCTGTCTTCATTGGGAAGAAGGCTGAAGAAATTTTTTTTTTATAAATACTGGTTATTATTGCAAAGGTACTGTGAGAGGGAAGGCAATATTGCCTTTTCAGAGGTGATATCCTGATGTGGGACTGCCCAGCCCCAGCTTGAGAATGGGTGGACAGCAAAACCCTTGCCAGGAGCCTGGCTTTCAAAGCAGGGCAGAAGTGGCTGGGTATGATTGCTGCAGGATACGGCTCTGCCCGGGTCAGGGTGAGGCACTTGGAAAGCAGATGTAACGGTTTAACTCACGTGCAGCAGAAACAACACAGATGTTGATGTTTTCAGGGGGCAAAAAAACATCTCCTTGGCACCATTTTGGAAATTTTGGGTTATTCTGGTTGCTAGTTTCCTGATGATTTATATTCTCAATCTTAAATTTCTTTTGTTTTTATTTATTATTTTGGTAACAAGGACAGGCAGGATATTTTCAGGATATTCTCTGCTTGGTAGAGAAAATGGAGTGAGAGGAGAGTAGCTATGTCCATGCCTGGGAGAGGGCTAAGAGCTGTTGGTCTCCTTTTTCCACTCCTTCCAGCAAATCTTTGCTCAGTAACAAAAACTAGTTACAAACAGTGGTGAATGCCAGTGTGGTGGATTGCCTAGATGTTCTCAATATCTTAATTTAGCAGTGTAGTATTTCATGAGACACGAACACACACAAGTAAATTATTTTCTTCATCCGTAAGGGAGTCACAAGAGCACATGTCTATATAGTATTCATTCCTAAGGCATGTTACTCTGCCCAGTATGATATTACTCTTAATCAGTATTATTTACAATTATTTACACTATATCTGAGGGTTTTGGGGGGGGATGGGTGGGTGTGGGGGGTGTATTTTTGATGCATATGTGTGAGAGAGAAAAAGTAAAATTAGAGACGCTTATAGCAAAACTTTAAGTACGTGTCTCCCATCAGTAAGATGCTCTCCAGGTGACGCAAAATGAGATATCAGAATATTTTTGAATTAATAAATGCTCTTGAAACAGCCCTTATATAATGACAGAGATAGCTCTCCAGATATCAGAGAGGGAAGATTGATGGGCTATGCAGACGCTTATGCCATTAAAAAGACCTTCAGAAAGAACCAGGTAGGATTGCTGAAAGTGTTGTTTTAAATTAATGCTTGACTTTGAAAGCAAATTGATGCCCCCCAAGATAATTGAAAAAGTTAGAAAACAATCAAAGGAGAACAAATTGAGAGTCTGTGAGGGACAAAACCCCAGATAAAGGAAGTCTTTGAATTCTGCTTCTGGAGCATTGGGACTTTTCTCCTATCTGAGGCTCTTTTTATTTATTATGTTTTAATTTTTTTTTCCTTCACCTGTTGTGAATCTTACCTTTGACATGGGTAGGACTCAAATTAAGCTCCCAGAATGAGCTTTACATAGGGAGGAGGGTTGCAAGACCTTCCCTTACTACCTGCACAAGGCATGGGCATTATGAGTGGTACAATGGCACGAAAGGGCTAACAATGAATAAAGCTGTGGCTGTAGTTTGGGTTGAGCTTTGGGATGCTAGGGCTTGACCTGCTCTCCTGGACCGGCTGCCCATCTCCCAGCCTATCCCAGCCACTTCCAACCCCTTTGGTTTTCAGAGCTGCGCTCTGCCACGCACAGCCATTCCCGCACCCCGCTTTGCTTCAAACCAGATTGTCAATTCTGATTCGGGTTGTTTTGTCTGAACAGATAAACCACTCCATCAAATAACTTCTTAAGTAATTGGGTCTACTTATTGCTTACACTGTGGTTTCATGATTCTTCTAACAATATAATATGTCAACATAACAGTATTGGCTCTTCAGTTAGTTTTATAATTAATGATTAATGACTTATGTTCTCCTGTTTATAAAGCTGAAATTCTCCAGTGAACGTAGCTGTTAAATACTGCAGCTGAGCATGTAATATTGAGGCAGATTAGATGGAAGTCTAATATCAAACTGATATTGGGGGGGGGAACAAAAAAAAACCCAAAAAACCCCAAAAAAACAACCCTGCTCTGTGGCCTTGAGATTTGCTGAACTTTAATAAATCTCCCTGTATGTCACCAAGAGCTGTGGTGTGGTTAGTTTCACACTGATTTTTTATGACAATAACATTTCCATTTAATTTTTCTGTGTCAATATGTGCTCTCATCATGATCAAAATTTGTTTTGGGCAAGTAGTTCCATGTAATAAGCAAATTCATGGGGTGAACTCATGAATAACTTATATTGTAACTGCTGATAATCTTTATGGAATCAAGTATTATTTCCTTGCTAGTACAGCATTTAAATAAATGCAGCTCTACCATAATCCCAGTTTACCTCAGTAGGAAGTGAAGCTTAATAAATTACGGGGCTGGCACAGTGCTCTGCTACTAAGACTGTCCATCCCTCCTGAGCTAGACCTTCCAGGATAACTGGCCATGGATTCTTTCCGTTTTTTTAATTTCCATCTTTTGACACTTTTGTGGGCCAAAAACTTTCACTAGCGCAAAGCTGAGACTTGGTCCATGTGAGTTGGTCTGCAAGTGCCCATTGTTTTCCTGACAGCAGTTTCCAGGCTGCCAGTATCCGTGGTTTTCTGGTTTTTGTGATGGGAAATAATTTTCTTGGTCCAGGCTGGGATCTGAGAGCATTAGCAAGTTTTTTTTTATTTCCTAAAAGTCTGCAGGCTATCTGAGGCAGGGCCCAACGGAAAGGTAATATCTTCAGTTTTACTCTACAATTATAGCAGATCTAGTTTCCGCACTTAAAAAAAAAAAAAAAAAAAAAAAAAAAAAGAGAGAGAAAGCTTTAATCTAGCCTTTAGCAGTGGTAAAACTCTCATGAGTTTTTTACTGGCTTAGGATGGGAGAAACAATTTTCCACCCCAAGAATGCGCCTCTGCGGGATAGCTGGGAGTGTGCTGGAGGCATTCAGGTAGCTTCAGCTCAGGAGGCTGAAGGTAATATTAAGAAACGTGCAAGAGATCTGTAACGAGATCTGCTGAGTAATACGCACAATAATGGTATGAACTGTTTGTGTACTTATTTTTAAATGCATTTCTGACATCAACCCCAGCAGCTTCAGGGAATAATTTCATTTCCTATTTAATTTCAGATGTTGCAAACGCCTGAAGGCTGTTATAAATTATGTATAAAAATAAAAGTTACAGTATCTATTCTTGCCGTTTTAAATTAAGCATGCTGTAGATCCACAGTTCACCAGGACATCAGCTTGTTTCATTTGCACAATTCTTGTCTTGGTACCTGCAATCAGCGGCTCTGAAAGGTGTGAAATGTTTTATGTTTCACTGCAGAGCAATCTACATGTTAAACAGCTCGTTGTGAAAATCTGTTCATTTGGGAGAAATTCAAAAATCTTCAAGTATGGAGGCAAAGTTGTACATCTAAGCTTTTACATATGATAGTTTCATGAGTCATTTGCTTCTTTTCTGTAGCTAGTACTAATATTATTGATGCCTACATCTTAATTAGAGCCCTGGATTCTGAACTTCTTGGGGATTTAAATACAATAATTCCACTGTCTTTTGATGAACTTGGGGTAGTTGTTATTTGTACCACTGTGGCAAGGCTCACTCAAACAAGTTTGACTTGCCATCAAGATATTTAAACTGGAAATTTGTTGTTTATGGACTGTCTTCAGGGGCTTTATTTTTCTTTTACTAACTTTTTTTTTTGTTAACACAATGTACGGAAAATTGAATTAGTGTGGGTTTCTTGTGTGTGAATGAAAACACGCACCGCTACTTGCATAAACACATCTTATATCCTCTTTTCTCAATACCTACAGATTACAGAAAGCTTTTCAGACTTCACAAAAGAAGCAGTGGCATTGCTATGGCATAGAGCTCTGGTTTATATCATTGCTAAAATAGCTGTCAAGACAATCTGCTAATATCAGTAAGTCAACAAGGCTGGATGTTTCCACGTTACTCACTTGCACGTGAGTGTAAATTGGTCCATGGAGTTGGAGAGCTTGAGTTGGAGCAGATGCTCCTGGAATGCTGGAGGTGTGAAATGCTCCTTGGTTCCAGCTGAACTGATGTTATCAGCCATTAGCAAACCTTATTTGTATTCTGGGGTAGCAGAAGCATTCTATGGGTTAAAAAAAAAGTAATGCACCTACATACACCCAGACGAATGGGTGTTTTAATTGTGAAGTGATACCAAAGACTGAAAAAGTATCTTAATCATTGCAATAAATAATCCTAATAAAAAAGCAATAAGTAAAATTATGCTCAGTGGGGTCATCGTAATTTATGAAATCCTGCTTATTATTTTGGTGAGACTAACTTAGGCAAAGTTGAGCTCGTGAAGAGTTTGTGCCAGTGAGCATTCATTAAAAATGATTGCAAGGATAATACAAGTAATCATCATTAGCAATGACTGTGCTGTTATCTCATTAAAAATGCTTTGTTTTTAGTGTCTCCTGCTTCAGTCGCAGTTGTGGTAGGGATAGTTGGTATCATTTAATAATAAAAAATATGGTTGGCTTACTCTATTGGAACTGGAGCGTTCAGCAGCTGCAGCGTGTGATCTGAATAGCCTTGCTGTAGGTGGGCTCAGGTCGTTTGACTAATTAGAAACAGGTGGAGTATTTGAACACGGAGGGCAATAAGAGAGACACTGTTTCAGGATTTGACAGTTAATGATCATAAGAAGATCATTTGCAGCAGCTGGTAATTAAAGATGGGATCTCTATGAGCAGAAAATGATGTGTTTGAGGATGAAAAAGGGTTTTCTTTTTTTAACCAGTGCAAAGCATTTGTCAATCAGACTTACATCTTCATTTAAAAAAAAAAATGGAGGGAGAAAGAAGTCTATTGCTTAGAAACTCTGCCTTGAGGCTGACCTTACCTGCCTATTGCAAATGTGTCTGTGACTGGATGGCTCAGTGCTGCCCGTGCACACCCAGCCTCGCTGCTCCGGGTTTCTAGCTCAGGTCTTGGCACCTGATGGAAACGAATGCAGTACCGGATGGCATCCAGAGACCTGTCTGACAGCACCAGAATTTGTCACATTTTCCAGCAACGTCCTGACAAAAGTCTTCAAAACAAACAGTGCAGTGTTGTGAGAGAGACTCCTCTGGTCTCCCTGCTGCTTCCCAGGGTCTGCCCCTGGATGATAATGACCACGGTCCATCACCCATCCCCATCCTTCCATGGCTGTGCTAGAAACAGTGCAGGTACAGAGAGGGACCTGGTATGGGGGCATGTAACCTCCTTACTATCTATGGTGTGGAACTTGATGTTTACAAGATGTCTTAATTCAAGCAATTTCAAGACTACAGATTTTTTCTTGGTGGTTTGTTTTTTTTTTTAGTGGTACTCAAGGATGATGTATTTTAGGAAGAAGAAACACAAGTCTGTAATGAGACACAATCAACAGGTTTCTGAGTGAATTTGTCTGAACCTTTCCCTTCAAGTGAGCAAACCAGGTGTAGACAAAGAACTTGGCAGCTATAAGAACCAATGTTAGTTAAACCTAATTACAAAAACTTTTTCAACTTGGGGTTGTGGTTTATTAAAAAGTTACTATGAGATATGAACGTTCAAAGCATGGCTGAACTACTTAGTTTATTATTTTAGCTGTATGTGTGCCCAGTGTAAGGTAAGTCAAGCACGGCAATCTCAACACTGTGATAATATTTTTATCTCTGTTTTTATTTGTGACATAAATCACAAAAGCTGAAACTGAGAATACTATTTCTCCACTTTGGGGGCAAGGAAGGCGGGATTTCCAAAAGGACTTGGGCTTGCTCTAATTCTTCCTTGTTTAACATGGACAAGTGAAGGTGGCATTGAGGGTCATCACACGGAAATCTTTGCTGAGCTACTCCATACAATGACACTATAGAAGCCTGGGTAACACCAAAACAGGGGGAAAAATTAACTGTCATGCAGTGGGATTTTTCTGAAATGCTTAAAGAATTGTTCACACAGTTTTTGAAGGTTGAGAGAGAGAGAGCTGTGTACTCACTTCAGCAGTGAAGTCATTGTATAGCTGGTATATGAGCACACATTTGAATTTTTGAAAAAGTCCTGGCTCTGTATTTTCCTGAGAAAAAAAAAAAATTAGTGTCTGAAATACAGTATCTGAGTTTTATTAGCTCTTTAAAAATGGAGGAGAATATAACATTCCTTTTTTTTTCTCCTTAGGTTGCTCCATTATGAAATGTTAGAATGAACTCAATTACAAAACAGCAGCAAATACTGTCCTTGCAAAGATCAGCTTGAAACATTTTCAATGTTTTCATCAGCCCAGGTAAACCAGCAGCCAAAATGCACTACAGCATCACATTGCTTCCGTTAACGCAAAATTTGTTTTGTTACAGCCAACAAAAAGTTTGACTTTTTTTTTTTTTTTTTTTAAGATGAAAGATAACCTTGGTCATGGAGAGTCTCTCTGGGGTCATGAAAAACTTTTTTTTCTTCTTTTCTTCTGGCAATCCTGTGTTCCCAGGGGCTCCAGAGCTGTGGGAAAATTAAGCTGCCATGAACAAATGCTGAAGCAATAGTCCTCTGATGATGAAAGTGTCTGCTGTGACACTTCTTCTGAAGCCGTGAGGCAGTCATAAATACTTTCAAACTTTTAAAAATACATATCCAGTGAGAAGCTGGAAGATCCTGCAGCTGTGGTTATCTATAAATAGTTAAGAGCATGAGATATGATCTTCCTGGTTGGTCCTTGTTAAGGCTGTAAACAGCATTTTCTGACCCACGACATGCCACTAGCTGGTAATGTTATTGCGTATTCTAGATTAATGAGTCCTCTTATATCATTTAAATAAATGGATGCTGTCTGCTAACACAGCTAAGAGCATTTGTTAGTTGTAAATGATTCAGAAGACATACTTTATGGAAGGTATTTTGAATGTTCTTGTGGGTTAGAAATATTCATGTCAATAAAGACCAGCAAGGCGAGCAGCTCTAATGGAAGAAAAATAAAGGAAATACAGTCAGCATTTAATGATTTATTAATCGTTCATAAATACATAAACAAGCTCGTTATACTAATATCAACCGTTCTAGGCAGTTAAAGGCCGAAAACTGCCAGTGCTGTGTCTCTGGATTAATGATGAAATCTCTCTCACGGATCTCGGAGCGCTTGGACCGGCAGCGCTCCCGGCATCCCGGGGGATCGTGGGGCTGGGACTGAGGAGTGGAACCTCTCTGAGATGCCCTTCATCGTTCTATGGTGCAGCATTGTGGGCAGCCTGGGGGCAGTGGGTAAGAGCTCCAGGTCCCTGGGATTATCTGAGTGACTGCACTCCTTATTTTACCCATCATCTTGACCTCTCTCCCTGTTGGTAGTATGAACAGTGCTGGCAGCGCTCATGGAAAACCAGGGTGATGCCTTCTGCTTCTCAGACCCCTGCCCTGTGGGTGTTTAAATGGGGAGGTAGCACCCCAGAGGGTCAGAACCTGTTGTCGTCTAAGGAGGATGGCTAATCCAGACAGCACCCTTCGTGTTAAAGCCCTTTATTCCTGAATTACATACTGCAAGAGATGAGGCCGTCCACTGTCCATTACAGTGCAGAGGGAAGCAAAGATTTGGTTTTAAATGTGATTTATTTCAATTTTTTTTTATCCTGATTTGATCTAGCTTGGGGTTTTACAATGAGGACAGAAAGCTCTTTTGTGTAAGTTATTGCAGATGAGCAATGTGTCCTCATTACATTAAGACAGAGGCAAAAACATTTCGGCAGCTGCCTCTCTGCCTGAGGATTTGCTTCCTAAAATGGAAGTAACATTTGAAAAAAAAAAAAAAATCATTATTTTAGATAATTTCATGGCACTGCGAATTCCTCCAAGACCAACTCAACAATCTGAAAAGTAACTTAGAGTTAATTAAGCATCTACAAAAAATATATTGGTCAAGCAGAAATATATTTCTTTAGACATTAAGATGATCCTACAATTTTTTTCATTAGGATAGAATTACTTTCATTTTTTAAGAGGCTTTGTACATCACTAGGTGACCAAGAGTTCTGATGAATAGAATAAAACATGACCAATTATAATGTGTAGGTTGTCTAATGAGGTAAAATTTCCGTGTTATATAAGGTGTTCCTTACAGGCCACCAGCTGGTGGCATGATGCAATTTGGGATGACTCAGAGCATCTGAGTCACTATGTGATATTTGACCCATCAAACAACGCAATGAAGGCATCCAGGATTAAACGCCCAGACGTTTTCATCGGATCACCGCTCCTCCCTTCCCCTCCCTCACAAGCCACGCTTAAACAGCACGTCTCTCTCTGGTCCTGCACACCTTTTCCTGGTCTCAATGTAAAGCCCCACGGGCACAAGTGGGCACTGCGGTCCATTTACATAAATCCAGTTGCAGCACTTGGGTCTAAATCCAAGCTGTCTGTAGGTTATGGTTAGTAAAGAGAAGGGTTTTTTTGGCATTGTCTTGGCTTATTGGCGTAATTATGTTTGGCATATGTCTGCTGGTTTTTTTTTTGCTGGAGAAGGCATGCATCTCACCAAATAGTAGCTGTTTCATCTTAATTTACTGGCAGGGTTAAGCATGGTACATGGTGCTTGTGAGTGTGGAGTTTTGACTATTTTTATGATGATATTTATTCAGCTCATGCTCTGGCCACCTTCTTCCCTCATAAACAACGCAATCGGTGTAAATGCATTTAGTCAGATGCAGACACAGAGGCGCGAGAGGAGGCGCAAAGAGCGAGCGGGTGAACCACTCAGCAATTATCACAAGTCGTTCTGGATGCCTTAGTTGAAGATGTCCAAGCAAAACTCAGATGTCATAAAAATTTCCAAGGTCTGTGTGGAAAATAAGTTTTTCCTCAGTTGGTTGACTGTAGCAGAGAGCATCTGCACCCATGTTGCCAACTAGATCAGCGACCTTTTCCGAGCAGTTTCTGTGGTTAATCTGCCGAGTTTGTTCTTCCCCTTAGTGCATAACAGAAATGTGGATGAACCCAAATTGAACGAGATTTGGCTCTCTGGTGTCAAGATTGATGTCGGTTACTTCATCTATGTGGAAAGAAATAAATATAGACAGCAGGGACACTGTTTGGTTCGTGATTAATAGGTGGAATCATTACAGAATAACTATCGATGTGTCGCTACACTGAATTTAAATTGCATGCTATCCAGCCTATGTTGCAATCTACAAGCAAGGCTGACTTAAACATTTTATTATTGCCATAAATTTTTAAGACTTATAGCTAGTGATATGCAAGCCAGCAGTGGCTGTTGGGGCAGAAAAATCGCCTGAGATAATTTCCTTTGAATACTGACTGCAATTCTGATTTTTTTTAGTATAATGCAATTAATTCTGCTCATCTATCTATATGGAATAAAATCTGAACAAACTCTAAGACATATCTTTGGTCAAAATTTGTGAGAAAATTGTTGGATTTTTTTTGTGGATCAGATCAAATCAAGAGCGTTGCCAAATCTCCAGTCAAACAAGGCCGTGTTCAAAAAGCTAACAGTCTGTTTAATAAAAATCCAGCTGGTTACCAATGAGATATTCTCCACTTACGCAAGCTTAAGTGGGTGATGTATATATCCTGGGGAGTAAGCCTTGTTATAAGGTCCTGTTGCAGAATTAAGAGAAAGATGTGCTGTGCACCATGACATAGTAGATGGTCTTAGGTGCTACTTGATACTGCAGATGTTACAGCAAGGCTTATTCATGCTGTTTGTCTTATGGAATAAGTAGGGATCTATCATGGTTCAAGCCTCACTCACAAAATTGATTGCCAAGGTAAAATAATAGCAACGATTGCTGGGGATGAAGAAGAAAAAATTGATTTTTAAAAATCTCGTGTGATTTGCAGAGATTAAAGTTAGATAATTCATATTAAATATAAAAAATTGAGAGAATAAATAAGAAACCTCTTCAGACCAATTACACAGAATCCATTTGCAGCCTATAATAAATTTCAGATTACTTCTTAGCAAAAATATAATTTGTAGAACTGTTCTGTATAAATAAGCGTACAGGCTGGATAAAAGACCTTCCTATATTATTACCTAGACTGGGACGCTGTATAAAATGGTTCAGCTCATTCTGTGTGTATTTCCATTTAAAATATGTGTGCCCTAAGGAGAATTTGACTTGATGTATTTCTGTGGTTTTCATGGAAAGTGTCTGACAGGAACATTCCTATATATCTGCCTAATTATTTGGGCTAAATTTAGATGGAAATCTGAACTTAAAGTATCATTAATATATCCATAGAAATGCCTTATCAGAAAAAAACTAAATACAGCTTTCAGAAATTGAACTATTTTTTTTTTCCCCCTATGGAAGATCAACAATTTCCCATAGAAATGTCAGAAGTTTTTTCATTTTTATAAACAATTTTTTTTTTTCAAAATTATGAAAGACTGAAGATGAAAACCATGTTTGACAAGCTCTAATAATCGTTAAGGCTGTATAATACAACCCCTTCTGAAGCAAACTCTCAAGTTCTGTAACAAGATCTTTCAACATGGTAATAGCTTCATCCCATCATCAGCAAAATTATTGTCAAAACATACAAGGCAATCATGGTAGGTGAGTCTGGCACTATTCATTTCAAGCCATCACTGGAAGGTCAAGGGCTAAGTCTACAGCTAAGAGAAAAGTTGGACAGCAAACTTCTTGCGTGTATCTCTTGCGGAAAGCGTGACACTAGCTCATGGCTAAAAGAAAGTGAGTCTCTTCAAGTTGTGTCATATCAGGTTTGCCTATCTAATTGTGTTATGTTACATCATGTAATCTGAAATGACAGAGTTAGCTCAGCTTCACGTGTCACTGCACGATGACACTCTTGGGATAATGAAACATTTTTTTAAATGAAGTTTGGAAGACACTGGCTTGAGAGAGGCAGTAAGAAAGTGCGTGGGATGAAGGAGCAAGAAAGCAAATAGAAGAGCATTGTTGGAATAATGTTTTAATATGTAGACTTGCAATTTTTTTGTTTATTTTTAGTTGGTTTTTTGGTTGGTTTTTTTTTTTCTTAACTTTTCAAACTGGGTTACAGCTTCCTAATTCAGACTTGAGATCTGTGTGGACAGAACTGCTGTCTGTTTGAATGCTGAAGGCAGGTAATAAAAGGAGAGGTAGATAGCAATGCCTGGCAAATGGAAGAAAAGTTTGGGAAGGTGCTTTGTGAAGCTAGGGTGGTTTTGTGGTGGGAATAAAGAATAGAAACTTCAGAAGCCTCAGCGTGAACTCTAGGGGATTGTATCCCTGTCGACTCTGCTCTGAACACTTTGGTTTGACTTTTCTACCGAACCCCAGAATTTTACAAAATGTCACTTGAATGCTAATATTGAGGAAAATTGCCTGAATGATAATAATTATGCACAATTGCAATAATACATGAATGTACCTGGAAGTTTGATTTTTTTTTTTCTTTTTCTGTTTCTTAGAGTTTTATTACTCATTAAACTCTAAACCCGACTTCCTTCACTTACATCAATTTTACTGCAGCCTTTACTGATCTTACCTTTAGTTTATTGATTTCAGTGGAGTTCAACAGGCATAAAAAATAAAACTAAAAGGAGAATCAATTCCACATTAATTAGCCAGCATGCATGATTTTATGCTGCTTAATGACTCTTGTAATCATCTACAACTCTACAAAGCGAACGGCAATTGCAGCCAGGCAGAGCTATACAACAACACGTTCCTCTAGCAGCACGTTCGCCCCTTCTGCAAATTTTAGAGCGCAGTCGTTTCTATAAAACCACATCTACATTATAAATGGTGACAGAGTAATGATTATAAACAGCCCTAGATGAACTCAGACTACTTTTTTTTTTTTTTTTTTTCCTCTTTTAATCCAGTAGAAAGTACTATGAAAAAATCCTGCAAGCCAATGCCTAGTACGTTAATGAGCTTCCTCAGTCTGGGAAGGGTCTGCAAGATAAAGCTCTTAGGACCTCATCTAAAGATGACTGAAGCAAGTGGAAAGATTATTTGTTTACAGCTCATTATAATTCAGTTTTGTACAGTGATTCCCCGTGTTATTTATTTACTCTTTTTAAATAAGACAATATTGTGGAATGTTTTGCATTGCCTGAAGGATTTCAGGCTTCCTCATACAGAAGCACTGAGGTAGGGTTGAAACTTCGGTATTTAAACATCTGTGGACCTGGGTAGACAAACAAATCAGCATTTACTGAAATATGCCGGTTTGGGGGCTCCTGCTTTTATTTCTTGGCGTGGCGCTTTCTCCAGGCTACTAATTTGTGCCCTGACCCACAATGCTTATTTTATTTGGGGACTGGCCTTCAGTTTTTCCATACTTTATTCTAAACCTACTCCTTGTATTGGTGGCTTCTTATTTCCTTAGTGCTGTAGAATTTGGTTAATCTTAGGCTTAGAAGTTATATGTGAAATATATATATATACTTTTTTTTTTTTTTCTGAGCATTTTTCATACTCTTTTGTTCAGAAGACACCCGGAATCCACAGCTGACGATGCTGTTTCACTGCTGTATTCAACGTTGACCAAAATCCCACCTAAGGGTTTCCTATTCTAGGATCTTTTTGTGGCATGTGTGTGTGTGAAATTACCTAAAGTTATTCTTTACAAGAATGCTTAATTTCTATCCGTATAGTAGGTGTGATTCAGTATTAAGCGGTGAGTTAGCCTTTGTAATCTCTTCATGTGGTCTGTATGAAATGGATTGATATACATGTACTCACAGAAATATAGCTGGTGAATGTATTTTGTAATCAAATGTACATTTCTGAAAGACTGTAAAACCGTAATCCTTTTTATGTTGGATATTTACTATTCCTTTTATCACAGGGACAGAATGAAACTGATTGCTTAGATACAGATGACATTACGGTCTATCTTTACTTCGCCATGGTTTTTTTTTTTCCCTTTAACTGTGCATTTACACATGAATGGGCCATTGGTTCTAAATGGCAAGAAGATCACAGTGAATTATATTCACTTTAGTGATACAGTGTCAAATTCAATCTAGTATAAAATTCCACATCGTTTCAAGTGGAGGACAATATTTTAATTTGTATCGTCAGCAACTGAACTTTCCCTTTCAACCTTTCACTGGAGGCACAACTAGATGGGGCTGGGAAGTTCATACGTGGTCTATGAGATGACGTCCCTGAATGCCAGGGTTATTCTGGGAATCACCTTAAAAATGAAAAATAAGAAATAATTCTATTTTAATTTATGACAATGAGAAGAAAGAGAAAAGTGATGTACTCAATTGCAGGAAAAATCAAGACTGTTGTTGCAGTAATTATCAGTAATATGTAGGTTTTCTACAGCAGCTCTGTGATGGTTACAAACAGCTGCCACATCTTAGTTCTGCTCTAGCTCTGATTATTTATGTGTGGTTGAGCATCTTGAAACATCAGGTATAGACTGATAGCTTGTTAATGCTGGATGTAGTGCTCACTGAGAGGTCGTATTTGTCCTGGAGGCTTTCACAATGATTTCTGAAGCCACTGGGAGGACCAAAATATATATATTCAAGACCTATGCAACCTAATGGAAATTAATGGAATGTATTTGTACCTAGAGTACTTACAGAAATTTATTTATGGACTTTCCTGTAACAAGACCTTTCCTTATGAGGTGGATAAAGTGTGGTAGAAACAGCAGAAATAAGTGAAGGCCCAGCTTATGCTTATTTCATCGGTTGCAGTAGCAGTTGTTGGATGATGCTGTTGGGCATGACCCATGCTGGCTGCTCTGGTGGCCACACCACCAACTTCTCCTCTGGCTCTGGACGAACCAGACACCGATAAAGTGTCCTCTAATGTCTGCAGTGTATTTCCAACAGCGGTGTGCCAGGAAAATGAAGTTCTGTTGTCTACCCTCTTTATTGCACAAAAGGCAGCAGCATTTTGGAGAGGCCGCTGAGGCCATATCAACAGGAACTTGCTGTATAATTTCTCTGATGCTAATTCATGTATCCCATATTATTTCCTCTGGCACAGTGACTTCACAGCTCTGCCAGAAATAAAACAAAGAGAAGTAAGCTTCACCTTCTCATGTTAAAGTCTCGGTATAACCAATTCTGTTTCTTCAACGCCCATTTCCCTCCAGTGAACTTTCTCTCACAGTTCTGGAGATGTGTCACTCCTGTGACTCAATACAGAACAAAATGGAAATGTGTTTTGTGAACCTGTCTTGTTTGAAAGTAATTTGTGGTCTAGCTAGCTCGGCTGTGGCCTGGTTTCAAGCTGCACAACCCTTGATCCCATTGATTTGAGATGCTGGCCACAATGCTTTGCAGCTTTGGTTCTTGCAGGCTGGCTAGATGAGACTTTGTTGTGGAGTTGGTTTCGTTTTCAGATCCATTTTTTGTGAATCGATTCAACTTTGAGACCGTAACACTGGCACGCTCATCTCCATCGTTGAAGTTTCGAATAAGTGTGCTGCCGCATGCACTAAAAAGGGTCCCCAACCCACACTCCTTACAGTTTCAGTGCCTTAATTCTAATGTCTTTTCAACTTCTTACTAAATCTGTATGTTTTCAGAAGTAACCTACAGCACGCTGGGTGCTGAATAAAGGAGAAAATTAACTCTTTTACATTTTTAATGGAGTTATTGATTTTAGTTGTGTTGTTATACATCCATTAATCTACTACATCAAAATATGCGTAGAGACTTCTTAATTTTAAGCCTCTTCTTTTTGTCTTCATTTAAATGTCTCGACAAAGTGATTTATTGGGTGGGGGAGGAACTTCAAGAGTAAAATTACATTGTGATACCACCTCAAGAAGCAATACATCAAATAGAAACAGCATGCAAATCCTTCTTGTGCCTGCAACTTCATTATCTGTGAAAAATCCATAAAAAGTTTATTTTTTCCTTATAGTGAAGGACTAACCAGTAAGGACTAAGAGACTTTACATTTTTATGCACTTGGGAACATCTATTCATCATCATCTTCTTCACAACATTTTGGACAAGACATTTAATAATAATCTCCTAACATTTGCCTTAGTCTGTCATTAAGAAAGGTTAATGACACTTCAGTAATGTTAAAAAATATTAGTAATAACTGTGTTGTTATAAGACCATTACATTTCCTACACATTCATAAATATTTTTAAAAAAATACGTATAAGTTAGTTTTGTGTTCAGACCTTCAGCATAACATATATCAGATACACTAAATACACAACGTATGTTTGTGTTGCCTGAGAGGGCTCGGTGAATGGGGTGTGATGTGGTGACTCTTCTGCTTTGGATAACAAGAAAATAGAGATTGGAAATACAGGTAAATAAGAATGAGTAGAAGCATTTGGGGGATATCCGAGTATGGTGTTGATAAACACACAAATTTGTGTGAGTCATCACAATTATTTCTCCCCAAACTTGCCATTTTTCTATGGTTTTGTGAACTTCCGATAGATCCGCTGTTCTTTATTACCATAATTACCTTAATTTCTGCCCAACACTTTGAATCTGCAATATGAGGCAATAGTACTATAGCTTGGCCAAAGCTCTCTGCAGCATTGACTGATCCTGATGAGGTCTGCTTTAGCCTTTGGCTGCTGTTTTTGTTGTCTCTTGTGTTCATTTATTGTGGTATAATCACTGTTGTCCTGTCACTGCAATTTTAAGAAAGGTTTCTATTTCTGAATTAAAAAAAAAAAAAGAAAAAGAGGTTTTTAGAATGTATTGTGAGGCTCAGGAAGATTAAGACATAGTAGGCAGCCATGAATTTAGGAGAAGCGTTGCTATATTGTGTGTATTTGCTGTTTGGCATCATTAGAGACATGCCTATTTAGCATAGTATGTGTTTACGATGATTTAAGGCTGATGGAACCCTAAATGGTGATGTCTTCTGGGGTCGTTGAGTTTTCTACCAGAATTGGTCTCTATAGTCATGAAAGCATCACAGGAAAAGAGATGGGTCAGGGGAAGAGCTGTCAGTTTGGGCTCATTTTGGCTGCTAGGTCAGAGGGAGATGAAGGTGCGTGGGAAAAACTCCAGAGAAAGTTCCAGCTGCAAACATCAGCAACAGAAGCTGCCAGTGCTGAAGATACGATCGAATCTTCGATGTTGATGCCGACAGCTTGTGTTTAACTGCCACAAGGACTGAATAGAAGGTTATAATCCCCTTTAAAATGTTAGAAATATATTAAATGCCAGATTTATACCGTGATTCTATGGAGCACTGTAGTGCTAAAAGAACTTTTTCAGGATTTGGCTAACAAGCAGTATGGAGAATAGAAAGAAACAGATTTAAAAGGAAAGCCCTAGGTGAAAATGAAAGATGCATTTTATATAAATTGCAAGCTGTCTACTAATGACAGCTTTTTAATTGTTTCAAAATACGGATGTATTTGCGTTATTGGGTTGGAGCCATATGTTCTTCATGGGACCTGACAGTCAATAGATTATTCCAGAAAATGAAGTAAACTGTTCTGCTTATAATGTATTTATTAGCATTTATTGCAGTTGTTTTGATCAACTGTCTTTCTGCTTTTCAGTGAATCTTGATTTAGACTTCTTTTGAAGCATACTGCTCGGTATTTCTGCTGAGCCCTTTGAGACATGGTGTGTGCGGTGCTGTGTCTTGTGGCTCCCCAAGCGGGTTGTCTTCAAATCTCAATGAATTTTTCATTTCCTTGCAAGTTTCTTGAATCCTTGCAGGCAGGACAGAAGTTTCTGTCTACTTCAAGAGTGCACAAGCAGAGGTTGAAATATCTTGTTATGGAAAACTAAATTTAAGAGTCATTTGATCAAGCATGTTCACTAAAGAGAACACCTTGATACTCTTATTTGTATTCTCAAAAGACAACAGAAAAAGAGGTTTCACGTGTGTGTGTGTATATATATTTTAATTCTGAATATTAATCTATTTTCTAGATGTGATAACTTTCTCATTAGATTGGTTAAGAACTAACATCATTCATGGAAAGTGAATCTTTTCTTCCACTGAACACAATTTTTGCGGGGTGAGAAATCCAGAGACGGTCTTATCAAGATGAGTACTATGGAGTGCAATATATATAGTACAAAATATTCAATGTCTGTCAGGTTTAGGAAATTGGTGGCCTCATTCAGCGGCGGTGCAGGGACTAATGCTTTTAGTCCTCAAAGGCACTGGCTGAGATTGCTGGTTATGTTCACGGTGGATGGACGTGTTTATGAGCAGGTGAACATCATAACACAGAGGGTTTCAGATGGGTCATGAACTTTTGTGGTCATGCTTGTTCAAATTAAGTTGTCGGTTAATGGGTTATTTTATTAGTATGGCTGTTTAAATGCGTGTTTAATCAAAGTATAGAAAGCCTGACCTATCAAGCCCGAATGAAGAAGTCATCCTGGTTTCGGCACTGGTGTAGGATAATTTGTTTTGGAGTTCACATGGCGTCGTAGCTCTTCAGCGTACTGACAGCTGTGGCCTTTTGCTCATGCAAGGTGGGTCCGGAGTCTGACCACTGATGATGAATTCCGTGTCTGTGTGATCACGACTTTTTACGCCTAAATTCTCAGACCATTCTGCACAGATGAACTAAAACCATTCAACTCTGGAAAAAAAAAAAAAGGTAGCAATTATGCAACAAATATAAATAAATTATGCATGAGAATAAAAATATTAAATTAAACCACTTTAGATGAGATACAAGGCAGTAAATGATGTGTGTACTGTACAGCAGTGCAGTTATATGAATATGTAGTGCTTGAGGTCCACATCCATAACAAACAATGCAGTCTGTTACATTTTAAGTTGATGTATTTCAATTAATCTGTTTGTAATTTTCTGTTGAATAGTCGGTCTCATTTTCTGATGTTTGAGCAAGTTCATGGTACAATATGTAAGCATTACAAAATTTGATCAGATGGTATTAGATTTGTTGAAGTAAACAAACCTCAGCAATAATGATGGGATATTATGGATTTCTGATTATTTCTGTCATTTAAATGTAGTTCAGCGTTGTAGAGCTCATTACTGAAAAGAAAATGGTGATTTATTCTATGAGAAGTTATCCTAGCTTTGCACAAATCCCTAGCTGTCCATTGTAGATAGTGTTTGGTGAGGAAATCGTAAGAAACTGGACCTATTACTGGTAGGCACACAATGATAGACTAAAGAACATCTAGATGTCATGCCAACTTCCAGAGTACATTTTGTATTGATTCTGAATGACATGCGCAGACATTGCAATGCGCTTCTTCAGAGACTCACAGGAAATAAGGCTGGAAGAGATCCTTAATCTTTCCCTCATTTGTAATAGAGATGTAAGTCTTCATGTTCTCAACTATCCTCACAATTAGAGGGTTTCTCCCAACTCTGTCCACACAATTTACCCCTGTCAGTCTTAGGGTCAGGAATGATGCTTGGAAAGGCTTTATCCCAATTAGTGTGGAAAACCAGATGGAAAGTAGAAGAGACTCTCCAAAATTAATTAGGTTTTTGCTCTCAGGTATGTGAAAAAATATTTTATTGCATTGATAATGACTTGGATTTTTTGACAGCACAGAGAAATCCCTGTGAAATGCTGTGTCTGGATGCAGTACTTCACGAGCATGTGAGCTGGTGACTGAGAAGGGTGCAAAGAGATACAGAGTTTGCTGAAAGAAGAAAGTTGGGGAGAAGGATGATGGGTGGGGTTATGCAAGGGTGAAGGGAAGCTTGGCTGTTGAGTTTATCCTGCCTGAGCTATCTTATTGAGCCCTCCAGAAGACAACCCTTTAGAAGCACAAGCTTTTTTTTCTGTCCTTCGAGAATATTTTATATTTTTAAAAAAGTTCTAATGTAACGCTGATATGAGATGGAAACTGAAGAATTAACTCATAAAAGTTTAAAATCTCACAGTAAGAAAACCTGATGGGGCTATGGGTGAGAGTTTCAGGTCCATCCTAGTTGGTCTAACGCAAACTAGATCTTTCCACTCAGGTCTTCCTCCTTTCAGCAACACCTGTAATCACCAGACATCTCTCCCTGTTTCTGTAGAGCAACCATAATATAGATTACTTAAATTTAAAAATAAAATACAAGTTTACATGCTTATTTTTATGCTTTTTGCTTATAGCACAGCAAAAAAAAAATTCTCAGTATTTATCCAGCTTGTGTAACAATGAAAATTGACGGTAAATAATTAATCTCTCTCCCCTCCCCTCACCCCCCCCACTAAAAAGCACAGATTCATCATCAATGGAATATTCTCTCTTAGTGTTCACATTCTGAGGTGGGGAAGGGATGTCACCCAGAAGTGCTGGGTGTGTGCCATGGTGGAGGAACTCTGCTACTCTTCCCCTGCAAGGGAAGGACTGCATGGTGCAAGGGGCAGGGTTCCTCCTGTTGTCCTGATAAATCAAAGCCACTCTCTGTGCTGATGAAAGGCTAGGGGTCTTCATGGTGCCACGCTGCCATGCAGGCGGTCGCTGAAGTCCAGGTATAGTGAGGAAAGAACTAATATAAGTAACAAATGCTTTTAAATTTTTTTTTAATTGCAAATTCAGACAGAGTATTAATAATTTCTAAGTACTCTCAAGAGTACTTAAAGTTTGTCCTAAGTGCAGTGATGGAAAAGAAAAATCCAAAACCCGGTGGCCCTATTATGTATGCTGAAGTGCTATTACCGTGACATTCAACTGAGAAAAAGAGAGTGGCTTTAAAAGGAATATTTCATTTGACTTCAGCTGCAAAGAAGAATGAGGAATGAAGGTAAAATAAATAAGACCTGAACAGAAGTGAAAAGACATGATTTATACTGTGGCATAGAAAAACATAAATTCTTTGAGACACAGAAAAAGCTCTGCTGATCAAGACACTGAAAGGGAATAATTCTTGCTCTAGTTAGGCTGTTTTGTGTAAGTTTCAGTCTGCAGTCACACATGGTACGTTCGAGAAGGGAGCAGGGCTTGTGCCTCTGTAGTGCAAAATAGAAGCGGGCTGTTCGTCATCACCCTCAGAAGAAGTAGGTTTTAATGGTAGGCCGATTTTTCTGCATATTATGTAAAGTCTCATTTTTCAGAAATTAGAAGTGGGAAAATGTTCCGTTAAAAAAAGAAGTGTTCCATTTTAAAAGAAAAAAAAATAGATAAAATTCAGTAGCTATCGCGCCTCAGATTTAAACTTATCACTTTAAGGTAACCAATGGTCTTTGGAAATGGAAGCATGGAGGAGTTACAGTTACTAAAATGTTTATCAAGCACAATATGATGGCATTTATCTGCTGTGTGCTGATGGATATGCTACAGCACATGCAAGGTTATTTTCTGTCTGGAAAGGTAGAGCAGGAGATTTGAGCAGCAATTTAAATAATTTATCTGAACGAGTACAATGGGCTGCTGGGGAACCCAAGGAGCCATGTTTCCCGTGGGGGAAAGCGTGTTCATGGGCACAGGGGACATGGCCCTGCCTAAACGCCAGCAGCTGCACTGCTGCTCACGGAATGTCTTTCCATCAGAAGATGGCAGCAAAATCTTATGAACTGTGACATTTGCTGTCCTGCAAATACTTCTGTCATTAGGGTACCAGGGATGCTGTGAGGGGTCTGCTGGTGCCAGCTGTGACCTGACTGCCTTCTTCACCCACCACAGACAAAGCCTTGCTAGATTATTCTTCGATGCATATCAAATGCGATGGACTGCATCCTCTCCCTTCTCTAATTTTATGGGCCACCTGTTATAAAGATGCTCGAACGGGGGCTCTGGCCTCTGGCTTCTAGCCATCACACGTTATTTTTGTTGTTCTGCATTTTTGCATATATTTCCTCCACATACAGTATTTGAATGCTGCAAGGACGCTGCTGCCATGTGGGTTCAGCTGGAGCAAGCACCAAGTGTTTGCTGGATGCTTCAATCTCTTTAATCTATTCTTGGCTCATGGTCGCTTTTTGGAAGCTGAGTGCTTATGTTGGAGCTAAGGCTTTCCTGGAGGGCTTTGGCTGCATACTGATGTCTGTCTTCCTATAGAAAGAACGTAACCAGAGGCACCGTTCCCTTTTCCTCCTACAGGAAACACCAACTGTACAGCCCTTATGTCTGCTGGTGCCACGCAGAAGTGACATATGTGGTTTTTTTATATATTTAGTAGCAAGAAATATTTGTTTACGTTAATACCTTCACAGCATCTTAAAAATAATTGCATGTAATTCACACAGGAGTCATGATTTCATCCCAAAATTGCATAGAACTTTTTGAACCCATAAGGCTTTTGGATTAACTTTAAAACCAGGCACTGCATTTCTATATAGCATTCTGGATAATTTCTCTCTAAAGAAGTGTATGTAATTTATGATCTGTAATTAGAAGCCAATTTAATAATTACATGTCCTGCAAAGAAATGTTTCTTGAGCAGGGCTTTGTTCTCACGCAGCTGCTGGAAACACAAAGATGTGGATTATAAGAAATAAGTTCAGATGAAAATGAACTGTTGAGGGCAAAGTACCTTCAGAAGTGATCAGAATTGCTGAAGGGGAAGTATAGTTTATCATAGCGACTTTGCTGCAACATGTATGGTGTCTAGACATGTAAGTCTTAAGCGTTGCATAAATCACTCTGGATGCAAAAAAAGATTAGTTTTTGTGACTGCTCAATGACATATGTCTATAGGAAATTTTGCAAATCAAAGACAGTGTTTGTATGGTTTTTCTTTCCTCTATGAAATGCCAACACAAAAAAAGCTAAACTAAAAATTTTGAAGTGGATTTTCTAGGGTTTCCTTCCTATGCTCAAAAGGAGACAGGAAATCCTTTATCAGCTCTGTTATTAACTTAAGGTTAATTCAGAATAATTGTAGCCTTAAACATTAATTGACTGACTTGATGATGGGTTAAAATTCTTTCTTAAACTATGAAACTTAAGGAAAGGACTGTGTTCTTATTTTGTTAACTTTTTCTTCCAGGCAATATTGTACTTTGGAAATGACTTGATCTGTTGAAATTCATGGCAAAGGTTTTTTTGAAAACTGCCTGTGCTGTGAGATGCAGATGCATGTTTCTAGCTTGCAGGATATGGTGGGGTATGAATTGATGGTATAAAAAGGCCTGCTTCTTGGTAAGATCTTCAGAGAATGCTGTGAAGTTTTAGATTTGTGGAAAAAAGTGTAGTGCAGACTAGGTTCAGTGTCTCCATCCATTCATTTTTCCTCTGCTGTATGATAGTGCTCATAAAAGTGCTGATAGAAGGATGGCATTGGACTCAGGTGATTAATAAAGGACAAATAATTTACTTTAGAAAATTTAGCTGTTCTAGGGTTGTTTGGTGGGGTTTTTTTTGGTTTTTTTTTTTTTTTTTTTTTTTTTTTTTTTTTACTGAATGGTAATTGATTTCCTCTATGAAAAATTTCTTATTGTAGTTCATCATTTCGACTGAGACACCTTAGCACAGCGACTCACCGTGTAGGTCCCCTGAGCTGCAGAAGGTGTGGTCAGAGATGGAACGAGTGGCGGTCAGTGGAGATCAAGGCAGATGTTTGCAGCTGTACAGCACAGCAGGGCACATACCTGTGTGCACCAAGGTAAAAAAAGCAGTTTAATGGTGGCTTTCCAAGGTTGCTGTGTGCAAAGACAAGTGCACTGGAAACTCTCTTTAAAGACTAGTGCTTAAATGTGATTTGAAACATTAATGCAACTTCATTTTTAGGTGATGGGACTTTCTTGAGCAAAGCCATATGTTGTACTCGCTGGGGAAAAGAGGAGGCTCGGTCTGGGTTTGGAAGAATATCACAATGTTGAGAAGATTGACCTCCAGCCCTCAGTCAAGTTCAGGGTCTCAGCAGTTTTCTCCTCTCCTCTGTCTTTTTTTTTTTTTCAGATTTTACAGAAGGATACATGGAGCGAGGGCAATCAGATTTGTTTCTTTGCATCGTATCATGTACCGATGAGTCAAACTCCATGGATTTTTTTTTTTTTTTTTTTTTTTTAAGGCTGCTCCTGTACCTTTTCCTACACTTCAAAAAAAATTAAAACTGAACTTGCTTTAAATGAAAAGCAACAGCCTAAGCTGATAAATCAAAGTAGATGTTACCATGTGTTCCATTATTAAAGCTTGATGTGCTCAGTTCCTGGCATAGGAATGGGTTATTTGATCTCTCCTCAGGCCTCTGTCCGTAGCTGCGACTGTGGGCTTGTGGTACGTTGCCAGTCCAAGTCTTTCTGCAGCAATTCCTGCAACTGCAGAGGTAGATCCCACCGCCTCAAGCCTTTTTTTGGGCTGTTCCTGATTGTTTTTGTGATGAGAGGCTGAGTGAGCATCTGTTACATCCATCAGTGCAGGAGCATTACCTGCTGGCAAAAATTAGGGGACTGGTGTCTGTTGTGGTTTTACAGAGGCATTTGTGGTGTCTTCTGCAGGTTTGACCTCCAACCTCAGCCAGCCCTTCCTTGTCCAAATAAAGTGACTGCTTAAAGTGACTTGCACTTCTAGACGTTGTTGGTCATCTCCGGCTTTTTGAAGTAGGCATTTGAAAATTGCAGGCTTTTATAAACCCCAAAATTGTGGTTGCAGGTAAACTGTGAGAAGAAGAATATTTGTGGCATCAAGTATCTGCACAACTGATGTGTCAGGGCATTTCTACAGCATCGCAAGAAAATCCCGAGGGGCACAATGTTTGGAGGAGGTGCTGTCTCCTCCCTGCTGACAGCCAAATTGCAGAGTGCCGTGGCTAATTTTACATTCAAAGCCTTTCTAACACTGCATTTCCATGTAAAAAATTGCTGCCTTTGCACTAGGAACATTAAAAAGCGGCCTGAAACTCTGCTCAATAGTCTAGACGTTATTTTATACCTCTCACTGAACAAAGAGAGTGATGAGTTTCTTGACTCCAAATAGATGATGAATATGAAATGATACAACAGAGTGTTTTGGTCCTGTGTGAGGGTTGATGGATTTGGGTGATGGTTTTTCTTTTTTTTTTTTTTTTTTTTTCCCCCTGCAGCCAAGTTCTATTCAAAATCCTCCCATTCAGCAACTCACCTACAAAAAATTAATTGAGCTGCTTTATGTACCTTGGGCTTATTTCCATATTTTACCCTACCCTTTCTAAAACAAGTTAAAAACCTAGTCACTTTGGAAATCACAACATACGAAGGCTGGGGAACTACCAGGCAAACATTGTGGTGTTATTTCTGTTGAAATACTTCATATTACTGTAATTGACCAAAAATTAGGATAATTTTTAATAGCAACATATGGCAATAACCACTGAAAATGTTTCTGAGATACTTCTGACTTGTTTATATTATTGCTGTAAGTGTTACAAAAACAATGTGAAATTTCTCTGGAATCCAGCTATTTGTTTATTTCCATCGGGTAATTTCCTGCAGCCTAAGTGAACTATTAAATTAATCACGCTATATTTAAAGGGCAACATTTGCATCGGTATGACCAATGAATCATAACCAACAATTTACTTTTTATAGCTAAAAGGATAAGAGAACACAGAGTGTTAGTAAATGATCCGTAAATATATATCTTCTACAAATGACAGCTGTACACTTAAAATTTTCATTAAGGGTAACTAAAAAAAAAATCTCATCTTGATGAACTCTCCTGGAAAAGTCGTGACACTTGTTCACACTGGTGAAAAATTGCAGATTTTAACTGGTGCAAAGTGGTTAGTGTGGCACCTCCGGAACAGTGTGCGCTGCGGCGTGTCGGCCTTTGAAGGCTGGGTCGTTAGGAGATTTTTCATGGCATTTGGTTTGTTTTTAACTAATTCAGAGTATGTGTCTATTGGGTTAACCTGGAGTTATTCTAGCACTAAAAATAATGTATTTGAGAAAGCCTTTGGAGACTTTCCTTACAGAAAAAAAAGTGGTCGCGTGAGAATGGATAGCTAATTACAACCACATAAATTACAGCTAGATGAATCTTATGTAACGTAACGGGCTCAGACCACGAACTTCTCAAATTCTAATATAAATTCAGAGGCTATCATTAATTATTCCTTTTATTTTTGCGAACTGATGATGGCAGCAGCGTGAGAGATGTACTGTGCATGATGGCTCTTCCAATGACTCACTTCTGGCCTTAAGAAAAGTGCTTAATGCGTCCGTGTCTTACCTGGAATAGGGGATGGCATTGCTTTTCTCTATGACAGAACTGGTGCCAGTGTTACTGGATTAATGCCTGAAAGATGCTTTGAGTTCCTAAAACAAAAGATGCCTTTGACAATTCAGTATTTGCCAGGGAAAATCATAATTTATTAGCAGCTAATGCAAAAGGAGTTTGAGATACTGCAGTCATCTTCTGTTAAGTGTAAAGAAATCCCAAGTTTCGTAAAAAAAATGAAGGGGTAATTGATTACATTTTTTTTGAGTTAATGTTAGAATCAGAGGAGGATGGCAGACTGAATTTGTTATAGTAGAGACAGATTATATATCTGAAACTTAGTGTTGTATCGCCTTTGGGAGGCTGTGATAAATGATGACTTCTTAGTGGCAAATCTTTGCATACCATATGTTATCGGCTGCAGAAGAGCCGGCTTTGCCCTGTATTTCCCCTCAGGGCAAGCAGCTGACCGAACTGCCTCTCTGAACGCAGCCCCGTTCTGCCCTGAGCCTGAGACTTGCTCATCCCCTTTGGAGGCGAGAGCGATGCCGGCGACGACGCACGAGGGTGGTGAGGGAATTGGGTTGCGGTGAGAGGCGGGGAGGGAGCTCGTGCTGGGGTGAATGGAGTGATGGTGGGAGGTGGAGGGATGATGACAAGTGTGCCAGAGAGAGGCTTAGCTGCACAAAGCCATTAATCCTCCAGCTCCTTCTTGATTGCCTTTGGCAGAAAATAAGTCTAGATAGACTTCAGATAAATCAAGCGGTTGGCTGTCTCCTGGCTGACTACTGCTGTAGGTATGTGGCACTGGTGAAGCTCTTGCCTCTGCTGTCTTTTAAGGTGTCCAAGCAGTGGCCTCCTGTGGCTTCCCAAACTTATGATGTGCAGTTTGCACCATCACCTGAACAACACCTAGATTTTGCGGTGTTTCTGCTTTTCCTTTTTTTGTTGTTGTTGTTCCATGCACCTCATGGGGAAGGTGAAGAGCAGTCGTGGTACAGCCAGCTTTCCATGGGGATGGGAGCTTCATTCAGTTTTACTGATTTTATTATCTCAACTGGATACCGATAGAACCAAAGAACGACTCCCCTCTCAGCTTTCCTACCTACAAAAAAACCCACAAAAAACAGAACAAGATATTTTTTTTTTGGTGACCCATCTCTGGCAAGAGTTAAAGAATTGAACTTTTAAAAGGAGAGCACAAGGAGATTAATAAAACCCTGGCTTTGGTAAGTGAGGGGGAAAACTGATGTATACCTAGCGTCTTGTTGGGTGTTTTAGGCACACTCTTCATCCTACACTCAAAGATGCATCAAACTAAACAAACCTACAAACGAGCCTGCAGCCTTGCTCTTCTTGCCTTAAAATGGGTGTGGACATACTCATCTACCCACCTGAATAAAGGCAACACTTCTACCAGTTGTAGAAATGGTCACTTAATTCCATATTCTCATAAGTTTTCTTCTTTGATAGTACATGCCAGGTATTATTAATTTGATATTGCTCCTGCAATTTTTGTCATTCTATGTAACCTCCAAATTTCTGGGACTGCAAATCCCTCTTTTACAATGCACTGAAAATGCAACATTTCAGGAATATAGATTTACAAATCTGTAATTAAGCTCCTAACACCAAGTCCTTGGAAGATAGTATAAAAAAAAAAAGAAGTACCTGGTATCCAAAGAGGCAGGACAATAAAATTAAGTTAATGTGGCATTCGGATTTCTTTTGATAACCTTGTTCTAACTTGTAAGTGTGCTCGGAATAAAAATGTGTTGTTATGGCCCTGAAGAGGGGATATAATACGGTTGACCTTTTTTAATATTACCTAATTTGTGCGACCATAACAGCTCTCATTAGAAATGAAGCTGATGAGTGGTACTGATCTTGCCAAAGAGGGGACGGGCGAAAAGGAGCAACTTCTACAGCTGAGGTTGCTAAAGGCTGGGGGGAGGATTCTCCTTTCCATAGCTCAAAGCCACTCAGCAATAGTTGCCATTGGCAAGTAGCGGCTGAACTGAGAATTGAATTTTCCCTGATGTTCCCAGCAGATCCGTAAATCGCAGTGTCAATCACTGCTCTTCCCCAACATGACACCAAGATCTGTTCCCACTAAAGACACCATTACATTTGATTGTCAGATGTTCATCTCAATATTCTTATCGATCTACAGGATTTTTTTATAATACCTTGAAAAGGTGATTTTTTCTTAACAGAGCCCTGGGGAGCTGGAAAGGAGGAATATTGCAACTTTTTGCAGAAAGCAAGGAAAAGACCAAGAGATAGGGCCTAAAAGGCACTTAATAGCACTTTCAGGTTTCATTTGTAGTTTATCTCAGTGAGCTTTTCCCAGATTCAGGGCAAATCAGCAATGCTCTTGCAAGTAGGTACCGAGTGGCTTATAAAGTTGAGACTGCTCATTGGAAATTCCTGAGATGTGGTAACCGAGCACATAAACTCTCCTTGTCTGTTCCAATAAAATATTAAAAAACAAACAAACAAACAAAAAACCCAAAAACCAGATTAGATTAAATCCCTGCGTTTGGACAGTGGTAACCTCCTGATTTCCAACAATCTAGCTTGAAGGTCTTCCATTCCAAGGCAATACAATGTGCGAGGAGCAAAAGTTGTGCTATTGGTAGTACTAGATTTAAAATAAATACGTATGTGTGTCTATATGTAGCAAGGCTGTATTTTTCACACTTTTATTTTTATATTGTTTTGCTTTTATTATCCCTACCCCAGTGCTTAGATGTTTTCTGGCAGCATTCCTTTAAAGTTTCTGAAATCCTTTTGGCCACATGGGCTTTTTCATTATGCTCAGAACTCCTAAAACTGCATCAGCAAAAAGTGGTCTTTAATGTTTGCCTCTTGTAGAGCTGCGGAAAAGCCAAATTCTGTAACTCCTGTTCTGTAAGTAATGCTTTTGGCAGAGCTTAAGACTGAATACTAAAATATCGAATAATTGACATTCTTAGGCGCAAGTGGAGGTTTTTCATCAACACGAGGCGGCGGCTCTGTCAGATGCTCGAAGAATGTCTGAACAGGGACGAATGATCCACGTTCAGGGCTCTGAGAAGCTGGTGGTGGGATGAACACTTAGAAGGCAGTGCTGTTATTTAGCAAAAGGGACAAGGGACTGCAAAATACATTACAGCTGATTGAAATGGAAAGCTATAGCACTATTTACATACTTTAATAACCATGTAATTTTGTTTAGTGGATAGAAACATTATGGAAAATGATGTAAGGGGACAGTAAGAACTAAAAGACAAGTAGGAGAGTGACAAGTGACTGTAGGAGGCATTGAAAGGAATAAAACACAGAAATGGTGGAGGGTGAATATTGTAACAGAAATGCAGCTAAATGGAAGGAAAGACAAGCAGTACTAAGGTCAACAGAAGCAGTGGTGGAAGGCGAGTGGTTTGCTTTAAACTTGTAGCAGTTCTCCAGAACATGGCACACCAGGACAGGTCGCACAGCAGGGGTTTGGGTGAAAATATTGGAAGATGCTCTTAGACTCTAGTCTAGGGTCATAATATAACTGAGCCTGCAAAGCAAACATTTTTTTCCTGTAAAAATCTGAGTGTCGTTTGAGTGAAAATGCTGATAAATTTGTTTGGTCCAAGCTGCAGTTCTGTTGAAGAACTAATTGATATTCTAAACGCTTAGCTCTCTTGTTGCTCAGTTTGATATATGATGTAGGAAAAGCTGTGTGTATTGCAGATGATTCCCTGGTATTTGTATTCTTTGATTTTAAGTATATTTTAATATTTCAGGTGTTGATTAAGCATAACCTGCTCCTGAGCAGAAAAGCAGAGTTTGACAAGGAATTTTCAATTTTCTATTTTCAGAATATGTATAGCTGATTTAACTGTAATCCAACTACAGTAGCTGAAAAATGAATAAAGTAAGTTTTTCACCATGATATTTAATCATATCTTAAAAAATTGCCTGAAAGACTTTGACTTTGAGGGCTAACTTTGTCTTTGCGAGAGATCTTTGTTATTGAGTCCTTTTCAAGTTTCCATCACTGCCTTTGACGAAGGGTAACAAGGCTGTATTGATTTACCCTGGACTGGATGCCCAGTCCTGATCTACATTCAGTTTAAAAACAATGACATTAACAGAATATTTACGTTATGACACAAACTTCCCAACACGAAGCTAGCAATGCCTCTGGCTTTTGTCAGTCTGATAAAAAGGCACCGCACTGAACGGAAAGTGGCTGGGTATGAGTCGAGGGGGCTTGATCACCACTGTTCTCTTCTGAAACAGCAGTGACAGGGTTTTGTGCAACGACTGTCCCCTTCCAGATATTTGAAAGTACCCTTATGTTTTGCAATATGCTTCTTATTTTTTTTTTTTTTAACAATCCCCCTTGCTGGTATATCAAACGTCCAAAGGACTTGAGATCCAAACCTGTTAGAAATCATTCCTTCCCTTGTAGAGCAAATTCTCCCTATGAGAAAACGCAGAATTCCTAAAAGCATCGCCTGCCTTGGAGATTCAGAACGGTAGGACACCACATATCCTGGAGTAGCTTGATGTGATTGAAAAGCAAAAATCATCTTAAATAGCATCTTTGAGAAACAGATACGTTTCCAAAGGGACAAAATAGCATATCTTCTTATACAATCTCAGCCTTCTTGTCTCTTCAGCACAGTTTGGTATTTAAACACATTTTTCAATAATTGAAAATCAGGTTGAGGGGATTCACTATCATGTGCACAGGAGGCTGGCGGTTGTATGCAACCCAGCTGGCTTTGGCTAATATCTGGGCTCCAGATACCGCCTCAGCTGTGGAGGAGATCCTTTCTGATTGACAAAAAAGATGAGTCAAAGTCCTAACAGAATATCTAAGGGGAAATAATAGTAATGCATCTCATTCTCAAAGCCAAGACTGAAAAAGAAAGCACAGGGACAGCCTGGAGTCTGTTTTTTAAGAGCGTAAAAGAAAACTATCTAGTGTAACGCACACTGCTGCGTTACATACATTCATGCGTGATGAACATCTAAAAGGAGAAGGAGTCTTTAAAGTGTTTAGCAAGGAAATAAGAAGCAGATTTAGTCAAAAGCCTGAAAGTTGAAAAATGGGAAAAAAAAAAAAAAGGAAATGAAAGGAAAAAAAAAACCAAGCAAAACAAAATCACTTACAAAGCAACAAAACTCCCTTCTATTTTGCAATAGTGAGCAGATGGCATTACACCTTGTGTCCTGTCACTTCTGCAGAGATGCTTCCCCACCTACGACCTCCTCACGGTGTCTCCACTTCTCTGAACCCCTGTCCCCTCCAAAGCTGCTGTAGATGAGCAGTGTAGCTCCCAATTTCTTTCTATTATTATTATTATTATTATTTTGTTATGTAGCAAAGTGGAGAAGTGTGGACATAAAGCTGGGAAAGCTGTAAATCGATTTGCACTGGCACCATGTGCCATATGCACAAACACATTTATATAGGGACACCACTCACTGCCCAAATTCAACGTGTTAATCCACCTGTCCTGGTTTTTCCTCTTTAACTGACAAACTGCATCGCCTGTCAGTTATAGTACTCTTTATAAAAGCTTTGAAACAGTCACAGAAGAGAATATTTCCCCGATTTGTTCAAATATCAAGGCAGTTTAGCAAACTCAGCTCATGTGGCAGATGTCAAAGTACGGAGCTTGTTTGTGATCAATGTTTGTTGGGGAAAGTTTGCTCTCAGAATCACTGAAGAAAACAACTTTGCTTGTTTAACAAGCCTAATAGGCTGCGATATTTTCAAGCAGAAGCATTCTTCCCTGGATCAAATACTTGAAATATAATCCCTCACCAGGTAAAGGAAAAATTTGATTGTCTGCATTTTTCTCAAATAGCGACAAAAACTATTTCAGGTTTTGTGTGGGCTTTTTTCCTTCATTTTAAGATTGCTAACTGTGCTGCTCTGGTGCTCACAGTATCAATGATAACAACACTTGCAAAGGAAACGCCAATGCCTTGTCTCCTGAAGCTCCTTTTACCAGTAGTCGCCAGTTGGCAGAGCTGCAGCGCTCCCAGAATGCTTACCTGTATTTATTTATGTAGCAAATGGCTTTGGGCAAAGAAAAGGTAGGATTTCTAGAGAAAATACAATTCTAGACCAGTTTTGTCCCTTTTGCAATGATTGTATAAATTTGCATAGTGCTGTACTTATACAGTTAGTTGAGTAGTGACCTCTCATGAGCTCTTGGTGGGATTTTTTTTTTTTTTTCTGAGTAAAGGTGTGTTCAGGTGGCAGATCTAGAGAGGGACTCTGGCTTTTAAAACTCATCCTTCATTTCTTGTGCTTTAATTGCGTGTGATCTACAGTGGTTCAGTGTCAGTTAGGAGATAAAAGGTGCTTTATAAATAAGTCATTTTTCTGCTGAAACTCCCAAAACATTGGTTTCACATCCTGTTATTAACACAGGGTTGTGCTGTTCAAATGAATTTTAAGCAGCACTGAATTTTATATGTTGTTGTTATAAAGATAATGAAGTGCAGTTATTTTGAGTAATATTGTTTGCAGATGGTCACTTCATTGAATTATTAGAGAACAGTTTTGTTTTAAACTGAGGTGAAATACAGCCCAAAGAGATTTAATTTACTTCATTAAAATCCATCTTAAGATATTATCTCAATGGGCTTTATTGGAAAAGGAGAAGTTAATATTGTACCATGGAGGACCACAGTCGTGCCCTCCAAGCTGTGATTCAGGCATGCTGAACTCTCGTTGTTTTAGTTGTTATATTTCGTTATTATGCTTCAAAGTGAGTTGGGTAGGTAAAACAAGTAAAGCTAAAGGTTAGGAGCACCTCCAGTACCAAGACTTTTTGTGTGTGTTTGTAGTAGATCATGAAGGTCCAAAGAAAGGCCAGATCTACAGGAGTGAGTTTATTAGCATGGCTTGGGATTTTTGGCTAAAAGCAAAAGGAGTTCTGTACGTTTTCAACCTCAGATCATTATTTTTTTTCTAATATCAAAATTCAATAAACCAAACCCTCTGGTGTGACTCATAAAATTTAAGAAAAAAGAGTGCCCAGAGACAGATCAGGTCTTATTGAACTGCTGTTTTTTTTCTAGCAGAGCAGCCGCTGTGAGGTCCGGATCCCATCTGAGCTCCAAGATGTCTGGAGGAAACCATCCAACTCCTACTTGTAAGAAAAGAATCCCACACAGAAAAAAAAAAAAAAAATCTCTGTCAAAGAAAATTGGTGTCCGTGGTGCTGCTTACTGACTTTCATCCTATGAGCTTCAGCAGTTTTGCGGCTCAGAGCTACGAAAAAAACATGAGTGAGTGACAACCGCTGGGAGAATTTGCTCTGCCAGGGAAAAGTCCATATGAACCCAGCAAACACCAGGAGCTTTTGGCAATCCATCTCCCTTGGCTTTTTTCACTCAAACACAGTTGGAAGGTAAGAACAAATTTTAAAATGTCCAAATAATCTTAAAAGCTGCTTACAATATCTTGCTGCAAAGTCCCCAAAGTCTTGATATAACAAAATTTATATTGGATGTCAAAACCCAGGAACTGATTTGTAGTTGCATTAGATCTAGCACAGTCTTGGAACAAAGTCTAAGTAACAGACACTCTTTCTGCTAGCAAATGCACAGACAATAATTGCAAAGATTTTATTCTCCTGTTCCTTTGGAAGTAAAAGATCTTTTTGACATAAATTTCCAAATGTTTCAATTAATCTTCCCCTGGTGCAAGTTGATTAAAATCTTACCCTTGTTAATTAATATCTGCATAAAGTATGTTGGGTAACTGCTATTTAACATTTTGCCATTTCCAGTACTGATGCAGAAGAAAAACAGGCATACCAATTAATAATTTATCTAATTTAGAATGAACTACGCGATTTCCAACAAAAGGCTAGTGTGCATTTAAATGGCACAATTTGGAGTTTTGTTAGCATTTATATTTTTCTAATTTGTAAATGAGCGAGGACTTTAAACTTTTTAATGTGCTCACAGGGGCTTGTTCACTTAATAAATGCAGGGGCATTCCTGTTGCAGAATGCGCTAAGGCATTTCCAACATCGTTATGCGTTTTATCTACACGATTAATGTTGTAAACGTTAGTCAGAAGTTAAATTCCCCAAGAGAGAACAAAGAAAAGGTCCAGGAGGACACCTCAGTTTCTTTGCCATACTGAAAGTGTGCCCAGCCAAGCCACTGGTAGAAATTTTGCTATGATTAAGAATTTTTCTTGGATTTTTCTTTGTATCCCTAATGGTGTGCCGTCCCTCTTCTCCTTCCATCCTTGGCCACCAGTGATGGGACTGGAGGAGCATTTTGCTTTGGAATTATGCCCCTTTGCATGGTCATTCATCACTGTCTGCTTGAGATTGGTGATGTCAGGAAAGACAGATGTGCCTTGCGTTCTGAATACGTAATTCTCATTGCTTTGCAGATTCTCTGGATTTTTCTTCTCAGTTGTGACACTCTTTTCATTCCTATAAAGGTAAATTTTTCCGAATTTCCCATTTCTCCTTGCAGCATGATGTGTTGTTATATGTACCCTCTCCTGCAGTAGCTGAGGGAGGAACAAGGTGCGCATCTCCTGTAAAGGGAACGGACAACTGTTCAGTTATGAACTAATGCAGTAAACACTGATTGCAAAATCGCGTCACTGATGATGCTTCTGCAAGATGTTGAAATTCTGTAGCCAAAGCGATACTGAACCTGCTCTGCATTTTGCAAATCAAACTCTGCTAAAGTAGTTCCCAGCCATCCAAACGTAAGTGGTCCTTCTATAGTTGAACAAATGCAAGGATTGCCCCCATCTGCTTGTTGGCTTTCAAGTTTACAATAAAAATGTCCCAAAGCAAAAACCATGAAAAACAAACACCTGAAAGTTGCTCAATGGCAGGAAATTATAGGACACATCCCGTAACCAATAAAAAAAATGACAAGTGCTCCGTCTAGCTACTAGTAAAGCAGTGATATTCTGTTTTCCACACACAGCACTGGATCTCCATCCTTACCACTGCCCACGTCGTGCAAGAACAGTAACTTAGAGCAGAAGCTCAGGTGCAGCTTGAATGAGCAGGATTTGGGGGTGAAGATAATCCCTTGAATATCCCATTCAGCATTTACCACTTAGGTGGTAGATTCTGCAAATTCACTTGACATTTTTGGGTTGAGGTCATGCTTACAATATACTTTTTTTTTTTTTGGGTGGGTTGTTTTTTTTTGTTTTTTTTTTTTTTTTTGTGAGACCTATGGCACAGAGCTGGATGCTCTTGTGAAGCACTGGCCATACTGCAGCCTTGTAACAAGCCAAGTTTGTTTGGTCTGCAGTGGCATGAATCTACTCAGAAACTCAGTCTTCCTTCATGGTAGGCGTATTTCTCCCATTATGTGTGCCGATGTGGCTGTATTTGGGCTGTGCAGAGTCTCTGAGATAAATAAGAAGCAAACAAATCCAGCTTCTGCTGGTGTTTTTCCTTGATGGAAAAAAAAAGAGAGATATCTTGTAAAATATAAACTGATATGTAATGTATTGATTTACTTAGACTGAAGGCAAATTTCTAACTCCAGTATGGATGCATTTTTCTGTGATTCTTCGCAAATATACACCTTGGTGTTTATTCCAAAGCAGCACCCCGTGAACTAGTGTAACCCAGCACGAGTGATGAATCTGGTTGTGGTTGTAAAACATTGGTGTTATCTTCTAGCTTTGCTCATTGCTGTGGATCTCATCGGCCTGGAATAAGGGCCAGCTTCCACATAGTATCTCATAATACCAACCTTGTCAAAGCTGTCCCTTGGGGGGTTGTGGGAAAAGAAGAGGAAACAACAGGAAGGGAAAGAAAGACCAAGGTGGTATCTGTGCCCCTCCCACCAATAAAAATCACATGCATATCTCTAAAGATTTAACTTGGACAGAAAATTCTACTTTTTTTCTTGTGTAGATAGAAAACATACATATTTTAGTTTCTTGAACTATACTTACTATACCTATTTTCTTTCTACAGTGCTATTTTCATGAAACAACAGAGATTAAGAGATCTGATTTTATTTTATTTACATTTTATTGATTAGTGGTCTACACAAAAAAAAAGAGAGGAATCGATGTGTTTTGTTCAACATAGTTGAGGCTATACAGCAGAGTAATATTTATGTACAGAAAAGTGAGACAAGAGTGGTCTTTTGTAACAGAAATCAATTCAGTGTAGTAACCCAGAAACACTTTGAGGTGAAAAAGCATTTGGTTAGATTCTCATTTACTGAAGTTGAGTGAGTTTGCAAAATAAAATTTATTTTGCTATAGTGATGGGTGAAGCTAGCGGTTGCCAGTTCAATATAGTCCACAAAAACCTTTCCTGGAGAAGTTTACTAAAACAGCAGCATCCCCTCTGCAGCCCATTGTGCCCAGTGACAGTCACATTCAGCTTTTTTTTCCTCTGAGCACATCACTGCCTGACATGAAAAATCGCAGTGTGAGCACATTTCATCTGATCTAAAACCAAATATAAAATAATTACGACAAGTTAAACTTTTCTACAGCTTTTCTCTGCTCTCATTTTTTTTCTTTTTAAGAAATTCAGTCAAATTCCATCTGCTTATTGTGCCACTAAATTTGTACCATTTTATGAACCATTACATTTTTATGTTAGCAAAGTAAATACTATTAAAACCACTATACTGTCAGTCAACTTCTATCCCTTACTTCTGGAAGAAAAAAAAAATATTTTTTTGAGGCATACAGATTTTCCTCTATGAATGAAATCTCTCTGTATCCCCTCTTCATCATGTTGCCCCTCTCCCCTTAGAGCTAGGAAGTCATCCGAACAACTGGAGTAGAGATTCCCACCGGAGCCAAGACCACTGGGCAGTCCTCAGGCAGAGGTGAATTTTCTCTCCATGCTGTAGCTCCTCGTACAGTTGTCCTAACAAATCTCATACTTTTGCAGTATCTCACAGCATTATCAGCAGTTTATCTTCCTGCTTTCAACGCAATCCTAGAACTTGTAGAAGGATACTAGTTGGACTAGATAACCTTTAAAGGTCCCTTCCAACCCAAACTACTCTGTGGTTCTATTCTACTCTATGCTTTAAAGAACCCAAACAAAGATAAGTACATCTTGGTGAATACAGATACTGTTTAGTCACAAACTCATTGCCTTTGAGGAAAAATAAATAAGTTGATGGTATTTTTAAATAGTTTTAGTACGTGACATTGTAGTTAACAGTTACTGAGTGGATTCATTTATGGTCAAACACTACACAAGCTGGTAGCACAAGTGAGCGTTTTCTAACTTCATCTGCAAATACATTGCACTAAAAAAGTAGGCTAAAAATAAAATCCTAAGGCCATTTGTACATTAGAAGGTTCGCTACCAGAATTGCTAGATCACTATTAATTTATGTGACAACTTTTAGGTTCAGTCAGGTATTAGAGCTGTCATTGTAAAATGCTTCCATTTTTTCCTTCAACACTGCTTTGAGATGGATCTGCTTTGAAGCTGTGTCAAAGTAGCTCTGAATCAGGAGAAACTTTAAAATTTTTAAGTTAAAGTCTAAACAGCCTGAATATGCTGTATAAAATTGTTCTGAGGATCGAACCGCCTACTATGGTACCCTGGAGCATTCAGTCACTTTCAATAAATCTCTTTTAATAATTTCTCACTTGTCCTTATTATTACTAACAGTCAGAGCATCTCAAGGCAATGTCAGAGTACAAACTTTGGCTAGATGCAGGAGTAAGGCTTATCTGAAAGTTAACATGAAGGAAAAGTAATCCAAATGTGAACTTACTGGGGAAAGTGACTTTTTCTTTTTTTTTTTTTTTAATGAATTTACAGATGCTTGGTGTCAATTCTGCCAAAAAATATTTCAAGTAGTTACATTATAGGGTAAGTATATTGAAAATTGAGTTTTAGAGGTCTGTTTTTCCCATCTTTAAAGCTTTGCTTTTATTAGTTTTCTTTCATTATCCCTTGAAAAGCTATGTTCAGCATTGCTAGGAATATCTGTCATTAAGTAATTTCTGAGGGACACGGATCTAGAATACTTGATTTTTTCCCAGTCCTTTAACAAAAAATATCTAACCACAACTTTCCATTAAAAGGAATCCTGTGAGTTTGAGGAAGGGATTTAATGTAGTTCAATTACCTCATGTTAATTGCAAAACCCTTTACTGATCTCCACCATATGACAGAGAATTCGAGCTTGAGGGCACTCCATTGTCTTCAGCTGGATGCCAGGCTTGTCTTGATTTCCAATGTATTTATTCAGATAGTGACAGTAGAACAGTTCTTAATTCTTAGCTAAGTAACTATCTTGATAAATAAAGGTAATTCCTCATGTGAAGTGAGCTGGGTCAAAGCAAAAGTTTGGCCAACAATTCTTTCAGCACTGTTTGTGGGGTTGACTCTTTACAACACAGACCGCAAACCTATTCCCAAGCTTTTTCTCCCACCAACCTAATTCTTACAGGTTCTGTGGTCCAAATAGTATTCTTTTCCCTGAAATATATTTATCTACTTGTTTAAAAACATGGCAGCTTAAGAAAAGTCCCAAAGCACTGTGTCATGCTGTAGCCAAAGAGGAAAGACTCAGTCTGGGGACTACACTGTTAATGAACATGCATTTCTTCCACTGGAAACTATTCCCAGTCTCAGTTGAAGCTATTTTAATCTGCAGAAGATGATGGTCCCTAGAGCACAATATTTGATAAAGAAGGACAAAATCAGGAAGAAACTTGTTTGGTTTTTGTGTCTTTCTGGTTTTGGTGGTTTTTTTTGTATGTTTGGGTTTTTTTTCTTTTTTTTTTTTCTTTTTTTTTTGTTGTTATTGTAGTAGGACAGCCAGGAAAAGTTCTCAAACAAGGCTTGGGGAGAGTGAGGGATGTTAATTCTCTCTTTGTGATTGCCCTTTTCTCATAAACAAACACTCAGCTTTGCTACTCTATCATAGATGAGATTCAATCTATATAAAACTCTTGACAACTGCGGTGATAATTTCAGCCTCCCAGTTTACGGAATTATAAAAGGCAGTTTGCCCTCACCAGTCTGCAAAGGGCTGCGTTTGAGCACGCTGCAGTCGATAATTCAGACTATTCATTTTCATGAAGGCTGGTACTGCCTTGTGACCAGGCTGTACAGTACGGCTGTATGGCTTTGACAGAAACACACACTTTTATATGAAGTCGTTGGTACCATAATACAACGAAAAGGATCTGATTCAAAGTGTCGTCTTTCAA
Source organism: Chlamydotis macqueenii (assembly GCF_036417535.1). Lineage (NCBI taxonomy): Eukaryota > Metazoa > Chordata > Aves > Otidiformes > Otididae > Chlamydotis > Chlamydotis macqueenii. The sequence continues at coordinate 24,927,001 of NC_141564.1, read as the reverse complement.
AATATACCCAATATAACTAATGCTGGTGATTATAGAGGACATGGGAGCACGGATATGGTAATCACTAGAGCGCATCAATATAAAATAATGCGGCTGGTGGGACATTGGTACAGAAAACAGTGGTTCCTTGCTTACAATGAGCCTTTTAATTGAACTCAGTGTAATTCACAGAGCTTGTGAACTCAAGTGGATCTTCTTGTTTGGGTTCGTGCTGCCTTTCTGGGTAGAGAAATGCGCAGGCGCAAACTGATGGAGACTTCACCAAGCCAGGGCTGTGCCGCAAAGGCCTCCCATGCCAAAAGGTGAAGGGAAGCACCTGTATCGTATTGCTGTCCTTACCCTTGGCAGCCCCACCGCAGTTTACAGCAGATATTGCTGATAGCAAGCAGAAGTACAGCAGTGATTGGGGAGTTAATGGAGCAGAACCTATTTTTCACTGTTTCTGTCAGTACTTCGCAGTACTGAGGGGAAAAGAGAGCTGTAAAACAGTAGAGCGTGACTTTTGAACCATTGTTTTTCCTTTCCCTCCTGTGGTTCTGGGTAAGGCTGTTATGTATCTTGAAAGTTTTGTGATTCAGAGGTCTGCGGGCATTTTTTTACTACAGTGCCCAGCTCAGCCTTGCAGCTCAAGGAGAGTGTCTTGACTGCGGAGGCTTCCAAAATGGCTCTTTCCTTGGTCATAGCGGCTCTCCTGTGTGATCAGGCAACTCTATTTTTGTCAAAGTGCTCGTGGATATTTCTAATCTGTCCTAGAAATACTAGTATTTGGCAAAGTAAAACTGGTAATCCATTTCACCAAGGCAGCTCAGGGAGTGCACACCAACTCAGCCCAAGCGGAAGAGCCCTAAGGAGGTAGGACACTGATGTACATCCCTTTCCTCTACCCAAACATGAAGATTCACGAAACTTAGAAAAATAAGGATGTCTTTTATTCTGTCAAATTTGGTTGAACCAGGTTGAAGACTTCAAATGGAAGAGGAAGAGGCTGCCGGAGGGAGAGAGGGATGCCTGAATGATCTTCTGTATCTCAGTTCCCCAGGAACCAGAGTGAAAACACATCAGTTCTTCTCTCAGAGTATTGATTTCTTGAAGAGAAGGCAAAGACTAAGATTTAGATTTCTTCCTGATTGATAAGGCTCTGGCTCAAAATGAGAAAAGACAGAGAGGGCTGTGAAGTCTTGAGATAGCAGTGTAGCCCTGACAATGCTGCACTCGGCGGTCCAGAAATGTGACAATAGAAGCAGATATATTTTTAAATTAAATATTTCACAGAGCAGTCGTAATTATTTCTAATTAGCACTAATGAAGTAAGGATGGTGCAAACAAGCAATATAATCTGATGATAAGCATTTTTTAATTAATATTAATGGTGTGGATAGTACTAATTGACTCAGTTTGGTGATTTTGTAAAAAAAAATACTTTGATGTTGAAAGAGTCTAATTTTCTTGAGATCCCTTTCCCTTCTATCAAGCTCACTTTTATCCAAGAGAGAATATTGTCCTAGATTTTATATTATTTTATTTACATATATTATATATTTTATATTTTTTTATTAAAAGACTTATACCCACTTTTCTTGAGTAGCATGGTCTTAGGCAGACTTACTGATTTAGCTAAATTCTTGCCTTATCTCCCTTGCTGTAGTTCCCATTATTAACAAAAGAACAGAAAATTGGATGTTTGTGAGGCATAACAGTAAAAGCAAGAGCGCTATGCAATAAGGTTATAGATAAAAAGTTAAAAACGTCAAACAAAATTAGAAATCTTCTTGTGTTCTCAGATATTGATGCTCTCTTTCAATATTTAGGATTCTTTTTAGGAAACCCAGGCACAGGATGTTGTGTAACTTACTCTGATGAGGAATTGAGTATATAATTTTTGACAAAGGGTGGCTTTGCCAACCTGAATAGAGCCTTCAAAATAATAATAAATCACATCCAAAAGATTTATGTGAATGGCTTTTCTCTGTAGCCATTTCATGAAGTGCCCAATGTAGCCATCATATTTTTATTCTGGGCTGGCCTGGGATCTCTAAGACCCAAGTCAGCATCCCCACATGCTCTCTCAGCTTTCTGTTCCAACTGCTGATTTTATGCCAATCCAACTATTCTGTGAAGACTGATAGAAAAAAATAAAATCAAGTGCATGATTTCCACAGATCCAATTTTTGTTGGAATTTGATACAGGCAACTCATCCATCTTTTGCAGAGAAATGCAGCTGCTGGGAGTTTTTAGAGAAAAAATAACCATGTCTAGGATTGGACTGTAAAGTTTTGGGGATGATAGCACAAATTGGAAACTCACTCCTGGCAATCATGGTCCTCTCACTGCTTTTGGCAGCAGAATGAATTAGTTTTACAATTTGAACGTCAATCTTTTCCTTTGATTTAATTTAATCCGCCACAGTAACTGTGGGACCTCAATGGCTCCTGGAGGTACAGTAAGTGCCGCCGCTGTTAAATACTGTTTTCGTTGTCTTCCTTATCAGTACAGAAGGAAGAGTATGCACCATGGCATTAAAACTTGAGAAATATTGATTAAAAACATGGTATTTTTTGGCACAGTCTCATTTAGAGAGGGTAATTACATCAGACCCAGGCTCGGGATCTAGGACTGGAGGATACCTTTGATTCCCTTTGGTCTCTGTGGAACTTGTCAGCATTAAGCACACTTCAATATCAGTCCTTGGACTGGAGATCATCAGTCTTTCAATTACTAAAATTAGCTATTTTTAAAACACATTAGGCAATAGCACTTACAGAGAGGAAAAAAAAAATTAAATCATAAAAATGTGTAACAATTATTTTCTCTATGCATTTTAGGCGAGCAGTGTGTAGTCACTGTCATAATAAATCACTACACGTCCAATTTTGTGAGCTGAAGGGACCTTTGTGCAATTCAAGGAATTTTAGTGGGGAAAATTGAGCTATGAGAGAACAGCAGTTTTATTAAACTGCCTACATTTCTAAGACAGATTGTGTGGTTAACTGGCAAATTGGTGAGTCTATAAATAAAATATGTAAGAAGCAGCATACTACGAGCTGCCGGTTTTATACACAGTTTGTCCCTATCAGTAAATATATTTTAAAAGCTGCTGTGTAGTTTGATAAGAACTGCCTTTTCTAGTCATTTAGGCACCTGTTTGAAATTGTAATACGTCATCGTAGCACCGAATCTCATCGTGTTGGTGATATTATTGGATGATATGTTATAATCAATGTATTTGCTATTTGCTTTGGTTTCTACATCCAGGGGACCATTTTCCTCTTGGGGGAGGTAATTAGACCTCACATCGTCTCTCTTGATAACAGATTCTCCACAGCTCACAAAATACTGAACATACTAATAGAAAAGCATGAATTTGATGTTGTACGTTGCTAAAAGTACTTTGCTTTGCAGGGGGCTCACTGAGAAAGATAAAGAGCTGTAAAGGTAAGAAGTAATCTAGCCCGTATCTTTTAGGTATAGGAACACCTAAAATAAGAAAATTGACAGGCTGAACTGAGGGTAAAGTCTCTCTGGGGGGAGAGACATTCCAAGCGTAAGAAAAAGAGAAATGTATAGTATTTCATAAATCATCTCCATTGGACCTTATTTCTGAATTCTGCACATCTAGAACCCCTGTTTGCCTGCAGGTACAGTAGATAAGTGATGCTCGTAAATCAGCACGGCACAGGTGCAAACCCCTTTGGTTGGTGTTTTGTAAGCTCTGGTTTCCAGGTTGCTCCCCACTCCCAGAGCAGGAGAAGCGGCACAGCCAGCTCGCCGTGCTCTGCAGATGGGTTACCTGTCACAGCGTTTAGCTGCATCTGCTGCCTGGGGCTTGGATTTTCCTTTCATCAGCCAGCCAGGAGCAGCAGCGGCGTTTTGGGGACTGATCCAAACCTCACGGTCGAACGCACACGGGCAGAGCAGGAGTCTCCCTGGCCCTGGTCCACTGCGGCAGGATCGGTGCTGGAGCCAGCGCATCTGTTACTCTCTCTGACTCTGAGATGCGACTGAATTTATTCCTCGCTTCACCAGCTATTCCCTGAAGGAAGGGTGCATTGCCGCCTCATGTTGAGCTTCTCATCCACCAGTACCCCCAAGTCCTTCTCCTCAGGGCTGTGCTCGATCCATTCTCTGCCCAGGTGCAGGACCTTGCCCTTGGCCTGGTTGAACTTCAGGGCCCACCTCTCCAGCCTGTCAAGGTTCCTCTGGATGCCATCCCTCCCCTCCAGCGTGTTGACGGCACCACACAGCTTGGTGTTGTTGATGAACTTCCTGAGGGTGCTCTCTATACTACTGTCCATTACCATGTACTGCTAGCAAAGATATCAAACAGGGCCAGTCCTGGTACTGACCCTTGAGGAATGCCACTCTCACTGGTTTCCACTTGGACATATGGAAGTTGAGTTGCTCATCAAACAACCTGTGAGACACCAGTGAGGTGCAGGGCTAGCCAGAAAAGAAATATCTGTAAAATGAAAGGCAATGAAAGGTGTTTCCCATGGTGTTTCATTGTGTGATCCTGAGGCTTCAAATCCTGTATTATTTTCTGTTGAGAAGATTTATGAATGTGAATATCCTTCTTTACCTCAAAAGACGATCATGTTTCTTTTAGGCTGCAGTTATCAGAACCTAAAATAGCTGTTAGTAGCAAATCAAGAAAGAACCAAAAGAAGAGTCCAAGAAGAAACGATGTTACAATGATGTCATGAACTCATCTCATAATAGGAACCTGTTGTGAGATGTGCTAAAGAGATTGTAAAATAGTATAAACGGAATAACAATCACCTTTCCAAAAAAAAAGGAATTAAAAAAATATGGATCTTAAAGCAAACAAAAAAGAAATGGCTTATCATGAATATGCTCCATTTTCATCATTATTTTATCTATATTTTCCTCTAAAAGTAGCTTAACACTTTTGTTGCCAAATAAATTGGCAGAAACAAGCCACTGTAGCTAGATGAGTCTTCAGTTTTTCCTATCAAGTCAAAAAGGGCACAGTTAACAGAGCTTTCTGCTCTCTGAAATTCAAACAGATATCATGCATGAATATCACAACGAGAAAAACTGACACAGTGAAACTTCCCACCAGCATTGTGTTGACCTAGAGATTCCTCTGATGGTGGTGATAACTGGATGTATGTGAACAAATAACTGTTGAATGGAATAATTGTACGTGCATGGAGTGAGTGTTGCAGTGCCATGCCTTCCCCTGGATTCTGGCATCTGTACAGCGAGTGATTGGATATTCATTCCCATCCATCACATCCATGTTCACAATCCATGAGCTCAAGTACTGTAATAGTCTGAAAAGAGAAGTAGTCTGGTGACATTAAAACTGCCGAAAACAATTTTTTTTTTCCTTTTAAATGCCACATATCTGCTTTCTAGCATTTCTTTGGACTTGATGTCAGTCGTCTTGAGGACACATGGAAGGCGCCCACTGATGGAATGCTGGGCGCAGTGCTGCAGGTGATGAGGAAAGGTGAAGGGCAAGTGAGCTGAGCCAAAACCTGTGCATCTGGAAATCTTAGCTTTGCTTTGGCTTGCTTTCAGGGTAGCTAAGTCACTCTCTCTGGGTCTTGATTTCACCAACTGTAAGACCTGACTTCCCAAATGGACTGTTCTGGTTAATTAAGTAAATTCTGTAAAGCTATATGGAGAAAAAAAAGGCAAAATTCCATCCAAGCATAAAACATGAGTTATAACTGTTTGCATCTGGCTTCTGCTTCAGTTTTTGGAGCTCAGAGGCACACACACTGTAATGAATTATGTATTAAGCATAGTACTTTTTTTTTTCCCCTGGCTATTTATCTTGAGCATCACTCTGCAGTACACAGCTATGTGGCTTCCAGAGCTAAGCCAATGTCTTCATGACTTTGTGCTAATAATTTTAAACACACTAAAATGTTGGTGGAATTTCATATTCCTCATTCATCCAAAACTAGATCAAAAAATCCAATTCCTTTACTGTCTGCCTAGTAATGCACTTCGGGGCCACACAGAAGATCTAGCCACACGCAAGTTGTTCCAGGTATGTTTGCAAGCTACATGATTCCATGTTATATAGTGCTTTGGCACGGAATTTAGTAGAAACAGCTTGCATACTATTCACATCTACTAAGGATTTGGTCTTTGCTGGTCTTCAGTTTTGTCTTTAGGCAGTACATGGTTATTCCCCATCAGAGTTCATGCTGTAATGAGTTATTTTAGTCCCTATAGTTGCTCCCTTCACTGTTCAGGATCTCGAAAGCCATCCAGGTCTTCGAGCAGCTGTCTGCCACTCATTAAATGGGAACTAGCTCTGAGGTACCAGGTTAAAACACAACCAACATTTCGCCCAGAAAGGATATTCTTAGAAATTAATTATGCTTGTAAAGCTGCCAATACATTCTTTTAATTATATTCAGTCTTATTGCTGAGGCAGAACTGATCTCTAGAGCTGAAGTTCTTCATCTTAGTAATAGCCTCTTAAGTCACTCTTTGGTGATGATCACATTGACCTGAATGTGAAAACCTCATAGCTTATTATAACCTGTCAAATCCTTTTAGTGAATACTTTCAGAAGTGTTCCACTAATGAGAGCTGTGGTTGACTATGTTCTTAAAAACTGGGTGTGAGTTGAAGCAAAGTGCTAAAATTGGTCCATTCAAGAAAGAATGGAATATTCTTGGCCCAGCTGAACCACCAACACTAAAGACGAGAAGAGCTTTAGCTCCTATTGAGACAAATTCTTTCTTTAGTAGAATAAATTGGTTTTAGTCCGTAGATTTTGAACATTACTGTATTTGCTTGGTAATTCTCTGGACTTTTTAATAGTCTTTTTACATTATATGAAGACATAAAGATACTGAAAACCTCATGAAGTTGAAACCAACTAGAAGAAGATAGTGAAGTCACCTTAGTCAACACTAGGTATGCAGGCCATTGCTCTAGGTAGAGATATGGCATCTAAATGTAACCACATTTTGAGTTAACCATCTTCTTTGGGTAAACCACTTATCCATCAATGAGGTACAGTACAAGGATTAAAGCAGAGGGTTGGGAGCTGAGAGGACCTGTCTCCTGATGCACTATGTGACCTTTGGTACATCACACAAACCACACTTTCAGAAATGGCTTCTTATTTATGTTCTACTTTCCAAACATCCTTTATTCATTATGTGAATTACTTCAGGCAATAAGACATAAGGATTGGGCCAGATGTCTGACAAAGGGAAGCATTGCGAAACAGGGGTAAAAATTTAGACTTTTCTATCTCTGTGCTGTTCAGTTTTTATGATGGAGATGTAACACCTGCTTAATAATTTACCAAACTCAACTGCTTTTATAGAAGTTAAGCTCCTGAGAAAACCTAGGGAGGTGCAATGCACCATTGGATGTTGTTAAAGAGTCAAAATATTTATTTCTAAATACACCCTGCAGAGTGTTGGGAGGGATGTGTGGTGGGTGCTCGCTCTCTGCCCTTTGCAGAAGGCTATCAGCAGGTGCATGCCTGGAAGGTCCTGCAGCTGGAGGACACCCATCCCATCTGCATTATCCCTCTCAGCTGTGACCATGCTGCAGATCAGACACAGCTGCTGCCAGCAGAGCACCTTGGGAAGGGAGGAAGCAGGGAAAGATAAAAGGCAGATATTTGAGTTGGTGTGGGCTATGGCTTGGAGCTTACAGAGGGTTTGTGTGTTACTGTCACTCTCTTCTGGAGAATGGGTCAGTAGCTGCTTTTAAGGTAATGACTCCGAGGTGCCTCTCACTGAATAGGAGCTTGAGGCTTGGTTTATTCCCCCTGGGGTGTTATTGTCTTTCAGCTGTTACATGAGAAATGGTCTGCCTGGGCTTGTGAAGTTCAATCTGGTTGCATTGGCTATGTATCTATCTAGTCTATGGTATGAGGTCCAGCGGCCTCCTGGGTCTGCAGACGAATGTAGTGCCTTTTCCTGGTATCAGGGTGGGAACTGGGTGTTTGCTTTACCCTATACTTTGGGAAGCAGTTCTGTAGGAAGGAAGTTTCTAAGTTGTGCCTTGAGCCCTAGGGTGGCTCCTCACCAACCCTTGCCCTTCCCTGGTTGAAGGGAGGTGTAAGAAGGGGCCTTGAGAACGAAGGCATGACTGGTTGGTGTGGCAGGGGGCTGTAAGGTCTCTCTTAGACCTCTATTGTTATGGTTTCAGCTGCTTCCATCCTGCTTTTGAGCTCAAAGTCCTGCTGTAGTGAAGTCTCCTAAAATTTACTGTCCTGATGACCGATTCTGGCCATGAGTCACCTGAAGGGGAGCGAGTCATTTGCTTGGCAGTAAAATATGTTACCTGTGAGTGGCTAGGGCAGAGCAGTGCAGTGTCCTGTCATTATTCAATGTTGTGATGGGGCAATGAAGGATAAACAAGAAAAAAAAAAAAAACACAAGCAAGAGAAGATGTGGTGTGGAAGAAAACCTGTGAGGATACAGAAAGATGGAAAGCAGTCTCTTGCTGGATCCTTTTTAAAGAGAAACATCTTATAGCGGTAAGACCAATGCTTTTATTTTCCTCCTGTGCTGATCTTTACACCTATTCCCCAACTGGGAGCTTTCAGACATTTTATATCTGGTGCGAACTAGAAGAATCAACTCCTTTCGAGTACAGTTTCCTTTCTTTAGGTCCCCAAAGTGGTCAAATAGCCTTAAGTAGTCTTAACTGTAAGTTTTGATAGACCAGCCTTATAGCTTTGTAGGCTTCAAAGTAGAAGTTCAGTTTGGTCTGTGGCTGCTGAGCCCAGAGGAAGTTTTCTGGCTGAACCTCACAGCACCAAACTCCTTCCCTCTAATGCTTAGAGAAATACTTGCTGTTACTGGCTTTAGATGGAACGGACCACGTCATGGTAACTGGAAAATTGTATATGCCCTGGTGGTGTTTATAATAAAATGAGACTTTTGAGGAGGTTGGTGTTAGACAGGCATGCAGTATTGTTCACAGGTTTTTCCCCTAGCAGACTGACTTGATCTGTCAGCTGGTGCTTACAGCCTGAGGGATCCAGATCATTGTTCTGCTGCATGAAAAAGTTGCTAATTATAAACAATGCAGCAGCTGGAAAAAAATCACAACAAACCAGCAGTATGTCTCTGTGGGTCACCTTTTGTTGATGAACCAGAAGCTCCTCCAGAATCAACCCTCTAGAACTGGTACTTGACTGCCTGTGGACAACTTTTCCTTTTTTTTTTTTTTTCTTTCCCCCCTTCTCTCCAATCCCTTGTTGTTCTCTATTTTTGACAGTCTGGAAGTCTTGTTTTGTAACAGCCCATTAGATTTTTGGCTCTGGGCTGTTGAGATTAAGCTTGCCAGGATGTAGAAAAAACAAGAACCCTTACAGGTGGACCCCCAAAAACCCTGAAATGACAAGATTCTTGGAGTATTTACTCCTGTTGAACTTGGTGCTAACTTGTCTGGAAAGGAAATAAAATCAGTGATAAGCAATGCTTCTTATGGCTGAGAGACTGAAAGATAATCAAATGAAGATGTTCAGTGTGCTTTCCTAATACTTACCAGATCCTTCAAATTCCTGTTGATCTGAATAAAGTTAATTCTGTGGAGGAGACAGAATATGTCCATGTTATTTTAGTAATAAAGAAATGTTGCTCTGTGTGTGGTTCAAGACAATGTAAGAGCTGCTTTTCTAATCAGTGCTGTCTTGAGCATTTTGAGCGTTCTGCAGAATCCTTGTAGGTAAGAGGAAAAGCACGAGACATAAAGAACCAAGAATATGTGTGAGTGTGTGTGTGTATATATATATATTTCTATACCTATTATATAAAATGTTTCTTTCCTTGCACTTCCAAACTGATGCTACGCACTGGTTCAGGCAACAGGTGTCCACAAAGACGCAACAACAAACGCTGAACTTCAGTGACAGGGAGAATAATTGTCGCTATTCTCCTAGATGTTGTAATTTAGCACGGCAAAACAGTACTGTTCTTTCCATCTGACCATGTATCTGGAGGAGAATGAGTGACACTACCATTGTTTGTGTTGTCGTGAAATTGTTCAGCTACCTCAGTAGCTCAGCTGCATAATCAATCATTTCCAACAATTAAAACAATGCAGTTCCTTGGCAGCTGACAACCCGAAGTGCCAGCTGCCAATTTCTCTAGCTTGTGGGTTTTTTGGTTTTAAAATTGCACATGAATGGGTGTCACCTGACATTTCTTTCTTTCCATAATAACTTTTCTTGCCGCATCTCACAAGTGTTTATCACGGGGCATGACAGACGAGTCAGCACAATTGTTGAGATGAGATCTGTGTTAACGTGGAAATCATAACTTTTGTTAGTGGCACAGCAGCATTCCTCTCAGTTTCTAAATAAGATGGATAAAGAGGTTGAAGAGCTGCAGCGTCAACTATTTTTTATAACTTGCTTCTCTTTCTAGTGAAAAAGTTGTGTTCGGTATTTTCAGTTTCTAAGGAATATACGAGTACCCATTTAAGGCTCTTGGTTTAATGTTTCAAAAATCACCAGCAATTAAGAGTTGATGCATTTTGTTGCCACTGATCTTGGAGGATCTATTTTCCTGGGGCTGACCTGCTAAAATGTCCTGCCCTGTGAAACTCTTCCAGTAAAGTGAATATTTCCATATGATCTTTAACATATTTCTCTCCATAACTATACGTATTACAGTGCTTTTCTTGGGAAGTCATGATGGAGAAACATTATTTGACTGGAAGTCTTTCTGCTTTGTCCTGTTGTATGTACTGATGTTTTCAGGGAAATCATTCCCATCTTTGTATAGCACTTTATAGGTCTCCGAAGAGATCTATACTTGGTACTTGTAGAGTTTCAGCAAGTGTAAACGTAACGTGAGGCTAGTTTAAGGAGGAATTAGGCAGCCTATGTTAGACATAGCAGCTATGTTTATGGAAAGTGGGTAGAAAGATAAGATTGAAAAATGTTGGGTAAGGGATGATTAGTTCATACGCCTTTGCAATAATAAAAGGCTTATTTACACTACCTTAATGGTTTGTAATATCGATGCCTGCTTTAGTGTTTGCTGTGACACTGAGAAACACTTCTTAGCGCAGTATTTTTTGCTGTGATGGTAATGGGCAGCGGAGATTTCCCAGTGCCTGTTGAACTCGGTGGTAGCTTTGGGACTGAGATTCAACATCGTGTGTGCAGTCCTGCTGCGGTTCATGGGCGTCGCTACAATCTCAAACCAGCTCCTTATGACAAATAAGAGCACTTCTAGTTAGGCAAGCTAGCATAAGCAAGTCTCACAGTGTGGATCATAAATTAATGATCATGGGGATTACCTTTTTCTTTTTTTTTTCCTTTCTTCCCTGCTTGATCATATGCAAGTGTGCATTCTGGTTACTGAGAAGAGAAGGAATGGCCCTTTGTTAATGGGAGTTTAACCATGTGTGCTGCTCAAAGAACAGATACTTGGTGGAATGGGCTGGTAACTGCAGGGCTTCTGCTGAAATCCCATTCTTGCATTTGCGGGGCTGTTAGGACCACTTCAGCTCAACTCTGGTCAACGTCTGTTTTGGCATTGGTGGGAGCAAGTGTTGTTAGTTGAAAGGTTGTGACTATGCCGTTTTCCTCCTGAGCTGGCTAGCAGTTTTGCCATGTACACTTATTTGCTCTCTTGAGCTGTCCCACACCATCTTAACATAGATTGGGTTTGTTCTGTATGAGTTCCAGAGTATGTATTCTGAAGAAGAAAACCAAAATAGAAGAATTATTTCCTTCTGCATGACTTCTTGTGACATCCAACATTCACAGTTAGATTTCTATCACTGTAATGTTCTCAGATGTTGTTTCTCTTTAGAATTTAATTAAATCTTCCCTACATCGATGGCTTTAACTTCAAAACTCCATAACCAGTTAGGTTTTGTAAAGCACTTGTAATCATTTGGTTACCACAAATCCTCACGGAATGAAATTAATCTTGCAGAAATGTTCAGTGACAGAGATACACTACTTGTGTTACTGCCTGATTGTGTTCCAAGGTCTGTTTTTCCTCAGTGTTTCCCTACACTGATAGGATGGCGCACAAATCAGTGTGCTGAACTACATCTAGTAAATCTACAATCAATACATGGGTATCTTTTAAAAAGAGATTTTCCTTTTTTGTTGCTTTAACTGTATTAAACTTTGCACATTTACCTTAGTGTATATTGAACTTCAGTGTCTACTTACCTTGCCAAACGGACTTTGTATTTGATGGCATGTCTCAAATATTTGTCCTTTAGAAACTAGGTGGACTTTACTTTAACTTAGCATTTAGTTTGTAATACAAAGCAATGTATTCTTCCACAAAGAGAACTGTATTTTGAAGAAGAATAAGGAAGTTGTGTATTTAGTTCTATCTTCTTGCTACAGCTGTTCAGCACTGAAGTCCACCAAGACATGGATGAGGTCATTTCTCCAAGGAAGCTAGAAACAAAGCCTTGGTTCCTGTAAATAGAGCCTTATGGACAGGCTCTTGAATTTGTGGAAAATCTCATTGTTTTGCTCTCTTAGCATGGATTTCTTTCAGGAGCTGGAAATAAGTAAAAGCCATCAGAAAAAGAATGAAGGAATTAGAAAAGGCTGCTAAGAGAGTAGTTGTTTCCTGCTCGTATTCCTTTAAACTCTTCCCAGTTGGCTTTTTAGTGGGGTCTGGAAAAGAGCTGCTGTTGAATGAGATGTGTTCAAAAAGCAGTAGGCACCTGGCATTTAAAGAAACAAGAAAGGAATTTCAGATTAGTAGGAAAAGAGATAAAGAAGCAAGAAACCCAGGAAGAACAACATAGTTGAGGCTGCCTTTGCAGTAAATGAGTTGACAGGACTTTGAACTGGAGCTAAACCAACTGTGGTGAAGATACGGAGCATGTTTCTGCAGTGTCCCACAAATCTTTGAGCTGTTAAAGACTTGTCTCTTTACTCTGGGAAAGAGATGGTCAAATTTATAGACAATAAAGTTTATACAAGAAAACATAAAGCTTCTCATCCCTTCTCTGAATAAACTTAATCTTCTTTGTGATTTAAACCCTATATTGAAAGTCCTCTGTCATGAGTGAACTGCTGCTGAATGTCTGCTCAAGGCAAGAGGAAGAATTTTTATATTTTTAGCTATTTTCTACACTTGTGGTTTTTATATGCTAATATGTTTGTTTCTTTCCAGCCTTTAGAATATTCATTTCACAAAGTCTAAAATTTGACACCTGCTGTAGCTTGTATTATCACTTTCACCCTTAGAAACCCAGAAATTATTAAGGTGGAGTAATTACTATCTGATCATATAATAACTACTTTAATCCAGCAATCATAATATGATTTAAAATGAACCCCTTTGTGCCATTGATTTCAGAATAATTACTGTTATATTGTACTTCTGCAAGAGTTATTCTCAGTTAACCACTTGAAAATAATGTGCTCTACTTATTGAAAAAAATAAATCTGATTATCCCCCAAAGCTCAATATTCTTGCTACATCTGTGCCTCAATTGTATGGAGGCACATAACCATAATGTTTGCTGGTGACCTGAGAGATGCTGAAATAGGCTCCTTTCTGTATCCAGTCTAGGAAATATCAATAGGCTTAATACCTAATTCAATGTAGCCTTTTTTTTTATAGTTGGGTTTTTTCCTCTGAATTAGGAATATGGTCACTATGCAGGCCTGATGGGTTTGTCAAATATGTTGAATCATGCAAGACAAATAAAGAGACAAGAAAAATATTCTCCTTTTTAACCTTTTTCCTCCCTCCTACCTCTGATTTAATTTTTCTCTATATATACATGAAGTTTCCTAATGAAACCATCACGTCTGGTCAAATAAGGATCTGTCAGTCTCTTTGAAACAAGACTGACTAGGAAATGGATGATGTTCACGCTTATGAAGAAAAATGTACTGTGGTTGTCCACAGGTCTACGGGAGCATTGATGTTTTAAGTGCAGAGCACTTGTGCAAGTCTTTACAGAAAGAGAAGAAGAAAATTTTACCTTGTTTATCTGTAGAGTGCTCATAATCAGTGATGAAAGAAGATGGTGACATATTGAAGAGCATTTCAAGCTAGCAAGGAAAACTATCAAAACAGTAATGAAAAGTAAAGGTCTTTGAAATAACTGTCTTGCTCTGAGGGCCTTGAAGTGAGTGGTTGCATGACATAGCCTGAATAGTGGTAAGAGAAGCAAAAGGTTGTTCTTGCTAGTGAGTTGAAGGGAAAAGTCAATTACTTGTCCTCAGGGTCCTCAGAGCAGTAGGAAGAAATGACTTTTGTCCAAGGAAGGTTCTGTTAGCCCATCTCCATCACAGCTATGGCTTGAATGACAAGCGGTTGTCTCAGGACCGAGCATCGCCAGCCTTTTCTACTTGAGCTGCTGGATGAATGCTAAAGCTCAAATGCTGTTCTCCAGCAGCAACCAGATGCACCTACTGAATAATCACATTTGGATTTTATTGCTCTGTATTTTTAACTTAAGCCCTAAAATGCTGAGACAGCTGAATGTGTTCTGAGCCACTTTACGAATCCCAATCATCCAAACATATGACCTGTGTCAGGTTGGTTAGTATATACACTCTTCAATGTTTTTGCAAGAAAAGGATGACTTCAACACTATTCTAGACCAGGATTTACAAGATTTTGTCATTAAATATGCATTTTTATGCTCTTTCCACAACATGACTTTTATTTTATTGCTAAAGTGGTATAAATTCCACTGTCAACACTCCCAGTCTGCTGTGAAATGCTATTTATAGAAGAAACAATGTAGCTGCAATCCTATATTGATGCTTTACTGGCCCAAGATGAGCTGTATCTCATACCTGACAACTATGAGCAGAAAAACAAGAGAAGGAAATGCTGTTTCAAGTGGTTGTGGGTTTCATGCGGCATCGCAGGAGATAAATAGTCTTGTTAGTCACTATTTGATGTCATCAGGATTATTTGAAATACCGAATCAGGGTAACACTGACAAATTGTCCTTTTATACTGTCTCTGTAGTTAGATGAACCATTCCCGGTTATTATTGCTGAAATTATATTCTCAGAGGACTGTGCAACTACAGTCTTAGAGATGCTACTTGAATGACCCGAGCAGTTGAGCACTGCGATGTGAAGTACAGTTTCTGTGCTGCACATCAGTAGCTGTCACTGGTACTGGTGTAACTGCTCAGGAAGAAAATTGTTTCCATCTGGGCTCATCTAGCCAAATGGTCTTGTCTTCTGAGCATGCAGAAGCACCTGTCCGCACTACAGTGCTGGAAACCATGAAGAGAGGATGTAGAGTAAAACAGCAGAAGGTTCTTGTGCTGTGTACTGACTGCATCTTTAATCTTGTACTTTATGGTGGGATGTAAATCCCAATATTTGACACTTTGTCCAAACCAAACTTCATAAATATTCAACTTTGAAGCTGTTTTTAGTTTCTCTTGAAGAAAAAGCTGGTGACACTAGTTCAAGTGGGCCAATGCTCTTTTTTTCCTTCCCTGTACCAAGGGCTGGGGACAGCACTAAGAACAGTGCCAGCAATGAGCAGAACTGGTAGCACTTCAGGTTTTGGAGATCTCGGTGGTGCTGAGGACATCAATGTCTGGTTGTGGCGGCTTTGGGGTTTGCAATCAATTTTTTTTTTTGTGATTGGTCTTCTAAAAGATGTATAAAATATTCCCAAATGCCTCTTGCTCCTCTCTTTCTTCGTATTTAATGCTGCACAATGGCAGCAGAAAACTGCTGGTGTCATTTAATCCTCTGAAAACCTGGAGCTCTTGCAAGAACTACTGGATTTCTTTAGCTGATTTCAGGGTGTTTTGTTCTGGGGGAACTGAATATGGTTCCAGGTTATATTTTCTAAAGACAAAAATTTAAAGCAGGAAACTCCCCTCACTCTGGTCACTGGCTGACCCAGTTGGTATGCAGGCAGTTACCCCAGCAAAAAAACTTTGCTTGAAGGATCCCTAACTCAGCTGGATTCATCTCATGTCTAGGCTGCACGGAAGGCTTCATCTCTCTGCATGAGATTTACAGACTAGGGAATAAAATACTTCTGTTAGAAGTAAATATTTTCCTTCCTTCCGTCTTGGGTCCAGAATTTGCAGATTTTGTAGCTGTCTTTATGGGAATTAAAGCCTTTGATACTTAATGACTATTTCCCTCTTTTTTTATATATTTCAAAGTGGTTTTTTTTATATATTTGGAAAATATAAAGTGAAATAATGCAAAATATAGAGCATTAGATAGTAATTTAATGTCAGCAGCTTTGAGACTTACTGTAGCAATCATGGTTTAACAGGGTTCAGGCAAGAAAAAAAGTTTAACATTTCTTACTTCCCCAAAATTGAAAAGATATTTCCCAAAAATTGCACATGCATCTTTCTCATCACAACACAAAAAAAAAGTATATTAAAAACCTAAGAATTAGAAATCAAATTTCTATAACAAATACAAATAAACTGCTGCAAACCATTGTAATCAGAGATTCCTTATGATTGAATCCAAAATGATAAAACAAATTTATACCGCCAAAGCTCTGTAAATAAGTTTATCTCGGTGAAGCTGCTACGGGTGGATGGTAAACAGTTCATTCTGATGTTGTGGTAATTACACAGTTCTGAGGTCTTGATTGTGTGGCTGCAAATATCAATTTTACCTGTACTTTCTTGACATATTGAGTTTGAAGAGCTCCTGTCTCCAAGCAGCCCATCGCCGTGCTGAGATCTATTTTGTCAATGACTACAGGATGCTCTACTCAGTATGCATATCTGTTGGGAAAGTGCTAATTTTCTTGGCAAGTGAAGGACTGAACATCTGCCAGTCTTCACTTTTCAAGCAGCAAACAATGCGAGGAAACCACTTCCCATGCTGTTGAGGTGTCAGTGCTGTCACCATGTGTATTAA
This sequence comes from Chlamydotis macqueenii, assembly GCF_036417535.1. Lineage (NCBI taxonomy): Eukaryota > Metazoa > Chordata > Aves > Otidiformes > Otididae > Chlamydotis > Chlamydotis macqueenii. The sequence goes on along the minus strand of NC_141564.1, from coordinate 24,910,166 downwards.
TACTGAACGGGAGATATATTCATTCCTAAGCATGGAACGGTCAGTTTGCTAAACTAGGTAGCCTGAATTTGTCAATCAATTAAGGCTTAATTTAATAGTATGATTTATTGGTTTGGTCATTTTTTTTTTTCTTCTGAGAAAATAAGCCTTTATAGGATAGATGAATGAATTAAATCCAGCACTTTCCTCAATCCTCAACTTGAAATTTTAAAAATTAAAAAAAAAAAATTAAAGATCCACGTGAAAACCCCTAATATACCCACAACAAACCCAACAAATGAGAACCCAGCCCCAGGAGTATTTAGTTTATTTTAAAACTCTTTTCCTACAACTCTTACTCAGTTAATCTGGTTTTGTAACGAGACTGTAGAACATCTGCTACATTTGGGAAATCAAGGAAGACAAGTCTGTTTGGAAAAGTGTGTGAGTGTGTGGGGAGGGAATCCTCTTCAGAGAACACCCAGCTGCCTTACAAGTTTCAATGTAATCAGGTTTCATGATGACGTGCGTAATGTGATATGTGTGGAGGAAAGTTATAAAAGCAAATGAAGTGATAGCAGGTTCTTTTATAGCTCAGTTAAGGTATCACGTAACTATTTTAACACAGCTTGTTGAAAGAAAAGAATCCTTCAAAACACAGACTTTTTGCAAAAAAAAAAAAAAAAAAGTAATCTTAAATTTAGTAGCATGTTTGCAAACAGACCTCGGGAAATGATGTGCTGTAAAGCGCCACAGAGCCACCTCTGCTCCTTGTGTACTGGAGGTCAGGTGTGAAAAACTGCATCTCCATGGAGAGAATGGGGGAGAAATTTCCGTGGTGTGTGGTTGTGTGGCAACTACTTAAGACGAATAAATTCTCTGTTAAACTACCAGAACTCACCTGTCAAACCTTTTTACTTTTCTGAATGCATGTTTAATGCAAAAATAAATATATCTTCAGACAGTAATAAACCTGCCAAAATGAGTAAGGTACCTACAGCTGGTCCAGACTGGTTGAATCTGGCACTAGATTTTTGGTCTTGGTTTTTATTTTTTTTCCCCCTTTCTGCTAAAAAAACCCCAACCCACATACCAGTGTCAGTGGAAGGAGAACTACCTCAGTGTTGAGTACTTTGCAAATCCCTATCTTGACCTGAGTGACTTAAGCATGCTATTTGATTTCTATTTTTATAAAGAAAATTCTGTGGTTAGGACCATGATAATATATACTGCATGTCAGTGACTGTGGGCGGACTGCGGGAGACCTCGGAGCAGGAGTCAGTTTTCTGACAACAGCTACTTAGGCAGCATCACTGCATGTTGGGAATATTAAGGACATATCTTGTTATAATTATAAAACACTTGTAGGCGGTTTTTGGTTTTGTGGGAGGTTTTTTTTTTTTCTGTGTGTGATTTTTTTTTTCTTCCCCCGCCCGCCCCCCCCCGCCCTCGTGTATTTGTCAGCTGACAGCTGGGAATTTATAGGGTGTGTGTGCTTTGAAGTGAAGAGTTTGCAAGTAAAATTACAGTTGCATCTATGAGGCTTAGGAAAGGGAATATATTCTCAGTTTCTTTAACAAGGTGGATAGTGCAAAGGCATTTTTTCATGAAGTCGTAATGTAAATTTCTCATATTGAAGAAATATTATTACTAAATCCTGTTTTAATACTGCAGGGGAGCTTTCCTATTGAGTCTCCAAGCCACAGATACACCAAGAAACAAATAAAAAGCAAACTAGAAAACAAGCAAACTATCCGACTGCCAGAAATCTTTGCAATAAATAATATATGTCAATTATATGCCAAGGCCTTTCCAGAGGAAAAATGCTTCTCTGAGTCTGGTTAAGAGCACAGAGCAGATGCCTTTGTGCATCTCTGTGACCGGTGTTGAGTGAAGGCTTTGCCCTTCCCTACGCTCTAGGGTTTGAAATGCAGTAGGTGGAGAATGAATGTCTTTGCTACTGATAAGATGAAAAGATGTAAAGAAATCTATCTGAAACTATCCATCCTCTTCTAAGACTTTTTTTTTTTCTGTCTGAAAATACTAGCAGAGGATTGTCAGCACGAATGAGTATAACTGGATGTAAAAAGTGATGGAACAGCAAAACTATTCCAGCACTGCTCCAACATTTACTTAAATAAAACCTAATTATTATTTTTTTTTGTCATCCATGGCCTTCCTTTTATGTACCTTGGATGTGTTGCTTTTCATATCAAGTTTTGTGATAGATTGTACTGCCGGGCTTGCAGGTGTGAGTCTTCAAATATTTAAAATGTGTATTGATGAGATGCGTGGAGCAAAACTGGCAACTAGTAGCTGAACAAAGTGAACCAGTACAGATCTCTTTTTTAAAAAAAAATAGATTTAATCCTATAAGAAATACCAGTCCCTCCATATCAACTACTTGTTCTTTTTAATTGAAATATTGCTTTAAAATAATGTTGAGGCAGTAGCTGTTAGAACAGCAGAGGTTAGACAAGCCATTTATACTGCACATTTAAATAAATCTTCTCATATGCCTAGTCATTATCTCACAGTATCCTTCTGTTAAAGAAATATATCTGACCTTGGATTAAGTCCTCTAGTTCAGGATATTTCTACTGAGATGCATTAGATATGCACACTGCAAGTACAAAGTCCTCAGAGACAGGCCAGTATACTTTCATAAAGTTTCACTTTGGCAAGTGAAAATGGTATTGTCAACACTTTTTTCCACTCCTGTTTTTTGGAAGTGTTTCAGGCTCTAAGCCGTGATTACTGGGCTACTGAAGCTGAAAAGGATGTTGATATAGAAAAGTATTAAGCCATGCTGCCTGTGGTGCTATTGATAGCTGTAACTGGTTATCTTCTGTTGGTGTTTCCTTGCACTACTTCAGTGAAAAGTTGCTCATGGAGGTTCATCTTAACCCATGGGAATATATGGTGTCATTGGTACCAGCTACAGCCTGGGAAACTTAATTTTTATAAATGAGATACTGAATCTAGAATGCCAGTACTTATTAGGAAGATAAAACATTTCCCTCTCTCTTCTTCCATCTGCCCCCTGCCCCATTTTAACTAATGAAACAAATTGAATAGTAAAATGATAAGCTACTGGATTTTTTTTTGTTTTTCTTTTCTTTAAAATTCTGAACATTTAAAATGTCCAAGAACTTATATAGAAAATATTAATCTGCCTGACAATTTCCATACACTTAACAAAGGATAGGGCAATATGAAGATATGAAGTCAATTTGATTCCTTTTTCTTGCATTTTCAAGTACTTTATTAGAAAAGAAACAACAGCACTTAATGGTTTTGTCTCAAGGTAGGAAGAAAACATGGAATGAGTCCTGTTCCCGCCCCCCCCTAAATCTGAAGTGTAATTTAATGTGTGTCTTTCCAGTTACAGTTGTCATAGCCTAGGGCCAAGGTGTCTACAGGAACTCCTTGCAGTATAAATGATCATTTTGTGTGGTTCTGTTATTGGAGCTCTATTCCCTTCCATGCAGAGTCTTGGTGATGTTCAAGTTCTAGATGAGCAGTTATTAAATCCTCAGAAAGAACATAATTGTTTGTAGATAAGTCTGATAACTTCTTCAAAGCCTCAGGATTGTTATCTTATGCCGCTATTGTTCCTGATCCCATACAACGATGTGCAGCTTGGTAAAATCTTATCTGCCGCGACACTGACACAGCTGAGATGCCCTGTCCCAACCATGATGGTGCCTGAACCTCCATGAGATACTTTGTTTGGGTACCAGTTAACAGGCACATCATCTGACTTACCTAGGGATGGTTTGAATGGAGACAATCCATCGCTTCTGTATGTCTTGCTTCAAACAAAGACGGTAATCACTGCATTTCAGTGTTGGCCCCTTGCAGCAGGCAGCCAGGGGCGATGGAGTGGCGTTACACCCAGCGAAGGCTTGGATGCCAAAACAGAGAAATGCCAGCACGAAACACAAGTATTCTCTAGCTCTAAGCCAGGCTCACATTTCAAATTCTGAAGTGTTTAAAATGCCCAAGGTGATACTTTTATGAAACTTGTTTAATGATTTTAAAATATTTATTAGAAAGGCCCAGTGAGATGTTACAATTAAAAAGGAAAGTCTGATTTATACGGATGATCTTTTGATTAGACATACGCTGAACTCTTTGAAAATTGGCTGGTGAGGGGGCCAACGCTAAGAAGCCTTTCATGTCTGAAGCTTTTGATCCATTAGGGTAAGAAAGGAGTAGAAAGTTGGGTACGTGAAGCATGTGAATTGCAGTTACTGCTGGGAGAGAGGAGGGCAGGTCATAATGGATATTGCTATCGGTTAAACCAAACTGTGATTTGGATAGGAGTATAGATATTGGAAAAAACCTCTTAAAAGAAAGGCAATCTCACCCTTGAATGGAGTGATTGTGGGGTAAGGCAGCTGTCAAGCTCCGATTTTTGGATGAGAGGAAGGCCCCCTTGCATTCTAGCTGACCCCAGAAGAGTCTGGGAGGCTAGGGGCGGCTGGACCAACCTCTCACGCTCTAGAGCGTGGGTTTGCTCGTATTCTCGGGAACAGAATTAAGATTCAAAACAGAGTCAAGTGCCAGGTAACTTTATTAACCTGACAAGAAGTTCACAAATGCAAGAGAAAGGAGAGGAAGAAAGGAAGGAGGGAAAAGAGTTTCAGTTGCAGTAGCTACCACCACGGAGCTGCGGCGTCCCGAAGGTCCAGTGTACTCAGTGGGAGAACGTTCCGCCCGACGTTGATCGTTTCTGTCCTTTTATCGTTCGTCTTATTCACATCACATATTCCAAGAGCAGGTTTGCTTGGCTGCACCCCTCACCTGGCAGTGATACGCATGCCCAATACTGTCTCTGGGCCCCTCTGTTTGTCTGGACGCATACGTAGGGGTAAGGTTAAGTTTTGCAGAATCAGGTCTGCATTCAGGTTCGCAGGACAACAGGAACGGGCTTGCAAGATAAGGGAATTGGCTTGCAGGAAAACAGGAAGACTCCAGTCCTATGGTTTGACTAATGTACCATTGTTTAGGTGGTGGTTTGACGCTTTGACAATGTTGAGACAAACATTCGACACCGTTTCTCACAGCAGCCAAGCAAGCAGGAGAGCTGAGCAAAGTACAGCTGTGTCTGAGTGTCTGACATTCATTTTTTTGTGATATGATTGTGGCATTTTTGATTCAAGCAGATATAAGGAAGAACTCTGGAAAAAATGAATTACTATTTTTCCTTTTACTTCTAATAGTTTCAGAAGGTTTATGCTGGGGCATAGAGCTGAATGTGCTGTAGCATGTCCTATAGATATTACATTGTAATGTTGAAGTGAAATATGGCAATTATTTTACATTACTGCTGGAAAGAAGTTTCGGAATTGCAGAATAATTTATGTTGGAAATCTGAATTCTGTAGCTGAATGGAGGCTTTGTATAAATCACATGTGTCTTAGGGCATATGGCATCTCACAACTGGTTCTCGTGTCTTCCAGTAATAATAATTTTTAATTCCTTTTATTATTGCAGGTACTCTTATTTTATCTTATGGGTCTGTTCCAAGCAATACAGATGAGCAGTAAGAAATTAAAATTAAATAGTAAAATTTCAAAATTGCAGTGAAAGGGTTTGACACTTGATCTTCAGAGCTCTTCTAAATTTCCCAGGCAAGCTATAAAAACTCTAGCGAAGACTTCCAAAAATTATATGAGCAAACTTCCTTGGGAACAATTACTTTCCAAAAGGCTTTCTGTGTGAATAAGTGCTCTGATAGGGAAAGTTTAATATCCTTGTGTTATATTGTTATGTAGCCAACATACGTACTTAACATTTCAAGTCAGAAAAGAGACTTATTAAAATATATTTAATATCTAGAGAATAGCAGCATGTATATATCCATGTGTTCACCCTCTGCATATATACAATATGCATTTTTAGGATGGGATACAGCTGAAATACTTTGCTAGATCTTATATTAATGGGATAATTCCCATCAAAGTCAAGTGACAGGCTGCAATGATATCTGAATCAAAGAGAAACAGGCAAACCATTCCTCTCCCCAAGTTGCTCGTTCCATCCTTGTGTCATTACAGGCACCTTTAAAAATCCTATTTCACTCAGAGTGGAGCAAATTTAAACACTGCAGAAAGCCTGGAAAAATGACCAGTATGTCTATAATAAATATTCCCTTTATTAATATTTATGAAATCAACATAAATTGAACATTAGGAATATAAACATATCCATTCTTATTCGCTGTTCCCCATTCAATCTTTCCTGTCAGCCTGCGACTGACTGCCAGTTGTTGTGGAGTGAGAAGTTTTTTCTCTATTTTGATGTGGATAAATCTGTCCCTGCTGACCCTTGCTTATCGCTTTTCCTCCCCTCATCCATACTTCCAGCAGCCTGGCTCAACATTTCTAACTGGAGCCTCTGCTCGATGCTGGACTTGAAGGGCACCTCCCTGTCCATCACCCCATCAGCAGTTTGCTGCTGATTTTTTTTTCTTTAGCTCTGATTTTTCCAACAAGTGGACAGACAACTGGCTGTCACTTTGAGGAAAGGGAACCTTGCAGTTACATGTACAACAAAATTTTTCTGTTTGGATAGAAAATGAAAGAAAGTTCCGGGCAAATTCACAGGAGATCCTGCGTGGTGTCTGTCTCTGCTGAGCTGTGGGCTTGCATACATCTGTCAGCCTTTAGCAAACAGATCTTAGCTGTTCAGTGGTAAATCAAATGCAACCTCTTCAACCCACTTTGACAATAGAAAGTACCCCACTGTAGAGGATAAATGGAAAAAAACTGTGTTTCCAAGTGGGTACCAGCCTGATGGATACCTGGCGCTCACAGTCAGATGCGCTCATGCCATGAGTGGTGCAGGGAGGGCCTGGGATTTCTTCAGGTTGATCATGTTTATCCTGTACAAACTTCTGTGCTCTGGTTTATAAATGCAGATTTTTGAGGGTACATGCACCCTTGAGCTGGTGTGGGTGAGGAGGAGCAGACATGGCGAAGCCCAACAAATTTGTTGGGGTTTAACATGCAGGACCTCATAGGTTTTTTGTGGCAGAGAATTAATAATGAACAAGTTAATGTCTCCTATAGGTGTTCTTGCCTTCACCTGTATGAAGGAACTAAACTTCAGAAGACAACCTCCTCTTGTTTAAAGAGGCACAGGATCAGGCCCACTTGGGCTGTGCACCAGAGCCTACTGCTGTGTCTCATTCTGCTGGAAGGATAACGCTGCCTGCACTGAAAATGAATTTGATGTCACCCTCTGATTCAGAATTAGTTAAATCTCCTCTCACTTGCTCAGAACAGTAGATGTCTTTGATAATTGGTCAAGACCATCTGTCATCTATTCTGTCTTCAGTAGAAAAAAAATATATATATATTTTTTTTTTAGCTTAACATGCAGTTCTTCAAAATCTTGATTAAGCACAAACTATCCTGCCATTTTAATGCAAAATTAGTCCTGAAATAAAGAACTTTAGATGGGAATACTACTGCAAGGACTGATGGGTGGAAAATGTAGATATGGGACAGAGAGCCCGGGACATTTTTCAGCTGTACGAATCCAGTTCTAGCATCCGAAGGGACAAACCAATTGTTATTTATTGTGGCCTGGATTTATCTGTGATATTTTCATTGAATTGGGCTTGAATACATGTGTTATTTTTAAAGAGTCCCAAGAGTGTTTGGGATGTGGAGAAAATGAGGAGGAAGATCAAATTAAAGCTGAAGCTGCAACATAAAGTGGATAAATACTAGAATTGCATGACATACACAAAAAAAAGTGCCAGTAATTCATTGTGATGTGATCCATACAGATATTTTACCCAGTACTCCTGAGAAGCAGTTAAAAGCTCCCCGGAGTATGGTTCACTACATGTTGCATAGTTTGGCTGCTTCTTTTTTTTTTTTTTTTTTTTTTTTTTTAATTGGTCATTTATATTACTGCACTTACGGGTTTTTTTGCTTGTTTTTTTTTTTTTTCTTTTTACATGGCAGAGGAGATTCCCTTGTGGCATATACAAAATACTTGGTTTGGAAAGGCTGCTGAGATGCACAGCATAGTCTCAAACATGGCTGGTGGATGCATCTTTAATCAAAGACAAATGCATATAAAATACATGCCTGGAAGCTATTTTCGTGTTGGGGAGAGTGGAGATGCTCTGGTAACATTGTTGACCTAGAAGTGCTGTATATCAAACTAGAAGCCATTTAAATGAGTTTGTAATGTGCGTCTGGCTGAATAAATGTCGATTTCATTTTGTTTTTGGGAAACCAGGACATAAAAATGACAGAAGCTGAGGGAAAGACAGTTTTCTGGAGAAGTTGGAAGCTGAAACTTCAGGGTGCAGAAACTACAGCTAAATTTTTAATAATGTGTTTTTAAAATCTTGTTCATGATTGTTTCACAGAAGTGGTGGATAACTTCCACCCTTCATTTTCTTTCTGCCTTGGGCTCAATGTCTCCAGTGGCTCCAAGTGAGAGACAGCCAGGAGTTTCACCCTTCTGCCACTTATCCTATCTCTATTGTAACCCCAGTCACTGGGTGAAGAAAAAAAAAAACCATGCAAAATGATGGTGAAAATATGACTGGAGCAGCGGCACAGCATCCTATGGGTCCATGCTCCTCCGCTGCCGCAGTACCTGAATGTGTCTGGAGGTTCTGTCACATGTTGTGGTTTTGTAACCTATCTATTAAACATGAAGATAGCTTTACTTCTGTTTTCGAGCCAATGGTCTAGATTTCTCCGGGAAGCTCACACTATAGAAACTAGACCTTGCCAGTATCCAACAAACTAATTCCCTAAGCTTTTGCCTTTGCAACTAGATAAAAACAAAAACAAAAAACCCCATCCTAAGCTTTTTGATCTTGGTCTGAAGTTCCTATGTTCCCCCTCAGAGGAGAAGAGCAAATCAATCAGGAGAAATTTTAAGGGTTATGTGTGCTTAAGGGATCATCAGGTAATCATCCTTATGAACAAGGCAGCTGCAAGACACACTAAGATTTGGTCTGCTCAGGGTTAATTTATCCCATCATCCTCTCCCAGTAGCAATTCCAGTACTCTTTTAGAGTTTACCAGCCCATCTTTGGGAGGCTTTATAAAGAGGCCAGGTGCAAGATGCCTGGAACAGACCCTGAAGATGCCGAGAGACCCGGTCTTGCTGGTGTTTTCTCTTGTGGACACTTTATTCTGCGACGTGCTGTGCTCTGCCTGTCTTTCTCAAGGGCAGCTGGCAGCACTTCAGGGGGCCTTCCAAGATGAAACATGCTGGGAAAAATGAATAATTATTATTATTGTGCAGCTATCATGGTTATGAATGTTTAATTTATAGACTCTGGTCTGTGGCCAAACTCCACACAAGGAACAAGAGAAAAAAGGAGTAATTACATGGTAAAATGGCTGAAATCCTTCTCTGGAGCCGTCCACTGAGGGATTTGCAGATTCATGGGATGGGATATAAGCTTTATTTTGGAAGCAGGTAAGAAGAAGAAACCAGCTATGACATCTTTCCCTTACCTGGATTTCCTTGCCCATCCCTCTCAAAATGTCCACTGCTGCCAGATGTAACTTAACAGCACAACAGAACAACCTTCAGCTAGTCCTGCTGTCTCCTTTTAATAAATACTTTAACAGTAACCCTGAAATACACCTAGGGAATGTAGGCACAGTTTTCACTGGGAAATGTTATATCTGGTGTCTGTGCTATGTGATTCATTCCAATTCTCATTAATTTCAAGAAAAATTACTTCTCTTTTGTTGTTGTTTTTCTTTTCTTTTTTTTTTTTTTGTGGGTAAAGCCTTATTTTCTCTTGCTGCTTAACTAGGCAAGAAGGTTTTAATATTGTTTCTAGAGGAGAAGAAAATTCTTTTCACATTAAGTTTCTTGTCTTTTTGTTGCTCTCTATATTTAAAAAGTCCTTGGTATGAATGTTTTCGATCAAGTCTCTGGCATCTAACCTTCATGAGACCAGCTTACCTCCACCAAGTCTACCTCTTGAATATTTCTAGGATTGGAGCTTTCAATACTTGAATTAATCATCATGTAAGGGTTCCTTTTTTTTTTTTTTTTAAAAAAAAAAACCCTGATTACTGCAGAAGAGCTGGTAGACTAAAACATAGACATATGATCTTCTGGGTGATAAATCTTGGAATAAATTTTGGAAGAAGTATAAAACAATTTGGCTTAATTTTCTGTCAAAACACTTCCACTCTAATCAGCTTGGTGTGAATCTTGTTGCTTGAATTTGATGCTCTGTGTGTGCAGTGGTAAAGGGCTATTTTTGGGCTACAGTGTGGTAATACGGAGAGAAAGGAAGAATCCATTGGGAGACTCAAAATATGCTGCAAATCTTATACCGGTGAAATAAAATTAGCCAACGTGACACTGCAGAAAATGCAGGGATATCACATTAGAATGGATGATTAAACTGAGTTTTGTTTCTTATCATGGCATCTTGTTTTGTGTTGACAGAGAAGCAATTGCTATATATTTTGTAAATATCTGTATTTCCTGTTCTGTACTTTGTTCTGCAATATTTTTAAGACCGCAGACTCTCCACAATACAGAAAACTATTGGGGGTTTGGGTTGCATTTACGTGGTCTCTTCACTCCCAAAATTGTGTAGCTTAATTTTCTGTCTAAACTATTTAAGTCGAAAATGAAGACTGATACTCTCTGAACTTCGCTTCTGCTGAGCCGCAGCGTGAGGTTGGCAGCAATCTGTTTCTCAAAGAGGGAAAACGCTGTAGAACAAAGCTTTATTTGATGGGAAATCCAGAAGGGTGATATTGTGGATCATTTTAATAACTTTAATTTTGCAATGCTAATGAACTGTCTATCTCTTCCTTGGTTTTATTTGGTGGGAGAGTTGTAAATTAAGGAAAGCAGATATTAGAATTACAGGGGTAATCATGCTTCATAATCACCAGCCAGCAGAGGCTTTTATTTCAGCAATGAACAGGAAACATTCAGGACAGTGGTATTAATTTTATTGCTTTGGTAGGCAGATCCAAATTAACCAATTATAGGCATATGATAAAGTGAAAATTACAGCTGGAATACATCAGCTGCACGGAGCTGCTGCTGCTGCACCCCAGATGATGATTACTCAAGCTCAAGGTAGGATTCTTAAAGATATTTAGGCTCCTTCCATCTGAAAACAATTGGAATTGGGAACCTATTGTGGACTTTTTCCATATATTTGTCTTGCAATTTTTTTTATATCCTTGAGTAAAAGAAAACTTTAAGTCCACATGCTTTTAGTACAACAAAGACTTCTGGGAAAGAAATATGGCTGTTAAAATCAGAATTCACATCTGATGTAACTGCTTTGTCAGTAGTGTGAGTTTTTGTTGGGTGTTATTTTTTTTGTTTGGTTTTTTTTTCCTACTCACTTCAGAGCAAGTGCAGATGGGGAGAAGTGTGGTTATTTCTGACAACGGTTGTGTGAATGTTCTGCCCATGACACAACTGAATAGCAAGGAGAGGCTGAATGATGAGGCATGGAAGGATTGAAGGGCAGCCTGATGGCAGACTTTGTTCTCTCTTACTTTAGGAGTCATTTGCGATATGTGATTATATTTTTGTCTCATATCACTTTGAAAGCAGTCTGGGCAGTACCTATTTTTTTTTTTATTTTACTTGAGTTGTGTTCTTGGAATGCTTGAATACTTTTTTACCTCATTTATTTTTCTGGAAGTGATTCAAAAGACATTTGGAGAAGTTAATGAGACAATTTGTAATTTATTTTGCTTTTTTTTTTCTTTTGGGGGTGATCCAAAGCCATTTGAAGGCAATAGAATGGTCTCATTGACTCTGAAGAGCTATGGGTTAGGCCCTCGACAAAAATTGTTGTTAGTCTATTGACAATTAGGTGATATCTCCATATGTGAAATTATAAAATACAAGTATAAGCAGTATAGCTCCAAATGTTTTAGTATGGCTCTGCAGTTTTATTTTCCAGCATGCTGCAGTTCTACTGCCTTGCTGGCCCTAGACATGATGGGGCAGACAACTATTCTGGTACAGGAACCACTTTAAAATAACCAGAGACTATTAGACTGATTATTACTAATACCAGATAGAAAAATAAGAAAGAAATGTAAAATCCAAATTTATTGTTGCGATGGGGATTTTTGGCAATAGTGAAGACAAGGCTCCTTTTCAATCACTGTGGGTCATAAAGTTACTCCTGCCTTGGGGCTGTTACTGTGTCCCTTACAGCTCTATTTTGTGTGGGTGTTGGTGGTGGGGTTGGTTTGTGGTTTGTTTTTGCAGGGCTTTGGCTGGTGGTTTTTTGGTTTTGGTGGGTTTTTTTTGGTGGCTTTCATTTTTTTTATTTTTTTTATTTTTTGACCCTACAGAGTGATGGTTGTAAAAATTCTTTACGGTGCATTAGTGTATTGTTGTGATGACAAAGTAGAGGGTAAATATAAATGTGAAGGAAGAAACCGAGATAAAAAGAGAACGAAGACGTGAATTGAAATTGCTCTCACCGGTAAATAAGACTCAGTGTCACCCCTTTCATTTGCTGCATGCTGAAGGCGAGGAGGGAAATGTCTATTTTACAGCTATGTTAATATTAGCACATTCAAAATTGAAGATAAAACAAAACTGACCTATAGGTATTTCCCTTTGATTTGCTAGTTGTTCTGATAACTAGTTTTGGGAAGGGTTCACCTGTGGATGTTTCACCAGCAGACAGCCACATGCCCACTGTGACTAAATGTGGTCCTTCCCAGTACCTCCTGTGTCAGGCTCGTTACAGGCGACGTGAATTACAGGGGCAGATGTATAATCTGGGAGCTGCGCCAGATCAATCTTTTATACAATGAGGTGCTTCATGCTGGTTGTGCCAAGTGTGTTCCTCTATACCCATGCCAGCAGCTGTGGCGAAGGTCTGCTTTGAGCCGTGCGGCTTGGTAGATGCGTCAGGTGGGGAAACTGTTGCCGCGGCCACCCATTGCCAATGTGTTAGCTCAATCAGTCTTCAATGAGGAGTGTCTTGCTGATGTCTGAAAACTTCCTCGGATATGACTTTTCTTAAAGTGGTGTTGGCTTATTTTCTAGGTGTTGTAGTTCAGCCCCGATCAGGACCAGACTACGCAGTCTCTCTCTCACTCCCCCCACCCTCTGAGAGAACAGGGAGAGAAAATATAAGAAAAACGGCTCGAGGTTTGAGATAAGGACAGGGAGAAATCCTTAAAGTTACCGTCACGGGCAAAACAGACTCGACTTGGGGAAAACTATTCATTTATTACTACAAATAGCAGGATAATGAGACAGAGAACAAGATAACCTCCATCCACCCCTCCCTCTTCCCAAGCTTAACATTATCTCTACTACCTTCCCCCCCGCCGAGCGGCACAAGGGGGGAAGAGGGAATGGGGGTTGCAGTCAGTTCATCATACATTGTTTCACGCCACTGCTTCATGGTCGGGGGAAGAACTCCTCACATTCCTCCCCTGCTCCATTGTGGGGTCCCTCCCACGGGCCACAGTCCTTTGTGGAACTGCTCCGGCGTGGGTCATCTCTTTCACGGAGTTCAGTCCCTCTAGAACAGCTGTCCCAGCGGGCCCTCCACAGGCCACAGCTGCCTTCAGGCATCCACCTCCCCCGGTACGGGGTCCTTCATGGGCTCCAGGTGGATCTCTGCCCCTCCGTGGACCTCCATGGGCTGCAGGGGGACAACCTGCTCCACCATGGTCATCACCACAGGCTGCAGGGGAATCTTGGCCAGGAGCCGCATTACTCCTCCCCCTCCTTCTGAACTGACCTTGGCGTCTGCAGCCGTTCCTCACAACAGGCTGGTAGATGTCTCTCAGGATCTTTTTTACATCTTATTCACTTCTCATCTCCTCTCCACTTCTTGCAGCCGGGCCGGACCAAGTTGGGCCCAGTCGGCCGCCTGGCGAGAGGCCAGAGGGTGAGGCCTGCAAGGCCCATGAGGCCTGCGCCTCCCGCTCTGTGCCTCTGCCCCCGCTCAGCTTCTTCACATCTTCTCTTCTCTTTTTTTTTTTTTTTTCCTGTTTTCCCCTTCTTAAATACGTTATCGCAGAGGCGTTATCAGGGAACATTCTGCTACCAATCGGCTTGGCCTTGGCCAGCAGCAGGTCCGCCCTAGGCCTGGCCAAGTCCACTGAACAAAGGGGAGCGACTTCTAGCAGTTTCCTACAGAAGCTACCACCTTAGGCCCCCCCTCACTAACAAAACCACGACACTAGGATAGATTTAATAAATTTTGAAGTCTTGGTTGCGATTTTTCCTCTTGTCCCATTAAAAACTTCCCATTATTTACTTATCTGACAAGGTAGTGGATGTATCAGGATCATGTATCTACACTTGGACTTCTTCAATACTGTTGTTTTTTTTTAATTTTGGGGTGAATCCATAGTGGCTTGGCTATGTTTCACTTAATGAAGTTCACTGTGAGATGGAGGCAAACGTGACCCGAGACCCCCACTCCTGTATGCATGTTAAGTGCTCACTCTTATCTGCTGATATGTGCTAAGAAAGAAGTGCTGTGTTTCTCAGCACAGCCGTGCAAAACTGACTCAACCTCCCATTGTAAACCTTAAGTTCCTCAGAAATACAAGGAAATTACTGTCTTGATATATTTTTTTTTTTTTTTTTTTTTTCCAGAGTAACATGCAGTTGCTGACTAATATCTGGCTACGGTTCAGATTGCTTTGCTGGGAAGTATCAATGCTTTATGACATCTCGGGGGTATGGTTAATAGCTTTATCAGATAATTACAGTGCTGGAAACAATATGTGATGCGTGTTCCGTCGTGGGGATTTGAGATGCGCCCTATCTCACAGGGCTCTTAGTACTAATATCTTTTCTTCTCTCATCCACTTCAAATAGCAAAGGATGAACTGGAACAGATGGTTATGCTTTGTCCCTGTTGTCCTAGCCCAAACTCCAGACCTGCCTGTTCTCTCCTGTCATCCTCAGGAAAGCTCTATGCTATAACGTCTGGTTGGCTCTTCTCCAACAGGTACACCTAGGAGAGGTCGTGCATGCCTCTTCCAAGGATGTTTTATAGGATAAGGGAGTCTCTCCTCTGCTTCTCTGAGGGAGGAATTCAGAGGGGTGGGTGTCACATCTGTACCCAGAGAAGACTTCAGTGTAGTCTGCACGCACAGTAATGCATTAGGGTCATTGAATAAGAGGTCAAGGTTCTTGTTGCCTACACATCCATATATCTGCTCTGAGGGTTTTGTAACTTGGGCTCAAGCACATGAAACACGGGGCTTATGAGCAGCCTCGGGGAGGGTGCATTGCTCCTTATTGATGGAGGGAAGGTTGAGTCAGAGTTTCTAAATAGGATGGCAGTTAATATTAACAAGTAGAGTCATAAGCAGTAGGGCAGAAAATAAGTCTGAGGAGGGGGTGTGGTCTCTTTTAACCTTTTTGGGCTGGTAACATAACTCATTGTAAGATTACCTAGTCTTCATTAGATTCTTCTCTGATGAAATCCAACCTTAAATTAAATGCTCAGCTGAAGTGTAACCTTCTGCTGTAGAAGGCCCTGAGGGGTGGACAACTTCCCGTACAGGAAGGAGTACGAAGTAGTACGGTAGCAGGAACCTTTTGCTACCCTCTACAGCCACTACTTGCTCCATTTGACCTCTCTGTGGGACTGAGCCTATTGGGGAGGTTTTGTGCCCTAAAACCAAGCTTGGAAGCTGCGCTTCATGCCATGTTCCTTGTTTTGACCAGACTAAATGCCCCTCAGAACATAAAATTATACTAGTGTATTTGTGTGCTTACAAGTATAAAATAATATACTTGCAGATCCAGAAGATTGATTAAAACTTGGATGAGTTAGATATAAAATTCTCTTCCATCATCAAAAGAAGCAGCATCAGGCCATGACCTCTCTGTGTCCAGACACACTGCAAGTCAGAAGCAGAATTTAAATGTGACTAGCCTCCTTGTGGCTTAAAAAAAAAAAAAAAAACCAACACAACTATTTGCTTTTACTTACTTTCTAAACCCACTGTACACAGTCCTCTGTGCTACGCCATTGAAACACATAGGTAAGGAATTGCATTTTACTGCTTTTGTCTTTAATCTCTTGTGCGTGCCAGGACAGGTCCCCAGTGCCTGTTGTCTATTGTAAACAACAGAGCAGACACACCCAGAGGGGTGTCCTTCCTTGCTAACCCTCCATAGTCTCCTCAGTGCCACCTTCAGCCTTCTCAACCTACACAAGTACACTTTCTCCAAGGAAATATTTCAACTTTTATCCAGAGATAATCAGAAATTCGCCAGGGACTTAGTGGGAGCTATGGGGAGATCTGACTTCACAACTATTAACTCCGTTTGGAAATAGTCAACTGGTGGCAACTGAGTTTGAACTTCTTGGCAGGCTCTTCAAGGACATTGTGTGGCCTCTGCTGGGAGCCACAAGCGTCAATTGTTTCTATACCTGTTCTCAGGCACATCCCTTGACATAGAAATGGTGAGCCACACCCCATCAGTCTGACTGAACACTTAACATCACGGTATAATTAGGCCATGGTCTAGCAGCCTTATAATGACATAATTTTTTTTTTTTTTGCAATCCATGCAACCAGGTTTTAAAAGTTAATTTCTACTGTGAAAGTGTCCTGAAGCGTTAACTGTACAATTTTCAAAGTTTTCCTATAAGCTCAACAGAAGAGAATATGGTATACACCATTCTTCTTGTGTGAAGCACTTGAAGGTGAAAGCTTTTCTTTCTCAGAGGAATACCTCTGTTTAGATTTGTGTCCTATCGCAAAGTGTTTTTAAAAGTGTTATTATAAAATCAAGGAGATAAATCAAATTTTAAATGGTAGTGACTAGTGTGGCCTTTCACTAAAAACTATTGGAAAAATGAAGGGGGAGGGGAATGACTGAGCTTTTAGACTTCATTTTTTTAAAGGCTTGAATTGTTTTCCTTGGTGAAGGACAAATTTTCAGCCACGCATCATCAAATATTGAATATATTTGCTGCTTATGTAAAAGAGTAACTTTATCCTAGTGAGATAGAGGAGATTAAAGCAAGCAGGCTGCATTCCTAAATTCAATTGTTTTCCTGGGAGATGCCATGCAGCTTGGCAATAGATTGACACTGTGTCAAACCCGTTTCTTTAAAATTGCACTCAAACGAGTTGCCCTCTAAACGTGTCCCTGAAAACTGCGCCGGCTGATGCGGCACCTAATGAAATTAGTGAATTAAATTTCTGAGAAAGTATTATCTGAATGCATGCAGCTCTTTCAGACTGTATCATTTGTTTGAGCATTAAATTAAGCAATCTCCCTTCCAAAGAGCTCCGAAGAGCGCTTAAAAGGGCCAGCAGTGTGTCTTCTGCTCCCTCTGGAGGAAAACGTATTTACTTTGCCTGTTTGTTCTCCACTCAATAATTGAACTCTTTGCGAAGGGTGTATCAACAATAAATTGACAAATTGGGGAGGACACTGTTTACCAAGGTAAAATTAGATCTGTTTCATAGGTCTTGAAATACATCGCGACGCTCGATGAAAAGGTAACGGCTGGTGCTTTGAGCCAGTCGCTGCTTGACAGCGCTAACTGGGAAGGATATTTGACGATGACTTTGAGCAAATGCTGTCAATAGCCAATATATCCTACTGAAGTCAGGCACAGCCCTTGTTTTACTATCAGTCCTTATCGGTCTGGACACTGCAAGAAGAGATGCCATGTGTGTGGGTATCAGATAAACATTAAAGGCCACAGGTGGTTTTTTATCAACTCCAACACTGAGCTGTCTAAATAGAGGACAGCAAAAATCCCAATCCATGGACCACCTGTCAGGGCAAGCCTAGTACTAAAATTTAATACATAAACTGTGATTAGAAAAAATAATGAAATGTTAGTACTCCTTTCAAATGCTCTTCTTTTTTTTTTTTTTTCTGCCCTGTCTCCTGGCATGGAGGAGATCATGTGAAAATCTCAGTTTAAGCAATAACTAAAAATATGCTTCCAGCAGCAGAGTTGGTATGGTAAAGCCTAGAAATGGTAGTCCTTCAGCCTTTAGAAATGTAGAGGAAATGTTTTTCTCTTCCTTACAATTAAAACATAAGAAATACTGCTGGTTGTTTGATTAAACTTTCCAAATGTGAGTAGAATCATAGAATCACAGACTGGTCTGGGTGGGCAGGGACCTTTCCAGGCCACCCAGTCCAACCCCCCTGCCAGGAGCAGGGACATCTCCAACCAGATCAGGTTGCTCAGAGCCCCGTCCAACCTGGCCTTGAATGTTTCCAGGGATGGGGCATCCACCACCTCTCTGGTCAGTGTTCCACCACCCTCCAGTGCAAAAAATATTTTCCTAATGTCTAATCTGAATCTACCTCCCTCTGTTTTAAAACAATTACTTGTTGTCCTATTGCAGCGGGCCCTACTGTAGTAGGTATATACTGCAGATATAAACCGGTGTGCATTTGTGCACATGGAAATATGAAGTGTCAAAAAATATAGATGAGGAAATGCTGGTGAGGAATAGATAATAGTCAACTATTCTACTCTATTCTAACTGTGGTAGGAGTGAGGGTTCCTTATTTTAGGCATTGGTGTTTGTGTGTGAATGATTTCGAAGGGTAATAGTAGGGAAGTCAATGTGTCTCGGAGCAGCCACTTTGACATAATTCTCCAGCTTAGAGACTCTTTACTTTCATCCTTTCCCCCTCTCATTGCTATCTTTGCTGAAAAGCTTGACTGGATTTCAAGTTTTCAAGGAGGGAAAACATAGGAAGACCATAATGTGATTTCATTTTTGCGTGGGAGAGATGTGTCCTGTCTAAGCAGCCTGTTAGGCATGCAATTTATTTCATTTATACCAAAACTTCTGGTAGTTGGTGAGTATGGACCTAGCTGCACACTCTTCTAAGAACATAGATCTAAAGGGGTTTTGTAAGAAACTTTTTTTTTTGTAGTATTTTCACCAATTGTAACAGTCATGGAGAGCAGACTTGTTTTTTCTGTGACTTCACCATCACCAGAAACAGGATATTGGCAGTCTGCAATACATGGATAACCTAAATTACATTTTTATTGAGGAAAAACAAATGTGTTAATTCTTACACTTAAACAGAGAAGAGATGCATTTTTTCCAATGTAAGTTACCGAAGTCAATGACCCCCGTACTGGAGAGATGCATTTCCCTCCTGATAAGGGAGAGCATGGGCAGTTGGAGTTTTTGACCAAGAATCCTAAAACAAAATTCAAGTTTTCAGACCTCTAGGGTGTTTAAAGGATACTTTAGGTTTCTGACAGGCTATGGTCGAATACTGTGTGGCTGTCATTAGAGGCAGGATGCCAGCCTTGCTCCTCAAAGTCACCCATGTGTGAAGAGCTCGTAAAAGCTCCTGCTCAGAGGGAGGCAACCGATCAGGTGGGATGCTCTCACCCCCTCCCCAGAAATAGTCCTCCTCCTCCAGTCTCTGCAAGATATAATGAAAATCATTAAAGAAGTGGACTTCAGACAGGTGTTGCCTGATGTTTCAATGTCCTCCCCAAATGCATGGCTGCTAAGCGGTGAGCAGGTATGGTGTTCCCTCAGGACTCACCTCCATTAGACATAATGAGAGTTGTGCATGCGTGTTGAGAAAAGACTGCTACTCTTCATTGCTTTAAAAAGGATTTTATTTCATCAATTAAAATGAAAAATCTCGCATAGCAGCAGTGCATAGAAATATTTTTTCATTAATCTGTTTAGGGCTTTTTTTTTTTTTTTTTTAAATGAATGTTAGCAAACCCCGCATCTTCTCATGGAAAATATTTAGTATTTGCAACAGAGCAAAAATGGAAAAAGCCATGTAGCTTGAAATATTTTACTTTTTTTTTTTTTTAGTGAAAATGATTTAGACTTGACAAGTTTTTTTTTACAAATAAAAGGAGTCTGCTGCCAGGTTTGTGTATTTTAACTATTTAAATAATTTTGAAAAACTGTTGTCCAAGTGGCTAACAAAAAATCTAGCCTAAAGACATAGTGGTACTTTATTCCACATTAGCTAATGATTCTTACCATGAAAAGTTAGTTCTCTCTTAGCAAAATGCCTTTCCTGTTCTGCTAGGCAATTTAAAATTAAAGGCTGACAGGACATGCTAATGAAATAAAGCAATAAATATTTTATGACAGGTGCAAAATACAGTACTTGTTCAATAAGTTTATATTTTTGGAAATTTTTGCTTGGTAAATCTAATTTGTGTCAGTTCAATATTGACTTGTGCATCTAGTTCTAACTTATTCAAGGCACCAGAAAGACTGTAACCATTTGTTTAGCACAAAATGTTCAATCTATAAGAAAGAACTTTGTGAAATTTAATTTTCTGAGCAAAAAAGGTCATCAAAGCGGCAAAAAACCCATGTCACTTCTCCCTCTGAACAAAGGAAGAAGCAAAGTGTGTTTGAAAGCACTGGGCCAGCGCTAGCAGCGACCTTGCCAATATCATTCATGTGAAGAGGACTGTGCAGGAGCTCAGGAGAGATTGGCAGACTTACTATTGATTTCTCACGCAGAATATCGGAGATTCAGTTTTACACAGAAGAACTTGGATCAGCTGCATTGGCATTACTTCCTTTTTTTTTTTTTTTTCTTTTAATATGGGAAGATTTAGA
The DNA here is from genome assembly GCF_036417535.1 of Chlamydotis macqueenii. Classification (NCBI taxonomy): domain Eukaryota; kingdom Metazoa; phylum Chordata; class Aves; order Otidiformes; family Otididae; genus Chlamydotis; species Chlamydotis macqueenii. The sequence continues at coordinate 24,889,587 of NC_141564.1, read as the reverse complement.
GATTAGGTATGCTATAACTACTCTACAGGTGGTTGAAACTGCAATCTTAGATGATGATAAATACGATAAATAGAAAAACAACTATGAAAAAAAAATTTTCAACGTTTTAGCTATTGCTCACTTTTATTTGTATTATCACTGTGTTTAGTGCAACCACTCTGATACTCTGGACCACTTCTAGCCCACTCTTGAGGAGGGTTTTTGTGGATTGACAACGTAATGGTGATGCCCTGACTGTCATTCAGGCCAGTATTTAAGTCTTAACCAGTTTCCCCAGTGCTGCCACTCTGAGCTGTTTGAGATGGGGGATGAGACTGGGAGGGAACATTCCTACTATGTATTTGACGCTGTAGTTAATTTGAATTCATACATTTACTTTTGGATGAGGCTGTAAGGTTCAGCAAATGAGTACATCAGACATTTTAAACATATATTTAATTGCATGTGTTATTTTTATGGACTTACCTTCTACTATGGGCAGGAACAGGGCAGAGTTAACCCTGTTACTCCACTGATCTATTTTTATGGCTTCAGAGCACTGGAGCTCCAGGGCTGGAGGCATGTACTGAGCAGAAGATGGATTTTTACAGCTGTTTATCACAGCTGCCTCTGTCAGGGATCCTGGGATAGGTTGATATCAATCACCGCTGCTAGGGTTTTTGCAAGACTTGCCCGTGGAACCTTGACTGATCTGTTATAAAGCTCTTGAAGAATTTTGTCCTGACAAGAAGATATCTGGTGTGACTTGGAGTATATTTTATACATAACACTTAGTGTCCCGTGGTCTGGAGATCAGTCTTCCGCTGTGTAAATGAACAGTGTATTACTTCAGAAAACTTTTAATTTTTCACTCTTGCTTGGCCTGAAATCCTGAAAACTGAAGATTCCTGTGGTTTTAGGTGTCTGTGCCTCTGTGGTTATTTGGCTCTCATGAGCTCAGGCGAGGACACTAAAGAAGAAGAAAGCAATGGTTACGGTTCTGTAAATTTGGATTTTGTGCTGTTGTTTTGGTATTACCAGGTTCAAAGTAGCTAATGGATTGCTTGTGTTTCCATTGCTTGCCACTTCAAAAAAAAAAAAAAAGCAGCAATAATTGGAGCTAGTAGAGGTCATCTGATATGTCTAGCTGGCTTTCAATACTGATACAGGAAACGGTTAGTGTGCTGTGGGAATTGTTTTCTGCAGCAAAGAGTCTCCAACTACAGATCTGAGCATGCCTCTCTTGCCTTTAATGCATTTAACCAAAAAGTACCTTTTTGTGTCGGACACTGTTTTGTGGTATTGGCAAATGTTAACTTCTGATAATAATCCCAAACTAATAACTTTAGTCTGTGCCTGTCCTGGTTCTGGCAAGGATAGAGTTGGGAGAGGAGCTGGAGCTGGTGGCCCCTGTGGCTGGGGACACAGTTGGGATAGGTCACTCATTACCCACCAGCTGGGACAGCTTACCCAAATTGGCCCAGGGCTGTTCCATCCCATGTGACCTCCTGCTCGGTATATCGGTGAGGAGGTGCTGGGGAGTGGGTTTTTGCTGCTCTGGAGGGAGCTGGGTGTCAGGATCCACTGTGAGCTATGGTACTGTAAGTTACGTGCTTTGGTATTTTCTGTTACTGAGGTTTGTTTTTTTTTTTGCTTGTTTTTCCATATCTCTTTTTTTTTTTCCCCTCTGTTGTTCTGTTAAACTGTTTTTATCCCAACCTATGAGTCTTGCCTGCCTTTCTTTCCCAATTCTCCTCTCCATCCCACTGAGGGGGGAAACAGTAGTGAGGGGGGAGTGAGTGAGTGACTGTGGTATTTTAGCTGTCAGGTGGCTCTGCACCATGACAATGTCTAAACTGTGGTCTGTAGGAGAGACTACAACTTTTAAACTAGCTTCAATCCAGGCAAACCAGTTCAAGGGAACAAAACCAGAGCAGAGACAGTTGGCCACACCCTAATAGCATGTAGCAGTGGCATCTTACAAAGAGTTTGTAGACCTGTACGTTCTCAAAGCCAGAAGGCTTCATCTTTCTGACTGTAGTGGCTTGACTTTTTTTTTTAATTTATATTTATATCCAGCTTTTTTGGTAAAGTCTCTCAATTGTGTTACAGCCACAATTTGTGTATTTTTCAGTACAAAAGATAATGGCTTAGACAGCTCACAAAACTTGGTTGAGATGAAAATAAAATTTGGATGTAGTCCTTGCATGATAGAAGTAATTTGCTCAATAATGGCATAGAAAGCAGAGTTAGTGTTTTCCAGCTAACACCACCTGCAGAATTTGTACTGTTTATACTGTTGTTATATCAAACCGTATATATACCTACCTAATGAACTTCTGAAGTCTGGAACTCTGCAGTATCCTTGCAACAAGATGTAAAAATGGTCATAATTTTGTTAAGGAAAAAAAAAATACCTACGCATCTTCATAGAATCATAGAATGGTTAGAGTTGGAAGGAACCCTCAAGGGTCATGTAGTCCAACCCCCCTGCCAGGAGCAGGGACATCTCCAACCAGATCAGGTTGCTCAGAGCCCCGGCCAACTTGGCCTTGAACGTTTCCAGGGATGGAGCATCTACCATCTTGCTTTACAGGTCATCCTTTCTGGCTTTGCTTTTTAGTTTCCCTGCCGTTATGCTAAATCTTCAGGCAAAGATCAAATCTAATAATTATCCTGAGTGAGCATTGGAAACTTGGTCTCCTCTGTGGTTGGTATCTGTTACAGTATTTGCCTGCGTTTGGGTAACAAGACGTGCGTGTTTCGAGAGGTCTCATTCTCCTTCCTTTAATGAGTTTTGTGGAGTAATTTTTTTTTTAGGGTAGTTAATCTTTACAGATAAAATGATACATTGGAAATAATAGCAAGGAGATGATGATAACATCGGACCCTTGGTTTCTGCTCGCTCTGTCATTTGTATTTATGCTGCGCTGACCTGCTGAAGTTGTAACTGCTACATTAAAATGATTGAATTCCAAATATCACAGCTTTATTATGTTTCCCCATTGTGGTTTACTTTTGAGGGGAATATGTAATGAACCTTAGTGAAAACCAGAAGCAATCATCTCTCCCAAGGCCTTGACTCTTGTATCGGATTTCAGAAAAAGTGGTAATTAGTGGTCAGAGATCATTAACATCTTTTTGAAGGGGGTGGAAATCCTGGAAACATTTTTCCTTTGCTCTCTGATTTACAGAAATTTATTTTTCTTTATGCAAACACTTAGCTAATGATCTAATCAGAATAAATAAATGTAAACTATCCTGACTGCTAATTAAGCATGCTTAATGAGATACTGGTTTTATTATGTGCTGTTCCTTGTGTTTTCTATTGCTCTCTTATTGCACAAAGCTGCTGTTCCTTTAGCTTTGCAAGATTTCTTCAAAGTTGCTTATGATGGCACTCTAAAAACCGATTAGCACTGTACCTAACTGGGATCTCCAGCTGTGGTGCTGAATCTGCAGGTTTTGGGGCAGACCCTGAAGTTCACCCCCTATTTCAGCTTTGCAGAAGGCTGATGGCTGCGAGGCTAGAGGATCTTCTAGGTTTAAAAAGCATCACTGGGTTTATATCTAATTAAAAACATGAATTTATTGACATTATTATTTTTAAAGCCAGTTAGTGAAGCACTTTTCAATTGAGCCATCTAACTTTGCGCTGCAGCAGATGAGGAGCTGATGGTGATGCTGGATCATTAATGAGTACTGAGGAGCAGTGATTGCTTAAACCCTGTCTGTCCTACCTGCACAGGAAAAACTGTACATCAAGATAATTTTTGTCTTCAACTGCCCACACGATTTGATGTGGGTGGCTGTCTGGGTTGAAGAGGTGCAGTCTGAAACACCAGCACTGTTCCCGGGCTGGGAATTGTGCCGTCTGGCAAAGTTACGTGGAAAGATCTAAACCCCATGCATGTTATTAAGCGATACTCCTGATGTTATGGCTATTGGATATTGGTTCTATTTACTACTTGAACAATTTTGAGGTTTGTTTTTTTTTTTTTTTTCCCTGAAGTAAGGGGAATTTTTTTTTCAATTTTGTATGGTGAAAGCCCAACAAACCCCATAAAAATTCTCAAAAAAAGAGATAAATTTATATGGGATATTTATAGTCAATTATTCTTCAGATTCTTACCATCTTCAGCTTGCAAGTTTTACATGAGCTTCAGCTTTATCCGTTCTACACTCCAGCAAGCTTTGCAAATAAAAACTGATGGTTAGGGAGAGTTACTGATCTATTCTTCAGCCCAGCTTGATAGCAGCTGTAGTGCTGGGGCTGCGTGCATCGCGTTGATCTATCTTAAATTAGAAGCTTACACCTCGTAGGCTGCTCATTTGTCCACCTTTTAAACACATTGTTACAAGGCAGCTTAAACTTTAACAAGTATAAAAATTGGCTGTGTTTATCAAGCTTACTGTTACTTTTCTTTAAAAAAACTTGAGCCTATGCTCAGTTGAACAATAGTTGTGCAACTGCAGAGTCACGAAATACAGACCAGACAAAATCTGCTATTTTAGGAACGTTTTGCTTATTAAATTTCTGCACAATGGGGAAAAATTCTTCTCATCTTCTGCCAAGCAGTTCTAGCTACCATGCAGGTTTTGCACTACAGTGGCAACAGGAACTGCAAAGTTTTAACATATAATGTGCTCTGTCCTTATCAGCAAGTAAAAATCTGTTCTTGCTTTTTCAGAAATCTCATTTCCAGTTACATCACTGTGATCTCTGGGTTAATTAGCATGTAGTCTTTAGCCTCTGTATTTCGACCCAGAACTGTGTAACTCTAAATACCATGTATGTTTCTAATGGGTGTTATTCTTAGCAGTAGCACCTGAATATCTGCACTAAAGCATGCTCTGTTTTATTATGGGGATTAAAGAAGACAATTCTGGGCAAGTGTGGTAAGGCCAGGATTAACATGTTTCTGTCTGTACCCTAATTAGCTAAAAAAAGAATTTTCTTTGCCCAGCTTCTGCACACTTTTTATTTTTCAGGATGTCTTTGTTTCGGTAAAAAAAATACGTAAAACACTTATCAAAATGCAACTCTGCTGCAGTTCTGAATCCCTGAACAAAAGTGTCCACATCATTGTGTTTCAATTTCGCTGCATTATGGATTTTTTTTTTATATTCTCATAAAGGCAACATAAAAGCAAGGTGTTGGCATCTTGTATGGCATGGTACTAACAAAAGAACCTAAACTTAAACCTCTGGCTACAATTAATTCTGGAGCTCAAACAACATCTCTCTGGCCATGAGAGGCCAAGTCATAGTCTTTAACATCCTTCTGCCCTGAGATTTGCCCACAAGCTGTTGAATGCGTGATCCCTGTGTATTTTATGCAGATTTTTTTGTGTGTGTGTTTGGGGAGAAGTGGTCTCTGTTTGTGGGGGTGTGCCTGTGCCAGGGATGGCAATCTGAAATTTGAACCCTAGCTAGGTTTTTTTGCCACCTTTAAATGAAAATTACTGCACACTTCTATGTGTTCATACAGTGAATACGCAGCAGCATTTGCAGCATTGTAAAACACCCAGCACTTGAAGTAGAGCGACGTTACTTCTGGCTGTCAGACATTATGAAATTGAAAATGATGAACTTCCAGATTTACACAAACATGCCAAGATAAGAGCCCAGATTCCTGGAAATGACATGGCTATCAGATGCAGACAGAATTGAGGAGGGAACTTGTAACCTGCAGTAATAGGCTTGGCTTTCAACTCTGCTTCTGCATGAGAAGGAAAATGAAGAACGTGTTGTCAACATCTCAACCCCTTTGTATGATGTTTGTGAAGATGTGCAAAGGGTGCATCCAATCTTTTGTTGATGGAGCATTTTAATTGCTAATTGCTTTCCACACATGTGTGGCTTGGTCTCCACGAACCACACAGTTCATCTGGAACTACAGCTTCGTCTTTCTGAAAAGCTCACTTCAAAGGCTTTCTAACACAGCTTCTTGTAAGAGGTAGCTAACTGATGGTCTGTTGCCAAAAAAAACCAGATTCATTCGGTTGTCAGATGTCACCCAATCATTTTGAATAAGAAGCAGAAGGAGAATTGTCTTCAGCATCTGGAATTATTTTATACGACTTGCCATGGGGCATTATTTCCGTTGTTCAGGTTTTACCCTGTTGCTAATAAAATGCGATTTCCAACAGCCAGAAGGTTCTACCCCTGCAAAACTGAGGAAGTGGTGCCTGCCTCTTGCCCATCAATCCCAAGACAAGCCAAAGGGTTATTCAGTGCTGTACCTCTGTCATCTTTGTCATTCCTCCACCGGTCTCACATGTTTGATGCAAGAAGTCAGCAGAAATCCTACACAGAAGACCGGGGTTTATATTTGTCCGTAAAATTCAAAGTCAAAAGTAAAAAAATAAGGAAATGCCACTGTTGGACTGTAATCCATAGTGATATTATCTTTTTTGATGGGCTGCTTTGTTGTCTACACAAAAGGAATATTTACTCTGAGTACCTATCACTGAACAGCGCTTCCAGAGGTCCAAGCAGGGCCATGCGTCAAGTCAGTAGAAACAATTTTGATTATGTAAAGCACCAAATATTCATGGAGTTTTGTGTCTTGTGGCTCCACCTGGCACCTAGAATTTGTAGATACATTTGACTTTAATCTCTCTCTGCTTCAGCTCTTTCTCTGTAAAGTATCTGATCATAACACAGCTGTGTTGCAAAAACAAATGTGTGTTCGCAAAGCACTCGGATGCCATTGTGATGAACTCCCAGGAGTGAAATAACTATTCATTTCATTAGGGTAATGAATTTAAGAATGTGCAGTACAATGCACCTTGGCCATGGCTTTGAGTACAAGAAAGCAAACTCCCAAAGGCAATGGAAGATCTGAAGGGTGGACACTGCTGCTTCATGAACCTGAGTGGAAGGAGCCTTGGTGTAGTGTATAACCATGCAATTAACACTTCTTCATAACGTACAAAAGTCTTCAAAAGGAATTATATTTCTGTATTTTTGTTTCCTCTTAGTCCTCGGTTTAGAACAGTCATTTAAAAAAAAAATGTGCCAATGAGACATAGACAACCACATATGAAATCAATTTCTTAACTATTTCTATGCACTTTTTTTTTTCCTGGGAGGAAAAAATACAGGCATGTCTGCCCATATACTTCTACAAGTAAAACTTGTATACAGACAAAGACGGAGGTTGCATTTTGATGCACACTACCTGAACATGTCTCTTGTGAAAGGACACATTTGAATGCCATGGTGATAGCATGCTTTATATGAAGTCTAAAATGATAATTTAATTACTTAAAGTTTTCATAGGCTTGTACGGGTGTTTAATTTGGATTGAATAGAACAGTTGTATCAGATTAGCAACTACTTATTTGATAGAAATAAGCTTAAATACACTATTTAAAATCTGACAGTTAGGAAGCATCCGTCATTTGTACCACTAACATCACACCGAATGCGTGGCCTACTAAAGTCATTGTGCTCCTTGTTTGTAGGTTCCTCATTTATTCACTTATGCAAATTGACTTCTAAAATACTTCTGAGTCTGATTCAATTCCCAGTGCAGTGAACAGGAGTCTTTGTAGTGCATTGAACAGGACATGGGCTTGGTCCTGGTTCCATAGCACTTGGCAGTGAGGAGGATGGGTGAGTGCAGGCTCTGCTTGACTCCAAGAGCTGGCAGAGTGTGGTGGAGATGTCAAGCACAAGGAACCTTCTGCCCCAAAGTACTAGCCATCATTGCCAGCATGGGAATGACATCAAGACTGTACGCCCAGAAACAAAAGATGCAAAAGTCATCAGTAGTGAAAATAAGGCAGCGGGTACAGGGAAAATACTGAAAAAGGTTGTGCCCCTCTCTTGCAATGCAGTGGCTTTGAGTGCTGCTTAGCAAAGATGACAAGATTTGCATTGTCATGGTCATTATGATATTTTCTGATTTATTTTCTTCTTTGTGTATTTTTTTTTTGTATTTTTTTTTTTCATCTTATTTACCTTCATTATACCTTTGTAATACTGTTCATCTTTCATGTAGAACTCACCTTCATCCTTCTGAAAGGCCCTGAAAATGCTTGATCTTTTCTTTAGGCCTTGGATACCTTGGCAAATCAATGGTGCTCTGCTCCTCTGTCCACTCATCTACATTAAGGCAAGATAGCCCTCAACATTTGCTCCCTTCCTGCTGTTAAACCCGGGGCAGAGGTTGATGCTTGTTGTGACAGGGCAGGACCGACTCTGACAAGAGGTCTTGTGGCCCTCCTTTGGACTTGCTCCGACGTGTCCATGTCCTCCTTATGTTGGGGGCTCCAGAGCTGGATGGTGAAATGAGTGCAGACAGCAGGAACACCAAAAGCATCCCAATGTTAATTTTGTTACAAACCAAACGAGACCAAGTGCTAGATACGGTTAGGATTTTTCCTCCATTCTAATTAAGTTTTTTCTTTTTCTATCTTTGTAAAGTCAAGTTAAAAGATACAGATGTCATCTACTGTAGGAATGTTTGTGAATGCAGTCTTCAAGGGAAAAACAGAACCTGCTTATAGAGACTGTTTTCACCAAGAATATCTTGCTGAGATAAATCAAACACTTGTGTATTTCATGTGCTTGCCAATCAGCTTGAAGTTCTGGGTTGTAACTAAATGACTACAGCTTTATTAAAATAATAAGTTAACTTTGAGTGGAGTCACCTTATCGTTTTTAATACCAGTTCTTTCTACTTCTCCTTTATGTACGTTGCCCTTCTGATACACTTTGTATGATATCTTGGGTTTTTACTGTCTTCATACAAAAAGGGACTTTCCAATAAAATGTGCAGTAGCATACAGAGGTAGCTCTTTCCTAAACTTTCAGTGAAATCTCTCATAATGTGTGCTAAAAATATAATATTTCTTAATTTCTGTATTTGACCACATTGACATCCTCCTAATGCTCCTATTCATAAGTGGAAGGACTATTCCTTCCCACACATAGTCAGGTAATATTTGTGAATAATGACAGAAATTGCTTATTGAAAGGAATATTCTGAAAGTCTTTTTTTTTAAATTATAATTAACGGTTGTTTTGTGAATAGTAGAACAGTGATTAGAAAATGTAGTCCTCATGTTAATTAAACACGAAGGTCTTAAGGGCCAGAAATGTGTGTATAAGTGCATGGGTCAGATTTGAGAGCCTATGCCACCTGTTTGTGAAGGTCCTTGAAAAAGAATCACTGATTCACCTCCAAATATTTTCTCCAAAGGTTGGAACATGCTTTGGGAGGCGGGAGGCAACTATAACCCAAATGCTTTGTGCCCCCAAATACTACCTGAATTGCAGTGTTCAATCACAAGGTGGCAGTTACGCTTCACAGATAACGTCTTAATTCTCACTTGTTTTTGGTCCAGCTCCAAAAAATGCCAGTGTGTGTCTCCTGGCTAAATCCACTCTTTTCCTATGAAAAACATAGGAATAAACATTTTTTTTACATATCTGAAAGTGGACCTCTAAATATAACTATAGGTTTCAACTATAATTCAATCCTATAGTGAATACACCCAGTGAGACTGTTAATAGTAAGGTTGCAAAGCTTCTTCGTTTTCCTTTCACATACCTGCAGTCCACATCGTGAATTTTCATTAAAATTATTTAGGTCAAAGAGTTACTAAAATTGTTCCTATTTTACTTTTAAATTTTGGTCACAAGTGAATTACCTGTTTATCTTATTTTGTTATTCCTTATATCCTCTCTTCAAAACTGATACCTCCTTCCATTGTACAGTCTGCACAAGTAGTGCTGTGAGCTGCTGGGGTCAAGTTGGTATAATCAAATAATTGTGTCACTTTACCTGCAGTACTCAGATCCTGTTAAAAAATTACAGGTATGCAATAACCTCCTAAACTATGTTTTGTGTTTGCCTTGACTTTCTACAGGAATCAGGGATGTGCAATGCCAACTGCTATTGCACCAACAGTTTGCAGTTTAGTGTGTTTGCTCCTCTTAAACCTCTCAGTCCTCTAGAAGTTGAGAATCTTGTGAAGCCTCTTGGACTTTCTCTTGGTTTTGGATTATTTTGCTTCATTTCTCACACACAAATCAGTTTGCTATGGGTTTTTGAGTCAAAACTTTCCTTTTGTATTCTTCTGTGATCATGTTTTGAGCACAAGAGCCAAAATTAAATACTTCTTGGAGATGCCCAATGAAATGGAATGTAGCTGCATCCTGTGCACCTCACTCAGAGGCAGAAGTAGAAATGGAATGTAGCTGCATTCTGTGCACCTCACTAAGAGGCAGAGGTAGCTAGGAAAGTGTAATATTTTTCTTGTTAATGTTATTTACTTTCTCCTTCCAAAGTAGACTCTTGAGTGTAAAAAAAAAAAAAAAAAAAAAAAAAAACCCAAACAAAAAAACAACCCACAAAAAAAACCTCAACAACAACAAAACCAAACAAAAAAAAACATAAAAAACATCACCATGAGAAAGAATGCAACAGTTTTTGACCTTGTCCCTCCACCCCATCCCCGTGGTGGCAGCTCTGTTTTTCTTCTTCCAGGGAATTCAGCTTAGTCGCAAACATTAACTTGCTACTTAAATATTATTTAAAAGGAAACCAAAGGTGACCTTTTCCACTCCGTGGAGCTGACTAAAAGCAATACTTAGCATGATGCCCAAGACAGCATCTGTATTCAGCTGGCTTACCGTAAGGACTCCAGCAGGACAGCACTTAGTGAGAGCCCTCCAACAGGGGACGGCGGGCAGACGTTCAGTCCCCGAGTACCCAATTTGTCCTTGTTTTCATTTCTTCTTCTCTGAATATGTAAACAGAGTAAATGCTTTCATTTACCAAACTGCATCATCTTGTTACTTGATTTTCTCATGAGCAAAGTGGCCAAAGCATCCCTTTTAGCCTTTTCTGACCACTGATGAAATTTGACTGCTTTTGCTCATGAGTATCGTCAGTGCTTCTGACACGGAACTTTTTTTTTTTTTTTTTTTTAAAAAAAAAAAAGCCTTTTCCACAGGATACTACACATTTCTCATGAACTGTAGAACATCACGATAAGCGTTTGAAAGCACAGTCATTGTGTTAATCGTCAACCGTATATGCTTATGCTTTTTTTTTTTTTTTGTAGCAGCAGTGAAAATGAGGAGGCTCGGGCTGTATGCGCATACACACGTAGCAGGTTGGGCCAGAATTTATCCAGTGCTTTTTCTTGTGCTGATTCTCTTACCACTGCTAACTTGATATCTTGATAGTGGCAAAGACTGGTGGGCTTGAATCACTGGGCGGGGGAAGTATGGAGTAAATGTTATTGCTTGTCATCAGTGCAGGTCTATGTGAAGTGTCACCAGTAACTTTTGCTCCTTCATGCAAGGGACAAGAGTGATAGAGCTGGAGGAAGAGCTGTGTTTTACTTTAAGTTTATGACTTGAAGATGGTCTGTCCCAGCAAACACCTAAAGGAGAATGAGAACTCTTTTTCCCCGTGTTGGGCACTGTCTGAAAATGCCAAATATTCTGACCCCTCTCAAAGATTTATGCGTGCAAATCCCTGGTTTTGGTCATGCATAGGCCTGATGCTTGCACTGAGTGTTGAGCCTGGTGGGCCTGGGGCAGTTCCTTCGGGAAACTGAAAGTTGGCTATGGGTGGTAGGAAAGTTGCTGGGCAGCAGCTGTGCAGGGGCTTTCAGCATCGCAGCTTGGGCTGATGCACTTAAAACTCTGATCTAGGTCCTCTAAAATGTCTTTTTGGATCCTACCCAAAAATGAGATGACTTGGTCATTATACCCTTCTGTCGATTGTCCCTCTGAATAGTCTGTGAATAAGCGTGCTAATTATCTTATATCACAACAGTAATAAATAACAATATCTTGTTTCTCCTACTCGATATTCATATTGTACCTTTTCCTCATATCCATACCCCGTCTACTCTTAACCTACAATGTCAACTTGCATCCCCATTGATGGAAGTTGTGGAAAAGATCTCATCTGGATCACTGGGAGCAGATACAGGCCCCAGATAATTCATAACAAAAATAATTAACTCTGCGTAACTGCAGCATATGTTTTCTCTGAGAGGTATCCAACTCATTTTCAGAGAGGCTTAGCTCCTTGAAGGGTTTGAAGGGATAACAGGCAACTAATAGGCAAGAGTCTACGCTAGAAGTCAGCATTGTAGGAGGCTGTAGCTCAAAAGCTGTTTGGGTGTTTTTTATCTAGGCTTTTCAGACACTTTTCCTTTTTGTTCAGAATAAATCCAACAATTTTCAAAACAGTTCTCATGTAAACAAAGCCCTTGGTGTATAATTTGACCTCGCTGCAGCACTACTCACAGATTATCTTTTCCCATAGTAATTTCCTAAAATAACATTTGTGTCTCATAATTTTGTGTAGGAATTCCCTTTTTTTTTCCAATATATTTTTGAATGCCAGTAAAATCATTACGTCCACTTTATTGAGCTATGGAAACCAGAAATCCCTTGCTACAGAGCTGATAGTATAAGATGGTGCTGCACATAGGTCAACAAATAATCTGAACAGTGTCCAGATGGGATGCCCAGCAAGGATTGCACTTCCTTTGCATAGCATAAAAGCACCAGAGCAACGCATAAAGGCTTTGATAACTCTGTTTGTTCATGTCCTAACGAGCAGCCTCAGGTTGTATGGTCTCTCGTACCCCTGAGGACTTTCCTGTTTGCTCAAAACAGGAGGCACTCATGGTGCTGCTGGTTTCCATGGAGGCTGCGCGCACGTGTGCTGTGGGATGGCTTACGTGGGCAACGTCAAGTCTTGTGTAACTTTAGAGACCTGATCTTAGTATTAGCTCTTAAGCATAAATACAAAATTCTATTTGTGGCATTTGTGTGGCTTTTTATCTGGCTCTGAGGTAGAGTGCATGTGATGGTTCTAATTCCTCATGCATCTGTTCCCTTTGCTAAATCAAAGGAATTGACATTTAAATTGTTTCAGGTCTTGGTTAAGTTCAATTTTTACCAGGTGATGTCAAGATAAACATTTGGTTAGATCATGGAGAGTGAGTGATTCAGACAGAAAAGTGAGCAGTCTCAAAGATGTTTGTTTGTTTCCCTGGAGAGTTTCTATGTCTTTGGTTTCCTTCTCTGCCCAAAAGTCCTTATCAAGGATTTTCCTGTGTGATCCTGGCCTTGCAGTAAGGATAAATGACCAGTGCCAATAGATAGATAACTGCCTTTGTGTTGCCTTTAGAGTAAAGCTATTTGTGCTCATCAGAAGACAGACAGGAAGGAGATCAAGAGTCTTGGGCATACCAAACTGTGTGCCATGCATGAAGCTGGAGAAAGCATTGTTGGCCAGTACTTGTTCTTATGAAGCACCTACTGAATGACTCAGTGGGCAAATCTAAACCCTAATGTCTCTGAAAACTGTTTCTGGTGAGAATAAATATATATTTATTTTGTTTTAATAATATCATGTGGGTTTTATTGTCAAAGCATTTATCTGTTCACTGATAAATTAGCCAGAGGTGCTTCTTCCGCTGGTCATATAGGCAATGTCAGAGAAACTGGGCTGTAACACTTCAGCTGAAAAGACTCCAAGCTTGTACCTACTCAGGTTGTTTTAGCTGTTTAGGAGCTCTTCCCAAAGCTCTTTCAGCTTTGGGATAGAATTTAAGGAGTATTTCAGTCTTTCTTTATGATATAGCAAGATGTGTCCCTGGGCTCTGTGGCCAGCACTGCCGGTCATTTTGATATCCAAATGGATTTTGGTGGGAATGCAGTGTCTAAGCGTGGATCTGGACGTAAACGGCTCCAAAACACATCAGTAAACTGAGATATTTTATCCCAACTTAAAGGATATTTTCTTTAAGTATTTCTTAAATCTCCTCTTTGTTTTTGAAAAATGACTTACTAAACTTCTGTGCTTTCATATGTTTAGTGGGTTTTTTTTACTTTTCATTTTGGATCTTTATCCACATGCTGGTATTTGAATAACCGTGGTTTACTTATGAAATTGTGTGATGGCGTAGAAAGATGCAAATTATGAAAACAGAAGCAGAGCTATTGTTGTTACTCTTGAGTGCACCTGAAAATACCAACCAGCCTGAATTGTGATTCCTTTTTTTCTGTTTTCAGACCTTCACATGTGTGTGAAGGTACTGGGAGATACTAACTGACTTCATTCATACAAGAAAAAAACCCCAGATTTTTCAACCAGGCTGGATGCATCAACTTTCCATTGATTTTGAGATTCTTTGGTTTTCATAGGTTTTCTTGTTTGTTTGTTCCTAATGTAGAATTAGATAAAGATTTATTTATTACCTCAAAAACTTATTGCTGTTATGGAAAGGTTTAATCTAAATATCTTTCCACCATTACTTAATTCTGCCATATGGTTCCAAATGTTGTTGAGACATTTGTGATTTTTAAATCCTTCATATTTTTTGTTTGGATTCAAGCGTATGGTGGTAGTGAGCATGCGAGATAACTTCTGCCATAAAGCAAGTGCAGGTTAATGCTAGATATATTTACGTATATTCATGATATCATCATGCAAGTATTAGAAGGAGAACACAGGTATATAGAAATAGCAACAGCTGTATTTTTCCCAGTGAAAGAACTGCTCATTAAGACATTGAGGAGTGATAACTACTTGTGATTCTTTCCTCTCCATGTTCTGTGTAATGGAGTGCTACACGTTTGCAACATAAGAATAATGTCTCCCCATCTACATTTATTGCAGAAATGACAAATTATGTTTGCCAGTTTTGTCTAAGTGAAAGTTGGGTATATTGCCTTGGAGAATTAATATTTGAAAACCTGGCGTGAGATAGATACTATCAGTGTATGTTAACAACGGGCTATACTGCTTGATGGAATTATCTTGGTTACTAAGGTTCTTAACTCATAAAAATAATTTTAGTACCAATAATATATATATTAAACATCCTGATAGAACACTGCAACTATATTTATTTTATTAATAATACGATAGATCATTAATGACAACTGTACTTGAAGGGAATATAGACATACTGTAAATGAGCTTTCCTATCTCGCTCACTCCACTGTCATTTTTAAAATTACTTGCTTTATTAAGGAGAATAACACATAAATATGTAATTAGATTGCACGCCGGCACCTTGTGAGAAGCTCTGCAGAATAATAGTGTGCTTAAACTGAGTTATGCGTAGCAGTTCCCTGTGTTCTCTCCTCCAGTTGTAGCTGACTGCTGCTCCTGGTGCAGAGAAGGCGGCCTTTTAGCTGGAGCAAGTTTTAGCCTAATAATCTAGGCTAAATAATCTTTATACTGGATCTTCTCTCAATTATTTAATCAGTATGAATAATGTCTTTCCAGTCATAATCCACGGTTATATGAGTTATGACAGTGCTGTGGTTCTGGAGGTGAGTGTTAAAGAAATGTGCTCTACACAGCCTTCTGTGAACCTGTGGTCTTCCTTCTTCTGTGACTGGTGGTGTACCTGATATGTGGGAGAGGGAAAAAAAAAAAAAAAAAAAAAAAAAACAGGAAAAGAAAAAAAAAAAAACAACCCAAAAAACTGAAATGTAAGCTTGTGAGAAAAAGGCAGCATTTAGTCAGATTAGACTTTTAAATTCTTTTTAGCCAGGAAAAGTATTTTGAATGTAACTATATAAATTACTGTCAGGCAGGAAATAAGGATTTTTAAGTTATTGCCATCTGGATTGGACTTTGAGTTCATGGGACTTGCCAATATGGTTACTCCTTTTCCTAGAAAAATATATCACATTAAAGTAAGTGAAAACTTTTGGCGTGTTTAGGACTTTCTACTTGAAACATTTCTTCTAGTAAGCCAGAGCTAGAAGTGAATAAATATTATCCAGGAGCATAAAAATCTGCAAAGTGGTTAATTCTAAAATCTGAGGTTTGACTGTTGGGGAAGAGCAGCCACATGCTAATCTTGACCCAGGCCTGCTGAAGACCAACCATGGAACTTCTCCAGTGACTACGGAGATGACAGAAAGCAAAACTAACCCAAAGAAGCAGGAAAAGAATAAGGGGGGGGGGAAGATTATGGTAGACAGGTGATGGTGGTAGTGAGTCGATAGGAAGTGGAGGGTTTCTGAGCTTCAGAAGATGTGAGGATGATGCTTAGTTCAAGTGTAGCGATAAAGAGACACATTAAAGAAATGAGAACCTATAAAACCTTTAGTTCCTGGGCAGAAACTACCTAGACTTGAGAGGAATCTAAAGTGCCTGTGGCTTTAAAATTCTGTTAAGATAGATCTTTTCTCTGCTTACTGGAAGAGAGGAGGACTGGAATGTGTGGGTGAGGGTAGGCTAGACGTGATCCTCTGCCCTGAACATCAGGATTTGCAAGGACGTGGCTCCTCCAGGTCCGAGCTTCATCCCTCTCCTCCAGGGCTGGGACTTGCAAATTGAATTGCTTTAGAGCGCTATTACAGAAGCTGTAACACCTCAATATAAGGTCAGATTTCAACTTTTTAGCATAGGCAAGGGCAGTAACTTTTTGTACAAGTAAATGAACATTTAAACCTTTTAAACTGGCCTGTGTGTGTTTCCAAAACAAAACAAAACAAAAAAAAAAAACCAAAAAAAACCCCCAAAACAAACAACAAAAAAACCAGGACTGCAGAAGTGCAGGAGCTAAGTAGTTAAAATGCTTATTATGAGCAGATTGCATGTATAGGACATGTGGGAATGGTTCAAAGCTGCACCAGGGGAGGTTCAGACTGGACATTAAGAAGCATGTCTTTACAGAGAGCGTGGTCAAACTCTGGAACAGGCTTCCTAGAGAGGTGGTCGATGCCCCAAAGCTGTCAGAGTTTAAAAAATGTTTGGACAAAGCCCTTAACAACGTGTGTTAACTTTTGGTCAGCCCTGCATTGGTCAGGCAGTTGGACTAGATGATCTTTGTGGGTCCCTTCCAACTGAAATAGTCTGTGCTATAGAGAGTTAAGTTAGTTAAAACCAGTGTGTTGCTATTGATTATCTTGGCTTAGAGAGGGTTCTGGTTTACAACCCAAGTGCAGGAAAAACCGAAGAGGAAAAGTTGTGTACTGATGTGACTTGATTTTCGAAGAACTCTAAAACGGGAAGGATTTCAGAACAGCAAACATGAGCCTTGTAACTTCCTGAAAATTCAGATATATAAGAAGTATATTTGTCTATACATATCTCTTGTACATCTTGTCTGTATCTCTTCATATACATACACACATATATACATATATATATATATATATATAAAATAGAAGAACTTATGCAGGACTTTGCCTCCTCGTGAACAATTGTATCCATAGATCCACTGTTCAAACTTTTATTTGCAGTTAACTATATGTATTTGTTGACAATGTGTTACGGATGACACAGTGGTCTTTGTTATCAGTTGAATCTGTGGCTAAAACTTGGAGCTTCGCTTTTGTTTTGCAATGGTTACCACCCCTCTTCGCCCTCCTGCTTGGGGGGGAAAAAAAAACCCCAAAAAACCCACAAAAACACAAAAAGAAACCACACAGAGAAGTGGTTTGTATTAAATGAGACCATACTGTGTCTGCCTGTGCTAGCGACAGGGCTTTGGCCAGACGTGAAAGCCCGGCCTGAGCTCACAGCTCCCTGCTGAAGGTCAGAGCAGACAGACACCAGTTTGCTCTCAGAAACTTGTTGCAGATTTGAGATCTGATTCCTCAAACTTAACTCTCGGGCCCAATAGACTGAGTTTTTGAAAGGAAACTGAGAATCTCTTGATCTTCAGGAAAAATCTTCCCGATAAATATTTTAACTCTCCACGCAACTTGCGTTTCATGGGTTGCAATGAATGTTTTCTCCTGATGCCGGCAGCTCCCCAGGTAGAGATGCCGTGGGTGTAGGAATGTGACATATTCAACCATTCCCCCAGTTTTCTGCTCTCTACTTGTCTTTCATCCCCAGCTCGCTCTCACGCAGTTATTTTCCCATACCAGAAACTTTCAAACTCTATGTTTGAAAAACAGAGGAGAAAGACCTTCAGAGGGTATATCTTTATTATCCTGGAGAAGATAACATTTCAAAAGCAAGGTGAAAGAGGGAGACAGGAAAATAAGATTAGTGAAAGACACAGTATTATGGACCAGCACTGTGACAGAGACTGATTATAGTTTAAAACATTGTGTCCTTAAAGGGAAGAAAAAAAAATCAAACTCTTCAATCAGAGTATTTAAAAAATATTATACAATAATTTACCCCCTGTCCAAAGCTTTTGTACTCCCCACAATGTCTCTAGTCTATAGTAAAGTTTGGTTTTGATTAAAAGTCTTCCTAACATTAAGACAACTTTTTTGTTGTTGTTGTTGTTTGGTTTTTGGTTGGCTGTGTTTTTGGGGTTGTGGTGGTTTGGTTTTTTTTTTTGTTTGTTTTTTGTTTTTTTTTTCCTCTCTCTCCACTGTTTGCTGTATCTGTGTACATCAAAGAGTTGTCTCTCCAGGGATGCTGTTTCTGGAGAGGATGCCCACCCCTGCAGCTGCACTACCCCTGTCAGGACAGAAAAATAAATACGCTAGGCTTTGGTTCAAACTGGAAATACTTTTTTTTTTTTTTTTTTTTCCCTTATTAAGGCTTTCTGTCCCAACATGTCCAGAGTGTCCAAACAAAATGGTTCAATTTTGAAAGTTTTACCAATGGAAGAGAGTTAACATTGACCCTTTTATATCTGTATTCACATATATGTATATGTGTGTACCTGTATATGTGTACATGTATGCACAAGGATATTTAAACACAAAACTTATTTGTGTGTGTGGAAGAAATATGACAGAATGATAGGAAATAGTTGAAAAACTGAAAATCGTTCACTGAAATTTGTGGTCCTTGGCTGGAATTTCTGTTCAATTCTCATGGTGGATGGACAAAAAAATGTGAGTGACTGGATTAAAAGCCCAGTACCTGATTTGACACCAGACTGTATTTCAACAGATGTAATTCACTTTTATCAGTCATTGTAGTAATGAAAGAGTAAAACGACCCCTCCCCAAACAGCTTTTAGGATGTGTGATGCTTGAGTGTTGTGTTTATGATCAAGTTTATCTGAATTTTTAGAAACAGCTACGCAAATATTTGGCTGTTTGCTACAGTAGATCAGCCGGCTTTGCTGTTGCTAATAGGTCCTACAATGTCTGCCCTGCAGTCGAGAGCAAAATAATGTTTTGAAGCTCATCACGATGGCCTGGTCCACGGGAGAGAAGCTGGGTCGTATCAGGTGCTGGAGCATAAGCGTGTTCCCTTTCCAAAGCGTGTTTTGGAGAGCACTAACCCCAAGAGTGCTCCACTTATTTGTTTGCCTGATGAGAAAAATTGAGTTTTGGCATCTGAAACTAATATTGTGATTTCCAGTTGTTTACATTCAGAAAACCTTGGTTGAGATTTAGATTTTGCTTCTCCTGCACTTTACTTAGCAAAATAGGATGCTGCAGAAACAACTTGGTTTTGTTTTCTGGTTTCTTTGAACAAGTGATTTTATAGCTACTTGAACATGAATTTCAGAGAATAAGGAGGTTGCTTGGCAACTAAACTGTGATATTTGCACGAGTACCTGCGGAGTGGTTTCCCCGCTTCCTGGGGAGAGCGGAGTGGGTGGCTGCGATGTTTCTATTTTTATTTGTTGCTCATATCGCTGGGTGCTGAGGTTCGATGCTGCTCTTCACTCAGGTTGCTGTCGTGCCCTGGACCCCGAGCATGCGCCAGGACTTGTAGTGGGCAACGTGCAACAGCTCACCCAAATTACAGTTCCTTCTGCGGAGGTTCTATGCTCTGAGTTTGTGAAATATTCAGCCTTTGGACCTGATAAAGCAGACCCATGTGTGTGGCTTCTCCCTTCTCTTTAAAATTTAGACTGCCTAATTTTCCTATCAGAAAAGAAAGATCTAGGACTATGTCCTTTAAAAGTGATCCTTATCTCAAAGATCCATTTTAGTTAAGTAGCATTATTATTTAAGGAGTGTAACAAAAAAAAAAAAAACACTGTTAAAAGATGATTTGAATATCTTGATTTTTGGGGTTATTTTTTCGTTTTTTTTTTTTTTCATTGGTTTTGGGTTTTTTGTTGTTGTTGTGTGTGGTGGTTTTTTTGGTTTTGGTTTTTTTTTTTTTTTTTTTTAAAGAAGGTCTAGTAGAATGAAGCCACCAAGCTTACAAATGGTATTGTTACTGGGACTGAACACTCAACACAACTAGTTTTCAGAAGCCTCTATGTTGCTTGCTTTCTTTTTAACTGAGTTGTAAGGTGACAGTCTATCTTTTATTAATGGCAACTTGAGCTAATCCGCTAAATTTCTGGAATTTAGAAAAGCTAGAAAGTATTCCAAGATTGGTCATGCTACATGATATAACGTGCACACAAAAGACTGTTTTATTCATTGGTGATATTGAAAGAGTATTTCCAAATAGAAACATTCTTCCAGTCCTCCTACACCAACATGGCTAACAGTAGTTTATACAAATGCTTTATTGAGAACATCTTTTAAACAAACAAATCATAACCCCACCAAACAAACAAACCAAACCAAAAACAAACAAACAAAAACAAAAAAAAAACCCAAAGAAAAACCCCACCAAAACATAAAAAAGCCACCTCTCCCTTTTCCCATTTCTGTATGTGTATTCTTGGGATGCTTACAAATTATTTATCCTATACTGAAGTTAAAAAAAAAAAAATTCTGAAAGGCTTTACTGGAAATTACAAAGTTTTGTCTCACTTCTACTTGCTCCTTTTTATAAGTCTGAAACATTTGGTGCTTGATACAAGACATGCGACAATCTCTGCGCTGGTATTTGTGATTTGAGCCTGAGATATGGTAAGTAGGTACTCAAGGTAATATGAAGAAGTACCTATTCATCCAGCAGTCTCTGAAGGCACAGGGACAGCCTCGCAAGTGGCTGGGGCTGCAGATGGGCACCAGCCAACCCAAGGGGTCTCTTCCTTTCCATTGCCTGTGCAGACATTTGTACCTGCGGGCTGTGAATTAAAAGAAGCAATTGGTGTGAAGTTTTCAAATATCAAGTACTTTGATCCTTCACCTCTCGAACTTTGTCAGTTATGAGTGAGAGAACACAAGCAGGGAGGATGCTTTTCCCTCTGAGAAGATCTCTAACATGGTATTCTGGAGCCCTTAACATCAGAAAGATGTGGACCTGTTGGAGTGAGTCCAGAGGAGGCCACGAAGATGCTCAGAGGGCTGGAGCACCTCTGCTGTGAGGACAAGCAGAGAGAGTTGGGGCTGTTCAGCCTGGAGGAGAGGAGGCTCTTGGGAGACCTTAGAGCACCTTCCAGTACCTGAAAGGGGCCTACAGGACTCTTTAGCAGTTGTGAAAGGATGAAAGGGAACAGTTTTAATCAGAAGGAGGGGAAGAAATTTTTTATGCTGAGGGTGGTGGAACGCTGCCCCAGGTTGCCCAGAGAGGCGGTGGATGCCCCATCCCTGGAAACATTCCAGGCCAGGTTGGCCGGGGCTCTGAGCAACCTGATCTGGTTGGAGATGTCCCTGCTCCTGGCAGGGGGGTTGGACTGGATGGCCTGGAAAGGTCCCTTTCCATCCAAACCCTTCTGTGATTCTATGATTTATACACAAAGTACTGTTGCAAACATATTTCCATGTATGGCCTGTAGGTATATCAATCTGTCTTTAAGGAAAAAGCAATCAAAGGCAAAAGGACTGGTTTCACAGCATACATAACCACTGTTTCAAATCATACAGGATGCAGTTTAAAGGGAAGGTCCCTTCACGTGCTCTGTGCGATTCCTTCAGCTTTGCCCTTGAGCCTGTAAAAATACGGTAAAGTGTTATTTTCTTTTTCTGCACAGGTATTTTAGTATGGAAGGGTTCTGTAATTAGCTAGGGTTAGTTTTGGGAGGTGAACTAATTGCTGCCTCCTGCTTTATGACCAAAATTTCCTTCAGGTTGATAAAATTCAAAGGCTGACCTTGGTTCATGTTATATAAGGAATATTGCATTCAGTTTGACCTTCACAATCGAGATTGGAAAAGACGAAAGGATTACCTGAAATTGAACACTACGCCTAGCATCCAAGATGGGGAGAAAAAAAAATAGCTGAAATCGTGGTACCTATAAATTATACATGAGAAGCCTTGTATGCTAATGTTATAATCTTATGTCACCAGGCTGCTTGTATTAGCTGGATATGTAGGTGTCTTATTAGGTGAACAGTAACAGTCGCTTCAAAAATAACACAGGCAATGAATAGTCCTGGAGGGAGGAGATATGCTTTCTCATAATCTGAAAACCTAAATTGCATGAAATATTTGCAGAAGCATATAGTTTTATACAAGTACAAGATATGTCAGTAAGCTGTAGTGCTTTTCCACCTGATTTTTTTCTTTTTTTCCTTTTTCCCCCTACAACAGCAGCAAACTTACATAATTCCAAATTCAACGGCGGGAGATGCACTGTGCTCTCCATGCCCTCCAGTTAACACGATCAGCTGAAGGCAAAGCTTTGTCACTGTTGCCGTTTGGCTTGCTCAGGTTCCCACTGTGACTGTGCCACCCTCGCCTGGAGTTCCTTCTAGCGAGCATTAGCGTAGCCCTAAAGAAAGATACTTTCCGTAATTAACTTGATAGATGGTTTCTATCAAGTGGCTCTTATCCCTATGGACTGCTATAGAGATGCTCCAAGTGGGAAAAGGCAAATAGAGTTTGACCCTAAATAACTCCAAGATGGGCGAGAGGCTCCTGTGTTGAACAAATCATGACTTCTCCCTGCTTCTGCCTGGGCTTGCTCTGCAGGTGGTGATGCTGTTCTGCAGAGATGCAGGCTTCAGAACGGGTTCTTACAGCTTGGATTATGATTTAAAATGTGCTTTTCTGTTTTTGTCAAGATTGCTGATCTTGATATGAGTGTTATTTATTGAGTGACAAGAAGTATCAGAGTAGAAGGTTTTCAGGTTAGAGAATGTGGATGCTTACTAATATGATTTATGAGCAAAAAAGGGACTTTCTGTAGAACGTACTGTTGATTATCACAGAAAAAGCATTTAAAAACATTTTCTACACTGAGCTTTTTTTTTTCTTTGTGTCTCAGGATGTAGTATCTGATGATCCATGTAATGGTATCTCATGACAATGTTATGGAGAGCCATTGGTTTCTTTAAATACTCAGAAATTAATAACAATCACTATGCTGGTGTAAATATGACCTACATTTTTTTTCTTGAGTCTTTTGGTTTTGAGGCTTTATTCTCTAAAGTGTGTTTTCCTGTCCTGAAACCATCCACTCTTACACCAGGCACCAAGATTTACAGAATAGTCTGTATACTTGTAAGTTAACAGATCAAGATTTCTTTTTTTTCCTCTTTCCAATCCCCAGTTATTTCCTTTTTTTTTCTTTTTTTTTTTTTTTTTTTTTTTTTTAAAGTCTTGCTAATTCCATTTCCCAGGACTCACATTGCTGATACGGTGCCTTTGGCAAACTGCAGCACCTTAGCTGTCACTGCTGGGATTTTTATCTTGGCAGCAAAAAACTGGGCAGACTGGTATAATCTTCAGCATATTTATAGTGCTGATTTGATTTAGTGTTAGTTCTGACACAGAGATGCTGACTGTCGACATATAATATGCCTATTGATTAAATCAGGCAAGAGGAGACAGTGATGATAATGAAAAAATAGAAGTTCCCCCAGGATGGACCAGAGCTGCTACGCTTACCTGCCTCCCTCATGTTCCCTAGGAGTTTTCAAAATCTTGAAATACAAATTAACCTGTAAAAATAAGGGAAAAAAAAAAATACTGAGTTTCACCTCAACACGTGAGGTGGACCTGGACCTGGCTGCGCTGTGTTTTCCACCGCGTGTGTCCAGACTGCACACACAATTTCTGTGCATTTTAATTTTAAGGGCGTTTCAATGCATTTTCGAAGTTTTGCTGTACGTGTTACTGGCATGTGTTGTGATAATATGCTGAGAGTGACTTCTATTTCTGAACCCAGTAACTCAATAATATTTTAAAACAACAGAAGAAGTGGGTTGGCCTGCTCTTAATTGACCACCGAGCTGGCTGTTCATCACAACCTTGCATAATCTCGTTTGTCAGGAAGCCCAGAAGGTGGGGGCCTTTTCAATCCTCAGGCAGGCTAAACTTTTAGAAATATTTTAGGCTGAAATGTACGTTTTGCTTGCCAGCACACTTGTTTTCAGTAGCATAGCCTGGTATGAACTGTCTCCCGGCTTGAAATGCATGAAGAAGCTGCGTTCTCCTGTGTTCACTCCAAGTGATGCTCAGGATGCTTTGTGATGAATGCTCTGAGCAGAATTAATTTGTCTTCTTTATTAAACACTTAAAGTTCTTTAACTGAGACTTAGGTTAGTGTAACTTAATTCTTGACACTTAAATAGACTAGACATAGTAAAAAAAAAATATTAAACCGTAAAAATTAAAAGCATAAAAAGGAAATAGATATTTATGAAGGGCAATCCTTTTATGCTACAGATCTATAAGTACATGGAGTATATTAAATGACAGTATTACATTATATCCCCTTCCCATTGCTCTGGCCAATGTTTGCAGTCAGACCCACTCGTGTAGGTGAATTCCCAAGAAAGACCTAGCAGTACCCAATAGTAAGGAGTCCTTGGGAAGGGGCTGTTCTTCCCAGTGGAGGGAAGAATTTACTAAACTGGACTAAAACTGCACATGGGCAGAGAACTGTGATCTGTTTATTACGTTACCCATCCTCTGCAGCTTAAGGCTACGTCCAGTATGAACTTGTAAATGGAAATGGCTCAATTTCCATGGAATTTATGCTAGGCAAAACTCTCATTGAGAGGTTAAAATGTTGCTTGTTATACATCTTTTCTTTTAACCTGAAGAAATAAGCGAGTATGGCACTACCCTTTCAGTTTGTCATGCCTCCTAAACTCTCCACATGAATGTGTGCTAAAAAAAGGTTCATTTAAAAAAAAAATATGGAAAGATTGAAATAATAATATTTGCTACTAGTGATGTCTTTCAGAGTTAAAGATGAAAGTGCATGTAGGAGCAGTTAATTCATTAATCAAAGAGCGTGTAGATAGAGATTTGTTAATATTTTCTGAGATTTTTTTTTTGTGGAGAACTTGGAGGCTTCAACTTATAATTCATATCATAGGCATAAAGGCAATTCTTTTTGCAGGAGAGAAAGTTACTGCCCAGAGATAAAAATGATTATGGTGAAGGTATCCAGTAAGTCATTTCAGATGCTTGAATTCTTAGTTTGTTCTCTTTAAAACTAGTCTGGACTCTTTAATGCTGGTCTGCATTGCTAGAAAAATCTATGATAATTCATATTAAATTTAACTGCAGTGTTTCCATAGAGATGATGTTTAGCATAAAAATAGCTGAAACATTTTTGAAATTGACTCTGAGAGGATAGTTTATAAGATCTTATTTTGATACTATTGCTAACGCGCAGCAATACAAAAGTATAGAAATAAATCCTTCATTTCAATAGGACAACTTGTCTAATGAAACATGTGAAGGTAACAAAATTTGTCTCTAATTTAAAATAATAAAAGATAACTTCTCTACTAATTGTAATATGTAACTTAGCTTGTTGCGTCAAGGATGAGTTAAAATGAATATTGTAATGTAAATTTCCAAAAATGAGTTAGACGTTTATAGATCTGTAGGATAGGTCAAGGGAAGAGAAAAACATTAGTTAATATAGATGTTTGAATTTTGTGGAAGAAGTCAGAAACATTGATTTCGGTTAGTTTACTTTATTGGCAGTGACTGCAGGAATATTTTCAGAATAGCTTCAAGTGTTTCTAGAGGTGAAACAGAATTAGCTCCCTGAACAGTCTACTGAGCAGCTGATGTGAACAGGGAGATTTTTTGGGTTTCATCCTAGAAAAGGAGCTAAATCTGATGAACATGGTGCAAGGGAAGATTCAGTGATTATAATATCATTACACAGGAAATATAGTTTGGGTTATTTGCACTGCATGGTGGATTTTAGCAAGGTAGAGCTGGAATAGCAAGCTGAAGGAAATCCAGAGAGTTAAAATTACAGGATAAAGAATGCCTCTATTTTAGTGAGGGAAGAAATGGAACCTGCAGTATGGCGAGGCCATTGAAAGCTCAGAGCTGGGTTGCGGTCAATACAAATCATCCTCTGCATAGAGTTTGGGTTGTGGAAAGTCTTCCTCAGCTGAGGGTCAGAGGACTGTGTTGCAGCAGTGCGCATTGCTTAAACACTCAAGAGTTTTGGGCAGGATTGGATCATTGTGGTAACTCAGAGTGCAGGGTGGTGTTGAACAACCTTGACTTTGAGGTGACACAAGTGTCTGTGGTTGAGGAGGCTCTTCTAGGCTTCTCTTTCTTTGGCTGCATACGGTTTTGGATATTTAGTCCTAGTCTGTAGGTAGACGTTGATGCATTTATTTTAATGAGTGTAATTTAAACACATTCAATTGAGATTAAATAAAAAATTGAAAAACCCACTCATTATGGAAGAGGAGATCATTGACCACAAGTGCAGATGGCCAATCTGCGATTGTGTCAGCCACTTGAGTTCAGGAACATAAATGGTGAAACTCTGAATTACTGAAATACTTTACCATAAATTTTACCTAGAATCCGTCATTTGTATGCATCTGGAAAGCCTGGATAAAATGTAACAATCCATACTCCGTTGAACCATGCGTATGTTCAACCAATTTCATACAGGTGCAAATCTGGGGGGAAATCTTTTATACTGAATTTAGGATTGCTACAGTAGGATACATCTCCAGTTGACTGTAGCGTAGAGCTGTTTAATTTGCTTGCATTAAACACCATATGTTCTGTCTTTGTGCCAAACACTATACCAAGCATTTGCATGCTGTTGTCAGTAATATTTCCTTTAGGAATAATGTCATGTTATTTCATAGAATCATGGAATGATTTGGGTTGGAAGGGACCTCAAAGCTCACCCACTTCCACCCCCACTGCCCTGGGCAGGGACACCCACCAGCCCAGGTCGCTCACAGCCCCGTCCAACCCGGCCTTGGGCACAGCCAGGGATGGGGCACCCACAGCTTCTCTGGGCAACCTGGGCCAGCACCTCACCGCCCTCAAAGAGAAAAATTTCTTTGTTGTATCTCATCTAAATCTACCTTCTTCCAGTTTAAATCCATTACCCCTTGTCCTGTCACTACATGCCCTTGTTGAAAGTCCCTCCCAGTCTTCCCTATAGGCCCACGTTAGGTACTGGAAGGGGCTCTAAGGTCTCCCCGGAGCCTTCTCTTCCCCAGGCTGAACAGCCCCAGCTCTCTCAGCCTTGGCCTCACATGAGAGGTGCTTCAGCCCTCTGATCATCTTCGTGGCCCTCCTCTGGACTTGCTCCAACAAGTCCATGTCCTCCTTATTCAAATACCCACTCTCTAAAGCTCTACTTTACTTCCACAAAATGTACTGCTTGCAGACAGCTTTAGTCTAGGAGCAACATGACTGTTCTTCCTTTTGGACGGAAAACTATTTCCATAATTCAGGCAGTCAAAAAAAAAGTCTTGTAAGTATATCGGCAATGTACTACTGTTACTTAGCTATGGTGGTTTTTTTTTTTTTATGCCATTGTATTCAAAACAAAATATTTTCTAGGGGAATTACTGCACTTCCTTTTTAACTATATATTCTAATTCAAGCTCATATCCTGCTGTGCATAAACCTCCCCAAAATTTAAAATTAAATTGTTTTGGCTTCAGGAAATGAAGATAATAAAGTGATTAGTGGACTATGTGACTAATTAGGACGTTTGACTTTCATTCCCAGTGAATACCCATGACTGGTGAATCTCTGCATCTGTGAAACAAACGCAGCTCAATTTGAGTAACTCGTGAAGGAGGTGCTAAAAATGCTTTGGGACCCCTTGTTAAAAACACTTCAAAGCCGTAAAGCAATGTTAGCTGCAGTGGGTTTTGGGCCTGGAAACCCTGATCTACAAGGGACTGAGACTGCTGCTGGGCATCGCTGCCACGCTTGGGTAGAGAGGGCTTGGTGCACCGCACAGGAGGGAGGAAAACAATTACAAGGACTATTTCATAAATTTCTGGAATGATCTTCAGAAAATCTGGCAACTTATCCGCTCTAAGTTGCAGCAATACTGATTTCTATTTTGAGTCACTCGTTACCCAAGGCCCCC
Source organism: Chlamydotis macqueenii (assembly GCF_036417535.1). Taxonomy (NCBI): domain Eukaryota; kingdom Metazoa; phylum Chordata; class Aves; order Otidiformes; family Otididae; genus Chlamydotis; species Chlamydotis macqueenii. The sequence goes on along the minus strand of NC_141564.1, from coordinate 24,861,534 downwards.
ATTTGCGGTGCTGACTCACCCTGTTTGTCCCAGCCCTGCTTCAGTGACAAAGTCAAGAGTGGTAACCCCACTGGGTGTTTGGGGACTAACAGGTAATACACAACACTAAAAAAAAAAAAAAGATATTAAATTAGGTGCATTTTCTAAATAACTCCCAGAAAATTAAAAAAAAAAGCAAACAACCAAAAACCAAAAACAACAACAACAACAAAAAACACCAAAAAAGAAACCAACCAAACCAAAACCCTTTAGGTTTGTTTTTTACAAAGAGACATGAAATATTTGACTGTATATTGTCATCCTTTAAAGTGCTGTTATTTCTACTAAAATCGATAAAGTAAATTTAAAATAGATTTTTTTGAATAACTGTAAGATCTAGTTTGTATGTTTGGGTTGTTTGTTGTTTGCATTAATTCTGCTTATTTCTCTGGCCCTGACATATAAGTGCTGTTCATACAGCCTGATAAAGATATTTTTATAAAGAACTCAACAAAGATTACACCAATATCTCATTATTTCTGCTTTTGAGTCTCCAGATAATCACAGGGAACTTATTTGGGTACTAATGTGGAAGTTGTTAAGCGGCTGTGCACGACTTCCACTGAAAATCAGTGCTAATTAAAATATAATTATTTTAAATTGTCGTGATACTTCAGAAACAGTATTAGAAACACGGAAGGGGAAACTGGATGAATTGATTTCCAATGAGATCCTCATGTTGTCCAGGAAATTATGGTTATTTTAAATGTAAATCTCCTGAAACAGGAGGTAGGTAGGCAGAGGTCAGGTAGTACCTGAAGCAAATTAATGACCTGATTCAGTTGTATTGTGAAGCATTGCCGGCATCCACGCTAACTAATTACTGTGATTTGTCGTTATTGTAGCAAAGACTTCGGTCTACCAGGTAAGGATGAACAGCCTGCTTTTCACCAAACTGCCATTAAGAACCAGGGAGCAATAAATGCAACAAAATCTGTAAGGGTAAGTTTTAAAACAGCACCAGTGTGTAAAGTCAGCATCGTAGTTTGCTGCTGCAGGAGCCTGGAGGGCTCCTTGCTCTGGCATCTTCAAGAGGGAATAGCACAAAAACGTGAGCAAAAGGTCCACAACCAGACCCTACCAGGCAGTGACGTAACCTCTGGTGTCACCAACTTGCTAGGCAGTTTACTGGCTCTTTACTTGCAGTGGTTGCATTCGTAATCACTGAAAAGGTGATTAAAATCACAAAGTGATTTCTGAAACAGTATTAAAGGCTTTAATTTTAAAGCATTTAATTTAATATTAATTAATTACTATTAAAGGCTTTATTTCTTCCATTTCTATATTTTTAATACATACATAAAATACTTTTTTTTTTTTTTAAGTAGGAAATAAGTGACAAAACCTGCACTTGTATCCAGCGGTGCCTGGAAGCACGATGGTGCACAGAAAGACCATTGACACCTGTGTCTGCTAAAGCCTGGCCTCTGCCTTGTGCAGGTAGATGGACTTAAAAGGATCCACTGCTGTATTCGTTTTCTCTTAAAATCGCCAATAACAAATTAAGATGGTTGAGAAGTAAATTTTAAGGACCAAGTTGTGCTACTGGAAAAAGTAAGAGATGACTTGGAGGGGAGAGATTATGCAGGTGGGACATTTTGCTAAAAGCAGTGCTCTGGCCAAGGGGGGTTAAAAAATTCTCAGTTCTGGTGCTTAGATGAGTCTTGGGTCAAGTTTTGCACAAGATATAGGACTAGATGGAAACACATCCAAGAAATGCTGTGTTTTTCTTTGTAGCAGAAATGTGTATTACATGCAGATTTAACTGCTGGGCTTGCTAGCGATTAACTCATGCTTTTTATCAGTGAAATGATTTCTATTTAAAACAAATAGCATCAGATACTTGTTCTTGCTATAAGATTTTTGGAATACATTTCACTGTTTACATGTTGGATTGATATTATTTAAGAAATGTCAGAATAAAAAAAAAAACCCTGTAAATGTTAACCTACATTGTGTTTAATTTTTCTTAATTTTCATAAGAACAACTCATAATAACTTTGGATTTTCTGTGATGAGTTTTGGGTTGAAGCAATAATGTACAGTACAACCTGAAAATACCTTAGGATGAGGACTTTCTAGGAAAAACTCTTAAAAAAAGGAAGATAAAATGAAAGCAATAGTTACCTTTTTTTTTTTTTTTTTTTTTTTTTTAAATTAAAAAGCTGACATTATCATGCTTGGTTGCAGAGGAGGGGCTGCTTGTATCCAGTTTTTGAGCAAATGTGTGTGCTAATTTCTAGCGATCCTTGATTATCTATAACAACAAGAAAAAGTATTTGTGAAAAGTCCAGTTGTGGAAAGTGTTAGAGCTGCAAGAGTTCGAGCTGCTGGGGCTGCAGCTTGCTTTTCCAGACAAAGTTTCTTCTTCCAAAAAAAAAAAGGAGGGCCAACTCAAAGAGATAGGGGAAACGTATTTTTGAGGTTTTACTATTAATCTTGAAGATTGCAATGTAATCTTCAACTGTTTTCACCAGAGCAACAAGAAGCAATCTTTGTGCCTAGAGATGCATAGGTTGGTTTTTTTTGGTTGTTTGTTTATTTTTGTATTTTTTGTTTACACTCCTACAGTTTCAGACATCCAGAGCTCTTTGAGATAATGGAGAGGAAACCCTGCAGACACAGCGACAGAAATGGCAATTACTGTAACACCAGGGCTCAGATGTCGGCATCAATCACATCACTTGAGCACCGAGATCTGCGGGCTTGGAAAAGACGCTGCAGAGGGGGGAATCTCTGCGGAGGAAAGAGTTGGCTGCAGCACCCCGGATGGAAAAGTAAACTTCCAACTCCTTCACAAGGTGACAGAGTTTGTGCTGGTGGAATTAGGGAGGGGAAAAAAAAAAAAACCTGGCCAGTGGAATATAGAGCAAATGGCATATGATATGATGTGAGCTTTCATTGGAGGAAACAAATGACAATTCAGAGCGTTTCTCAAGCTGGAACAGAAAACTCTCTCATGAAACTCCAAAGGTAGTTCTGAGAAGTTCACCTGAGTGAAACTGGGGCAGCATTTGTTAATGTGAAAAATAGCCAAAAGTTCTCTGGTTGCCCCAGATGACATACACAGGACAGACAAAATTAAATTTATATTTTAATACACTTAGGGGAATTACTACTAAGCACCTTTTGTTTGTAATAATGATAATAAAACCAAATTGTCCTTAACCTTTACTAAAAATTTTTCTTTGTTTATTTTTAAAGCAGTACTCAGAAGTGATGAATCTTGCAATCCCAGTGATATCATTAAAAGTAAAGACAGTAACCTTAATTCATTTGCAGATTCAGCCACTCGTTTCCAGGTGGGTTTCAGGCAGCATCTCCCTTCTCTGTGAACTCAGATTAAACTCCTCTGTTTTCTCCAGCATCCCCATGGGAGAGTGCAAGCCTGGGTAAAGTTGGAGTTGGGGATGGACAGGCATCGCTCTTCAAGAACTGCAGTTCTGTTGTAGAAAGTGCTGGCTTGGTATTTTCAGGGAGAGGCCGGAGTCGTAACTGAGCTTAGCACAGCACGATAGCCAATGCCAGTGTGTGTCAGTCCTCCCCTGTAACACTGCTCAACAATTTTAGCCTTGGAGTATGTTTTCCTCTTTCAGCCATCTTTTAACTCACTGCTTGCAAAGCTGTATAAGAGCATGTGCTGGTCTTTCCTTCTCGGGAGATAAAATTTCTGAAGCTTTTTCCACTTCTGTTCTAGAATATTTAATGAAAAAAAAACAGTTTCCTTCTGATAACTTTATGTAATTGTGTTGATTTGCAGTTACTGCCTCAATAATTTATTAGACAAGCTCAACTTTTACCATAGCAGAGGATTCATTTCACAAACCCAAGTGTATCCGTATGCTTACATGAGCATCTGACGCACTGCAATGTTCATGCTATTAAGTTTACGGTTAGGTAATGGAAGCCGGTACCTTTTAATGCAGAGCATCTGGCTTTGTCTACTATCAAAAATTTAAGGTGGCAGTAAATAATGAAAAAGCTCTGTTTTCTTTCCAGTTTCAAAGAACAAACAAGGCAGGGGTGGGGAGAGGGGAAACAAGAACATTAATTTTTAAGCTATTTCTTTTCTTGCTCAGCCTAAGGGAGATAAAGGAGAGATTCAAAGAGCTCAATGAAGAGATGATGCTTCTGTGTGACGCGGTCCTGTGCCATGCACTGGTGAAGATCAGGGCGGTTGTGTGCGCTCACCCAGCCTGCAGCAGAACTTTCACAAGTACTCATTCATGGGTCTTTAGCGGGGGGAAAAAAATAGTCTTCGTTTTCAGGACATATGTCATGCTCTGTTTCAGACAAGGATGTAAAGCCAACGTCAACTTACCTTGAGCTTTTATAGCAAAAGGAGACTGCGAGTTAGACCTTGTCCCAAGAGTGAAAAACTGAAACTCTCTCAGAATTTTCCTGTGTTTTTCCTCCCCTGACACTGGCAGGTAAGAAAAACCAATGACTCCTGTCCCTCTAGAGAGTTCTGCCTCAGCTACTGCTTAAAGAGCATACCTAGGGCATTGATTTTCATTGCATTTGTTTCTCCTTAGACGACCTTTGAATTTGAGACTGTACAAATAATATAAATAGCAAATAGGGACATTATACATCAATTTTTATATAAAATCCTAGTACATCCTGAAGGAGAAAAACCATTAAAAAAAAATTATGAAGCCCTGTAATTTGAAATAATGTATTTAGTCAATATTGACATCTTTTTTTTTCTAAGTACTCGGGAAGGATGCTGATTAGATACAAGCCAATGCTGTTGATGTTTGTCTGGATCTCTGAATGCCTGGTCGCAGTGAGATGGGTCATAGCTGATGATGACCTTTAAACGTCCCTTCCAACCCAAACTATTCTATGATTTTATTACCATGTGGGACAGGGAATCCATTTTCTTCTGGTGATGTGGTGCTGTGGTGGGACAAAGAAACTTTCAGAGGTAGGGCTTGAGCGCGCTGATTGCTTTTATGTGGCAGTACAGCTTCCAAACCTGAGCCAGCCATGCTCAGCTCTTCTGTACAAGTCCCCTTGGAGCTTCCAGCTATGATATCGACACAGGCAAAGGGCACAAGCTGCCACATGGAAGTGTCCTGAATCCACTTTCCACCACCAGTGTGGTCAATACAACAGCGAGTGAATACAGAAACTGCCTCTCCTCTGTGTGAGTGCCGTGGAGAACCACTGCAGCAGTTTGTTCCTTTATTCACTGCTAAAGCACTTTGCTTTTTAGCAGGAAAAATGGTTTTGTGGGATGTGCAGTGGCGGCAGTCTGGATGGATGGCTCTGGCCGTTGTCGTCCAGTGCACCAGGGATGCTCGCTGATGCAGCAGCTGGCAGTGCTGTGTCAGGATGCTGTGGGAGCAGCACCTGCATGCAATCCAGAGCAGTGTCTTATTTTCTTGTAGATAATTCAGTCTGCAAAATTTGGGCTTTTATCCTGCTTTAGAAGTTTTCAGCTCTGCTGGAAAACAAGCCTTTTAAAGAAGAAGCGAGGAGAGTGAAGGATCGGCTGCGGGAATGATAATGAATTTCATATTCTGCAAAGATCAAAGGTGGAGTGACGCTTAAAAAACATCACATAACTGAGCATTTCAGGTGTTTAAAGGCGATGCAGCTGCAGTTCAGTTTGGTGACAGTTTCATTTCTTTTTAACCAGAACATCAATTCCCATATGAAGCATATTGCCCAGACTATAAACACATTTGCTACTCAGGAAATTTTGCATAAGCTGCTGTTTGCATTGCTGGGCGTGCTGCACACTGCTGCTCTGTAGGCAGAGGCTACCATTTCCTTCTGCCCAGTGCCTCTACAAATTGCTTTCACTGTAAATCTTTATTCTCTTTACAACCTTAAGGTTTGTGGCCCTCTCTGGACATTGCACTTGCAAAGCCTTTTCAGGGAAGAGTGCAGAGGTGCTTGGCTGTAGCAACAGGGAGCTGCCCATCGTATGTATGTTTGTATTTACGTGTGCATATGTGTATATGAACTATCTCTTCTCCCTGGTATCTATCCTGGCAATAGGACGTGTGGGAATGGTTCAAAGCTGCATCAGGGGAGGTTCAGACTGGATGTTTGGAAGCATTGCTTTACCGAGAGGGTAATCAAACCCTGGAACAGGCTTCCTGGAGAGGTGGTCAATGCCCCTGATGTCCAAGGCATTCGGACAATGTCCTTGACAGCATTCTTTAACTTTTGGTCAGCCCTGAGTTGGTCAGGCAATTGGACCAGATGATCATTGTAGGTCCCTTCCAACTGAAAATATAATATTCTATATAGAATAGAGTTTATGGTTGGACTTGATAATCTTTAAGGTCTTTTTCAACCTAAATGATTGTATGAATCTATATATTCCCTCTCACATCACTAAGAATAAAGATGACATGTATTGCAATGACCATAAGCTCTAAAAGTGGCCATTCTGACTTTCTGCAGTTATTTAATTTTTTTGTCATTATTTCTATATGCTCTGATCCAAGGTTAGTAGAAATCAATTAAGTCTTTAGATTATTTCTGCAAGACTTCAACACTTCCTATCAAAAAGAGAGGAGCAGGTAAGAAGCTGCAGTTAGAAGAGCGCAGAATGTGATGCAACCGGTCACAGCTCTTTTGGATGGAGAAGTGCGGAGACGGATTGTCATAGCACTTAAATATAAAAGTAGGTTTCAGTGCTGAGCTGAGTCTCCACCTACAAAAACGCTTCTTGCAGTCTGCCAGAGGTTGAGTGCATCAATCAGGAAATATTTAATTAGCAGTTGGAAGTGCATGACTGAGACTCTGGGAAAAATCTTGTTGGATGAAAGCCATTCCCTTTTTCTTCTCTGGAGTGCTTTATTTGTCCCTGAATCCAGATTCCTTTAGTTTCTGCACTGGCACCAAGTGCTGTGTGTGAGCTTCGTGATGCTGCAAGATAGGAGTAGCTTATTTATTTAAAATGGCTCATTACTTACTTACATCACTTATTTATTTAAAATGGCTCAGTAAAAATTTGTACTCACTTGGTGGATGGATGAGAGCTTTTCACTCCATTTTTACAGGTATTTAATCAAGGGAAAACAGAGCAAGGGGCTACTCATTTGAGCTTCAGCGAGAGGAAAAAGTGCAGTTCAAACCAGTTCAACAGGTATCCTGATTTTCTTTGGAGAAAAGTTGTCAGTTCAACAGCTAATCTTCCTCACAATGTAAAAATACTTTTTTTTTTTAATTGCAACCAATCTAGCATGATTGCTTTTATTTTAAAGCATCGCGATGATGAATCGTGCTGAGATAATTGGCTTGAATAAACTGTCCCTACCTATGCAAATAAAAGATGGGAAAATTGGATCTATTCTGAACATGTGGTGTTCAGGCAGGAGGCAAAAATTTCCCGTGATACTGAGGCTGAAGGCAAAGACTAGCGCTCATCATCTGCACTTATTACTGTTTTTTAGATTTTATTTCATATGCAAGAGAATTTCACCTTTTAAAATTAATCCACGGTGCTGTAAATACAGTCATTCTTGTTGAGCACTGAGTAAAATCTGGAATAACTTCTTAATATTGTGCAGTTGTCCTGGTCGTCTTCAACTGTTGATAATGTGTGTGGGAGAGTTACTGAAGACAGATACTGCTTGGAATTTTAATATATGGTGATTCGTTCTTGAAGGCTGTAATTTTTCTTGATAATGTACATTTGCTTTAAAAGTATTATATTATGAAACCAGTATGTTAAAAAACCTAAAGGGTGCCCATGTATATTATGAAGAAGAAGGTGCATTGCTGTTGTTGTGTTTGCACACAACTTCTCTGAAGAGGGACAGAGCTGTTGACGGTGCCTGGTGCTTTCCCAGCTCGATGCTCCAAGGAGCTGACAAGCGAGGAAGAGCTAAGGCAATGTCAGCTCTCATGTAGAGGAGGACCAGAGGCTTCTACCTCTGCCTGGCAAAGGAAGGTGAGAGCTTTGAGATGAGGAGATGGCCTTCCTGGCCTTCAGGATGCAGCCCGAAGGGCGAGAGGTGCAGGGTGGGGATGTGGTGTGGAGGGTATTGCTTTCCCTGTCCTTGTGTGGCTTACATCCTTTTTTCTTTTTTTTTTTCTTTTTTTTTTTTTCTTTTTTTCTTTCCACCCCAATGTTAGCATCTGAAGTACCGCTGTTGTGCAAATTGTATCCTTTTTTTTTTTTTTTTTTCTTTTTCCCCGGCGCCCGCTGTGAACACAGCGAGGCTCTTAGTCTATTTCCACATCGCATCTTGCTGCTTCAGCCTACCGAGAGGTGAATGTGCTCGCAGGCACACATCTCCTTTCTCCCTCCTGCCAGCCAGCAGTGGTTTAACATCAAACTAGATTGTGAAACTTAAGAAAGAAAACTGTTACAGAATGATCATCGGAAATATTAAAGTGTAATTGGAAGTGAAAGATTGCAGTTAAAAGCTTCAAGATAATTAATTATCATTGCATAAGCACACAGAAATGACTGTATGTACAACTTCTAAAATAATTTTATCTAAACTGCATCATTAATATTAGAAATATTTGGCTAGGAGACAGCAAAATTGCTGTATTTTAGTATGAAGCTAATGAGTTAGTCAGACTACTATTATACCTAGAAAAAAAAATGCTCAGTAGATGACAAATTATTGGTATTAGAGTGGGTACTTTTTATAATTATTTTTCTTTGCACAATACAAGAGAGTCTAGAGGTTCATAATAGATTTTCATGATAATAAAGAGAAAATTTGAATCCTTACCAGTAATCAAGTAATACTGTCATACGGCAATGTGATGAATGAGGTCTGAAAGGAGAGCTATCATTCTGAGCCAGCAGTCCCATGAAAGATTAGATTAAAATAGCTCAGATAGAAAACACCAGAAAAAGTCATGACTGTGGATGGATGAAAAAGGATGAGTAAGAGTGACCTGGTAAATGAAAGGGGAGAAATAGGAAACAGGATGAATGGCAAAAAAAACCCCAAAAAAGTAAACAGCAAAGAACCAGCTGGATTTGGAGCTATTAGACTCACACAGCAGCAATATTACCTGTCCAGGAGCTTGGAGGGAGAGAATGAATAGCATCTCTCTGTGACAGCAGCTTGTCACAGGTCTCTGGAGAAATATGGATAAGGTTGGGATATTTGGGTCTGTAAAGAGTCAGAATAAATAAATATGTGAATTCAGGTACCAAAGCATGCTGGGTAGCTGTGCTGCCTTTCCCAGAGAAGGTGGCCATGGTTTAGCGTTTTGGAGATAGTTGGTGTTGGCTGCAATGTATTGAATGGAGATCTTTTATTTGTGAGATTTTTTTTTACTTAGTATTCCTTTCAATCTTTTCTACTTTTTCATATTATTTTGTCTCTTCCAGTAGAAAAACCAGCGGTAACACAGTGAGAAGTGGTAAGAACCTTTATTCTTCTTGACTTGAGTGATGTTTCTCCCCACGCTTTGAGGCTCTGGAGTAGGATGTCCTCGGGCTGTTTGAAAACCGCATGTGCCACGGGATTACCAAACTCCATCAGCAGGGATTCCTGTAGAAGGCCAGGTTGGCTGAGGGTTGAACAGACTGTGCTGTCTCTTCAGCAGCATCGGCTTGGGGCTGGTGGGACCAGATAATTCTCTTCGTGGGGTGGCACATCCAAGGGCAGGGAGCTGCGTGTCTCGAGCTTTGTGCTGAAAGAGTAGTGTTAGCGCAATGAGGTGGCCAAGATTGTTAAAATATCTGGGCTGATAGACACTGTGCTTTCAGGATGACAGAGCTGTTTAGATAAATGTGGGACTTGCTCCTTTATTTATTTATTTATTTATTTTTAACCAAATGGGTAAATATTTTGGTGTCTCTAAGAGTATGGGTGTAGCTGAAAGTAAACCCTGCATACCTTTGAGAAAGGGTTGTGAAGAAGTGAAGTTTGCTGTTTTAGTTCCACTTCAGAGTTTGCGTATTCCTCTCAGCTCTGTCAGAGCTGCTCACTTTCAATTTGTGCCTCAAAGACACAGAACGGCTGTGTGCGGGCTGAAAAGCCCGGCTAGACAATTGTCTGCATTTGTGACTAAGCAGCGTGAGAGGTACTGAAGTAAATGATTTTTTAATTTGATGTGCTTATTGTTTGAAATCTGAGAGTCATTTTCCTTTTTGTTCAGTGGTGAGCTTTTTTCCTTTCTTTTCAGAGACCAAATGAATAAAGAGCTATAACAAATATTGAAGGCTTTAGAATTCATAAGGTAGTTTATAAAAGTATCTCTCAGACTTTATAAATCATATTGTCCGTTCGAAAGATTTTGCTTTCATGACTTGAAGAAAAATTGGAGTCTGAGGTGTTTTTCAAGGGCTCGTTTCTCTGTGAACAACAAAATAGCTGTACAAAACACTGCTGCATTCTGCAGCCGTTAAATGTACCGAAAGGAGAACAATTGATTGAGAACCCCAAATGTATGATGCCCTCCCTTCAGATCAATGAAGGAATTGCTGGAGATGTCATAATTAACTACACGTGGGTACATTGCTGCTCCAGAAAAGGTGTTTTATGCAGATGGGATTATTTCAGCCCTGCTCTTTTCTTCCAATTGACTTAGCCAGCTCTTGTGTACGTTGGCATCATTCATCTGAATTGATGGCAGCACCCAGCAGCTCCAGCTGGAAGAGGCAACTGCGTCATGGATGCAGCAATAGCACATGTGGTCGCTGCCCATCAAAACACTGAATAATGCCACAGTGTGACAGACGGCTGAAAGTATGTGAGGGTTTGTTGAACAGAGTACCTCTCTCAGTGATATTTTTTTCTGCCTGTGAAGCTCATGTGCTGTTGAAGGGAGTGGGGGACAAAGCTAAGGGTAATAACCAGAAGATGATGCTGCCAGGGATAAGACTGTTCACAGCTCTACAGTGTCATGATTCCTGATCCCACAATTATTTCAGAGAACAAAGCATGAATAAAATCAGCAGTCCTGATTTTTGCAGCCAGCTATGTGTCATGAGGTGAGATTCGTTGCAAATACGGCATTTTCGTGTTCCCTGATCCACATTCACTTGTGTTAATATCTACTTTATTAACACCGCTTGTTATCAGACTGTGCGTGTTGTGCAAGTGTGTGTTGGCATGTGCATTTCCTTCTGTCATCTCCAAGGCACATGCTCCCAGTGCAATCCTTGCAAATGCATGGGAAAGCATTTCAGATACATTTGTCATCTGGGATTAAAGTCTGTGCTATCCATTAATGCAGACATACCCTTGACCCAACGCTCTGTTTCTGCCATAAAAGTACGCATAGTGATAAACTGCATTTGCTCCTGATGTAGAAAGTTGTTGAGTTAAACGATATAGCAAAAAAAAAAAAAAGCAAATTGTTTCAAATGTGTGCTTACAGAAGACACAGAAAATAGTTGATCAATAAAGAGTTTGAAGCGGTGCAATAAGTGAATAAAAAGATAGATGGATTGAATTCTGAGCAAAGCAACAAATGGGCTAATGCTGTTCATACACTATTTCTTACTTTTCTTACTTTTTTTTTTCCCCCACAGAGTAAACACATGCACATTACGGTTATTTAGCCGCAACAAGAGATACACCTTAAGCTTGATTTTGCCAAGTTGGGCATGAGCAGGTAAGAGGAGAGAAGGGCACAAAGAAGCTTGCCCTGTGCACTCCCTGCCATGGCTTAGATGCTGTCATGGTCCATCTATCCAGACAGCTCAGTGCCTAGGGAGGAACAAGTCATCTAAAGGCACCTGCTTTGCTGTTGGGAGGTGTTTTTTTCTGCTCCCCTCACACTCAGACACAGAGTACATGCCTATTTCATACTGCTGGTGCTTTTTCTCACCGAGTAGACCAGCAAAGTGGTCTTGTGCCTTAAATACCTGGTTTCCAGTTGAGGGCCTGTTTAATGGAAAGAGGGTCTCCAACATTGTTATGTTATAGAGGCTATGATCTCTCTCTAGGCAGGAAGACCACTCCAATAGCTAATCCCTACTACCAGGTGCCTGGAAAGTGCCAGCACACTGCACCAAGGAGTGCTGGCCAGCCGGACCCAACACTTCACCTTCTTGGGAGGCCCAGCAAGGTCCCATTAGTGTGATTTAATTTCAGCCTTGCTGATGTGTTTTCTGAGTGCTGCTCCTCTGTCTCTACCCACTTGCAGAAATATGCTCTCCTGGCCCCTGTACATTAGACCTCAGGACTGCTGATGCTCCTTTGCCTGGGCAGAGCGCAGCTGGCATGTGGGGACCCAGCCTTGGTGGGCATCTCCCTTGTAATCTGAGTTCACCTCTTTAAAGACACAGGCTAATCATGAAAGCAAAAACTTAAGGCTTAAGAAAATTTTTTTATGGGTATTTTAGTAGTGGCCTTCAGGATGAAACTATTGCATGTGGTCTGAGCATCTGGGACTGCTTCAGAGAAGAGCTACTCAGGGAGCTGGTTTCTTTTTCCTACTGTGTGTGACTTTTTCAAAACATGGCTCTCACGTTTGCTTACTTCTAGTCTTCAAACTAGGCTGCTGCTCTTACCACCTCTGTAGCCTCTCCAGTGAAATAATTTATTCTGTAATGTATCCCTTCACCTGTTTCCACAGCAAAGAATAAGCACCTTCTCCTACACTGATACGCTGATGAGTTGTTTCCTCTCAGGAATGCATACTCCAGAGTACAGGCTGTGGTACCTGGTAGCTTATTCTTTGTCCTGAAGAGTTGTGTGTGAATAGACCATCGTCAAGCTTTAATTGCAGCCAATTCTTAGGCCTGCTTCACCAGCTCTTGGGCTTTTGATTGAGGGTGGAGGTAAGAGAGCAGCATCTGGGAAGGCAGACAAATCAAGTCTACACGTGCAAAGAGAAGAGTGCTCAATAACCCTTAGAAAGTAGAAGCTCTGCCCAGGGAGTGGTTTTTTTTTTTTTTTTCATGTTCTCTCAGCACTGTTAATAACAAATTAATTTTTTACATAGGTTGCAACTTAGCTCTTACGGATGTAAAAATTAAGAAACAAGATCAAAGCAGATCTTAAATATAGTGTGCTTAACAGTCTTTTAGGGTTTCTTCCACTGTTTGTATTTCCAGTTTCGTTTCTTGGCTGTCTGCTTCCTTGCATGTCTAATTTCATGATGAATCAGTGCTTTGGGACACTGCGATGGAAGTAACAAATGTGTTGACCAAGCGCTACTGTGTTGTGCGTGCGCTACTCCCCCGAGTTTTTTGCAAGCCATATGGAAGGAAGTCGCATGTTGAGAAGCAGATCTCTGTAAGCCAGAAGAGGCTACGAAGTAAACTAAACTGATGATCACGATTTGGCCAAGAGTCTGTGTTTGGGTCTGTGAGTGTATTTTGCTTGGTCATAATGTGGTGGAAGGAAGCTCAGATTTAAAAAATACTGTATTTGAGCCTATTAATTAACAGGAAATGATGCCCTGTAGCTTAATGGCTAATGGGAGGTGGAGCTGAGTGACAACCTAAGAGTAGCCAATTAGGTCAACCAGCAGGCTTTTCATTTACTTGTTTTAGGCAACCTTTAAAAGAGGTTGGGAATGAAGGTACTTACAGAGATTGCTGCAGGTGGAAGCTGTAATTTGGGGCAATGCAGGAGTATAGAACAGAATGCCACCAACAAAATTGTCACTAATAAGGAGGAGGTTAACACTCAACTGAAACAGGGTGCTGCATAAGTCATAAACTGGAGAAAAAAAAAGCAATTAAAGTGGATTATACAGATGTTCCCGGAAGACGTGGAAAAACAGATAAGCCTGGGAGGAAGGAGAAGGCTGAGGGAGGGAGGAGGACTAGAAAAGTAGGTGAGGAGAGAGTTGGGCTTATCGCAGTGATAACCATTAAAATGGCACTATTTGCCAAGACTCCTTCCACTGTAAGGTGGTGCAGAGAGATTTTTTTTCTGGGCCAGGAGGTGTTCTTGCGTAGTTCTATATGGCATCACCTACCACTGAGCAGTAGGGTTAGAGAAGTATCCATCAGAAGCTTAAAATTAGCCAACATGGAAACACCATGTAATTGCTCACACACTGTCATTACCATACCTGAGAAAGATCCTGAAAAACTAAATTTAAAAAAAAAAAAAGTGGCTAATTTTAGCTGTCACTCTGAGATCAACATGGGACAGAATAAACCCGGCATATTTAGGAGACCCTGAGGCTTTTTCAGTGCATGAAGAATGCCTGATGCATGTTTTGAAATTCAGCAGATAATGTTTTCTCATTGCTGTTATCACTTTAAAGATAAGTGAGCTCCTCCCTGACTTTTTCTTGATGTTAGTTGTGATAAGTATGCATTTTTATGACCTAAAGCAACTTTCAGAAGCATTGGTCTTTTAAAAATTCGTATATTTTCCATCACATAACACGGAACAGTCACAATCCCAGCAGGCTGCATGCATTCATGGAGTACGGCATCTACTATGTACAGAACCTGCCCAATCAATAACCCAAGAAGGGACGGTGAGTTCCCTGTATGTGTTTTGTGCACTAGCCGTTAAGGACACTTAATATGGAATTAATCAGATCTGGTGGTTAAGATTAACCACCTTTGGAATGAATGAAGCAATTGTTTGGGGGAAGATGTCCTTGCACAGGACAAAATTGCTATTTTGCAAAAAGGGAAGGGAGAACTCCGTGTGAGGAGTGAATAACTCCTAAATGTTAACCTGTCTTATGCATCCTATTAAATGATATCCTTTCAGTGGGAAAAAAAAAAAAAAACAAACAAAACCAACCAAACAAACCAAAACAACCCACCATCCAAAACCCTAAAAACCTCTCCTCCTCTCCTTCCAGCTGGCAGCAGTACAAGTTATCTGTGTCGGCGTGAGGCATTTGGGGTGTTCCTCAGAGCCGTGTTTCACAGCAAGCCATTTTCCTGGGACTGCCTCTCTGGTGTCTTCTTCCCCATCACAAGGTCAGCAAAGTGGTAGAGGGTTCGCCATCTGTCTTCCCTAACCCATGTCCTTTTTCTCTATCTAATAAGAGAGTCAAAATTCAAAACCAGACTGTGGTGGTCATTAAAGATTAGAAATGAGACTGGGAAGATGCCGGCACCAGGTTCTGGGGTCGTGCATCCCTTGCAGTAACTTGAGGCAACGTCATGCTCTCATTTGCACCAGCGTTTATAAGAACAGAAGATTTATTTATTTATTTATTTATTTATTTTGCAAGGGAAGACAAAACTGGAGAGGTAGGGATGTTCACTGAAACACCTGTTAAAATTCATGATGGGCAGTGAACCAAAACAATCGATTATTCACACAGTTCTAGTCCCAGGGCTTTCTGTTCAAATCTGGGAACACTTTTAATTCACTTGCTTTCTCTAAAGAAGAGTATTTTTTGGTAAATTGATTTTACATAGGGCAGAAGGTGCTTAAATACAGGATTGATGTGCAAATCCATGTTTTGTTTTTGTAAATATAAACTGCTATTGTTTTTGCAAAAATAAGTGGCTGAACAGAAGTAAACAGCCTTGTTTCTTGCATGCTTCTATTCGGGAGGAGATGGTTCATTGGCCATCCGGAAAGAGATGAGAAAGGACCTGAAGGGCTTCAAGCTGTGGAGCAGATGTCAGAGAGCCTCACAGAGGGGCTGGGAAACCTCTGCTCCTGAGTCCAAGGAGGGGACACTGCAGCTGAAACTAAAGCCTTTAAATGAGGATGATCCAGCTTTTTAGAACAGACAGCCTCAAATAAATTAAAGTGCTAGATTTATAAAAAGAACTTGATAGCAAGAATCAAAGGAAGTCCATTTCCACATTGTCCTAGGAGGGAGTAGTCTGTCTCGAGACAGCAGTCAAGTTTGGCACCAGTTGCTTAAAGCGTTCCCACTGGAGGCATTTTCTCTCCTGACGTTTATCAAGAGTGAAATATCTATTTTATTACAATATACATTGCCTTAAGCTACTTAAAACATTTCTTGGCCCAGTAAGAATTCCACAGAAAATAAAACCCAGAAATCTTTCTTTACTCTAACATACTTTGGGAAAATCCTTATGAAAATGTACTCCATGCTATTATTCTGGCAGGAAAAACACCTTTTTTTTTTTTTTTTTTTTTTGACAAAAAGTTGGAGAAACTCGATGCCTACTGAGGAAATCTGTAGAGAGAATCAAGGAAGCTTCTCATCTGCTTTTATAATTCTACCCTTTTGAGAGTCTTTTTTAAAATCCCAGTTCACTTCATGCAAGTGCTTGAAGTTCTGGATGCTTCAATTTCTTGCCTTTCCAGACAGCAGTAAGAACATCTATATATTCCTGGCATTCGCATGTGAAAGGAGTGTAAGAAGCATGACTGATGGGGCCACCTCCAGAGAGGTGCAAAGGGCAGATCCTCTGCCAGTCTTTGTGTCAGCCATTTCTCACGCATGGCTCCGTGTGAGCATGTGCATGTAGGCATCCAGCAGTCATTGAATAAAGGAATTTCAACCATTTCTTCTCTCTTGTTTCCAATTCAACCATCAGCAAAACACTTTCCTGAACTGCTGAGGTCATTTTCTTTAAAACTGTATTTGTGGATACATTATCCTTACATGAAAATGTTTCAGATAAAGCATTGAAGAAAACCGAATTTTGCTTAAGCAATGAGGATTGGCACAAAGTGTAGTGTGTTTTTGTTTTTTTGTTTTTGTTTTTTTTTTTTTTTTTTGTTCACCTCTAACATTTTGTGAGCTATCTTTTTACATATATCTGCTTAGGACAAGGAGAAAGAGATATTATTTTGGAAGGTTAACTTTATGTTGTTTCTAAGTCTGTTCCTTGACTTTTGTATAACTATCCATAAAAAAGTATCAATACAAAAAAAAAGAAATCTGATTTTATTTTGTGATTTATGATTAAAGTGTGGGAAAGTGATTCACAGGTCTCTGAAATCAACACAAAAATGCCGCTTTCTTTATTTTTTTCCCATTGATTTCTATAGATGTTAGATTTAGACCCTTAGCCTTTCACATTAGGAAACCAGTATCTGTAATTCTCTCAGACAAAAATAAATTACCTTTTCTTAAATATTAAGTAAATTTTCTTCCAATATCATTAGGGTAGAACATAATGTTCACCTGCCCATGCACTCATCTGTGTGGTCTGCTTTGCTGTTTCTGAGTCTGGAATGTGCTTTCTGAGTGAAGCCTGTCAATTATCTCTGGGCCACTGTGTTGGCTGACTCACAAAATGTCATTGTAGGGAAAAATACAAAAGCATTGAGGATAATGATATTGATGGGAATCGAGACCAAATAATAGTGTCTGGAAAATTAAGCCTTACATTCAAATCCCCTTAGAAAAGTTTGGTGAAGGACACAGGAACTGACTAACTGCTTTTGCAAGAGAGGGACGCATTTTATTATTGCACGTATTCTTACAAAATGACTTTTTATTTTTAAGCACCTCTTGGAATTATTTTGACTGGGTAACTATTTGGAACATCTAATATTTCCGTATTTGGAGGTTTGTTTTTGTTTTTTTTTTTCCTTCCATCCATAATCTTTTTTTTTTGTACTTGATAAGGCACTTCCTTTTGTTCTGATTTTATACTCTTTTCCCCAAGAGAGTTGTTATATCTGGTTTTATTTTCTTGTCTATTGTTTTCCTAAGCTAATCTTGTTTTCTTTCTTTATGTCTTGTTGTTGTCTTTGCTATTTCAGCTCTTTGTTGTATGTGCCTTCACTTACAAGACTGCCTTTATCTCCTTTTTCTTGAGAAGAATTGCTCATTTTGGCTACAGTTTTGAAGCTCTGTCTATTCTTGCTTATATCTTTTATTACCATGACAAATCTTTTGATTTAATGGTATCTTGTTAACAGAAAAAGCATCTTGTTATCTTTTTTTTTTGCTTCATGTCCTGAGTGGGCTTATGGCTCCTCTGCTGAATTTGCTCATGCATATTGTATGGTTCCCTAGAAGCATTGACTCATGAAGTATGTGCAGGCCACTTGCTGTAACCAACTCTAATGTGTCTTTCTAATTTTTAATTTGAAGTATGTGTCTTGTCGTCTTTGAATGATCTGCTCCTGTATTTTTGGTCCTACAGGGACTGAAGGTGTGTTCATTCAGTGCAGAAGGGAGTGTGACACTGTCCCGCGTACAGGATGCTGAGTCAGTGCTTGGTAGGTGTTCACACCATCAGGTATGCTAATGACAGCTATTTTCACAAATTATAAACAAAAATCTATTTTTATATTTGCTTGAAAATTCATTCAAAAAGTTACATTTTTCTTAAAGCTGAAAACTTCCCTTTTATGTTTTTTCCTCAAAAAAAAAAGAAATTATTTTCTCAATTTTTTTTTCCCTTAATTTTGTATTAAACATCCATTCTTAGTTCTTCACTTCTATTTGTCTTTATTCTTTTCAAATCTCAGCTGTAGCTGCTTTCAAAAGGTAACCAAAGTTAGCATTTAAGAAGGAAAGACCCTAGGCTTCATTCATTTGCTGTATTGGAATTGATGAAGAGACAGCTTAGAAGGGGTTAAACTAAGCGTTCAATGTTGTTAAACTCAGAATTCAGAACCTCAGAGATATTCATACAAGTATTTCTGGCAAAACTTTGAAAAGACAAAATATGAATTTTTAACTCTGAACTACTACTAAATAGCATGATTTGCATTGTTCCAGCAAGATGCAATTTTGGGGCCTGTGTTATATATGGTATCTATAAAGATAAATACCACATAAATAAGTGCACATCCAAGTAAATTTTATTCTAAGGTTGCACAGGGAACTACACTTGGACTTAAATAACTTTACTGGAGGTTCATTTGATCCTGCCCAGGTACCATACGCCTCTTGCAATTAAAACGAGCATGTGCATCTTGATCTCTCTGGCTATAAAGAAATAAAGTTTTGAACTGACTGTAGAAGTGTGGGATATAATTCACAATAATTTATTTTAACCAGTAGATGCAATGCATAAATATCTGTTGGATCTGTGAGTACCAAGTTGGACTTCATATGAAATGATGTCAGAAACTTGGGACTCGTATAACAGGAATTGAAGCTTGCATCTAAAAGGTGTCAACACTCTACTGGAAGTCTCCCTAGACAACTAATGAGTACCTTCAAACTCCTCAGGAGCTTTGAAAAGAAAGCCTTTAGTTGCAGAAGCACTTTTAAGGCTTTAATTCTGTAGGTGAAAATTTTGCGTTTGTGAAATTAACAGGAATATTGTCTTTAATTTTGTGACTGAAGTTTTCCTCTTTGTGTCTGATGCCATTGGTTATAGCAGCCCTTTGCTGTCTACCCCTTTTGCAGCTCTCATGTGCTGTTGCTCAGTCAGTAAGAGGGTCCCGTACAACCCAGTATGGGCTCCCCGCTTCCCCAGACCCCAGCTCAGTTCAGTTGGGCTTTGTCCAAGAATTAGACCTGTTTACTGAGCAGCAGCCTGTGGTGCTTTAGGACCAATATAAAATGTGTGAGGGAACGCACCCAACTGTAATGTGGAAATTGTTCTTAAAGCATTCTTAGAGTGAACCCCACATTTATGACAGAAGTGTGCATATTTCTTACCTCAGGGCTGCATAACCCACATAGGTGCACCTGCTTAATATAACACCTCAGCATAGCTCACATGCCATTAAAAAGTGATAGCGGGCGATGTGCTGCCAAACCTGAGGGATGCTAACACTTCTGACAGGATTAACAGCGTGAGGAAATTGGACTCCCCGCATTGATCAGCGGGTTGATAGGAAAGCTGCCATGGCAACGGGGGCAATATATTGTTTTCATCTATCAGTCATCTCTCTGGGCTTGACTAGGAGATGCTGAGACTGCAAAGGCATTTAGTTGGTGCTTTAGCACAGGATGTTCAGCACATCTTTAAAATGTAGTTGCGTTGTGCTTTATGCTTTGAACTCTTACATATCCCATTGTACATCTCATTTCAATTCTGTTTCGCTGCCAACGTGTTTTATAAAGGTGCGTTGAATTGCTTTCTTTTTTTTTTTTTATTTCTCTTTGAAGTCATAGCTGTTGCTGTTGGAAGTAGGACTCCTACAGACCAAGATGGAGCTGCAGTCTGGGAGAGACCTGTCAGAAGTGAAAAGAGTTTTCTCATAAAGATGATAGGTAAAGGGTCCATTCAGTATGATAGTTCCTTTGGAAAAAAAAAACCATTAATTGACACTTGTCATCTGTGACAGTCACAAGTAATTCCCACATTGGCAGGTCTTTGCGTGTACCGAATGGATTCCCGTTATTCCTTTGACAACTGGAGCGTGAAATCTAATTTTGCCAGGACAGAAAACGATATTGCTGTTTATGCTAGGATTTGAAATGCATTGAAATGAGCAGAATGTTACTGCAGATGGAGGGAAGTGTCTGCAAAGCACCAGGACCAGTCGTCCTCTCAGGACAAGGGGCATTGCTCTGAGAAGCAGCAACAAAAAATAATTACAAACAGCAAATTCATCTCACAGGAGATGTTTTGAGGTCACAAAAAAATAAACCAACACAAACGATTTGTTGCTGGTTAGCTGCATCTGTTATCTCATCATAGCTACAAGAGGTAATAAATAAGTAAATGCTTGAAAGACAACAGAAAACAAAACCTGACTTTGGCTCTGTAAAATATTTATGATTAATGAAATTGATAGTGAATATGAGTATACACTGAGCAATCCTGCACATGCGAGTAGTAAACATCACTGTCTTATTAAGAGAAACTTCTTGTTTGTTCTTAAATGGGAACAGGCTAGGAAGTTTTACGCATGAGCAGTGACGTAAGAAGTAATTCAATAAAAATACTTCTCATTTGCAAGATAATCAGAATTATCTGCATAAAATTACATATATATTATATACTTTCCTTAGATTCCACGAACGCAAATATTTCAGCAATTGCTGAGAAATGTGTACCCTGTTGAAGTTGATGAAATTTCTATTCTTGGTTTCAATGAGGCGAGGGCATCCTCTCTGGAGTAGATACATGTGTGTTAGGCATAGGCGAGCCTCAGGACGTTGTGAAGTAGCTACTCCAGTTGATTACGGTCTTACTAAGACTTAATTATCTTTGTTTCTTCGTATGAACTGATTTTTTCCCTGAAATAACTTGGTCAGGCATGTATTTTGGAACGCCTCCAATTCTCAATTCATAATGTGCAACTGGGCATGTGCTTTTGAGTAGCTTAAAGAACAAGCGTAGCATGAAAGCTGAAATGACGCGCATACGCGTGTATTAATTGCAGTAATAGAGCAGGTAGCTTGAGATGGCCCAGGCATGAGCTCCTTCGCACCAAAGATGTAGCTTCCCTGTGTAATATCATATTTCAGGATTCATGATGCAAGCAATTGACATTAGTAACGTTGGGATATTATGTGATCATTCTGCAAACAGAGGTAATGTTAACTCTAAAGGGAGAAATCTTCACCTAGTTTGCAGCAGAGCTCTGCTGAGGATTTTTCTGAAGGAAGAGAATGTAGGAGTTCAGGCTGACTTCTCAGAGGGGAATGAAAATGGTGCAGCGGGAGGAGAAAGCTTTCTTCAAATGTTTCTGCTACGTGATTTCCCAGTAACTGTGATTTTCTCCCTGTTGTCCTTCCTCATCCATTTCTTAGTGTGTATCTCTGTATTGGTGCCTTGCAGACTGGTGCTCTGACTCCGCATGATGCCTCTGACAAAACTAGTGATATAACGGTGAGTTACTGTTACAAGATGGCTGATGCTGGATTTGATATATTTTTTTTTTCTACTTTATCAGCAAATACCAATCCCATCTCTTCTTGCACCTGCCATCTTAGATACCAGCATTTCCTCCCATGCGTGGTTTCACTGTTCCTTCCTCGTTGATTATTTCTGCAACTTTCAAGTTTTGCTAGTGTTAACTTTGTCATATTCCGTAAGATAGCAACTTTCCACTTTATATTTTAGAGCTTTCTGGTGCTGAGATTGTAGTAGCATACATAGCTTCTATGTCAGTTGTCAGCGTACCACTGCCTGCCTTGATTGATGTACTTTTATCTCCTGTAATTTGTCGTATCTTGCTAGCCTTCTCTCCCCTTCTTTTTCATGAGCAGGAAGAGTGGCTACTGCTCTTCCATAAAAATAGTTTATATATTGATCAACGTTATATGTGAATTTGGTCTTAACGTCTGTGAAAACTGCAATGTGTTATGATGTTCAGAGAATGTATAAAACTGTAGAAAAGTTTGTTCCTTCCTCCAGTCCGTAAATATCCGTTCTATAAAGAAAAAAGATTTACAGTGCTGTATCTGTGGCACATCAGTGCTCAAGTTACTTGGAAGTAAATTCTTGTCTATCCAACTTGGATTTGTGTGTGTACATGTATGTGTTTAAACATGTATATGTTTATTTTTTGCAGCTACTATTGCTGTTCCAGCTTTTAAAATCTGATTTTATTGTGTTGAAAACTTCTTTTTCTCTTTTACTAGAAAACTGGGTATTTTCACTTCCCACTATGAGAAGCACGTCGTAAAAAATGTATCACTAAGTAAAAAAAATATAGTATTGCATTTGCCCCCAGCCTGCTTTCCATTTTGCCTTCTGTGCACCTTTAAAAATATCTGTAGTGCAGGAAGAAGACATTCAATTTGCAAAGGCAACTTTTCAGTTAAGCTGCTTTTCTTAATCAAACTTAGCTCTCAAGGACTTTCAATTTCTGCTGGCTCAGAGGAGAAAAACTTTTACTGAAAATTTTGCTATTCTGAAATTTCAAAGTATTTACTAACCATAGTATGCAAGTCTTTTTAAAATATTTCAGAAATTCACCCAA
Source organism: Chlamydotis macqueenii (assembly GCF_036417535.1). Classification (NCBI taxonomy): domain Eukaryota; kingdom Metazoa; phylum Chordata; class Aves; order Otidiformes; family Otididae; genus Chlamydotis; species Chlamydotis macqueenii. The sequence continues at coordinate 24,838,843 of NC_141564.1, read as the reverse complement.
AAGTCTGACCTATATTTCAAGAGACAATTAAGCTTGATCTTGGCATTAAAGCAGCTAGGTGAGAAGCAACAAACAGAGGAGACTTCTGCAAGCTTCTAGCTACTGGGAAATAAAAAAATGACTCCTTTAAACTATTGGAAGTTGAAGGGACCAGAAAAACCATAGTGAAACATCAGGAAAAATGTCTTAGCCTGCATTTCATGTCCATGCTTACTTTACAGGTATTTCCTGTATTTGAATAAATTATATGTAAAGGGCAGGACAGAGATGATCAGTTTCTGGCTGGCTTTAAAGTGTTTCAGTTTTTTTTCTATTGTTCTTGACTTATGAGTAATGATTACATCCTACTCCACTTATCGTTTCCAATCATATGGCAAAACTTTAATGACTTTTAATATAGGACACTTTTTATCTACTGAACTTTTCATGTGACATGATCTTTTTACTGGTCAGATGATCAATCTGAAGGACACCCTGTTGATACCCATGGGGCTTTGGAATTTATTGTGAGGTTGTATACAGTCTTCATTTGTACAATGAGTCTTCAAAGTGTATCTTCATGATGAAAAGACAAAGTCTTCAAAGAAGAGATCAACAGATTTGTTGGTTTTTCTCCTGTTACAGGCTTGTTATCCAAATCTCTCCTTGTTTGTGGATTCTGATCCACATGGAAGAATGAGTGAAAGACTATGGATGCAGACTACAGAAAAGATGGATTTGAAGGTATCATAAGAGATGAAGAGAAATAATGAGTTAATTTAGATTTTGGTAAGCAGGCATGAATCAAGCTTTATGAAAACTGCAGGTGTTTTTTCAGACTCAATGAAGTACATCACCCTAAGTGTCAGCTGATGTGAAGATTATTATTATTATTATTATTAAATGTTAGTTTCTGAGTAGGAAATCTTATCTGTACAGTAGACTTTTCCTGCAATTTTTAATTTTTAATTTCTAGTGCAAAATTTTCAAAGGAAGATCAAGTATAACATTTAATACTGGCAAGGAATGTGGTGTCATCCTAAGAGAACTAAGAGAGTGTCACATTTATCTTTGAGTAAGAACTTGGCCTGGACATGTAATTAATGTTGCTGGTTTTTTGGTTTTTTTTTTTTTTTTCCACTGAGTTAACCATAATGAAATAAAGGATAAGGAATATCTAAATATTGTAATACCTAAAAAAAAAAATTAAAATAGTAATAAGAAATTAAAGAAAAAAATCACTACCAACACCAACAACAAAAATACAAGCAATCTATAGGTAATGCTTAGGGACTATTTGCAATGTGAAACCTAGAAAAGTATGACTGCTGCATTTGGAACAAAATAATTGCTACATTAATCTGAATGATAGTTCTGAGAATGGGAAGAAGAAGAATTTTATCCAAGTGTTGAAAAATGGAAACCTAGCAATATATGTCTTCCAAAACTTTACTTTAAAAAAATATTCAAAATAATGCAAAGTCATATGAATTGGAAGTACAAAGTTGACAGTTACTACTGGATCACAGAAGATGTTAGTCTTATGTCAGAAGATAACACATGAACTGGAAGGTCTGAATCTTTATTCGAATGCAGATGCAGAGTATCTAAATCCAGTCAAAGCAATATTTTTTTCCATCGTAGGTGTTGGCTGTACAGTGGTGCATTTAAAGTAAATTACCATTTTTATCCTTAAAAAAAACTTCATTTGAGGTACATCCCAAAAAGGCAAAGGATTTAATTTCTTCCATAGGAACACTAAACCCCGTTATTTCTATTGAAACACTCCATATTTTTCATATGAAAACCTCATAATTTCAAATTCCATGTAGAAAGTATTCAGATGTGATTCAAATCTTGTTAAGTACCCATTTTAGTTGATTATGGAAATTAAGAAAAAAAAAACCAACAACTTTGAGTAGATTTTGATAGCAAATGCATTACTTGAACACTTGAATATGTTGTTTTCCTTCTGCTGCATTTGTTTGCTGTACTCAGACAAGCTTCCAGGCATTCAGAGCAAGACATCAAAGATGGTTAAAGAAAAATATTGATTAAGTAACTGCTAAAAGACAGAACGAGTTAGGAATGAAGTGATCATTTTTTCTACAGAGTGAAGGTTTCTCAGAGAGATAGCCTCCAGTTTTGTTCTAGGGTGGCAGTGTTTAAATGTGTTTTTAATGAGCTAAAGGAAAGTGCTAAAAATTAAAAATAAAAATAAGCAGATTTTATAAAATTATTCAGATTTCTTTGGCTGAGTAGGAAAAGATGCTAGAAGGATCTAGAAGAGCTAGATGAAACTGTAGGAGGATAAAAGATAAAACATATAGGTGCATTATAAAGATTATCAAATGGTTAATGAATTTGGAAAAGATTCAACAGCGCTGGGTGCAAAACCAAACAAGGAATTTTGACTATTTTAGTGCTGCTCAGAAAAACAAACAAATTAAGTGTTTTTAAATTACAGAAAGGAAATAACACCTCAATTATTACAGCAGAACTTTTAGATTAATGACTGGACCTGTTTAAATCAGAAAAAACTACGAAAGATGAGAGATTATTTTGGTGGTATCTAAGGTACAAAGAAGTGAAGTTTCTCATACTTGGTGTTTCATAATTCAGGAGTCAAGGGAGGCTTGAGCTGAATGGCAGCAAAAGTAAAATTGATTAAAGGATATATTTGTGCTACGACAGTGGGAAATAGAACGTATTTAGGTCAGAAACAAATTAATAATCCTAGTATCTAAAACCCACCCTCGAATCTAGGACAGGAAACACTGTCAGGATCACAGGCAACGTCACAGATGGCCAGGGAAAGGCTCCATTTTCTTTATTTTCTGACCTCAGCTGTCTCTTCCAGGAGTTGTCATGACTTCCTGACTTGAGCAAGAGATTTCTACCTGCACACTGGGTCATTTGGAATCCAGTCAGAAGAGAGATTAATTGGATCAAGCTTCTCCATGAGGACACATGATTATATTTGATCTTATGGATGTAGCTATTTCTTACGCACCTTGACGTTATATTTTGAAAAAAAAAAAACAACAAAACAAACCTCCTTTTATTTTGATGACAATATAAAGATACCACATTTCTTGAGCTACTAGAGATATTCCTGTTCCTTGGTCGAGTGACGACAATTGATCTTGAGGTATGATTGCTCCTCCGGTGAGCTGGTAAAAATGGATAAAGAGATGCTGTGATTTCTGAAGACTAGCAGCTATTGTGGTCAAGTGTGCCATATGATCTTGCTTACCAGATTTCTAGACTTAACGATCAATGGGAGTCATGACTTATGTCTTAGAATTTTCCTGACTGCTTTCTAGCATTTCAGAACTGTAATTTCTCATAGCGCACTTAAAAAATTGGGTTTTTCAAGCCATTTCTTGAAGTGGTTGGTGTGAACATCGCTATTTGAGATCAGCCCTTGAAAGAAATCAAGTTTAAACTCCAAGTGAAAAATGCTTTACTGATATACTGCAACTCGAGACCTTACAATATATTCAGCTGCTATTTTCAGACTGTTCTCAAAGACTTTATGGTTCATCCTGGAACATCCCTAGAGACTCGGTAGAGCAAATACAGAAAATGCCAGTATGCGATTTATAAATGTAAACTAGAAGTACGTTTCAAACTAAAAAGTTAATCTGTTAATATCAGGAAAAGCTATGTTTAACACACTGCAGATAACTTTCTTTTATTTCTACTTGGCCTCTTGTCATCTAGTTTCTTTCCAATCAAATTCAAACGACTAAATCAGTGCATTAAAAATCATTGAAATGTATATGGCGTTGTTCTGCATAATAGCAGATTCTTTTGAAATAAAGATCAACATGTTGGGTTCTGAATATGAGTATTGAATCAGTGGGCTTGTATTGTATTGTTGTAGTAAATCTAAGTCTTCCATCACGTTTAAGGATTTGAAAGTGAAAACTTAATACAAACAATTAAATGATTAATGCCAGTCAAGTTCCACAGGCCCTATGACTATCCTGACACTTGGATATGTGTGAATGCATGACGTGAAGAACTGATGCTCTTTCCCCTTGAAGCTGCCTTACAAAATGGATTAATCTGATTTATTTAATTGAATTTTTGATCTCCATTCAAAGACATTCTATGTTTCAGGAGGAATTTAAAATTGCAGAATAAATTTCATTCTGGTGTCTCCTCCCAGCTAAATCAACTCACCAAGTTATATTGAAGAGAGCCAACCCAAACAATTCTATGTATGCCGTGCGTGTGAACTGGTGAAGCAAATTTGTCTGGGCTTTCAATGTGGCTCAGTAATGATGAAAACTGATGCTTTGAATATATATATATATTTTTGTTTGTTTTGTACTATACTTTCTGGCTTTATAAGCTCTTCCAAATTGCTATGAATACAGTTGTGCACAATGCAGAGGAAAGCATAAAACTATTATATTTATTTACAGTTATATACACAGGATCTTTGAAACTGATCTGATTTAAAAATGTGGATTACCCATTGTATTTCTGTAATCTTTGAAACATATGAGACAGAAAAACAGAGACTATAAGGGATTGTCATTCAGATCTGGAATGTCATCAGACTGAGAGAAAGGAACTTAACAGGTGAAGACAAATATGCAGCTGCATAAAAATAACTGTTTTGACCCCTTCATGTGTCAGTCATTCATCCTGTCTAGAGAAAAGTAACACACCTGACAAAATACTGAATTTTATTGTTCCATGATGTTACTTTCAGATGCTCCTAAATAACCCTTGTTGTTACAGCTGCCAAGACTCATCTGATGAAACATGTTTTGATTCAGTTAATCATCCTGTTCTCTGGACTCGTAAAAGTAAGGCAACAGTTCATCTTTTCTGAAGGGTAGAAAATAGAAGTTAAAGCCTCTAAGTCTGTCGTGGTGTTAGTTATTGGGAAACTCGTCCATGCCTCATCTGTATAAAATCTGAAAACAGAAAAGAAGGGGCAGATATTCTGGAATATTTGCTAAACTGTGCAGTCCTAGGTCTCTTCTGGAATTAAATGAGCCATTCAGTCTAGGAAGGAGAGGATATAATCACCTCTAGACAGGTAGCCCTGTATTTTGACCTTCTTAAAGATAAAAGTTAAGGTGCACTTCTTGCCTTCTGTGGGCAGAGCTGTCCAGAAGCCCTAGCAGAATAAGAGTATTTTGAATGCAGTTAGGTTTTATGCATAAACTAGAAATTTATTGAAATGATGGCTAATTTGTTGTTTGTTTTTGTTTTTTTTTTTATTCCCCGCCACCCCCCCTCCCCTTGAGTAACTGGTGTTCTGATTATTTTCTGAAATTTAAAAAAGTTTAAGTCTGCATGACTGTTTGCCCTTGTCTTTGGTTTTAATGTTCAAGGCAAGAATTGGACCTAAGTATGAGAACACATCATCTGAATTAGATAAGGGTTTGTTTTTAATCCTCTCAGGCAGCTTCCGGAAGCCCCCTCAATCAACAGAAGAGATCAGGATAGACAAATTTTACTGACAGCTACTGGTGCAATTTCTGTAATGGGGATGAAGGGGGAAATAAATGACAACCTTTGATTGTCCTCTGGCAACATCAGCCAATAATGTTTGCATTTCCTACATCATGCAAGATTCAGAAGAATTTTGATTACGAACTGCTTATCATATGAGAGCTTTTATTTTTCTCAAGAAACTTCTTTAATCTTGAGTTCCTTAGTAATTGAATTACATCTACTGCTAGGAGTAAGGTTGGTTTTCCTAGACAGTACAAAAGATATTTATTATTGCTTTTAAATTGTGTGTGTTATTATTTCTATACATTTGTCTCATGATCAAATCCCTTTTTTTTGCCTATGCATATCTTTGTGCACTTTTCACCAAAATTATTTACAATACAGTCCTTTTGCAGGTAGATGATGACAGTCAGAAAAAAATTCTACTTCAAGTCCAACTTCTGCTCTAGTTCCAGCAAATCCATGAATTCTCCTGAGCACATTGGGTGGTTGCCACCAGCAGTAATGTCACAGTTTAGATGTGTACTTTCGATATGAGCATCTGCCATGGTTTCTTAAAGCCCACAGCCTCCAAACTCACTTCTCATGTGGTGATTTCCAGTGATTTAAAATACGAGGAGTGTAAGTTATTTACGTACTTTTAGTTTTACACAATTAAGACTTGGAATTATAAACTCTTCAAAACAGCAGTTTAATTTTGTATTATTGCCTAAAACCACTACCATTTGTTAAAGTGTCCAAAAGAATATAATCAAATCCTACAAGTGGCCTGAGCAAGAGACAGCACTGTCCTGGAAAAAAATGAGGGAAAAAAATATTGGCCAAGCACAGAACAGTGCCTTAAGGGCTTGTGCCATGCTCGCTGTCATTTGCAATGATGTTTCCGTTCTTTTCTCTGCATGGAAGGGAGCACTGAGAGTATTTTAATCCTTTATTTTTTCGATCGTTGGGAACAGAGAATATAACAATTCTTTAAAAGGCAGTGTTTTTTGTTGCACTTGGATGTCTTCTCCATACACTCCCATGTAAAAAGCTATTACTTTTTAGCAGGGATCAGGACAGTGCAGAAACAGTACGCATAATTTGTTTCATTGAGCTAAGTAAGCTGTTTTAAACAGCTGATGCTTTGATCTGACTTGCAGATGAGATGGAGATAAACAAATATTTCCTAGCATTTTGACTGCATTCTTACTTGTAAGAACAAGGCATTGTTTGTAAACAGTGGGTCTACTGGTTAGAGTAATATATTTGCATAAGTAACACATAAAAAATGACTGTGTATCTGTTTTCCTCCTCCCCTACTTGAATCAGAAATCCAGATTGAATTGCAATGCATGGTTGAATTAAAAAAAAAATATTATGGAGCAGTTACAGTAATTAGAAGTATTGTTTTGAGTAAATGGAGATACACTTGGGAATATTGCATAGGTATTCATAAATAACAATATTAAATTAACGGTAGTCCATTTTCTTATATAATGTTCTGTTTGTTGTTCTGTATCTGCTATTATAAATCATGCAGGGTGTTCCTCCAGCTTCTAAACTACACAAGAAGTAGCTTTTGCTAGGTCATAAGTTTAAGAATTTGTTCTTGCCAGAAACATTGGGTTTACACGCTCACCTTCACCCCAAGTGAGAAATGGCGTGAGGAAAACATCGTTATTGTTGGAGCTGTGCTTGGCTATCTGTAGAGAAACCATGGCCTTATTGAAAAACATGAATGTTGCCAACTGCAGAAATAGCACAGTGAGTTGGAAGAGATGGAATGACATGCTCAGCAAAAAAAAAAAAAAAAGTTTGTGGAAGTAAAAATTTAAAGATTGAATTCCAAATACTTTCTACTGTGCAGCAGTCAGAAGGAAGACAAGGGATGAAGTGAGAAGCGTGAGACTATTGCAGTAGAATAATCTGGGAACTTTATTTAAATTTAAGGTTATTAAAGAAAAACTTGAAGAGGGTCTCAGAAACAAGAATGCGTTTTACAGAAACTTTCAGGAAATGTGCTATTTCAGTATGGATTCTAGCAAAGAAAAGTGTAGCATCCCATTTCCAGAGGGGAGAGGGCTGATGCAGTATTCTTAGCTAACTGCAAAGTGTTGGTATTACTGGCAGGAGAAATGACGATGCTGCACCAACAATGTGCACCCATGGTGTTCATGTTCCCATGGGCAGGCCAATAGAAATGGTCTTGTAGGTAAGAGATTACAGTGTGAGTAACAGTCAGAGTTTTTAGCTCTAAGACTTGTGTTAAAATATATAAAGCTATGTTTTCAGGATAGTTATTGCTAATATTTTTCTCTTTAGTCTGCATTGTGAGCCGTTCTTCAGAAAGAGGTAAGAATTTGTTACATTGCAACAAAACAGAAGAGCTGCAACATATCATAAAAGGTCCCTTGGTTTCATTTGTATTCCTAACAATGGCAAATTTCTCTTTTGGGGTTGGCACAGCTGTGAAAGCTGGTGCAGGGGTGTGGAGGTCACTCTCACACCCCCCTCCCCCCCCAACATACACACCCCAAATAAGATTTCTTGGAAGCTTGCTATTCCCTTCATGTGTTGTATCAGCCATGACCACAACCTTTCTTGTATTGACATTCCTTTGTTCTGGCCAGGCTTGGCACCGCAAGGCCTCTGGCAAACAAAAGCTTTACCTGACTCTGGGAAGTATCCAGACATCTATGAAAAACTTTTTCATTGTGTCTTTGGAAGAAAAGAATGGAGAAGATTGGGACAGGAAGAAGCTTTGACTGAAAGCAAAGGTGAGGGTCTAATTTCTAGTCGCGCTTGCCTTTTACAATCAGATCTTCCAACTTCATTTTGGACCAAGCAAAGTAGCATAGACTATCAGTAGATTTTATTTTTCAGGTTGCATTTCTTTATATCCTTGTATTTCTTTATGATTTCTTATGATTTCAAGAGGCAACATAATTGTGGAAAAAGTGCTCTTAACTGCAGCTTTTCATTGAACTTAATGTGTTTGTACTAAGTTCAGTTTTGAACTTAATACAATTTCAGCATTTTGTAAATAGAATCTCCCGTTGTAGAAAAATTGTACTTTTGATAACACAGGTATTTCCCTTGTTAGCTCTAACATATGTTTTTTTTTATTTTTGTTGTAATGAATTAGTCTAAAGACCGAAAATGCTGCTTTCAGGTTCCCCTTCAGATGTTGCCTAAGAAATAAATTTACTGTTGCACAAAATTTAAGACAGAAAAAATGGAATAGAAAAAGTTTTCCTTCTCAGGAGCCTGAAGAAATGTAGCATTGCAGCTTTGTGCCTAATTGTCACGTATCTCTGATGAAAGATATTGGTTTGTAGCAAACTCAAAGCTGGGGTAACACAAGAAATGAGCAAAATACACAGGTTGTAAAATTCACACTACTTTCTAATATTATATTGGCTGTGCCAGAATCTGACTTGATATAGACAAGGAACGGGAGGAAAGGTGCTGGTATGCCTTGGACACACTGACCCACCAGGATTGCAAATTCTGTTTTCCTATATAGGAATATGCCCAAAGCTGCAGAAGAGCCCAAATTTGAACGTAATTTTGTGGAACGGAGGAAGAGTGGTGGGTTCTGTACCCTCACTCATAGTGCTGCATATCCACACTGAGATGTGATCATCCCAGTTGGTTCAAACAGAAGGCCCCACTGACGTTCCCATTTACTGAACAGATGCAGGCGTATACGAAACATATCTTGAAATCTGTAGCGTATGTCCATGACTTGTGTCATAGAATATTTCCTTCAGATTTGCAGCTGTGCTTTTAATTCCAACTGCACCTTTAAGGATTTGACTCTAACATAACAATTCATTCCTATTATTTAGGGAAAAAAAATTAAAGGGTAAAAAGCATGAGAAGTTAGTAATTTGGCAAAGATGAAAATATCAGGCTTAGGAAAAGAAAAAAAGAATGCAAATGCTCCCCCTCTGCCCCTGCGCACCTCCCTGCAAATCCCTTTCTCTTCAATAATCAAAAACTACAGTAGGAAAGACTCTGTCTTGTGACTGATTTCAATATCAAGCAGAGTGTAACTGTACCTCCCAATTAATTTTAATTCCACAGTTGGAAAAATCTCCTGGACTTATTCTCATGTGATTTTTTTCATAGTTCCAGCCTTTATCTCAGTAGGATCCTTTTTAGGATTTCTCTCTCCTCTTTAGCAATCCGTTGGGTTGAAATGAGTCAAAATGTTCACAGTTGTAAGGGTGTGGGCAGGGAGACCTGCAGACGATGGCATATAATATAGACAGACTAGAAATGAAAACAGACACATTAAGAAATGGCTAGAAAATGACTAAAAAACTTAACAGTTGCTCCTCTTAGACCAAAACACAGATTTTTAAGCTAAACATCACAGATATTACTGCATGCAGCAGGTACAGAGTCAATTGCAGAAACAAAGGCTCCACCCGAATGATAATGGTACTGGACAGATGTTTGTCACTGACATAAACATCTTTTTTTAGCTATTGGGTGTTTTAGTGGTGTGTATATAAAACAGGAACTGGAATTTAAACTCTACAAAATACTTTTCAAAAAGACCTTTTGGAAATTTTGTGCTTGATCTGGGTTGCGTAAGGGTATCAGAGGTGGGAAAAGAAGCAGGCTGGAAGCAACCAGGGAGCTGTTTTGAACAGTTGAGTCTCATGTGAGTGATAAGCAGTTCTGGAAATAAGTTCTTTCTAAAATGAAGCAGTGCAGTATGTGAATTCAGAATATGGCAAAGGTGTGTGGGGTTTTTTTTTTTGTTTGTTTGTTTTTTAAACAGAAATATCTACTCATACATTTAAGGACAAAAATGTAGCTCTGAGAACTTCAGGTACAATGTACAAAGGCAATTAATTTTAAAATCTGAAATAATATGAGAAATGCATTGTTATTGACTATAGCAGCTAAAGTTTATAGCAGTTTCATTTTTAAGCCATTAATAAACAGGCTAATCATTAATTACGTTCGTTACTGAGGAATATATTGGATATTATATTATTGAGTTATTACTGCATTATATTATTGAGTTGTTATTCTGAATACACAGCATGCTGAATGTGGTATTTAATTGTAAATTACTGCTTCATTGCTCTGTATTCTAAAGATGTGGTACAATAATTCTGGTTTAGTGGTTTATACCTAACTCTTTGATTTTTCACCACGTATTTTTGAAAACTTTTTTTGTTGGACCTGTGGTGTTGTTACCTATTTCACTCCAAATCACCGTTTCGATGAAACCTGTAGGAACTGAAAATGGGAGGGTAATAGTTTAATGAAATCATATCATTTCTCGAAATGATATGTAATACTTGGAAGAATCACAGGATGTGTACTAGAGCCTTCATGTTTGTTTCCAAGATATATTTTTGCATAGGAAAGCTGAGGAATTTAATAGCTATTTTACTTCTAGGGGCATGAGCACAATTATTGCACGTTGGATTTTTGTGCAATGACAAACTGATTACCTCTTCTCTGCTAAGAGCATGATTTTAACTTGCTAAGAACAAATTACTGTTAATATTTGACTATTTAAATAAATGTATATCACCTTATAAATATGGTATTTTTACTTAGAATTATGTTAATAGAAAAGTTCAGGTTCACAGTCAACATGATGCTACAAGTCTTTGGGTTTCAACTTTGGTTCAATTTGGATATATGTAAAACTCAATAAAGCAAGCAACAGAATGGCAACTGAAAGCCTGGAATACAAGCTGCAGATTTGATCCTTGCAGGAAATTTACTCTGGTGTTGGGAGATATTAAATTTCTCAGCTTAAAAATTGATTACATACCTGCATAAGGGAATATTAAATTCAATATGCCATCTGAAGGCTAGGGCTCTTAGCAGCTATGAAAATCGTAATACAACTGTTGTTCAGTTGGTTATGTGAAATGAGTTTGTGGTCTTGGTCCAATTCTTAGCTCTTGACAAGTGCCTATCAAGGAAAAGTGAATTAAGGCATTTATATGGGAAGCTGGCATGACTGGTAAGTCAAGTGAGAGGTATTAGTCTCAACCCCATTATATACCATACTTTCAAGATCTAGAAAGTTGACACTTAAATTTAATCCAAAGAACATTCTTAAGAGTGGAGATCTCGGTAGCAAGAATATTGGGGCAGCAGGGAGGAGAGAAGGAATCTGTGAAGCTCAGACCTGTATAATCTTCATACATTTGCTTCTGTCTTAAGTGATTAAAGAGTTGAGGTCACTGGAAGAGCACAAAGGAATAAAAAGAAGGCTAAAAAGAGATGGTTCTGGTCATAAAAATTGCAGGGAGGCATGACTTCTTTTAGTGATGTAAAATTCCCTGGATGCCTGAGTGACTTCACTTCTTAGTCAGAAGAAATCTTAGAAATGTTTCAGAAAGGGGTCGTCTTCTAAATTAAATCATCTAACTGTGAAGTGCTAAAAATAGATTTCCTCTTTAGTTACTTCTTTAATTTTGAGGTTTCTGGCTTTGACTTAGGTAAATGACATTTGAAGTTCCAATCTTCTGCATCACCTCTATGGGAGGTCTGGTTCTTAAAAATATGTGAACTTAGAAGAAGAAGAAGAAATATTTTTGTTGATTTTTTCCCTTTTTCATGAGCATTTGTTTCTGCTGTTCTGCAACTTCAGAATCTATTCCCATCACACACCAGGGACACGTGGAAGACATGCTGACATAATTCTGCAAGGTGGCCAGACTATTGTTGCAAAGACTTCAATGTTGTAAGCCTGTTTATTGTACGGCCACACACTGGAAATTTGGAAAAATCTGGAGCATCCCTTACAAAGGCTTGTCTCCAGGCAGTGCAAGCTAGCCCTAAGGTGGGGGGGTCGGGGGGCAAATTAGAACACCCAAAAGATGCTCAGGAACATCTCCTCAGTGATTTTCTACCTTTCTCTGAACGTCATAGTATTTTAGCACAGACTTTAATACGCAAGCCAACACTGCTTTTCCCCTCCAGACAAACTGAGCTCCTTTTTTTTCTGAGGTAAGCTCTTAGAAGTTGCCTTGTTTTGATATTCTGTACATAATAAATATCCCTATATGCTAATGACACAGTCCTTCAACAGAAATGAACTACTGATGCATAAAAGGCTGTTACTGGCAGAACAGTGCCACTTACAGAAGCGTCTTCGCTTTTAAGAAGGCTCAATTACCTTTCTGAAACCACTGGGACATCACAAGGACAATGCTCCCCTTCAAGAAATCTCTCTTCAAGCTTCCTACTGATGGAAACCCTGTGCTGCTGAAAGGTGGCAATTAATCCTTAAACAAAGATATATTGCTTGTCATAGGTTCCTGCTGGTCTCCAGTTACACGAGAGCCATTTCTATCTGCTAAAATCTGACTTTCCTATGTTATTGTCTACTCCTGTCTCACAAACATCTGACATACATCATCTTCCAAATAAGAATTTATTTTTCATTTTACCATTATTGCAGCTCTAGGAGGTGTTTTTCGCTCCATAATAACACTCCGGGGGACAAAGAGCTAATAGTGAGACTAAATTCCCTAAAGCAATTTTCTTTGATATCCACACCCTCTCTTTCTTCTTTAGGTACAATCAGAAGTTAGAGATGGATAAAAGCTACTCAGTTACAAGTTCATCTCCTGTCAGTGCAAAAGTTGTTCTCTAGAGCTTATTTCCAATGTTTTGACCAATCTCTTATTTCAAAGTTTATTGTAGCTGTCTGTTAAGAAGTTCCTGCCACTATTCAGACTAAATTTTCATTTTCCTTATTTCATCACCTTTTTCTCTCTCTGCCATTTCTATTTTCTTGAAGCATGAAAGTAGAGAATCAAACACTGTTAATAGTTACAGGAAATAAGCCTTTCTGGAAAGAATATAAGGAACTGTGGAAGTCCCATGTAAAAGTTTTATTTCTTAATCTTAAGACACAACTAATTTCCTCCTAGGTATGAAATGTAAAGACTCCTGGAAAAAAAAAAAGTGCAGACTTACGATCCTGTTGTCCCTTGAATTACTCTAAGGCACTATGTCTGGCTGAGCAATGTGAGACAAATTAATCTGACATCTGTTGGCTTCTTGATGGGTTTTGTAGGGTTCATTATTTGTGTAAGATAACCTTTTTTTTGTCCACTAATTTTAGCAAATCTAGTGATACAGTATAAGAGCAAGAAGTAGAGGAGAAATTTAGACAATTCTTGTTCCTTTCACTTGCATTCATAGGGTTAACGGCTGTCAAGTCCACATACAATATGGGACAGGCCCTTTTGTTGAAAGGGAAATAAACACTGATGCTTCTGGAAAATGGAGTTGTAGGACATGCCCTCAACCATGAGCCTTCTGGTTGAATCTCTTTCTAAAGAAACAGAGCTGCCATCCAAGAAGGTGATCCTCCAGCTTAGGAGGGAAGGGCAGATGGCACGCCACTTATGGCAGACTGAAAAGCCAAGCCTTGTGCATGGACAGCAGTGTTGTGGAAAAGAGTGAACTGGGAGGCAGGAAGAAGTTAGTGAGAGAGGAAGGAAGAAGTCAAAGTAGGAAAAAAAAAAAGTCTTGATCTACTTCTTTCAGTCCTTTGGCTTAGAGTTGCTAGTTCTGGTTGGCCCCGTGCATTTTTTTTTTTTCTTCCCCAAATCTATTCATAGCAATTTATTTAACACTTCTGTTTACTTTAAAAACTGAAAGTACATCAAGCCTAAATATAAGCATGTCTCCTGCTCTTTGTTCTCTCCTTCAAAGGTTGTAGCTAAGATTGTTTGCTACCTTGCACCTTGAGATACTGATTACACATGTCAAATTAGGTGTGGACTGCTACTATCAATATCAGAGGAGAGTCCTGTTTGATGTCTTACACCTTCCCTCCACAGATTGAAATCACTGCCAGAGGTGCAAGACATACTATAATAACTAATACTTACCTATCTACCTACCTGTTTATCTCAACAGAAAGCTTTCTGATTTAAATATGGGAGTGAAATAGTGCGCTTGGGATACACTCCTTGCTTTTGATGTGCTGCTTTTATAAATTTAGCCAAGTCAATCAACCATTCCCGTTCCAGCCCATCTCTGTGAAGAGTGGTCAGATGCACACACAGCATTTGTCTGTGGCTAGTTTGCAAGCTTAGTTCAATAACTGCTGTGATAGGTCTCGTTATTCTTGTGATGGAAAGAGAAAACATTTATATTTAAAGTAAGCTTGACAATTTTTTTCACTGATTTAAAAAAGTAATTATTTTTTTGTAAAACCTCCCTAATGATTAATTTCCTTCAGTGACTAAAGTAAACAACCACGATCATCTTGTTTGGGCCTCTGTGACATGGTGTGTTAGCCAGTGTCCAGTGCTCTAGAGCAGACTGAAATTCCCTCTTGCTCTGCTGCTGTCCTTTCCTGCATTTCTTTCCCCTGCTCACTTTGGTGTGCGATCCAGATCCCACTTCTATGGAGACTCACTCATCGACACGTTTGCAGTAGTTCAGGGTAAGAACGTTCAGGAAACTTGGGACTCGTGCTTTCCTCTGAGAGGGTTCTTTCATTTAACCGCTCTTTATGCCTTCTCTCCTGTGTAAATAATAAATAATAAGAAAAACAATCCTGTATAAGACATTTCCCCTTTGAATATAACTTGTCGCACTACGAAAGTGAGGATAGCAAAGTGTACCATTGTACTGGGAGAAAAGGGATAAAACTGTCTTAAAATGCTGAGGCCATCCGTGTGTGATACATTTACTGGGAACTGGGTATAAGCCTTCACGAAATGTGTCTTATAGTAAGCAGATTTCAAAAAGACAGTTGTTGCAGAGCTGCCACAACTTCAACTTTGCGCAATGAATACTGTAAAAGTAGATCACCATTATGAAACGCAATAATTGTGATTTCCAGGAGTTTCACTTTCCTATTTTATCCTGCTGTTTGTACCCAACCAAGAGCTATAGCAAAATAAAAATACGTAGATTTGTTCAAATGCTCACTAATACACTGTTTAATTCAAATTGGTTTTAAACAGCTTCCTAAATTCTATTTCATTTTGTTATTTTTGGATTTATTACTGCTTTAGTTCATAAAACTGCTGGATTCCAAAATCTGAATTGCAATCCCTCTATTTTTCTTTACTACAATAAGTTGTATACAAGCATTCTTGATTACTTTCCTTTAGTTCCCCATGAAATAATAAAGTAACAGCTTTTTATGCTCTATTTAAATTTTGAGTGTCAGCCAAGATCCTTCTCTCCCTGTTTTAGCATCCATTTAAAGTGAGTTTTCTAATCAGCTGTGCCCTCCACGTCATAAAGCCTCCCCTCACTATCTTTGCTGATAACTCCAGAGATTTTCAGGCTGGGAAATTATTGGTCATGCTTCCCTAGTTATGCTTCCCCAAAGAATCTAGCCCTTAGGAAATTCATGCGCTGAACGCCTATTCCCTGATCTCGAGAAATGTATAGATTTCATGAGCTGATGATTACATGTAATTTTGAAGGTCAAGATTCAAGGAGGTTGGAAAACTTCAATGGAATACGTACATGCTCTACAACTTTGTTCACCTTTGGTTATTGTAAATTTATTTAATTGACCTTAAGTTCATTTTCTCTCTGAAAGGTCTGTCTTACTTTTCAGTAAAAGCCCTAAGAGGACAACATTCAAATTTAAGTGCAACTATTAGTTTGAATCTGAGACTCTTGTTGATTTAAAAGGGGTTTTGATAACTAACTTACCTGCATGCTCAATAAAAACCATGGAAGATTTGCATGTTTAAGATTGTAGAAAACAGATATATGCTTGCATGCATGTGCACGTATATGTCAATGCGCGCATCTGCATCCAGTGAGCTCTTCCAGAAAAATTTGCACTTTTAACCATGGATGCTTCTGCCCACAGCTCTGCTGCGCCGAGTGATGCAAAGCCCTTTTCACCCTTCTCGAGGCTCCTCGTGATGCCAGTGTTTGCTCCTCCAGCAATGCTCAACAGAGACTGTGCTATGGAGCATCCTCAATTCAAGTCATATGAGGTGAAAATAAGGCAGAGTGACTCTGGAAATCAGAACGTGACTGCAATTGTTCAAAAGATGGGCAAAAAAAATGCAGACCCCTAAGTAACTCCATTCAGAACTGCTATACATCTGGAAAACGATGTTGTCCCTCAACGATCTTTCATGGCAAATTTCTGAGAAATTAAAGCAAACAAAAAAAAGTGGAAGCTAAAATGCACCTTCACATATTCTATTTTTTTTTTCTTTTGCTATATTCCCAAATCAGCAATGGACTGATGTTACAGATGAAAAACTTGGATTATAACTGTGAAAATAAACTCTGCAGAGAAACATTAAACTGCATTCAGATCCAAGAAATGGAGCTTAGCTCAGGCTATAAAATGAAAAGACAGACAACAGCAGAGAGAACTCATCGTTGTGAGCTGCGTTATTGTGCTCATATTTGACCATTATCAAATGTTCAGGTGTGAGAAGTGATTTCTAAACATGCCAGTAAGCCTGTGCTCTTAGGAGTGGGTTCACTTTTAGAAGACACTACAATGTGTATATCCTGACAAATATTCAATATATCATCGTGATCCTTTCTCTCCAATCTTATTATGATTAAACATTATTGAGAATTTTATTCATATAATCTATTTTTAATATGTCTGAGATATACCAGAGATGCTTCTGTTATTTTGTGTTAATATAATTTTAATATATAAATTAATATGTTAAATATCATATCCGTTTTAATATTGTCATTGGTATTTTTATTTCTTTTTTTTTCCCAAGAAGCTCTGCTTTTTTTTTTTAAAGAACAACTCAAAAATTTGTCATCTGTTTTACACAGTAAGGCTGATTAGATATAAAATCCTTCTACTAATATCTCTTTCTAGCAGTACTTTTACCAATCTTTCTTGATTCTACTACTTTCAAGGTCAGTACAGTTTTTGCTGGGCTTTATAATACATCAACTTGAGGATAAGGAATCCGTTATAAGGCACAACAATGACAAAAGCTCCTCTGGCTTGCGTTGTGAAGGTAGGGTTAAAATGCTTTTTGTGCCATGTGTTTTGCTCTGACTTGCAGTTCCCATGGACACTCCGTTGTCGCGGTCTTTCTCCTCTGCTGTCTAGTACAACTCTTTTTCTCGCTTCAGCTGGTTTCATCCTTTCCCTTTTGTCTTTTCTGTTTGAAGGCAAGGTCAGAGAGATGCTCGCCTGCATGGGCTCCCAGCAGAGCAGGAGATAGCTGACGTGAAAGCCTGGTCTGAGCCACGTGGGGATATGGAGGACACCTGAAAGGGAAGTTCTAACAGGAAAAAAGAAAGCTGGAAGGACCCAGAGGTTTAAGGTACAACCCTTTGAAAGCAGGAGGTCAGATAAAGGTTTAAAATTGTATATAGTTTTCTTCTGGCTTTGATGGCAAGCTCCTTTAGAGCCCAGCTGGAAGAAAGGACTCAAAGTGATGGGAGGGTTTGCAAGAGCACTGATTTTTCTGCCTTATCATCAGTATTGCACACTTTGCATTATCCAAAATCTTTTACTTTGCTGTTCAGAAGTCTGTGGAGAAAAGAGTAAATTATACCCTTCAACGACAAATTGACTGTGTGAGTAAAGTGCACACACGAAAATTAATTATAGCAACTTTAACTCTGAAGATTTCCTTCTTCCTTCCTCCTCCCAAAGAAAGAGTGAGGTAATATTGCCTGTAACAGCTTGCAGCACTATTAGTTCCCACTTCATGTAGCTACATATTGTGCTTTGAACGTAGGTCAGATAATGTGGAGAGGTGATGATTCTTTGAGCTGGGTAGCTGAGACGGCTCCACAACAGAGAGGGCTGAGGGGACCACCAGGCACTTTGTTGGGTCTTTGTAAGTAATACAATGTACTCAGGTGAAACACATCAAATGGTCACTCTTCCTTTCATTTCAAAAATTCAAATCTATGGACTCTCTGCACAAAAGAGTCTGCTTTGGCAATTTCTTTAGGTTTTCTTCTTTTTTTTTTTCTTTTTTTTTGGCAGCACAGTTGCAAAAGAGCGATACTCTGACATTCTGCAAAGAACTGTAATCTGATTTTCTGCTTCAAAATTAATTCCAGTTTCAAATATGACCCAACAGACACACAAATCTTGCTTAAACTTGTCAAATCCTGGCTAAAATATTTCAGTTGATACACACTGACATTTTTAACCAAGATGTTTGATTTGTAAAAATATTTTGAATCCCAGCTTTTTCTTCTGAACTGTGAAGAGAATAGTTTTAGACATGTCACTGCATATCTAAGTGACCAGTGATTCACTTGATTGCTTTGCACATGCAATATGTGGTGTAGCTAAATAATGGATCTTTAATTTCTTGTATTTTGTAAATGCAGGGACAAGATTTTAATTATAAAATTCAAATTATTAAAGCAGAACATCTGAATTACAAAATTAAGGAATCTGAGAAGTTTCCTGGAATCAGCTGAACAAACTGAGCTGTTTAGATAAAAAACCTAAACATGTGAAATTTGTGGTTTCACTCTATCCCTATTCCTGACCGTTTCTTAAGTAAGAAAGAAATCCTTTCTTCATGTGAGGTATCCCTAAATACACAGGCAGCTCAATTGACTTAAGGGGATTAAGCAGTGGTTTGCACATTCAAGACCTAAATTATAGTATTTTGAACCTGAATTACTTGGTCTTTTTTATAATCTCTGAAATGTATCTTTGACATTGGTCAGTTTCATTTAGAAAGCAGAGTAGATTGCATACCCTTACATTTTCTAGAAAAGCTATGTTACAGTGGCTTTGATTTCACATTTTTACCTGTTGTGAGACACTGTATTGTTATCCTATCAAAAACTTGGAATATTTTGCTGATAAAAGTTACATGGCCAGTATTGGATTTTGTATTGCTTTTGTGAGAACTGCCAAATAATAATTTAGGTACAGAAGCTTTTTTTTGTTTGTTTTTGTTTTTTTTTCTTCTGAAGTGTAACTATGAAAAAAAAATTGAGAAAGATGCAGTTTTATTTTTTGGCCTCTCTACAAAAATGTCTTGTAAGATTTAAATCAATTGCATGGAGGAAAAATCCAACGCATGCAAGCAGAGAGCTTGGTATGCTCTACAACAAGTTATTCCAACCCACTGCAAATGTTTGTAATGAAAATAACTGAACCTTACCTAAACCGGAGCAATACTGGAGGTGATGGTACAAACAAACTCTGATAGGGTATATCTTAGAATCATAGAATGGTTTGGGTTGGAAGGGACCTTTCCAGGTCATCCAGTCCAACCCCCCTGCAAGGAGCAGGGACAACTCCAACCAGATCAGGTTGCTCAGAGCCCCCGCCAACCTGGCCTGGAATGTCTCCAGGAATGGGGCATCCACCACCTCTCTGGGCAACCTGGGCCAGTATTCCACCAGCCTCATTGTAAAAAATTTCTTCCTAATATCTAATCTAAATCTACTTCCCTCTATTTTGAAACCAAAGTCTTAAGTCAAGAAAACCGTATACAGACTGAACAAAGTTTTAAGGAGTATGCAAAGTATGCCTTTTAACTTCCACTAGCTACAACATTATTGGTTTTGGGCAGTTTTTGAATGGAGATATGAGGGAGCCTGGGAACCCTTTGCTTTCCCTGAGGCTGGTGGAGGTGAGCACATGGCAGAGTCTGGCTCAGCAGCAGTGTTAGGGTAGGGCTGCGTGTGCATGCCCTTGTTTTGCAAACACTTATGCACAAAGTGAGAAAGTTCAGCTGGCTATTAATAGAGAACTAGTTTGATGCTTTTAGACAGTACTACTCAAATTGTTCTTGATAAATAAATTATTGGATGAATTGAGCCCTAAATTTACATACCATGTCTGATCCTAAGTTATGCATTCATTATTCACAAGTGTTTGATGAAGAATTTATGGAAAAAAAAACCCAAAACCCAAACATTAAGTATATATTTTGTAGAAAGATTGACTTACCATTAGTGACAAAATTAGTTTTCCATGATTGAATAGCTAACCTTACAAAAAAAAAAAAAATAAAGGCAACTTAATCATAGAAGTGCTGAACCCTGTTATGCGTAAGTGCATTTGTTCAGACAACTAAAAACTTTTATCCTAAGAAAAACTGACTATCCATCACTATTGGCAACAAAGAGCTGTGATAATTGTAGTTATGGAGCTCACGACTGATTTCACCATGCTTACACTGAACAGCGTCTTGGAGCTGATATATGAGGCACGATCAAAACGTGCAAATAAACATAGCAAACTGGCTATAAAGAGTATGTAAATCAAGAACTGGTTGCTTTTGAAACAGCGCGAGGTAAACAAGACCATCTTGAGCCTCATCAAACTACCAATTCTGAATTTACTTCACTAAACTGTCTTTCACTTGATTCAAAGTCCAAAGACTCAAAGGTCTAAGGCTATGGAGGAGCCATTGACATCTTTTGTGACAGCTATATAGTCTGTATTGAATTCGTAAATTTTAATTTATCAGGTAAAAAAAATTGTTATAGCAGCACAGATCTGTAATACTGCTAAGGCCAACCAATGTCACAGTCCAGTGTCACAATGTGTTGAAAGGTGCATGTTCAGTCCTCCATCAGCTTGGGGAAAAGAAAAATGTAAATTCATAAGACAGTGCTGGAAATCTTCAGGAAAACTGTTATGTCTAAAATGCCCCTAACCATGTGAATAAGCAGCAATGACCTGGTTATATGGAAAAAACTTACAGAAAAACCTACTCAAGCTATTTTAATTGATTGTTCAGTCACCTGCAAATGATGCTATGGCTATGAAATGCAAATTTGCCTCAAAATATTCTTGTTCGTGTGACGAGGAAAAGGTCTGCTGTACTTTGAATCTCAATAAGCTTGGCTTGAGAACCCTCTGCACTCTTCAAGTTATACATATATACACAAATATATATAGTTTACATATACAAAGTATATATTTTAAATGTAGACATAACATAATTTTCTTTATATATATTTAATAATGTGGACTTGTAGATAATTCTAAAAGGTAAAAAAAGATACGTTACCTCAATTTTTGCGATTGAGTGAAAACATGTACGTTAGCCCAGGGCAAGTACTAGCTCCCACTTCAGTTATGAATCTGCACGTTGTGAATATATGCTGTCCACTTAAGAAGATGAAAAAAATCACACAAGCTTCTGATGTTAAGCCACAGAAAGAACAATGCTGCCCTTAAACAATACTTGCTGTTCACTGCTGTGTGGTGGGTATGTAAAATCCCCTTTTTTTGAGTTCAGTAGAAGTTTTTTGGTTAAAGAAATGTATTTACAGACTGGAGTTATTCTTGTTGAAGCAGTAGACTTTCTGTATTGGTCAGATCAGCTTAGTTAGACCTGAACTTGAATGACATCATCTACTGTTGGAGGGGGTGGGGGGGTGGGTGGCAGGGGGGGAAGAAGACACAAAGATGAGATGCAGCAGACAACTTTGCAAGACTTGTTTAAGCAGGTCATCTTTTATAAATATCACTGATGTAGAAAAAGAGCTGTAGAGCATGTACTCTAAATGTTGATTCCTCTAACTGAATTAGAGCCATACCGGTGGTGGTTGGAGGAGGTCTCTGGAGAGCTGTGATCCAGCCTCAAAGCATGGCCTCACTGGTGGTCCCTAAGTGCTCTCCCTTGTTGCATCTCCATGCCCTTACCACAGGAAGTCTTCCTCCACCTCTAGCAAAGCTTGATGTCCCATTGAGTACTGGTGGCAGGGTCCTCTGTACCTCCTGGATATCCCCTTTGGTCTCCATAGAAGAAAAGCTCTGTCTAATGCTCATTTGGCAAGAGCTTAAAAAAAGTGAGCTGAAACTAGAGATAGGAGTCTTGCCACCATTTTTCTTCTAGAACATCCCCTCAAATCCTGGAATATATGCTGCATGTTGTTTTCTGGTGGATTCTCCCGTCATATCTTATCTAAATTATAGTGTTGATACTTCTTCCCAAGAGACTATTCTACAACCTAATATGTCTCACTGTCAAGGAGATTTCTTCTCGTTACTTTAAGCTATATCCCCTTAAGTTACTCTATGTAATTTTTCCTACTTCAGCTCATTCATCAAATATTTATATGTAGTTCATTTACCTATTTACTCATTACTTAGCCAAATTTTATGTACTTAGCTCATCCTCCAGTCTTTTCCCTATTTTCCCTAATGGTTTATTTTAGCTCAGAATGTGATTTGATTGCTAGTGCAGAAGAAATATTATTATTTTTTTCAGATTTATATTACCCTAAACATATTAGGGCAACATCTGTCCTTATTTAGACCCGATGCAGTGTCAATGAACTCAAAAGTATTAAATAAGTACAGAAATTGGTCTGTGTGGCTTGTGTTGCACTTTGGACAGCAGTTGGTAATCTGAAGTGACATCCAGCTGAAAAATAGCAAAGAGTGGTGAGCCAGAATACAGCCCCTTTGCAAAGGCGTATTTCCTTCTTTGTCATCTGGGTATTGAAGAGGCAGAAAAGTAATGTTCTGTGGTGTGGAAATAAAAAAGTGCATGCGTGTTTGTACATGGGTATCCGTGTGTACATGCATGTAAGGACATGTGGATGGTAAAGAGCAATGGAGATGCTTGCTGAGAGAATGGATGTAGCACAAAAGAGAAATTAGTAACAATCAGTATTTTTCACATGGTTGCATTAATATTTTAATGTTCTTTTTGCTGCAGTTATGGAAATGCATGCATTCTGCCTTGTTTTCTTATTTTGTAGGTGTTAGAAACATTCTGTTGGTGTGTATCCCACACTCTGAGGATGACAGCCTGGTGCTGTGCTCCAGCCCTATTCAAAACATATTAGAGGAAATATCTCCTATCGACTTCAGCAGCATGTGAGCTGCACATAGGGTTGTTCTGAGCAGTCCAACTTATTGAAGTTATCCGCATCCTTAAACCGGTGGGACCCTTGTGTATCTGCCTGGTGAAGCAGGGGGGCATGTACAATTCTTGGGTCTAGCGTTCTTGTGCTTGATTAGGGAAGTAAAAATGTTATTTCTTCAGAACTCTGCAAATCTTAGTTCTTGGCTATGAAAAAGTGTTTGGGGGAAGCAGTGTGTAGGTTGGATGTGTTGCTGAAACCCCAGTCTGAGCCTCTTGGGATAAAGGGAAGAAACTTCTGTCAGTTATTTCTGATTTTTACATAAATTACTTTTTCATGCATGCAGCAGTTTTAACATTTCTCTGAGAGTATCTTGTAGAAAGAGCTGGAAAGTGTGTTACGGGACATATAACATTTAATTTATCAGGCAAGGGGAGCTAGCACAAACGTTGCCTCTTCGTTGCGTTTCTGCAACACTATGTTTTCCTTCCCTTGTAGGATAAATCACATTTGGTAGCTCTGGACAGAGCCCAGCAGGTCCTGGTAGGCTTTCGCAGCCTCCAGCCTGTGCTGGCAACCTCCAAATACTGCAGCAGCCTGAGACTTTTTAGTTTGTCATGGTCCTCAATGTGCCAAAACTATCTACAAGCCAGTGCCCACACATCTGAGTGAAGGCAGGGACCTTATACTCAAATAAAATTATTTCCTTAATTAAACAACCAAGTGGACAAATCTTTGGAAATCATAAACAAAGAAGCACGCAGAGTAAAACAAATTTTAAAAGATAGTTCTCACAGGAACTGTAAAAAAAATTAGGACATTTTTCAACCATTTCTTCCTTCTCCAGAAATAACTCAAAACCGTTGATAGTCTCCAAGAGGTTAATTTATGGTACCTACTAGGACATGAATTTTCTCAGAGCAATGGGAGAAGATGATGCTTGCACACCTGTGTGCAGAATGAGGCACTGAGGTGATGCAAACCACTGCTGTGTAGCTAGGGGTACAAACTACGGAGTAAAGAAATCTAGGATCCTCGTTGATAATCAGGTTCATAAGAGTATGAAGTGCTACCACACTGTGTAGAATCTTCACGCCATTGCTTTACACAGGTATTTTGATGTACACCGTGTTCCTGATTTTTTTCTTTGACAGGAGACTACGTTTTATGGACTTAGCTCAACCTTATCTTCCCCTGCCCAGCTAAATCCATATTAGCAGCTGCAAAAGGAGAATTTATCTGGCAACAGATTTACTTCAATGCTGTCACCTGAACCCTCAGCCCCACAGGCAGCTGGGGGAAGACCTGGGGGACCTTGTCTGGCTGTTCTGATGCTGCCAGGGTGGTGATGGTGACGGTGACGGTGGGCATTCAGCTGTGGTTCCCAAGGAACTTTTTTTTTTTTTTCCCCTCTCTCTTTAGATACCTATTTATCTCTCCTCCAACAGGTTCTGGAGGAAAATGTCTAGCAAGGTGTCGTAGTTCAGCCCCAACGGGGACCAGACTACGCAGTCTCTCTCTCACTCCCCCCACTCTCCGAGAGAATAGGAGGAGAGTTGACAAACAAAAGAAAACCAGAAAAAAAACCAAACACGCGGGTTGAGATTGAACAAAAAGTAAATTTAACAGTAATGACAGAAGAAAACAAGACAGTGATGGAACACAAATACAGTACAATAGCTCACAACAGATCTCCACATCCAGTCTCTTCCAAGTAGCAGGGGGCCTCCCTTCAGCACCCTCCTCACTTATATACTAAGCATGATGTCAGATGGGATGGAATAGCCCTTTGGCTAATTTGGGTAAATTAACCCCAGCTGTTAGCTAATTAGTTAACTATCCCAGCCATAGGGGCTACCAGCTTCAGTTCTCCACCCAGCTCAGGTAAATATTAACTCTATCCTGGCCAGAACCAGGACACAAGGCTGTCTCACCACTCGGCATCGTACTAGCTGGACTGGCGAGACAGGAGAAGGGGCACATTCTGCAAAACGAAAGTGGGAAAAGCTGGTGCAGCTGGAAGGACTGAAAAAGTTTGGCTGCTCCTTCCCCAGGTTCTGTGCTGCACAAGGGATGCTCTCTTTCCTCATGGTTTTTCAGCTCCAGTGTTACCACTTGCAGTGTCACTTTATATTAATTTCCATGAGGCCGGCAGAATTCAAACAGATATTAACGTGTTGCCTCTATTGATTTATTCCTTCTTGCAGTTGTTTTAAGTCTTCATCGCTTCGGTAGTTTTCCTGGCTGTCTCTATCTTGTTTTAGTTTTGTGCTGCACTGCTGTTCCCTGTAGTTTTAGTGTTTTTCTCTCCTGTGCAGTTCCTTGTGCTGAGGGAAGCATCACCTCCTGCTCTGTCACCGCCGCATCGCTCACCTGGGCTGAGCTGGGTAGAAATACCGTGAGGAGAGAGAAGCTTTGCACTTTCGGAACAAAAACACCACCCCTGAAAGCTTGATTTCAAACAAGGAAAATGCTTTTTATTTCCTTTCAAAATAGCAACTACACTGCCAAACTCACAGCGAACTGTAGCCGTTCCATTTGCTTCACAGAAGCAGTAAATAAAAATGAGAAAACGTTGGCAGCATTGTCAGTCTTGACCCATGTAAATTTTACCATCATATCTAAAGAAAAAGCAAGAGAGATGCTGAGCCTTAAGCTAGAAATTATGCAACCATAATTTAATGAGGTTTTTTCCCCACAGGAAAAATTATTAAGGTGAAAGAACATTGTGGAGTCCAACAGGAGAACGTTCCTCAAGGGGTGGAAAAGTAGACTTCAGATTAAATTATTTCCTCTAGATATTTAGAAGAGGATAAATGAAACCTACCATAGGATGCTGGCTACAAACCACCTTCTTGGATAACTTCAGGAAAAATGAAGAAAAGATATTTTAAAAGTAAGTGAAAAAAAAATTACAGCTATGGTTTAAAAAAAAAAAAAGAAGTTTTTTAGGTGAGACTGCATAAGAAATAAATACAAATAGTTATCTTTGCAAAAATTTTAAGGTAATCGCAGTAAATCTTCAAAGATTCTGAAATGGCTAAGTTACTTCTATATACACATCTTTAAATTCATTTTTTTCCCATGTTTAAGTTAAAATAGTCTTAAAGTAGTTGCTCTAGTGCAAAGGCTTTTATACATCTTTAGAGCAGTTCTCCACTTTCTGGGGTTTTGATCACCTGTAAAATACTAGCTATAAATGAAAAAATATAGTCCTTTCAATTTTGAACTGGGAAGGTAATATTTAAAATGCTACATTAAGCTTTTGAGCACGGTATTTTTGAAAAGAAAGATAAATAAGAGAGTTGGGAAGAGCGCAAATAAGAGTGAAAGGTTTATAATGTTGGACTGCAGGAAAGCTGAACATACTCAATTTGGAGGAAGGAATGACAATAAAGCAACAGGATGAGAAATCTATAAAATGATTTCCTGGGAAGGAGAGGGACTAATTGCTCTTGTCAGTCTTCAAGGTTAGATGAAGGAGTTGAAGCGTAAATGAGAAAACATCAAACAAGAAGCCTTCATGCTGCCTGCTGTAGCACTGTATTTTCAGTTATTAAAAGTTTTGCTAAGTAGTGATGCCATGAGTTAAATTATTTTTTTGATGAATTTGTATGGTTCAGGCCATCTAAGAAACAAGTTTTAGTTGAAGTTGCCCACTTTCAATAAAAAGATTACATAAAGTTATAAGGAATAGAAACTACTTTTCAGAAGCAATGGTTGTACACATTAAAGTGTTTTGAATTTGTGTCTTAAAATTAATTTTTAATATTCTTTCTTTTTAAGAAGGGCAGCAAAATAGGAATTCTTCAGGGGAAAGCAAGAAGATATTTTTTTTACGTTTTGAAAGTGCTCAGAAAGTTAGGAAGCAGAAAAAAATGTATTCCCTCTGCCCCCTTCTTTATCTTTCTTAATTTTGGGATCCTTCAAAGCTTTCAGGGAAAGGGTATTGACAGTAAACAAGCTTTTCTTAGTTACCTTCAGTTCCTCGGTAGTAATCCGTGGCCTCCGGGGATCTGCAAATCATGGACTGAAAACAGTTATCTAGGTAATAAAAGCGGCAGGATAACTCATTTAAAAGTTACTTTGCAGAAATGATGATTACTCAGTCTTGCAGCAATATACGTGTGAATTGTCTCTTGACTTCGGTGGAGTCAATTAAAGCCACTTAATTAGTGCAGTTAGTAATCATCTGCTAAAATCACAGACTTTCTTTTCTCTTATAATTTGGCTGTTTTAATACCATTTAAAAATGACCCTGTGTAGGCAAATTTGGTTAAGCATTTTCTTTAGTTTGCAGCTTGCTTTTGCACTGAATTGCTGTTTTTAAACGTTTGTCAGGCCTCTTAATATTTTAGACTTCTTTTAGCAACATAATTTCTTGTGCAGGGGTCTCTCTTTCTCCTTGCCTATGGTTCCTGCTTTTATTCTTTATCACTCACGCTTAGCATTCTTCTGAACTGAGACATGTGCATCCATTTTCCTTGGTTTTTTTTTTTTTTTTTTTTTTTTTAAGTGAATTTGTTAATCATTAAAGCCCAGCAATCTTCCCTTATGGGAGACTTGGTGTTTAACGCGCTAGGCTAAACTCTTAGATTGCATTTTGGTTTTGAAATAGATCTGTTTTCTCTTTCAAGCATTTCTAATACAGGGAACCTGATAATTCTACATTTAGCATATACGCTGGGGGAAAAGGCAGTGGAAGAGGCAGACCCTGTAAATCCCCTCTGCCGACACGGTGCGGGAGAGTCAATGGGCTTGTTACTGCCTGGGAGATCAACCTCACAAAGTGGCCTAGGAGGAAAGGGAATCATCATCATAAAGTGTTTTGATATTGATTCCTCTTAACTTCTACAAGCCACAAAAATGTTTTCACGCTCAGCAGGGATTCTGTTATTGTACCCAATCTGAATGCTCGTGTCTAATATGTCACCTGTAGCATCCCCAAATGGACTATTTTTCTCCGACTAGGAAATGATTCTCCGGCACACAAAGCGCTCCTATCAGATGTGGCTCATGTTCAGTTTCTGGAGCTGATTCTGTGATGACAAATCCCTTTAATTTTGACTTGCTCATATTTGTCAAACAAGTGGGAATCCAAAATATTGCAAGAATTATTTTCAAGCAAACCATTTGTTTTGACAATATTGAAAAAAAAACCAGAAAAAAGGAGATATATTATCCTGTGACAATATATCTTTTTTATTCCTGAGAGGCATTGATTCACAGCAGAGGCATTTACAGCGCTTCGCATGCAGCACGCGCCTCAAAAATTGTTTACAAGAACAAGAAACATCTGCCAAGCTGACCTGTGAAGTTCTAAGGATTTTTTTCTATAGAAATTGTTCAATACGCATGCACCCATGAAAGCATGGGGTGGGTGGAAGATGGCTTTGAACCACCTCTGCTTTCTAGGTCCCTGTCGATAGCAGACCATTTTACATACTGGCTGTACAGCCCAGGAAATTACTGTAACGCTCACAAGGGAATACGATGACAACAAAGGATGCAGCCCGCGAGCTGCATCATGGGAAAGGAAGCAAAGGGTGCTCCAAGGATGTCCATACTGCCGCAGCATCCCCTTGTCTCCCTTTGCCTTGGCACAAGCTGAAGGACCTCCTGGGCACCTGAGCGAGCATCACGTAGCTGCTGGAATAAGTATGTCCTTGGGAAGATGCAGCTGTGATTTTATAGTGCAATTGCACCTACTCCACCAACTAAACCAAGCTGGCAGGTTTTATTTCTCCTTGGAAGGCGGGGGACACATTCTGGCTACGTGACATTCCTTACTACTTTGCTGATATTTCAGAAACTCTTTTCCTCTTGTGAAGCAGCCTCGAAGAGCATCTTACCTGTTTGAATTGAAGCAAATCTACTGCATTCTTTTATTACTATTCTTTTCTAGCTTTGTCTGCACTTTTCTTTTTTTTGTCTTGTTTTTTCCTCCCTACACAGAAAATAGAAGTGTCTATCCTTCACTAAAGAGTTTTGGTTCCAACAGTTCTCACCATACTTAGTCTCAATTTGTTCAAAGTGGAGACCCTGAAATATTTCACATAAAAACTGTGCAGGGAATTATCTTCGGTTGGGCAAATTCTTTTCTCAGTTGCATGAGCCTATTTAGAGGAGTCAGACTGAACTCGGAAAGGTATTTCAGATTTATTTTGGCCTTAAAATTCTAAATCTGAATTTACATTCAGATTCATAGTATAAATGCAACCCAAATGAAACGTGATTTAAAGTAGTACATTTCCTCAATAAATATATTTTTTTTGCTTTTAAAATATTTCTCAGATTTGAAAAATACATAATCATATAGAATGACTCCTTTAGGTTTTATTTACTTTATCTATGCATGTGCATGGCCTTGCCCTTGTGGGAAAAGTGTCCAGGCCTGGGCTCCGTAAACCACTACAGCAAAGTCAGTAGGAGTATATTATATCCATGTGGCAGACTGACTTGTAAGAATTGTTACAAAAGAGATCAATAACACTTGTTGGAATACTGTTATTAAATATAGCAGTGGCTCAGTAAATGAAAAACCACATCAACTTTCTATGAACCAATGTTTTTTAAAGAGAGAGTAAACCATAGATCAAGTTTTGACAAATTCTGCTATTATTGAATAGATGAATTTTGCTAGTAGCCTCCATTCCTACCTATTGGAGAAAAAGCAAAGTAATTCATGCTGCAGAGATAAAGTGATTTTTAAATGAAGCAAAGGAATGCACAGATCCAAACAGCAAAGTTTTAATTCAGAAGCAACTCTACTCAAATATTGGTGCATCATAAATCTCAAAATGTGTTCATTTCTGCTTAGGGATTGTTCTTGTTTTAGGGGAAAAAGGAGTCTTTTATATTTATCACAATCTGAAAAATAAGAATTAAGTCCTGCTATATTCTTGCACACAGAATTGTTAGGTAATTGCAATTCTATGGATTTTTTTTTTCCTCAGAAGAAGAAAATACAGTAGTAAAATTTTAAAATTAGAATTTTCAAAATGCATTATAATGCCATCTTTTTTTTGGGGCAAGTTGTCCTACTTTCATAATTGGTTTGCCAACTGAAAGTTATTACAGATGTAATTTCTCAGGAATTTGTTTTGTCTTTCTGATTGCTAATATGTTTTGACCTTGAGCCTGAACTCCTGCTTGTATGTATTTTATTTCAGTGAATTTCAAGTTGGAATGTCCTATCTGCTCCTCAAAAAGCAATTGGTATTGCTTTACGGCTGAATTCAGGAAAGAGATCTTGTAATGACAAAGCTCATGAACTGACCACTGTCAATTGGACTTAAGTAATTAAGCTTGCTTGTTTATATTTATGGACCAGATAAGACATTTTTTTGCTTTATTCATGGCTGATTTTATGCTACTGATATGTTTATGCACTGGTAGTCATTATCAAAAGCATTTTGAAGTTACATTCATTACTGTGCTATTAAGTCCACATTAATAAGGACGCCATGGAATTACTGGGTGTAATAATCAGTGGAATAATCAGTGTTAAGTACTATTTGCAAACAAAGTATTGGTACTTTTCCAGACTAAAAAGATTTGTTATATCAGGGAAAATTATTAGACCGGTAATTTTCAACCAGGGACCTGTTATTCCTTGGATGTCTACAAGCTACTTTTAAAGGACCTTGAAAATCTACTGATGGTATGTTTGTATTCCTTCTAGAGCAATTCCCTTGGAAGATACCTACATAGATGCTCACAACTTAAGGAATGCTGAAAATCACCAAAGGTAAGTAGTTCTGAAAATTTTATTTTTCTATGAAGATTTTTATAAATAAAATTGAAAAAAAACAATAAGAAATGTTTACTTTTTTTGTTTGACACTAGTGTGTGTTTGAAATTATGCAGCCTATTCTCACGGTGCTCCAAAATTTATTTCCTAAACAGGATGCCTTGATTACAACTCTTTCTCTTTTTGTTTTCACGAGAGGTCAGATTTTTCTATTAACACGTATTAAAAAATCTTGTCATTATTTGTAGGCATCTTCTCACTTATGGTAGTTGCAGGATAAGCTGAAAATATTTTTTTCAAAAAGGTTTGAAATATAATATCAGAGTAAAAAGAAAACGGTGTAATCATAGGAGAAGGACATGTAGCTTTTTAGTTAAACACTATATTAAGAAAGAACGCAAGAGGAAAAAACAGAGAGGAGGAGATATTAGAAAAGATAAGCAGAATACTTAAGGTGATATTAGTAAATAATACTTAGGGATATATTATTAAAATATCTAAAACCATTTTCTGAAATATTGGTATACACAAACATAGTCTTTCATTCCCTGCATATATATTCATTGCATGTCCCTAAAATCCCCGTTATCTGTATTTACTAGTGCTCCATTTTTTTTTCGTATACTTGTGACTGACAAGCAGAAGTAATATAATCTCGGAAGCTATAAAACATTACTTGATGGTTCAAGAAGTTGCTCCCAATACTTCCCGCAGAAGACAGCAGAGCTAGATTGCCAGCCTTCTACTCGGTTATCTTCCTCGCCTCCAAATGATGCGAAATCATTTTAATAAAACCCAATGTGAAATAGATAGGCTGCAATGCACATTCACTGAAAGCCAAAGACATCAGTTGAGAATTTTTTTTTATGAAAGGATATTCGTTCTTCTATTAGTTTGATATTAAAATGAAAACTAATGCTTTCTTTTTATAAATAAGATCAAAAAATTTAGTCCCTGCCTTCATTGACAGGTCTTTATGGACACAGATTGCTAACTAGTTGATGGTTAATGATGTCACTCTATCTGACCTTGTCTGCCTTCACCAGTAAGTTGAATATAACAGTATATTGGCAGTGTCACTTACGCAAAAGACCGTGGAGCACGTGCTGAAATGAAGGCAGAAGCATGGAAATGAAAGTGCTGCCAGACTCCTTCAGTGACGAACAGTTCTCACAGCCCTTGGTGAGTAAGAATTGCTCAGGTCGTTTAGTGCAGCTCCAAACCATGGCGCTTGAAGATGGAGACAGCATGCCATCACCAAGGCCTCTTGCTCAGCTGTCACCCTCCGTGAAAACGGGAAGAAGGGAAGAATTTTATGATTATGTAGCTCTTCTTCAGGCTGCATTTCAAGTTTGTAAGGCTCATATAAACCATGGCAATTTGCTGCTGTGACTACTCTGCCACTAGATGTGCAGAACTAAAGCTTCCCTTAGGTTGTCCTGCATGGTGCCTTCCTACCCACTTACCAAAAGAAAAAGAACGGAAGTTTTTAAGATGTAAACCTATTAAATGCAATAGCCGCATAGTGCCATACCTGCTGAAAATGATCTCACATCATAGAACAACATAATCAAAATGACACTGAATCTTAAATTACTCATCCACGCCTGTGAAATCCAATGGCTATGTGCTGAGAGATCCCATTATAAGTCATGTAAGTATGACATTGGCTGGCCTGCTTATTTCTGCTGCTTCTCTACTGTGTCACTATGACACTTTCCAAATGTCTCTATGGCTGCAGGACAGCACCAAGTATCATCTATATGAGGCAATTTCACTCAATAATTAAAATAATAAGCCATTTTCTCGTAGTTTCCCCACCTTTGTAAACTGAAGTGCCCACATATTCTCAAGTATCATTGAGTGCAGTTAAAGGTTCTCATATCCTATCATGCCTCAGCAAGGGCTGTGGAAAATATAATTTTTTGATATGTCATTTGGAAGGCTGATCATCAGTCAGGAGTGTTTACATGTCAAATACAACATCTGAAGTCCCCAGACTGCTCCAAATAAGCACGTGTAGTCAAAATATCTTTCAAAATGTGAAATATGCTACTGAGATACCTCTAGATTATGTCAACGAATATAGTACAGAGGATAACTCTTCCAATGTAGCAAATGTATTATATAAGCAACCGTGAGAAACTTTGAAACACAAGATATTTGAAATCTCATTTGATAGACATGCCTCTCACTAAAGCAATTTCTCTCAAAGAAATATCAATCTAATTTGCCAACTGTGATTTGAAAGAAGAAATACATATAAATTGATTTGGGGCTGGTGGTTTGGGTTTTTTTTGGTGGTTTTTTTTTTTTTTTCTTTTTTTCTTCTTCCCCACACAGGACAGATTTGACTCAAGAGCAGGGAGGGTGAGAGGGGACAAAAGTACTCAGTTCTTCTTCCATAGTAACACTTCTTTGAAGATTTCCTGTAAGTGGACATGTTCCCCTCTGTAGATGCAACACCCTCCATACATCACCATATGGTTTATTTTTAAATCCCCTATAATATTGTGTGTCATGAGCTATCTCCTGATAAACCCTGACCACAGCCAAAGGCTTCTCTAACATCCAGTCATTTAGCTTCATTGCAGATTTATTTTAGGTTGTTTTTTTTTAAAGGTAGAATTTTTTAAATGAGCTGGTAAGAAAAGAACATCTTGCCGAACATTTCCTGGTTTTCTCCATATAGTGAGTACGTTGTAAGACCCAGCAGCTGTGTCACTCATCTACACAACATGTTAACATGAGAGGAAGATAGTAAGCTTGGGTAGAGTATCGTGCAATAATGACTCCTCCCTCCAGAACCATTGAGACTTACTTTGAATTAACATAGGTATTAATTGGAAATAAAATGGAAGTATTTGAAAGAAACCACTGATTAACACTTTTTCTTAAAAATTTTCCCTGTATTTTCCAGTTGCATTTTTAATTGGAGATGGGAACACTTTCAGAGTGATGATCCTCTTTGAAGCTACTAAAATGAAAAAGTTAAAGCATTTGTCACAGGTTTTGTGATTCTCTCTGAAGTCAAAAGAAGTAACTTCACTTAAAGTAAGATTTTTCTTTCACTACAGTTTTCAAGCCTGAATTTTTACAAAACCCTTCTAATCAGATATCATTCAAGGCAAGGTGATGATGAGCTTTGTTCTTGTAATCTGTTATTTTAACGATGGTACTTTGGAGCCTTGCAAGCTTTCCATTGTCACCAAGTCCAAGGAAGATATGAAAAAGCTGGACAGGAATGACAGGGAGATTAATGGACCAAGAAACCCTTGGGAAATGTCTGGCTGTTTTACTTCAAGGGCTTAACACTCATTTTGTACCTAGCCTCATGAAAGGAGGGGGTATTGTCCACCTTAGATCGTGGTGTTTTCTTTATAGTAATGTACTAACAAGAAGAAACAAAAAAAAAAAATTAAAGTGTTTGTTTACCTTAATATATATATTTTTTTTTGCTATTCAAGCTTCACGCAGAGTTCTGTAGCTAAAGAAAAATCCTCTTTGCAGTGTTTTGCAGATGCCAGTGCTACTCGTAAGATGATTCAAGGTGAGAACTAAGGCCTATTTTTGCATTTCAGACAGACTGTCAGCTGAAAATTCATTTTTTGTGTGTGTGTCGAGTCTGAACATAATTATGTGAAGAATTTTCGTTCAATGAATTTTTTTTTTTTTTTAGTCTGTAACTCAACGCTCTGTGTCAGAACTGCAACATGCTGTTTCTCCAAAGAAGAAAGTAAAATGAATAGCAAAACATGCTCACCAGCAGAGCACGGAGTATAGTATCTTTTGCATCACAATTTGGAGAAATAAATATGTGTAATCCCACAAAAATATTTTTCAAAAAATGGAAAAAAACTCTGACAATGTTGCTGTAATTACCTTATTTGTTCTGTAAAGAATGGGTCTGTCCATCCTCTCGCTAAGCCTCTGCCTGACTGCCGGGTGATGGTGGCACTTTGGTGAGGTAGGATCTTCCTCCGTGGGGCAGGCAACGGGTGGGTGAAGCAATAGAGAAATATTCAATTTGTCTACTAAATGCAAAGGCATAGTGGCAAATGAAGACCTGTAATCAAAGTGCTGATAACGGTATTAATACTCAAATAAGCTCCAGCCCAAGCACTAGATTTTGTCAAGTTAGATATGTCACATCTGTGTTAAGAATAGCTGTTTAGGGCATCAACAAGTGTCTTTTTCTGAGGCCTTCAGAGCTTGTATAAGCTTTCTTGAAAACTCTCATGTGACTGGAAAAAATATCCATGTAATTAAGAACAATGCAGCCCTTTTCAAGTGATATATTTTAAGGACATATTGTCTTGAGCAGTAATCTGATATCCTACTTATTCTTTATCGGGACTGTGGAAACAATAGTTACAAATGCATTAATCTTACTGCACTTTCTTTCTAACCATTCGTTCTGGAGTATGTAATACATTTATCTTTCCATCCCGTGGGTCTGCTCTGAAGACTATTGAAATCACTGGAACAATTCGCAGTGCTTCCAGGGAATAGTGGAAATGCATTAAAAGGATGTTGGGACACATTCAAGTTGCAGGTATTTCTACCAAGATAAAGTTCAGCAAAATGTCTGTGCTGGTGACTGGCAGAATCCACTATAAAAAAAAGAAAAAATTAGTACAGAAATCAAGTGCAAAGGTGGAAGCACAGTAAAAAGAGACATTAGTCAAAAGAAATCTAATATTCAGGCTTCATCTGCAGAGTTTCCTTACTAGGTTTCTAACACAGATTTCCACATGTAACTCTTGTCCACATCACGTACTTTGTCCCAATCACTTGTTTTTCTCCACCCTTGACAGATTTTATCTTAAGCACTAAAAAAAACCCTAATGATGATGACTTTCATAGTCCATTTCCTGGAGCATGTCAGTTTTTTCTATGAATTTTTAACTAGTTTTTTCTTTTATTTTAAATCATTTCAGAAATAGATTTCTTTGTTTCTAGTGCTATTAACAGCTTATACATCCCTGAATTTATTATTTCTCGTTCAATTTGCTAAGTCTGACTCTTGCTGCGATTGCAAGGGGACAACAGCTGCCACGTACAACTAATAGATATCCAGCCATGAAACCAGTCACGCAGTTCTTTGCTCATGTGCAAATCTACTTCTTTATCCAAAACTCTTAATTTTATTTTTTTTTTTACTGTAATATTTATATATAAAAGAGGAGCCAGGGTGCTGATGCTCTCTGACTACTTGCTTATCCTTCTGACCTTTATTTCCCTGTTTTGGTGTACTCCTGTCTTGACTTCTGTCTTTTATTTTGGTGGCAAATTTCTGGGGAACTTCCTTTGTAAGAGATCTAATTCCTCATGTCCCTACTCCATAAGCAGCGCTCCAGGCACTGTGTTTATACAGATTATAGACGATCTGTCATATGTCCTTACATAATGCATTCTAATAGACTTAACTTACAAAATGCTACCCCAGTTTATGTGTAGGGGCTTCATCATCAAATCCTATTTGTTTTTTGGATTTCTGTTCTAATTCCCATGAATCCCTTTGTAAATGTCCTTTTCTTCACATAATAATGTCAAAAAAAATTTCTGATTGCTGGGTATTGTTTCTCCTGGAACATGATGGATTCCTCTCAGGTAGGATTTGTCAAGTTTTTACATCATCTCATCTTATCATGACTGAGAGTATTAGAAATATTTGGATTTTTGTACGCTTTCTTTGTTCTGAGTTTCCAAAAATCTTTCCTTATGAATAAACTCATGAAGTTAAGTGGGCTGGGATATAAGATACCTTATTTTGCACTCTGATATTGAGTTCACTGTGATCTTGTAGGTTTCCATCTTTTTCTAAGCAGAAGCAGCTTTGCCAGGCATCTCAAGAAACAGAATTATTTTTAAGACACAGCCATGATGATCAAACAGTAATGCATCCCAGTACAACAGCAAAAAGTTCTTTTGACTGAATAGGTGACTTCCCCGACTGAAATAATTAATGAGAACTAGGATAGCTAGATATGTATAAACTGTATAATCAGTTTTTATCTATGCCAGGAAGATTGTGCTGGTATAACTGTACAGACAGAGATCTGCACTGTGAACGAGACTTCAGCATTCCTGTATCTCCATTTCCAGCCTGCGAAATGGAGACTTCCTGCGGAGGAATGGTTTTATGCAAAGATGATCCAGATGTCCTGTGAGCTAAAATGTTCCCACTACGTTGCTCTGCAGGCTGGATTTTTCTCTTACCTTGATGCAAAGCCACCAATACTGGTGAAGTCTCACGTTGCTCATCTGTTGGACATGGGAATTAGACCCAAGGTAGAGAAGTATTCGAAACTAGTTCCTTGAACCAAGTTGTTGGGTAGCCAGAATTGTTTTGAGTTCAAAGAATGAAATTTTGGTCTACAGTTTATTACTAGTTCAGGGCTATCTACTCAAGCCAGTATAATCCAAATAGCGTGTGCTATATGTACACTGGAGCTGTTGACTCAGATCTCTGTTGAGTAGACATCTCCATTACCTGATATGGACATGTCCTGTGATGATGGGACTCATTCGGGCAATTATGTCATAATTTCTTCTCTGTAGTATGCTGTGTCGCAAGTCTTCAGTTGATGACATTTTGCAAAGCAGAACAACCAACCTACTTTTTAGAGTTTATGCTTTTTGTCTCAGAAAACATGATTAAAACTATGTTCTTACTGTTCTGAAGACTTAATTTGTCTTTCACAGATAGATTATTTAAAGTCTCTAATATTCAAATGTAAATATTCAAATATAAGTCCTATTTGCTGAGGATCTTAAAAGAAAATCTTTGTGTCTTAAACCATTGTTTACGTTAGAGGAAAGTATCTTATGCCAAAAAAAAAAGCATTTACAGTTCATCTTTTGGATAAGACTATTACGAAGCTATTTGAAGCAAAAATCGAACATACAAAAATGCATATGGTATTGCCTCAGGTATATAAGAATGAATTACAGGATCTAAGTCTTATTTATATTTTATAACAGCTTAAGAATGTTAAAGAACAAGTTTAAAAAGTAGTCACTTATTTCTTTGTTTGTGGTTTTGTTGTGGAGGAGCTTGGGGATTTTGTCTGTTTTCTTTTTTTTTTTTCTTAAACTTCATCAAACCAGCATGTGAAAGCAGGTCACTGTAGCAGAGTGAGGGCCTTGTAGAGCACAAAACAACCCCATGGCCACTGGGGATGGAGCCACATCAGGAAGCAGCTTCACAACATGGTTTCAGAGCTGGCTGTGCATGAGCCGTGCCGTTCAACAGCTCGGGATCCAGAAGAGTTATCCACCCTGCAGTGACCTACTGCCCGAAGCAGGCAGTGCTGCTCAGCCGTTTCTGCTCCTGCTTTGGGCATTGGCCTCATCCAGAGTCAGAGAGGCAACGCCAACCCATGCTGGGTTCCTGGGGGGACCAGGGAAGGACAAGCTGGTCTTACGCAGGATCAGATCCTTGGTATCACTTAATGTTTGCAGATTGTCAAAATCTGGTCCTTGTAATGTACGAAATGTTCTCCTTCACCTTAGATAGCTTTGACCTGAGAATTTAGGGGCTGAGTTTGTGAACTTCCATAAGGGTCTAGAAATGGCAGATCTGTACATCGGTCAGTGTTATGTTTTGGAGAAGGCGTTGAAGTACACTGGCGAATGTTTTTGGTTTTTTTTTTGTTTTTTTTTTTCTTCTTGTTATTTCTCCCTTTTCAAATTTCTGTTATCTACAGAGAGGATGAAAACTCTTGGGGAGGGTTAGCACACAGAGGAATTAGTTAACACCATTTAACCCCGGGACAACACCTTGCTTCTGCACAAAGCTGCCTCGCCTTTGATGTCTGCAGGAGTCTGGAGTCTGGTGAAAAGAGGAGCAGGTGAGATACCGTAGGAGAACTTCTTTCTTTGGAAGTCTGAATCCATCAAATAAAACCTTAGGACATTGTTTTAAATGCTGAAAACAAAGCAAAATGCTGATATGGCACACTGCATTGCAGAGTTAATTTGTGGAGTTTACAGATTCCCCAGAGAGAGAGTGGACTGGGGAACAGAAACGCTTTTTAAAATATTACTGTGGAGCCAAACACTTCACTTTATATACCCTCCACTGCGGTGGATTCTTGTCTCAGAATTTCACATCCAGGATCTCTGATAAAAGCAGGGAAGATGTGAGTGCCTACAGAAAGCAAGTTTGTGTCCTTAGTGAGCTAGCTCAAAAATAACTTTTTTTTTTTTGTGCATGTAAATACAGAGTCCATCATTGCAAAAGAGGTGAGAAAAAGAAAACTGAGGCTTTTTTGAATATTATAGCTTTAAATCACAGTGATTAAAAGATAGCCTGCTCGGAGACTGATTAAAAGGATGTTGGTTAAATAAGTCAAGGCACGTAACCCTTCAGACTTGTGCCAGGTATTTGTACACAGAGTCAAAGCCTTTCTCAACTGGACTAGGATACTCGTCCAGATATCTCACATAGTTACGGGTGTGCTACCTGTGGAATTTCATGTAAAAATTTTAATTTACCTAGGATTTTTAACAGTAATGTTAATGGTAACTATAAATCAAATGGATTTCACCAAGGCCAAGAAGTTTAGCAGCTCTATTAATTTTCTTTTTGTCTAATGCAAAGTATTTTCAGAAATATTCCAGGAAATTCTCTGTCCTGAAGTAGTTCCTGGTAAAGTTCTATTACACGTAACAAGCAGAGAAATGCTTCATATGTATAAAGAAATGATCAGTGTATTTCCTATGTTTTATCTTAAATGTGCCTATGTTTTAGGAAAAATGAAAGAACAGACTGGCACCTTTCTTGTTTATGTTAAGTTGACACTGATATTAAGTTTTAAAGATTAACTTTCACATGGAATCAGCTTTAAAATTGTTGTTGTTTCCCAGAGTATAATTGTTGCTTTACAAACATTGGAATTTAGTCACATTGAATAAGCTCTTGGTAAATTTTATGTACTTGTCCACGGATGATCTGTGCTCAGACTGGCTTTAGGTACCATACACAGGTATCCTCTCCTCTGGAGAGATCAAGGTTCAGGACAACAGTGATCGAGCAGAGTTGACTCTGAAAGAGGAAAACTAGCACGGAAGCTTTAACTTTGTGTGGCAGTACTCCTTTCTTGTAGCGTTGTGAGCCTGTTTCAAACTTAATTTCACAAGTTCAGACACATTTGCAAGTAATTATTTTCAGCATCTTGCTGTTGCATTCAAATTTGCCAGTGCAACCGATTCTCAGTTTCTTCAGAATCAGATCATTGCTTAGAGGTGAAGACTCATTAGCCTTCACAAAACAGTATGAAAGGGAAATGACTGAAATGATATGATTAGAGATGTGTAAAACTACTTGTAGAAATGCAAATACCTGAGAAGCCATTAATGAGATAATTAAAAGCATTAAAAAATTCAATTTCATCTGAAAATAAAAGATTTGTTGTAAAATGCTTAAAAATGTATTAAAACCCCGTAACATAGTTTGAAAATGTACAATGAATTTTACTTCATAACACTAAGCATTGACTGACACAACAGTGAAACAAAAATGTTAATACTTAAGTAAAATTGAATGGCATGGAAACATTTCCTGCATAAACTGTATCAGTATTTGCAATGGAAGTATACAAAAATCCCCTTAGGCATACCATGATGCATAGACTGCAGGTCTGCTCATACCCGAAGGTATAGCATCAGTCTTGCCAAATGTATTCCTCAACTAATTTTGTCATAGAATTTTATTATTAGAAATTAAAAGGAATTTAAATGAGTTTAAACTGACTGGAGACTGGAGCCCAGCAGAGATCTCTGTTTGCAAGGACAAATGTTAATGTTTGTGGCTTTAGATCTATGAATTTCTCTTGTGCCCAGAGTCGACAGCCCTGTTTCATCCCTGAGAAGCCAGACCACCTTTGGACTGTTGAAGAAAGAGTCTTATCAACCTGGATAAAACCCAAACATTTACTAAGGTTCTGGCTCTGCATCAGGTGCCATATGAGTGTGGTGGGACAAGCTGCCTGGTGTGTTTGCACTCGAGCCGCTCAGCACCGAAGGATGTAGACACAGCCCGGGCAGAAAGAGTGGCTCCAGCAATGAAATCCTAACTGATGAAACTCATGGAGTAAGCTGTCGACCTGATCAAACACTACCTGAACACCCCATGCTATGAGCCATGCTTGGGCGCTCTACTCGCTGATCATCAATGTGGCCATGTCCAAGGATGCTCTGTGAGCTGCAGGGAGCTGGCGATCGATGGTCCTTACAGTACCACTCCCGAGGAGTGAAAGGTGGGGAATTGACTCTTGCGCACCTGATCTCTGGCCCAAAGGGCAGCTTTCGGTCTCTGAATACATCGGCTAGCTATTCAATGGACATCTCGTCCGTAATCTCTTGGCAGGCTGTTGCAGCTAATCTCTCTATTGATTTTTGCTTAGAAACACCTTGAGCTATTCAATCACTAATAAAATCTGAAGAGTTCAGTTTTCAACACATTTAGCTCAGTTGGAGGCAAGGTTTATTTGTTGTCTGATGGGCAATTGGATAGCTCTGCTCGTTTCTAAGTAAAGGCATCATAACTGACAACGTAGTCAAAATCCATCCAGCTACATCAAGCCCTAGCCCAGCAACTGGACTCCATTTGCGTAATTTGTGTCCCTGCGTCTGCCTGTTTTTCTTCCTTAGTTTGCTTCTCTTTTCATCTATTTTCCCAGTTTAACTGGGAAAAACACCCACACATCTTTCTGAACCTGTGTTTCCTTAGCAGCAGACACTGCTATCATCAATACTGTGTGGCAAATCTCGACGGACCCAGTTTGGAAGGAAAGGCAAACTTTCTGATTGCTTTAAATTTGATTCCCTTGTCTCTTCTTTGTTATTTTCTCTACCGTGCTCCAGATCCAAATGTTTTTTTTCATCCATGGCTCCTTGTGGATGTGCTGAGAGGAAGCCAAGGTGAGACAAAGCTGTAGGTCCAAAGTTTGGTGGGATCAGGTATGGAACTGGGGTTGTCCACTGAGGTGATGTTCCTGCATCCCATGCCAGCTGCCCTGGAAGCCTGCAGTTGGGTCTTTACCTCTTCAGGAAAGACAGAAATTGCCAAACAACAAAGGCAGAGTCAAGAGGAGAAAACAATCAAGGCACCTCTCTCTGGGGTAGGAATCATTACCACCACAGGGAGAAGGCTAAGGGGTGTAAATGGCAAGAATATGAGGAGACTTCATGTCTTCAGATTTTTTTACCATTAAATAAAGCCAAGTTTTTAGTAAAAAAAAAAAATCATTAAATAAGTCCCTCAGGGTCCTTACATAACAAGCTGTAATATTTCACTGCATAAACGATATACCTAAATCTATATGAGCTAATGTCTCACTTTTCTATTTATTTAAATGATGAAAGATGGTTTATTATGACTAAGATAATTTTCTGACTTTTTTTCTTTAACGTTTTCTTAACAAGGATTACATTTAGACTAGAAAAATAAAAGTAAGACCAGCCATCAATAAGTGGTTTTATTGGTTAAATTTTACTGTTCTTTTTAAGCAAATAATGAATTACTTTGACTAATAACTGTAGAGCCAGACATAACTCATTCTCATCATTAGGCAGACAGTCACCATCAATCCTGTAGTTTTAGTTCATCTGGTTATAAAATCTTGTCTCCTTTTCCCATATAACATCTCACCAGACCACACCTTGTGAAATGCGCCGTGCTTGCCGGGGCATTGCTTGGAGAGTCTGCAGAATAATTTTTGCAATTACAGAGCTACCTCCGTGGTGGGTCGGCATCCAGCCCTGAGACTCAGCCTGGAGCCAAAGCTTGGGGAATATTGACAATCTGGAACAGCTTTTGGCCTTTGCAGATGATGGCTATTTTTGTAGAAGAGTTAAACCTAGGGAGCTTCAGATGCAAATCAATCTCTCTCGGAGGAGCTGAGCACAGCCAAAGCACTTGCACTTGTTGAGCACATGCCAGCAACCCTCAAGGGGACTGAGGTAACATTACACTCCGCTTAATTACTGCACATATGTGACAAGAAAGAAATTACCTAGTATGTGGCAAGAAGACTTTGTGTGTTCTAGATAAGAGGAGTGGGTGATTTCTCAAAGGCTGGTTCGTATGACACTGAACGAAAAGAAACATTGCAAAGAAGCTTTCTCAATTCTTTTCGTGAAGACTATCTACCCAGCAATTTTGTTGAATATATGAGGAAGTTACAGGTATTGGTTTATTAGGGAAGTTGATTGCAGCTCTTTTAATTCA
This sequence comes from Chlamydotis macqueenii, assembly GCF_036417535.1. Taxonomy (NCBI): domain Eukaryota; kingdom Metazoa; phylum Chordata; class Aves; order Otidiformes; family Otididae; genus Chlamydotis; species Chlamydotis macqueenii. The sequence goes on along the minus strand of NC_141564.1, from coordinate 24,795,620 downwards.
GTAATTTAATTATTTACTTTTATTTTAGAAAAACATATCCATGTACACTGAGACACTGTTACTTCTGTAGCTAAAAATGTCTTATCTACTTTTAGTCATACTCCCAGCAGTAAGATAGAGAATGTTTTGAATCTTCCTGGGCATTCCTACGATAGCTTGCAAAGTGTTTATCATATTGATATGTAGGAGAATAAGCATTATTTGCTATCAAACCATATAGCTTTAAAAAAAAAAAAAAGAGTAAAAACTTTTTGGCATTTCCTAATAGTCTATAAGTATATCACTTAATCACGAATAGATGCTGCTGGCTGGCTGTTAGGCAGCCAACTTTCATTGCTCCCTCTGCAAGAAGAAACACTCCTTTTATAACAACTGGGTCACCTTTTTAACTGTGTTTTTATACTGTAGTTCACACTTGTGCTTGTTGACAGATTTAGAGCACTTTGTGAAAGCAATAATTGGCCTGGGAATATAGCTGGCATGCTTCCCCAGAAAAGAGCTTGAATTAAATTGCCTCAGGTCTTTCATTAGCTGGTAAAACTAATGCAATGCGCTACCGCAACTGCCATGCTGTTTCAGGAGCACGCCGAAATCCTGCTGCAGGAGCTGGGAGGGCAGCGAGAGCCGTTCCCCCCGCTCCTCAGCCGTTCTTGGCTGCTCTAGAGCTTTTTGGCAGCTGTTGCAAACATTCTTAACTTTTAGCATCTATATAGTGGTTTCCCTCATCGGAGCTCCCAAGCATCCTCCCAGATGACACCTCCCCACCGTGGGAAGGATCCGTAACTCCTGCTTGGCCCAGGGGGGTGAGGTGGATCCATAGCAGGCGGTTCATCACCCTCGGGTGTGTAAAAGCAAAAGTACGGAGATCTTTCTCTCATCTGAAGATGCAGCCCATCACGATCTCAACCCTTGGACCTCTTATAAAGGATCTGAGAAGGCTGAGATGTCCTACAAGGCAGAGAGGAGGGCAGGAGGGACCCGCAGCTGGGTGCTAGGTGGAAGTGGACGTGTGAGTGCTGTCACAATGAGCCTGGAGAGGTGAGCTGATCCATCCCAATGAAGGGATGCTGAACATGGCCAGGGATGTCTCCTGTCCTGCAGCACTCCTCATTCTTTGTCAGGAAAGAAAACAAAGTTGGCCAGTGGTGAAGAGATTTGATTGGGTTTTGGGGTTGGATTATTTTGGTTTTGGGGGTTAGTTTTTTGGTTATTCTGATTTTTTGGTTGGCTTTGGTTTTTGTTTTTGTTTTTGTTTTTTTTTTCAAACTGGCTCTTTTATCTCTGAAAAAAAAAATCTCTCTTCATGAAATTGTAGAAAGATGCTTCAGGAATTTAATGCAATAGGGTCATATTCTGGCTATTAATATTAATGCCTTAATCCTGGATTTGGAAGTGCCTTCTAGAATAAAATTAGAAAATAGTGCACTTTATGAGGAGTTGCTGATAATACAGGAGGAGTAAAATGTATCCTATTTGAGTTACATATATTGAAAGCTCCTATCTGAAGAAGCATTTCTGAGATGATTCAAAAATGCTGAAACAAATACTGGATAGGTAATCATTAGATTTATTGTTAATTATTATGGAATCAGTATCTGACGAGCTAAAAAGCTTTATCTGTGTAATCATAGTATATTTTCAAAATGAAGAGAGATTGGATAGAAGGCAGTGGGAGGATAAAAATAGAATTATTATGTAAAATTGTTTTGGAAAGAAAATAAATTGCTTTTCTATCCAAAACATCCCGGTTTGTTCCGTTCACTGTGATTCCCTTTCCTCTGAAAAAAAAATCCAGATGATTATATATCTTATTGCTGCTTTCATTCACGGAAGGTAATTTTAGGAAATTAATTTCCCTCATTAGGTTGTATAACCCAATACTAATTTACTGAAATGATCTAGGGAAGGAAAGATAGACTTATCTTTAGATATTAAGGTATTTCCAGGGTAAGAACCCCTGGAAGTTTATTATTTCTGTCAGTTTGAAGAAACGCAAGGCAAAATGGCAGTGAAGAGGCTGATATGTCCATTGCTGACAAATACACCTACACATAATTTTGGGTATCAATACAAGATTTTCATTTAATATACATCAGTTTTCAAACTAGTTATCAAAGTCATAGTGTGCACGAAGTATAAGCGCTACAATAAAGACCAGGGAGAAGATGTCATCCTGCTGATGCAAGCTAGATGTTCAACCAGAATATTATGTTAATAGCTAGTCAGTCTGTCAGAAGGAAAAGACAGAGAAAAAAAAAAAAAGGAATTATTTCAGAAATACTGAGGCAGGCACTGTGAAGCACAGGATTTCTCGAAATACTTCTGTAGGAACTGTGAGTCAAAAGATCAAAATAAAATGCTCAAGACAAGAAACAAATCAAAGGAAAAAGCATAAGGTATGTTTTCCAGTAAATAATTAGTGATGCACTGAGAGTAAACTAGCTGCTGCAATTTGCTGTTTCGATAACAGAATTAGAACAATAAGTTTTTGAGTACACAATTTACTAGAGGAGAAATATCTACGTATTTTAAAAAAATAATAATAGTAGAAACCATTGTTATAAATTTATGTGTATCAAAGCCCAAAGTTTAACTGGGGCAGAAAGCGGTGCTTGGACCTGGATCCATTCTTGGCTCTGCTGAAGAAGTATTCATCATTTTTCAAGGCATATTTCACTCTCCAGCATTGGGTTAGTGGCAAACTTCCTCTGAGGGGAAAAAAAAATAAAAAAAAATAATTCTTTTGATTGCATTTCCCTATGACAGGGTTTCTTACAATTTTCTGTGATGGATTTCTTGCTGCCCACTGGCAGGACTGGAGTGAGGTGGCCATGGGTTTGCTGTAGTAAGGAAATTCTTTTATCCCGAGATATATTTCTTGAAAAGGAACTGTGTATTTGGTGTATACATAGGCTGACACAGCATATTCAATCAACTTATGACCAACATAGACTGTAACAGAAAGAACACTGGTGTTGTGGATAAAGATATACATGTATCTGAATATCTTTTATTTCTTCTTTGCATTCACATTCAGAAACAACGATAAGTGGTAAGCTATCCAAGTATAAAATTGTCTGGAAAATTTGAACTTGGTGTTTTAAACTTGGATTACAGTCAATCCTTGAGTGTAAGAATCTTCTTTCAATTAATGTGTTACCAGAACTGTGCTGAAGGGTCAGCTGTTAAAACCCTGCCAGTAGCTTCATAGTTAGATGCTGAAAGGTAATTGCTGAGATCCTAAGAATCCACCCCGTAAAAAAACCCAAAACAACCCTCAAGCCCCCACACCCAAAGTATTTTAGTACAAAGCCCTACTAGTAAAACTGGCATAGACATCTGAGGCTGCACCCAGTTTGCAGTGGGCTTGCAGAAACTCATCTTGGAGGAAATAAAAAGCCGTTCCCTAGCTAAGCTGATGTCTAAAATCTCAAGAAAAAAAAAAAAAAAAAAAAAAAAAACAAACCAAAAAAAAAAACCAACACAGGTTTTACACGACAGGAGCATAACAAAACAAATCCCTATAAAAACAGATACTATCACCAATATAAGGTAAGGGAATGACGGTTTTGGACTTGAGGTCTAAAGCCAAAACAGAAGGGGAGAAGTTGATTAGTGATCTTGAATTAAAGTAAGTAATGACAGAGCTTTGAGAAAAACAGATTTTGCTGAATCTACTTTTAAGTATAAGAAATGAAGCCACAAGTTGAGAGTAGAACATAAAATATATATAAATAATGAGAACTGGGAATATAAAAAAGTGAAAGACAAGTTAGTGTGTTACATAAAACATGAACAAATGGTTAGCAGAATTTTGCAGTTAAAAAGAAGAATTTTATTTAGCTTGTACAGGACATCTACGTTTGTCCCTTTTCATTTTGTAAATCTGCAGCACGTCTGGTCACTAAATTTATGCATTTATTACATGCAGGTACGTGTGCACACTTGCATATGTCTATGCACATATCTTCCCCTCAAATTCAATATGGCAGAGGCATAAACAGAACATATCAGACTGGGAAAAGACATAAACACTGACATTTTGGGCTTTTTAAAATCCCTGGCTGACTTGAGCCGGACCATGCTTTTAACCAAATTTTCTTTTAGTGATAGCTGTGTACTTTACAGTATTTGTATAACACATAGGTGTCTGAAATCAAAGCTCAGAAAACAATTTTGTTTCTGTTTGGATGGGACTCTCTCACACCTAAACTAAGAATAACTTTATGAACTTTATGTTGTCTATCGTTGTGATGTTGTGCAAGGTCGAACACATGCACATAGGTAAATGTGTGGTGTTACTACAGCTGTCATACTCATCTAAAATTAGGCTTAGTTATTTTCTCCTTTAGTTGAAACCTTTTTTTTTTTTTTTTTTTTACTTAGATCTTTTTTTAACTGTTGCTACTTTATTGTTAGTCTTCAATCTGGGCTGAAAAGCCCAAGTAAAAACATTGTTTTGCACACATTTCTTCTGATCTAATGCCTTGATTTTAACAGCTTCATAAATAAATAAAAGATTGACTTTAACATTTTAACAATTTTTAAACCAGCAAAAGAGATAAAAGAAAGTTAAAGGACATGCAAAGATTGAATTAAAGCAGTTGCAGTGTTTTGATGACAAAGTTTGACCATTACAAGGAATAAATCAATTTGCAGTCACTGTGGACAGCTAGCTGAGACTGAAGCTGAAACAGTTCCGTTGGGAAATCTGCTAAGAGATAAAAGGACTCATATTTCTTATTTTGTGTGAGGAAACATACAAAGGATTTTAGAGACTAGAAGATATGCAAACCTTTTCCAGGAAAATGAGAAGGGAGAAGACCATGTATACTCTAGTTCTAACACTTCCCAATTAATATCCTAAAGATATTTCATATTTTTTAAAATTAGAAGTGAAAAATGTACATCTGTTGTGAAAAATCAATTATTTAGAAATTGAATAAGGTTTCATATACATTGCTCTTCTGTATTTTACTCTTAAAGAAATGGTGGGATAGTGGGTTCCTGATCAAGAGTCCCAAATCCATGAATGTCTGACTGTACATGTATTTCCATTCAAATGGCTTCAAATTGCAAGGTCGAGTTCTTTAACTATTATAGTTTGGTTTATTCCGAACTAATTCACTGGGGACAAAAACAGCTCAAAGAACAGGAAGTTACCATGGAGAACATGGCTATGATTATGTCCATAGTCTGAAGAGTCTCCATGTTTTGCAGCTGTCACAGAACAAAAAAAAAAAAAAGGAAAGAAAATACTCTTCCGTTGTAAAGTCAAGGAACCTAAAGTCCCCTCTCATGAAACTACTGGAAATGACAGCCTAACTTAACCTCCAAGGATGGAGTTACACACTCGTGGCCACCCTCCTCACTATGGCAGTGTGGGGTTTTAATTTGGAACATGGTGCTCAGCACATTAACAAATAAAGAACATATTTATTAATAATAAACTTATTTATTAGTTATTAATAAATAAATAAAGAGTACCATGAGATGCTCAAGAATGTCTTGTGGTGCTACTGGAACCAAGAGGAAAATGAACAACATTAACTGCTTGGAAATGATCCACTTGCTTCTGCTTGTTACCCGCATTTTCTCTTAGGCCAATCTAAGCATCCTGGTACTAAGTATCTCCCTTCCAGCATGAGCTCTGGTTTGCAGCAAGCTGCTCATGGTTTCACCCGTGCCATCGCTTCACAAATGTGATGGGACAGTTTGTCCTTCAACACCCTGCTTCAGTTCTTGGTGCCTCAGTGCCAGCTCTTGATTACAGTTTATAGCAAGTTCCCACAGTGTCACTTGAAGGAATGTCGTGAAAAAGGTTTGTAAAGCTGCTGAGTGGTTTGTAACATGGTTGGAAATTTTCCTTTTTCTTCTTTCATGTTTTCTCATTTCCTTTTTTTTGTTCACCAAGAATCCCTAAACACTTGCAGATATCCTGTTTTGTTCTCAGAGTCGTTTGCTGTCCTTATTAAAATTTTGTCACATAAATGAAGAGTTTAATTCCCCGTAATCATATATCAAATGGCAAGCCACTCCGTCTCCCCAACCTTTAGAGCGTTCTGTAATCAGATTAACCGGCAATTGTTGTTCTTCCCTTGTGCAGCCTCAGCAGCCTGCAAGGAAGGGGAATGGCCAGTCGATGAAAATCCAGCGTTTTAAAAGGTTAGTGCGGTAAGTCAGGCTGGGCTTTTGTTCTGCCCACTTGCTAAATCAGGCATGAAGATTTTTTTTTTTTTTTTCTGTCTTTTTATCATCATGAATCAAACATGAAAAAGACCAAACTCAGGAACAACACAAATAAATTTCTGTGGCTCTGACTGCAAGAAGAGAAATAGAGAGCAGTACCTTTTTTTTTTTTTCTCCTTTAAATCTCAGGTGTGTGCATGCCGTTAATTGAAACCCATCTCCGGGGCTCTAGCTGGGCAGGCAGTGGGACACACGGGAGGAGGACTCCTGCAGCATAGTAGCTAAGGTAATGTCTTTTTGAATCTGAAAAGGTTTAACCTACCTCAGACACCAGATGAATTCTTTTGTAGTGTATGATCCATGGGAACGCTTAAAAAATGAATTTCTACATGCCAGAACACTCTTTCAGCCTATTGAAAGAGACTGATTCAGGCGCTGATTAAAGCCATCTGGAAAGCCCCGGGCGCTCCCACCACTCTGGCTTGGGAGCCGTGCAGAGGGGAGCTGCTCGGCTGTTAAAGGACACAGGTATGAGACTCTTGCATTTTATCAAACAAGATGACATACCAACCAACCTTTGATGTAGCTAATGAACCTCGGTGATTTAAGCTTGGCTGTGTCTCTCTGCACCCATATGCTGAAGGAAGGAAAGGCAGCTGCTTTCTGAAGTGGGCAGGGCTGGGGACGTGCTCAGGGTGAGGCGAGGGACAGCTCTCCTCCCAATTGCCTGAGCAGCCCAGCTTCACTTGTCCTCTGGGGAGGTGTCCCAGTGCTCCTCTGAGAACAACGTTAGGTGATTCCTGTATCCTTACCAGTACAGTTGCGCAAGCCAGTGACTAAAGGCTCCTTTAAATAACAATGCATGGAAACAATTAATTAGCTGGATATGTGTGTATATATATATATTTATTTTTGCAGCTATGATACATAGGCTGTTTCTCTCGTGTGTATATATATATATATAGTATAAGAACAGGACAAGGGGTAATGGTGTTAAAATAGAGGGAGGTAGATTTAGGTTAGATATTAGGAATTAATTTTTTTATGCTGAGGGTGGTGGAACCCTGGCCCAGGTTGCCCAGGGAGGTGGTGGATGCCCCATTCCTGGAAACGTTCCTTGCCAGGTTGGCCAGGGCTCTGAGCAACCTGATCTGGTTGGAGATGTCCCTGCTCCTGGCAGGGGGGGTTGGACTGGGTGGCCTGGAAAGGTCCCTTCCAACCCTAACGATTCTGTGACTCTATGATTCTATTTCAACCCTGATGCAGAGAGAATTTTCACAGTGAATCATTGTACGTGGTGTTAGGGGTCCACACATACTGCCAAACTCATGTCCTCTGGATCTTTGTTCAAACCCCAGCAGCACAGAACATCAATGTTACACCCCAGACAAATGTCTGGCTCCCATTTCTAAAAGCACATTGAAATATTCTGACTTCAGCTCCACAAATATTTCCCTCCTGATCTGTACATGGAGTGTATTAGTGACTGTCTGGGAGTAAAACTACAAATATTTATCCATCGCCTAAAGCTTAGTAGTCACATTCGGTGAAATCATCTGCTGGTTGTGATTGCCTACGTAATTGGGAGAGATAGTAAAATACTTAAGTGCTTCTAGTGAGCTCTGTGTCAAAGTTGTTTTATAACAAATTTGTCTTCAGCGCTGTGCTATGTGCTGTTACGAACCAGGCTGGAGTCCTTTTTTAGAGCGCAGCCCTAATTTCACCACAGACGAGGAAATATCCCTGATGTCTATCCCTTCAAGAGGAGATCTTTTTTTTCTGGGCTAATTGGACAAACAATGACATTTTGAAAAACTAGATGTTTTGAACATTCCAAAAATATTCCTAGTATATTTTTGCTTCCTTCTAATTCAACTGCAGCTTGATCTAAAAAGTGCTTGACTTGCTGTATTGCAATGTCATTTCTTTGGGCACATTTAGAGCAGGTTGAGTTTGGGGTACTTTGCGCCTCTGTCATAGTTCAGCCCCGATCGGACCAGACTACGCAGTCTCTCTCTCACTCCCCCCACGCTCCGAGAGAACAGGGAGAGAAAATATAAGGAAAAACGGTTCAAGGTTTGAGATAAGGACAGGGAGAAATCCTTAAAGTTACCGTCACGGGCAAAACAGACTCTACTTGGGGAAAACTATTCATTTATTACTACAAACAGCAGGATAATGAGACAGAGAACAAGATAACCTCCCCCCACCCCTCCCTCTTCCCGAGCTTAACATTATCTCTACCACCTTCCCCTCCTGAGCGGCACAGGGGGGAAGAGGGAATGGGAGTTGTGGTCAGTTCATCACATGTTGTTTCACGCCGCTGCTTCATGGTTGGGGGAAGAACTCCTCGCATTCCTCCCCTGCTCTGTTGTGGGGTCCCACCCCTACGCCACAGTCCTTCGTGGAACTGCTCCGGCGTGGGTCATCTCTTCCACGGGTGCAGTCCCTTCAGGACAGCTGTCCCAGCGGGCCCTCCACAGGCCACAGCTGCCTTCAGGCATCCACCTCCCCCGGTACGGGGTCCTTCACAGGCTCCAAGAGGATCTCTGCTCCTCCGTGGACCTCCATGGGCTGCAGGGGGACAACCTGCTCCATCATGGTCGTCACCACAGGCTGCAGGGGAATCTTGGCCAGGAGCCGCATTACTCCTCCCCCTCCTTCTGAACTGACCTTGGCGTCTGCAGCCGTTCCTCACAACAGGCTGGTAGATGTCTCTCAGGACCTTTTTTACATCTTATTCACTTCTCATCTCCTTTCCACTTCTTGCAGCCGGGCTGGACCGAGTCGGGCCCAGTCGGCTGCCTGGCGAGAGGCCAGAGGGTGAGGCCTGCAAGGCCCATGAGGCCTGCGCCTCCCCCTCTGCGCCTCTGCCCCTACTCAGCTTCTTCACATCTTCTCTCCTCTGTCTTTTTTTTTTTCTGTTTTCCCATTCTTAAATACGTTATCGCAGAGGCGTTATCACGGGACATTCTGCTACCAATCGGCTCGGCCTTGGCCAGCAGTGGGTCCGCCCTAGGCCTGGCCAAGTCCCCTGAACAAAGGGGAAACTTCTAGCAGTTTCCTACAGAAGCTACCACCTTAGGCCCCCCCCTACTAAACAAAACCACGACAGCCTCCGATTCCAGCATGCCCTGTCAGTGCTCAAGGGGAGGGATATTATTTTATCTTCCTACACTCATTTGAGTTTAATTAAAAAAAAAATATATATATATCCTACATTTCCAGTATGAAAACCATCAGTGCTCAAAATAGGTGAAATTTATCCTTCTAGTCATGCTCCAAGCGAGACTTTGAGTCCTATTGGGGGCAGCAGTGGTACAAAACGCTAACATTTCTGTTCTTTCTAGGGTAATTTAAGAAATAATCCAGTCAGCGTATTTTTTTTTCCCAAACACCATTTAAAAGAATGTGATTTCATAAATAGAGCTCTCTCTTAGCAAAATATTGTCCAGTGTAAAATGATTCCACTTGGATGGAGTCTTAGGGGTGTCTCAGAAATGTTACCATTCCAAAGAGGAGTTGTTTACAATTTTTTGACAGGGAGTTTTAATGTCTGGAAGAGGCGTGTGACTCTTATTTTTAGGTTCTGTCCTTTTCTTCTATTCCCTCCAGCTCCCCCAATATTGGTGTTTCCTTAGAAACCCTGGCTGTCAGATGGCATCATAAAAATACGAAATGACATCGAGCTGTCATTTGAGGGAGGTGATTATTGTGCAAACAATGTGTTTCCTACTGCTAGCAAAAATCTTATGTTTAATCCTGTTCCTAAAAACAATAATTTCAGTCAAGATTTAGGGGAGGGAGGCACATCTCTGCTTCCCTTTGCATATCTCGTTGGGAACAAATATTGCTCTGAGGAAGGGATCATTACTATGCAGAGATATAACCTTTTTGAGTCCTGGGTTGTGCTCCTGACGCTGGAGAGATTTGTTGTCCTGAAAGCTGTGTACTAGGGTTGCATAACTCTTTTGAGGTGTTTATGTGCAAGCTCTCCCAAAGGTGATGTTTTATCAAACCTTATTACAAAAACTCTCCTCTCTGCAAGCTATCAAATTCTTCGTGAGTTATTAAAATTCAGTGTTGTGCCTGGTCAAGGATAAGCTGAGGCTGTCTTTCATATTCATGTGAGTAAGCCATAGTACCTAGAAATTTCCAGAAGGTTTTATATGAACCACAGGTATCTTGTGCTGTGGTCACCTATAGGGTCCTGCATTGGGATGGGGTGGAAGGAGTTTTGTTGTTGTTGCTGTGTTCAGATATTTTTACTACTCTGTTCTGCTTGTTTGGAAGTGCCTTGATTTACTCCTTTTCCTGTCTCATTTCCCCTCTGTGTCCCCTCAGATTCCCTCTTCTGCATTATGCCTGGGCTCCTTGACTCCTTCAAAAGGCAGTGGAGCTTCTCTAGCTGGGTTGGAAAAAGGAATTAAGTTTTACTGAGATGCGGTGCTACCATTGATTGCACTAAAGACAGTTAATGCTAGCTGGACTTATCTACGTGATAAGTCCAAAGTGGGTTTCTTTGCCATGATGGAGGTGAGGGAAGGATGTGAGGAGGTACCTGACAGAGTGTTTTCCACCAAAGACAGGCAGCCTCTCTACTGTCTTCACCTCTTCCAGAGCAGACAAAGTTTGTTGTAGCCGCTAAAGCCGCGATGTTGACAGTCATCTCTCCCCTCGCACCTGCCAGCAGATGGGAGGGTGCTGGGGGCAGCGGGAGCAGGAGCGAGTCCTGGAGGGACCGTGCGTGAAGTCAACCATTGTGCAGACTCATGGCACTGCCCCAAGCTCACGCCACTCCCACTCCAGCTCTCAGCTGGGCCCCACATGGATTTTGCCTCAGGCTTTGAGGTGTGAAAGTGGATTCTGTTTTGTGTGTCTGCCAAGATATGAACTGCTGACATCCTCTGTGTTTGAAGCTTATGATCCATGAGATGAGCCAAGGCAAAATCCATGAGAGTGGCAGCAGTGATACTGAAGGAAGGAGCACCTATCCATTTACATTTTCTGGAAGTCTTGGAGCATTGCTCTGTAAACTCTATCAAGTGCTTCCTGGCAGCATCTAGGAAGGATGTTCTGCAACATCTGTAGGTATTCCCAGGCAATCTTTGCCTTTCCAGAAAGAGATATGGTTTCTGGGGTTCTTGTATCAGTTTGCAATAGACATGTTTGCTTAGATAACTCTTCATATAGCCAGTCTAGACTTGCACAATTTTTTTATTTCTCAGGTTTTATTCCTTTTCTTTTTGGTCACTTTGCTTCTTGGACTCTATCCATTCAATTTTATCCTCAGTGATGCAAGGCTGCTGTCACAGAATTTGCTACGTACACCCTGACTTGTCCACGTTACCACAACTTGTGCGTAACCTCGGTTACACTGCTGGAACCTTGCACTGTAAAAGTGCCTCCTAAGCCAGACTGACCCAATTGCAGGCTTCTCCTGAATTTTTTCTTTTTTTTTTTTTTCTTTTTTTTTTTTCCCGGCGAGTGCTCACCAACATGAGCTGTTGCATTCAAACCAAAACCCATAACTCCTGATCTGTCAGCTGAGTTGTACTTATGAAAATTGTTATCAAATGGGAGTTATTACTCTGTTTTAGTATAGGTCTTTCCTATTCTTTCACTATTCAGCTGTGAATTTCACTTAGAGTTTTAAATATACATTAGAAACTTAATTCCTCTATTTTTCTGCTGCTAATTATACTTAATTTTTTAAAGGTTTGTATCTGTAACTGTAAGGTACTTTAGAGAGATATGTGCCATTGATAGTGTAGACTTCATTTGTGTATTATTCTAGGCCAGAAAGTGTTGCTCTAGTAAGATATTTTTCAGATTCAAACTCTAAATGAGCCCTCCAATCCATCAAGCTGACACTTGAGGTTTTCCTTGAGAAAATAAAATCTCACTGGAAATCATAGCAATGAATAAACCTGGAAATTCAAACACTCTACAGGCAGGAAATGCTGCTGGGTCTGTAGGACAGTGCTCAGGGAGAAGTATCTCATTGCAGTCTGTAGTAGCTGCGAACATGAACCATGTGAGTGTGTGTGAGAAGGCGTAAGAAATTGTGAAAGGAAAATCAGGGAAACAGAGTCATGAGATATGGAATTAAAAGGGGATGAATTAAATACGTGTGACATCTTTCTACTCTACTGTCTGAGCAAGGAAGCAGGTAGCACAGGTAGTCCCAGGGATTTTCTTATTCATGCAAATGTAAGCCGACAACCCTTATGTGATATAATGATGCAGCCCTGTCCATAGGGATTTAAAAATAAGCTCATGAACAGAACTACTTTCTCATTTAATACCTACAAATATATAATATAAATCTCAGCAAACCCCATCTATCCAAATATCAATTGCACAAGTGTTGAAAGAAAGAAAAAAAAAAACCACCCTGCCTTTGAAATAGAGGAATTGCCATACTGGAGTGGGCTGCAAGTGCCCTTATTTTAACCTCTGTTTCTGACAGTCGTTCCTTAGCAAGGTGCGAGAAGCCCATCATGGACAATGGGGGAATGACTTTCTCACAGGGAAATGGGTTTTTTCCTTACTCCATCAGTTAGCAGCTGACCTCTGGCCTGAAGCACAAGGCTTTGTGTCTTTGATACAATTATTTTTATCCTAGGTAATGCAAAAATCTCAGACCTTCCAAAAACCTAAGAAAACAGATACACCTTGCAATGTTCCCGCAGTACAAAAAGGAAAGGAAAGCGTATTTTTTTCTCTTTTAGTTCTTCCTCTACAGAAAATTCAGATCAGAAAGAATCAGAGAAAAATACTTGAGGAAAGGTCACTCTACTGAGCTTCTTTGAAACTCGGATAAAAGAACAATGATAATTCCATTGTAGGGTAGCGTTAGATGCTTTAATTTGATGCTATAAAACAGAGTCTCTCCAGGGGACTTCTCAGCCACAGACCACATGGAGATTTGCCTGCCCACACAAAGTTTTTGTGCTGAAAGAGAAGATGCCGGCGGCACCTCAAGCTCCCTGCGTTGGGCAGCCGCTCCCAACCTGTCAGCGTGGGGAAAAGGGATGTGACGGTTTTCTTGGGCGATGATGGGAGAAAATTGCGTGAACGTGGTGATGCTGAGGAAGAACTGTTCTATTCCAGAAATGTGAATAGAAATTAAAATTTTACCTAAAGTAAAATGCAGGTTTTGCAGACTTGAGATTTTCTTTCTTGAATTTTTTTTTTTTTAAGAAGTGACATGAGACAAATAATTTAAACCCTTGTTGACACTCCAGACTGGTTAATGAAAGGGACTCATCATAAACCCTCCTCTGTACAGCCCACTCTCTTTGGGTGCTAATTTGGCCACTGATGCTGTGCCAGCTCCATGGCGAGGAGAAAGGGGCACTTGGCACCTTCTCCTGCCGGTTGAACAGAGCGAGGCCAAGTGAGAGATTTTTATTTTCCTTTGGATACTTAAATTCTGCACTCTCTTCAGTTACAAATCTCAATTATTTTAGGATCCACAGCTTCGGTGCCTGCAGCACAAAATCTACTCCAGTGTTACTAGGTCAAGTCCAATGCCCTCTATTTACGTTTGTTTTATAACTGACCAATAAGGGTCAATTTTGTTCAGTGACAAAGTTCATTTTTTTTTTTTGTGAGTAGACATTGATAGAATAAGATACAAAGGGCTACAATGCTATCACTTTGTAAATGTCTCTTATTATAGTGTAAATATTAGAAATTCATTCTTTTTTTTTTTTTAAACTTGAATTAGAGAACACTGAGTGCACCTATCTTTCATTCCTCTTGTCTGACATGGATTTGCCAGTCTGAACATTTTCTTTCAAATTAGTAGACCGAGTTTTCTTATCAACCTCTAGCCAGTTGCAATTACTGTCACTCTTTTCAGCTAAGTTAATAGGGTTGTGTCAACTAAATAGAATTTTTTGTCATAAATTGGGATTTTACTGAGTGCCCTGAACTCGCTGATACTGTTTTAAATGTAACAGCTGTTTCAAAAGACGAGGTGGCAGGCATAGCTAAACTTTATTCTTTGACTTCACAAATGGCACTGGTCAATTCAACAAAAGCCGAGTGCTTAAAGGATTATTTTCCCCTCATTTTTGTGAAGGATTATACGTTTTGAGAATAACAATTTAAAGTAAAATAAACACAGTGCAACAAGCACAAGAGAGAGCTTTTGAAAAATGTGCAGTTCAAATTTATTGCAAATTAATGTGATGCCATCTGAAATGCTATTGAAAGTGTTAATAACCACATATTTCCATGACCTGTTGATCTACACATGTACCCTACAAGATGTAAGGTTTTGGTAATGCAGAAATATATAGAAAAAGAGGAAAATACATGCAGACTTCAAGACAGCTAGGCTTCCTTTGCCATGTTTTCTCACTAATATTTATGGGAAAGAACGCTATATGGAGATAGATGTAGTTACATTCCTCTGAAAAGAAAAGATGGTTTCAGCTCCTCTCTGATGACAGTATCTAGTTCCACCAAGGATGCTTCATATCTCTTCCTAGAGCTTCCTGCTAATAAATATTTCGGTATTTGCCCATCTTGGGGCTTTTGAGATCACAGGAAAGCAATACGTAACACATCAACCATCTGTGGGGTGCTCGGCAGCTGTGTAAACCTTTACAGATTTGGATTGTGTCTCCTCTCAAGATGGCTGATTCAGCTTTTGCCCATTGCATGGGAATTAAAGCCTTTTTTTTTTTTTAATAGAAGGTAAGGGTTTTAAAGAGTGTTGCCTCTTCTGGAAAAAAGAAAGACCAAAGTTTGCCTTGTTTAAGAAGAACACCTTTGTTATGGGGCAGTGGGGCAGAAGAAGAAGTGGTGACTCCTCTTCCTCCTTGCTGGCCTTGTGCACTCAGTTGTGGCAGTGAGGAGTTGGCAGAGGACATTTTTAGCTGAACATATATTTATATACAACACTAAAGGGGTAGTACATATTTTTCACAGGGTTTTTCAAGCTCCTTGCTCAAAATGAGCTAAAACAGCAGTGAGACCTCTCGCGTCCATTTGCAGCAGCCTGTGATGGGGAGTTACAGTAGAGTAGAGGAACAGCCGTAAGACCATCTGCCCAGCATGTTCTGCCTCTGCCCGTGGCCCGGAGCAGATGCCTAGGGCCAGAGTATAAGAACTGGGCAAACATTAGGAGATAATTCCTCTGGATATCCTCTCCCGGCTTCCAGTAATCTGCTATTTAAGGACTTACTGACCTGGAAGTGGCAGCTCGATCCTTGCATCTAATAGCCCTCAGCAGGCCTTCCTGCTGCAAAGCTTGCATCATTATGCCCTTGCACAACAGGATGCGATGTGTTGAAGAAGCAGTCCTAAATAAAAAATGTCCTCATTTTTAGTGCTGGGTTATGCCACTTCAAAAGCATTCTTCTAATGTGATTTAGCCTTCTACATGCATGTGTGCTTGTGCAGGTGGTCAGGCACGAAAACCCAGCTTCACAACCACTCTGAAGTCATTCTAGTGTTAGTGTGGATCAACAAATCAAAATACCTGGAGTCCAAAGCTGTGTCTGAAAAGTGGTGACGACCACAATGTGAAGCACTGGAGAGTTCCCTTGGGCAGCGTTTCTGTTATATGCATCGTACGTAGATCTAAAACCTCTAGGTTTTTTGAAAAGAAAAAAGAATAGTTACTATGAGGGAGAAGCATGAAAATATGAGGGGACTCTTTTGGCAGGAGCTAAGTACAGCAGATTCTATTTTGATATTGCCATGTTCTCCACAGAGGTTTTTAGGCATAGATCCATGTAGAATTTCATACAGGTTTTGTTCCCGTAATCACACATATAAAGGAAAATACTGCTTTTCTCCCACACCCTAAGCTCTGGCTTTGTTCTCCTGTTTGCACTCAAGAAAGATGGGTTGATCCCAGCAGTGCTGGGCTTTGAGGGAAAGCGTGCTGAAAACCTGAACCCAGAAGTGACTCCAGGGTGTGTAAGTTTGTTTGCATATATTAAGTAACAATGTAGTTGTGATGTGACTTGTAGCTAGGAAGTTGCCTGCTTTTATGCATGGTAAATCTTGAGGAAAGGCCTCATTATCTGTTCGAATAATGTTAATCAATATACTGACTTGACAAAATGGAGGCAATGTTGCAGTCAGACCTACTAATTCATTATTTCTGATGTCTTTCTAAACAGAGGGCTACCAAGGATGTTAGCCTACAAAGTGTAGAGGGTGATAGTTGCTATAAAGATGGTCCCAACTGCGAAAAATACGCTATTCTCAGGTTTTAAGTCCCATTCATGCTTCCAACAGAGAAATTAATTTGGTTGTCACTGACAGAGCCTTTGCTCCCTGTGGATGTATCTACAGAACTGTTTCTTCAGGGGACAATTAAAATGTACAGTGCTGAGAACAAGGGAGAAGAGTATGGACGTAGTATAATAATAACAAATAACAGATTGTGCCCAAAATGTTCCTTTTGTTACTTCTCTTTAGATCTCTTTCCTGCCTTGTCTCTTTATTTGTGTTTGTTTTGCATCAGCAGGATGCAGTCTCTTCATGAATATATTTCCCCAAGTAACCTCACTAGAAATAACCCATATTTGATCATACAGGCATGTTTTCATGGGAACCAAAATCCAACTGGGTGAAGAACCTTAGATCCAAAGTGTATGTATATTTAAAAACAAAACCAAATAAAATAAAAAGCAACTTTCTGCCCAGTAACCTCAACCCTCAGGAATAAGTTTCTTCTGATATCCTGTTTCTACCCCTTCTCTCTCTCTTTATTCTTGGTTGCTTCTAAATGCAAAGTAAACAGCAATACTGCTTCAATAAATTCTGGATTGGGCTCCCGCTGTTTCTGTATAACCTTCAAGAATATCTGCTTCAAAAATTTCTCAGGGGTTGTTCTAGCTTTCTAGCAAGGAAATCTCATTAAACCCTACTGAGTTAATGGTGAGGACATACTGCAGAGAGGGAATGAAAGATCTGACCTAGCTCTGCCTGTGTGGCTGCAGGCAAGCCCCTGCCTCTCAGAGCTTACTTCCAAGACGGCGCCTCCAAATTACTTTGAGATCCATGAAAAATTACTGTATCATCCCAGTTCTGCTGGTGTATTATGGGCCTTCAACTGACTTACAAGGTATGAATACAATACTGTTTTAACTGAAGTGCTGAAATAACATAATCTTCCCCTTCATGCGCACACATATTTTAAAGGCGATCTAAACTCCGTGGCTATAAAGAGTAAAAACATGGGAGAAAATGTCTTTGTGAACCTGAGAGGCACGGGTGGTCACGGGACACTGGAGCCTACAGCAGGGAGCTGTAAGGCCTTGGAGAAGGGTTTTCATCCCCCTCCTTGCCACTGAATGTCTTCAAAAGCCCCATTCTGTTTTATTTTCAAATCCTAATTTTAAACCAGTTCCTGTAGCCAGGCCTTGGGTGAAGAATTATTAGAGGAAAAAAAAGAAAGCTCTCTAACTTGAGGCACAAGATTTGTATCCTCGTGTGTTCCTCTATACGTGTCTCACTTTGAAACCTACATCATTTCCCTTCCTGAGCTTTCTACAGTCCCAAAGACCACTTTCTGTTCAAGTCTTCATCTACAGCCTCAGCCCAATTATTTCTCAGGGTTTGTCGCACACAAACATCAACCACTTGGTTGGTCAGGTTGCTTTTCAGAGCTCAGTGCCAGCAGTTGCTGAGTGCTGGGTGGTTGTCCCTGAAATGGTGTGATGGCTGTAGGGACCGCTAATTTATTATTATTATTCTGCTGTTTGCATTTATAGGTACAAATAATTGGGTTTGTATTGGGTTTTCTTCTGGGTTTTGTTGCCAAAATGCAATGTCAGTGGCTACATAAAATAAAGCTGATTGAGGCTAGTAAAGTATACTTGGCTTGCTAGCGACTGCCTTTTAATGGGAATATTCAACATGCAGATTTAGATAGCGGTTACCTAAGTTCAAGTGAGAATTCAAATGTAGATTAATTGATTTTTAAGGCCAGATGGCACCACTATGATCATCTTGTCTGATCTCCTGCACAACACAGGCCATAGAATTGCACCCATTAATTCCCACGTCAAGCACGATGTAATGGAAATGTGTTTCCTGCAGATGTTTTACTTCTCCTCCATTGGGCCAAAATTTGAACTGACCTCACATTGGCACTGAAATTAGCACTGCTAATAACTCTGATTACTGCTGTTAATAACCCAGATTACTGTAATAGTAAAGAGGAATACTTTCAAGGTCTCCACAGGAAACTTGTTGGCTTGGTTGCAATTCTATTCTTTTTTTTTTCTTTTTTTTTTGTAAGATAGATGGAGCTATGCAGTTGGTTTTAGTAGTATTTAGTAAAAACTGTAGAGGGAGGATCTGACATCTTTGCTCTGTGATGCATTGGCATGTCAGAACAGCATATGGCGAAGGGAGGAAAAAGACAAGAGAGAAACCCAAACCAGCGTTTTTTAGAAACATCCCGAAAATTGAGTTGGTGACTAAATAAAGGTTCCCTGTTACCAAAAGCACAACAACAACAACAACAACAAAAAATTGGTCTGAAAATCATTTCCCCTTCATGCAGAAAATAATCATCTTTTGCTTGTTCACTTTAGGAGCTTTTAATGGAAATTGTTAGTTTTTCCAGCAGGATTTCTCACTTTCCTGGAGAAACAATGAATCTGGGAAGGCTTTCCAAAAAGCAAACCCATTTTTTATGAGCCCTAGCCAAATCCTAACGTTGCTGTGTCAGTCAGCCAGTACAAATGTTTCACGAAGTACTGTGAGCCCAGCTCCCTGGTCTTTGTTCACCCGAAATGGCACTTGTTCTTTTGAATAGTCTTATTTGGTCTGACAGGAGCTAGGCACGTGAATAAAACATTATGCAACATGAATAATGATTGCGGAATTAGATGTCATGCATGTAGTTGTGTTTAAGCAGGAATTAAAAAAAAAAAGGCAAGTATTGTTAATGTTAATTTTTCAGCATTAGCTGAAGTGAGTTATACGAGGTCTGGCTCACAGCCGGGAATTGTAGCTATTCAAGTATTTCTGCTTGAGATCAGGGTGTTTCAGCACTGCTCCGGGGGGGGGGATTGAAATGAGCAAGTGCGGGGTGGCAAGGGATACTAGTAAGGGACAGCAACTGCGCAGAGAGTAGAGGATGAATATTAGCAGAAGAATGGATGATACAGATGTTAAAAGGCCTTTTGGAGGCTGAGCCTCATTTCTCCTCTGTGGGGTGAGAGTTTACGACTGTGTGGTAAAAGTTGGTGTGGAAGGTGGTAGCGTAACCCAGCCAGCCATGCCGCAGCCTCTTCCAGCTTCAGGTTAAGAGGGTATAAACCAAGTTCTGCTCTAGTCCTGAATCTTATCTGAGTGTCTTTCACATATACACAACAGTTATTTGTGGGCTTCCTTTGTTTTTGCATGGCTTTCAGAGAACAAGTGCTAAAAGCAATAAATAAATAAACAAATAAATAAATAAAACCCCACAAAACAAAAGCAATCCTTAAACCTATAAAATATGGAAGACTTAGTCTGGGACAGTCTGGGAAAGGATAGTCTGTTAATGGAGATCTCCAGAGACAAAAAACAAGGCTTGTATGACTGTGGCCAGAAATACCTTTGTATTCCTCGCTTGCTTCCTGGTTGAAATGAATTGAATTTGCAATCCACCGAATAATCTGCACAGCCTATAAGCAGTCTGTGAGCAGAAAGTACGTGCCATAGGAAGTAGGAGGAAAATCTTTCGGTGTTAGTCCGCAGTATTTACAACTCTTGACAGGATGCCTTTTAGAAATGAGGGTTTCAACATGGCTTAGCACACACATGCTGTAATTTGTCTGTCATTTCTCTGAAAGTTCATTGGCATTGTCAAGTCGTGTTTAACTCAGTAGGGAAATATGGATTTCATCCTTGGTTATTTCATGAAGCACTTTGATAGCCTTAAGGCTTCCTGCTAAAACTGCAACCTTCAATCTCCTCCCCACCTCCTCTTGAATTACTGTACTTCTTCATAAGTCTTCATTAAGCAAATGATCCAAAATGAATCATGAATGATTCTGTCAAAGAGTGATTGTTGTTCAGAAGGATTAAATGTCTGATCGGACTGGAATATCTGCATACCTGGAACCTCTCTGAATATGTGTGTGAGTAGGTGTCCCTGCCGCTACAGCCAAATAATTGGCGCTGACGAAAATCAGCTGTTGCGTTGATACAAGGCAGCATGTGCCAAGCATAACGGAGAACACTACCTGCTGTGTTGGGACCTGTCAAGAGCAGCATGACAGCAGTATTTTGGCACTCTTCCCCTACCTTTTCACTGTTATGGAAGAGTAGGAAACTCTTTCTGCAGCATCGTACTTTTTGGGCTCAGTCCAATACTCAGTGACGGAGAATCTCAATCTCACATCAACGAGCCACGGCCAGTGGCAGATCTGCCTTTACAGAGCTGTTGTTACAGATTCCAGATCGAGTCCAATAAACCTTGTGTATCCAGAGAACGTTTAGTTTCCCATGCTCAACCGTTTAGTTAAACATGTTTACAGACTTCATTAACAAAAATAAAAGCTGACAGTTTAAAAGGAATTTCATTAATTTACAAGGTGTGCTCCATGCTGAAAAAATGTTCAATGCTAATCCCCCATAGTTCTGAGTTATGTAAAGCAATGTCTGTGTGTTCTTTAGGTAAGTAAATATTCCATCATCATGTCAAAATAAGAATGCTTGTATCAAAACATTATTTATTTTTCACTCTTTTACCATTTTGTTTTTTTTTTAAATCTGATTTCACGTGCATGCACACTGCTTTTATGAAGAAGTTCAGAATAGTATCATTGTACCTGATGAAATCAAAGGGCAATTTTTAGAAACAAAAATCTGTGCCATTAGGAAAACATACTTTTTTTTTTTTTTCCATGGTAGAAGCGAGCATAATTGCAGTAAAATACTGCTTTTAAGAATCCTGTCCTCAGCTGCAGTCAATGTGTCTGACCACGAAGCAATGCAGAATTGGTTCCACATTCTCTTCCTGCAGGAAGACAGGAGACTTCTGTTCTGTTGGTTACAACTTGAAGATAACTTTCAGTCACTGGAATCCAACAGGGTTCCATGCTGACATTGCCTTCCTAACTGAAGCTTGCTAATCAAGTTGTAGGAGAGAAAGAATGAAGATGATGTTTTCTGCTGACTGTGCAAAATTGACAGTTTGCTAAACTCTGCAAGTAGATTATTATCACGTGGTTTTGTCTTACTGCTTAGACTAGACAGAGCTGGCTGTGGGATATGGGATATGACAGAGCTTATTACCGTTAACTTTCAATCTCGAGTGCTGGTTTCATCCGGAACATGGAGCGCTCCTTAATAGCGATGCCTCATGCTTGGAAATGTACCCACTCCTGCTTTGATGCAGATTTGAGAGGATCCCACATTGACATGCTGTCAAAGCATCACTGAAGTGGGAGAAGAAAGGTGTGTGTTAATGTGACAGACATGAGGAGAAGCAGGACTCCACATGAAACCATTGGAGGGCAGAACCAGATGTCATAGGTAGAACATTGTAATTGGATATTTCCTCCTAGACTTCTCCAACAACTCAGCAAAGCATTGCAAGGCTTATCTGGGGTGACTTTTTTTTTTGAGAATCACATTAATAAGAAAAGCTAGATATAACACTGTAAAAACATCAACAGATCAAAATTCCTCGTTTAATGTGATGTGCGTCAACGTACTGCGGTGTAGTCTCTGCCGAAGAACTAGTGCTCCCCTGATCAGCAGTAAATCATTGTGGAGAACTCACAAACAGATAGAGAAGAGCCTTCACATCTCCACTTTGTCTTTCTTCTTGTACTACCAGGCCCTTCCAGAATTCAAGAGTAGAAAGACAATATCCACCCAAGCAACTTATAATTCCGTAGCTGTATTGCTAGTACCCTACATAATTAGCATTTGTTCTTACAGATGGAATAACTCCCTGCAATCCATACATAAGTATTTAATTTTAGGTAGGCACCTGGATTCCAGTGATGAGTGGTATAAATTTTAATCACACTTTAGAAGCATATTTCCCTCATAACCCATTTTTTTTCGTAAGACACAAAGTAAGATTTCTGCTCATTTTGGGTAGACTTTTTTTCTTTGCTTTTGTCTGTTTAAATACAAAAAAATGTGAATAAGTAGAGGAAAGCTTGTTGACTGAGACAAATTAAATATGTACAGAGTAATTCATACACAAGATTTAATTTTTTCCCTGCTTCTCTGTAAAGATATGATAATTTTCTGAATCAAAATCCTAAGCTTCATATTACTATGATCTATTCATGAAAACAAACACTAGCTTCATTTCACAACTATTATTTAACATATTACATATTACAAAGCCTAATCTCTCTGTTGTTATTCCAAGCTCATGTTGCTGAGCTTCAGATATTCAAAGAAATATACATATAATTTAATTTAATATAGGTCTCTGCCAATGAAATACATAGACATAGCTTTCCAACCAGGATTAACCTACTGATTTAGTTTTCCCAGGTATGAAACCTAAGCATTCAGCTGAGTATATGCAGAAAAGGAGCCTGACAGTCTTATTCTGGAGGTGCGTCACTGGGAGTAGAAACACCTTGTTAAACAATGGCTCGTTGAGATGCTCCATCCAAAAATTTAGCCATTCAGACTGGGGGCTATAGTCTAAAATTACAAATCAAGAGTTCAGATTTAAAGCAGAAATAATGTAATTTCTGAAACTAAACTCAACTGCTTTAACAAGTAGCATTTTTTTTTTTTTTTTGCGTTTCCAATTTACGGATCCTTTTCTCTTTATCTATTTATTGACTGTTATCTTTCTACTCTGCTTGTCACAATAATACCTGAAGTTTTGTGATACACAGGCTTTGGCAGCATTATTGACTTTAAAAGTTCTTCTCTCCATCATGTTACATTGTATTCAACTCCCAAGATAAGTTCATGGTTATACTACATAGATCTGATCCAATTTATTTCAAGAATAAGATATTGGTTGGAAGAAAGTATATCCTGTTATCTGTCTTTAGGAATCATCTAAATGAGTTAAAACTCCAAGCCTAACCATTTTTAAGAGTTAGGCTGATGGAGTTTGATACCTCTATGAAGGAATTATATGAGAAATATGCCCAGAATAACAAGTGACTGGACTTGGTAAGCCAGGAGGTCCAATTTGGCTGGTAATTTTTCTTAATTATGTTTTTGGGGGTTTTTTATTCTGGGCTACTTGGTTATATTGGTAGTAAAAATAATCCCCCTGTCATAGCTTTGATATACCCAACAGCCAAGTAAGTCTTTTCCATCTACTTCTACTCATCTCCAAGGACCCTGCAGTCAAGCTGCCTGCCAAGGTATAATTAATTTATACTTTGTACCCCAAGGAGAAACAGCCAAATTTTCATCAGCTTGTATGTTCTAACACTTCGATGCCTTACTAGCTGGGATCTTATTAGTGTTTGTTTGAATACCCGTGATCAACAAAGCTGTATCCTTTGCCCTTCGTTTCCTTCTTGAATGTAATAAATCAAATTCAAGCACTAATCGTATTACATCCATTTATTATTATGGTAATTCATACTAATAAAGAGCCTGACCTTGCTGCTCCCACTGTAGTTAGCTGGGAGGGGAGATGGGTATCAACTGTGGGAGTAAAACACAAAACACAATGCCCAAGAATTGGCTGTGATTTAAAAAGCATATCTCAAATTTGAATTCCAGCTACTGTACTGTAAAGTACTTAGCGATGTAGAATTTCTGCACAGGGCAACAGAAGCTACATGGCTCAAAACTACGCTAGCACATTGGCTTGGCAGCCTGAACTTCAGCTCCTCTTCTGAAAGATTCAGTCTTTGAGGTCAGTGGTAGAGCAAAATGCTCATTGCTAGGAGCTCCTGCTCTAATGGAAAAGAATGAGTTTGTGTTATTTTTTAGCAATCTCATGGGGGGGAAAAAAAAAGGTAAGTTTTAAAATAATTATAATTTTTCTGGAATAGAAAGGATGTCTTTTTCCAAAACAGTTGGAATATTGGTGCTCTTTTCATCTGGAGATTTTTATTCATTTTATTCATGTTCTAAACTGAGCTGTCAAAAAGCTAGGTCTAGGAAGTGCACAGAGAGAAAGAAGAAGGAAAAAATGTCACATTTCTATGTTCTTTTATCTCCTTAACTTAGCAGGAGAACTCATTCTGACCCAGGACTTCAACAGGGAGAAAATGTAACTATAAAAGAGCACACGAAAAGAAATAAAATAGCAAAAAGCTATTAAATATGACATTCTGTTGGATTAGCATATGCATAAAGTAGCAATGATTCTTGAATTACATCTATCATCCTTTACATTCCATCAGAAAAGTTAAGTAGCTGAGTCTTGTTAAAAGAGTGGCAAGGTCAGGAAGGGGTTACAGAAATCCTTAGTCCCAAACTAGGGTGCTAAAAGTGTGGAGCTTGAATGTCTCAGAAAATGAGTGGATATGCTCAGCAATTATCTTCTTTGAGGCTGAAGCCACATGGACTCCATGACTGATTCAATGGCTTGGCATGTATGTGAAATATTCTGTGTTCAGGGAAATTATCCGTATTTTCAACACCACTATAAAGTAACTGGAATTGGAAAATGAGTGGCAGATTCCACAATCCCACTTTATCTATGAATTACAGAATTATCAGTGACTCGTAATGTGGAAGGCTGGATGCATGGATGGTATTATAGACCATAAATATGGGATATTTCCCCAAACCATTGTTGTCAGGACATTGCAGCTTTGTGGATGCTCTGTCTAGAGAATCAAGAATGCCATCTGAATGTCCAGCTGCTTTTGTGGTTTCCTTTCTCCTTCTTTAGTTTCTCCCTCTGGAAATCTGTACATCTTGAAAAAGTTAAGACGGTGAAGTATCATCCTGTACCCCAACGTGCACAGGTAAAGATGTAATTAAATTCTTTAAATCCCAGGAAAATATTCCACTTCCTCTGAGGCAGATAATGATCGGTGCAGAGAGGTAACGCAGCTCCAGGCTCTTCTTTAAGGACTGTCTGGAGGTTTTTGTACGACTTCTGACATTCTTGCCCTTTCCCAGTCATGTGTGTAAATGACAGAGCCTTCGTGTCTCTAAATCTTCCAAAAATTCCCCTTAAAGAGGACATCTACTGAAGTCATTAGCATAAAATTGATATTTACTTTTCGCAATGAAGTATGTTATTTTCTTACTTTCTCTTCTGAATACCAGGGAAACGTTATTGTTGTTGTTTGTAATTAATAATACCTGGCATGTTTTGCTGCACCTTTTATTGCACATATTTTTAGAATGTAATTTAATTCAACATCGCATAAGGCATACATATATATTAAATCCCCAAGTCGTGGTTCTTTTTTTTTTTTTTCCTCTTCACATGCCTTTAGTAAAAGAAACATTTCCAAAATTCCCATCTGTTCTGCATGTAAATTCAGCTAATTATACACTGATTGACAAGGCTATAAAAGGACATTTTTGTGAGATGAAAGGTTTAGCGGCCTGCTGCACTAAAAATTAACGTGCGTAGGCATTCTGCAATTTTCCCATGGAAACTATATGTAGGAGTCAGGGAGATACAAATACACACAACAAAATGTGCTCTGACTGTCACCCGTATACTATCATAAAATTTTTGCGGATGTTTGCATGTATTCACCCATACTGGAGCAAGTGTGCACATTGGGAGGGATCAATAACCCAACAACAGCGACAGAGCTTCAGCGGGAGGAGGAATCAGTCTTACCCATCCCTGACCTGAATCAGCAGGTTATCATCCAACCTTCAGATTCTGTGATAATCCTTCAGGACTCTGCGGCTGGCTAAGTGGCAGACCAGAGACCACAGGCGCGCATGAGATGGTCAAAGCAGAGCAGATGAATTTCTAGCCTCGTTGGAATCCTGAAGCCCAGTCGGGATTATTAAGAGAGAAGGAAAAGTTTTGTCTTTTGAGAGAACATGGAAAACCTGGTGTTTTCAACCAAAAAGATGTCAGGTGCTTTGTTTTCTTAAAAATATGCATATAGTGGTGGTGGTGTAAAGAGCAAACCAGGAAAATACTGTAGTACCTAGAGAAATGTTGGCTTTTATTCCTACATTCTCATCGTTAGTGATCACACCTTATCCAAAAGGATGACAGATTTAGGAGTTGAGCATCTTGGATGCGCTGCAGCACAGTACTGACAGCTGCAATAATAAATTTGGGGCATTAGCAAACACTTTGGAATTGAACTTTAAATGCTAGACTTTTGTCTATATATATCCACGGTGTGAGCTAAGCCACTCACTCAGTTACTTCATAACTAATCACTTATATTGTAAAATAATGCATATTACGTTTCTTTGTCTTTTCTGTTCTTTGGTTTTCATTTTTTTGGATTTGTTATCTATGTAGACCACTTTCACTCTAGGCAAGGAAGAGGACAGCTTGTATTAGAGCAGAACTGTCCTGGGTATTAAACCTAAAAAACCTCTTGTTTTAGAACAACAGCGGTGTTTATGAGAGAATTCCGGAGAAACATTATAAGAAAATTTTTACAGAAATGAAAGGAAATTGAATGAAGGAAAGGTCAAACAGAAATTAGACAATTTTTTAATTGTATTCTTAACAAGGGTAATTAAGCATTGGAACAGATTAGTAATGGATGTGGTTCATGCACCATCAATGAGGATCTTTAAAACAAGATTGAATCTCTTCCTAAAATGTGTGATCTAATTTCAGCATGAGTTATTGGGTTAGATGAAGGGACCAGGAAATAAAATCACAATCTGTGGCACAGAAGAAATGCTCATGCTACTTCTGATGGCCCTGAAATTTCTGATTCTGGAAAAATCCACTAGGAGAAAATTCAACCATTCTACTAATGTGAAAAGTTAGTATAGTAAGGTTAGAAAATCAATACATTTTCTATCAAAGCTGTAATCATATCCACGCTAAAAGAATACCATGCAATATTCATTTCTGTCTGCACGATTTGAGTTGCTGGGAGGGGAGGAAGAGCTAATCCTCCACGGCAGCACGTGTTGGAGTAGCAAGGACATTAGCAAGTTAGCATCTTGCAAAAAGTGCACTGATCTCGCTGTGAAGAGGACCCAGGTAAGATGTTCCGCGTACACAGCGTGATTCAGTATTCGCAGAGCTACATTCCCAAGCCACCGCCCTCATTAAAGTTTGAAAGTACACCTGGTTTACGAGTCTCCCAACGCCTGTACTCCCATCAATCTCATTTGCTATTGCTTTAGCCTAGTCCATAGAATAATACTGGGTTTGGGAGTTTCTTTCTTTTTTTTTTAATATTATACACAAAATGATTCTGACGTATTTTTGTATTTTCTGCTTTGGACACAGTGTTAACATAACACTCATTGATCACATCAATAAGGAGTTCCTAGCCGTATTTCCCAGGCACTTGCAGGGAGTTTTGGGTCTTTCTAAGCTGTTTTTTTTTTTTTTCATTTTTTGTGTTTAATTGAGTGGGGGAAGGAAAAAACAGAATTGAACTGCTCCTCAGCTGTTTAGCCACAGAACCACGCCACTGCTATCCTAACCGTCACCCCCCTTTTCCTTTGGTGAGGTCTGTGGGTTGCACTGGATGCAATTCATGAGCATCACTTAACCTTTACAGCAGCAGCCCCAATGGGAAAAGCTGGATCTGGAAATGATATGTTTTAGTAAATTAAGTGCCTTTTCGTGAATCGAATGGTTCATCCCCCAGCAGGCGATAACTGAAAACTCTGCTCCAGATGGAGAATGTCAAGCTCTTCATATTGTAATTAATCTAAAACAAACTTCTAGCTAATTTAATGAGTTGTAGTTCACAGAACGATGTCAATAAGGACCAAAATATTGGCCAAGATCCGTGGGGAACCTTAATTCAAAGAAAACTAATACCATTAGCACCTTGATAGCACTTCTACAGAGAAGAACAGCAGCAACAACTCCTGGAAGTCAATCCAAAGCAACTCTTAGCTTCTCTGATCTCACACTTAGCGTGACAGAACGTTGTGCTTGCTGCCTACAAACATGGGTAACACCATGTTTGCAACTCCAAGCGATTTGGCAACATGCAGAAGAGTCGAAAGGACTGTGATGCAATGAGATGGGAGGGGGAAATCACTATATACTTGCAAATAGTGAAAGCAATAGGAAGTTTGCAATAGATTTTAGAAAGGGTCAACCAAAAATTTTGAAATTAAAGATTGATATGGAGTGCTGAAAGGAGTGTTCTGCACATTCGTAAAAACATCTGCTGTCTGATGAAGATATTGTCCAACTTCTGTATATAAACTTATTTTGTTTAGCTTGTACAGTTTATCTGTTGGATTTCAGGTAGCACATAAAATAAACTTTAACCAACAAGGAGGTTCCAAGCACCTCTCCATAATGGAAACAGCAACCTTTTCAGTGCCTTTTAAAGAGGTAGCACAGAAAAACTATGCATGAAGAAATGATTGGCACAAACAATAGCTGTCTCTTTAGCAACTGTCACTTCAATTTGTCGGTAGCAATTCACATTGGTTTGGTGATAGTGATTTACAATAACTTCCCCCTTCACAACTGAATACATCTGTAAAATGATTCCATGACATATAAAGTGTAATGCTTATTTCTTTACAGTAAGGTTGTAAGAATATTGAAGCATCCTACCATCAAAGATGCATCCAAAGTATAGGGCACACTCAAACCACACATTAGAGGGGAAAGCACAAAGTACAGAGCAAAACTATCAGGAGTGCTAGACACTGGGGACTGAGAAATGAGAGAGATGGAGGTTAAAGGATTTTTTTCACAAGTTGTTTTCTCCATATTACTATGTTATTTATTTTTAAAATTTTAATTATTTAAAAATTATTTTAAATTTATTTATTTTAATTATTTAATGTTTTAATTTATTTAGTAGGTGTTCAGCCCTGCTTTTTATTGAGTTCCTTGGCAAGTTTTTGCTCTGGAAGAACAGAATCCTTCCCAAGGAAAGCTTGGGTAGGTGAGCCCAATGCCCCACCCAACGCAGGGCTAACTCCAAAATTAGATTTCACTGCTCCTTGCCTTAGGGAAGGAGGGGATCATAGAATCACAGAATGGTTAGGGTTGGGGATGGAGATGAAGAGAGAGAAGATTTTGTGTCCACTGCTGCTTGTCCTTTCACATCCCAGAACTAGAGATAGTGATCCAGATGGGATGTCATGGTTCTGTGTAGAGCCAGCTACATCCCTTGACTCGCTGCTTGTGGGCTGGTAAAGCGCCCTAAGTGTGATGAAATGCATGTGAACCTGGTAATGACTCTGTGCAGAGACACATGGGAGAGGCGGAGCAAGTGGCTGCTCGAGGACCTTTCTGTCAGGACATATTTCTGCTTTCCAGCAAAGAGAAATGTAGGAGCTTTACTCTCATTTCCAGGCAATTGCACTCCACTGTTTCAGTGCTCTTTAAGTTTGTTTCCATTATTTCAGGGACCTACAGTTTCTTAAATCTTGCCGTTTTGACACTGTGAAGGCATGTAACTGATAATTGCATTTCAACCTGAATGTTTACCGCCCCTGGCTCCATGTCAACAGCCAGTTATTTCCTACCAAATAGCACAAGGGTCTGAGGGCAATAACAGGAGCATGTTTCAAAATAATATAACTGCTGGGTGAACGAGACTTTAATTTTAGTTGGGCTTTCTTATAACCAGGGGTACAAAAATGTTTGTTTTCTTTCCTTGTTGCTTTTAATTTACATCAGAACCCTTAGTAAACACTGCTTAGTCACCAGGAGGCTAAATTTATTTAAATCAATATCTAATTAGGTTCCTTAATGTATTACCTTTCGCTTCAGAAATTTAAGAAATCTAAGCAATTAAGCTTCTGCACTGATATCCTACTGTTTTCTTTTTATATCTGCTTGACTAACTTTTGCATGTAATTGATCATTTTTAGATTCCCCAGTATCACATTGATTTCTTCAGCTAGTTGGTCTACTTGCATATTTTTAAGGAATGAAATAATTACATTTTAGGTGGTAGAATCTTTCATGTTAACTTTCATATTTTTTCCAGTGGAAAGTGGAACATAAAATTGAAGGGTATGAAGCATGATATTATTAAGCCACAAGGCAATGCAAAGGTGTGATTTCCTCTTATTTGTATGTCAAAATGGCTTTGATGAAAAGAAAAAAAAATTGCTTCCATGAAAAGGAATATTTGTAAATTATAGAAATCTCTATCCATAGGCAAAGCAGAACATCTTAGGAACTTTCTACTGAGATGGGGTCAGGTAAACCCATCGTGTGATAGTCCATGTAGTCCTACATTTGATACAAAACACTTAATGCAAGCTTTCTTTTTAATTTTAAAACCATTTAATAAATCTTCTGTCTTTTTTACATGAAGAACTTGGATAATAAATGTGAGAAAAATTAGTGTCCCCCCATCAGATAAATGAATTAATTTGTTAATATACAGCAACAGCATCCCCCTCTCCACCTCAATGTAATTCTAAATATTGACTACATTTCTTCTGTGTTCCTTTGTAAAGTACCTGAAATGCTTCACAATCAATAGCGAGTTTCACAATAAATACTCTCAGTTATATGTAAGAAAAGATGATTCTCTGCATGGTAATATATATGATTTATAATAACTCTTCCAGGAAAAATGGAAGTGTTGTTTGTTTAAAATGTATGAAAAAAATGAGCAACCATTTTGGGAGGAACAGAGCAGTTGATACATGCCTGCTGGTCTCATTTGTTTATATAAGTGATTTATTTATGTATGTGTGTACATATGCAAAGCCTTGACATTGAAAATACCCTGTAAGCAATGCAGTTTACAGTAAATAAAAGAAGCCCTATAGCTACCAAAGAAACTTGCTCTGTAGAAACATATTCCCATTGCTTGAGGCTTATGGTTTAGGTTTTTGGGGGCATTTTAAGTGTTTTCAGCTTTTGACATTAAAAATAGTAGAAAAGAAATAAGCACTAATTTAATTATACTTGCCAAATAAAATCGTTTGCCACAATATCCCAAACATTTTATCATAAGATCAATCATCATTGTAGGAAAAAAAAAAATAATCTTTTCATACTGCCATTAGTAATCTTTCTGTAATTCGGGGTGAGGGAAATAAAATGTTGATAACTATTCTAATTCTATTAAAACAGCCTGGAGAACCAAAACATGCAGCAGAAGTAGCTTCAAGCCCATCCAGGGAGGGAAATGGAACCTTGGGTAGAGCTGCCATCAGTTTAACGCTATCTCAGATCTAATTTACAGATGTAAGAGTCTTAGGCAGCGTTCAGATCTTGTGCTGGCTCCTGTCACTGGTGTGAGCCTCAAAGTTGAGGTACAAGTTGTTTAGGCATCAGCTCAGGAAAACATTCAGAACACGTAATCCCTGGAAATGTCCAAGTTAAAGTACACTCACACTAAAATATCTTCCTGGAGCAGAGGCAAATTGTATTTCCTGGGGTTTTTGTTTGTTTGGTTGGCTTTTTTTTTTTTTTTGACTTATAGCCCAAGTATTGTTAAAACCAGGGTGAAACTCTGGGCTTGGAGGACTCCAAGGCTCATGACTTTCACTCTAGATAAACTAGCGGTGAACTCAATACTCTAGACCTGGCTTAGTCCCTTAAATACAAGTATAAATGTGAAACAATTATATATCATTAATAATTATCATATGGTAAGCCTGTCTCAGTACAAGTTATGTTCTGTATGCTGGCTGTATTCTTGTGTGGGCCATATATAATGTTCAGTACAGATATTGCTGTGCTGATTTATCTTCTGCTAGTTTTCAGGAACTTTTCCTAAATAACTCCAGTATGGAAATGACACATTATGGAGGATGAATATAATTAGACTTAATTTTCACCCTTAACAGCAAAAGTGGGGTGGTGTTACAGGACTGAGTCTCTTTTAGGGTAAGCAGTGCAGAAGGTATTTCTAGTTAGTCCAGTGCTGTCAGCCTGAAGTTGTACTTTCTAGTAACTGAAAATCCCACTCACACAGAGAGAGATCAATTATGACAAGTAGTGCGTTAACTCATTTTATTTGTATTCACTGTATTTAAACATAGTATTTAAAAAAACACACACAAAAATCCAACAAACACTTGCTGAGTGTTTCTGGATACATATCTGTCATTTATACCGGTGTAAAAATAGCTAGATTTTTCTGACTTTTTTTTTTTCCCCAAAAAGTCTTGGAAGGAGCTTTCTGAGCTATCTAAAAAGAAATTGCATCAGAGATGACATTTCAAAGATATTCATCAATAACTAAGGTTATTGTGCTATTTCCCTGTATTTCTAAGCAGACCAAACTTATTCTCAGAAACAACAGCCCAATAATTGTGGCTGCTTATGGCATTAATTCAGCAATGCTATATGGAGCTTTGATTTTGCAATCTTTTCTGCATATGAATAGTCTGAAGTTCAATGTACTCTAATGATTGGGATCCTCTTGAAGCGTTTGATTCTGCAAGATGCTGGTTTGCGCTACAGCTTTTAGCTTCCTTTGACTTACAAGTGGCTGGAACGCAGCGAATTGCAAGTACGAGTGGAGCTAAAAATGGAAAGAGAAGTAAATAGAGAAAATTTAAAGCAGCGCTTGGACTCTCACTCCTGCTATCGCAACTCTGTGTGCACAATAGCAGCACTTAACGTGAAGAACTGGAGGGAAAAATGTTGAGGTTTCCAATGAGCTAGGGATTTTTTTAGATATTACACTTTTGTACAATACAAATGCAGACTGGCGAGACACTGATGCCACAGTTTTTGCATGCTCCACGCTCAGCTTTTTTGGGTATTTGTTGGGGAACTGTCACCTTCCAATTTTGGATAAGAGAAAGGCCCCCTTGCATTCTAGCTGACCTCAGACAAGTCTGGGAGGCTAGGGGCGGCTGGACCAACCTCTCACACACTGGAGCGTGGGTTTGCTCGTATTGTCGGGAACAGAATTAAGACTCAAAACGGAGTCAAGCGCCAGGTAATTTTATTTGCCTGAGGACAAGTTTGCAAATGCAAGAGAAAAGAGAGGAAGAAAGGAAAAAGGGAAAAGAGTTTCAGTTGCAATAGCTACCACCACGGAGCTGCGGAGTCCCGACAGTCCAGTGCACTCGGTGGGGGAATGATCCGTCCGGTGTTGATTCCGTGGATGTTGGTTCCATGGATGATGGTTCTGTCGATGTGGATTCCGTCAATATTTTTGGTCCCTTGATGTTTTTTCCCCCTTTTATGTTCATTGTTTTCATCCTTTTATTGTTCATTTTGTTGCATATTCATTGTATTCCAAGAGCTGGTTTGCCTAGCTGCACTCCTCACCTGGTGGTGATATGCATGCCTATTACCATCTCTAGGCGCATGCTGAGCAGGGGGGGTAGGGCTAAATTTCTCAGAATCAGCTCTGCATTCAGGTTCACAGGACAACAAGAGTTGGCTTGCAAGATAACAGGAAGACTCTAGTCCTATGGTTTAACTGAAGTTCCATTGTTCAGGTGGTGGTTTGATGTTTCGACAACATTGAGACAAATATTTGACACAGTCTTTTACATCACCCCGTGGCTCAACATTGTTACCTCAGGGACAGGGTTCTGTGGTGGCATGAATGACAGAGGAAAGGAGGGAAAAAAAAAAAAAAGAGGAAGAAAGAAAGAAAAAAAAAAAAAGAAAACAACCCAATATATATATACAACTCTAAACATTATTGTTTGTCAGGCAAGTTGCAAAGCTAAAAGGAAAGAAAGAAAAGTTCTTACCTAAACTTTATATGAGTGTACAAAGAGACATAAATGCTAACTAAAAGCAAAGAAAAATATTTCTCTTAACTATAACATCTTTGATTTAATTAACAATATCGTATCTAAGTAAATGATCTTAACATATCTAAATC
The DNA here is from genome assembly GCF_036417535.1 of Chlamydotis macqueenii. Classification (NCBI taxonomy): domain Eukaryota; kingdom Metazoa; phylum Chordata; class Aves; order Otidiformes; family Otididae; genus Chlamydotis; species Chlamydotis macqueenii. The sequence continues at coordinate 24,761,577 of NC_141564.1, read as the reverse complement.
TTATTAAAAACACTTATGTTATCTTATAAAACTAAAAATTTGTCCCAGGCCGAGTTTGAGGCTTATGGCTCTGGGGCATCAGAAGAAGCAAGTTACAGAAGAAGTTGTTTACAAGGACAATCACAAGGTAAACAAAGATAAACCGACAAAACTATAGCAATGCACAACATGATAAATGCCCCAAGATAAAGCACCATGAAAATATTAAGCATTTTGTTCTCTTTTTTTTGTGACCACTTTTTGCTTTTTGTTGAGGCTGGTGACCAAGTCCTCGTGGAGCTGGTGGCTGTGCAATCCTGGTCCACCAGAACTGGGGTCTGGATATGCAGAAGGAAAATGGATTTCCACACCTCCAACTCAGAGCACAGTAAAATAAACAATAATACTATAAATTTGCTGCCAATTTTATATCACCCCGTAGATCCATGGTGGTTTCAAAAAAAAGAAACAAAAACAAAAAAACGAACCAAACAAAAAAAATCTCATATAATTTCTATTGCTGATGTTGTGGTTCAGATCTTTCCATTGTCTAGCGGTGTTAAGACATTAATTAACCTTTTCAGTCTCTATCAGGAGCACATGTCAACACCTGTGTCCATAGGTGCTTACGCCTCTAATTTCCTAGTTCATTCAAGTGCAGTGAGGTTCAGCTGCACATGGTGAGGAGGGGTGGGATGACCTTGAAGAACAGTGGGAGCACACACAGGTACTTGCTTGGTGCAGACAGAAAAAAAAAAAAGAGAAAAGTCTGCTACTGATCAATTCCACACACCACAATTTCATTTTTTTTTCTTTTATCTGTCTAGACGAGGAAGTTTGGAAGTATGGTTTAATTGCATTCTGCAACATAAGCTTATCCTACAAAAGTACTTTTAATAACGGCATGCTACAGTAAGCCAAATCAAATGTAAGCAACTTTTTTCAGTCTAATCTGCCTCAAGAGAAATGGCAGATTCCTCTCCAGCGCTAATGAATTAATCTATTCCAACCTTGCTGTATTTTCTAACAGCCTACTACAGGAAAAATATACTGCCTATCTTATATACAAACCTATAGGAGTTGGACTCGATGATCCTTATGTGTCCCTTACAACTTGATATATTCTGTGATTCTATAAAATAAAGGCTGGAGGTAAATACTGAATTTTTAAAATAATGCTGCAACGAGATAGGTCTTCTAAAAAACACTGCATGTATTTCCTGTCTTGTATGGGACTACAAGAACAAGATTGGTCAAATTGGAGCCATAGTCTAGCAGTTCCTGGTGGCTTTTCATGATTCCTGGTTTTTAGCTGTACATACCACATGGACCTTCCATGCCATCCTGAGAAAAAGATTTGAGAAAGGAAAAAGTAGAGGGATGAGGTGCCAATAATTATCACTGTCGTGTTGAACCCAGGCTCCCAGCCAGGTCGATTCATTCCAAGATGCCTAGTTGTGGTTAAAGAAACTTAGAGAAATAGGAAGCACAAATGTCTCCTGATGATGGGGCTTCTGAAAGTTACTGGGACGGAGACAACTCTCTGGCTCTGGGGACACCAAATTAAGAGTCTCAGGTTTTATGAATGGTCTCATTTCTGAGTTTGGTTGCTGTTCTTTAATAAGGAAAATGTTTAAACATCCAATTTTGATTGGAAAAAATTAAGTTATTTCCAAATTGGTCTCCTTCCTGAATATGTTTTCCCCAAAACACTTCCAAAGTGTACCTTTTCATCTCGATTTTGAGACGAAAATAAATATTAAAGTTTTGGAATTGTCCCACAGGCTGGAAAGTCTATTTTTGAAGCAGCTTTGTACACAACATCTGCAAAATAAGAGAGAGCAGCGTAGAGCTCTCATTCCCTACCTGGAGGATAAAGCCCAGCTGTTGTTCCACAGTTCAGAGCCATGAAAAATATCACAATTAAAAGACACTGACAGGGGCATCTCAGGCGGCACAATAAACTCACCTGTAAGTTAGTTCTATATTTAGCAAACAGATTTTGATGAAAATAATGGTTAAAATAAATGACAATACAGGTAGCTCAAACTCCAGAAAGAAATATTTCCCATTTGCTGCACAAATTCTCCCCTTCCAGCTTTGTTTTCGTTTACAGCTGTGCAATCTGAGTCTAAAATGCAGCTATTTTGACGTTGTAGTATTTTATGTTTAGTTTGAACAGTTGTAAAAGACTGATGCAAGGCAGCCAAGAATTGGACCTTTTCTGCCTTCTCCTTGTTCCATGGTGCTTGGTTTTATGTCGTACCTTTTACACTAAACCAAAGTCACAAAGGAGGCTAACCAGTAAAATAAAAGCCTGACATGCTCTGCTAAATCTTATTCCCCAAACCAGCATAATTTTAATGTCTTAAAAGTTTTATCCATTGGGTCCTCGAGGGAGGAAAATGCTGGATTCGTAGCAGATTTATTTTCCCTAAATTTCTGAATTTCAAACAGGTTTGATCTAATAACTGTCAGTTGACCTGATTAAAGCATACCTCTCTTCTAGTTGATTTAAATCAACTTGGCTGCAACACAGGAAGTTAAAATACTTGCTATTTTAGACAGCCATCTGGTACAGTAAATTAATTTATTTTGGAGAACTTTGCTTTAATTCAATTACCGGAGCATATAAAGAACCGTTGGGGTGGGGACCATTTTTTACGGACATGCTTTGTAAGAACTGAAATAAATAATTGTTTTTACCTTGGCTTTCAGGTTGGGGGGGGGTGGTTTTTCACATCCTTATTTTTTGGAGAGAGAGGTGTTTGGTTTGGAGTAAAAGCTGAGCAATGGCTTTAGACTTAAAGGGGCCAGTTCACATATGAATCATTGAAAAGGACAAAAATCAATGCCCTGGCTTGTTACCAACTTAGCAAATTGTCCTATGGACCCTCAACTTGATGAGGAACACCAGTAGTGGATGCCACGCGGCATATGGGTACAGCGAATGACAAAGCCCAAAGTAAAGAGTAATGAGACAAGTACCCTCACAGGACTATTCAACATTTAGTCATGTCTGCAAAATTAAATGGCCTGAATTTAATCCTCAGGAGTATGTTCTTCAGTAAGTGAATATTTTCAGAATCCAGAAAAAAATGTGAAGCTGCTCCATGATCTTCAAAGCAACTTTGAGAAAGAAAATCATTAAAAATGGATTTTCATTTATTTTTTCTTCCTATTCCTCACAGGAGACAGAACTTCATAAAAACGATGGAAATGATTGATAGAAAATACTGATTAGTATACATGTAGTATTGGCACATCTTTCATAATTCAACTCTTATTGCACATAAAGAAGTTTCTTTCTACAAAAGTTACATTAGATCAGGTAGCAACAGCTCCCATTGCTTGCTGTTCCCTTCTCATCACTCTCCAGCACGCCAAGACCCAGGTAGCCCCTTCTCTAGCAGTGTCTTTTTGTTGCACTTCCATGACTCTGCCACAAAAACGAGCTCTCCAATATACATTGGTAGGCCACTCATTTGATCAAATGAGTGAAAATGTGGGAAAATCTCGGTATTGAACACGAGCACATCATAAAAATGAAATACTGACTTGACACGTTTCTTGGCACAGGACACTTAGAAGTTGCACTGTCTTCCAGATTTGCTGTGCTGCAGGTGTAGGAGACAAGTCTGTATTTCAGGTTCTTACGTGGGATATGGTGTAGGCAACCAAGGAGAGAGAGGAGGGATTGAATAATATGAAGAGAGTAAGAAAGGATTTCCCCAAAAGCTTTAATTACAGTTTTAAAGCAGAAAACTTCAACAGGCTTTAGAATAAGAAATATTTTAAAGAATCGTATTGTGACCTTGCAAATTACTGCTAGTGTTACCCACTGCAAAATCATGAGAGAAATTATATAAATACTGTAACTTAGTTAACATTTCAACTATCTGACTCATAAATTATCATGCAAATGGTGCATATTTTAGGATCCAATGAGGTTTTTACCTATGGCTTAGTGCAGGGTCGTAGATCTGAAAGACGGAGCACCAAAGACAGCTCGTGTCTGGCGTTGGTGTGGTGTTTGGAGCCCTCCCATCACATCTGTCAGCTGTTGGGCAGGAGCTGCACTCGATAGACATGCTGGCATGAAGATCCATGAGGTGTGTATGCATGCTCTTGTGTAACAGGAAAACACAGAGGAGCTGTTTAAAAGTACAACAGCTCCTGGTCTGCTGTTGGGCTCACAGGAACAATTGTGGATTTTCCTTACGAATAACATAAAGGTCAAATTTGACAAATGTTCAGGTTAGGAAAAATAATTAGTATTGGAAAAATATTAAAATTTATCTTAATGATTCTTTTGATATGTTTTATATGAAAATATGAAAATGTTAGTTTTCTTAGTTTTGGCAACTTTATTTTTGTTCTGTAGTTCAGTTGTTGTGTACTAATTAAGATGAAAAACAAAACAGTCAAGACTAAATCAATTTTGAAGATAATGGAAAAAAATATTTTACCAGACTTGGTATAAGTCTGTTTACTGATAATCACTTTTCATAAATTGATAGATTTTTATTTTTAGTCCTGATTTGGGAGTAAAAACATGCAAGGTCCCAAATATCAGCAGAAGAAATCTATTTCTTGCCCAGATACACTTAAAGTGAAGATTGATTTCACTATAAACAGGTTACCTGCTACTGAAAGGTCAAAATAGAAATGGTCTTTTATTACTGGCCTGACATTTTAAAAAAAATTCTCATTATTTTACTGTGTGTAGATAGGAGTGTTGGTGTGCAAGTAACCTAGAGGGGAAAGGGCACCTCTGACAGCTTCTGCACCACTGAATTCACATCCCATCACTGTCCCTGCATCCCTGGGCATCCTGCACCAGGGCTGAGCCCCTTTTGTCACAACACTGTAGTAAGTACTTTGCTCACCTTAGTCCCTGGCAATAAACTACACGTGGTCTTTACTTACCTTTCCTTTGTAAAAGAATTGTCTTTTTTTTTTTTTACAGCTTCTCCATTATTCTGGAATTTCAGATTTAATCTCTATCAGTCACACTGCCACATCACCCTCTCTGCCACCACTGTGAACCGGGGAGTTACCAAGGGGCCCTCAGCTCCGAAAAGCAGCAGAAGTGGATAGTTACTGCAACCGCCGTGAGCATGAGCAGCTTGCACCATCTCACTGTGATGGACTGTCGTTTCAACCACCTTTGCTTCATTAAGGTAATGCTATCAGAATTAAATTAAGAGTTAGTGCTTGTTTTAAGGCCCTATAATCAGAATTAATGGTTTTCATCTCTTAAACCCATTGGATAGTTAATCAGAACGTATGTAGGTAAATAACTGTGGTTGACAAATATTCACTGTGTTACCAAAATAGAAAAGAGGAGGAGGAAAAAAATAAAAAGGAAAGAATATTAGTGGTGTTTCAAATGTTTGCCACCATTTTAGGAAAAAAAAAACCCCGTAAATCCATCAGTGCTGTAACGGCAGAGTAGGATTCATTTCTACCGGTTTTGTATTTCTGATCAACTAGCTCATATTCTGGTGAACAGAGGTTGTGAAACACATTCATTTTTTTCATTCCTCATTTAGATTTACTCAAGATTTAAACAGATTTGTAGTGGCTGGACTTTACCCCTTTTTTCATGCCCTGTTCTCGTCATACACTTAAGATGAAGCTGATGGCACTGTTGTGAGGAAGCAAATGTCGACGGTGTAGAAATGTCAAACTGGATTAATTGTATGTTTTACCAAAAAAACCAAAACCTGAATAAAACATTCAGACAAACTAGTACTGCACAAATATCTTTAATATGCTTAATTCAACTTTATCATGTATCCCTTGTGAACCTCTGCATGCCAAAAATTATATCCTTTTGGTAAGAATGATCACATTTTAAAGAAAGAGAAAAAATGTGCAGTATTAAAATAATCTTTAGAATGCTAGGGTGTGGAGAAGTCCACGTATGAACATAGGTGAGGGCTGTACAGGGCTGAAACTGTTGTAATTCTCCGGTTTGCATTTAAACTGATGCGCAGGGAGAGACCATCATAACGAGTGCAATCCACATGCACTGTAAATGATTTACTTTTAGAAAGTTCAGGAACTGGTAAACCATATCTTCATTTAAACTGGAGTAGATGGCTTGGATCTGTTTGGGGATGTCCCCAGGTGTTAGTAGATGTCTACGCACGGACTGGAGCAGTTGGATGAAATTTTAATTCCTTCAGTGAGCTGCCAACATACAGCATCTTTAAACACTACTTGGCCAGTCCATCCCTATTTCACGGAGTAGCAGTGTTCACTTTGCATGTGATACAAAGACTGTGCATTGGTAGTTTAAGCAAATTATAATAAAAGGGAAATTTTCTAAAGGCTAAAAGCAATTTTGCCATTGCAAAGTATCCACAAGCTTCCATTAAATATTTTCTCTTTTTAATTGCAAATGTCAGGTTGGAATGGCTCTGTTTTTGCTGCAGTTAGTAGCATATTAGCTTTTTCCCTCTAGGGTAAGAAATTAATTTTTCCCCTCCAATCAAATGTAATATAGAGCATTTAAATAATTTCTTTGGTAACCACATTTTTCCATCCTGCCTATGAATGAAAACAGGGATTTATTCTTTGTGCTAGGGTTTTTTTTCTTCTACAGTTGCGAGCTTATATTTTAAAAATATAAATGAACTGAAGTGTTATCCCAATGCAATTTTTAAATTCCAGCTTTCTGACTAATCTCTATATATTTATCCAGAAAGGGGGAATATAGAACTGACTGAGGACATTAGCAGTGATATGTATTCAACTTATTTCTGACTGATTGATATAATTGTAGCTCTCCAAGTCCTATTGTGATTGCAGGATTAGATATATACTTTTATTTCAGTTTAGTATTTTGGAGCAATGCCTTCTGAGGAAGAAAGAAACTAATAATTTCTTGTCACTAGCAAGCTGTAATTATATGTATTTGTATTTAACCTTTCCAGATACTACTCATTATCATTTACTTGGCACTGGCACGGTTTACATTTTGATATACTGCTTTTGGGTAAAGGTTATAATGACTGTGGTAATCTTTGACTTGCTACTGTTCCCTCTCTTGAAAGTGCTGGGGCTATGTCAAAACGTAAACTTGGGAGAACAAGGATTGGACTATGGATTTTACTTTATTCTGCTAAACAATCTCATCATAGTGGTCATAGTAATACTAATTAAAAAAAACCCCAACCAACCAAACAAACACAAACCCAAAAAACCAACGCAATAAAACCAACAATAACCCATTAACATACCAGTTCTAACCTTATGCCAGGAGACTGTGAATTACTCCTAGGTACACAGAATAACTTCAGCTGTAAGGGATCTCTGGAAGACATCTGGCCAAACCTTAAGCTCAAGCCAGGGCTGGCTTCAAAGTTAGATTTAACTTCTAAGTTGGATCGGGCTGCTCAGAGGCTTGGTCACAAAAGTTTTTAAGTTTTCCAAGTAAAGAGTAAACCCACTAGTTCCCACCAAGGTGTGGGAGAAGGCACTACTCTGAAACACTTTTTTCTTCCATCCTATGCTCTGGAGGGACACAACTTTTCTTCTTGTTGCTCCCCAAGTTTAGGAAGGTGCAGCTGGAAATATTGTCCTATGCCCGATTCTCCACCTTTCCGATACACCCCAGAGGCATCCATAGAAAATAAAAATGTCATGCACAATTTCAGGTAGCAATAAAAGTAATGCTATTGTCATGACAATGACTATTCTAATTATGCTCTAATTAGAATAAAAACCAGAGGGATACTTTGAAAGACATTGTTTCTCAGGAGGAAGAAATTTGATTCGCTTGATTTTTCCTTCTGCCCCAACTCCTCCTTCCTCTGTTGTTTGAAGATGCAAAGAAAAGAAAAACAGTTTAGGAAAAGAGAAGTGATTTAAGTGCATGTTGACATTTATTTCTGACCGCTGTAAGGCTGTTTTAATCTTATCAAGGTGAATTTCTTCAATGAGATCAGTTAGTGGAATTGGATATAATTAACGGTTCACAACATATTGTACATTTGGAACGGTACATTAGCAGCATGCCCTTTCCCATGGCTTTCTTGTTCAGGTTTTCTTTTTTTTTTCTTTTGTTTGAAAAGTAAGGAAGCTACTGTCTTTAAAAATAGTTGGCAAAACTTCCCTTTATAGATTTCAGTCTTGCAGACTGATTGTTACATCTAATAAAGAGAATAATTTTTCTTCCTCCTTTATGGTCCTGGCTGACTTAATGTTCTGGTTTTGTTAGTGAGGGGGGGCCTAAGGTGGTAGCAAGGTGGTAGTGAGGCCCCCCCTCACTAACAAAACCAGAACACTTGTCCAAAGACCAAGTGCTTTTGGGGCTACTTGGTGTTACAATTTGATGGCTTCAAAGACTTTCTCCTTTGCAGCACACAGAATACGGACTGGACATGATTCATTCACCTTGTCCAAATAAAGACCTTCATTAAAGCACTACGTAAAGAAAAGGTGTGTTACACAAAATTATGTTGAACTCTCCTTGGGTGATGCTTTTCAAAAAATTCTTATGTGATCAGCAGTCATCTCATTGCAGATGGCTGATACTTCCTATTGGCGCAGGCTTTACTACCAGCTAATTGTCTGTTTAAAGCCAGTTGTGTAAAGCAGGTGAAGTAATAGCCCATGAGACATTATAGGTAATTAGCAAAAATAAAGATCCTTCAAAGACTGAGATGTTAACCAACTGAAAGATATTTCTTCACTAAAATTTCAGCAGTTGAGGAGGACCGGATAGTATTATCAAGAAAATTAAAAGTGAAGTGTTTAAGCTATTCAGCATGTAAAAAAATTGACATGTAAAACAAAACAAACAAACAAAAAACCAAACAAAAAAAAAACCCTTCTAGATTATATTCAATCAAATAAACAGAAAAACTGACAGTTGGATAGCTGATAGTGAATAAGAGTGAGACGCAGAGTGAAATTCTCAACACTTCAAGTAGAATTAATTGCTGGAAAACTGGAGGAGGAAACGTGCGTTTGACAGTGTTATTGACCTGGGATTTTTCCCACATGAAGTCAGCAGCTTAGAAATATCCTGGTAGCCAACACGTCAAATGAAACAGTAGTTACTAAGGGGAAAAAAAAATACATGAAGATCACATTAAGTCAAAATTGACTTTGATTCTGGCCAGAGAACAGCTACATGATGATACATTAATGTTTCATAAAGAAATTTGCTTAAAAGCTTATAAACTTGAAGAAGAGTAAGTATAGCATCTGAATCTGGATCGGCTATAAAAATATTATAGTAAAAAATGTCTTAGTGTAAATTATTAAAAGCACACAGAAATTATAGAACAACAAATTTTAATGACTGCTTTGTGCCACGATTACCCACTGAGTCTCAGATTTTTAAGGACTAGAATGGACTCTATTTCCAATAAGAATTTAAAACGTCCCCACAGCTTGAGTGTATCTCATGATCAGCAGCACACATAACTCTCCATGCTGTGCTGGGAAGCCTTCTCTTCCATGCAGCTTTCTTAAATTGGTGTGTGCACACAGCGGGCAGCCTCGCATGATACCAAGAGACCCCAGATACTTCATTCAGTAGTGAAACGTTACAGAACATGAATCCCTGGAAGTGTCCAAGGCCAGGTTGGACAAGGCTTTGAGTGACCTGCTCTGGTAGAAGGTGTCCCTGCCTAGGGCAGCGGGGTGGAACTGGGTGAGCTTTAAGGTCTCTTCCAACCCGAACCATTCTATGATATGCTTTTATGACTTGTTCACTCTTTTGAGAATTCTTGAAGTGTCCTACAATAAAATCTAGTATTACATTTTAATTAAAAATGACATAGTCATGATCCTATCAGATCTTGCCACGGGGAAACCTAACTTTTAGGTTTTAAATAACTGAATAAAACTAGAGACAAGCCTTAGAAGCATTAATCCACATGTCAGCATTCCCATACCTGCCAACCTCTGACTTTTGGGGAAGTTTGGGTTGGGCATGGGATTGAAAAGTGGGTGTTTTTGAGCAAAAGCATGATATAAACCAGGATGGCTCCAGCCTAGTCTTTTAAATTCTAGAGGGTTCGTGTTTAAAGAAATGTTTTGCTGTCAGCACACAAATACTGAAATAATTGTTCTCTAGGGGGTGAAAAACACCGGCTAAAAATGCAGACACACACCCAATTCCTCATTTTTAGAGCATACTAAAAGTTGGATACGCTAGGGATTGGTAAATTGATCAGGGAGTCTGTAGGTTGTACAATAAACATTTGTCCATTTCTCTGTCTATGCCATTTGAAACCAAGTCTTTAGGCGATTATTGTTAAATGTTAGAAAGTGTTACGATTCACCCTTCTTTTACAACATCACCTTATGCTGAAAAGATTACAACAGAGAAATAGGATGAGCCTTTGTGAAATTTCCAACTTTAGCTCAGGGCAAGTAACCTCATGGAGGCCTCTGAGGTTCACAACTGGGGACATGCTGAAGGTTTCGTTTTGGATGCTCCCAGTAGATCCTGCTGGGTAGTGCTGGGCAGAGCTTCTCTCCTTGGCCAAATCATGGAGGGCACCTGCCTGCAGTGGCTGGAGGGCTGGCTCTTTATGCTTCAACACAGTGCTTTAACTCTCGAGGTTCCCATTTGGTCCTTGATGGACAAGGCAGATGATGTCCTGGCTACTGGGATGACATGATTTTTAATTACCTCAAATCTGGGACAGACAGACCTTCCTTGAGTAGAAGTGTGGAGACAAAATATTCACATACAATTGTTTGTGCAGTTCTCAGTGCAGAATTTTGCAAAATGTCTTTGAGTCGCCATGACCGCTACAAATAACTAAATGGAGGTATAATCCTGATTGTTTGATTCTGAAACTCACAGAGTGATATCCTGGAGGAATGATCGAGAATAGTTTTTTATCTTTATTCCTGCCGGGATTTTCTTTTATCTGGTCTCCTACTTAAAACTGCTCAACAAATGCCACCTGGCAACCATGAATGACTTCAGATCATTCATATGAATAGACACAATGTTATCACAGACGGGATCAGACAACATTATCTGGAACAAGCAAACATACTGTGACTAAAACACTAAGGGAAACCTGTTTTGCTGTCATGTAATATGAAGAGTTACGGGTTTGAAATGTCTGCCTTGAAGACTTCAACGAGTTTGCAGCCAGTAGGATGCTTTATGCAATCCAGCTTGTACAGAAAGATTAAATCCTCTTTCACGTAAGATTAAAATTATTGCTTATGAGTTTTTACCCTTTGAGGTATGTCATGGTCCTCACCTGATGCCAAACTCGCAGCTGAGCCTCAGGCTGGACTGGCTGTGCCTGGATACGTGAGGCCTTGATGGGCTCACCTTGGCTTGGCCAACTCACAGCCCTGGAAGCGCAGGTAAGAGCTGCTGGATGCACAATTCAGAAGAAAAGTGTGTGGGGTCTCCTTCCTTGCAGCTAACCCATAATTTTAGAATGGATCTACCTGAAACCTGAACAACCCAGTCTCTCAAATGAGTCACCTTTTCTTGCAGGGAGAAGTTCTTGGGCAACGCAACATACAGAGTACATCACTGGGGTCCCTGGGGCTTGGAAATCTCAGTCACTACACTTATCGCTTTGAAATTGCTTTGTAAGGAGATTTTTGCTGTGGTTATTGTAGTGCTCATATTTGCATGGTGATCCCTCTTCAGCCATTCTGACAAGCTGAAAGACTATTTTGGTGAAGTCCTAGTGGGAATGACAAACTTGTTTATCTTCTGAAATGCTCTCAATCGGTTGCATCATGGCCTCAGTCCCGTACCTGCCTTTCCTTCACCACCACTTCTTAACTCTGGCCTAAAGCTGTTTTGGTCTGTAACGGGGATGGAGGTAGCTCTTGCCCAGCCAGTCAGTTGGGCATGGGATTCTCCCTCCCAGTCCTCCCTCACCCCATTTACTGCTTCTGAAGGGAGTCTGGATGTTGGTGTAGGAGAAACCAGTGGTTCTTGAGGGCAGGGGGTTATGTGGGGATACTTTACTAACAAAAGAGAGTGCAAACCCCAGGGAACAGGCTGGGGACGAGGGGATCCTGCGAAGCCCGCGTGGGCGTGAAGGGGGCTGCAATGGTGCCAGGGTTGGAGGTGCTCTGTATCCTGATGTGGTGACGATGACAAATTAAAACACACGCAGGAGAATCTTTGCATGCAGAATTATAGGCACAAGTTGCATCAACCAAGATGCTGCCTCCATCTCCCCCCAGGAACCCCGTTCTCTTTTGGTACATAAATGGCTTTTTTTTTTTTGGCACAGCTGAAGTTTCCAAAAATATAGGAAGAATTATGCCAGTGTGCAAGAAAATAATTATCTGCACCTGAGGGGTGCTGGGTTAAAGCAGTCCTGATGTGGTTTTAAAAGCCAGAGGGAGTGGGCCAGTCATTAGGGCCAGCTGGGGGTTTAGGGTGTGTTTAAGTTTAGGCTAAGGTTTAAGAGGGGGGAGGAGGAGGGGTTTGGGTTTTGCTTTCAGTTCTGGAGAAGAGAGGAAAGGAGCTGTGCTGGTTGGAATATTCATGCTGATTAAGGTAATACTTTTTACAGCCTTTTTTTTCTTGTTTGTATTTGTGTTAATAAGCATTTGTTCTGTTTTCTGACACTGAGACCCTGGGTAAAAGCCTCAGCTCTGGCAGTGCATTAGATGTTCCTTTAGGTGTTTAAAAAAAAAAAAAAAAAAGCAGAATTTATGTTTTAAGCAGCATTCTGGCACAAGTGTTTTCAGACAATGAAGAGCTGTTTGCTAGGTACTCCGGTTAATGAAGTGTCCTTTGATAATTAATTTGTCAGATTCAATTTATTATTTCATACAAAAAAAAAATTAGTGTTGAAAGTCTGGCTTAAACATAAAACTCGGGAGGGGGTGTCAGACAAAACTGTTGAGAATATAAAAACTAGTTGCTGTGCATTGGTGTCAGGGGTTTCCGCCTGACCTTGCTGCCGTCAGTGGATGTGTTGGTACTGGGTTCAGTGAGGGAGGAGATGATCTCTGCTGTGTTGTGACCATTTGTGGGATGTGAGTGTGAGACTCATTTCTCTTTGCGTACGTTGGTTTTGGGACAATTCCACCTGAGGGTTTGACCTCCCTGTCTGCACAGGCTCAGTAATCAGTGGGCTTTTCTGTATGGGAAGAGAGTGTGTTTTCATTCCTTAGTCTCAGATATCTTGGAAAATCAGATGATTTGCAGGGGAATTCCTTATAATGAAAGTGAGCACGGACAGGAGAGGTTTGCTGTGAACTGGGCTGTTGTAGGGACTTGGTTTTCTATGGCCTGGAGCCAATACAGGAGAAAGGAAAAAATACAAGGGCAGCTGGCAACTCCTTCTGGAATTTGTACCTTGGTGATAAAATACCGGTAATCTGTGAATTCTCCTATTGTTTATGAAAATGAATTCCAACATTTAGCCAAGGCAATGGCAAGCTTCTCCCATGTGCTCCCTGCACACGCTGTTTTCAGGAGCGTTGATTAGATGTTAACTAATATGGAAGCTTATACTTCTATATTTTTTGGTAATTCCCCTCTAAGGCTTTTCTCTGTTGATGTGGATATTAATAAGCCTCTGCGTGGTGTTCAGTTACTATGACACTATTAATAATGACATTCTGTTTCTATGGTAGACATGCAGAATTTCTTATGTGTAAAGATTGTTCAAAGACAAAATAAACAACCTATTTTCTGTTGCTAACAATACACATGAAAATTGTGATTAGAAACTTCATAAAGCTTTAAGGCTGCACTCAGCTTGCTGCTTAAGGCTGAAGTTATTTGGGTCCATGAGGTTTAAGAAACGTTGCCCACCTGTGAGAATTGCCAGGTGGCTTTAGGGCTGTTCCTCAGACTCATCCGGGACGTCATTCCTAACCCTGTGAAAAAGCTGCCCTGATACACAAAGGAAAAACAGGGCAGTTTAGCTGAAGACTAGCCTGGACTGTATGAACTGCTGGTGGGATTTGTCGGAGGTGGGATAGGTTGCAGTCGCCTGAATGCTCCCTTTGGAATACTGCGATTTTCTGGAAAAAACAAACACACAGAAAGTGCTGGCTACTGTATATGGCCTATGGGAATTGTCAGCCATATGAGAATTAAAATGCATATATCGGCATCATTTTGATGTCCTCTAGGAGACTTGTTTTCCTGCTTACTTCATCCCCCAGTGCTCCTCAGGAGTGCCATCACTGCTGATGTTGTGCTGGCGTGTGCGAAGTGCGAAACCCGAGGGTGGCCTCCAGTGCTTTGTTATGTTTGGTCATTAAATTTCATTAGGGTGATATACAAGAAAATGATTGTCATGAGTTTAGTTTTGGTTTTATTTATTTTTTTTTTTCCCTGCATTCATTGATGCCTTTGCCATCCGCTTTTAATAACCACAGCGCTTTGCCTGGAGGAAATGCTGCATGTCCTTGGTGTGCTTGCTTTTATTTATAGGGTCCATATGTGAGAGAACGACTAAATATTTTCTTGGACCCTTCAATGTGTCCTTTGGAATGTTTGTGACGAGGAAAGCTGACATAAATCTGGAAACATTTCAGAGGGATCTGAGGCTGTGCTCTGGCTTCTTCCATCACTAGATGGCACGCTGCGTGTAGGAATCTGCGTCTGCCTTGGCTGAAGCTTGGAGTTAATTTGTGGAGACACAGAAGTAACTGAGCAGTGACAGGCGGTTCACTTGGAGAAAACCTGGGTGAAAGGGACAAAAGCTGAGCAGACAATTAACTCTGAGGAGACGTCTGTGGTACACGCTGAATGGGCAGATAGCAGGGAACGGGGACAGATGTCAGACCAACAGCTCTTCCTTGAGTGTACGACACAGGAAACAGTGAATGTTTGCTCTTAAAACATGAGAGAGTGCTGTGATTTTTTTTTTAATATTTCTTATTTTTATTGTAGATGCTATGGGTACACAATAGCTATCAAAGAATAGCAACATTCAATTTTTGATCAATATTTTGATAAGGGGAGGTAGTGACAGGACAAGGGGTAATGGCTTTAAACTGGCAGAGGGCAGGTTTAGGTGAGATATAAGGAAGAAATTCTTCCCTGTGAGGGCGGTGGGGCGCTGGCACAGATAAGCTGTGGATGCCCCATCCCTGGCAGTGCCCAAGGCCAGGTTGGACGGGGCTGTGAGCGACCTGTGCTGGTGGAAGGTGTCCCTGTCCAGGGCAGGGGGGTGGAACTGGGTGAGCTTTGAGGTCCCTTCCAACCCAAACCGTTCTGTGGTTCCAAATGGTTGTTATCAAACGTGTTCCCTCAGGCATCAGTGGCAGTTTATGCACGTATTAAGAATTAAACTTACAAGCAGAAACAAAACCAACACTTGAGATGTTTCAGCTGACAGCAGCCAAGCTCCTGCTCCATGCCTGCAGAGGTAAGCGCAGCCCTGCTCTACCTTATTTCAAGGGGGAGTTTCTGCTTGTTCAACATGTACTTGAAAAAAAAAAAAAAAATCCTATGACTGTTCTGGGCCCTTAAACTCAAGGAGATGCTCTCTCTGACTCTTTTCGGAGTGCTGCTAACTGAGCCCTGTCTCCTTGTGTGCCTGAGCTTTGCTGCTGAGCATGGGGGCAGGGCTGGCGATGCCTCCTGTGGGGTGGTACTGGAAGTAGCGTGAGCTTGTCCTTAGTGCTTCTGCTTCAGATAGTGTTTTCTGTCACTTTGAAGAAAGAAAGAAAAGGAAAAAAAAGATGAGGGGGAAAAAAATCCCCAGCTCCAAACAAATCGCACTCTCTTCACCCTCCAACACAACCCACAACTCATTCGCAGGAAGTGCAATATCTTGCTTAATCTTCCATTTACTACGAAACATGATATAATTATGCTGAGATCTTCTGTTGGTACCATGAGAGCAATGGGAATTTCGGTGAGCCAGGATCCCGTTGTTTTAAGTCTGGTAGATAAAGGCTATCAAAGAGTAATCTCTACCTGCTCTAAGGTTATCCACAACACTCTTCCACCTGTATTTGATGAAATATTGCAGCATCCCTGACACCACTTCTTGTGTTTTGACTTCAAGCTCCTCCGAGACCAAGAGACAACTGCACTCGGCGTCTCCTAATTGGGGTGCTCTGGTAGGGCAGATGTGGAGATCTTGGCTAATTGCCTTCAAGAGGAGCAAGTTGGGTAATGAAAGGAGTATTGATCTGTGTACCAGTGAATGTTGTTCCTTTGAATTGAGGAGATTGATTTGTGATACTCAAGTCTTTTCAGCTTGACCATGATAAAGGAATCAGTATGTTATCCCCAAGAATGTGACAAATTCCAGTTTAGTCTAATGTCTGCAATTCCTCTAATATGATTCAAAAGCAAAGATAAATCTTTGATGGAGGCTCTATTTCATTGATATTTTATATCTTCCCTCTACTGGATACATTTCTGGCAACTCAGTGACAATCCTAAACTTAAATATCATGGGAAGATCAACCAACTACAGAAGATGTCTGATTTTTGACTGTTTCTGTGTATACTTGTCATGAAAACAGCATGAGGTACTCTATTTCAGATGCCATTAAGAGCTCGGAAAAGGCATTGCATATTGTCCCCTTTGTAAGCAGCTGGATCAACAAAATCTTTGAAAAAATATGGCTGCAGTATCAGTGGGACTTCTAACAGGCTTCGATAGTTTTATCCCCCTTTGAAGAAAACCCTAGCACTGTAGTTAATAAGGAACAACCAAAGCCCTAGATTAACTTAAATGCAACAAAATCCAGTTTTCAATATAAAGAACTAAAAATCAAACCTATTTGTACAAGCGTGATGCTCCTCTGAAGCATGACTTCTTTTAAGATAGTTAATCAAAATTCCCTAGAAAATAGGGGGATATAGCTTTTGTAGAAGTGCAAGAAGTTGCACTTGCAGATGAACAAACAATTTCTGCAGGAGGAATCTGACACCTAACTCCCCTTTCTGCCCCAGCAGTCAGGTTCCTATTAATGTTATAGGTTTTGATTGGGGGTGTATTTAAGGAAAAAAACTACTAAAATAATACACATGTTGAAACATGTTACCTGTGAATTTATCATTGGGTTTTTTAATAGCATCACATCACCAAACAAAATAACAAGATATGGTATTGCATGCATATGGACTGTCTACCGGAGGCCTAATTATCCTAGAAAAAATTAGGACTTTGTTTATTTTCTTGTTTCACCTGTGTTTTTGTTAAGCTTTTTTCATCTTAGAAGCTATGTTAGAGCAGTTAGAACTAGACTGAAAGAGCAAAAAAAAAGAGGTGTTGAGATAGAGGTTGCTCTCTTTGCTTTAATTTTGGTTCTGGTTCTTCTGGCATTGAGCATCTACGTGAGCATGCATTGAAGTAATGTCACTCTGAAAGTGATCTCTTCCTCTAGGTCTGTACCCAAGGAGGCACATCCTTAGACCATTAAGGAAATCTTACCTTTTTAATGAAGTACTTAATTTTAAACAAGGGTCAAGTTCTAATCTTATCCAGTAGACTTGTTTTTTATATGTATTAAAAAAAAAAAAAAAAAGAAGAATGTCTGTTGGCACAGCAACTCCTCCTTACTCTTCCTGCTTGCTGACCTGCAGCAGCCAGGAGAGTATTCCTTAAATGAAAGAAGAGACTTTGTTATAATCCTGGCAATGCAAAAGGTCTGCTCAGCTGGGTGTACTGGCTAGGTTCAGCTGCAATCAATCACTTTATTACTTTAATCCTGCACAGTTGATTTTTAAATGTTAACATCTAATACAGTTATGAAGATTCTGCTGCTTCTGGTTATGAAACCTCTCGAGTGAGGTCAGGCAGGTTTGTTTAATCACTAATTTTATAACTGGTCATTGATGTGACAGGGATGAGTCTGGCTGCTGTGCTAACCAGTTATTTTTGTTTGGTGTTCAGATTATAGCACACACTATAAATCAGTACTATGCTGTTGTATGTTCAGTTCCGTAATCCTAGGGGAACTGGGGACCGGGGGTGGGGAAGGAAATAATGAAAAAGAATATTAATTAAAATTTTAATTTGTTCAGCAAAGCTTTAGGAATCAGAAACTTTCACTCCAAATATATTCAGCAGAAGCACTGCATGTCACTACAAATATGGCTGCTGCAGTGATGCATGCTGTTATTAGTCATTACATACAAAAATTAGAATAAAGACAGTTTAATTAAATTACTTTCCTATTCCATGCCTTCCTCCACAAGATGTGCATTCCAGCAGAAAAGGAGCCTCTGTGTGCATCCATCAGAATACACAGTACATACCTTGGCTTTCCATCTGCAAAATTTTTGAAAAATAAGAATTGATGGGTTTTTTCCATACGTCTCTGCTCTAGACTGTGGTGAAATGTGTGGAAAAAGCACTGCCTGTTGATATCAGCAAGAACTTGGGTACTTTATTCTGACCGTAATATTATAATTCATTTAATGTATATTGTAATACCTATCTGTGTAACTATGCAACAGCAATGCTGTTTTAGTGGTAGTAAGGTTCCAGAAAGGTGGTGGAGGCCCCATCTCTGGAAACATTCAAGGCCAGGCTGGATGAGGCTCTGAGCAACCTGACCTAGTCAGGGATGTCCCTGCTCCTTGCAGGGGGGTTGGACTAGATGACCTTTGAAGGTCCCTTCCAACCCTAACCATTCTATGATTCTAAGTCTTGTACAAAGCATAAATGGCAGTTCTGGTGGTAAAAATTCAGGAGTTACTGATTTTCAAATGTCTTTCATAAGGATGCACATTACAAGGTCAGGAGGCTCGTCCCTTAAGCACTCGCTGTAACTTGTTCTTAAAGCCCGAATAGTTATCTCCATAAAGTGAAATCACTGCAACTGTAAAATATTTCAGTAGACCAAGTTTTGGTATAAATAAGTCTGAACGGGATGTAAGATGGTAGATCAGGCAGGGGTTTGTTTTAGGCACATAATGCAGACAAACAGTTTTCCAGGAAGTTATGCATATATGTTACAAAAGAAGAATGGAAGGAAAAATAAGTGGTTATTTTAACTTAGAGACTAATGGGATGGCAGAAAACCAGTGTGAAGATTTAATGTCTGTATGAAACCTAGAAATTAACTGAGCAGACGTATTGTCCAGGATGTCTGAAATAGGAAGCTAGACAGCTGGTTATGGCATTGAAATGTAGAGAAGTTATGTCTCTAGGAGAAATGAGTGTTAATATTGTGTATCACTTCTCGATTTCCAGCCTAAGTACAGACTTTCATCCAACGATCTTTGAAGTAAACAGCCTGGGGTGGAAGGTGGATAGGGAAGGAGGCAGAAGGGAAGTAGCTTTTAACTGAATCAGCAGTCAGTTGGGTCAGGAGATGGAAAAGTAGGGTGAAAGCTTCTTCAAATACCTTTACTTGGGTTAAATCTCCATCTGCTGGAAATCTAGTCATGTTAAAGGTAGATGGTAATGGAACGGGGCTGGAAGAGCCCTGCTAGAAGAGGAAAAAAGTCCCTATAATCTTACCAAAAACATTTTCTGTGTTTATCATCCAAAATTTAATTCCAGCATCCACTTCTTCATAGCCTTCCTAATAGGAGCAATAAGTTCTTGCAGTAAACCCACACTGGGCCTGGGTGAGATGGTGGGTTGTGATGTATCTATACCGAGGTAGTTTATAGTGAAGCTCATTTATTTGAGTGAATATGCTGTAGATTGTAATTACTGACGTTATTCCTCAGTAGCGAAAACCTATACTATGCTTTGCTCTTAAACTTCAGCGTTCCCCAAAGAATCAGATGAAGTAATGTAACATAACGTATGTCCTTATTTGAAGCTGTATCATCAAGTGTGTAATTCCTATGAGCAGCTTTTTTATTGAGAAGTATTGCTGCTATCAATGCCACTTTTATGTTAGAATCTCTTTATACAAGCGTAAAATGCAAAGCTGGAAAGAAAAATGTGTTATTTCTTTCAGTCACTCATCCCTGTAAACCCCAAAGACAAACAGCTGAAATTCCTAGGGGTGAGGCAGAAGCATTTATCACTCCAAATTCTGGTACGTAAAGCCCAGGGGATCAGACTGGTTTCTGAATGCTGAAAGACAACTGACATTATACTTTAGGAAGAAAGAGGGGGAATTTATTTGAGAGCTTGCACGGTGGAAAAACAGGGTGAAAAACCTCATGTTACAGAAATAGAGAAGAGGCGAGATTTATCTGGGATTACTCCTTTTAAAATCCGAGGTGAGCTGAAATCTTCCTGAAGAAATGGGTTAGGCCCCGTTACCTTTTATTTAATAACTCTCAGTTTAATACCCAGCTCTGACACAGCAGCTCATATATCGGGACCTCAAGGCAATGATATTTTTTGGCCCCTGTTTTATAGATAAGAGAATGAAGGTAAG
Organism: Chlamydotis macqueenii; assembly: GCF_036417535.1. Classification (NCBI taxonomy): domain Eukaryota; kingdom Metazoa; phylum Chordata; class Aves; order Otidiformes; family Otididae; genus Chlamydotis; species Chlamydotis macqueenii. The sequence goes on along the minus strand of NC_141564.1, from coordinate 24,741,300 downwards.
AAAAGGTTAAGAGAGCTGGCAGCAAGTGTCAGAAGTGGAGCCCTGCGGGCTTTTGGGTCTAGGTTGAAATTTCACAGTTTCCTGATCCCATGTAATTAGGGTAGGACACTGCATCTTGTAACTAATGATTTTAGTTCATTCTGGAATCTGTTTTCCCTGTGGAAGTGCAGAGTGGTGGATGCTGCTCCTTGCACAGATGCCTTCCCAGCCCCTCAGCGCAGGTGTTTTTAAAACTGTGAGGTTTTACAGCTTGACCGAGTATCTCTGGATGCCAGTGCTCATGAAAAGCTATTTTTACATTTTTAATGGAAATTTAAGACAAATACCTTTTCAGTTCGCTTCCCTCTCTAAAGGTATTGCAGGAGGGCTCTGGGCACTGAGGCAACACAGGGTTTACCCCAAAACACATGCTGCTGTGATCAGCATCGTATCTGCACTTGGTAATTCCTTAATCCAATGCCAGTATTGATTAAAGCAAAGCATGCTGGTTTCGTGGTCCGTTATGGGTCCCTGTTGAACTTTGCTAGAAGTGATCTGGAATATACCTGCTGCTTAGACAGGAATGGGATGTTCATCTCTCTAAGGCTGCCTACCAGTGAGTGGGATTGGTTTTAAGTCTCAGACAGCAGATTCTCTCCCATGCATGCACCTATTTCCTCTGGATGTCAAAATCCTGTGGGACTTTACAGGTATTTGAGATCCTTGCTTTATTTTTTTTTTGGCAAATATTGCCCCTTTCATGGCATAAGGTAACTATGTGTGGCAGATTGCCATGTGGGGCAGGAGCTGCCCCATGCTGCTGCCATGCTGGATACAAATGTCCTGGGAGATGGATGTATGGATGTATTTCTCTTTAGTTATGGGATGCACCCCTCTCTGTTGCATGGCTGAAAGAGCAGGTATTACCATTGTGGTCAGGCATAATCATTTGGGTTGAGGATAAATGGGTTATTTACGCACTGGGAGAAATATACATCTTAATTGTGAAGCAGATAGAGAACACCTGCTTCAGCCTAAACAATTTTTTTTACAGCCACAAAAAGCTCTAAGAAATTGCATGTGTGTGTCCTTGCTGAAAGGAGTGGCAAACTGTGAAGATGAATTTAACAGAACAACTGAAGTCTTCACAGCTATCATAATTCAAGTGAAAATATGGACAGCTTTTTTATGACAAGACAGTTTGACTATTCACACTTCTTGGTGTACTTGATCACCCCAGGGAATTTAACTATTTGACTCCAATTAATCTTTGGAAGGTGCACATACATCTCCAGGAGAGTGGAAGCAAACAGATCCTTGTTAGATGGTCTGGGCCAGACTTTTCTTACACAGTCTCAGTTCTTGAGTTGGCGTGGTCCTTACTTTTTTCCTCTCCACTAACCCATGTCCATCCCCATAACATCTGCCTGGCTGCAGGGCCATCGTGTTTCTAGAACTAAATTGTATTAACCCAAAACATCAAAACACAGTGTTGAGTTCTTCTGTGTTGGGTTCCTCTTTGGATTAATTGCAAGATCTTGCAGCTGATTCTTTCTTTACTTTTAAAGCTGTTCTTTTCACTTCTCTGAGATGTAGGTAATTTACTTGGGGAGGATTTTTAGAAACTGCTTTTGTTTCATAATGCAAGGTGTGAATGAAGTGCTTTGGCCTTCCTGCACCAGCGGACCTTCCTTTGATATGGTTAAACACCTCAGAGGTGAGCCTTGGGGCTTTCCTCACTGTGCACTATAAAATATGGATTATTTCTTAAGGTATAAAAAAGCCCCTACCTTTGAAATGTATTCAATGAGAAAAGTGTGCAAGGTTACTGCAGCCCTAGGGCAACAGTAACGTGTGCTCCACAAGCTATACAAGCTTGACAGTGGTTTGTTGTTTTTTTTTTTTTTTTAAATAAAAAGCTGCTACAAAACAGAGCATTGTACAGCACTTATCAGTGAGCAACTCTTATCAAGATTGCTGAGATACTGTGAACTTCATGAATTAATGTATCAAAATTAATAGATCATTAAGGAGTTTGAAGTGTTGTAGTCATTCAGTGGAGAACTCTTTCATCTGAGAAGGGGCTGGGAGAACATTTTGAAGGGATGGGGCTTGCTCCTTCTCAGATGTGCTGCAGCAGCCCTGAGGGTGCAGGGTGGGTTGTGCTGATGTTCGGTGGGGTCCAGCGGAGTTTCCCTCTTCATCATCTTGGTTGTGGTTTGTCTTTCCTGACTGGGACCAAAGCAATGCTGAACAATTACAAAACAATGTTGTATTTTTCACTATTTATATGTTATTGATAAAAAGGCAGGATTGTTTTACTAATGCCAACCGATGGAGTATGAAAGTCTCAACTTGCTCAACTGAAGAAACGCTAAACATCTTAAAGAATGAAAGATGTTATGTTTGTTGCCATGCTGAGCTGTCCTAGGAGGTTAGATGTTATCCAGGGTAAAGTATAGCTATGTAACGCAACCTCAAGGCAATGAAAACTGGGCAAACTGTATAGTTCTGTTTTGTTAGCACCCCCGGCCAAATCCAGTGACAAGGGGATGCTGCAGCCTCCCTTTGGCTGTCCCGTGTGCCGCAGGGCTTTTCCTGACTCTAAAATATCTTCAGCAATTGACATCTATCCCGTTGGATGCTGGAGGGACCCCTAACTCTGTGGGGAGTAGTGTGTGTTATGTGGGGTGGGAAAATTACTCCTTTCTGAGAGGTCCTCTCTGAGCTATGTGGTGGGTACCATGTCAGGAGGAAATGATGCAAAGTAAGTAAGTTTCTTTATTCTGGAAGCTATGCCTGGTTTCAAATTAGGGAAAACAACAGAAGATTGTCCTAAAATCACTTTTAATTCTTCCTTGGGAACCACATTGTTTAATCTAGTTCATCCCCCTACTCAGATCTGCTGAATGTCTCTAGGGGAACAGATTTATATGTCCTTCTTTTATTACTATTTTTAAGAATAAAGGTTAAGGTTTAAGTGCTCCCTCTCTTTGCTTCCCTTATTCTCTCTTACCTTGCTATTTTCTGCCTTGCCAAATTGCCCCTGCTCAGTGGAACAAGGCTGTGTGAGAGAAGGATGTGTTGTGACCATCAACAGAGTCACTTTCACTGTCTGTCTCTGCAATAATCCATGCCACTGTACAGTCCTTGGAAGAATGACTTTTCACATTTTGGAGATACTTGGATTTTGTCAGTTTAAAATGTTTGTTTTTTTTTTTTTTTTTTTGGGACTGCAGCGTAGTCGCAGATCAACTTTCCCCGAACTCTAGTTTCCAGCTGATTTGGTGTTATTTTTCTGACTTTCATTGCCTTTGTAATGAACTGAAAAGTATTAATGCATAGGGGAACTCTCTGTATTGCTGATAATTTTGTAGCTTTGCTCTTCAACCTACTAGCAGATGTATCCTCAGGTCATTGGGCTGGGATCACAAGAAAGCCTTTGGAGAACAAGCATGTGTGTGTGGGTAGTTGTGGAGCCACTTACTGTTGATAAATGAAGTGCCAGATCTTTAATCATAACCTGTAATCACATGTCCAACTTCAGTTTAATTATTCATAGCTGCTGGAAGCAGTCTTGGAATTATGTACGCTTTCAGGAAAACACTTAAACACAGTCCAGGACTATATCTGTCTGCTTAAACCTTCTTGAGGGCTTGTTCTTCAGAAATATTTTGTATGTTTCAGGTCATGTGCCTGATTGAATGGAGAGGCTGTTGAGAGAGAAGCAAGAGAAATTAAGACATTACTGCAACAGGGAATCTTTTTTTTCTTGTCCAATGGTAGTGGAACTGCGTAGAACTTGACCAAAATTTTCAGAGATAGATGTTAAATTTATTTATTCTAGGTATTCTTGAAAGCATTCCTCGCTGATACGGGTGTTTTGGGTTTTGGGGTCGTTTGTGTGGGGTGGTAGTGTTTTTTCTTGTGGGTGGCTTTGGGTTTTGTTTTGAGTTTGGTTTATTTTGTGCATGTGAATAAATGGTGTTTTGTTTGGAATGAACTGGTTTTGAGTCACTTAAAACAATCGACTGCCAGTCCCTGAAGCATTTCTCCCACAGCCAATGGTAAACAGAAGCTGCTATCCAGAAACGTGATTTAAAACTTTTGACACTGAGTAATTTCCCCCCAGGAATGACCTGAAAAGAGAACAACTAAAACCCCACTCTAGATGGATGATGAAGAGGTTGAAGTACACCTCTCGTAACCATGAAAGCATAAAACTCTCTTCTGTGTGCTGTGCTGGAAAAATAAGCACATTTCAGTCTGATTTTAAATGGTGTGTCCTACAGGTACATGGATGTTTGTGGTTGTGCTGCACATTGTTTTAACCCCATATATATCCAGAGCACTGTACATAGTGTTGAGATTTCATCCCAAGAAGACTGGGCGTTTAGTAGCATATTTTAACAAAGCAACAGCAATGTGGGGAAATTAGCGCTCTTCTAATCCTCTAGCAGAGCTATGATACTTTTTTTTTATACTTGAATTTGATAACTTTTCTATAGATTTCTATCCTTTTGTTTGCCTTTACCTTTGTGGAAAAATCCTGAGGGAATTTATTAAGCTGAGTTCGGAGAGGAATGTCATCTCTTGCAAGAATGTGTTTTGCTGTATTGTCAGAAAACAGGGTTATTTTGACAGTGGAATAATGGAGATAGCTATGATTTAAAGAACGGAAAGAATTCATGGCAGGAGTGGATATCTGTCCTTGTTGGAAGTCTCCATAGTGTACTTGATCATGGGTATTGATTCAGCCCATCAAAATGTGTTGTAGTAAATGTAATTTATGCTCTGACCTTCAGCCAGCTCTCAGCTGGAATGGAAAAACACAGTACAGATACTTAGACGGGTCTACTTATCACTTGCTCCAAGGAAATGCAGGATGGATGTATGAATTCAAGCAACCATGCAGTCTGGAGGGTGAGGTGGAGGCAGGGAGGATATTCCAGTAGGAAAAAAAAAAAAAGAAATGGAAATATCTGTTCTGTAGGCATTGCTGCAGATAAAATTCAGCCATAAAACCCCTCAGATAAAAGAACTCCCAGAAAACAAACTCTTCCTTGCTCCCCTTTTCATTTCCATTATGATTTTTTTTTTCACTATTAGATGCTAGAAAAATACAGTTGGGAGAGGGATAAGCATCACTGTAAAGGCAAAGAGAGGAGTGGACTGTGACAAGGGATGCTTATTTGCAAATAGTTACAGGAAAAAAAAGTACAGTTACCCAACCCGTTAGCAGGAAAGTGGGAGGATGGGGAAGTCAAGTGAAGAGGCTTTACTTTTTATAATGACAATATGAAAATGTATCCTGTAAACAAGGCAGCTCTATGCTGAAGTGCAGAATAGCAAGCATAGCTTGTGTGAATGCTGTCAAGACTGAATGCACGTAGTTTTGTGCGTAATGGTATGATGTACTGGTCTATGTAAATTCATGTCAAGTGTCAATGTATCATTTGACTATATGATCCCCTGGTATGTTGTAGTTGGCAAGAATTTAGGATGGCTGTGTGTGTTTGAGGATGGTAAGACTGTAAATGACTTATGTGGGACTCCTTTTCTATTTGATTAAAACACCTCTTACTCTCTGATGACACACCAGCTATGAAAACTTAACAAATCTTTCAAAAGAGGTTGTAAAATGAAAAATAAAATCCAGAATTTTTGTCAGAATTGGTTTTCTACCTTTAAGCCAGGCTTCTCATATTAATTCAGTTGCAGACTGATGGAACTGTATCTTGTTAGCATGGTATGGAAAAAAAATAAAAATGCAGTGCTAAGAAATGCCAGCATCTCCCTGTCGTGGTACACTCTGTATGTTATAAGATATGTGCCTTCGATGTCATGGTACAAGAGGTTGATGGGCAAGATCTTATGTTTTGAGGTGGAAAAAAGACAGAGACCAGACTGAGTTCTTGACTCAAATGACTAAGAGTGTCCCATGTGTTTGTGAGTTGCGGTGACCTCAGAACACGAATCCATTTACATGTGGACCCTTAAGTGATATAAAGAGCAGGTGAAGAGCTGATCTACGGTTTGCCCTGAGCAAATGTGAACATCTGAGTGGTTTGAGGTGTCGTATGTGTGGAGGAATAGTTGCAGATCCTACAGCACCTCATACAAATCATGTTTGTTGTTGTGCAGGAAAGAGTAAGCAATAATGTAAAAAGGAGGAGGGTGAGAATGTGGAGAGAATGGTATCCTGTAGCCTGCAAATCCTGCATGTAGATAGGGTGTTTTTGTTTAAGCATCTAAATAAAAATCCCAAAACATCCCCACTCCCCCCAAAAAACTAAACAAACAAACAAAAAATCAAACAAATGAAACAAAAAACCCTAGGAAAACCCCAGCTGCTTTGGAAGCAATATTGCAAATCTCATGGCAAGAATAGAAAATGGCACATCAATTATTTGCCCTGACAAACTAACGAGAATAGGGAAAGGTACAATCTCATTACCAACTTAATCTTCTGGCACTTCTTGGATGCAGTACAAGTGATTCTATCAATCTAGAAACAAAAGGATTATTTTTGGGCCAATTATTCAAGCTCAAATACTCTCGACATACGAAGTGAGTTGATCTAAAAACCCAGGGCACCAAAGCCGTCTAAGGCGGACGATGTTCTGCGGGCAATGTGTACTTTGTTTCTTAAATGAGATGATTTGTCATGCGAGTGCACGTAGCCTTCTGCCAGATGGGTGTCTTCGCTGTACAGCATCCATACTGTCTCTGCTGCCTCACCTAGTACAGAAACCAGCTGAAATGAAGATGACCATTCCTGTGAATTTACTTTCATAATTAGGCGCTCCTTGCACCCCGGTGCTCCAGGTGATGCTGTGGAAATGAGGGGGCAGTGGACTCCTCTGGAGCCCAGCTGCTGCACAGCTGTAATTCCCACCCTGGCTTGAAAAATCCTGCCTGGTGCTATTTCCCTACATTTCCCTTGCTCAGGCTGTAAGCCCTCATGCAATGTAACTGCGATCAATTAGCAGAGGCAACGGGCATTTAAAGAAGTGATGTTGCTTCTCTCTTTGTGCAGAAAACTTAACAGAGTCTTAAAAACCAGCGAACACTTATGGGAAGCCTATAAATAGGCGAAGTCTCATTTATCCTGGCAACTGTATGATGTAAACTGTGATGAATGCACGAGTAAATTTGAGGCATTTACCTTTTTGGGGTGTATTTTGAAAAAGAACTCTAGTTTTGGGATTGTCCGTCTCTATTGAGCTGTATGGCCTGAGAGTAGCTCAAAAAAAAAAGCAATTTCTGGGGACTGAGCCCTGCCACTGAGCCCTGCCACTGTACCTGAAAACTGCAGGAGGTAGAAACAAATAATCAGTCAAAAAAATGACTGCAAAGCCCTAGGCTAGCATGACTTCCGCCTCAGGACCTCTAACATCAAGGGAAACTTTGAATTTAGACCTCACCTGGATCAAATAGGTGGGTCTGGAATGGGGATTTGTATTTGCTAGACTCAAAAGAAAAAGATCAAACCAAATTAAGTATTTCTCAACATTGATTGAATCATATGTTATGTTTAATGTTTTAAAAACTCAACATTTGCAGGGTGTAAATGTCCTGAGAAGTGACATTGTTGAGCTTCTCAGAGTGTTCTGTGGTTCCAAAATGGGTGCAATTTTGATTATTAAGAGGCAGTAGAAATTATTTCTGATTTAATTATTCATTTGTTTTTACACAGGATTTGGCCACATGCCTTTGCTGGATTATTTGAGAAAAATATTTAGCTCAAGGTGTTTCATTCTAGTGATTAATTTGTAAAGGCCTTGCCTTCTTGGTCTTGCATTTCTGTTTTCTTGTAATTACTGCATGTAATCATGTCAATATAATTAGCTAAATTCCTGGGGACTTCATAAAAAAAAAAATGGCCTTTGTGCAAAGGCTTTCCGGCTGAGATGCATGACAGACCTGAAAAGTGACCATTTCTGTTTTGGTCAGAGGTTTTGGGGGGATCTTCAGGAATGGAAATGGGAAGTTGTCCATGCTGTTGACTGAGGAGGTGCAGCTGGTCAGAGGGAAAGGACTTCAGATGGAGCAAGAGAGATGTACAAGAAAGATCACAATTGAAAAATAGGGAATAATGAGGTCAGTGTGGCCTCGGTGTGACTCCTCGTGGCTTTAGCTGCTGACAGCTTCTCCGGTTGCTCTCCACCAAGTTTGTTGGGTTTCCCCTGTATTGGGTAGAGGTTTATGGGGTCAGCTGAAATGATTGTGGGCGCGTGTGGAACGTGGCAAAACTTCAGCTTTACCTGATCGTCAAAGTGGAGCAGAGCAGTGAAGAAGCACTAAGTGATGCTTGGTTTTGCTGTGCAGATTGCAATAAACAACCAGCTTGACTTGTCTTTGTGCATGGGAGACAAACAGCATATTCCACTACAAAGATAGTTTCCTTCTTTTTCTTAACCCAACATCAAGAATATGACCATGCTTAATATTTGATGACTTAAATTTTCTTTTTTCTGGATAGTTTAAACTGCTTTCAAACTAATTGGATTGGGCTCAAATTATTAGCTGGCTGAAATACAGTCCTGGAGCAGAGTGGTTTTTTTCCCTTGCAAAGGAAATTCTACTGAATAAACATTAATTTTCTACTTGAAAAGCCCTGTCCTGCAGGTTAGGTGAGTTTTAAAGTTCTTAGTCACTTACTTCTCTGGTACCAGCCTATTAATCTCAAAGCATACCCAAACTGTAAAATAATCTGAAATCCAGTAGAAACGCATGGATTTTATCTATTTGCTCACTTTTTTAACAGTAGAAGATAGTGCTGAGACCCTGTCTATGCTGCTGCCCAAACATGGACAGAAGGGATCTGTACTCAATGGCAATGGAATTCAAGCAAATGGCAGAAACCGAATGCCTGGGATTATCTACAGAGGTGGAAGGTGAAGTACAAAACTGTTCTAATAGATAAAGGAGTTTTTGCTTGAATATTATCGTCAGGCAAATAACACTTGGTATCGTGATAGCAGCATCAGTTGGTGGATCTGTGAAGAAAGCTATGCATGAAGTGGTGTAGTGACTTACATAGCAAATGTGTTACAACAGGACCATGTGGGTTTCATGAGAAACAGAGCTCACACCTAAAATGTGCCCTCATTGCGAAGAGAGGTACTTCACACTCAGATTCTTCTACCTGAGCATCTCACTCTTGCACTGCAGTTGCTGCGGAGGTTTTAGACTTCACCTCTAAGGTTTTGGGTTTTCTATACTCAGCATTACAACTGAGGCAGATTTGCAAAGCTACTGCAAGCAGGGAGAGAGCTAATGTTTACTGAAGATGTTCTATGACTGTTTTAAAGTATCTGTTCTTAAAATCCAGAGCCAAGTCAAGATCCCTAAATAGCTCGTTAAAACTTTAGTTCTCAGACTTTACGTGCAGTCAACAGTCCCCCTGCCTGAGCACTCAATAACAAGCATGGCTTAGGCTCACCTAACAAGAGGTGAAATGGCCTGAAATATTTTGCTATTTTCTGCAGTCGGATAACCGAGCACAAGCAGTGAGCCCCATCCTGCAGTCCCTCTGTGCCTCTGGAAGCGTGGGTTCCGCTGCATCCTGAGGCAAGCGATGCAACCCTTTAGCTTTATTTGGCACGTGTTATGCCACACCTGGAATACAATGTCCAGTTTTGGTCCATCTCTGTTCAAGAGAGTGGAAAAACTAGAGAAGGGCCAGCAGAGAGCCACCAAGAAGATGAGAGCATTTGGAAACACTTAAGGAAGGCTTAAGGAATTTGGTTTTTTTCAGCCTAGAGGAGAGAAGGCTCAGGGAATTTCATCTTCCAGTACCAAAAAGGTAGTTATTGGGAAGATAAACTGTATCACTTCATAACAATGCAACATGGCAGGACCAGAGGCATCAGGCATAAGTTGCTTCAGAGAAAATTCTTTGTGGTGAGAAGAGGGAGGAAGAAAATAAAAAAAGAAAAACAATAAATAAACACTAGAATAAATTTCCCAGGGAAACGGAGGACTGTCCATTGCTGGAAATGTTCAAGACTTGGCTGGGCATGGATCTTGATGTAATCTATGGCAGTGCCTTCAGCAGAAAGGTGGATGAAGTGATCTCCACAGGTCCCTTCCATTTAGCCTTTTCTGCAGTTCCACAGTTCTTTACTCCAGGGCCACCAAGAGGGATGATTTACAGGCACAGGAGGCTTTTTCTCTCCTTTTACCCCTCTAACCCCTCAAACTGTTCTTTTAAGCCTCAGGTTAAAAGCAGTTCCAAGTGTGGTGGCCCATTGGTTGGGAGGTGGTTTTTTTTAATGTTTTAGAAATTTAGAATACAATGCATAGTTGTCCAAAACCAGACACTCTTAAGGCTTCTGCTTGAAGAATTTGATACAAGAATCCTATTTCAAAGTTGCTTCAGCTGCATTATGGATGTATCATCAGGAAACGATTGTGCCTGTGTATGGCTGGCTGCCTGCAGTGAGTGGCAGTCGTGTGGATTTGGGGGCTTGAGAGCCTTTGTGTCTGTTAGATTTGGAACAGGCACGTTTAAAATCAAGAAAAGTAATTTTTTTTTGTTTTTATGTATGAGACTGCGATGTCTGGAAACCCAAGAGTTATTATTAATTGAGATGTATTTCTTCCTCTGCTTTCGGTAGGAATATAGATGGTGTTTTCAGATTTGCTGGAGTTGAAATCCCCTCTCTCTTTCCCCCTGCCCCCCTCCCAAATGGCACGGGTAATCAGTGCTGTGCATTTGAATTACACTGGAATTAAATTTCAAGTGGAACAGCGTGGTAGCTATTTCATTATCTTTCAATTTATTCCCAAATTATGAAACAACATTTTCAAATTTCATTTTCTTGTGTAGCTTCTTGAGATAGCACTTGTATACAACAGGCTGAGATACAATATGAACTGTTTTAATATATTAATTTGAGAAAGCAGGCATTGAAATGTTCTGCATTTGGTCATGAATACATATATGCATGCCTCAACTAGAACAAATGGATGTCAGTGCTTAGTCTTGGATTTTCAAAGGAGCTCAGGAAGTTACTTTTCTCTTTGAACATCCTAAACTTCAGAGGAAATATCTTTTTTTTTTTTTTTTTGCAGTGACTCTGTAGTTTCACAACCATCAAGAAGAAATATTGATTATGTAGTAACTGCAGTTCAGTGACTATCTGTCCTTTCTTAGCCCATCTCCCTGTAGTTATCTTGAAGACTTTGTTCTCCACTATTGTCCTAAGCTTGTCAGTTCTTAAGTAATATTTCTGAAGTTCTGTCCTCTCTAAACAAATGGTCAGCATCTTATCTGCTATCTTGGCTGCTGTGACTTCATTTGGTCTCTCATCCTTTATCTCTGACTGCCTTCTAGTCCTCTTTGAAGCTGCTAAGGTCATTGCTGTTGTCTCTCGCACTGACAGCCCCATCAATTTTATATCCCTTCACTGGTCCCCTTTCTTCCTACTGCATAAATATAAACATTTATTTTTATTTCTGAAGACTTCTTGGTTTGTATCTGGTGTTGGCTCTTAGCGTGTTGCCCTCTCACTGGCGACTCCAAATGCTTTAGCTCTTTCTTAACGTGAATGGTTCCAGTTCTGCAGTGCAGGCTCCCGTGTCCATCACTCCCTCGTCAGGAGCATGGGGCTTCCTGCAATTAGCGCTTCCCTGTTCTGCAGGGCCATAGCTTGTTTATATGATCAGAAAAATGCAATAATTATGATCGAGCAAACGGAGTTAGTGCTCATGAAGGTGAGCACAGTCAATCTCCCACCTTTCCAGCCAGGTGATCTGGGGAACAGCAGAGTCTCATTGTGCCTTTTCTCTGACATGCCGAACATCCTTCATAAGAGCATGGAAGATACCAGGGAAAACCTGATGGATGTGCAGGCAGCCCTGCCTTTGGGGCTCTGGTCCTGGTGCCATGCGCTAGCTGTGACTCCTGGGTCCCGTGCCCTCCTTGCAGGGAGGGTAATGCTTCCTTTTGCATTGCAGAAAGCTGGACAATTAAGCCAATCTATTCAGTGACTCTTTGTTATGTGAGGTTAAGGTTGATCTTCCTGTCACTAATTTTCTGCTTGTGTTGAAGCACATCTGTGCACCAGCCCAGTTCCTTTATTCCTGATGAGCTTGTGGCTGTGACCACATGCCTGTTAAGGGTTTCTTCAGCTTCTCATCTCACTTACTCCAAAAAAAAAAAGCTATTTATTCCAATAAAGCCATTAGCTTCATCTCTGCTACTTGAGAATTGATCTTAGCTCTTGTGACTGATGTAGAGTTTGAAAACTGAAGCCTTACAAAATGCTGAACTTCAGAGGCAAGCGAGGGGAATGAGTCTTTGTGACTCATTCCCTCTAGGCACAACATAAAGCCTCCCCATGTGAAAGAATCCACCTCTCTCATTTTTACTGCTCACACTAAGGGCACATATTGCTCTCTCCAGCACAGCATACAACCTTCTTGACAGCCTGGAGGACGTACTTGGTCGATACGCATTTGCTTTGAAGAGAATCTAAATTTCTTAAACTATTTCCAAGGACAAAACTGTTGCTTGCAGTACCTGAGTAACACTTAAGTGAACAATCTGGTTTGTGCAAATAACCACAGTGTATAAATAATTTTTGGAAAGTTGCATGGCATAAAGTAAAATGTAGTCATTGCAAGATAATTAATATCACTTGAATATTACAACGTGCAAAGGTGCATTTGATCCCATTCCTATAAAGACCCGATGATATTATGGTAATGAGAGTCTTCTGAGATGCATTGTTGTTATGAAAACTTCTTTTGAATTCAGCACAGAAATAATTCCCTTCCTTTGATCAGAAGAAATGTCAATTACTTTCGTATTTGTGCTCTGAGATCATATAAACAAGTCTAGTCTTTTCAATAGTGAATGGTTAACACAAAAAAAGTAATTAAAGTACTTCAATAGCATTTATCATGAAGCGTTTGTAGAGACTAAAAACAAAGTACAGACTTACCCCGCTTCTCATTATTCTCTAGGTTAATAAAAAATATTTTTTACATCAGCTTGATAGTATGCATACTCAAAACACTTTTCTCCCTGGCAATGTTGGATATTCTTCCATTTCCACTTTGTTTAAAAGGAGAAAGGCATCTCTGTGAAATTTAACTAGTGGGAACCTGACTAAATCACATGTCCAGGAAGCTTAAGAGGATTCCACATGTATACATCTGGGAGTTGTCTTCCTGCTGAATAAGGAAACTTGGAAGAAAGTTCAACTGGACTGTTGTAAAATTGAATACAAAATAGTAAGGATTTATCAGTTGTATCACATAACTTCCTAAAAGAGGAGCCCTGTAGGAGGACGCAGGAATGTTCTCACCTTCTGCCACAGGCAAGACTCTTTGTAATACTGTTCTAGGGAAACTGAAGTGTGCGTGTTTCTAAAGCTTGCTCTTTCATCGGCTTATAAATGGGCTAGCTCTGGACTGGGACACTAATTTAGGGTAAACAGTCTGTATCTGTCCAGATTGGTACAATATGGGCTGGCAAGAACTCAGTGGAACAACTTAAGGATGGGAAGCCTTTACAGCTCCTTATGCTGGCCTCTACCGATCTTCATGTGGAGCGTAAGAACTGTCGGTATTGTGTGCGAGAAACAGAGACTGGGTGCAGGAAAGATGGGCTTGGATTTTCTTGGCTGTGACCTTGATGAGCAAAGGCCCGTGGCTCCATCGCTACATCAGTGTTGGTGTGATATTGGTGAAAGTGGCCAAAATGGGCGTCTCAGCCAGAGAAGCTACTGCAGAAACAAGAGGGTAGGAAATCACACTGCGGTTGATGATAGGTGCCAAATACGTGTATGTTGATCTGTGATGTAGTAACATCACTGTGTAAATTCTAAGGGAAGTCCTTCCTAAAAAGAAGCAATTTAAACGCTAGTAGCCAACTGCTCTTGGGACAAGTGTAACTCAGATGATGTACATTCACTGACTGAAATTTTGTCTCTGACCAAAGCCAAATGTTGAGAAAATAGGGGAAATATTCACTCTTCTCCCCTCCAAAGCACTAGACATGTGGGTTCAGTGCCAGTGATGCACTTTGCTGAATCATTTTTTCATTCAAGGCATAGCAGTATGTATGCAAGTAGAGGGAACTGGCTAACTGGGCTCGAGTGGGAAGGACCTGGTATGAGATATCCATGGTATCATGAGGAGAAAAGAGGACTCGTCCTTCAGCTGCAATTGTGTTAGTGCTGTGCAGCATTTCTCTCAGCACTGGCCAAAATTTTCATGGTCTGCTTCGACAGACGTGCTTACCAAACAATAAACAAGCTTTTTGTATGTGTGACTGCAGCAAATACTTGTTGAAGGCAACTGCTGTATTTCTTTCAGAAGTCCTGCCAACTTTAATTAACTAAGGTTTATTCTGAAATGCAGCGAGATGAGGAACTTGTTTGCAATCTGTTTGCATTGTAATACACAAATCGGAACATAGTTCTCCTTGTCTTACTGACTGCAAAACCTGTCATCTGGCTTTCCACGACTGAATTTGAACTCCGGCCACATCCTCTGCTCCATTTAGCTTCTACTTTTTTATCACAGGTTTGGGGACACTCACCATTTCTGAACAGTTGGGGAGATGACGATCGCTTGCCAGGCAGCATGCGCTTGTCAGAGCTAACAGCCATTGAGTTATCAATATTTCTTTTATGATATGCTTGTATCATATTTTAAAGTTTTTTCCATGTCACCTTCTTTTCATGCCTTCTGTCTGTGAGCACTTGGTGTATCTGCTTCAAGGACTAGGCTCTGATCTCCTCAGGACAGAAGTTGCCTCTGACCGTTGCTGTGCAGTGCTTAGAGCAGAGGGATTGCTCCTTAGATGTGCGTGTACATGTGCAATGGGTGGACTCTGGTGTAGTTACACAAGAGTTGTATAAACACATGTGTACATACCTTCGGCAGGTCTTCCATAAAGCTCAATAACAAGTTCTTCCAGAATCTCACTATTGACTGTTTTATCCGCAGACCTGAAATGTGCTAGGACAGTCAGCAAGGCTTCGGGAGAGATGCTGCTGCACCTTCTTGTGTTTCAACCCCCTACTTGCTTAAATTTTAAGCTGAGTGCTGGGAGCAAAGCTTTGTGTTGGCAAAACAGAGTGAAGCATGTTGGTGCTGGCAGCACAACTGGCCAAAATGATAGTTCCCCCTTTGGCTGGGATGGAGATGGATGCTTTTGTGCCATAGTGGAAAAAACACTATTGTAGTGCCAGGGAGAGAACGGAAAAGGCTGTGATAATGGAAATGAAGGATAAATAAGTACTACTTCTAAGTTCATTAGATGACTGTGTTGAATTGGTTTGGACATGATTTGCGCTTTTTTTTTTTCAGAGAAAGGGAGAAGGAAAGTTCTTCATGCCACTGCCATAAAATGCCTTGTGTAATTTTTATTGTAATAAAATTTGTTTCTAATGTTGATGTATTTTCACTCATCACTTCAGATTTTTGGTGTCGTATGTATTACTGAGAACCATAATTATCTTTATGAAAATGTTTTCATAAGAGGCCAGTCTCTCAAAGAGGGGGGGAAAATCATGCTGTCGCAACCTCTCCATTGGTACTGAATGCTGCATTGATATTTTCTCTGTGCTCACATCATAGAAAAAGGAAATTTTTACTTTGTGCCCTTTTAATGAAGTCTTTATCCCTCTGCTGACCTCTCGGTGCCTCGCCGCTGTCCTCCCACAACTGAGAAGGGCAGGGCTGCCCCGTGTAGTGTGCGATCTGTCGGTATGAGGCAAGTTGTGGCTGAAATGGTGCTGGAAAGGTGGCCTTCAGCCCCAGTTTATAGCAGAGCTCTCTTTCATTTCTTCTGCTGCTGGAAGCTGGCCCAGGTCAAGTGAACCACTTAACGAGCGGAGAGCATCGCTGGCTTAGAGTGTGCCTGCAGCCGGAGGACCCGGTCCTGCTGCAGCGATAAAAGCCCTCAGAGTGCAGTTACTCTGTGTAAGTGGAAATGGAGATCTCAGGATGATTTTTAAAATGGACGTTTCTTACCCAGGAAGGCAAGAGACAGCAGAGTAGCAAAGTAGCCACCTGCTTGTGCTCTTGTTTAAAATATAACTTAGGTGTCCTCTCATGTCACAAATGTTCTGAGTTACTGCCAGGTATCAAATACTAATATTATTTCATATAATGAGGCCCTTTATGCTCCTCTGAAGGACCAGCAGAGCTATAATCATTGCCTGAAGGGTTTTGAAATTTCAAGTATTTTTGCTCGATAGTTCTGTGAGGTTTTTCTTTGAAAGAAGCCCTGCCACAGGGGAGCCTGCTCTCCTCTCGATAAGCAGGGATACGGTAACTCCTTCTGACAGTAATGGGAGCTGTGCCTGTGTGAAGACCCAATAATGGATGCCATATAACAAAGCTCAGCCTCAAGAATATGAAATGTAATGGGAAAAAGATAAAATCACAAAAGGCCTGATTCTGCTCTTACCCAGCATCTATTTTAAAGTGACGGAAAGTCATAGTTTCCCGTAGATTCCCTCCTTCAAGTGAGCCTTGTGTTAAGAGCCGATTGTTTCTTGGATTTCTTTCTATCCTGTAGTCAGTCTTCCTCACTCTGCACTTGAAGGCTGTTCGGGTCCTTCTGGTTCATCAACCAAACATGAGCTGAGAGCAGGCTGCCATCACCTCCGTAGCTTCTCTGTCCACTTGTGCTGGGGCACCATCCATCAAGTGAACACGATGGAGGAAAGCATGGTAGCTGTCTGAGCTGCCAGCCTGAAATAAATCACAGTGCTGAATGAGATGGCTTCTCACTCCCATTTTTTCTGCATCATTACTAAGTCAAATTTTGCTGTCTATTTGCACGGGACTGGAAGAGGTGGGCTTCAGTGCCGTTGACTGCCTGTGCTGAAGAGGCTGGAAATAGTGAGAAGTGCAAGACTGACGTCTGTTTAAGCCTCAGGAGAAAAGTCTCATGTCAGTTGTCCTTGTGCTAGCTGGTCTAGGAGGATATCACTAGAAATTCTGGGTTGGAACATGCTCATCCACAGGCACCTAGACAAAATGGCAGTTTTGATTGTATTTATTAACTACTTCTTCCAAATTATAAAACACTCTTCTTCATCCTGCGTGATTAACTTTCTGAGAAGTATGAATGCTGTCCTTTCTCTGACCAAAGAATACCAATGCTTCTGTGTTGTGGTGGTGCCATTCAGGAGCGTAACATCTAGGGTAAAATTTGAAGGTCCTAATTTGTAACTTGCTCATGGCTGGGACACATACTCTGAGGGAAGTTGATTAATGTATTTATGAAAGCTAAAAGATAAAAAAATGAAACAATGAAAAGGAAGCCACCTTGGTTGGTAGCTCTTTTGCAGTTGTTGGACATCAGAATGCGAATGGTACAAGACCTATGGAAAGTAAGGATGTCAGGGGAACCCTTTTCTTTGCCCACAAAAAAAAAAAAAGAAATAGTAACAGAAAAAAAAAAGACTGCTCCCTGTGTTTTGAAAATATTCTGTATATGATGAAGCATGACTGAGTGATGTTAAGTTAAAGGTAGCAGTGCATTCAAAGCTTAATTTATCTAGTTTTGAAAAGTGTGTGGACCTTTCTTGAAATTGTTCTGCTTCAAGGAACAGTCAGTGATTCTGGACAGGACAGAATGAAATGATGAATAGTTCTGTAAACATCCCTGATCATGCTGCACAAACATGCAAACAGCCATGGATTGCTTTGATGGAGGATAAACACAAGCTCCTCAGAGCTGGAACTTAGGAAATGCTGCGTGCAGATTGCATGCCATGGGGGAGCAAAGCTCCTGTCGAGAA
This sequence comes from Chlamydotis macqueenii, assembly GCF_036417535.1. Taxonomy (NCBI): domain Eukaryota; kingdom Metazoa; phylum Chordata; class Aves; order Otidiformes; family Otididae; genus Chlamydotis; species Chlamydotis macqueenii. The sequence continues at coordinate 24,723,541 of NC_141564.1, read as the reverse complement.
AAATACAAAGTTAATTATTAGTACACTTATTTTTCAAAAATGTTTTGAGACTCCAACCTTGACTTCTAGACATCTAACTTAACAAGCCTGTTTCGTTCCTTGTTCTTCCTGTTTTTATTTGCTTTATGGGGGTTCATGTTGCTCATTCATTTTTACGCTGCTTAAAGGTGAACTCATGGTTAATAAGGATACCTTTAATTTTCTTCTTTATATTTTTCTTTTGATAGCACGCCTTGGGACACTTCTTTGCTACGAACCTTAATTTTAATCATGGTTTGAGAGCTGCCTTTGTATTAGTCAAGCAACCTTGATGGAATAAAAAAAAAATGGAAATTGAGATTTGTCCTTAATGGATCTATTTCCTGTGGAGGCTGTTTGAGATAAAACATGCCAAGCTTTGCTTCCCAGTTTCTAAACCAAGACTTCCAGGTGTGTCAGGATTACACATGGAGTATTAGAAGATTTAATGCGTTTCTGCTCTCAAGATATGAGGTTGCAGTAATGTAGGCATTTGATGTAATGCACCATACTACGCACGCTCTAATAGAGGTCGTTATAATGCATGTTTTGAAAGCGGTGTTATTGATGAGCAGCTGCTCTGCAGAACCCAGATTGCCTTTGCCGTGTGCTTTCTGCTCATAAGTTGTTTTCTCTGTGGGAAATAAATTGTTTTCACTGTGGGAAATGTTAGCTGTTTACTAATAAGTTGTTTTCTCTGTGGGAATAGATTTTGGATGTTAAGATAGAAGATGGTACTTTTCTTTGTGCCATTGAAGGAGATACAATAGGCCTGAAGTTTTTGACTACTGGAACTTTTTAAATGGAAGATTTATAATGTCTTGTGTCAATCTTGCACCTAGCATGCTCTTAAGAAGACATGGAGAACTTTATCTTAACAGCCTCAGAACTGGCGGTTGGTGTTGCAGTCAAGCCTGAACGAGGTCTGCTATTGATGGTAGGGGAGGATGGCTTTCGCTGGAACCCATACTCATCTGCATCTTTTCCAGGGTAAATAATCTGTTATAGGTGATACATAGTCCTGAATACCCATGCAGTACAGCTAAACGCAGTTTGTATGTGTTTACTTCCTTCGCAACAAGCCCACCTGCATTCACTAAAAACCCAACAAAATCGCTTCTGTGTGGTGGCACAAGCACTGGATAGAAATTTACTCCTGGAGGTGTCTGTCGCTGATTGTCAGAACAAACGCTGGCTGAAATATATTCAGTGGAACAAGTGCTTCATAGCTAGAAAAAAGTAGTTAAGGGGAAAATACTCAATTTACTTCCCATATTTTTCTTCAAACTTCTTTCTGTAGCTCAAAGTAACTTTTTGATGCCACTTCTCTTATATAAGACAACATAAAATTATCCTGGCGTTTTTCAGTTTTTAATGAAAAAAAAATGTTTCAGAAAAGTTGTTTAGAGGATTTTGTGGAAAGAGGTGCCAAGGTTTGTTTCTCTTCAGCCACCAGAGGAAAGCATGCAGCTCACTTGTTCAGAAAACATGAGTAAAACTCAACGGTAAAAGACCTGAGGCAGACCCTCCTGCCCAACAGAAGATGGGTGCTGTTGTGGGGATATGAAATGAAGGTCAACCCTTCTCTGAGGAAGTCCACTCTAGTCCTAAGCATGCTAATAACTCGTATGGCTTGAAACTTGCTCTGGACTGACAAGTAGTTAAAGCAGCAGAAGAGCGTGTTACGGTTTGACACTTTGCCACACTGTATTAAAAAAAAAGATATGATTATGCTATATGATCTTCTGAGAGGTTGTAGCTGCATAGTTGAGGGCAGTCTTCATACAGCTTGCTATGGTAGAGTGAAAGGAGAGCTGCCAGCTTCAGCAGAGCCAAGCCTACACACGGCTATTGGTGGTGAAACACAAATGTAGAGAGGACGGGTGACTTGGCTCGAGGTAAACTAGCCCAGACTGACGTACAGGGTGAGCCAGCTGAATAAAACTGATCTCATTGAGGTGAATTAGAGATGTTCCTTTCCAATGAATGGATGGAACAGATGGCATATGAGTGATGAGGAAGACTTAAAAAAAAGAAAGGAAAAAAAAAAAATTCATATGAACGACCTCACTAAGGTCAACAAATGGGGTATTAGGGTATGTGGTCCTTCTTCTATCTTCTTTGCTGTAGCACTCTCAGGAGACTCAAAAATCTCAAGAATTTCAGATTTTGAATGTAGCAGAGAATTTGCATATAATAGCTGCAGTTTCTGTTGTATTTCATTGGGTGCTGGGACACCCAGCCTTATGTGAACACAGATGCGAACTGTTGTTGCTATCAATAAATTGAAAGAATGACTGAAAAAGGACAAATCTTTAAAAATGAAGCAGAGAAAACTGGGGGAAAATCGGGGGGGGGGGAAGAGTGTCAGATATACAGAAGAAAAATTGCAGTAGTGAAAATAAACAGCCCAAAGTTTTCTTACAGTGTGCTTGAAAATAAATTCTGGAAATTGGAGAGAAAAAAAAAAATCTCATAACAACCTTTCTTTTAAGTGAAATTATGTGGTGATTCATAGAATCATAGAATGGTTAGGGTTGGAAGGGACCTTCAAAGGTCATCTAGTCCAACCCCCCTGCAAGGAGCAGGGACATCCCCGACTAGATCAGGTTGCTCAGAGCCTCATCCAGTCAGGGATTCACAATGGGAACAAGGGAGTTGCACCCACCTGCCTGTGTCCTGGCAGGCAGGATATTTTTTCCAGGCTGGGGGACAGTTTGTTTGGTGTTAGCGCAAGGACTTGCTGGCCCTCAGCAAACCTTCCCACTGCTTCAGGAGTTCTCTTCTATCAGCTCTCAGGTCTGAGGGCTGATGGGGAGGGGCTGTTAGATTGCTGATCTCCTCCAGCCCCTCCAAGCTCCTGAACCCCTGCTCCAAGTGTGCTTGGCAGGGCTCCAGGAGAAGGGATGCCCTCCTTTCCTGGGCTCCCCCAGCCCTGTCATCTCAAAAGGGGATAGGAGGGTGGACAACAGAGTTTTGGAGGGAAAGAATATTTAAAAGCACTCAGCAGCAATGCAGATTCATGAATCTGAGAGGAAGTGAAGTTAACAATCTCCATGCGGCAAAATGCAGCTTTCACTTGTGTAACTGTTTCGCAAACTGAGTTGTAGAAAAAAAATCTCTTAACCACAATATGCAAAGGTGGGGGGTATACAATAGTCTTTATCCTCATACCAGTTCCTGTACCAGCTGCTGTATATTGGTTCAAGGGAGATGATGTGGCCCCCAGATAAGGCAGGAAAATCGCTGCTGTTGGCTCTGCCCAGCCCAATGGTCTTTGGGGAACCACCAGACCATTGTGCACTGTCATTGAACGGTCATTTTAAAACCTAACTTCTTTCTCAAAGCAGTGGTTATTGTGAGCCAGGGAAGTGCACAGATCAAGTGCCATGATACAAAGTCTGTTGGGATCGGGCAAAAGAAGGAGCAGGTGAATTGTGGATGCAAGAGACTCAAAAAAGGATGCTCTCCATTTGGATTTCCCTGCTTCAGCCCACTTCATCCATAACAAATAGAAATCAAGAAACAACGCAGTTTTGACTCCAAATTCAATGAAATAATTCACGGTCAGGCTATAACTGTTTCCTAATTGCTTCAAGTAAGCATCAAAGTCCTTGCTCCTGCCAAAGGCAGGTAGAAGGATCAGCTCAGAATATTCCGAACCCTGAGAATGCTTTCAAATGATACAGAGGGGGATAAGAGTTGCATTTTATTTTAATAAGACCTGAAAAAAATGTAAATCAAGATTATATTTTACAATTTTTTTTCAGGAGTGAGTGGGTAATAGCCTTTTGAAATTGTTGCATTTGATTGTTTCCAGTGTGCCAGTGGTAAGCCAGAAAGCAAATTACTACTTTGTACATCCGAGCTGATAAAGGTTTCTTCTGCAATAGGTTTTCTTTTAGTTAAGTTAGAGAACAGCCTTCAATTACATCTTCCTTGCATCCGACCACAAAGTTGACGTGATTAGTTGTTTACTACCCAGAGTAAAATTATAATGTGTTTCTGAGGTTGCTAATCAAATGCATCCCAAAGCAACTGCAAAGTTGAAGTCCTGCACACAGAGAACAGATTTCCTAAGGAGTTTAGCACAAGAAACAGGTACAGAACTTACAACAAACAAATAAAATGACTTGGTAAGACTAAGAAAAGTCTGTTGCTGTGTTGCAGCAGGAGCTCTGACAAACCTGTTAATTAACCTTGCAGGTCTTTCTGGAAACCCATTTTCAGCAGCTTAGTGTTTCCAAAGCATTCACCTCTTGGCCTGAGGTTTTCACTGCTTGTTCTATAATCCAAAGTAAAGGTATTTGGAGGGAGTAGTTTCTTATCAGCAGCTGAGGAGCAAATAGCAACAAGCTTTTACATGAAACACCTCTTGCATGTTTAATGGATGTCTATCCCAGGCTGCTCTCAGTGGCAAAAGCAAAAATATTGGCACGTTTACACACAGACCTGTGCAGTCTTCCAGGGATGAGCTGCACTACTTGACGAAAAGGAAAAAAAAGAGTTTGGAGAAGCCTGTTTCGTCTTGGTGTGATGCAATAAATATTACACATAAATACTTAATTTTTGTAGGGGAAGCTTTTTCTAAAGCCTTGAGGGTTGGTAGGTCTGGACAGAATCCTGCAAGCCCACAAAGCTTTTTTGGAGACTGTTTTGTTTTGTAGTAATGAAGTAGCTTATGCAGAACAACTGATAGGACTGGGACTTCTAAGATACATCACTGAGGAAGGGTCTTGTAGTTGTGAATGACAATATAGTCTCACACTGAGTGGGTTATGGTCAGCATAGGGTGCTCTGCTAGGAATTCATTTCTCTTGGTGGAAACTGGACTGGATTCGTCCCACGGAGGGATGTGGCTGAGAGCTGTGGGGGCGAAAGGGGCTGCTCTGAATCCAAACTGCTGACGAGTAATTCAGATGTCCTCTCCTCCTAGAATGTCAGAATTACAACACTTCTCTTAAACATATTCCTTGGATGCTAAGTTACCTCTGGTGACCATAATACTGAGGACCAACAGGAATAGTTTATTTTAAAACTGTGTTGGAACATGTTAAGTTTTGTGGAACTCAGTCATGCTGTTAACTTGTGTTGTTATCTTTACCTCTAAGCACCCAAAATGTTGCTGCTTAGTAGATGCTATGAATTACAGCTGCTCTCTCTCTGTGGCCTGTATGATATTGAAATTTGATTAGGTGTCATTTCATCTCTGAAAAGTTAAACAAATATTTCAGCAACCCAATATTTTGCCAGTTAAAATACCCAATTTATTCTTTTTCTACACTCAGAAGGACAAACAGAAGCACTCTTATGTGCTCAAGTTAAATGTTCTTCCCTAGGATGTTTTTGGCTGGTTGAGTTTTCTAGAATGGGAAGTATGTTCAAAAAGCAACAGTAAAAGTCATTGTCAGGAGGATAATTATTTCCTAAACAGAGATGGGGCTTCTCACACTGCTGGGAAGCAGGTACCGGCTGGTGGCAATCAGCAGACAAGAGCAGGATGCAGGGAATCGAAGGTTCCGGTCCAGTCAGTTCATCCGGGTTGCAAGTGACCCGTGGATTTTCCATCTTGGAATCTCTCTTGTCATTTGCATGACTGTGGCCAGGCTCAGCAAGCAGTGTTCAGCCGTCTGCAAAGGCCCTTGGAAGGAGGAAGGAGATAAATTTTTTTGCTTCCAAGACTGCAGAGCAGTCCCAGCACAGGGACACGAGCAGTGTTGCCCATCTGCCTCTGAAACGTCACGTTATTCCTCAGCCCAGAAAGGATTGTTCTCTTTCTTTAGCAGTGCTGAACAGCTGAGTTTGAGCAGGTTCATCAGTTTTCTGGATGTTCTCAGGATTGCATCTTTTGTTTTTGCTGCTTTTGCAGCCTGTTCCCTAAAGATCACTGTACAGCTCGTGGCATCCTGATACTCTCACAGCTCTGTGAGCTCTCGCAGATCCATGTTTTTCTAAAGCGTATTCTCTTTTAAGAACCACCACTTGAAGTTACCAAACTGGGGCTGAGGAGAGAGGAGTTCACATTTTCATTTGACTGTCAGTAAATAAGTAGAAAGACAAAAGGCTAAAAAATGGGGGGTTTGTGGCATCTGAGCAGATGAATGGCTGCTGTAGTTTCAGTTAGGTCAAGTTCCTAATGGAAACCTAATTAACTGCCAATTACTGCAGATGAGACTGGTAGTATTGCTAGACTGAAATTATGTATTTTTAAAGAAGTTAATTATCTGCTGCTGCAGACTGGTAGAGGAGACACAGGAGAGCTGATAGAGGTAGAGCACTGGCACAAGTTGCCCTGAGAGGTGGTGGATGCCCCATCCCTGGAAACATCCCAGGCCAGGTTGGCCGGGGCTCTGAGCAACCTGATCTGGTTGGAGATGTCCCTGCTCCTTGCAGGGGGGTTGGACTGGGTGGCCTGGAAAGGTCCCTTCCTATCCAAACCATTCTGTGATACTTTTTTTTTTTTTTGCTGCTGTGGGCAGTAACTCTGCAGAAGCTAATTCTGATTTAACAAATTCCAAAGAATTAGTCAGGTTTTCTTAAACTGCTGCCTTATTTTGTGGACACAACTGGGGGAAAATAATCCAAGTGGATTTTTAAAATGGATTCTTTTAACTGCATTTTGCATTATGGACAACCAGACACTTAGAATTCAAGTGGTCTTTAATTGGCCTTAGGAATGAATTAAGCTAAAGTGACATAAAGCTGTGTTAATTCTAAATGTCTGCAAACCCTCATAGTTGTTAAGGCAGTTTTAACTAATCCCCTTTAACTTCATATTTTTACTTAATTTTGGATTATGTCTCAGTGTCCCTGAGCTGGCAAACGCTGACATCAAAAACCGTGTTAAATTTGCTTCTCGGTAGGGATGAAACAGAATATTGTTGTGCGTTTCAATGGAATGGTACCACTTTCCAGCACTGAGGTTTTTGCTTTGCTAAAATCTAGAGGATTGTGAGAAGACAAATATTTCTTCTTTGGATGTCTACTTTTCCTGTAATTGTTTACAAAGTATTTCTAATGAATGAACTTTGGGCAGCTGATCTACAAGAGTTTTATTTTCTCTGGAATAAGCCTCGCCACTTGCAGGCTGTCTTCAAAGCTATTTTCTTTTTACTGGGGCATTGAATATTTATTTACTTACAAATACGGTGTATAGGTTCAACTGTGGGGTTATAAACTGATATAAAATAGGTTAAGTTGGTAATAAAAAACAACAGAAACAGGGAGATGGTAATTGTTCCTCTCAATTCACATCATATTTGAAGTTCATATTCCTCAGGCAGGTTAGAAAGCAAGCGTTGGAAGGATAATCAGAAACACTTTGGATCCAGTAATAAGGCAACTGAATCTGGAAGTGGTTTCTGTCTGCTTTTAGACAGTTATTGACTAGGAATGAAATAGCAAGACTGTTGCCATGATGATGGCTGTATGAGGCACACACAGAGGTAAATATTTAGCTAGCGATGAGTAACGGGGGCCATTTATAGGCCTGATCATAATTTCTGAACCACTGTGCTGAAATGCCTTGCTACTCATTTCCATTTCATGCAAGTTAAAAATACTTAAGACTTTACAATATTTTTTTCATCCATCTAAATATTCTGCTGCTAGGATTATGATTATTTTTTTGTGTCACTTTCCAGCCTAGAGCAACTCTTTGCAGCTTAGTTACCATATAAATCTCTGGAAATAGAAGCTTAATTGAGATGTTGATACTCTCTTAATTGAAGAAGCACTTATAGGTAGTATTATTTTATCCTCTTTTTTTTGTTGTTGTTTTTGAACAATTATTACTTTTTTTTTTTTTACACAGCTCAGGTAATCACCATTTACTCTTTCCTTGTGTGGCAACAATTTGCTACTGGCTTTCTTAGAGCTTCCCAGTTTTCCATGTCAAGCCTGTACACAATTACTGTCATTTGAAGGATGTAAATGGCGACGCAGTTGTTCAGACAGCAATTAAATACCTATTTAGACTTCTTAAAATATGCTTACACTTTTGCTTAATTCCACTTCGAAATATATAAAATCATACTATAGGACTCCTGAGCATTGTTCTGTGTGCGAGCACACTAACCCCTCCCTGACGCAATGGGCTGATTCACCCCTCCCATCATCCCTCACCACCCCAGATCAATTTTCTCACTTAAACATCCAAAGCTAATGCTCTTCCAGCCCTTTCTGGTACACCATGGCAAGACATAATTCCAAATTTTGTCCCCATGAAACCTATGCAACTGCAGCACTGCCAAAACAAGGGAATATCTATTTGCATGGTAACCTGCCATCTGTAAATCTGTTTGCTTGACAAACAAAATGGGAAAAGTGAAGGGAAAAGAAAACAACTGTTTTAATATAAATATTTAAACCTTAATATATAAAATGGAAAATAAATTTAAGGATGTTCCTCCTCTAGATATTATTCCACAGGAGAAAAATTAAAATAACATATGCCTAGAATTGATCTACTTTCATGTCAATATAAATGGAGCATTAAATGCCCAGTCTGGAAATGCATTTGTCCATTTAATTCTCTAAACAAAGAAATAATATTACAATTTAAATTAAATTTACATACAACATTAAGATTTAAAAGTGTCATTGGAGCCTATTATACTTTGCTTTGTTGTCATCCTATTCAGTGCATTTCATTGTATTCCATATTTCTTAATCCCATTCTCTCCAGTAAAAGCAGTTTGCTTCATGTACAAAACTTCATAAATAACAAACCTTGAGAAACTGTTATGATATAAACACTTTCAGGCATGAATCGCGGTAGTGTGGTGTGGTATTGAGTCATAAAAATCTTGAGAAAAGATCAACTGGTGTCAATGTGCGGGGTTCAGGATGCTTCTGTGTTGGTGCTGGTTCTGTGCCTGTCTAGAAAGAGGGCAACAGCGTCCTGGATGGCATTTAATAGGTTTTGTCATTGTTTTGACATTGCTGTCAAAATTGTTTATTTATCAAATGTGCCTAAGGCAGAGGAGCTCTTTGGGAACTAGAGAATCTTGATGTGCGAAGGTCTCTCAGGAACAGATTTCAAGCGAGGCAGGTATCGTGGGCTTGCTGGGCTCTGTGACAAAGTATGATCTATAGGTATGATCTGATCCATTTATATTTCTGTAGCTGTGGTCAAGGTGACGGAATTAGCTCAGAAATGTCTGTAACAGCTCATCAGGGATCTAAAGACCTTTCAGTTTAAAGATTTTTCAGTTCATTAAGAAATCAAAGTGAGTAAAAGGTAACTACTAAATAATCACTGACTTCTAAAGACAATTTGCCATCAAATTAAGCCCAATTTTCAGAGGGAAGGATGCTTAAACTTGAATTTCTATATAAGCACACTTGAGAGACGTTTATCCTCCTTCAGCAAACAGCACATGTTTTGCTTTAACCATGTGATGTTTCCTCCCCGTAATATCAGCACGATGCCCTAGATAATCTTACCAATCTTCCTACTTTATCTTTCGGGATAAATTGGGAAATCAGGAAGCTTTTTTTTTTTTTCTCTCTCTCCCCTTGTGTTTAATGTGGAAGGGAGACAAGGCAGTTCAAAGGTATAAAATGGTTCCTATGGGAAGTGAGAGTTAGACTGGCTTTTGTTTATTCCTTTGAAAATTCACCTTATTGTCTTCAGTGGAAGACTTTGGGTAGCCTGTTTGGTCACATACAGAGCATGCTAAAGGTACTCTGTTTCCCAGCGTCCCTGGAGAAAAAAGACAATTTAGGGTCATCTGCTTTTGTAGCCCACAAATTCATAGCAAGTTCTTGATGAAGATGTTTGACTTGAGCATGGTCTTGTGTGTTCTCTTAAGGCCTGGCTAACAGTTTGTGTGGTTATGCTCTCTGTAGGAAAGTTCACAGGCTTATGTTGAAGGGTAATGTCCCATGAATCACACCATGGAAGAGCCTGTGGGCAGCTGAGGTGGGGATATCCTCCATCTCCACAGAGAAATTGTTGCCCGTAAGGAGAAATACGGGTGATGCATGGGCCTGTGCTGTGAATGACGAAGTAGAATGCCAAGCTGCAGGAGGTTCTTCCATTTTCCTTGCCAAATGTGTATTACGGCCTCTTACAGCTGTCCAGCTGTTGACCCATATCCTCAGTAATATATATGTAACAGCATGTGTATATATGCAGTATTAAGATGAGTATTTTATTTTGCAGATGTGAACACCATGAGCCATTTTTTTCCCCCGGTACATGGGTATTGTCAGCCATACTGAGCTGGAGTGAAAATTGATCCCCCTTTTTTTTTTTTTTTAGCATTTTTTTCCTAAATTTCTTGTAGACTAACAAAACTTCAATGTCTTAGGGTAAATTCCACTACTTAGATATTTACAGTGGCACTTATCTGAGTTACTGAGCTGTTACTGCCTGAACAGAATTAAATGTCAGACAAAATAAGTGCTAGTGTTTAATGGCATGAAATCAACTTAACTACGGCTCAAGAATTTCTTGGTATTAATATTCTTGTTATAAGAGATGGAATTCAAATTCCCTTCTAATTCAGATTCCTGCAATTACTTTAATTTTCCAAGGCATTTACTGTTTAGCAGTGAGGCACATTGAGTTAAAATAAATCAAGTAAAAAAAAAAAAAATTTTGATATTTATTGGATTTTGATGGGTTTTGTGCTCCTTAATTTTTATCTGTTTCTTGAAGTCATAAAAAGTCAAATTATTTTTCCACAGTCTGCAATACTATTGTGACAAGATTTGTAATTACTGTTTTGAAATAATTATTTATATATGTTCATTTCTTAACATCCCCATTGCTAATTCCCTAAAGCATTTTATGTACATTTTTACTATATTAATCTTCCTGCCTGACAGTGCACGTCAACTCAGATGGACTATTAATACTGATAGTTAATAATTTTCATTACTACGTTCCCCAAGAAAATAACTCTCTGCTTCCTCATGTTTCCAGTCACACACTAATAGCATTAATTTTCCCAAGGATAGAAATAGCTTGTTTATTTTGATATGCCTCTAATATGTATTTTAAAATAAAAAAAAATAATAATTTTCTTATTAGAAATAATGCAGTGGATTGCAGATAAGTAGGTGTGTTTGGCACGACCATAGAACTGATTCTGGAAGTGAGCTTGTGAGGAAGGTCGTGGCCAAAAGGTTGGCTGTATTGAGCTCACAGGGGTTCAAAAGTCACTGCCCACGGGTTGAGATGTGGCTGTCCGTGTGCTTCCTCATAGCCCACCATGCTGATGTGCCTCTGCTTGAACCCAAAAAAAAACCTGCTTGTAGTGAATCTTTGCTTGGGCAAGAGTCCCGCTGATGTGGGTGATGTGCTGCCATGGTACGATCGCTCATGTGTTTGCAGGAGCTGGCGTCCATTGGCGGGGCTTCCTGCTCAAAGTATCAAAGCTGGACCAGCCTATAAAAATACATCTATTTTCAATAAAAATGTCGGGAATCAGAAATATTAAATCAGAAACATGAAAGGGAAGGAGAGGAAGGATATCAAGCTCTTTCAAAGCTTTTCTGGTAGCATGCATACTCGACTCAGAAAATTGGACTTTTAGACAACTTTTAAGAAAAAAAATTTAGACGTCAGTTTTCAAACTTCTATATATACTTTTTTTTTATCAGACACTATTTCTGATAACTCAGTGTTTTCTTGCAAACACGATTTTCAGCATTCCAGCCTCTCACTCTCTGCAGTTATAGCTGAACCCCACAGGACCACGGTGCCTGTATCATTTGTTTTTTGTTCAGACTCTGCCCTTGCTGTATGGGACCTGGCAGGTGACCTCCAGGGAACTGTAACCTGGTGTCCCAGAGATGCTCCAGAAAAAAAAAAAAAGAAATAATTTTGAGAAATAATAAGATAATTTTTATTTATATATAAAAAATGAGAAATAACTTTTGTATCTTTCCACACTGATTTTAGACCATGATGTGGCTGTGTGGGAAAGGCCCTGCTCTGCTCTGAACCCATTTAATATTTGCTTTGAGTGGTGTTGGTCCTGTCTGCCCAGGAGTAAATATTCCAGGTAGCCTCTTTGGTCCATCTTCCTTATTTCTCTGTAGAAAGGTATATACTTATTTGGGGATAATCCCTGTGTTTTCTTAAGGAAAATGCCTCACAGTGTATCTGAGCATTTCAAGTGCAACTTGACAGCTTGTCTCCATTTAACCCCAGGACCTGACTGTTTTTAGCTGTGGCTATTTCTGTGGTTGCCTCCATTTCATGTCATGTCTCTCTGAAACTATAAAATCCTGTACAGTTACCCTAGATTGAAATTCTACCATTTCTAAAGTATCCCCATATAAACAGTCAGGCCAGCAAATACTCCTGTCTTCAGGTTTTATCTCTGGACTATTCTACATAGATGCTCTGTGCTTCTCATGCACATTGGAGCTTTGATACCAAAGCCCAAAGTTAGCAATTTTTTATGGAGCTGGATACCTGTTACTGTTAGACCTTGAGACTACTGCAGGGTTAGTTTTAATGTTGAAGGTTTTCTTCTTCATCAACATATCTCCTGTTGTGTTCTTTTTTTTTTTTTTTTTCTTCTTTCTGCCTTTAGAAACTCAACTCTACAAGTAAACTGTATTCTGTATTTCAAACCTGGGAATAAAACTCTAAATAAGATTAAGTGTAAGATGTTTTATCTTAAATTAGCATTTCATCATTTTGGGTGAAGCTGTGGAATAGCTTATTAGGCTCACCGGAAAAGCTGGTGCAATTCTGAATTTTATTTGCACCCGTTTCTGTGCTGTCAGCTCATTGTAGCTGCAGAGCAAGTGTGTTTTCCCCGAACTTGGTCCTTAACTTCAAAATCTTAAACTGAGTGTTGATACATACCATTCTGGGATGCAATTAAATACCTAATTTATTATGTCACATTATCTTAAGTATTAAATACTGTTTGGAGTGAGAGTGGGGAAAGGGACCCACAGGGACTTAGCTGTTACCCCTTCATTTAGTTATTACCACTTTTCTTGATATAATATAGGAACTTTCTTTTCAACTCAACTATCTTTTCATTTCAGTACTGGGCATTTTGTTCACCTAATGAATTTCATTGGTGAATATGATTTAGCCTGAGTTTCATGTATCTTACCCAATTATTTATATTTGTCATTAGCTGCAATCCAAAACCGAAGCACAGCAGTCCAAAACTGAACCAACAGCCTCTAAAAATGCTGGAATGTGAATGTTACAGACCTCTGAAAAAATCCTGTGCTGTTGATTAGAGATCTTTTTATGAGTGGGTAGGAAATATTTCTGAAGAGATCTTTTACAGTGCGGCTGATCTGATTGAGTTATATGCGGGGTCTGTATAGCTTTTTTTTTGTTTGTTTTCTCCAAGGGAGATCATAATAAAGGATGAGACTGAAAATAGGCATCCTGTCTGGCGGTTATAGATGTGTTGCTATAAATAGTGGGACTTCTGTGGGCTTTTTGGATGTTGCAATGAAATCAATCTTGTGATAATTATTCTACTCTAAAGAAGCTGGAACATCAGCTTAGTCTATTTTTTTTTTTTTTGCTATAACGAGTAACCTTACTGATAGTACAATAATTGCAGATGATGAAAACTCTTCAGCAGCTTCCATATATGTGTGTGTACCTACAGGTGCAATGGTGATATAAGCTTAAATTTGATCTGTTCCCAATGCCACTGCAGCTTTTCCCTGGGTGTGGGTCCTCCTGCAACTCTACTGCCAGGAACGTAGGAAAGTGCCGTTCTTCACCGTAATACTGCTGTTTAGCAGTCTTACCTCCATGAGACAAAAAATATCTAGACATTTTGCTTTTGGAGAGAAAGGGAGGAAGAGTGACTTTTTTTTTTCTATATCCTTTACTTCGTTTTACCAATGCATTTGCATTTTCAGCTGCCCAGCTCTCCTATAAATATTGTCTTAATAAATGGGTTGAGGAGGGTGCACTGTGGTCTCAAGTCTTGTGTCTTGGGTTTTTTTTATGCAAAAATAATTATTATAGTATGAACAGCTTTTTTTTTTCTTTTAAAAAAATAACCCTAGACTGCATTTCTAGATTCACATCCTCAATAACTTATATTTTGGTTTGAACTTAAATTTCCTGCTTGACTTCCTCTCAGGATGCTCTGGAAAGTTTGAATTCAAATCCTAGAAAATTTTGCATTGGTACCTTTTATCTAGTTTAATTTAATTAATCAAAATGACACTTTTAAGAGAAACTTGGAAAACAGAATACCAAAGAGAATGCCACTGTAATTTAAAATGTATTTTTAATTTCCTCTGTCATGATCTAGAGTGTTGTCTTCAATTTTGATCAAGTCACCTTGAGAAAAGCAAAGCAATAAGACTAAACTGAATTTTCTAGGACTAAGAAAAGACTCGCATATCATGCACATAAAAGCTATGAATATTTGTTATTCAAAGGAAGATAGTTTTGAGAACTCCAGTTAAGCTCCTCCAGTGATAATATAGGAAGAAGCTTTGGTTTTTGACTTCACATCACTCTTGAGTGCGGTGGGCATGTTTAACGGTGATCACGAGCAGGAAGAGGCGTACCGTTAACACTGTACAGATATATTATAATTCTGCTTCAAGGGTCGGGAGGATAGGTGGGCCTTCAATGCACAGGGCAGTTGTAAAGGCACACAATAAGCTGCATCAAGTAACAGACTGAATGGAAATAAAATCATCTTGTGGATGCTTTTAAGCACTTCTCATGTTTTGAATTCTGGAGGTCACTCCTTGAACCAGTCTGGCAGATGCCACTTAAGTGTTTGTGTCTGCTAGGATCAGTAACCACAGTTTTTTATGGTGGAGAAACTGTTAACCCATTTACACGCTGTATGTATGTATAGATTCAAGCAGAGTGAAGGCTTCAGTGCAAAGCTTAAAAATTACTTTTCTGACACCTTCATGGGTATTAAAATTACAACATTTGAGTCCAACTCTATGTATAGACAAGGTATAAATAGATTCCAGCAAGAAAATGATTTGTCCTTAGCAATTACTAAAAAAACTTTACAGTTAAATCCAGACATAGACTTTTTTTTCTTCTCTTAAAAACAGAGAGAAGTGAATTATTATTTTAGGTTTCACTGGGTCATTTTCAAATATGAATAAAACATTTTCCTTGCACAAATCATTCTTCTCTACGAAACCTTATTGAAGGGTTGCAGAAATGACCAGCAAAGGTGAAGATGTTCATGCAGATTTCTTGGTGATGGAAAGCCTTTTTAGAAACAAGGGTAGAAAGCAAAATGTGAGGAGAAATACAACTACAGGGGAAGAAAATGGAGTGCTTTACTCAAATGGCATCCTGACCAGATTTGTCAGGCTCTGAAGGTTTGTTTTCAACAAAATATGTTCACTCGGATATTAAGAGTGTCCTCATGAGGAATTCCTGCTGTGTGTGACATTAGTCACAGACCAATCTTCTTGTTGCATTGAAATTGCTCTGTGAAAAGGTGATTTAAAGTCTCCAGTGATTGCTACTGTATTACACAGAAGGGTGTAGTGAAATGAGTAAAGCTTTATTGTCTGGATACCACATTTCAAAATTCATATTACATTAAATCACGTTGCTCAGTCATTAATCAGAGAGATACAAATGGAAGATGCAGATAAAGTTTCATATTGCTGTTTTATTTGTGCCTGTGCTCATCCTTCCTCCTTACAATTAGTACTGCTTAAAAAAAAAATCAGCTGTGACTGCTTGTAAAGAAAATCACAAAAGCATCAGTCATTGGAAAAGTAGCTTAAACGAGGAGTATTTTGGGATATCTGCTACAAATGTTTGTAAGTGGGCACTGGCTCAACAGAAATCATGGAGGAATAACTTGTAACTAGAAAATTTAACTGCAAAGCTCATCTCTGGACACGTAGATTACTCTCTCTGCTGGACTTTTTTTTGGTAATAAATCAAAAACTTTGTAATGTGCCATAAAAACCCCTCCTTGTATTTCATCAAACACTACTAAAGTTGTTAGTGGTGCTTCCTGTTGGCTCAAATACAATTAGTGGGGATATATTTAAGTCACTCAGTTACCAAGTTTTGAAGAGAAGGAAATCCATATCATATCCCTGAACAAATTCTTAAAGAAAATACAGAGAGAAGGACTCAATTTGAATGTACAGTAATCAGTATGGCTGGTAGTTATCTGTATAATAGATAAAAATCTGAAAACAGCTTAAGCTTGGGAGATTATTGGGGGATATGTTGTAAATACTAGCCCTATTATGCTTCCTTTGTTTTTTTTGAGACCATCTCTCTATGGATGCTGCTTGAGATGCATGCTTGGGCAAGGTGGCAGTAACCCTGAACCTGTATGGCTATTTTTAATTTTCTTACACAAAAACAAACTGAGAAAAATTACTTTGAAGGAAGACTTTGGGGTTTTTTGTTTTTGTTTTTGTTTTTTTTTGGGGGGGGGGTATTTTTTTTTGTTTTTTGTTTGTTTGTGTTTCTTTTTGGTTTTTGTTTTTGTTTTTTTTTTTACCTTTTGGGTTCCTGAAATACCTGATTAAAATTAAGGAGTCTCTACCTTAGATCTTCATATATTTCCTCTTGTGGCCAGCTTGATGTTGGTAAGCAGCACACCAGTTTTCAGTGGCTCTAATAGGAGGTGTTGCACACCATACTGCAATAATGATTCATAAGGTCCACAAAATAGAAAATTAAAAAATCCTCCTGCTATTAATTTAAGTAGAGTGATATTATTTTTCTGTGTTATTTCATTTGGGCTTTAGAGAGTTTAATTTACTCTAAGTGTCTGAATCACATCAGAAATGCTGATTGTATTCAAATTACCATAAATTACTCAGAAAAATGTGTTTTTCAGAGTTGAGCTCCTCCTGCTTTTTTTTTGTTATTTCTGTGGAAGGTTCCCCTGCTCTGCAACATGTTTTCTGTCCTTATGAAAACATTCACGTTGTACTTAATTTCTAGAGTTTCAGAAAGACTTAGTCCAGCCTGATCTGTTTGTTTTTACTTATTTGACTATACCATGGTTGTGCAATTGGTATCTAAATAGCTGTTAAGTGAAAGTTTGGGGCTAGAGAGAGCTGTATATGTATTTCTGGAACTTGCAAAAAAAAATCTCAGGTATTTTTGCCGTGTAAAAAGGAATTTAGTGATGCTCAATAAGTTTCCCATGGTGTAACACTGATCCATGGAAGTGGCTGAGATGCCGGTAGGATGCATCAAGTGCCAACACTGAGGTTGTCCTTCCAACAGCCTTGCAAAACAGTCCACGCTGACTTGCTGAAGCATCTTGCTGGATGGAGCAGCAAATTCTCCTACACAGAGCATTATTTAGGCACCAGATTATCAGAGATGGTGGAAACTCCATGGGAGCTGGCTGAATTGGAAACCTACCGTGGGCAATAACCTCTTGCCATGGTTTTATCTAGATTTGCTAGCTATTGCTCTAGAAACTTCAGTAGTTGAAACAAAATGTGGTAGCTGTCTGTCTTCAATAGATGAATTGTTCTTTGTACTTATTAATTTTCATATAAATATGTGCCAGTAGAGTGAAAAGATATAAGGGATACTGGGATCTGCTGCCTACCCTTGGGTGTTCTGTGATGTGTAATGTAACAGGGAAGTGTTTAACATCAGTGTGGCTCAGCTGGCAAAATCAAATTAGTCTTACAACAGGAGTCTGAAATCTTAATTCAAGACCCACATTCCAAAATCGTGTTTTTGACATTTCCATTATTTCTTATGTCACCTGATATGTTTTGCTTAATTGCTGTGTGTATATATAGGCATTGCTCTGTAAAACCTGGAAAACTGTAGTCCGTAGCAGCCAATTAACACTACTTACAGCTGTTAAAAAGGATAATTGCTTGATGTTAGCATCACCTAACATTATTTCTAACGCTAATTATGCCCAATTTACTCTCCCTAAACTCGCCCAGCTCCAAGTAAGTTTCCAAACCACGGACTGATAACAGAAATATTTGTATGCGTGCCAGCTACGGGCTGTGTAGATCTAGTCTGAGGATTTTGTGACTGCGCTGGCAAATCAGAGTTGAGTGGGCCTTGCTGAAGTATCTCGGGAGCGCATGGCACGAATGCTTTCTGAATGTAGATGTAATGGTGTTGCATGCAATCCATTCCCTGTGGATTTGAGCGTAGGATTGAAAAGTGAGAAGAAAACAATGCAGAAAAACTTCCACAGGTCAGCAGACAGCTAAATCTTCTGTTAAGATGTTTTCCGGAAAATTGTTGCAACGGAGTAATTCTCGCAGTTTCTTTTAATGAACTCTATCCTGTAAGCACATATTCCTGTTCCCTCAAGCCTTCTTGACTTCACTGTGAGTTCACAATGTGAAGAGGTTGTAAGATTACATCTCTCATCATTTTTTTTTCTTTTAAATCCAGCCTTTTGATTATTTCTGTGAATTCCAGAAGGTGAGGGTTTTAAAGAAATACTTCAATTTTATTTGCTCCATAGTCACCTCCTAACAGCAGCTTTAAACTTTTCCAATTTATATAAATGACTTGTTCTTCAGCTTCTCCGCAGGTTTATATTCAGAATTCAGCAGCATAAATTACCCATTTAGAAAAGGTCTATTGAATGTTAACATTTTACATCCAGTATCAAGTTGAAATAATTGCCTTAAAGGAAAATGCGTAAAACCAAGTGATGGCCATTGAAAATAGAAATCATGTTTTCAAATAAAAATAGAAGATAGTCTTTCAGGAGCTGTGGTAAATGAATGGCTGATAAATGGATGGTTTAGTTGGTAAGTAGGAATTTATTAGTTTTTGTAGATGATGAACAATTTCTGAGAAAATAATTGGTCTCATTTTGTGAAAATAAGTCAGTACATTAAAATTGCTGCACATAATGATCAAAGGAATACTAATTTGTCTTTTAAATTCCTGTGATTTTTAGCACTTTATATACCAAAACCAGCCTGAATTCCAGCCAAAAGAGTAATTCCGATCATCCATAGTATTCCATTTATGTAAGTATGCATCCGTGGAAAGATACTTCTACATATGTATGCATGAGCCCCACCGTGCCAGCAGCTCTGAGCCTCTGGTAGCCCCTTGTGAGATTAAAAGCGCGGCCACAAATTGGTAGCATATATCAGTAGGTGGTGTGGAGTACTTACAATTGATTTCAGGGGTGAAAATGCATTGATGAAAAGAGAAACTACCTTTCAAAGCAGTGCCCAGCAGATGTAACACAGCCTTTCAACAGCTATGTTTAAAGGAGCAGAAAGAATTGCATGTTTTCTTGGACACAGTAAAGCAGTACTGATAATCACTAGTTAGGACAAGTGGAAATAAAATGTTTTCCTATGTGGCATTATAGATGCAAAAATAATTCAGAGCAAGGTGTGAATAAAGTATATATTCTTCATTTTCAGAGTAGAAATAGGTAAAAATAACTAATAGCTGCCAGCTAATGTGGAAATGCTTCATCGGCAGTCATGTATTTTCTGTAAGTCTGACAGAGACAGGAAAATACATTTCCTAAAGCATTATGTGACTCTGGGCAAGACGATAAGGCGGCACGGGGTACGACAGTGTTGACTTCACTGGGAAAGCTCCCATCGTGGCAAACAAAAAGAAGCTTTTGACTCTGGGTTGCATCTCTTTTCATGTATCTGAATGTAAAAATGCCTTCTATTTTCTGGGATAGTAATTGTTGTAGAATACTTGTAGAAATGGTGTTTTTGAAAACTCAAAGTTTCTTAGGTAGGGAGACTTGTTACACAAATGAAAATATCCTTTAAGAACAAAACTTACTGTCCTGCTTTATGCCAGTATCTGTCTGTCTTGTGTTAATCACAGGGTGACATCTCTGGGGAAAACTTAGTCTATTGCATAGCAAGAAAAACTCAAACTGAATTTAGCTCAGCATCCAAAAATGCAGTTGCTTGAAAGGTCTTGCTTTACTCCAAAGACCCTGCCTGCTTTCCAAAATGCCCACAGCAACTCAATTTGTCACCGAAGCGAACAGGCAGAAGGTTGAACTCGTTGACAGGCGCAGAGGAAAGAACTCATATGACTGATGGTGGATGTCCCGCAGCTTGAAAGAGCAACCTCCTGTGAGTAGGGCCAGATCCTGCCACATGCTCGAGGGTTTTTAATGCCATTGTCTTCAGAATCACGTCGTGGGAAAACCCACAGATATTTAGTAAATGAAGTCATAATCTAAATTAACCAAAGACAAATCTTTCCTGTAAGGAAATAAGCTGAACGTGGTAACTGCTGATGTTGATCTTCTCCTTAACTGATCTTCTTTCGGCAAATATGAGGGATGTTATAAGCACTATTATAGTTTTCCTAAAATCTGAACAGATTAGAGTAATTTCTCAATTGCTTCTGCGTGTGCTGGAGGTGATACGCATGTAGTCCCATTCCCCCCCGACAGTGTCACCATGGAGGAAAGTCACCTGATGGATGCAGGGAGACATCAATCTCTCACTTAAGAAACTGGTGATATAAGCAAATATAATATCCAGAAGTCATTTAATAAGGTCATAACAATAAATTATGTAACAGCAAGAACTTTTCCCAACACCAAAAAAAAATAAAAAACAAACCAAAAAACCACAAACATTTTAAAGCAAACACTGACTGGACTCAATATGTGTTTAAGCATTTATGCTTTACCCTTCCAAATGTATTGGAGGGAGGGGTTGGCACTGTAGAAGAACATGGTCTAATACTGTATTTTCTCAGATAAGCTCTTTTCTGAAGCTGCACTTACTACTGTTAGCAGGAACACAGGTTTATTCCATGCAGTACTGCACAGAAAATAAAGTTGTTTTGGTCTAGCCTTGACCAAACTACTTTGTCAAGTTGAGTTTAGGGTAGGATGTGGTCCGATGCACATTGCAGCTGGGAAAGGGCCGGCAATGGTGCAGAGGGACCACCTGACAGCCCCTGCCCGCAAGACCTGCTCTGCTTCCCTCCAATCTGGAGCCAAGTGACTCAAAACTAATTGTATTACTGTTTAGCATGAGCTCATAGAAGGCAACCGAACAGTGATACCACGCGGCATAACAGATCAGGGCTGTGAGCTCACCAGCTTCTGGGCTGTAACAGATTGCAGGAAGACATAAATTAAAGAATGCCAAGCGTAGAGCTAATATATGATGCTGCCTTGTGCTGCTGTTCAGGACTGTTGCGAGCAAATCGCCGTGTTTTTCCAGCCTTGAAATTCCAAAGGATGGACAGTGAAATTCAGTTCAGTGCTACAAAAGCCAGAGGGGTGGCCCTGCGTGTTGTTCTGATGTCTACTAGCGCTGTTGGAATTGCTTAAAATAAGGGAACTGATGAACGTGAATTATTTCAAAGACTGGAAACACTGTAAAGCCATAGCACTTTGATTCTTTGCCAAACAGTAACTGCAAGTATGAGTGTGGTTGGTAAAAATAACAGAATAAAATGTACATTGATGTGTCAAACAAGGTATTCCACCTTTGGGTGGAAAAAACATTGTTTTCTAAGGAGTAGGAGAACCTTCAGAAGTTGTGCCTGACATAGTGTTCACCAAATACTATATGTACACTCAAAATAACACAACCTGTATTTTATGTTCTGATAATACTAGAATATAAATATTAAACATACTCCATGCTCTGCCCTTTGTCTTGACAGATATCTTGTCTGGGATTGAATTAATTACTAAATGTCTTTTCTGTCTGACAGTTGGGAATTCTGGGTTTCGGAGGTAAATAGGTTTTGAAGCAATCCAGTAATAGGCTTACAAGGCTGAAGGCAACAGAGCTGAAAAGTGAAAAATCGAGAGGCTGGACCACTAATACCTTCTTGAAAAATTAATTCATGACAACAGCCTGGAATCTAAATAGTGGTTCTGCAGAGAGGTTTGTATCTAGTCAAAATTTCACACTGTGTACTCTGGTATTGCAATATTTAGATAGTTATATGCTGGGCGTTAAATATTTGTGGTTAAATACTTCTGGGATAAAGATGTAATGTGATCTTAGCAGGCTTTCCAGAATTACCTGAAGATAAGGGGTAAATATTCTCAAAGAGCCCCTCCAAAGTAGATAGTCACTGTCTAGAAGGTATTGTCTTGTATGCCCTGAGTTTAGGGGTCTATCCAGTATTTTCATTCAGTGCTGAGATGACCACGGCATGATGGAGTCACTGACTCCAAATGCACAAGAGAGGGTAATGCCCAAGGGCTATCAATGAAGGCTGAGGTTGGTTCTGAGCCTTGTCAAGAAAGATGTCAGTGTTGGTGACAATGGTTTCAGTGCTGTCAAGAGGAAAAGCAGAACACAAGAGGGTCTCTGGTGGCTTTGGGGTCCAAGGCAGAGGCTGCAGGAGTTCAGATGGTGTCTGGAGAGGGGTCAGGAGTATGTGGTTGAATCACAGAAGGAAAGTTACGGGGAGGGCTAAAAGATTAATGATAAATGAGAGAAGAAAGACTTGGGGATGAGAAGCTATGTGACAATGTTTCTGATCGAAACTAAAAAGTAAGAGGAGGATGAAAGTAATATTGCTGAAAGTCTCCCAAGCATTTTGCAGAAACTGGTAAAATACTAGTGCCTATCTGCAAAAGGAGCTGCTGGTGTTTTGTTCCTCCTGTTGTCTGTCTACATGGTAATTTAGTTTCCCAAGAGCTGAAATGCATTTGTTTAATTACAGTCTTTCATTGGAATACGGTGGTAGCTCTTTATACCTAATTACCAGTACCTTGTATGCAGACATATATTGAGACCTTTTTACCATGAAAAGTCTGGAAAATTCTAGGAGCATTGCTAAATAAAACATTAACATCTGGGGTAGAGCAGTACTTTTGGCTGTTAAAAGTTAACTGCCTTTGAAATAGTTAGGTTTCTTTGTGTTTTGAAGTACATACCTGATGAGGAGATATATAGGGAGGAGGATGTCTGGAAGTCTGGCAATTTAATAGATGCTACTGAACCGTGCAATAGCGCAAAATTAAGGCAATCTGGACTTTTGGGATAAATGCAGTGACATATGTGCCACTGAGTGTCTTCCCTATGGGCGCAGTTAGAAGAAGGAGATGTTATTTTCTATGGAGGGTGCATCCTTCCAGCCCTTACTGCACGGCAGGCTCGCTGCCTCCCTACTCACCGCTTGCCAAGGTGTGCATCTTTGCCGCATGCAAATCACCTGTAATGAAAGATCTTATGACAAAATTGAAATTGAAGCAATCAGTTGTGAGATTAGCAAGCATGGGGAGTTCACGTAGCTGGATTTACGATGCACTCAGCTCCAGGATGCTCCAGTGGTTTTAGCAGGGTGGGAGAAATGTGTTGACAAATATTCCTGTTACATTATCAGTTCCTAAATTGTTTCTTTGAGGACTCTTATTTGCAGGAATTGCAGCTGAATTAACTAAGAATGGGAATTAACTGCAGTCTGATTTGCATAGGGCAGTGACATGAAAGGGAAGGGGGAGAGAGTGGGCTCTGGCAGGGAATGCTGCCCTTGAAGGAAGCAGTGATGAAATAAATACCTTTATAACTCATTTCCTGACAGACTGCAATGATAGTCTGGTATTAGTTAGTTGAATGACTTGGGGTCCAAAAACTCTGAAAACAAAATTGTGCCAAACTGAACCAAGATTATTTTTTTTAATTAACAAGTATTTGATGAAACAACTAAAAGCCCGCAAAATATTTACATACACTTGCTTCAAGTGTCTCAGTACATAATTACTTCAGACGTGTAGAAAACATTGTTCAAATTTTTTGTCTGTCTCTTCTCCTCTACAATCTTTGTCAATCTCTGAAATATCATCTGTTAATTAAAATCTTACAATCCCTATATGCTTGTTGAATTTACAGTTAATTTTTTTACCTAGAAATTAAATACATGGCCATAGTTTTTTTTTTTTTCCCCCAGCAGAAAGAGGTAATCTCTTATTATTAAAACATTTTTGCAACTCAGATCTTCAGTTTTATGGCTTGTGCATCATTGCATTTCACTAGGTTGTGAGTACATGCTGCTTATTAACCAGAACTCTTCTGCTTTGCATGGTGAACAAGAAAAGAGAAAAACTTGTAAAGATACTTCTTTTGCATTTAGTGGAGGTACAAATTTCTGCTACAGTCTACAGCCCCAGTATTATATGTTAGGAATATTAAAATAATAGTGGTGACTCTAGTTATTTTCCAATTTGCTGAACAATATCTTATAAGATTTTGTCTGATAACTCTGTTTTTATTTGAATAATTTCCTGGCTAAATTTCTACTCTTACTATTTATCATGTACTTACATGGAAAAATATCAATAATTCTGGAAAATCAACCTTAAAAGGGAAGGAAGGAGTCTCTGAATCTTAATTGATTCATAATTGAGTAAGTGTGGATCAGATGGTATTCCCAGAATAACTTATCTGGTTTTAAATATTTTTTAAATATTTTTAAATAGAAAAAAAAAGTAACCTTTCTTTTTTGAATTTCTGAATCCTGTTATATTTTCTACATTTACATAGTTTAGCAGCATAGACTGCTTGGCCCTTTCCTGAGAATGGTATTAGTGATGTGAGAAAAATGAACAATAGACAAAACTAAAGTGATGAGTTCAAATTTTATGAATATGAATTATTGGGATGCTCTTAAGGTCTTGCCTCATACTTTCTGATGGTACTGAATACACAATTCCTCCCTTTAGAAAGCTTTTGTGCCATGTTTAATTCCAAAGGTGTCCACCTCTGCCTGTAGCTCTTCAGGCAGGTGGCTCGTGGCTTTCAGCTCTGTTTTCTAGAATCACAGAATCTTAAGGCTGGAAGAGACCTCCAAGATCATCAAGTCTAACCATTTGTTTTCAGGTGCATCAATATCTCTGATCGCTCCAGTGCAGTGATGTTATAAGGGCTCTGTCTCAGCTGGTGTAAATGTGGTTGGTCTACCTCCTGCTAGCTGAGCGAAGTAGATAGTGTTGGATAAGTGCAATTTACAGGCTTTGCATTCCCCCTTTACAGTCCGTCCTTTTCCATTGCTTTTCCACATGCAATTCCATGCACGCAGTGGTAGGGCAATGGATGGGGTGGAGCGCACGTCACTCATGAGGTGCCACCTCAGAGGGGTGCGCTTGTCCAGGCCACCTCTTGCTCCTCCTGCCTTAAACTTATAATGTTTCTACTCAGGGTTTCTCTAGCCCAGTCTTTGAGCAGCTCAAAAGGATTTGGTGAAACCAGCTGTTGAAATCTTAGCTGTCCTCAAACTGCCTGCTGCCTCCCCTCTCAAAGGGAGCTGATAATTGAAGGTCAATCTCTGAGTCACTTCTTTCTTTTTACTTCCTCTGTGGTCTGCCCTGCCTTTGGGCTATCAGTCTTAATGCACCTGAACTGTGCAAATTGTGTTTGTCATGCTGGTGCATTATGGAGAGGGAAACAAATGAGTAATAGTGACCAAATGGCAGCCACAGAGGTGGGGAAAACATTGTTTTCCTGATGGCAGCAGCAGCTGTATCCTCAGCACCAGAGGATGGCTCCTGCAAAGCTCCTTCTGTTTGATTTTGATGGTTTCGGGTGACCATGCTGATGAGAGCAGATGGAGCCTCCTTGAGTTATACACTTGGTAATGAAGGAAGGCAAAACCATGATGTATAGACGTTGATGCAACTGATACTGGCTTCCTGAAAGATAGGAATTCTCTCCCAGAACCACCTGGCTGCCTTTTAATTTTCTAGACCAAAATGACATCTTTTCACTGCTATCTCATGCTTTTCTTCTAGACTTCTGCTAGCTGGTCCACTAGCTGAGCGAAAGGCAGCATATGCTTCCGGCTGGGCAGCCTGAAGCCATCTGTAGGCTGGCTGGGCAGCTGGGTAGCAGGTATATGCATTCACACCGGCCAGCTGGGAGGGATATTCAGTTTTGGCCATCTGGCTGCTCTCTCTTAAGAGCAAAAAAATAAGTTGAAGACCTGAGTATTGGCAGCTGGAGGGCTTAACAAGTGGATGTGAAAATCCACTTGTGGAAAATGGACTTTTCAGGTCTGCTTTACATGCTTCTAAGAATACAACCAGAAATTTTGTTTGCAGTTGGAAGATTTTGTTTTGATTTTTTTCATGTGCTGACATAGAATATGTTTTATACTTTTTTGACATTTTAACTGAAAGATGAAGTTGTATTTCCTTCTCTTGATGTATGAAAGAATTACCTATCTATGCTATTTTAAAAAATGTAAAAGAAAATACCACTTTGCACCGATTGAACTATCGTTGTTGTTTTCTATGTGAGAACATCTCTGTGTGTTTCAATGTGAAAGCTCAACACTTTGATCCTACATTTCGCTTCACCAGATACTCTCTTCTTAGGCTACATCAGATGTGAGTCGTCAAGCTGTATGTTTGTGAAGTACATATACATTGAGGTGTTATTCTGAGATAAAAATTGTTTCAATGTACAATTTAATAGATGCATCTATTAAGCTGACTACCACATGGTTCAGATACATATTTTTAAAAATGTCTACTACTTTCAGAGGTGTTTTTTTTTCTATTTTATCTGTTATATTTTCAGTATTGTCTTCCATTCCTACTGTCTAGAACTTTGGGTGTTTTACTGGGCTATCCATTGACTGATTTAAAACCATAAAAAACAAGGCTATTGAAGGCTTGTCAATAGATAGGCTGTTTCTCTACGTGAACACAGTTTCTCTTTCTACTAGTAGGTGTTTTGGTTTTTTTTATCCATGTGGCAATAAAAAATAGAAGAATAAGTGTACCTATTCCTAATTCAGAGGAAATATTGGAGTTACAGATGTTGGTTTATTGAGAATAGGTAACCTGGATGTATATAGGCATCTAGAACCTTCTGAGTTGTCCAAAATACCCATGTTGGGCTGGCATGTCCAACAGCACTCCCAGAAGCTCTGCTGCCTTCGGGAGTGGGCCATGGTACCCTGCTGAAGTTAGTATGACACCAGGTGCGTGTGTGTAGGTAATGGAACAACCCCATTCCTGTATCTTATTTCTAGCTGTGGTACTGTCTGGGAACAAACTTGGCTTTTAAGGGTCTCGCTTCATATTTTGTCATTGGTCTTCCACTGCTTTTAATACCCTCTGGATGATCAATAGAGCTTTTCAAAGAAGTTGTAGTGAAACAGATCTATTAATTTAATGATATCACTGTGTGATAGCACAGTCTATATGTGCTGGTACTGTTGAATTCAGACTGAACAAATACAGTTAAGACTCTTTTGTCACTGACTTCAGAAGAAATTAATTTATAGGTTCTTTGCAGTAGATCAACCCTTCCCCCTCCCCCCCACCATGGTTATCAGAGTTGCTTTTTTTTCCTTCCTCAGTCCTTCTATCTGTTCTCTGTCTCCTTTCACATTTTTTTTTTCCATAATTGTCATGCATACTTTCCAGCATCCCCATCGTTGATTATATCCTTCTGGAAAGAAACTTGCTGTCCTGTACATGACGTATAGCAAGTGCAAGACTTAGCACTTAATTTGTTTGGACTGGAATTTCAAAAGGAGCTGGATGTGATTTGACAATCCTTTTCTGTTCGACAGCTTGAGTTTAATGGGTAGGTATTTCCTGAAAAGCATGAAGTGCATCATGACCATGATAGCCTGGCGTGGACAGTCTTTTCCTGTCCTACCCATCTCCTGATGGGAGAAGTGGGACTGCACTGTTGCAGCTGAACTATTTCTGTGAAACTATTCAATGAAAAAGAAGCAAATTGCTGTGATTGTGCGCACCGCGTGTTGCGCTCCTACCTTCAGGAGGTAGGAAACTGTGTCTGCAGGGTGAAGGCGCAGACCGTTAGTCTCAGACCCCAAAACACAAAGGTACTTGTGCAGATGGTGCGTTGCCTGTGCAGTGTCTATAGAGCTACACATTTCAGATTAGAAAGGAGGGGTTTGAGAGAATTGAGGAGTAATTTTTTTAGGGTAAAATAGGTGAAGCATGGACCAGACAGGCACGTTGCACTGGTGTAGGTAAATCGTGCAGATAAATGACCATTTTCCTGTCCATAAATTAGCAAGTGGTGTTTCCCCTCAATTTCAAGCTTTGACTGGATAGCTAAGAATATAAACTAGTTGTAATTTATAACTTTTGTCAATTATCGTAATAGACCTTTTGTCTTCCACATCTTCACAGATCAGTAGCAATTTATCATCCGCTTAATTGCATAAAAAATATTCTCTTCAGTGTTGAGTTAACCAAGGAAGCAGATTCTTCCTTTTGATCCTGAGGCTACGAGCTGCAGTGGGGAATTTCCACTGCCTTCTCCTGCCTGGGAGCCAGACTGTGCCTAATGACTCACTTGCTTTTAATGAATACTGCTTAAACAAAAGAGAATTTAAGTCAGAAGGACCATGCAAGGATGATTCACAATTCAAAATCAAAATTGCGTAGTTATTTAATGATATCAGACCAAAATGCATTCATATCTTTTTGACTTAAAACCCTTTCCTTGTGAATAACTGCATTTGTGCAGCTTTGCACTTATTTTACTTTGCAGTTGTCAGGGCAGATGTCCCTTGAGGAGAAGTTGCTGCCTAGCTCTGTGCTCTGGGGTTTTTCTAATTAATGGTTACCAAACACTTGTTAGAAACTACACGAGCAAGGGACGAAAAGCAAGCAAGCAGCTTTTCTGGGAAGAGGAACAGGGAAGTGAGAACTGGATGTGGTCCTTCAGGGAAAACAGGAGCCCATGTGCTCTGGTCATCTCACTGGAGATACCAGTTTGTCATGTCTGGAAGCTGAAGGACGGAGGGAATCAACAGATGTGCATTTGCAGACTGTTGGTATCTGTGTAAATACCTATCGGCTCCCCTCTGACCCCTGCAAGGGTGCAGAGCGAGCTCTGAGGATGTTCTCTCTGTGGGTGGAACCACAGCTGTCCTGGTGCAGCCTTCTCCTTCCTCCCAGCATCCTCAGATGTGTTTAGTGCAAGCATTTGGTCCTTAGTGCTAGCTCTGTCTGAACTTATTGTATCTTGAGGTTTGCCGGTGAAGAAATGATACTAATAGGTCAATGGGAACATCCCATTTCTTCCTTCCCAAGTGCTTCTTGCTGGAATTCTTGGGGTGTGATGTAGTAGTAAAATATAAATGGTATGGATGTGCTCTGAGTCTCCTCTCTTTAGAAAATATTTTATAGATGCCTGAATTCTGGTACCATTTTCCATACAAGACTGGAAATGCCACTTTTCTGAGGACCTCAAACCCAACAGCGGTCTGTGTGGAAGCGCTGGTGCAACTGCTGAAAAAGTTTTCTCACACTGCAAAAGATGTAACTGACTCCCTGGAGAATGGAAGGCAGGTGTAGATGCGAAGTGTGTTAATGTGAACAAATTAAAGTCAGTCCAGCATACACTTATTCTATAGTTTATATTACATGAAATAAACATGAGAAAAACCAAACTCTGGTCTTCTATCTGGATCTAACTTTTTTAGTTGTCAATTGATTCAGTAGCAGATGGGAAGACGTAGTTTGCTTCTGCCTCTACGTAGCCATAATACTGTCCTTTAACCTTTATTAACTAAAAAAAAAAAAAGACCTTATTCATTTGGATGATTAGTATGAAAAGATGTCTATGGATAGGGACCTCCGGACTGAGACCAGGGGCTTTATTTCCTCAAGACAATTCACTTAAAGTTCTGTTCAAAGTGAACGTTTACTTTAGAAATAGACACTGCATACTTTTCTTTCATGACTATAGAAAGTAAGTATGCATATATCTAATGAAATATGAAAGGTCCTATATCTTATTAATGAATGCTGAAAGTTACTCAGCAGCAGTCTTCAAACACACCTCGGCAAGTATCTCACTCCACAATTTATGTGACAAGTGATGACATGCTAACATCTTTGAAAGTTAAGTATTTGTGTTAATTATTAAAGAGAGACATTTCAAGTGACAGAGTGAACGAATATTCTCTGGAAAGCCACCTATCTTCTGTTGACAGAAGAAGAGAAGTATGGAAGCTCTGTGAAATATTTAACTGTATAACTTATAATTTAGCTCCTATGTACTACCTCTTTAAATATATTGGACTATGATGTCTGATGAAAGCAGATGTCATTCCTTAAACAGAATTTGTGGCATGTTGCAGAAGAGATTGTCTATAATAGCTCGTGCTGTCTGTAGAGACATTGCTATTGCTTGTGGGCTTTTTTTTCTCTAATGCTTTTCCATTGCTGAAATGGACTGACTGGGTTCTGCTGAAATGGTGATGTGTGGAAATCAAAGCAGCAGAAAATCCATGTCAAGACTTTATAGATGCTGCTACACTTGTGCTTTGGGTTTGCTTTGATTTTGGAGAGAAGCAGCCACCAGTCACCCAGCACTATGGAGACAGGCACCTTCTTGAGAGGTCCTGGACAGAAGGAGGGCACAACAAAGGTGTGTGTTTCAACTTTTTCTCCTAGACCTTCTGCAGATCAGGTCTTTTACCTCAGGAGTTGTCTTGAGCCAACTGAATTTGTCAGTGCTTAGTGTTGCCGTGTGCAATGGCCAGCCCCTCCATGAGCACAGCTCATTGCAGGTGGCGATCTTTGCGTATAGCATCATCTTCTACTGCATTTACATCATGTAGTTTCTGAACTATGCTGGTAATGAGTCTGTTTTTCACAGTTACTGGTTAAACACTGGTCTTGATTTATATTTTACTACTGTTGTTAGTCTTGGTGCTTTTTGCGCTACACGTATAAATATTGATGGCGTTTGGGCTCTTGTTTCAGCTGGTCTGCGGGTGTGTAGCACAACGTGCCCTCTGCAGGGGGACTTCTCACGGAAAACCTGAATTGAACAGATCTCTTTAAGATTTTTCTTTTCAAATTTTAATCAATTTGTGTAACTATTAAAGACGACGACTTTGTTCCAAAGGTCTTATCAGCTCTTATTAAAATTCTTTAGAAATAATTGTATGCACTACTATACTGTTTAAGTTTCGTACCTTTTATATTCCCGCAAGCTTATTCATGCTGCAATATTCCCAGAAATAATAAAAAGTCAGAGTAGAGAGATCTTATATGGCAAAAATTCAAACTCTTACAGTTAATTTTTTTCTAACTCATTTGAAAGTCTCTTCTCTTAGAAACTGACAAGGACTACCCAACAGGATTTGTAGCATCTTTCATATCGTCCTAGTACATGGCAAAGGAAAAATAATGTTTTTCAGGGAAGAAGACATCCACTGGACATGAGAAATCTTTCAGGTTTTTGTAGGAATATAGTGATCTTGGGAATAAATACTTCATGAAGATGCCCTAGGGAATGTGATTTTTCAAACTGAACTCTTTTCTGCTTTAGTGCTTTGAGTGAGTTTGTTACCCTAATCTCATTAGTTATGTGCTCATGGTAGCTGGAAGCTTGATTCTGAACAATGTACAATTTTGATGTGTAAATATTAAGGCAGTGTCAAGTAATTTTCTGCTTTAATTAAAAAAATATAATTTTTTTTCTGCTGCTTTGTGTTTAGTGATAAACATCAATTTCATCATACAACACCACTCACAAGATAGGTGTGCGTGTGGAAATAACTTAGATTCTATGTAATATGTACAGAAAGTTCATTCCAGGATGACACTGTTCAAAATTTGCATGAGTGTATACTTTGCCTTTTCCATTTAATCAGTAGGTCTCATTGCTTAATATGTGAGACTTTTCTACCCAATTTCACATTTGACTTTGCTGTCAGGTTTTTTTTTTCCTGAACATTAGAGCCAAATCAATATTTTGAATTGTCCAAGGAGCCAGTTGCCCATCTATTACACACACCAGCTAATGGAAGTGACAGCATTTGTGTAACAGTCCTTCATAAAAGCAACCTGATAATTTGACTTTATGTGATATTTGGGATTTTCCAAGGAGTTGATGCAGGGATCACTTTATACTTCTTTCTGGAAATAAATCTGTATTTCTGTATCCTTCAATAGAATCACTATGTGTTTGACTATAATGCACTTTTTTTAGTCGTTGCTTCTCTTTAACAAAGTGAACAAACCCAGGTGTTTGGTCTCCTGGGGATACAGTGGTGATAAATTTATTGTGTGTGTATACATACATGCAGTTAAGCATACAAAATACGTTTGCAATTTCCCTAGCAAGAGTCATCAGAAAACACTGATAATTTTCACAGAACTGTGAGTTGGTGTTATCTTTCTGATAGCTGGTATTATGATATTGATTTATAGATATCCAGAAAACCGATGACAAGTGATTTAGATATATTTAAATATGAGGATCTATGTTGGTTGAAGTACCATACAGAAGTGGAATATGACCTGGTTCCTGTTTAAGCAGAGCAATGTTAGTAGATGGAAGAGATTTATTATGGCTGTAGAAATCGTCTGCTGTTTTAAGGTTATGCTTTTCATTTATTTCGGTGAAAATAAGGTTTCCCGAAGGAGTCAGGCTGACACCCCAGGAGAATGAAATACTGTATTTTCTCAGCCATGAGCACAGACAGTGCCAGAAAAAACTTCACACTGGTTTTCACCTTTAGAAGAGAAGATATGTTTGCTATCTCAGCTGAGAGCTCTGGGTAAAGCTTTGGCTCACAGCAGTGTGAGAAGTGCTGGACCGTGTGTGCACTTGGACTCTTTTAGGAATTTAAGCATTTGGGTGAGCATCTGTGTGCTTGCAGTGTCATTCTGGTTAGAAGGGACTCCAGATTTCTTTGCCACCCTCAGATCCCACACTTGTCACGCCTAAACCATAAAGTTTTAAAGTGGCTAGCATTCTGTTAACAGTACATTTTAGTGGAGTCTCATGTGAGACGTTCCTTATCTGTCTAATGGACTTTTTCAGGACATCTCTATCAAATTAGACTTTTGTACAAAATACAGTGAGAGGTGAGAAGATTCACTAGCTGGATGGCTGATTCCTTGTATTCAGTAGCCTGATCACTAGACAGTCCAAGTCCACCTACGTGATTTTTACCTTCCATGAATTTTATGTATTTAGCGTTTATTGTTAACGTACGCCTTTCTTTTGTGATAAGGTCACTACTAAAAATAGTAAGATTGTTCCCCGGAGGTATTCAGAAGGATTCATTCAACTTGGTAATTCAGCAAGATTCACTGATGTTTTCCCACTAACGTTTCCTTATAATTAAAAGAAACCTTCTAATATTTTCAGTATAACTAATATTAGTCTCATCTATGCCATATCTAGTGAGTTTCTTAAATCCCAACAAATGGATTCTTTTTTTTCTCTACTCACACAAGATCTATTCTACAGCTTTGTTTTACATTGTAAAAAGCTAGTCAGTGATGTGTTTGGTTTCAATAAGGAATGAAGCTACAATTGTCTGTGAGTAGCTGATATATCAATTTAAATATACTTGGTCATTAATTAAGTCTCCTTCTTTTTTGCATGCAAATAGATTTCTCTCCAGGGAATTAATTACAGAACAAATTTCAAGCTAATCTATCTTTGCAGTCCAATGTAATATTATGCTCTAAAACCCACTTTCAAAGTGAAGCTGCTTGCCATTTAATGAATTACTATTAATTTTCTTAAACAATTTGGCATTATACAGTTAAATAAAACCAAGAATCAGGCTCTTGCTCTTAAATATACCAGTGCAATGCAATGACACTGGTTGATATGATAGCATAGGGATTTGAGAGAAAAACAGTTGACGGATTCAGAGATGATTGTATGGTGTTTTTTTTTTTTTTAACTGGCATATTGAAATTGGGATTAGATTTGGAATTTTTCTGTTGAACATAGTAGTATTTTTTCCATGGAAGCAGAGATTAAAGTGTATACTCACAAT
This sequence comes from Chlamydotis macqueenii, assembly GCF_036417535.1. Taxonomy (NCBI): domain Eukaryota; kingdom Metazoa; phylum Chordata; class Aves; order Otidiformes; family Otididae; genus Chlamydotis; species Chlamydotis macqueenii. The sequence goes on along the minus strand of NC_141564.1, from coordinate 24,689,826 downwards.
TTTTTTTTTTTTGGCCATATCTGTTTTTAAAAAAAAAAAAAAAAAAAATCCCAATAATCTTTCTACTTAAACTGTTCGTGATTATTTCTCTCCAGAATTGAATATCCTTTCTATTAGGAATACCTCATTTCCTGCAATGAAGACTAGTATGTTCTGCATCTTTGATCCTGCAAACCCTTTTCCATGCACCTATATTTAGCAATGTGAGTAACAGTTAGCCCTGTTGTGACTTTACTACTATCAGTCATCCAGTTTTCTTTAAACACAAGCAAAACCATTCGGATGTCCTACATTGCCAAGACTGAAGAGTTTTTGGTATCAACAACCTCTGTTTATGCTCTGGGGGGAAGAAAAAAAAAAAGAAAGAAAAAAAAGAATTAAGGAGAGTGTGTATTTTTTATTTATTTTGAAATACCATTAAGGTCTGGGGATAAGAGTAATGATATTGTCTAAACGTGATTAAAACTATTGGTCTGAAGAAAACACAACTGAAGAACGTGGTGGAGGTACTCGCTGAAGCGTAGGAACTCCCCTGTGCCGCATTCTCCACCACACAAGTCCAAAGGACAAGGATAGCACCAGAGCTTTTTTTTCTGGATAGAAGACAAAATGCAACATTCAGTGTCACTGCAGTCTCTTTTTTTCATGTTTTGGACATAGCTGACCTCATTTGAAAACCTTCCTCTTCTTCAATTTGATTTATTTTTGCTATAAGTGTTGACCTTTAGGCAACTTTATTAAGTGGAATCACTTTTCGTTTGATCCTGCTTTTAAACAGCTTTCTGTTTTACCTGCATTTTCCTCCCCGGGAAAGGTTAAGTAGAGGTGACCTCAATCACATTTTCTTTATCCCCCCTTCACTACATTCTGGCATATCTTTTCTGTAAGCTCAGAGTTGCTCTTTGAGCTCCGATTTCCACTTTTCCTCCAAGGGAGAATTTATCATTGCAGATCTCATTTAGTTTGTGTAATAACACAAAATCTGCTCTTAGCTCTTACATTTTCACCTCTATCGCTTTCCAAACTTCAGTAAGCCCATGTCCTCAGTCACTATCTTAATCACCTCTAGAGCAAGGAGTAACAAAAATATTTATTTGCAAATGCATTAAAGCTGAAGAGTTGACGGTGGTTCAGCACACACAGTCCTGTGTGACAATCTTTTATGTGGTGGTGTGTGGCGTTACGGCTATTCATCACTGCTGTTTATTAAAATAAATGAGTAAACCGCTGCATGGTAATGCTCAGCTCGCTTTAGCTGTGTTGGCTGGCACTGAATTGGAAAAACTTCATGGTGAGGAAGCAGAGTAAGGGATTGCTTCAACAGCTAAAAATTTTCATACTTGTTTCTTGTACATTTAGGGTAGTTTGTTCTTATTTGTTCAAAAGTAAAAGCACAGTACAGATTATTTATATAAGATTATATATATACTTACACTGTGGGGCAAAGCTGCCTCAAGCCTCTTTTATGGGAAAACTAAAGGGGCCAACTTATGCCCTGCATTCACCTTGGGACAATATATTTTAAGCACCTAAAGTTAAAAGTGAAAGAAAACAAGAAAAATTTTATAAGAAATCCTACATCATCTTTAGTCTTGAAGACAGACAGGCTCACAGACTAACAGGTATGGGAGAGCTGAAATAAAACTGGGATTCTTGTTAGATATCAAGAGAAAAAAAAAAAAACTCATTAGGTAAGTTAAAAATGAAACAACACATGATAAAGCTAACGAATGTTTCCCAACCAGAATGGAAACTGCTGGCAGGTGTTGGTTGCTGTAGGTGCAGAGCAGCCTATGTGGGGAACAACTATTTCAGTATGACTTGAAATGAAGTTGTATTTGTGTTTTTAAATAGGATAGTGAATATGTACACTTACAAAAATAGGAAATTTACCTCCTAAGACATGATTGGGTAGTTTAAATAAGACTAATAATTTAATGGAGAGTGCAACTTTAAGCAGGACTTGTTAAAATTATGTATTACAGGAAAAATTCTGACAAATATACATTCTGTATAAGAGTTCTGGCTGCTATTACAATGAGTCTTGAGTGTAGTTTTTGTGTTGAGAAGATTCTTTCTTCTCTAGATGACAGCCTTGTAGAATAAATTAGTTTGGGTGCAGACTGGTTGCATGTAGCAGAGATTTGCATTTATACTGTGCTAATTTACAAATTTCATATTAAATTGTTATGAATGTGTCCCATTCGCAAGACAGACTACATGTCAAAAAAACGTGTTGAATTATCTCTTCATATTATGCTGTTCATACTCTGATATAAGAAACAAAGCTGCTGTTTAATGTAATGCCACCATTTTGTACTTGCGGGCTGTATATCTGCATTCAAATCAAGCAAGAATTATTTATTTTCTAAGGCCTGCTTCTAGTTAAGCAGACCATCAGAAATTTTAGTGAATATCTAAATACTAAAAGAGGCAGGAAATGTGTGCGTACAGCCATCACTGACTCCAACTTAGCCAAATTTATGAAGTTTTTATTATAATTGATGCAGTTTAATCAGAATAGCCATATCTGAATTTGCTCTTGATTTATGAAGAGCAATTTTGGCCGAAAGATAAGATATAGGTAGAGAGTCAGACATGGATAGAAAGAACAACATGCTCTTAATCTGTCTGTTTTAAAAGCAGCAAAGTAAAAATTCCACAATTTCTTTACACAGGAACAATAAAAGACACCTAAAAGCGCTTACGTCTCAAAAAGTTCAAAATGGGAATTGTAAAAGTAAAATGGCAAACACACACTTAACACTAGCTTTTCCCCAAGTGGCCCTTTTTTGTTACTGTGCCGTACGTGTCTGCATTTCATCTATGTAAAAGCCCTCTTTGATTTTTCCACTCCTTCACATTGGAGGAACTGCAATCATTAATGATATATCAGAAGGTTGAAAAATTTTCATCTAGTTTTTGGACTTGAAGGATAATGGATGTTTCGAGAAACAATACCAAAAGCCACTTGAAATAAAGAATTAAAAATAAATAAAAGAAAAGAGATGAGAGAGGGAATCTCCCCTGTGAATTGATGTCCTTTTGGTTTATCTGGAAGAAAAACTGAGTCCTTGTGACAGAAGAGAGAAAAGGACTTTGAGTGACTCTGGAGTTAACTTCAGGATATTCTGAGTTTCCAGTAGTGAATACATGGGAGGGAATATAAGAACTTGTTGAATATTAAAAATAATATTCTGCTTTTTCTTCTAGTAATTGCTAGCCATCAATGTATTTTCTCTCGCAGGTTTTCGTCAATACATGCAAGATTTAATTATTCCTGTTAGGAAATTATACTGTAATAGTTTGGGGCTTGGGTTATCTTAAAGAAATTTATAAAATAAATGACTGAGGTATTTGTAGGATTTAGTAAAGCACCCATGCAGATTAAGTACATAACTGCTATAGTTTAATGTCCTAAGAGTTACATCTGATGAGTAGTAACGTTTCCTTCAGCTGTCTCTTAACACACATACAGGTGATAGGTTCCAAGCTATTTACTTCCATGAGGAATTTCTTGCTTTGTAATTTTAAATTTCCTGTTTATCCTCGTACATGATGAAATTCAGTACTGTGTTGTTGACTCTGCATTGCTTAGTATTGGTTGGCTCGTTCAGAGGCAGACCAGCAGTGCATGTGTGATGTTTTCTAGATACCAAGACCATTTCTCACCTCCTTCATTTACTTTTGGTAGCAGGAATCCAAGCTGCGTATGGCTGTCAGTGTGCATGGAGAAACCCCCTACCTTCTGCCCTTTTCCAACACTTTTTAAAAAGAATAATTTTATTATAATAAGGGAAATGACATTTCCACCAGCCCTCTCTAAGCAGATGCCCTGCAGGGAGCTCCAGGATGTTTGATCTAAGGCTTGTCAATTTGTGTTGTCTTTTGCCTCTTCTTTAACCACTTGCTCCTAATTTGGTTGGACTCCAGTAGTGTCTTGGCCCAAGCAAGGCGTTTTTTATGACAGCTGCATTGCTGCTTTCCCTTGACTCATTGTCCAAATGGTTGACTGCACTTTTGCTTCAGTCCAAGTCGTAAATGAACTAATGTTCTTAGCATTTTAAATCAATTATATAATTTGTAATAATGATGTATCTGAATGCTTTAATTCTTAAATCAAACCATGCTAATCAAGGTATAAGGTCCATTGTTTTGCATGTTAAAAAGGTTAGATCTGCCCCAGTCCTGAATTCTGGCTTTTGGCAAATTGGGAGAACCCAAAAACTTCTAACAGAGACTTGCTGATGCTTTTAACTCCCTCTCTCCCATCATGACAGCTTTAGCAAACATCTGACTTGCTAATCAGGGCAAAGGATTTTTTTTGTTCTTTGACAGAATCTTCTTTACTACCTCTCTACTCCTTACACGTAAAATTAATCTCTTGCGCAGATGCACCTCTAGTGTTGCATAAAGACTACAGACATCAGAATTTGTGCAACTTCACGTTAATAGACCTTTGTACGTGTAAATTGTGGCTTTGGTTTGCATACAGTGAGAACCCAAGGAGAACATTATCATCCTCATCCCTGAAATGCAGCTACAATATTTTAGTATTCATGCTGATGCTATTGACTAATTTTGAAGAGCCTGCAATTGCATTGTACTACATTCAGAATTTCTTTCAAGGTATCAGAGAATTAGTTCATCGTTCTTTCCTAGTTTTGATTAATTATTTGAGATCTTCCCTTTCTCCACTCACGTTAGATGCTTTTTGTTTCCTTCCAATGATTCAAGTTTTTCAGGCATAAGAATTGAATGCCATTATGGTTCAGCTACAAGAGTTTTACATTAACCAAAATAAGAAAAACAGATTTATAGTAGTTTATATAAAGCCAGAGATCGTAAATGGTATTGACGTGTTGTGTTTAGGGAAATCTTTCTTTACTTCTGTCCGTTTGTGCAGTGTAAACTGATTCTTTTGTTCACCTCTCATGAGAGCATGTTCAATTCAGGGAAATATATTAAAGCTTAAATTATTCAGTGTACTTGCTTTTAATGTTCTGGAATAAAATTCAAATATAGCAAATAACTCCCTTCTTATATATTAACAATGGAATAAATATGACTGTTTTGCCAACAGACATTACACTTCATCTAGATTTTTGTTTGTTTAGTTTTTACTTTTCAAAGTAAAGTGGGATTTTCAGTTTTCACTGCATGCTATCTTCTGTTTAAGTATGACTCTTTAGCCTAAAGTTAGAAAGATATTGTGTCACTGAAAAAGTGGTATGTTTTTCATTCTTCTATTTCTTCACAATGTGTTTGTATAAAGGACTTGTTGATAGAAAAGAATAATATAGAAGAAGCTTTGTGGCCTATTCTTTACAGTGGACTGAACAATACTGTTCAAAGTAATAGGAAAAAAATGTGAAGGAAGCTATTAGACTAAAGATAGGGGTTTTTTTTTTGTTGTCTGAATAAGAAGTCAGATCACTGTATAGAAAAGACTTCTATAGTGTTCTTTGCACAGAAAGTTGTTTACAATTTCAACTACGTATGTAGATGTGAAGCTGGCCTTTCTACACTGATTAACTGTGGATGAACAATCAAGGTTCCCTTTTCCTAGTACTCAGTTGGTATCCGAGTTCACTGTAACTATTGCGTTACTGAAGGCTACTTGCAAGAAAATACATAAAAATAATTCCTAACTTTCAGGAAAGTATTTCTAGCAAAGACTATAATTAATTTGCTACTGCCAGTAGGTTTGAGGTAATGCCTAGGGATAGGTGTAACAGTTTGAGATTCAATCCTGCTAGAGCATTAACAACTACAATTATTAGCGATTTCTTCTCTAAAGACCTGTGTCCTGGTTTTGGCCTGTAAGTGTTATAGAAATTATACACAGTAAGTAGCATCCACATGAGCTAAAACCCTTAATAGCAGCTTCATGTCTGTGATTTTTTTTTTTTAATAAAAATTGACTGGTTTTGCAGGAAAATGTGCTACAGAGTATCTGCTTTTGCTTGGCAAGGATGGTGGCCAAAGGCAGGGCAGAGTGCGGAGTGACAATAGCTATGGAAATAGCTCAGTTTTTTAAAAAATTAGGTGATGGATAAGCTTTTCTTTTCTCCTCTTGCAAACTTATGAGCAGGAGGCAAAGCCTCAACAGGAGGCTGTGGCATGGAAAAAAGTGGGTGTTATTTATGGCCTCTATCATGTCACAGCAGCTGATTTTAATGATAAATTGTTGGAATTACCTCCACAGATGTGTTTATTTCACGGACAGAAGTATGGGGATTCTTGAGGTGAGAGTGTTGGAGATAGGAGTGCTCTGCATGTTGCTGCCATGATGTGGAATTTGCTGTAATGACTGCCAATTGCTTTATTGCCTTATTTTCCTTCTTTCCATGTTCTTTCTTCTAAACCAAATTTGCTGTCCTTGAGTTTCAAAAAATCGGTATTTTCCTGTCTAGATTTAACTTTCTCTGTAGAGAAGACACCACTGACTCACGTGGTGCCTGTGTGAAACAGATTGATGTATTTACGTTCATTTACTCGAGCCTCTTACTGACAGTTTTTTATCCTTCTCTGACCTTCTGAGCATTTATGCGTGGTTTCAAAGCTAATAATATCTGCTAAAACAGGCATCTGCTAGAAATCATATACTGTGCTACAAATCACTCTAGAACAGGTTTGAATTCATCTGGAAAATTGAGGAAACACTATTAACTTTATGCAACCTATTAACTGTCTTTCTGCAAGAATAAAGAATATGTTGATTTTATAGGACTGGTTAATGATTACCTTGAAAGAACAGCTCAAGGACAGGAAGACACTTTAAGTGATGGCAACAGGCTTCTCTTTTTCTGATGCTTAGGTTTTTTCTTCTCTAAAACCTAGTGAAATTATCAGATCAAAACACTTAAGAATTGTCAGGGAGAACCAGCTATTGCAATTACATCTGGAATCTAAAAATTTTGTATGCTGATTTTAGGCACAGAAGGCTTTAGAGCTTTGCAGAGCTGTCTGATGATCTAGACCTGGTACTTGCAAGCTAGCTTCATATTTTCTTCAATTTAAGAAACAGAGAGGGAGAAAAAATACTTTTAAGACACTGATCATGTTTATGAGGATGAATAAAACATGTAGACGCAGGCTGTCTTTGTAATCAAGTCTTTGCACTACAGTTGGATTCAAAATTCTGATGAAGAGGATCTTCCCCTCTGACATTTTTTGTGCTGTGGGAGCAGAAAAAATCTTTTGTGGAGAAATATGTGCAAGAGATGAGAGAGCAGAATAGAGAAATATTACTGCAGAGGTATATGGGCCAATGGAGGACAGGATTTGAAGAACACAGTAGCTTCTGTTTCTGAAGAAATGGAAATGTGTTTATGTAAATACTCCTACTCTGAGAGTCTTGTAGATTGGGAGAGTTTTGTTGCATTTAGGAAGAGTAATTTTGTTCTGCCTTTCCCCGGGAGATGACCCTCTGATTACCAGATAAAATTTCCCTGCACTGGTGTTTGGGGACAGCATTTGTTAAAGTCCAGTTTATGAAATTTGCAAGTCATGCTCATTTGCCTCACTTAACGTGCACAGTGAGCTATACGTCCTGTGACCTTGTTTGTATTAAGAAAAATGGTTAATGGGTGTTTGAGCTCCAGTCCTAAAGAGTTCACAAGTCCTGTTTGCAGGGGCCACCCACCTGGAGCTGGGACTGGCTCTTCTGAGCAACCAGCACCAGTAGTGTATAGAAGGGATGGGGCAGCATGAAAACTGCAGAATCCTTTGCGTAGGACACTTTCTCGTTAATTACTACATATCAGTTTGAAGATACCATAACATTTGTCTTCACGGTGAGTCCGTGTTGGGAGATGTATGGATGGGGTCTCTTCAGGATGGGTATTGAGGGGGAGAATGACAATGGCTCTATTGCGGAATCAGTGCAGTGTGGTGTGGTGGTTTCCCTCTGCTTTGCGGTACATTTAAAAATCTTTGGTAACATCGTCTTCTGGGCTGTGATTTCTGTAATAAGTGTTTATTACATTTATGAATATTTATGCAGTAGATGAGATCTGAGAAGTAGCAGCAAACTGTTAAAAATAATTCAAGGTTGAGTATACACAAGACAAACAGAGGGGAACATTTCACTTGATAAATTTAGTTTGAATTTGCCATTGATCAGAAGTTTAAATTGTTACAGTGATTAGTGTGCCTCTGGTGCCTTGCTATTATAAAATCCACGAAAACAGATAAGTAAAGCAGTACTGGCAGATTAAAACAATCAGAGCTCCCATTCTGGTCACTAAATCTTGAGTAGAGTTTCTTCTGGAATCACAGCTTGCTTTCTACAGCTGCCTTTTCATTCTTTTTTTTTTTTTTTTTTTTAAGCAATGCATTCCTTTTTCTTTCTTTTTAATTAGTCTTTAGATTACAGCTAATAAAACTTAGAGAAATAATCACCTGTTTCCCCTCGCTTTAACTTAGTTAAAGGATTATTTATAAAAAAAAAAAAAAAACCAAAAAACCTTTTAAAATGTTTCAAGTGCTTTCCTGGCTTGGAGGTAATAACCTGTTCTGCTTTGCAAAAGTGGAAAAGTCTGACGCTTTCTCAGTTGCTGGAAGTGGCAGAGTTAAAAGGAAATTGGGTGTAGGAATGGAGTGTTTGGGGTTAGAATAGCAAACCCCTGTGAAGTACGCAATAACATTAGTTATCTTTTCTTTAGAGTAAAAAAAGTACTTGACATAAACATGTTTGGTTTGATTCCATGTACGCAAATATTTTGTGAGGAGACAGAAGAACAAAATTATTTACAAGATTTCTGGCTGTATCTGGAAAGCAGTACCCTTCTGCAACTCAGAAAGCAACTCAAACTTTTTTTTCCTCATAGGAAGAAATACATTTCGTATGGAATAGATTTTATTCTTTTTACCACTGATGTTAAATCTACTGTATATTCAGTATATGATTCTGCACTTATTTTCTTTGTCATGCGAAGCCTACTTGCATGTAGGTGTTTCTGGAGAAAAGGGAACTTCATACAGCTCTAATTTGTATTCTCATAAATGTTCCCTTTACTGGCTCTGAATTTAATGGTGTTTTTCTTGTTGTGTTTTAGGGTTTTTTTTATTTACTTATGTGAAGCTCACAGCGCTTTTTTTCAGTCAAGTAGGTTTTCAAATGAGATTTCTCTGAGCTGCTATTTTTCTCTGTGTTACTTTCCTAATGATTTGTTGGTTTCGTTTTTTTTCTTCTAAACCTAGGTTCAACAAATTCTCTATTTCCCAGTAAAATACCCTCTCAGAACAAAGAGGGATCTGAATAAGGACTCCAGAGCTTTTCCTTTGGGAATCATCTTACAGGGTTGCCCCAAAACTATTGCAGAGCACCCTTTCACAGGATGGCAAATCGCTATGTAAACCTCCGGTAGTCTGGAGGATAGCGTGCAAAAAAAAGGCCTGCTAGGTTACAAGGATGGAAGTTCCTATGGAAGTTCCCTTCCATTTTGCTCACTGTGGGCGGTTAGATTATTCATTTCCAGGTGGTTGTGCCACTAAAGATGTGCGAAGAGCAGGATGTAGGAAGAGCAACTGGAACACATGAGGCCAAGGAACTCTTGGAAGTCCCAGAGGGTGAAGTTAAGTTAATGGATCATAGTCTGTGGGAAGGGTTATTAAGAGTCAGCAGCTTCCTGCCTGTTTACAGATCGTGCCATTTACTTCAAGAAATCAAGGCTCGTGTTTTACAACAAAGAAGTGACCAGAGCAAAGTGTCATGAGCACTTGCTTCTGGAAGTCCTCACAGGGTTGAGACGTCTGTCTTCTGGTTAATACCTGGCTATCTCTCAGCTCCAGGTCTGTGCAGCCTTTTAAGGTGGAAATTAATTACAAATAAAAACATGTGGGCGGAGAACATTGGGTTATACGTTACAGTCTCATCCTTCTGTGATTAGATAGATTGACTCCTTCGTGCTTCAGAGAACTTACTGAAGAACGTTTATAATGTAATCTGTGTTTTTCTTTGCTGATTTATGTGAAAGAACAGCAAAGAGCAGGATTTTTTTTTTGTTCCTATTTGCAGTAAGAAAGAATCGGAAATATAACATTTTCCAGAAAAACTGCATTGCACAATGTCCATGTTTCATACCTGTTGTCAGAAGGCACTCTCACATACTTACATGTACGTACATGCACATAAATATTTAAATAACCCCTGACCAGTAATTCCCTTTTCTTCTGATTTGATATGTGAAGGGATGAAATCACCTTCTGATTCAGAACAGTCAGTCTATCTTGCTCTGCATGTTTCACATTAAGTGCTACTTATATACATCTAGCTACAGATACCAAACACAACTATCTATATGCACCTACATACAGAGCTACACGATGCTACATGTTGCTGCTAAAGTACCAAGCATGTGTTTCAACAAACATTTAATTTGTTAGTGTGGAACTCTTTACCAGCTCTTAATTTAAAGAGCACTTAGTTTATACATCACTATGCATCCCTGAAAGATTTTTAACTAGGTACATCTTGTGCAATATCTTTGTGAATTATCAGAAAATTCATTTTTATTTTCACCAAATATGACTATAGAAGCTTGAGTAATTTAATCAGGAATGTTGATGTTATATATTTTATAAGGTAGGAGCAAAACTTCCTTTAGTTGTGTAAGGCGATTCAAGAAAATGTGGAGAATTGCTGTAATTTTCCATGGATTACACAGGAATTTTTCTCAAGAGAAAGATTGATTTCGTCTTCTTTCTGGTTTAACTTCTGATGTGATTTGAAATTTTAGGGAAGTGTTACTTTGGGAATCACTACCAATCCTTTACACAGGTTTTGAGTACATGCTAATACTGTACATAACACCCTTGGCGTATTATGTAGGAAAAAATACAAAGGTAATGTGAAAATGGGTTTAAAATGATATTGTTTTGTAGTGTCAAGGTCTGTATTTTTTATCCTCTTGTCAGAAAAGGAACTGTGGGAACAAGGGTCAGGTTTCTCTTGTCTTCCCTTTTACATATCTCAGGCTCCCTCAAACTCAGCCCCTTCCATGGACGTATTTAACCAGGGAGAGGTTTGCTGGCCAGGAATCCTTGCCACTGGGAAACTGGAATTAAAAGAATACGTTTGCAAAATTGGGAAACTATACCAGGAGTATGAAGGAGCATAACATAAAGTTACAGGACATTTTGCATTCATGTGGATTCCTTTCAGGAAACGAAACGGGTCCAGTAGTGCATTAATGCAGTTGTGTTGCTGCTTTCAGGGCTGGGCTCACTTTGGGAATTTGTGCAGAATTCGGCCATTCTTCATGGCCAATTTCAGATCTGCATTTTTCAACATGTTAGAGGCTTACAGGATGAAATTTTGGATGTTTCATCTCATGCACTTGGTCAACTGCAGTGTGTCCCATACGGGACATAATAGCTTTTTTCCCCTCTGTATTTTTTTAATAGGATTTTGATGTGAATTAAAGCAAGATGCCAGTTTGGCTGAAGCGGCCACAGGGTAAATAGGATGCACAATGAGTTTCCAGATGCACTCCAAAGTTGTATACACTGAGCTGTGAAGTAGGCTTCCATCTGGTCATGTTTGTGGCACTCGGTTGAGATTAGGCCGAGCGCTAATATTGCTGGCAAGAGGCATGGTGCTGCATCCTGTCCTGCTTGAGCTCTCCCAGATGATCCAGTTGATTAGGGTGATGGATTAGAGTGATGGGATTAGGCACTTTTTCTTCTGATACAGGCTTTCTTAAGAAAGGCTTTTTAACAGATGGTAGAGCTGAGGCAGCAGCACTTCTAGTCCATGAGAAACATCAGCAGTTTTGGTATTTTATTCCCAACTCAGGGCAAGAAGTTGAAAAATCAAGAAATTTTAAACACACTGACTGCATTCCAAGTTTCTCCAATTCTGTTAAAATATTTGATTTGAAATAAAATATTTTGACATTCCTACAGCAGACATATTTAATTTTATTCAACATGCTCAAAGTACTTCATTGAGCAAGAGCTTTCACCAGTTTTTAGCCCTGTTTTGATGGAAAAATATCAGCCCACACAAGTTCTAGTGATAACTTGGAGCACTGGATGTCTCTGGGTATCTAAAAATATCCTTTTGGTACATGGGCGATAATGCATTTCATTCTTGGCTTTTTAGTGGAGAAATTGTGAGATTCTGTCTCAGGAGTGGAAATGCCCAGGAGGTTGTAGGGTGTCAGAGTATTGCCAGACAGCTCAAGCAGGAGACAGGTGCTTTAATGCTGTTATTAAAAAAAAAAAAAATTCTGTGAGGGCTTTATTCTGATAATGACGTGTATTTGTAGTTATGTGAAAAGTTTGTTTTACTGCAAACACTCAGGAAAGGGTGCTGGTGACTGCTCGACGATGGCCTCCTTGTTGACTTTTACCCGAAGCTGGTAACTCTGGGTGTGCTGAGACCCTCTGGTGTCCACCTCCCACTCAAGCGAGGTTTGATATTGCAGTGTTATGAAAGTTTTAATTGTACATGCTCTAAAATAAATTTCTTTACTTGTACTCAGTACTCTGACTTTCGATGGTAACCTGATCTGGCTGGAGATGTCCCTGCTCCTTGCAGGGAGGTTGGGCTGGATGGGCTAGAAAGGTCCCTTCCCACCCAAACCATCCTGTGATTCTATGATTACTGTTGTAACGTGTCTGAGAGTGCTAGCAATGCTTCTTCCTGAATACTCCCATTAAATGCAGCTCCTTTTTCTTTTTTTTCAGTCTGTTGGCAATGACTTTATCAGCTGACTGTGTTCAGCCCTATTCCTCCTGTTTCTTGGGGTACACTTACACTTTTTAATTTCCACACCCCCCCCCCCCCCCGTGGTTTTTTTTTGTTGTTGTTCCTGTGCAACAACAGTTTAAGCAGCAAGTTTCTCTTGGCAGGGAGATAGGGAGCTGGATGCTAACCACACTGAAATAGAATCATTGCCAGAAGAGTGAAAAGGCTATGGCATTGTCGTTTACAGTCATAGTGAAGCATCCCTCGAGCATTGTGGGATGGAAGGAGGGTGCTGATGGGAAATAATATGATAGCTGTTTAATGAAATAACAGCAAATGAGGGATGAGGAGATACAGCTGGGAAATGGATCTAAATCATGAGAGATACAGCTGCCAGCAGGGTAGGACAGCCCATGACACTAATTTATCAGTGGTTGCCACTGGTGTGTATCTACCGTGTATTTATGGTTGCTGTGCGTGAGAGCTGTTGTCCCCCGGCGCAGGAGAGCAGCAGCTCTACGGGTGTGAGAATTACTGCTTCCAGGGGAAGATGCTGCCATCCAGGAGTGTGAAAAATTACTCAATGGGATTAAGGATAGCCCAGCAGCTTTTATCTGGCTCTAGTGTTATTGCTGAAAAGAGGCTTTTTTCTTCTTTTGTTTAATTCTTAACAGCAAGTTGGATTCAGCAGTGGGTTTTAGATGTATTCGCTGTGGTGGGTTGTGATTGAATTTTGTTTTTATCTTGATTACCGCATGCCTCTAGAGTCATTTTTGTATCTTGTATTTTGTATCTGCTTCCAGTCCTGCCTCTGTGCATTGGAGAGTTTCTTTTCATCTAACTCTTTTTAAAATAAAGAGCAATAATATTGGAAATACATTAGCGATGAGAGGAATTTGATTGAGGGACTCTGCTGCCTTACCACCCTGCTTTCCTCATGTGTAGCACTGTTGCACTCTATAAGAATAATTGTCTTATTTTGTGATGGTTTGGTCAGTTAAGAAAATATAAGCCTTGGACTTACATCCAGATCCCTGTTTTCTTACAGGTTTCTTATTTGTTTTTCATCCGAACATCTGGGCGGCATCAATGAAAGCAAGACACAAACTCATCTGGGGAGCTTGGCCTTAGCATGACATTCCTCAGTGCTCTGTTCTTTAAGAAGAAATAGCAATATTACCCCAATTCAAAGAATGTTGTGAGAACAGATGCATGGAGAGATTCGAGATGCTGAGTTACTACAGCAGTGTGAGCCACGCAGGAGAACAGAACAGGCTTTTAGACATTTGTCTCAGCTTGTGTCTTGTAAAAGATTCCTGATAATTAGGTTTTCTATTCAGCTGTTTTGATAGGGTTATTACCTGCACATCATTCTTTTATTTGTTAACAGGCATCTTCTGTGTTTTGCGTGCCTTCATGTCTTTCCTTTGCCTTCCCATTGTCACTTATTAATTACTCATTTACACCATGTCTTGCTGTGCTGAAATCTACTGGGGAATTCTTTGTTTTTGGTGTTTTTTTTGTTGTTGTTGGTTTGGTTTGGTTTTTTTTTCATATTTACCTGCCAATCAGTTGTTCTTCATTTGGTGATTTGATCAGTGTCAGTTCTTTGATCAGCATTGATTCTTTAATCGTTCAGTATCTTGCTACATTCAGGGGCATTTAGATTTTATTTACCAATATCAGCATGCTAAGCTTCAGATTCCTATCACAATTTGGTTTTCTGATCTCGTTATCTGCTTGGATACTCTTTTGCTGGAATCTTCTATTATGACAATCATTTATCTGTTTCTCTCTTGTTATTTAACTGCCCTGTCTTTAAGTTAAATATTTTCAAACAACTTCAGTTGTACTAAGATTTTTCTCCATGAGAGGTCTAGTGCAATGAGACTCTTTGCTTGGTAGAGAGGAACACACAGCTTCATCATAGTTGGGAGAGGACAGGAGAGCTCAAGCTCAAGTAAACCTGCAGCTTGAATCATCTCCTCAGTTTAAAATTGAAAGAATTGAGGGGGTGGATGAAATAGTAGGACACAATGAAAGAGTTGCTTGTGAAAGTATGACCTGAGTTCAGCAGATATGCTATTCAGAACCATTCTTTTTTTTTTCCCTGTTACCTCTGGTGATGTGCACTTAGAAGAATTACAATTTTGCCTGTTCACAGTATTTGGATGTATCTTCAAAATCTCCAAAAGGAAATACTTATAACCAAAGCTTGGTTATGATTATAACCCAATCTTAAGATTTCTCTTCTTTGCCATCGTTGGCAATTCTACTGTCTCCGCTGCTTCAGTTTAACAACATAAACTTCCAGCATGAGCTCTCTCTCCCAAAGTCTGGTGCAGTCCTTCTCAGGAGGATGAAAGCAACAGAGCACTACTCCAAAGACTCCACGGCTTCTCTTCCTGCATTACTTCAGCAAGTCAATAAATAAGAGAGCCAGAGCAGCAGGCTCTGAACTTCCATGCGTCTTCAACTGTCTCTTTTTTTTCTGTCCATATAATGGCAGAAGAGCCTCCCTTACAAAGCTGTAGGGGAAGTCTGCTAACAGCTATGCAGCCTTGAAAAAGAAAACAAAAAATCATCTAGAAATATGTCGTATCTGTAGATGAATTTTATTTTGTTCAAATATATGACAACTCTGTCCAAACACTGTCTTTAGGTTACATGCTGTTCTCAGTTCAATATTGGCATGTCTGAATTGGACTTTATATTTCTTTCTAGTTCACTTGCTGCTGTGGGCAATGAGAATGGTGCATTTTCTGGTTTTTTTCGGTATTAGGTCTGTAATACATTGGCCATCTTCAGGTTCTTATTCTGACAATATGATATTTGTCCTTACGTTTCTAGAGTGTCCCAAATTGCTCATAGAGTTGCACTGATGTAATTTTGCTTTCTATTCTGTTCCATATTTATATCCTTCTTTAGGGTACTATTATTCATGCTCACAGGTTTTAGTGTTAAATTTTTGCTGACAACTCCCAAATTAATTTTTTCAGTACCTACTGACCCAGTGCTGGCTCTTCCTTTCCTACGTGATCGTCTTTACAATATTCCAGTTCGGAATGTATGTCATCAAACTTTCTCAAGTTGAATGCAGAGAAGAATGAATTGTAGCTTGAAGAGCTGTCTCAGTATTACTTTCTATATGTATTTCTTATTTGCCGTTGACTTTGGATGCATGCAAAGTGTTATTTGCTTTGCTGTAAGATCTGTAAGTTCAACGCCAGGTTGGATGAGGCTCTGAGCAATCTGATCTGGTTGGAGATGTCCCAGCTCCTTGCATGGGAGTTGGACTGGGTGGCCTTTCAAGGTCCCTTCCAACCCTAACCATTCTATGATTCTATAATATGAATATATTATTATTCCTGTTTCTTCATGGAGGGCTTAATAGGAATTAAGTGTTACAGTAAATGGTGCATAATCATACATAAGGGGGCCTTACAATATACTCCTTATCAAATTAGTGAAGTTAGGCAACTGAAATGCATTCAGTGAATAAGGATGCTGACCAGGCGGCTGTCCTGTTAACAATGTGTATCTGTTGTGAAGACTAGTTCATCACAAAATTTTAAATAATAATAGTCAGGAACCTTTATGGGCACATAAATTAAGTACCCAAAGGCACATGCCCAACGGTTTCTGTGGATGTCTACCTCTCCCTTGGTGGCTGTGAACCAAAAGAAAGGTGGTATCTGCAGAGCCTGGCAGAAATACCTGTAAAACCAGGGGAGGTAACACCTGACCTGCCATCAGAGAAAATCACAGGAAAGTTAATTGATATGGAATTGTGTCTATGGAAACATGAAGCACTAACCAATACGCCTAAGATGCGTAACAATTAATGGAAAAGTGTCATGAAAGATTGCCTAGAGCATGAGAGTCACTGAGATTTGATGTTTTAAGGGGAGACAAGGAGGCTGGTTCTGTGTGGCTTCGTGCACAGACTGAGAAGTTTCATGAGTATTACTTTTTAAACTACCTCACTTTTAAAAACTCCACAGTTTTAGTTTGTAATGTTGAGGTGATTAAAACTAGGTTCTACTTTATGATTTCCTGTGTGGTTAAATCCTGAATAGACAATAGTTTTCTTTAAATTTTTAACTTTGCTTCAGTCTTTACACTTCTCTTCTCTTCTCTTGATCTGTCTGCTGTATCTCTCGAGCCTGTTTTGTTCATGGAGAAACATAATTCCTTATCTCATCACACTCCTATTGAGAGATCTCTCTACTGACTTCGCTGAAAAGAAAAGATGGATCTAATGCTTATACCCTTTGCTTGCATAGTAATTTGCTCCATCTGGGGGTTTTCTTTGGTTTTCCAAGTCTGAGTTTTACATCTAGCTGCTTTTGAAAAGGAGCTCTTTCATTCACATACTTCACTTGTCTGTTCTTTACACTTGTACATTGTACTTCTGAGCATCCAAGTTCAAGATCCATTCAGGCTTTAAAATACTTGAACACAATTTGCAGAGGAGCTTCAAATCAGTCCACTGTTGAAATGCCAGCACAGGCCAAATCCAGAAACTTTTATTATCCAAAGAATTATGCTTAAAATTAAGAACACCTCTGCCAGTGGTAACAAGTTGAATGGCAAGGGGAGTTAGACTCAAGAGGCGAGAAGTTCAAGGTGATTTTACCCTGTTATTCTGAGGCAGCCCGGAGGACAGATGTTGGCCTTGTTACCCTCATCAAAACCTGAAGTGTTGGCATGTGTAAGGAGATTACTGCAAGGCAGAGGTAAACCACTTAATGCCTGGAAAAAGCCTACAAGAAGAGCTTTTCTTTCACCAGTGCCAGTGAAGATCATTTCTTTGGAGATGGATGGGGGCCTCATTAGAAGGGGACCCACATCATGGAGGGGTTCTCCCTCCTGTTGCAGCACCATGTGGGTTTGCAGTGAGAAGGTGTTACTGAACATTCAGCCTTGTCAATGGCATTTACATCCTTCTCACCTTCTTTGAGTTTAATCTTTGGATATATTTTAATTTCCTTTTTGTCTTCTGGCTTGTTTGTTTACTTTTGAATTTTCATTGGGTATTCCCTAATTAATTTTTTAGAGTCTATCTGTTGCTGCATATTGTTTACAAGGAGGATATTGAGCAAAGAACAGTGGATGACTTTTACCATCTTAACCTTCATTTCTTGTATGTTCACTCTAGTGTTAGTTGTTTAATGAGACATCTTCAACCACACAAGTTCAGGTTTCATCATTTAGGGACTGAACACTGACCACCCCTGCAAGTCAGTTTTGGTTGTGTAAATCTCCCAAAATGCTAACGAAACACGCTGTTCTTTTCAACTTGGTATAAATTAATTTACTAGTGTACTTAACACTTTACTTTCTCTGATGCAACTTTATAGCCTCTCTATCTTAACTGCTCATTAATTTACACCTTATGATTACCAAAAATTATAATAGCACATCGAACATTTGGCTAAAATGAGTGCATGGTAATGGTTAGTAAGTCCATGGAATTTAATTAAACTGTGTTTAAGTCTTAGAAAGTGATGACTGAAAATCAACTAAATAAAATGTTTACAAATGGGCACATAAATATGCATATGCAGTTAGGAAGGAGGCTGTTTACAATGCTGGGCTTGTCTGTTTGCAAAGGCAACATCCAGTACAGCATGTCTCTGATAATTACATTTTGGCTTAATAAACAGAAATGGGAAGGATGCTTATTTTTAATTATGTTAATGCTTTCTTTTTTTGGTGCATCTCACTAATATGATGCATAGAGAGATATTTAGCTTTTATATTTCAGGGAGAAGTGTAAAAGAGATTTTCAGAAATGGGGGTGTTAAAGGAAGGAATAAGTTTTTTATCCTTTGTGTAAAATGTAGGGAACACTTCAAACCTGCTCTAGCCCCGTGAGGTTTCTGAAAGGCACATTGAATTGATTGTACATCAGAGAGGTGTTTTACATTTATTCAGCAGTTTTTATTCCAGAAGATTTTGTCCATATGAGACTACCACGTTGGGATGTCATTGATGTGGATGTGTGTATTCATGTCTGTAGGTGGGATATTATTTACAGCCCCCCACTACATCTTTTCTCTGGCTGTGTTTTTACTGCACTTAAGGGTATTGGACATCTAAAACTAGTTTTTGTCTTGCTTACCTATGAATGAAACGATGCTGGTTTAGCTTCACCACCTCTAAGCCTGCACTGACCACCGTGTACCCACCAGGCAGCTCACCCGACGTGAAGTCCGCAGTGCCGTAATTCACAGATATTGTTTGTTTGGTCATTTCTGTGTATACTGCAGTTATTTTGACGTGCTCACTCATGCACATACACCTTCTCCCCGGCTTAAAGATCTTCAGCTAGGTTAAAATTTTGCCACAAGTGTGAAGTAAGAGCCTGGATACAGCAAAGAATATTTATTTCTCCTCTCCGTTTTTATTTTGTCTGACACATTTGTAAAAGCCAGGGGGACTTAGGGCTTTACACTTTCAATAATGGGAGTTTTGACAATTTTTAAAATGCTTTACTAAAAAGAAATAATAATAATAAAAAAAATTAAGAAGTCCAGTAGAGCAGGACATGGCCAGGGATGTATTCATGTAAATTGGCTTTCCAAGTTCAAATTAACTTTTCAGAAATGTCACAAAACAGTCACAAATGAAGTTCTGTTCCTATTAGAGAGAAATACATTCATATAACTTATTTCAAGACACATAAGGTAAGAGCGAATTTTGCAGTAAGAAAAATCAGTCTTCCAAAACAGTCAAAGCTTTTCATGAAAAGAAAATGAAAGGGAGCACAAGCTTCTTCCTGGAGAGTTTAGAAGTATCACTTTTAAACTTGATCCTTAGATAATGGGAAATTGTATTGACCGATTCAAGCTGAGTACTTAAAAAGAATGCTGGGATCTCCATCATGGCCTATTTTTATCCCCCACTAAGTTTATTTATAGCTAAAGTAGAATTTTGCTATTCTGCAGCTATAGCCTTTTTTTTTTTTCTATTTCAAGATGTGAAAATAGGTAAGCTGTAGGACAATGGGCACTGTAACAAAAAAAAAAGTGCAGTGGCTTCCAGTGCAGCAGCCAGAGTAATATATGAGATGAATAAGAAGTTACTCATAGATGTATCTGTTGTTGTTTCGCTTTTCATTATTAACATGCAGCGGTCTTTGTATTCTGTTGGGATTTGTGGGTATTTCTCAATTTCTGAACAACTGCCCTGCCTGAAGTTCAACAGTCCCTGTACAAGTGTACGTGTGTGTGAAGATGTATTTAAAGAGATGCTGAGAGAGAGAGACAGGATACTGTTGCCTTCCTCACTTGTCAACCTATCTGTCCAGTCTTCCTTTTCAAAATATTAAACTGATTCTGTATGTTCACGCATCAGTTCTGTGGGTTTTTTTGAGTCACAACTACCTGCCAGGAGCTGGAGGAACAATGTATAACATATCAATGTACTAATCTGACAAAAATTGTTTTTGCTATCCAACAGTCTCTCTACAAAACATCAGAAGAATGAGCAACTGACAATTTAAGAGTGGTAGGGAATAAGGTCTGTTCTGCACATGCTACAAAGAAGGACTGAAAATTTGTGTCCAAGGACTTTCTGCAGTTCCATAGAGCATCAGTGCATTCATTGCTCCCGTACCAGTGACTGTAAAACTAGGGCACTTAAAAAAAACTGGGTAAAAAGGTTTCGTCAAATAAGACTGGATACTACTCTGTTTGCTACAGATCTTGCTAAATAATTTAAAGATGTATTCATAAGGAAAAAAAAAGTGGTTGATAATAGTGCTGTTTCCAAATTCTAGTGAGATTCCTCGGGGGCACAGCAATGCATACTGGTATGTCTCGTTATCTCATTAGATAACCTGGGTTTACATCAGGAGCAATTTGGATTAAACCAAGGTGCTCTCTGAATCAAGGGACCTGGCTTCAGCAAATGCTGGAAAAAAAAAAAATTGACATTTATTTTTCCAGGGTTGGGTAAAAATTGGTTTCAATTAAGAAAATTAAGCTCATGCAGGACTAGGTAAAAATGGTGCTCCCAACATGCATTTACACTAATCAAGAATTCAGGAGATTTATTCTTCTAAGAGTGCTGTTGACAGAAACATGAGTTCACAAAAATCAGAATATAATATTCATATAACATGAGCTCAGAAAGTAGTTTTTATTTCTTGTTACCTCCTATAGATTATGAAGGGCCTAATACTGGCATCTATTGATAAACAGCAGAGTCTCAGGCTGCTTTTTGGGCAGTGACCCCAGCTACAGTTCATATCACTGCCCTGAGCACCTTTCTGTTTTATCTCATTAGTGATAAAAAGGAAAAATATCACCTTGTGCTAACGCTTGACACTCAGCTGCCCTGTCATTATCTTGTTTCCAGTATTCCTGATCTTTCCTGTAGCTAATATTCCTCTTCTCTGAATTAAGTGACCTCTGAGAAGTAGCCATCGTAATTGCATCATCCTGTGTTGGGATGCAGAGGTTAAGCAGAGATCCTTTGGATGGCTGACAAAAACAAACTTATTTCAAAGAGGCAACTCCTGGATTTAGCTAGGGTGGGACGGGAAGAGGGTTGTTCATCTAGTGTGGCTGATGGTAGAATATGTGTGGGGTTTTTTCCTTACAAAATGCTCTGATATGTCAACACCAAGAGTGAATACAAAGAAAAAAAATATGCTTACGCTTCTTAGTTTTCTTTATCAGCTCTACTTATTTCTTGATATAACATTTCTAAGATGTGTCTTTTACAGAGCAAAGGAGCTTCACGTGTTTCAGGAGGCTTTTAACACGTCCCACACTGAAGCAGGTCTCTCCATCCCAGGTCTGAGGGCTCAACAGTGCCTTCAGTGACAGTCACCTGTACAGTAGGCAGCTTGGTGCGTAAGCTCTGTGCTTACCATTGTGTGCGTTGATGGGGAAGACGCTTGCAGACGTCACTACCTGACTCTTCCAGTCTAACACAAGCACATCAATGTGTATCTTCTGAGCTGCTCTCTTTGTTCTTTATGTAAACAAGACAGCGTGAATTTTGCTGCTATATAAGTGGGTCTTGGTTCCCAAGGAAGGTTGCAGATTTGAGGTTTTGGGGTTTTATTCTCTTGCGGCTACGCATTACCTTGTGCAAGCATTCCATCATCCAGCAGTGTGCAATCAATTCCTGGTGCATTTCTCACTCACCTTCTCAGCACGCTGCTAGATCCAGAGGAAGGGCTCACTGCTGACCACGTGAACATACTTTACTGTCCTTCAGCTGCTAGGAACTCAAAGATTCACCAGTAGAAAAGAGTTTCGCTACTCTTGGAGCTCTTCAAAAATCACATTCTTTTTGAAAATGATATGAAGGTAATGTTACGTTCTTCCTTATTGTGCATATATGTTGTACTTTTATTGCTGATTCTATGTAAAATGGTGATCTTTATGGTGTTTTAATACTTTAATGATAAAAGAATGAAAGATGATCTGACTGTAAATGAAGTTTCACCAAATGAGGTGATTTCACTCCAAATGAAATGACTTCATTATGAGCACAGGCTGAGAGAGCTGGGGCTGTTCAGCCTGGAGAAGAGAAAGCTCTGGGGAGACCTTAGAGCACCTTCCAGTGCCTAAAGGAGGCTGATAAGAAATACGGGGACAAACATTTGACAAGGGCAGGTCATGACAGGACGAGGGGTAATGGCTTTAAACTGACCAAGGGTGGGTTTCGATTGGATATCAGAAATTCTTCCTGGTGAGGGCGGTGGGGCGCTGGCACAGGTTGCCCAGAGAAGCTGTGGGTGCCCCATCCCTGGCAGTGCCCAAGGCCAGGCTGGACGGGGCTGTGAGTGACCTGGGCTGGTGGAAGGTATCTCTGCCCAGGGCAAAGGGGTGGAACTATGCAATCTTTGAGGTTCCCTCCAACTCAAGCCATTTTACGAAATAGCCAATTGAATATTTGGTGCAACTATGGGCATTGTAACAGTAATTTTCTGTTTTTATAAGCTTCCTTCCAACTCAGACTGGGTTCAGAACAATTTATCAGACATCTCTTTTATGAATTCAAGGATACTAGAAGTATTTAAAAAACTGCATGTATAATAAAATTATAACTCCGTCACCAAAACGCAGCTTCCTTGGAGGTAGAAAGATAACAGCTAGACAGGCATCACAGCATTTTGGGAGGAAAAAAAAAGTAGGTATTTTATCTAATGACAGGAGACTTAAGGGAGCTCAGACTTGTATTAATAAATACTTCTGAGCTTTGCTTCTTGGTAGCAAAGCTGAGAGCTTCACATGTGAGCTGAGGATCATGTTTAACCCTTATTTCTTCAAATATGGTCTTTCACTGCCAATATCTACTCCTGACCCTTGCAAACATATGAAATAGAGGTTTAAAATTCATTGTCATAACTTTATGCTGCCAATTTTGCTCTTTTTTCTTTATCTTTAAGGATTTGCAGGACCAAGGTATCGAGATCCAACTTTGATAAACACAAAGGGTGTTTTGTGTGTTTTGCGAGGGTACTTCTATGCAAAGATCTTTTTAGGATTCTGCTGTGTGGTCTATTAAAAAAAAAAAAAAATAAAAAAAAACCCAAAACCCCAACCTGTCAAAATAATGGAGAAACCTGCTGTTTTTTCTGCATCTAGATTCAGGTGACTTCTAGGCTTATACTGCAGCATCTGTAACTTAGCAACTTTCGTAGCAGTAAGAAATCATCGAGAAGGAAAATGGTTAAAATTATTTAAAATTCAGAGACTTCGAGTCTTCTGAATTTACTTCTACAGAGGATATCTTATGGGATTATTATCATAGCTTTTGGGAACTCTCATTTCGTGAGTGGGAGTCTGATCGTTCCATTTTGTATAATTTCTTTTTTTGACTTCAGTGGCTCAGGATCAGGCTATAGAGATGGGAGATAGAAGCCCTGTGATACTGTGTTATTTTTGTCAATAGCAATCATGGGTAATGAGATGTATCTCTTAGTTTCATTTGAATTTTAAAAGATGTCTAAAGTTATTTTTAAGACTTTATCATGAATGTCTGCAATGAAAGATAAGGCAGTAAGTATACGACATTATTGGAAACTGGTTTTGAGATAGACTTGATAAAGAGTGTAACTGTAAGTGGAAGAATGATGTCATTGTCATGCTAGTAACTGAATTAATAAATATAAATATGCTGGTAATTAGACTTCTTGGTGCTGCTAATTATTTCAGCATTTCTTGCTTCAATATGGGAAAAATATGTATAGCTTTCACACTCAATTTCAGCGCTGCCAGCTAATGGCTTCCCGTGCACAAAAAAGAGAGATAAAGGGGTATTCATTGTTTGCTTTTCATTGAGGATAGGTACTTACTGTAATAGGTTTCCACTGGCATATTCCTGGGCTTTGTGAAAAGACTAGCAGTTTTCCCTGTAAATCGTCCATTGCAAATACTTGTTGAGCACTTTTATTTTTGTCAGTGTTTTGATGATGACAGATATACCAGTGCCATTACTGTGAAAACAGTTTATACCAGAGTGAGTTTTCTTAAATACTTAAATTGAGTACAATACACAATACTTGAGTATTGTGTTCAGTTTTGGGCCCCTCACTACAAGAAAGACATTGAAGCCCTGGAACGTGTCCAGAGAAGGGCAACAAAGCTGGTGAGGGGTCTGGAGCACAAGTCTTATGAGGAGCGGCTGAGAGAGTTGGGATTGTTTAGTCTGAAGAAGAGGAGGCTCAGGGGAGACCTCATTGCACTCTATAGCTTCCTGAAGGCAGGTTGTGATGAACAGGGGTTTGGCCTCTTCTTCCAGGCAACAAGCAGGACCTGAGGAAATGGCCACAAGTTGTAGCAGAGGAGGTTTAGATTGGACTTGAGGAAAAAACTTTTTCTCTCAAAGAGTGGTAAGGCACTGGAACGGCCTGCCCAGGGAGGTGGTGGAGTCTCCGTCCCTGGCAGTGTTCAAGAGGCGGCTTGATGAGAAGCTACAGGATATGGTTTAGTAGCTGTGGCAGCAATGGTAGTGGGAAGACGGTTGGACTAGATGATCTTATAGGTCCCATCCAACCATGTGATTCTATGATTCTATGATTCTAAATTCCTGCTAGGAAAAAAACATTTGTTTCCTCCTCTTGAGACTGGCTGAGCCGTCAGAGCCATGGGTGGCTTTTGGCCAGTGCGACCATCTTTGTGCAGTAGCTGCAGAAAGTGTGGAGAGAGTGGTGGTGCCTGGTTTTGTCAAGAGGAGCCTCAGATGACAGTGTTTGGACATTACAGCGTGTGGACGGATTTCCAGCACCATATTCTGTGTGTTTCTATATAAAACTACATGCACAGAAGGCTGGTCATAAACTGGAACAGGTTGCTTATGCTAGTTTATGCCATGAGGGCATCCAACTTGTTACTAGTAACCACAGACCTGTCAGACATTATGTGCACATTCAGTAATGAGCACATATTCCAGGCAGACCAGCTTGCAGGTAGAAAAAAAAAAAACCTCCATACGTTAAATATACACTTGAGAAACAGTACGTAGCAAGCACTCCAGTTGCAGTCGTATACTGCTGAGAATATTCTGCAATTTAAGGCTCAATCATATGTTCTCCAAGGAAACCCACTGATACCTAATTACAGGAAGATTACAAACGATAATGACAACTTAATGAATTACAGAACCTTTATGACTTATTAGGACAATTTCCTGCTATGAATCAAGACATCTAGATGAAATGTAAGGATAGCTTTGAGTGACATTTGCTTATATCTTCCATGATGAGCGTAAGGGGAATTAAAAAATTGTGTACTGTTGGTTTTATGAGGATGGCATGAGTTCTTGTGCCTGCTATGTCTTTATGAAGTTGTAGTCAAGAAAATACTAATACTGTGACATTTCCTAGCATGTTACCATCTTGATTGGCAACATGGTGTTTCACATGGCACCTACTTTTCCAATTTGTACATTTCTGTGGTCTTATATTTTCATCTTGCCCTGGTCAGGGTCACTTAATTTTTCTAGTTGGCTTTGCTGTTGTACTGTACAGACTAAGAACATGCAAATAAAATTGCAAAGAAAAGCAATTCTGTACTCTTGATAAAGCAGAGATTACACTTCATATCACTGTTCTCCCTTTCTGCTACCATTCATTGGGTTTCAGATACATTGCTACAGTCACAGATGAGACCATGAGGTAGTAATCATAGCTAAAAGTCTTGGTTTACTCAGTTCAGTCACAAAACTAGTATTGATTTTATTTAAGTCATATTTAACCCCTGATATGCCCACCTGTTCCATGGCTGTGACTCAGACAGAACTCATCAATTTTATACTTGTGTCCTATATACAGTGCCAAATTCACTGCTGATTGGAAGAGTTGGTTTTCCATTTGAATAGATTAACCGGGATTTCATAAGTCTTGCTAAGCTTTATTAGTTCCTTGTGTAACTCATCAACAGTTCAGCACTATCTGGGCAGAACTAGATATTGTGGTTATGTAGGGTGGAATTAGGTTGAACCAAAAAAAAAGACACAGATCAGGTCTGAAAGAAAAAGTAAAGCCTTTGCTTAAAAGAGAAAACAATTTCAAAGGAACTTGCAAGGAATATTTCCTTACAATGATATATTGTGTCCAATACTAAGCAAACAATAAATGTAATGAAAGCACAATACGTTAAAAGAAATCTTGTCTTTTTTTTACCTCATTAAAAGTCAATATAAAGCCAGTGCACTTTACCCACATGGGAAGAAAAAATTGCTTGTCACTGGTGTCAAATGCAAGAGCTAAGGTCATTTTAAGAGATGTGAAATAAAAAACTTTATGAAAACAGTATATTGAGCACTAGCACAATACCAAATGTCATCTGTGCGTGTTTCTGTAGAGCTGTTGACAATGCTCTGGATTTTACTCTCCATGGAAACTAGTATCCTTTGATAAAAATTGAACCCTGAAATCTGCTTTTTCAGTGAAATGTTACTCTTTTCTTGTGGAAATCAGACCCTTTCCAGAAAAAAAGTTCTTTAAGCTCTCCCTCTCTCTGATTGCTCTTAGGGGAGGCAGAATTAAAATATTTTGCTCAACTTTATTATTTTAATGTTTAGTTTTATTTTAATGTTTAGCTTTACCATGTTAACTTCCTGCAAAATACTTGCAGGTCGTGTGTTGTTTTTTGTTTGGTTTTTTTTTTTTTTTTTTGTGATTATGCTTCCCTATCTGGTAACTGGAAGCTTCACATGGGCTGGAAAGCTCATCCCTGTCTTCCCAAATACTACTCAGTGCTTCGTGTGCCAAGGGACATGCACCCATTCCCACAGCTGGAGACCAGCCCAGATGGGGTTGAAGCTACACGTTGCCCCTTGGTGTGTATTTTATAAAAATTATTCAGTCCTACTTGAATTCTGTTGTGATTAAAGTGAGAACTGAGGAGCTGACTGCTATCTGCAGATAACCCAGCGTGGAACTAACTGTAGTGTAGGCATCAAAGAGTTGAGATAATTCTGATTTAGATAAATAGATTGTCAAAGGCTTTTTCTGGGTACATTAAAAAAATCTTCAGAAATCTGTTCCAGATCTAAATCCTGATCAGTTGTGACTTTTTAAAATCTATTTGACTTTTTATTTTTAAAAAAATCTTGCTTAGCGGATGCTGTTTCAGATATCTATTGTGGGGATTTTAGATCAGACATTTTAGACGGAAATTAATTCTGAAATTTGAGAGAAATTTAAGATTGGTATGTCACTCTAGCATTTTTAGATCAATGCATGCAAGCTGCTGATTGTGAGTGTTATGCTGTATGTGTAAAACTAAGGGTAAAATGAAACAGACTTCTTCATGGTCAATGAGCTAAAGCATTTTGTCCTGAACAATTGTTTTACTGGTAAAAATGTTGAAACTATAATTCATAAGGTTTGGACCTTCTGTACTCCATCAGCTCTAATAGTCATATGGCCTTTTCCTTTCTGTCCCATATAGTGAAAAACAGAGCTGCTTTGACCTTGTTTCAAAGTATGTTTTCTGCACCATGAATCACCATTCTATCTGTCCTGAAATGAAATTATCTTTAACATACAATGAAAATGTAAGACTAGAACGTTGGATGGTTTCTCCTCCATTGAGCGGTGTTCTGTTACTCTCCGTTCCCAGAATCACCAGGAGCAGAGCAGATGGAGGTGCCAGCAGCAAGTGGCCCGAGGCTCCCCGGGACCACGAGCATGGCAGGTCTTAGCTTAAGCAAACTTTGATAACAGTCTCACAACAAATGGTTAACTGAGATACAGTTACAGAGAAGGTTTGTTTATTTTTGGCAATAATCTTCAATGGATAATTGTCCAAATGTTTACTCAAGACATTCTTGACTTGTTTTCACTTGGAACTGTCAAAACTTGAGTAATGCTTTTCTCTTTCATTGCTCTAGTGACTGAAACCAGAAAAAAAAAAAAAAATTCTTTCCTCGTGTAAACTTCATTTATGTTATGAGAGATCCAGTTTACTTCACTTAGAAAGGAGGCTCAAAGTACTGCTGTTACTGTTGGAACAATGTGCCAAAAAATGCAATTAAAATATACATATTATGATTTTTAAAATAATTCCTCAAGATCAACTCCTAATAAACTAGCTTGCAAAGAAATCAGATGATCCCCTAAAGGGCGCTTAAAACCAAGTAAAATAACTCGCTACTCACTAACGTAGCATGTTGCTGAGCTTGGTTTCTCCAATTTACATCACAGTGTGCTGCAGCCGTAATCATTAAGCCAGGTGACGTTATATGACTGTTTGTTGTCAGCAAGTGTAATGTTTTCCCCAGAAAGCAAATAATTAAAACAAAGCATAGATTTTATTCACAGGCAGGGGGGAGCTTCTGGCCGGCAGTGAGGCCAGTTTGAAATGACCAGAGACAACAGGAGCATTCCAGATTGTGTGCATCCATGGCTGGAGAGAAGTGCTGTAGCCATCTAGCTAGTGGCATCCCTGTGGAAAAGGACAAGGGCTAAAACTTGCAGGGGAGATGGATTAGTTGTAGTTTGGAAAGCCAGCAAGAAAATAAAAATCGAATTTGTAGAACATTGCAGGCAGGAAAGGGTCTCAAGGTACCTGAAATAACCAAACTGTGTGGGTGGGAAGGGCTCTCTTTTGTACAAGGAAAGAGTGGCTTTCATTTCATGAGAGGTTGTATTTTTTTTCTGTATGTGTTGAGTGTGAGAGACTTAAATGAATCATCCTCAAAGAATAGCCAGTTAGAACAGTTAATGCTAACAAAATATTCAAGAAATCTTAAATTTCTTTCTTATGAATGCAAGGCAACAAGATCCCTAATTCAGCAATTTATTTCCCACAACTAGTTTCTGTCATTCAAACACTGATCATCCTTTTCCTTACTCTGATTCCCATAGCCTTTACCAACCATTTCAGCGTTTTTATATATGTTACATGTTGATTTTTGTGGGAGAATCTAATGACCGTGGGAGAAAAGCCAGATTATCTCTGTGTTCATCAACTTTTTATTCCTCTTTCATTCTTTTTATTCCTGAGGTCTGACTGCCTTTGTCAGAATGATTGAATTCTCGAGGTGCCAAACCTGCATAACCATGTCAAAAAAGTCGTCCTGTCTTTTCAGCTCTAGAAATGACTCTCTTAAATTGTAAGACCTGGGCCAGTTTCCATATGGAAATGTCATACTGAATTATTTAGAAAGTTGTAATTTTACTTATGTTTCTGGGAAATTCTGTAGAAGACAGTAATTATTATTTTGGATATAATGAGCGATGAAAATGTGTGGGCTTCAAGGCACCCAAAAACCATCAAATTTTGTACTGAGTCTGGAGTGCCACAAATTCACAGAGAAACAAATTTCTTGGATTTCTTTTATAATGTATATAACTTATAAAAACAGTTGTTTGGTTGGTTTTTTTTTTTTAATCTCGGCTATCGTATTCTGCTTACTGTATTAGAAAACAGAAATAACTGGCAGAGTGTTCTGACATTTTGGGCAATAGAAACCCAAGGCTCAAAAGTAAGCCATTGATTTTTTTTTTTTCTTCCCCCCCCCTTCCAGTAATTGTTCCAAAGAAAACTAGTTTATTTTTCAAAAGAGAAAAGAATAGATGAATATGTGCATGTCAGCCAAGATCTTGTTGAAATATGTGATGATTTATGTTGATAAATAGATGGACAGAGAAAGTCAGGAAATTTGAAGCCAGAGTCAGTAATCTATTTATGAAATGATGATTACATTTACCAAAAGCACTTACGTAGAAGGATTTCACCTCTGTATAATAAGAAGTTCAGTCTACAACTTCATAGTCTAGAAGTGCAGAGTCCTAAATTGTGCTGGAATACCTGCACGTTTCTGCAGTCAGTAAAAAGAAGGAACAAATTGCCAGGTTCAGCACTTTTTTTTTTTATATTCCATTTTTGCATCTGTTCTGAAACCTTTCAGGCTGTTCTCATAGCTAAGGCAACAATTCCAAGTGGCTGTAGTAGAAATATTCTATCCGATTCTGAGCTGGAAAAATTGAACCAGCGTGAGATCGCAGGTGGGCAACTGCTTTATGGTCAGAGCAAACGGATGCGTGATTGCTAAGTGTAGTTGCTGCTGGAATCCAGAAACTGTAAGAAAGCCCATCATAAATCTTAGAAACTCCAGGCTTGTACTACTTTTATATTAGAATGAAGTAATTTGTGTGGGTGTGCTGGCAAGTTTGCTGTGGTTCAATTTCCAGTTTTTATTTAGCCCTTTCAGTCTATTGTGCAAAAAATAAAAACCTCTGGCATAAATTGAGTGGTTTTTCCTTTCACTTCCCAGTGATTCAGTTCTGTTTATTTATCATTTCATTAAACACCTCAAATATATAGAGCCTGAAAGTGTATTTATTTTTAAGTGTGCATTTGGGTGGAATCCAGCGGAAGTTAAGACGATGCTTGAGAGCTCTTCTCGAGTGAGGTTATTTTCCTGTCAGAGATACAGCTAGAAATGAAATTCAATACCATCTTGCAAAGTTTTCTGAAAGGATATTTCCCACTCGTTGCTGGATAAGAAAGAATTGTTCGGTTTATGCTTACTAGAGATGATACGTATCCTAAAATCAATTTTAAGCGTGTCTCTTGATACCTTAAAGATGTAGAGAGGCTTTACATGCATAATGGTATTTTATTACTGCTTCAATTTGAAAGGTTAATTTTAAAAACTTGCCCTCATCCTAATAATTGAGACTTTTTTTTTCTATTTGAGAAGGTTCTTCAATAGTTTGTTTATTAATCCAATCGCAAACAGATGTCGGTGAGTCATCTTTCTGGGGTGTTTTAGCACTGCGTTCTCTCCCATCTGACCTCACTCACTTTACATCAGGTATTTCCCAGTCAGCTGTGTGGTGTTAGCTGGATGAATAAATTTGGTTTCATATTTGAGATTCAGGACAGTTCTTTGAAAGAATGTAGTATCATATGGAAAGATGATGTGAAGAGACAATAACTAATAAAAATAACACCTGGAAATTTCCTTGTAGCCATAGAAGTGTTCACATTTTTCCCAACATCTGTAGAAAAAGCCTGGTGAAAAGTTTTGTTAATGTGAAAAATTGAAGGGACCAACATTTAATTCCCTTATAATATTTTTTTGGCGTGTCATGTGATGTGACAGGAAATCATATCTGCTCTGTCTGCTTCACAGTGGATCTCAGTTACAGTAAAAATGATTGAAATCAAAAGAAAGCTGTGATCATGAATTTCTTTGGAAGGTGGTGTGGAAGAAAGGATCCCAGTATCGCTGCTGTGCTACTGCAAGTTTGAGATTGGGAGCGACATCTGAAAACTGCCCTGGTCTGGGCGAGGCTGCCTTGTCGAAGCGGAGGCCGTGCATCCAAAATTTAATTTTGAAATAACCACACGTAAACGTTCTGCGATGTTGGCGTGTAGTTATTGCAACTTCAGCCAGTGATTTCCCCTGCACGTGCTTGTCAGCACTATGGCAGCAGATGAATCTTCCTTGTCTCCTCCAAACATTTTGCTAATTGACCTAACTCTGATCCGAAAATATTAAAGGAGAATTTGTTGCATGAGCTAGAGCTACTCCTGTAATAATTGTATTTGCTTCTTTTTTTTTTTTTTTTGAGTTGCAATGAAGACAGATTCGATCAAAGAAGTCTAATCAATCTATGGCATCTGAGCAATTTTACTTTATAAACGCCAAGTTCAGAATTACTGAAGTTCATCACATTTTTTTCCTCTCAATAATACTAGAGGAAGAAAACAATCACCTTTGACATACTCCAATGACATTTTATCTAACTAAGAATACTCATGCCTCATCTATTTCTACAAAATTCTTCACCCTTTAAATAGCTTATAGCATCTTTAGTATGGTTTTAAGGGCCAGATCTTTCCATCATTCATTCTTGTAGTCTTTGAAATGAGGCAGCCTTGGTGACACAAGACGTGTATAATCAAGATGCGTGCAGCGAGAGAGTTGGAAGTCCAAGTTATTCAGTAATAGCTGTTTAGTATTTAAAGAAACTGTGTGCTCAAATTTTATAAATATGTTATTTAAATCAAGCAAAACCAACTCTTGAGCGGAGGAGGGCAGAGGACATTAAATCTTGTGCTGCTGAAGAGTCAACTTCTGTTTTTAATAGGCTTTAATTTATTACTGTAAATATTGGCAGAGCAGTTTCTCGGTGGCAGTGACAAATACTCAGCCTGAGCAGCTGCGAGAGGAAGTGAGCAAGCGTGCTCCTGCTTCGTCGTCAGCTCATTGTTCGCCCCATTGTATGCATGTTGATGCTGATGGGCTGAAGACTCTACCAAAAGGGCCACCTCACCCAACAGCAGCAGCACATTGGCCATTCGGGTAAGCTGCACATATGACCCTTGTGCAAACAGTGCTTTGATGCAAAGAGGATCTCTGTTACATCTGCATTGAGAAAATATATAGTCTTCATATAATTATGGCCAATAATTTACTATAAAATTGATTCTGAGGTGAGAGCCAAGGCTGGTGAAAGGTGGTTTTGGTGCTGAAAGGTCCTCTCTGTACATTGTTTTGCAGGAAACAACTCTCAGCTTTGGATTTGGTCTGGCATACTTTCTAGTCGGTGTTGAGAGTTACTGCTCTGAAATGCAGTACTTTTGTTTGGTTTTCTTCTGCCTTTTGAAATGACCCAGTGACTGTGTGGTGTTTTATCTTCCCATAAATTTAATTTACTGCTTTCACTGACTACTTACCATGGATTTCCAAGAAGAAAACTAATGTGACCTCAGTCAGTTTGCATAGCCATTATGTGCAGCTTATGATTTAATCCACTTTAAACTCTTCCTGTAAGTACTTATATTTTTCACTTAATTGTATTCATTTGATCCTCAACAGTCCTTCAGGAGATAAAGTTATTGGACTATTATCTAGTTGTTGATTTGTCTTATATAAAGAATGTATAGATCTTGCTTTTTTAAAGCATGAAGATCTTTTTGTACTTGATCTTGTAAATGTGAGAATGCCTTTTCCCTTTGTGGACCTCAGTATGAAATTTGTCCAGATTACTACTTTATTTCTGGTTATTGGTATGCGGTTTATAACACCCTTATAAATGGTATTTGCATTTTCTCCATGACCTTTGAATTCTGATATTTACAGCCTAATGAAGTGATATGCCCAAAACGAGAAGAGAAGAGGTATTTACAGGATATACTTGGATTTTGTTCAGAAAACCATTTTGTTAAAGTGGATTTGCCAGTTGATACAATCAAGGGAACTAGCACAACAGCCAGCTGGATAAGCATTTCTAAAGGTCGGTGACAGCAAACAGTGTCCCTTCAGCACAACCAGATTTAGCAGTGTGAACTACACAGCCCAGTTAGTTGCAATAAAAGCCTGGAAGAAGCGTCAAGAATTATTCCAGTCTCGTGGTTAAGTAATTCGGCTCACAGATAAACCCACTGCTTGGATGCACTCGCTGCATACAACACGTTTCTCGGGGCGCTCAACGTCTTTGTTGCAGTCACAAAAATTACAAGCTGCCTTTTGACCTTTCGGCTGCTCTTCCCAGAAGGGCAACGTGTTCTCCCCCTCATATATGGGGAGAAGAGCAGGAATCACACTGAGCCTTGGTTTGGGTAATAAGAACTGGATGGTTAGCACAAGCACAGCGGAAATTGCAGCTTTCCTGAGAATTGCGTTTGACTACTCAATTCTTGGGCTCTTTGTGTGTATATAATATTTGGTATACGTGGTTAGACGCTATGGCTACATTTTTTTAATGCTAAATTTCAGGAGTTCATGCAAGCTAAACTGACACATCTTTAACAATCTGTCCCATATATCCAGGTTTCTGTCCCACTGTTTCTGCCTTACCTCCGTGTTGCTGGCAAAAGCTTGGTGTGCTAACGTCTACACAAGTATCAACACAACTTCAAACTGGTTTTACATTTGGTGCAACAATCACAGGGGATCAAACCTTGTCCAGTCACTCTGAAACCACAGAGGTGTCCTCAGCTGAGAAATTGTATTTCCTGCAAATTTAACAGTTTAAAGGGAAATGCAGGATGTCTGTTGGCGAATCAGAAAGGGAAAGAGATATCGAAGGTTTTCAGTAGGGGTTTTCCTGTGGTACAGATGAATATTTTGCAGACAGAAGGCAAATGCAGCAGAAGCAGTTGGATCTGTGATTGATAAAGACCTTGATGTAAAATCTGTGTTGACATTTTATTTGTCTC
The DNA here is from genome assembly GCF_036417535.1 of Chlamydotis macqueenii. Lineage (NCBI taxonomy): Eukaryota > Metazoa > Chordata > Aves > Otidiformes > Otididae > Chlamydotis > Chlamydotis macqueenii. Next base: position 24,655,473 of record NC_141564.1, on the reverse strand, counting down.
AGGAAATCACTGTTGTGTTGTTACGGAGCAAAATGTCTGCTGCAAAGACTCATTCTGCTATAGTGAAATTTTAATGGATGCATATCGTACTTTAAGACTTGTTACAAGTTCACTGATACTCCAGCTTCAGAAGAAAACTTGTTTGAGAGTTTTCCTGAATAAAGGTTAAATAAAAATAAACAAATTATTACAGAAGGATTTGAGTCTATTGCAACTGATGACATGAATATGATGAAAATGTTGCTTATAGGTCCAAAAGTCCACTTAAGACTGGGCCTTTGTATGTGTATCCTACTGTAAACATCTTCTGGAGGAATAATCATAGAACGATAGAATGGCTAGAGTTGGAAGGGACCCTCAGAGGTCATCCAGTCCAACCCCCCTGCCAGGAGCAGGGACATCTCCAACCAGATCAGGTTGCTCAGAGCCTCATCCAGCCTGGCCTTGGATGTTTCCAGGGATGGGGCATCCTCCACCTCTCTGGGCAACCTGGGCCAGTGTTCTATAACTCGCATTGTAAAAAAATTTTTCCTAATATCCAATCTAAATCTACCTCCGTCTCTTTTAAAACCATTACCCCTCGTCCTATCAACAGCCCCTACTGAACAGCCTCTCCCCATCTTTCTTGTAGGCCCCCTTGAGGTACTGGAAGACCGCTATAAGGTCTCCCTGGAGCCTCCTCTTCTCCAGGCTGAATTCTCAGTTAAGTATTGATTACTGATTATTAGTTACTGGTTATTTAAATGTGACACTGAGAATGTCACTTTCTGAAACAGAAACAGCAAAGTAAAGCTTTTTCAAAGCCCATTCCATCTTAATATATAAGAAAATGATGAGTGGAGAAGGGAGCTGGAATGGAATAGATACAGACGTAATCATCATAGTAGATTATTACTAATAGTTATATCTACTAAAAGCACTGTCTAAATGAAGGCTGAGCAACATGTGACTGTGGTGGAGGAAGCAATTCCTGTCCTGAGGTGCTAATTGTTGCAGTGGGCAGGATCGGAAAATATGCAAGACAATCCCCTCCTGGGTGGATAAATTTATGGGTATGGGCTCACTATAATAAAGCAAAAAAGATGAGACGTACAAAGTACAGATGCATGAGGCTGTAAGGGCATCTTCAGTACTGTTGCCTGTGAAAAACCCAGAAAAGTATTTCTGGCAAGAGCAGGTTTAAGCTGCCGGGCTGGGTACTTTCATCATCACCCACGTTGCCATCCTGTCCTGCTTTCTTTTTATATTTTATATTTTAGATAGAATCATAGAATCACAGAGTAGTTCGGGTGGCCAGGGACCTTTCCAGGCCACCCAGTCCAAGCCCCCTGCAAGGAGCAGGGACATCTCCAACCAGATCAGGTTGCTCAGAGCCCCAGCCAACCTGGCCTGGGATGTTTCCAGGGATGGGGCATCCATCACCTCCCTGGGCAACCTGTGCCAGTGCTCCAGGAGCTCCAGCTCCTCACATTTGAGGAGCTGAGCCCTGAGAGTTGCCAGTGTATTTTCTGGGGTCTTGTGAAGGATTCCTTTGCCCGCGTTACCCAGTCCCGGGTGCCTCTCCAGCGTGTCTGCCTCTGCACCTGTGTCCTGGTTTTTACAATGTGGGTGCCGATGGTGCCCAGCATGCATCTGAGCTGCTCCTGAGTCAGGAAAGCAGAAGCAGAAACTGAAGGAAAGGGCTTCCTGGGCCTCCTGAGATTGATGGGAATGTTCATCTATAGCTTCTTACTAATTAGCTCTTGCCACAAATCTTCTGATTGTCTCTTATAGTCTCTGGAGCGTTACAGCCCTTCACAGCCATTTATTTGTCTGCCTCCTATCTCTGTTAATATCCAGCGAATCCATTTGCTCCTTTCTTGTGTCCCATGGGCAGAGCAATCACTAGACTTGGAGGTTTGTTTAAGTTATTATGAGCGATACTACTATTAATATTTCTTCTGCTGAGATGACCCCTGGAAGCCACAGTCGCAGGCTGACATCATTCTCCATGGAGTTAGACTCGGGCACTGTTTCAAGCTAACGCAGTCTGCAAGATTTGGGATGTTGATGTGATTCCCTGTTGGTTGCAGGGACCCCTGGGGCATACGTGCCCAGCACATATTCCGGTTAAGGAGAGGAGTTACAAAAGGAAGATGAAACAGTCCCTGCAATAACCTTGCACTGACTTGTGCAGATAACTATTTGTCCAACTCCTTCGTTCTTCTCCTGATCCCTCAGTTCAGTCCATAGCCACATCCCATGGGAGCCTGAATTTCCTGCGGGAGAGCCCCCTGTGTCCTGCCCTCTGCCTACCACTGCCATGAGTCACTCATTTTCAGAACTAACCTGTTGTCACTCCTGCAGTCTGCACTTGCTTTATGCATTTTCGGAAGAGGAAGATCAGTTCAGTGTGTGTGATGGATAATGGCTGTGTTTTCTCTGTTTTACTTAAAATGTATCACCAGAGAATTTTAAAATACTAACAATATTTCTAGGCATGCACGTTATTCCAAATAAATTCTGATAAATTATCCATGTTTAATGTGTTCATCATACTCATGGACAGGCACGTCAATAAAATGACTCATCATTTAATAAAAAGAAACATTACTTTATTTTCTTCCTACCTTGCCCTTATCACAAATTTTGAGGAATGTTCATTGCGCGGTTTAGTTAGGATTGGGGATTGACTGGGAGCTGAGTTTCCGTGTGCTTTTGCACTAAACTCACTTTATTCTATTGAAGAGTTTTTCCATTTGGTTCTTGAGTAGAAAACAGCTCACAGTAAGAAATATCACTGCTGATTTGGTTCCATCATTCCTGAAATTGATGTTTTCTACCTCAAGTCCATTATGTTGAGCCACACACCTTCCCCCATGGCTCTGTACCATACGGATCTCCTAAGCAATGCCTGTGTCTGCCACCACTACGTATGCTCCTTTCCAAGTTGTAGTGCACTATTTTCTGCATGCCAAATCCTTTATAATTCTAGATCTGCAGTGAACGTTGCTGCTGTTTTCTCCAAGTTGCTCTTTTTCATTCAGTGTGCTTTAATTTCATACACAGGGCAAATGTATCTTCTAACTGTAGCTAAACTCTAGCTGACAGCATCTTATGGTAATGTGGCAAATAATAAGACCATTTTGTTATCAAAAAAATAATTTAAAATACATAAAGAAGAATTCATTATAATCTGTTAAAAAAGCAATAAGAAGAGGAAGACAGCGTTTCATAAGGCCATAAAACATGCCTCATGCAGTTAACCTTACAGCACAGTCTAACTATGAGTAAACGATGCCATAAAATAAGCCTTGCCATCCTTAATTGCTTAATTAACACTGTATTTTAAAACTGAATTTTAATATAAGGTGTTGCTAAGCACCGAAGAGATTCACCTGAGATAAAATTTGGGCGAGTGAAGTAATTTCTTGATGTGTTTACAACAGACCCTGTGCCAGCCTTTCCCTCAGCCATTATTATGAGGATCAGATTCAGCTCCCGATGCAGCCACCTTCTGCGGGGGGTCAGGGGGATGGTGGGGCAGGACATGCCAAAACACCCTGTTGTGAGTCTGAGGTGGGGCAGCAGAGTGCCTCCATAGCCTTTTGTTGAGAAACTTCACTGACATCAATGGGCTGGTTCAGTTGATGTTCTCCATTAAATATTCCAAAGCACTCCTCCGAGGCTTGTTTGCCGTGACTATATGGCTGTCCCCATCAGGCTGGTTTGTGAGAGGAGTGCAGAGTGTGGCAAGCCCCCTAAGACACCCAGGAGCTGCAGGGGCTCCACTTCAACGATGGTCACAATCACAAGTTTGCCATTTCTCTGCAGGGTGCCCTACGAGACAGTCTGAGATGACAGGATGGACCTGAGCAGGGCAGCAGTACTTCTCTGAAGGCATTGGTCTGTACTTCAACCCCTTCCCTGTGACTCACAGGAGCTGTAAATCTGATTGCTAATTGAGGAATGTGATCGCTAATTGAGGACACTCTTAAAATGCAGTAGTAGGGTTGGGGTTGGGGTTGGGGTCAACCCAAAATGCTGCTGCTAAGGCATACAACGGTACATGCTCAACAGCGGTCTGGGTTGCAGAGCTGCTGCTCTCCCAGGTCACTTGTTTGGAAGATTGATACTGCCAGCATGAAACCATGCAGGTATTTTTAGATGAATATTTATTTATCTGCTGTGCCACCATAGGGCAGTATCCAGAGTGACCCAGCGACAGACCCGTTAGTGCCCGAGCAGGGAGAAGCAGTACACAGGTAAATTGTCTTCGGGAGTGTGGTGTGAAGCTTAATTAATTAATGTTTGTGAAGTGCTATGGGATCTTTTCACAAAAGGAGCTCTGTGTGCCTGTGCTTTTGTTGTAGTACTTGTGTAGTAACCCTGCAGTGATGCTAGTACTAAGCAGGACAGAAACAAATTATACTTAATTTTTTTTTTTTTTTTGGGGGGGGGGGGCAGCTTTCTGCCACTGTATGCAGTTCAGGGTATGGTGAAGCACTGAGAGACTGGAAAGTCTGTATTAAACTGGCTGGATTTTATGAAGTTCCTATTCAGTAGATACGGTTCCTAAGTGACACGAAGTCGTACATCAACTTTACAAACTTCTGTGGCAGATTAGTTATAATCTGTGGATTTATAGGTGACGCTTTCACAGATGGTGATTCTGATGGAATGTTCTTGTGACTGATGGTTTAATATTACTTTGTCATCTGAAATTAAGCAAATAAATTAGCTATGAATTTTATGTGAAAGTAGAATGCAGCTGTAATAGAAATAGGATGCGTATGCCCAAATACAGATGTATAGGCATTGCAAAAATAAACATGAAGTAACAAATTCAGCAGCGTAGTTTAGATTATCACTTTACCAATTATGCTGTGTTTGCTCCAGTTCTGTGATTCCTGCTTGTTCAAGCCACTTACAAAATAACGACTCGCTGGGGGTTAGAGGATTGTTGCAGAAAAAAAGACCACCCTTTTTTTTTTTATTTCTTTATAATGGCAAAATCACTACAGACTTGTAATAATAAAATGGACCAAATTTACTTTCCCTTGTTCTAGAAATTCCAAAAGATTTTTTTTTAATACTGATCCTAGTCCAGGCTTAAGCCATGAAATAATTTTTCAGCTTGTAGATTCAAGTGTTTGGGAACCCCTGAAGCACAGGCAGGGTCCGAATTGTCTTGTCTTCTCTTCCACGTGTGCCTGCGTGGCTGGGTACATCAGAAATGCTCAGAAAGCCTGTTGTAAACGTGAAAACTTCACAAAACAACAGGGAGCCCAGAGGATCTTCTACAGCAAGTCCTTGTACTCGCTCTCCGTTTGCCACAAAGGCTTCTTGTGGACACACACTTGAAGCCAAAATAAAAGTACACTAGTAATATCATGGGGTTTTTTGTTTTGGGGTTTTTTTTGGTAATTTTTACAGCTGCACAGTAATCCCTGTAAATTGATAAACGGGGGGAAAAAAAAAAGAGAGTATGAAATCTTACATTTTCTTTTGACTGTGTGAAACCTGCAGAAATCAGTATGAAGCTAAAGTTATTTTTCTTACAGTTAAAAATGAATATTCTCCTGTGTTGCTCTTGGAAATACATTCAAAAGGAAAATGTTTGGATGGAAGACTTTACAAATAATTATTTGTTTTCCTGAAAGACACACTATGCAATCTAAGCAAATAGAAATAGCAATCCTAAAATAGCAAGTATTGTTTCTATTTGTGCTGCTTCATCAGCTAAGCCACTTTATGATACTGTTTCTTTATTAAAGAGACATTTAAATCAAGGAAATGATTTTTAATACTAGGGCAGAAATTAATTTCATGCATCTGCTAGCAAATGCCTACTATCAAGAACTGAGTAAACAAACATTTGCACATCTGCTCCTACTGTATGAAAACAGAATCTCAAATTATAAAGGAAGTTAGGCTTTGCCTTTTAAATGTTTTAATAATGTAGCTTGCCATTTAAAATATTGCGGAGTGCGATAGAAGTGCAGAACATATGTTTGTATCCAGGCTGTGGCAGAAAAATGGTCCCTGGTGAAGATAGCGTGAACCTTCAGCGGGAGCTACTGCTTTTTCTCTTGGTATATGAGTATTTTAGCTTCGTATTTGAGCAAGTCCAAGTCCTGCACACGCAATTACTGGTGGAGGTGTCTCCAAGGATCCAAGGATGTTCCCCATCTTCCTTTCTAGCAATTGAGTAGTGAAAGCTGAGGCAGAAAGTCAGCATTGGCTAGGCTGCTCTCGTTATTTGAAATGTTGTGTTGCTATCCTTTTATAAAGGCTGCTACGCTGTCTGTTACTTGACTTTGATGAGCTGTGGCCATAAATCTGGCAAATTCCCGGGGCAGAGAGGCAGAGGAGGTTCTGCTGCTCAAAACGAGAGCAAGGCAGAAGCAGCAGGTTTGTGGTCTTCCCATTTGGAACATTTTAGGATTTTTCTAGGTTTTTCAGAGACTATTTCAGCCATATTTTCTTTTTCAGTACAATAAAGGTATTGCCTGAGAAGGAAGATATCAAGAGATATTAGTGCAGGCTGATATAAAGTCGCATGTAGCCATGTGTAACAGGTGCCTCTTTATGGTTTTATCCTCTTTCATAAAATATAGGATGCTGAAAATATGCTTTGGGGCCATCAATCCTCCCCAGCAAGCTGGGTACCACAGTTTAATGTTAACCAGCATCAAATGAGTATGTGGAAAATTCTGCTTCACTGATTTCACTAGAAAATGTTAATGCTGAGACTCTCCATCATAAATCAAAGGTTGTAAGTGTCATGACTCCTTAGGAGCTGGACTGTGGGACAGCTTGTCACTATACGTGATGGTCCAGCCCATCCTGAACTGTGTGTTCGTCCATGTCACTCCTGTCCCACCAGCTCCCAGTCTGGCTGCTCGCCGGGGCCAAGCCAAGCTCTGACAAAGCAGGGACGCAGAAGCAAGGATCTGTGTGAGAAAGGAAGGGAAATAAATTCATTAAGAACAGTTAAGGGCTTTTTGCATATACGTGTTAAATAGAAATCACTGTTAGACTTTGTGTGTCAAGGTGGTATCTATCTGGTACCTGAGCCAGTCTGGATGAAGGAAGACAGAAGATCAGGTGGGTGAGTCTGGGGCTGGTGTCGGGGCTTAGGCCTTTAATTTTCTAGGTATAAGTAATAATCTCATTAGACTGGAGAGGCTAAATATGGTAGTTCATCTCTTGAGTGCTGTTGAATAGAAGGACTCGTGTTGGGAAGTTTTGACTTTAGCCTAATTGACTCTGTTTGCTTTCTCAAGTGTCAGATGATACACGCTGCACCTTAGACTATGCGATAGAGTGGGCAATGGTCTCTGAAGAGAGCCTTGCATGTATACTTACACACTGTGTACTGAATAGAAAATAAATATCCTTCAGCTCTAGCTTTACTGATAGAGCATATTTTGGATGGTGTTTGTATTTCATGAATTGCCATAGAGGCACCAGAAAATATCTGAGTGCCTATATAGGACAGATTGTGCTAGACATCTGATTACATGCTATAAATAGAGATTGAAATATGTTTTAAGTAGTCTATGCAAGGCATCATTTAAAACATAGATGTTCATATGCAATACTAGCATAATAACGTATTTTATCTCTGATAGCAGCTGGGAGTTACTTCTCAGGTTGAAGTTGCCTAGGTCTGACTCCTTGCAATAGGTCCCAAAAAATCCTAATGAAGAAAGAACTCTGATCTTGTTCAACGAATTAAGCTGAAAAGCAAATAACGCTTTTATAACAGCAGTTGTACATAATTAGCTGTGATCTCCTGGGTACAGTCCACCATTTAATGGAATTGCTAAAATAAAAGCAAGAAAAAAACCCCACCCCAAATTGAAGCTAACTTAAAGCATTAGAATACTGTTTTTATATCTTCAAAGACACATAGGAGGAAGGATAGGGAATATGATTTATTATTTTAAGGAGAAAATTGATGATCTTAAGTTGTACTCAGAAGTTCTCCAATTTTTTTTTTGTTTCTGTGTTGATTTGCACGCCTTAATAAAACATCACACAAGGGTAAATAATGGATCTGAGATGTCATTCACCGGTGTCACCCTTCAGTACACAGGTAAGCAGGCAGCTAGAGTATTTTGTTTCCCCGTTAACAGCAGCAGGAACAATCCTAGTTTCCTTAAGTCAAGGAGAGCTTTAGCGTTATCCTTCAGTGGGGCCCAGATTTTGCCGTGTAAATTGCTGAGGTGGAGTCTGAGGTAAAGCCCATTGAAGTCGATAGAATTTCTTCCACTGATTTTAATGGATCTTGCCTCAGGCCCGTAACGGACATGATGTTCATATTACATGCAGCATTGACTCACAATGCTGAGCTTTCATTTTGTTACTTTTAAACAGTTAAATTAATTTTGTTAGCAGCAAGAAGACAGATCTGTTCTGTAAATCCTCTGACTCTGCTGTCAGGGGAACGTGAGGGTACCACATGAATCGTTAAGTTTAACCCCAAAAACTTATTGATAGGTGCCACTTTGTCTTAAACTTGCATTTCAGCTGTCTTCATTTCGCAGAAGACAAACAGAAAATAGAAAAATGTTTTTCCAAATTAAAAGCACTAAATCTTAATAGGGAGAAAAAGTGTTGGACACAAATCTCTTGAATTAAAATAACTGCCTCTTTGGATGGGCGAAACAGAGCATGGAGTAAATCTCCTCAAATAAAATACCAGCACTCTGGAGGATTAGTTGCATGCTCTATTTCCTTCCTACAAATGTGCCGTGGAGCGATGGGCAATCACCCTTATTCCGCTGTAGCGAAGGTGTGCTATCTCTGCGATGCAGATACAGCCAATCATCATCAACTTGTTGAACTAGGTGCTTTTAATTTGTAGTTGCTTATTAAAGACTACAAAGCGATCAGAGGGTGGAAAATAATAAATGCAACTGGCCACTAGACCAAAACATGATGTATTAATTAATTTGGAACCCCTCTTTCTAAACCAGCTTCGCACTGCGCAGCTAAAATTTTTGCATCTTGTTTTATTTACTGATTGGGAGCTGGTCTGCTTTGACAACAGGCTGTCATTGCAGCATCCAAGAAAGGAGCTTCATTAACCCTGCAGGGATGTGCACATTATTTCTGCATACCTGCTCTGATGTATTGAGGTAAAAGCATGTGCCTCATTTGCTTCCTTCCTCTCCCTCCCATTCCCCCTTCTTTGCCCACCATCCAAAGCCTTTCCCACTGTACCTGAAGAGATGATTAAGTGGTTCAATGTCTCTCTTTCCAACTTTGCCACCTGCAGTGCAAATAGGAGTGCAGAAAGTGAGAATATTTATTGTTTTAGAGGGAATAATATGCAAGTCCTATGCGTTGCTTTTGATGATTTTTTTTTGCTGTAAAGTTGGTTGATAAAGACTGTTGTATCACAGAGAAATACAAAGAAAGGCAAAACTAACGACCTGGCTAAGGAACATGCCTTCAGCAGGTAAGGGCTTGGAGTTAGGTAAGAGCACGCCAGGAGTAATTTGCTCCCTGAGATAATGAGAAATGCCAGCTGTTGCATGTCTGCTTTGAGACCGAAATAAAAAAGTAAAACAGCCTGTACATCGGATTTTTTTGTTGGTTGAAATCTGTCCAAGTCATATGAACCTTGGAAAAAATGTCCTTCTCTTATTTACAGAAGATGCTCTGTCACAGTTTAAATTAGTCTTCCCCTCCTCCTGAGGAAAACCTGTAATAGATGCTACAAGCCTTTCTATATTTATAAATAGTACATGTAATATTTTTCTTAAAAGAAAACTCATGTACTTAAGAGGGCAGTGATTCTGAGTAGTTGAATTAAACGCTCTTTTTATGGTAAAACAAGGGCCTGCAAAGAATAGGCTTAAAGAATAGTGCTTAAACTGTACAGACATCAATACATTATCTGTCTCTAAGATTTGACCTCACAGCAGGGCAGCTAAACCCATCCAGCAGCTAAACGATTTTGCTCTATAAAAGTCTTCGGAAATAGATTTCATCTTTTTTTTCCTCAAGAATACATACAGAGCAGAGGAATTGATTTTTTTGGGAGGAAAATAAGCTCCATAGCATAAATTATGTTAATTGCTGAGTAAAATGCCAATATTATAGGTATTTAGGCCAAGTTAATGTTGAGATGCTATGCTAAAACTCCTGCCCTCTTGTAGTTAAATACATATCAAAACAGATTTAAGTGGTAGTTTAATGCATGTGGGTTTTGTTGTTTTGTTTTGTTTTGTGTTTGGTTGTTTCTGTTTTTTTTTTCCCAGAAAATGGGCAGAGATGATTGCACATGGAGTGTTAGATTGGTTACTTGACCCATTTAACCCACCCAGTATTATTCCAGATATTTTCTTTCGGCCTCTATGGAACTCTCTTCCTGCTTTCTCCAGCCAAGGAAAAAGCATGAAGAACTTTCACGAGACATTCACCTGGGAGGAAAAGCAGGATGAGGTTCCTCCTGGTCACTCCTGCTTCCTGGAAATGCAAACTTAGGCTGAACCATGGGAGAAAATGGCAGAGTGGGAAAAAAAAAAGGTGTGAAATCAAACACTCTGATTTGCAGACAGAAACCTTGTCAAATAATTCAGTGCACAAGTTGGATTAGCTTTTAGGGGATATAACTCGTATAACTTAGATTTATGTAACTTGTAATTCAAGCTGACATTGACTTTGCTGGCATCGCAAGGGTCAGCTTGTGCTGTTCTTGAGTAATCTCTACGATGAAGGAACCATCACTCATGCAATAGATTTAGTGTTTACAACTGACATTTTGTTGAAAGAATAGCTTTAATTTGAGGGGGATCATAACAAAGAAAAAAAAAAACCCAAACCCTTTGGTAGTGGTTAAAGTCTTCTTAGTGTCTCTTGGTGTTTACAAGGGCGGTGCCTGAGCTTCAGAATTTTGTTCTTAATTCACGTTTGCATTTTGGATCCCCTTTGAGGAACCAGAGCCAAAAAACCAACTGCTAGTGTTTAGTGCTGTCCTGCACCACTGGTTTTTGTCATTTGAGGATTGAAAAGGACTTTCTTCTTTTTTGGCATCTGTACATGTGGCACGCACTGCTTAAATCAAGGCCTGTGAGCGAATATAGGAAAATTAGCAGAACTGAGTCCAAGCTAAAATATAAGGAGGGGAAAAAAAAAAAAAAAAAAAGAATCAAATATTGATGAAAGGAGTCCTTAATTTTCCCAGAAAGTTTGTCTGGAGTACTGCCATGCTCCCTTAATCCTCGTGCCCAGAGTGTATGCAAAGTACTAGCTGGGATGGAAATGGTTATTCAGCCCCGAGAGCGGGGATGGCAAAACCTCCGTTTGGTCCCCGCCACCGCGCCCCACAGATCTCCTGCATCTCGACTCTGTGGTTTGTCATGGGTGCTTACCAATGGGACCTTTTTTTTTTCCCCCCAATTGCTAATTCCTTCTTCTGTGTCTATGTGCAGTTTAGTTATTCTACAGTAAAAACTTCCGACAGTTTATTTCTAGTGGCGCTTGATTCTATTCCTGTTGCTGACCAAGGGAGAAGTGTCATGCCAAGAAATGTGAACCAGATCAGGGACTGATCATCAGTGATTCCAAGGATATATTTTCAAAATTCAATGATTGGAATCCTTTTAAATTTTCAGTTCTATTTTGGTTTGATTTTAAACTTTTTTTTTTCATGTGAGAAATTTGTAGTCTGTGCACCAAACTAAAAGATACAGTATTTGCTCAGGTCTGAAGATTACAATGACTTTCTATTTTTCATCCTCTGAAGTCAGTGCCTCTTTCTAATACTCCACTTCCTCCCCAGTGCGGTTTTCTCAGAAAGGTCATAACATCCAGACTCATTATATTTTCTATTGCAGGAGTTCTTTCAGGATTTGTGCTTCAGATTTTGGTAATGTTAGAAAGGACTGGAAAATTAAATTATATTTTGCTCTTTCATCTTCAGATTTACGTATCTCACAGAAGACTATCCCGTAAATTATGTTATAGGAAATCTGTGCTTAACTTCACACGTGGAAGGGCGCACAAAAGGTAGCCTGCCTCATAGGATTTCTGAACGGGATGGGATTTCACACAAATCTGGATTGCATCCAGTACAAAGCTGACCCGGGAGCTATTCTTTGTCACCCAGGACTGGTTTTTTAACTCAGCCTTCCTGATGAAAGTCTACTAAGTCACATGCATTTTGAATTCTCATGCTAACAGTCGTGTATACATTTTGTGAGCTCTACCGCCGAATTTTACAGATGCCTACAGAAATGTCAAACTAATTTCTGAGGAGGCTGAGATGTATGTATCTGGATGTTTGGATTAATATTTTACATATATTTAGATGTCAGCACAAGGAATGAGTTTTAGGAAAGTCGGGAGCACAATTTATTAGAAATATTTGGAAACATGGTGTTTATTGAGAGAAACAAGCCAATTCTGAAGTTCTTGTCTGTAAACAATCAGAATATTGATTTCTAAAAATGATGCTTATGAGATATAGCTTAATTTATCTGAATAGCAAAAGGAATTATGCAATTAATAATGATGTTTATTAGAATGATATAATCAAATTAACGTTCATGTAAGAGCAGTGTAGTAAAAATAGTAAGAATGATAGTTAAGTATTGACGTGCCTGAGAAAGATTAGCAGAAGAAAGACAGCTATCTGGGTGATTTTCTGTAAACTAAGCAAAAAAATACTTTGTAAAAGCTGCTGAAAATATAGATGACTTAGAAAATCTCAGAACAAATAGATCTGACTATTAGTGGTGGTGAGATGTAACTCTGAAGTTATTTTGCACCGTTGCTCTGAGCTCCCAGCTCCAAACCGTGCTGCACGTTATAAATCCCAGCTTTCGTATTCATGATGCAGTAGTAACATCAACAGTGTTAAACCATAAAGCCATTGACTTAATTTTTATGTAACACATAAGTAGGTATGGAATTGCACAAAATGGAAATGAGCATTTGGCAACTTAAAGCAGGAACAGAGTTCTGCAAAGGATGCTAATTAGTTGTTATGGAAGTTGCTTATTCTGTTAATAACTTTTGAGTGGTCAGTGCACACTCCAAGTAGCTTTCCTGACAGCTGGAATAACAAGGCTGTACTATTATGAAATGAGTCGTATTATTGTCACTGTACCAGCATGATCAAGGTGAGAGGATGCTGCCCAGGTGGCGTTAATCACTGCGTTAATGGAAACGTTCCCTGGGAGAGGCGCAAAAGGTGGGTTACAGATCTGCCGAGGTGAGTCTGAAGCATCGCCAGTCAACTCAAGCAGCTTTAGTTTAACCCTCTTTTAGATTAGCTGGAATAATCCTTAATTCAGAACAATAGAAAGATCATATTAATAATGATTAATACTAAATCTCCCTCTTTTTTTTTTTTTTTCCTTTGCTTGAAAATGAGTGTGTGAGATACTGTCATATGGGTTCACTTTGTCTTAAAAAGTGTTGGGAATACGTTGTTGAGTGAAAGAGAATTCGAAAGGCTGAGAGCATTAGGAATAAACTGTTTATATGATAGAGGTCCCACATATAAAAATATGTTTTACAGGCTGGGATGAATAGCTATATTTATGTCTAGAAAAAAAAGTGCTTCATAGGAAAAATAGTCCTTAGTTGGAGAAGAAAATATCAACAGTTGTCTTTCTACTTTTTTTTTTTTTTAATAATGATAGCACTTTAGGTAGGCTTCTGAATTGTTACCATTTTACACTGCTGATCTAGTGGACAGGATAAAGGACCTAGGAAAATCCTGAATGTGTAAAATAAATACAAGCTTTCTATAAGCTATTACACCTCTGAAATTCAAAATTTTCTGCATCTCCCAAATCCTAGATGTACATTGCTTATCAGCCTGTCTTAAATGGGAATCCAGAGACTTGGATCTATATGTTTGTGATCTCCACAGCTGCTATTGCACCTTTCTATTCCCTTTATTTTCAGTCCTAAAGAGTGAAACTACAGTTTTGGCAGGATGTAGTAGTCTTGTAGACTAAGCTAAATTAAAATAAAATATGTTCACACTTTAACTGCTCTTTCAGCAATTACTCTATGCAGGGCACAAACAGGAAAAGCAACTACAAATTATTTATTGTGGCTCCATCACATTGTGCGCTGGGCTGGAAATGTACATCATTACTGAAATGCAAGCCTTTACCTATTTACCTGTTGTCTGAAGAATTTATCAGCCATGACAGTATTTTCTTCATTACTTAGGTCAGTTCCAACTACATCACTTTACCTTTTGTAGATTGCCTGGTAATCAGTTTGAGAGCTCTGTTAAAGACAATGTGAAGTTCATTGTCATCTGGTGAAACTCCAGGCTGCACACGTGAATTTGGCTGTGCTGGGAGAAGTACACACGTCCCTTCATCCACCAAGCAAGCTCAAAACAAGACAACTTGCCGATTTTCATATCCAGCCAGAAATGGAGTTAAAAATACATTGTATCATGAGATGGTTTAAAAAAAAGAAGACACATTTTCATGTAAATTAGAAGTCCAGACTGTTCACTTGAAACATTATAGCTACCACATCAATAACCACTGAGAGAAATCTCAGTACTTACTTCCAAAATGAATCAATCCTTCACATTGATCCAACTAAGAACAGAGAAAACACTTCCTTTTTTTTTTTTCTCATATTTTTTTTTCTTATCACCAACCAATCAGCATTTACATCAGATATTATTCAGGTGGTTGCTTGCTTTATTTGTAGTTAGGAATGTATTTTAAAATATTAAATATTTGCAAACTGTTAAAAAAAAAAAAGACAATTGTAGCTATAGAAGTCAGCACCCGTCAGTTCTCTTGAACGAGACTGTAATACCTGAACTCCCAGTGTAGAGGCAGAGGTAAGCCAGAGCACAGACAACATGAAGACTGCGGAGGGGCACAGAGGAATGAACCAACTGGAAATGGAGGAATAAAAGAGTTAAAGATGTGAGCATGTTATCAGATCTTGTTCCTGCCACGGAGAGATGCAGTGTTGCTGATATAGATACAGCTTAGAGCCGCCTCGTAAGTTATTTTTTTCATGCATGTTTGGCATAAATTTAAGACCAGTTAAATCCCATTTGGAAAAAGAAATTGGCCAAAACCTGTAGTGTCCACACTATAAACCAAAGGGATGTAAAGGTCTTGTAAAACTTTGTTGCCCCCATGACTGTTCCTGTTCCCCTGTCCACCTGAGCCCTCATAGTGCTGGCTGCTCTCTGTGCCTGTCTGGGTTGTTTTGCTCCTTAGATCTTCTGACCTTGGTCTTGTTTTCTTCCTTTCCAGGATCCTGAGTTTAAATTTTGAGAACTGGGTTCCCAGTGTGGCTCTATGGAAGCTACTGCTGCCACCAGCATTAATTCTCACCATGTCTCACCCTGGGGTAGACACGGATTGAGTAGATATGTATTTCTGGTGCACGCAGACTTCTTCAGAAAGTAACAATGCTAAACATGGAATCTGAAATACAGTCAGAAGCTTCCAAATCACTAAACAGAAGTGAAGACTAGTTTAAATGTAGGCATTGGCAGAGAGGATTGATGTGAGCTCCAGCCCATCCGGTGTTTTGTTCCAGACTGTGTCCTCTGTCTGACTTGATATGAAGAAAGCAACTCAATTCCTTTTAAGCAATTTCAGCAAGATAAAATGGCTTACACTCTAGAAAATACCTAATCCTAACTGATTAGAAATTAGTTAATTTAATATCTGAATTCCTTTTTCTAAATTAATATTGTAACTTTGGCTGCCCTCATTATCTGTAAAAAAAATACACTTGTTCTTAGCATCTGACTTAAGTTCTCGGCCTCTGTGATATCCTTGTGGTGCGGATTTCAACTGTCTAATTAAGTCTTGTGTAGGAAGAAATACTTTTCCCGGTTTGTAACCTTTCAATTTCACACACTGCCCCTGAATTCTCACATCATGAGACTTGCAGAACAGGATTCCGCTGTCCCTCTGTTGTTATTAAATCTGTACATTTTAATTGTGTCTTCTTGCATTTGTCTCCTCTCTGAGGCAGACAATTTTACTCCAGTATAAAAATTTTTCATGTCACTAATGATTCTTACTGCCTATTTCTAAAAGCCCTTTAGTCCAGTAGGATGCTTTCTGAGATGATGATAGGTAGGGAGCATTGTGTTTCAGATGGCAAGAGTGAATCAGGGATTTATATAATGACATTATAATCTTTCTATTTTATTCTTCATCCCACTTATGCACCCTAATGTTTTATTTGCTGTTTCAGATACATGTTGAGGATACGTCTGCTCTTACTTGATGAAAATGATGCTCATCGTTTTCATGAGTTGCTTCAATTAATGTGGAAACTTTATAAGGGTTCCATTGCACCTTGGATGTGGCTCACTGTTAGTGTTTTCACATACAGCTTACTCCAAATGTTCATTTTAAGTCATTTTAGCCAGCTAGCAGGATATTTTAAGTTTATTTTTAAACATTTCTGCTAGCATAGCATAATTTGTGGGAGGCAATTTTCTAAATCAAAGTGAAATTCCTGTGCAGGTACGTATTATATTTCTCTTAATACCTAGAGAGTGCATGAAGTTGTATCTTATTACAGTTGAGAGCCAAAGGAAAGTATAACACTTCTAGATGTATAAATAGGGTATATTTTATTTCAAGCTGCATTAAATATGATTTTAAGCTTTGATTTTTATGATTATTACAATACCTTTAATTTATATATATTTTTAGCAGATAGCCATTTAGATTTTTGAAAATTATATTTCAAAGCACTCTTTGTATCTATAAATACAAGGACCAAACAGAATGAGTTTTGGATCTCAATGAAAAATACATTCAAGGGCTGTTTACTGTCAGGATGAGGTCTGACCTGCGGGAAGGCAGAGGAGGTGAGTTTGTTTTGAGCTGGAGTAGACTTTACCTGGCACAGTGCAGTTGTGGCTATGAAGTCAACGTGTGCCCTATGACTTACTGCTCCTGCTCTGCAGAGTCTTCCCCCCTTTAAGTACATTGTATTTACATCTCTCCTGTGCCTCTGTACCACTTCTGCTCTGGTAGTATACGTGTAGATTTGGAACTGTGTTTCCTGAGCCCTGGGCTCTTTGGCAAATTCTCCTGGTGTGTCCATCACTGCATTGTGATCCGTGACATGAACCTTCTCCTTCTGTGCTGTGTCTTTTTTTTTTTTTTTGTTAGGTAGCAACCCTACCAGTGACTAGTCTGTTTGTGGTTGCACTAGAAGGTATGCGTGAAAGCAAAAGATGATCGTATCAACTGCTTAATTTTGGAAGAGCTTCTCTTGGATCAGCCTCATTTGGTATGATGCTCCTCCAGAGTTCAGGAAAGAGATCACTGCTCTGCAGAGATGGCAGATAACTGCAAGGATGGCAAAAATACATTTGGGATTTCAGGGTGAAGGCTATCAAGGGAATGAACAGATGGATTTTATTGTAGAATTGGAGCATCAGCACCCCTGTATGAAGTTTGCTTGCTGTCAGAAGCATGGGGCTTTCACTGCCGTCTGGAGTTGGCCACTGCCGATAACCCACAGTTGGTGGAGACCACTCACCTGTTGAGAATGGACATGATGGAGGGCATTGAGGGTTGTGATAAAGGGATATTGGATGCTTCTTATATAGCTTGACAGCCTATAGGAGGGTGATTTGCAGTCTATGAGATTCTCAAAATTCAGTGGAGTGATTAACAGAACTCTGCCTAATTATCGACCCAGATGCAAATCCTCAGGGTCCATCAACAGAAAGGAGGACTTCTCTCTTGTCCTTCAGGCTTGATCAACGTCTATTATTGACATTCCCTGTGCTGTTCCAGGGGAATCTGCTAATTCTTTGCTGTGCTGTGTGATGAGAGCTGCATTGTGGAGATGATCTACATTATGGCTACAGCATGCCATGACGGCAGCGGGTGCGTTTGAAAGATAAAGGACACGTTGTAATGACTCATGCACAAGCTCGAACGGGGGGTCTTGCACCGAGCTACACAAAATGCAAGAGTGGTACAGGGAACTGAATGCCACTGTGGCACACGCTCAGTTTGGTGGCACCCAGGGCCACCTCCTCCAGGCCCAGGTGATGGACCGGCATGCTGTGACCAATGTGGTTTGTGTTCAGTGACAGGCCGCGGGTAGCTGGAAAGGGCTTCCCAGTCTCCCAAGAAATGCCTTTTAATGACATTGTGAATGACAAATTGCAAGTTTATTCTAGGTGTCTGAATGTTTCAGGCTTACAGTGAGTATTATTCTGTCAGCAGAAGTTGTTAATATAAAGATTTTTTTTTTTTGTGAGTGTCAGTACATACACACAAAATGGAGGAAAGCGCTGTGTTTCTGTGGTATGAAAGCAGAGCAGACAAATTCAGAGTTCTCTAGTAAGTAAGAAATACTAAAGATCAGCTCCACTGCGTTGTTAGTGTTGTAGTTTCCATCTCTCTGTACCCATGAATTCTTTGTGGCTTCTACAAAGTTTAAAAAAAGTTTCAGTAAGAAAATTTCCGAAAGTTTTTTTATTAAAATCATGCTCCTACTGACACATTGATGAAGTTCTTCTCTAGTGGAAGCTCCAATGATTTTAATTTTATCAGGAAAATACATGAAAATCAAGCAACAGAAAAACCATCAAACTCTAATAAATATTTTAAAACAAATTAAAGTCATGACTGAGCTGACATATTCAATTTTCAATAAAAAAGGATTTTCAACAAGCCACAGGCATTACTCAAAGACTTAAATCTGCAAAATAAGAATTCTGCTTGTTTGCTTGCACTTGAGTGCACTAAATCAACTGGGTGGCTGATCTGTAAAACACGGCACTGCCCGCACTGCGGGGCAGCTCGGTGATTCCCAACACTGGGAGTTTCCTAGGAGTAACAGATAAGGGGAGAAAAGTGACTTTTCAATGAAATTTCTGGACACAAATGATGTGAACTTTCACGTTTGGCTCATCTGCAATTTAGATAATTAATGATAAGGTGTAGGATATGTGTAGCAAAAATGTAAAGAACTATCTATGTATGTGTTGTTAATGGATAATTCTCCATTGAATCCTGCTGGATGTATCCTAAGGGATCTCTGCTTGTTGTTTGGTCATTTGGACATATAAATACTGGGGGAAAAAAACCTCAATCCTAGCTAGAAAATTTATTTCCTCCAAGTTTCCCATTTAAGGAGAACACAGGACAACACATTATAGAAATAGTATTAACCATTAAATTACAAAGTAGAGTATTTCACTGCACAGACAGCAGTGCGGTGTGAAAAAGCTCCTTACTGGGTCTTCTGAAGGGACATGTATCTATGAAAAGGTCGATTTAGGAGGGGTATTGCTGGTTCATACATCTGCCACTGCTTAGAGACCAAAGAGTTAGTCATCTCCGTCCTCTCTATTTCTCCTGCCTAAGGGCTCGTTCCAATTTCAACTAACAATCAAAGATAAAAGCTACGTCCATCACGTCTTTGCATTGTGTTTTCTTCATTTCTTTCTTTGTAGTATGTCACCATTTTTCATACTGTGAGCAAAGTGGTATTTCTTTGGCTGAGCACCTAATGACTGAACAAACTCCAGAAAATAATATCCTGCTTTCCTAATAATAGTGGCAATTACTCTCTCTGACTTCGCTAGTAGTCTTGGCTTGATGTGTTTCTGATTAATTAGACAGCATTTTTTCAATCATGAAGCAATTAAAAAATACGCTTTAAGGTCTAACAAGTGGTATACACTGGATGCCACAATTTATACAGTTTAGTTTATTCAGTTTTTGATGATTTGTGGATCCTGCCCCACACTTCACCTTTGAATCTATACCTCATTGCCTTCAAAGCTTGTGCTGCTGTTTTTATAATGAAATAATTTATATTGGTGACAAAAATGCAAGACATGAATACAGCAAAAAGTGGGTTATGACCTCTAATTAAAATGAGTGTGTTAGTACAAAAGAAATTCCTCTTTTATAATTATTCAGCCATATTGTACTTTTGATGAGCGTCTCGTGTGGAGCAACATCAGCAGAAGGTGGGACGTTATTGATTGCTGAAGAGCTGTACTCCTTTGAGGCACTTCAACATTTTACAGGTAAACTTTATAGAGTTTCTTGTGTATAGGACATAAATCTTTATTTGAGATGGTCTGTCAGTAACAGCGTCATAAAAATGACTGTTGAATATTCCTGGTAACTTGCATCGTGTTTCGAAGGTCAGCCATTAGCTGTCGGAGAGGTTGAGCAGCGTATGTTATGGGTACCAACTTATTGGGGAATTTCTGCCTGGTTAAATAGCTGTCAAATGTGACAGCTGCATTTATAGCAAGAGTTAGCGTTCGAGGATTTTTCAGGACTCTCTGACTCTCCTGACCTAATCTTTAATTTAGTCACATATTTTCATTTTCAGCAGGCACAAGACTAATGTGTCACACAGATGGATTGATTCTTGGTTTTCGCATTAGTTCCCACATGCTGCTGATTTTGTTGGTATCGATGTACTCTGGGCCCATCCTGTTAACCAGATAGTGCTGTAGTGAGGGCATGAGTTTAAAGCCCTCTAGAACAACGGTAAAATAAAGTTTGTCAAGAATTACTGTGGAGTTCTAAGGATTAGGCAAATGTTCAACAGCTGCATTTCCAATGTCCACATCATAATTAAGAGGAAGAAAATGTACTCCCAATTAACGTCAGTTCCACAAGAGACTTTCACTAAGATTTTTTTTTATTTTAACACACAGCATTTCTGCTATGTAATTTGTTGACATTTAAGGTTATCTTAAAAGTACACCAGTTCCTTCTTTATGAATATGTTGATTGTCTATTATAAATCCATCCTGTTCCAGGTTAAGAGAACTTGTTATATATCAGAAATTCTGTGTAGATTCTCCTTTGTTACCGACACACTTTTTTTTCCTCTCTTTAGAAAGATATGCACTCTGTCAGCAAGGAAATATTTTCTGGAAATAATTTAATTGGGAGGAAAAAAAGGCATTTTCTTCTCCTTTTTACCTCAACAAAAAGAGCGCCCGTGATTTTGCTTTGTGAAGCACGGCACAGTGTTATGCTCTCAGCTGTGGACTCAATTTCATTTTATCCCACCTACAAAGCCACTGCTGCTTTGGAGTTACTTCTCAGAGCTCTCTGTCCTACACCCCCACTCCTTATTTTGTTGTTGGAGTTAAATGTGAGTTTGATGGCTCAGTGTTTTAAAATCAGAAGTGAACGATCAGCTGGAAGAGCCTCCCTTCCCAAACTGATCCTGAACTTGAAAGTGACGAAGGTTGAGTTATCTCTCAGCGCTTTGAATTATCTCAATTCCTGCGGAATGTTAAATCTCACATTTTAGTTGTGTCTGCTAACAGGTAGCTTCCAGCGTTTTGTAAATTATATGTATTGTATCTAGGTAACTGCAGGTGAGGTAGGGGAAAAAAAGAAGAAAAAAGCAAGCTGAACATTAAGTAACAGCTTGAAATAGGTTGAATGCTAGATGTATTACCAATCCTACCTTCATATCCCAGTGTTAAAGCTGTTCTGTAGCTAATGCTACTGAAATTGCCTGGTGGTCAGTTATCCTGATGTCTCTGCTCAGGGACAGACCCCCACCTTCCCCCTCCTCCTCCCAGTGAGATCCCATCTGCTTGGAAGGATGTAGTCAAGGAGGGAAAATGAGGAAAAAATAAGATACTCTCACCTGATGCCCACAGGTCTCTAAGCCACAGCATCTCTGCTCCAGAGGTTCAGTGATGCTGCAGCCAATGGTGGTCACTGACTCTGCTGGGTAGCAGGATCACAAGAGATTTCATATGATTGCCGTCGCTTGTATCCCAGTGGTGAAATCTAGAAATGTTTGTGGATCCAGGGCCTTGAGCATGGCCGACTCTTCCAGACCATGCCACATTGGTGCTGTGTCAAAGCTTCCTGCCTAACCTCAGCAGGATTGTTCGTTTTTGCAGCTGTTTCTCCATTCCTCAGTTTCTACTGGAAGAAGGTCCAGGTACAGAAGATATTTATGAGATGGTCTGCGTTTCATACTCTGTTTTTTTATCAAAGTTTAGACCAGCTTATGTAAAATGATATAGTTACTGAATAAGTGGAGAACTGTTACTTGCCTCATCTGTACCTCTCAGTTACTGTTGGGACCTTCACCCAACCTTTGCAAGCAGTCAAGTTGGTTGTGTGCTTTCTTGGTTTGTCCTGAGGCAAAGGGTTAGCTGGAGGAGAGGGGATAAATAACTGTAAAACACCTTGGTACAGAGCTTCAGGATGGTTCAAGTTGTTCTGAGAGCTCATGACCAGGGCAACTATTTGTTGTTTTGATGCTGTTGCTCTTTTCCTTCTCTGTCCACAATCCATCACCCCCAGTCTCTCTCCCATAGGCACACAACAGACAGATTGCAGATACTGGTCTCTGTCATGTGGGCTGATCTACTATTGAGGACCAATATAACTCATAAGCCTGTGGCTTAAATTGCTAAAAGCCCTGGTGTTTTTTTCACACTAGATTTTGCAGATACTAATGAGAGATTTCTAAACCACATTTATTTTACGCATTATAATCTCCATTAAATAAGGACATTTGTTATTTTTATTGTATGTATACTGAAAAAAATCTGTCCTAAAGAAGAAGCAAGTTAGGTAAAATGTGAAAAAAATTAAATTGTTGAAAATAACAGGTAATCGTGAACATATTGTTCCTTGTAACAAAGGAAATAATAACAAGAATTAACTTCCTTGAGCTAATGTATAACTAATTTTCATTCTGAATGTTGTTTTTTACCTGAAATTTCCATGCTTAGATTTTAAGTACATTGCTTAATCTTGTGCATGTTTCTCCATGTTTACTTAGTGAAAGTTACATGGTTTTTCTGTAATAATTCATCAGTTGGGTTTTAGCATTGTTAGTTAATTAGAATTTAATGTCTAATTATGGAACATAGGAAACATAAATCTGATTAGCCTTAGATTTTCCTTAGATTAGATTTAGAGGTTCCTGAGCAGTTAAGAATGGAAATCTGAAAACAAATGTTATGACTCATAAAGAATAAACTGTGAATACCCCAGTTTTAGACTTTAATCTAGATGATTAAATACCACAGGCAACTTTAGTGCAATTTAATATAAGGCAACTACATCTTTTTTTTTTTTTTTAATGAGCTGACAAGTAAATTTTCAAAACCCATACTTGTAAATTTGTTGTGTAGATCTGAAAAGCCACAAAAAAAAAGTTCAGGATAGAGCTTTTTTTTTTTTTTTTTTTTTTGCATAGAAAAGTATCATTTGGACAGTTTGTATAAAACCCTGATAAACTGCCAATTAAATATTTTGTGCCATATTCCTAGAACAAGCAGAGAGTTAAAATTTAAACTGAAAATTAAAAATAAGTTTAAAAAAGTGAGGCAAACTATAGCTGCAGAAGAAAAGTCTTTAAAGGGTAATTAATTAGTGTGATAATTCATCCTTTTCAATATTTTTAATGTCAAAACTGACTGATGCCCACATTCGTGTTTGAGTCACACTAATTACATGGCCCATGCAAACCGCAGCCTGCCCTGTAGCGCTCCCATGACCTGTCGCCCCTCCCTCTGCCCAGGGGGAGAAGCTGCCTCTGAAGTTTAGTTTTCAACATCTAAACTTTTGCCAAGTTGCAGATATCCCACTGTGATAGCGAGCAAATACTTCTGGGATTTTGAGAGTCTTGAAATATTAACGTTTAATCAGCACTTTGAGCCCTCGTCCAGAAAGATATTTATCTGCTACATATTCTTGAAGTTATTTCATCCTATTATTATCCTGTTAAGCCCATTCATTAATTTGAGTTATTGTAGAATCTAGTTTGAAGTGACCCTATGTTTAGATTTTTTTTTCCCCGCCACTCATTGTTAAAATATAATATATTACGTGTACTTGGGAATGTGTCATTTAGCATCCCTTCACTGAGCTGATCAATATGGCATTTGCAAGAGAATATCAGTCTTGATTACAAAATTGTCTCTGTTCAGGTATGTGCATATTGTGAAAAATGGAGACACTGAAAGAGGTGGCTTATGAGTTTTTATGCTTTCAAATCTAATCATATTTTCAGACATGGCATTAAACATTGAAGGTTGGATGTATCGCAAACCCCAGCCCATTCCATTTGCAGTAATAATCCTCCTTGATTAAGACTTATAGTTAGATTATACCAGAGATCAGAAATCGTTTCTCAGTGAAGTGACATTTATACCATTTTCTTTAAACAGGTAGGAATTATCCCCATTCAAATGAAAATGAACATGATGTTTACATCCTTCTATTTCTTTAAGTACTTACTCCTTATCTGTAGTTTTATTTCTGCAGGAAATAATATTTTATGCCATTATTTTAAAATACAGCGCTGTAAAGGAACATTATAATCCAATTTACAAAGTGTGAGGTGAGGCTGCGGTTTTCTTTGCAGTATAATGTCAAACTACTGTGTGTATTTGCTAATTATGGTTAGTAAAATACATTTTTAACAGATTTTTGAAGGTTGAGATTACAAATATTTGTATAATAGAAATGTATATAAGGGAAAAACTTGTGCATTTTTTTGCTTATTAGCTGGAAGGTCTACAAGAGAAGCAGACAATTCATATTAGGAAAGCAGAACATTTGCTCTAACTGCTACTTGAAGATTTTTTTTAAAACTCACTTTGAAATGAATAGGAAGTTTTCCTCTGGCTCTAAAGGAAGTTTAATTATGTCCTAGGGAGAAAAAAAAAAACCCAACATACATCTGAGAAGTAAAGATAACTAGATTTAATAGCATGCACCATTATTTGCTCAGGAGGATGTCTTTTTTTTTCCGACCCAGAGGAATAAAAAGACAGCTGAGTCAGTAGTACCCAGCCAGACGAAGTCACCGATGGTTTGTGCAGCCGGTTTGAGAGATGGACCCTATTTTTTCTTTCCACAACTCTGCTCCTGAAGATGGGAAAAATATCAAAGCAAAAGGCTGTTGGCACACGGCTAGCTGAGCTGGTGGCTGGAATGGCTGGTGGATAAGTTACACTGTATTTTTATTATGTGAGCTTTTGGCTGTGATTGTAGCAAACAATATGAAGCAAAGGGGTAAATATCCGGAGCGCTGGAGTAATTATGTCTGCCAGCGATATAATCACATGTAATCTAATAACCCGACGTGTTGCTGCCTGGGAAAACAGTCAGATGGAAGTTGGATGCCAGGAAGAGCGCTGTGAAATCGGGCTGCTTGGCGTTCAACCAAGAATTCAGCACAACTCTGCGAGAATGAGTCAAAGCTACAAGGGGGAACAGGAGAGAAGTCATCTATGTAAAAAAAAAGAAAAATAAAACTGAAACAAAGAAGTATGGCTTACATTGGTTATGAGAGTAGTTTTGCATTAAATTACGGTTTTGTCAGGCAGAAGTGATGCATATTGACTGTTACAATTATCTGGAGTCATTAGAGAACAGTATTTTTAACCTTTCGCTGTGGCACAGCAATAAAGGCTGCAGGAGAAGGGAACGTTTTTGAAAGTGCCACTGCCACATGGTAGCTCTGTGGCAACGTATCTGGTAACAGATGTGGCTATAGTATTTTATTTATAGATAATGCCAACGAATCAGTTATGGGTCAAAAATAAATCAGGCAGGCTATTCCAAACAGATGTACATGCCAAAAAAAAAATGCTAAACCAGTGATTATTTAATATTAATCTTGTCTAAAACAGGAAGCTACTAATTTTCAAAATTCTTATTTATTCTAGTCTAAAATTTGTTTACTGGCATTCACAAGATGTTGCACACATATTGCTAAGATTTCACAACTAAACTTAAATTTTAGCATTTAAAACCTTTCACAAATGCTAAATCTGTTGCACAGAGTTTGAAATTTTGTATTAAGGCACCATAGAATCCATAAAGTCCTTAGAACATTTGAACTGTATGGAAAAGCTACTGAAACTCATTGGTTTGCCTCAAATGTTATGATTTTTCATGTATCCAAAATGAATAGAAGAAGAGGATATTCCAGGTATTTATTCTTTGTCTCAGTTGACTTTTTTCATATGTATATTTGGTTGGTTAATAATAACTGAACATTTATTCATTGTAAGTATTCAGTAATCTGGCTTGATAAGTATTTTTTTTTTCTTTTCCCACATACTCCAATGTGACACTGAAAAAAAAAGTCTAACTATTGCTTTTTTTAAAGAGTCGTCATATTTTTGTTAATTTTCTGATGAGAGAAATGTATTCATCTCACATAGGCCTTTTTTCACACTCTTTTTCTGGTGAATGGGTCTTTTGTGAGGCAGCAGTCTTACCTTGACCTGTAAGAAAGCTTTTGAACCTCCCTCTTTCCACAGAATTGCTGAAATACCTTCTGTTCAAAGTTACACATTTTACTGAATGGTAGAACCTTCAGAATTCAAATAAGTAAATTTCATTGCATGTGTTCAAACCTAATTCCAGGTCTACAAAAAAAATTAGGATTTATTTTTCATAGTGTATTACTTAGCTTTTCTGCATCTGGATGTGCAGCATGAGCAGAAGATTTAAAGTAGATTTACAACAAGTGTAAGTGGTTTTAGAGCTTTCTGAGAGGCAGTGGTAGATGATTAGAGAGACTCACTCTGCAGATTCAGGCTCCTATTCCCGTACAAGTCTCCTGCCCTTTGGAGCTCAACAATGGAGCGTGCATCATTACATAATCCCAATGTTGTGTTTCTGAATGCTTGCATTTGAAAATTAGCAAATACTACAAGAACTCAATGAACAGTGGAAGTACACATCCCTGCTATTTACTCTTTAACTTCATGGGCTTTTAACTTATATACATACAGTTGTTTAGATATTGACTAATTTAGGTATTAATTCTTAGTTAATTTAACAACAAGCAGAATGTAAATGATGAACTAGATTAACTGCTCTGTAGTAAAACCCCACAAACCCATTCCTTCCATCAAGGTTTGATGTAACTCAATTAAAAATAGGATAAAACTCATCCCTTTGTCTTACTAGGCATGCTAAATTAGCTATTTCCTCCAAAGAAAAAAAAAAACATGCTTAGAAACAAACTCCACAATGTGTAGAATTGGGAAAAGAGTTGCTTTCTTGTCCCCTGCTATTTGTAATCTGTGGTTAAGTGGTGTGAAATGGGGCTAAGCCTTCCTGTTGGTGCCTTAGAGCACTTCCTCCTCCCCTGTGTGTGCCAAATATGTCTGGAACAAAAGCAGAGCAGGGCAGTACTAATCTTCATTTTCTCCATAGCGCTAGAAAAATCTTTTCTAGTAATGTAAACTCTAAACAAAGCCTGTCATTTGTTTAATCCCGCAAAGCTGAAACTCTTACAGAGGCATGGATAAAAGGAAAGAAAACCTAATTATACGTATTTCCCACATTATATGGTAAAAGTAATTGGAAAATGTCTTTCTGTCTGCGTGCATAAATTTAATTTCTTGGGTCCTTTTTGGTATGTGCATTCGATTGAATTTTCAAAAGTTGAAATCCTGGTGATTAGAGGTTGGACTGAGAAAGATTTGAGTTGGTATTCAGAGAGACATGTTATCAAATATGCTTAAAGACCCTAAAACCCATGTTATTTAGCTACTTTTCTGTTGTTATACATAAATTTAATTGCTCGTGTTACTAATTCAGTGACCTAACAAGCTTCGTAAAAACCTTTCCTTCTCAGTAGATTGAACAGTAGGTATGGTGAATGCAAGTTTTGTGGACAGAGGTATATAAATATACTATGACAACTCTGTGTGAACCTCTGTCACCTCTAAGCTTCTGCTGGACCACGCTGATCCTTATGTGCCTGGACACTGCGTGTGCAACCAGTCCCACATAGTCCTCTCCTAGGAGGAGGTACCAGCGCTCAGCAGAGGATGGACGATGTGACTACATCTGATTTCTTTGTTGTAGGCGGGTGAGTTTCCATTATTTGAGACAGTAATCTGGACAATATTTCTGTTATTCCGCTCCATTGCGTACTTACATATTTGATCAGATCTAGGTGAAAACACGTAGCTGCCCATGCTCCTGCATGACTATGTTGAAGAGACAGAGAAATCATGTCCTACCATTTATGCAGCATGAATCAAAGCAGTACTGTGAATAAAAGCTTAATTTGGAAGTTCTCTAAGTCTTATCACGTTGTCAGATGTGATCACAACTTCAACTTGTTTACCAGTTTGATTTGGAAATGTTCCATCTTGTGAAGGTATCACCTCTTTTCCTTTAATTCTCATGTTGTGCACCCTAGGATAAATATATTTTGTTGACTCTGACTTTCACTTGCATCAGAATAAATGGGAAAACACTTTGCTATCACACTAAGTAAACTTCTCTTTGTAGTGGAATCGTAAATATCTAAGGTTAAGTAAAATATGCAGTACATAAAGCTTTGGCTGAAGCAAGTTTGTAAAACAGATTATTATTATCTTATTAAGAGTGGTAGAGATGTGCGTGCAAGTTATCATAGAGGCACACCAGCAATAAGAATGGAAAGTTTGAGAATCTTACGGCAACTGGAAGCTGATGCGTATATGGAATGAGGAACACCTACTGAAATGAAAGATAATTTTCTATATTGTATACTGTGAACTTTAGGGCTATGAAGTGCTGAAGAGATATAATGGTGGGTCAGAAAATAAAATGGAAGTACAATATCGCAAGAAACTAGGCAAACAGTAAAATAGCTAGGGGTCACCAAATATTTGGGAAGACTGATAAAATGACAGACGTAGTAGATTAACTATGTGATGCACCGCTCAAGCAATCATAGGTTGCAAGACTGCCATCCAAACTCTTTCTGGAGGCACACTGGCCATGGGAGCGGGAATGAGTTCTTGGACAGGGAGTGGTGGAGCCCGTCCTTTGGGTAGCACATAGCTTCTATAGGTTTTTAAGAGATACCCACATTTAATTTGTTCATTTGCTTGCTGTTAATGTAGATGTAGAACAAGTATTTCCTTAGATGACTATTTACAACAGAAGCTATATTCCTTGCTCATATTCTAGCTCACATGATGGGGACATGGGATCCTCCTTGTTACTGCAGTAGTAACAGCGCAATAACAGGGCTGTATCAAGGGCAGTGAGAATTTTGTCTCCAGTGTCAGATGCACTCAACAGCCCCACCTTGCAAAGCAGCGGCTTTGATTTAAAAAAAAAAAAAAATAAGTGAAGCAAAAGGATAGAACAGCAGGAGCTGTTTCCATGGTTTGAGAAAAATATAATCTACTTGGCTGTCCAGTGGGTAATACCAGAATTTAGTATAGTGGAGTTTGTTATGGTACAGTACTGAAATACTGGAGCATTGTCTTACTGTTTCCTTTTAAAGAGACATAAACATTCTAATACGAAATGAAAATCTTAAATGAGTGGCAGCAACATATTCATATAGAGAAATATGTTACTGTTGGTAACTCTTTTGTACAAAGTATTTATTTTATTACTAACAATTATTAACATTTCCCCATACGTTTATCTATTCTTTTCCAGTATGTGATGATGATTCAAATCATGAAAGTTTGTCTTTTTCTCACCTGAATCACTTTTCTGAGTAACTGTGCTTTTTCTATAATTTATTTGTTGAACACTTTACTAACTAATGCCTTTATTCCTATATCATATATTGTATCCTATTTTTTATTTTTCAGTGGAATAAAAACATTTTAAATTAAAATTTGAAATTACCATAGTCTCTATATATAGGTAAATTCAGTAATTATTAGTGTTTCGGTAAATAATTTGGCTCTGCAGTTCCTCAACGTACGCAGTAGAGTTGTTCTACTGCAGATACTGCCTAATAACAGGAAAGCTGCTTTTTATTAGGTAAATGTACTCATTAATTAAACTCCATTTAATCACAAAACAATTTATTTAAACCTTGTTTCAGAAAATAATACTTAATGTATACATGATTTGTTTGGATGAATGATTCAACTTCATATAGTTTATTAATAATTCACAGTTAAGATGTTCCTGTGATTGCCCCAACAGTGCTCTTAGCTGTTAGGCTCTATTGATTTCATGGCATTTTCCTCTTCAAGAGGCTGCCGCTCCACTAGTGTAATTGGCAGAGCCCCATTGGCTTTGCTGGAGCCTCAGCAATTCTTACCAGCATTTATTTGCATCATTAAAGGCATTTAAAAATCTGGTCTTGTAAAGAGCAGATAATGTGATATTAAGAGAAAGTCAAGCTCATTGTTTTATGAAAAATCCTTTGAAAGTCATTGGGGAGGGAAAACTCTACTTTTCCTGACTTTTCCTCTCTCTTTTGTTTTCTGAGGAGTCAGAGGCTTGGTGCCAGGGGCTCAAAGCCCCCATGCGCTGTTGGCACCCTTGAGGGGTCCTGTCCTCCTCCTGATGGCTCCCCTGACTCCTGCCACTGGAGCTGCCTGAGAGCAGCTGGGAAGACTCTGTTTGTCCCGCAGAAATTTTACTCCCAAGCAATGAGTGCATACATTCATTATTGCCCTATCGACAAGCTATAGTCTAAATTATTGGCTTACTATTTTTAAGAACAAATTTGTTCATGACAGTTTCATACTCATTAAAATAGGAAAGTGATAAAACTGTTTTCCTATTGAAAAAGTTGTTTCTAATTATTTATTTCTTCTTTCAGTACTTCACTAATAAGACTTGATGATATTTGACTACTTAAAGAGGCACATATGAAGTGACTAATTTAAGCTGTAAAAAATTAAATATTATCATTTCAATGTTAATTATTTTGTAATGTGCTGAAAAAAGAGATCCACAGAATAATGTCAAGTAGAGCAAAAAAGTTTTTAAAGCGCTTAGTCATGTATGGGCAAAATCTCCAAAAATGTTTTCCTAAAGCTAAGCACTTACCCACGATTATGTTTTGTTATCTCACTAATAGAATTAGTTGCCAATTAGTTGTAAATTCCATTTTCCCTTTGAGCGCATATCAATATATGTGACTATGGTATACACAGTATGTGCACCATCCAAGATCATTCATTAGGCTTGACCTACATTTGGGTTTACAAGAAATGGGCAAATTTGTGGTGATGCAGCTGTGAAATAAAGAATTGACGGTTGGTAATAAAATGTGAGAATCCGAAGCCCTGTATATTTTAGCACAGTTAGAAGTTTCCTGAAGCGGTGTTCATTTGCAGTGCCAGTTACCGCACTCCACCTTGTGATAAATGTCAGCACTACTGCGGGGATTACAATTCAGCCTCATGATGTGGTAATGAGCCAGCACAGTACGAGTATGAAAAGAGTGTAAATAAATATCCCAGGTATTATGGTAGTGCAACAGAAAACACGATCAGATACATGATGTTCAGGTTCAGAGGCACTACCTGAAGAGCAAAAGAGCATTTGTTGCTTAAAATGGCATGAAAAAGGTAAATTGTCTGGCATGGGCATCATGCTTCTCTTATTTAAGAGCTGTTTAACTCACTATCCAAAAGGTCGGCTCCATTTTTTGCCCGTGTGATTGACCCCAGAGGGCAGGAAGCTATGAGAAATAAAAATCTTCTAGAGCTGTTAACACTATTTTATTTTGGAATTGATGCACAAGTTGCCAAGTAGCACAGATGCTTAAAACACTCAATTCACAAGTACACATCTTTTTACTTTCAGTCACTGGCTCTCTGATGTGAGAAGTACTCAGCAGGACTGAGGACACTAAGGAAACTTAGAAGCCTCCAGTGCTTGAGATGGGAACTAATGGATTTTGAAGTCTGACTATGAAAGTACCTGGCATTCAAGTGTATAACTGGCATGTCTAGTTCAATAATTCACCACTGGATGTAAGGCAAATAGCTTGACAAGACTGCAAAATGTCATAAGAAACGCAGTGGTTCTGAATGGTCAGAATCGAAACGCAGATTCCAAGAGGAGTCAGGACTTGTCTCATCCATGTTCATACCTGTGACAGGCCAGTTACACATTTTTGTTTCTTGTAACAACTTCTGTTAGACCAACAGATATTGTTCTACACAAAGAGGATAAACATATAACACCACCACAAAGGACGGAGAGAGAAAAAAAATTAAGGTGAGCACATTCTGTAAGTTCTGGATTGAGATTTTAATAGGTTGGGGGTTTCATTTTTTAAGTATTGGTGAATTCTGCTCTAATCCAATAAGGATTTTTCTTTTTTCTTGGCTACCGATTGCTATAACAAAAATATTTTTCTTCGCGACATTGCTAAGATAACGTCGGTGTGTCTGTTCCAGCATCATTCCACATGCCTTCCCTAATGGCCACGTTCCCATCCTCTAATAGTGTGGTTTCTATATTTATGAGTTAGCTCACGACATTTCATACGCTTTTCAGTTTTAGCATTTGGTTCTTAGTTACAGGTTTGAGTGTGCGTTCCACATAACGAAGGAAGCTGGCTAGTGGGACGTGTGACCTTTGCAAACTTAAGAAAGGCCCCTGGCAAAGAATCTCTAATAAAAAGTGTCTCCAAGCTCTGTAGGTTCGTGAGCCCAAGGCGAGAGTGAGCACCGTTAAATTATTGAAAGGCAAGGAACAAAATGTACGAACACAGCAATACTGTGTGGGGATTGAAATATAGTTTTAAAAAATAACAGTTAAATTGGTTTTATTTGTGTCCCCAAGGATTTGGCTTCCTCCTTTCAAGCCTAATAATGCCACGTGTTTGGCTGGACGCTGATGATGATGAAAGCATTGCTCAGGTTACATTTGAGTTAATGAAAGTCATGTCATTAAAACTGAAGAAAGCATTGCACATAACAGGTGGAGCTTCTAGAAACAGAAGTAGTGGATGCTTATCCCATTATATTGGACAAACTTCTCTAAAGCCAGTGCATTCAGAGCCAGAGATGTCTCAATCATCATTTCTTGATTGATTTCTGGTCTAGGACGTAGATCTGGATTGATGTGACCTACCTGCAGCATTAAAAACCATAGTGGTGTGCCTGCTAAACCAGGATACTTGTGCATGATGCTAGCGAATAGCAAAGGAGCTGCTGTTAAGACGTTTAATATATTGTGTCAGCTCTAGGGATAAAGCCTATTTAAAAATCCTTAGGTTATGCAGTGCTTCGCATCCTGTTTCCCAGTGCATGACCAGGGATCTTGCCCACTACCCAAGTGCAAATAAATATAGTTAACATCGCTATCATCACAAATTTTCTGCTTAGCTTACCCAGTCCTCAGTTCTGAAATACACTCAGAGGACTTAAATGGCTCGTGTAACAAATAGGAGAACTGCCTCTCAAGGATGCAGATGCAATTCATTTGTAATATTGCAGTTTAAGTTGCTCTACTTGTGCTACATCGCGCCATTTCTTTGAAGGAACAAGTTGTTACGGCTGCTATTATGCTTCAAAAAGCTTTGTGGAAATAATACAGATAAGCTAACTCTCATACAAAAAACCTGATGTTTATACTAGCACAAGAGCATTCATATTTATATTTCACATTTTACTTGTACACAGCGGAGAGAATTGATTTCATGCTGGACTTGGTGCTTTAGCTGCGCTATCTTTGCTCTTGCAGGGAGAAAAAACATTTTAATGGAAGCAGATACTGTTGTTCTCTTACGGAGGATTTGTTATATTAGTTTCAATTTAAAAAGAAAAGCAGGCAGAATGGGATGTTCAGCGGTGAGACAGGAAACCTCTTTGTCTTTCGTTGAAGTGTAGGCAACATCGCTGCAAACAATAACGCCGGCCCTCGGGAGCGGTTCACCGGCTCCACGTCGCAGCTTTGTGCGTGGAGTGGCGCAGGGTGAAGCCCTTCACACGTAGCGTCATTGGCAACAGACAAAAAGTGAACATGCATTTGAGTTATGGAAGGTACATCATGTTCCAGAGATGATTAAAAATACATAATAAATACTTACCTGGAGGGGCTTGTAAGTGGAGGCCCTGGGCTTGTAAGTGGAGGCCCTAGCCTTGAGTGCGTCAAGGGTCTTTATGCAAAATGATTTTATAATGGCTGAGGAAGAAATTATTTATTAGTTCATCAAACATAAAGGAATAGTTAATGATAGCATACATTATAATCTTTATTGTGGCACATAATTAGCAATCGCTGCTGCTCTCTCAGTGCGTTAGCTGAGCACGACTGGTAGAGTAACGACTGTGATTTATAATAATATTACAAAACACACTTTTTCCTATTAAACTTGATGAATCCTGGTAGAGAGAAGCAGAGAACTCATTTAACCAAGATTTCATAGTCAGGTCCTTCAATGCCAAATTGTGAGCCAGCTCTTTGTCTTGGAAAGATTTGTGCTGTTTGCCCCAAAGTTGGATGGTGGAGGGAAGGGTGGGAGCCGTACGTGTTTTCTCTCTGCCTCAGTCTTTGGGTAGAAGGACTTTTCTGGGGATAGATGTGCTGCTTATCCACTGAGAGTTGTCTGAACCTCTCTGCTGTGGTGTGACTGCATGAGATAAATTAATGCAAATAAATTAATTCAGGCTTGCACTCCCAGGTTTATCAAAAGTATTTCCAGGGACTCGCCACTCGTGTTATGTTCAGCAGATGATCTCTTCTCCAACGTTGGCTGTCACTAGTGGCTTTGACTGTGATCTTGCAAGTGTTCAAGTTGCTTAAAACAAGAGGGATTGTTGCCCTGTCAGTGATCAATTCTGATTAAGCCCGTAGAAAGGCCTTCTGTTTCTTGTATTTAAATGTGAAATTTTAAAATTGCATACTCTCATGATAAATGACAGCCTTACTCTAGCTCAGACATGATATACTGAAAATCAGAAGGATAAATGCACACAATGTGCAGTGAACATGTCCTTTGCCTTCAGTCTCACAGAAAGCTCCTTGCCAAAATGTATGCTGTGTCAGACTGTTGGAAGTCACATTTCTAGTAATATTCATCATTGCTAGAGTATTTGGGTTATTCATAACAACCAACAGATTTCTGTTCAACTTCCTTATCAGACAAGTAGTACTTTTAGTCCATCCTTTATTTTTTCAGATGAAGAGGACAGGGAAGCTACGGACTTCATAAGACTTTAGATATCCCAAACCCAAAGATCTTGACCTCGGAAGGAAACCTGAACCTGACCTTTGGATTTGGGCTTTCATCGTCCTCTCAAAAGGTAACTATTCCACTGCGGTTGTCTCAAACACTTTTAGTGTTGACCACTAAAAGTTTCCAAGTCATGATACAATAACATTAATTCAAGGAAGGCCGTTAGTTACTGTATAGACATCCATCTCCTTCAGAGTCTACAGCATGGAGTTTATGCTAAATAAACATTTTATGTGGTTCTAATTTTATAAGTACAATACTACGACTGCCCAGGATGTAATCAGTGTGATTGGACAGCATTTTTTTTTTTTTTTTTTTTTTTTATTGTGCGCTTAACTTCTGCCAAGGTGGCTATTTTCACTTCTTTTAACAGAGTCTAAAATACAGATGTTACGTACCTGGATAGAAAATTTGGAGGTTTTGGTCTTTTTAAATTCATTATAGTCCTTTTTAAAAACACAGCAAAACAAATGCTGAAGTGCTTTCCTGAACCAGTGATTATGTCAATTGATTAGACTTTGCAAATATTCTGAATTGCTTAAAATGTCTCAACATGTTTAGGAGTATAAATATAGCATAAATAAATAATGCCAATTATTAGAAAGTATGGCATATCCTAATATGCTTATTATCATTAGGGAAAATGGTACAAGGTAGTTAGAAATTTACAAAAACACTATACAATTAATTTTATATGCTTACAACTCATTAATGATTAGATTTCAGATATACTACTCTTATTGTACTTATTGGTACTTTTGTTTTTTTCTCAAAATAATAATAGAGATAAAAATTAAAAATTTAATAGGGCAACATTTACCTTCAGATTTTAAATTCAGGACTCATGATACTCAGCAATGTTTTCTGACTGTTTCTGACCTAGAACAAAGTCTTTAGGTATATTCACTTCCAGCACCCTCATCTTTTTGGTGGGATTTGTCCTTGTGTTCAGTATTCGCTTGCACAAGAATGTCCTCCTGGTGCAGGCATGTGGCTCAGTTGAACCAAGCCAGCTCAGAAAGCTTGTGCTTGAAGACGAATATCTTTTGTCACGAGATGGAAAGAGCAGAGTCTTTTCCTTCTCCAAAACCACCAATTAAATTTAGTTTTGGAGACAAGAACAAAGCCAAGAAAGTAAAAATAAAAAGACAGATCCAGGTGGGTGGATGGGTGCCACTGCGTCCCACCACATTGAATTCTGCACTCAGTCCCTCTGATGTTGGGTTTGTGATCATGGTATTAGATGCTATGCGTATTGGTTAATTTGGTGCATTTTGGAAATTAATTTCTTTTTGACTATTGCTTGTGCTTACTGCCAGTACTACAAGACCAAGAAAGATGAATAGCAATATAATTTGTCTCATTTACTGGGAGTGTGTGGGGAATTCAAACGCAATTAGTTTACATAAAGACTAATATATATTTGGAATATATATGTTCTATACATCCATGTATATTTTTAGAAAAAAAAATAGTCTGTAGAGCCAGCCTGCATCCACTGGAAAAATTCTCACTGATTTCAGAACCTTTGAAGGAGAACTTAAGTGAATTTAGGAAGATATTAACTTTGTTTTGGAGATGGATGGGATTAAGAGGTCAAACTGGAAAGTAACAGAGCAGAATATAGCCTGAACCTGACAGACCAATCAGTTGTTTTCATAGATTTTTAAGCAAGAAAGTGCCATTATAAACATCTTTTCTGACCTCCTGTGTATTGCCAGCCAGGAAATTTAATCTGTGATTCCTGCATTAGAGGAAACTGCTCTGCTCTATTTCATAAAACGGTTGTCTTGTTTGTTTTGTTGGGTAATATTTTACTTTCGCGTGGTGTAGAATATCAGCCATTAGAAAGCCATTTTGGCTCAGTTTGCTGTAGATTTGTTTTAAACATTTTGATATATATTGTATAAATAAAGGCTTCATAAAACAAAACCTACTGAAAACAGCATAGTCACTGCACAAATCCGTTTCCATTACTGCACAATGCTTGTCTATTTTTTTTGCCCTCTCTGCAGGTTACAGAGCTCTTTCTATTTGTTCAGGAGCCTACTCCCACTTGGACGCCTCCTATGCCTGGTTTTACTATAAATCCAAGATTAAAATCCTCACTGTAGTGAAATATTTGCAAGAGGGAAGGTCCATTGTTAGAGAAGGAACGACAGTAAAAGAAGGTAAAGCTCACTTGCAAAAGGGATGCTTTTTTGGAAGGCCACCTCCAGCTCAGGAAACTGGGGGTGGGAGGTTGGAGTCCTGGCCAAAAGCTAACTCAGAGGGTAAGATAAGCAGGAGAAATTGCTGAGGAAGGTGCTTTGTAGGGACTATTACATCTCCACAGCCATTATATAAACACAGAAGAGTGCCTCCCATGTTGAGAAAAATCTATGTATTTCTGTACATACCGGCAGACCTTCAGTGACAGTATTCATCTTACCCCATTTGATTGAAACAAGAAAAGCACAATCTCAGACATGAATTTAGGCAGAATATTTTATTCAATCTCCTTATACACTTTCAGATGTAAAGAAGTCTGAATTTTCTATGAAAATTTTAATATAAATTGTAGACGATATATTCAGATTTCTGAGCATTATGTTTGACTACATTGTCAAACATGGAAGACAAAGATTCACTAAATGAAAACGCATTGCTCCACAAACACTTGCTTCCTGCAGAGGCTGATTTAAGAGTGTGGTGGTTTTGTTGGTTGTTCACATCAGTGCAGCCATATGTTTGCGTGTTGCACAAGCGCAGGATACAGAGCTCCTGCTGCCAGGCCCTGGACAGCATCAGCTGTCGTCCTCCCGCAGACAACCCTTGCGCGGGACTGAGATCGTACGCAAGCAAAAGGGTCAATGGTGGCATTTTCTGTTGCAGAGAGGGAGCTTATTTCAACAACTCTCAAGGCTCTGAGCAACCTGATCTGGTTGGAGATGTCCCTCCTCCTTGCAGGGGGGTTGGGCTAGATGACCTTTGAAGGTCCCTTCCAACCCAAGCCATTCTATGATTCTATGATTCTCACTGCTCTGGGGTTTCGCCTTGTAACAGCATCCTTTATACTGTATCTCAACATTGTGTTTGTCATGACAGCAGTAATCCTAGATTATTATTTATTTAGATAAAAATGATGAGGAATTATGTTCGCGTAAATGGTGTATGGTATGTTACCAATGAGTTAAAAAAAAATGTCTTCCCATGATAAATGCATCAGCTTCTTTCTTCATTTCACAGCTTCCACAAAGTCACTTATCTAGATAATAGAATTTCTCTACAATTTTGCAGGGATAACAATGTATTGCCTCAGTCTTTAACTTCTGTTTCAGATGCTCAGGCTGCTTTAAAACTTTTGCAGTTTTGAAATCACACCGCCTCTTGTGGCACTATCAGCTAGACAGCTGAACGGCTGTGTTGAAACATCGTGTTTTACGTAATCTGATTTGTGCTACCCGAATTCAGGGAAACACTTTGTTCTGTGGCAGTTTGGCAATCGCGGCTTTATCTTAATTATAATAATAAGTAATTTGCAAAAGGTATTGAAGTGGAAAAATAAACAAAGTAGAAAGAAAAATCTCGGATAAATACATTACCAAAAAGACGTACTCTTGATTTCTTGATTTCAAAACATTAACTGTTTTGGATTTTTAAATAAGCTTTTCAGCCAAAGCAATGTATCTAACTCATTAAAATATACATACAAAAAAATAGGCAATTACTATTCTGATCTCGTGAGGAAAGAATGAAAATGCTAGAAAACATGTATTTGTTTAATTCAGAATAAACTGAGAATAAGAACTTTAAAAATGTAAGAAATCCTGCAATATTTTTCTATCCCTGCCACTTTATCCCAAGGTCAGCAGCCAGCTGTCTGGGGGCAGCACACGGGGTCTCTGCGCGCCTCAGCCCCGATGCATGGTGCTGTTTGCAGAAGATGCTCAACATCTTGCAGACCCAGCGTGATGTTTGTGCAGGGATCTGTTCCGCACCCACGGGACCGCCCTCAGACAGGTTTGCAACTGTACACAAACTTTTTCAGCTCTTTAGAGCTGAGAGCATGTAACGGCATATAACCACAGCCTCACCAGTTTGGCAGTCTTTCCTGTACACCCCTGACTAAATACCCTCCTGGAATGCTTCATACTTCTGACCTGAAGAGGTGTATTATTCCTTCAGCTATTGTAACAGTGTTCAGACATCTGTGGCAGCTGGGGTTGCACATGCAAAGAAATTTCTTCTAGAGGCAATAGATCCTTTTGAACAATTTGGAAGTATAATATAACATTCTGATGCACAGAACACAAAATTCTTTTTTTTTTAAGAAAGATATTAAACAATATATTTATGTTATATCTTGCTTTTTTTCTTTTTCCTTCCTGTAAATGAGGAAGTACTGCTTACAGGCTATGACATCTTCCCTCTCGTGCATAACAAGGGGATCACCAGGCAGCTGTATTTGCATTACCACAGACTGGATATTGTCCAAGTTTGCTGGTGTTAAATTTTGTCCAAAGATCACTCTAAGCATGAAGTTTTATGAAAAATCAGAAAATAGGTGACCGGTGGAACAGCTTGCCCAGAGAGGTGGTGGACACCCCATCCCTGGAAACATTCAAGGCCAGGTTGGACGGGGCTCTGAGCAACCTGATCTGG
Organism: Chlamydotis macqueenii; assembly: GCF_036417535.1. NCBI lineage: Eukaryota > Metazoa > Chordata > Aves > Otidiformes > Otididae > Chlamydotis > Chlamydotis macqueenii. The sequence continues at coordinate 24,615,903 of NC_141564.1, read as the reverse complement.
TTGGAGATGTCCCTGCTCCTTGCAGGGGGGTTGGACTGGATGGCCTGGAAAGGTCCCTTCCCACCCAAACCGTTCTATGATTCTATGTGGGAAGATAAGCAGGGGAATCTCACATTATTCTATTAGAGTATCTAGTACCTTAATATTTGGTTTTCCATTTTTTTTAACAGATTATTCTCTGGACATAATTTTTGCATTATGAAACTGGAAAAATATCTGAAATGACGTTCTGAGATTTTAAAAGTACATTTCTGAGAGTTTTCATTGTTTTGAAGGATGTGAGCCACAACTAGAAAGAGTGACTCGACACAGAGGAACTCTGATGTTGACACCAGAGGAAGCAAATGGGAGCAGCCAGTGCCGTGTTGACATGCTGTGTTGCTACCATCACCAATTAAAACTCATGGCATGGCAAAGTCGATAGAAAGGAAAAGGTCTGTCCAGCTTCCCAAATCTGAATGTATAAATTTAGCAGAACAATTATGCTAAGTTCTTTTCTATGTGAAATACTTGAAAAATAGAAACACTGAAGGAGAACCCCACCCTAAAGAAAGTCAGGAAAGTTTCTGCTTTTGAGAGAGGTTATATTCCAGTGTAAAATCCAGCAAGTGGGAGTAAAAATCATTATCTGAGGGGTACCTAAGGATATTGGGCAGCTCAGGAACTCAAACCAATCCATGTGCTGGTTTTGCTACACTATATTTTCAAATTATAGAATGTTTTGGGTTGGAACGGACCTTCAAAGGTCATCTAGTCCAACCCCTCTGCAAGGAGCAGGGACATAAAATCACACTGGAAATTCACGTATCTAGTGTTCGAACTTTTGTTCTTGTTGGGTTTTGGGGTTTTTGGGTTTGTTTTTTGTTTTTGTGGGTTTTTTTTTTTTTCTGGAGGCACTAAACAAGTGATACCAGAGTGAAAAAGAAGGATGCCAGCTCTTACAAAGACACTGTAGATGCAGACATCTGTGGGTTATGAAGGTGGAGGATAAGTATCCATGTGTCTTTCAACATATTTACTTCTTAAAACATCTGTCTTCACTCGGGGTCATGGAGCAGAGGTGTTTTTTAGCACTTCAGTGTGCTCTAACCTTATCTAAGCCATTGGCATTGTCCATGGCACACTTCTGCTGCGGCTTCCCTCTCCTTTCAGGTCTCCATCGCTATTTGCTGAGAGCATTTCTGAAGGGTGACAAATCCTCTCTACATGTACATTTTAAAGGATAGTTTGCTATTCTTTTTGGAGACCAAACACAAGAAAGAAACATAGCTACCCTAAACTTCATTGCTCTTCGACTTAGCAGGCTGTAGATCTATAATCTTTCCTGAGGAATTAATTGTAATTCAGTCCTGTGTGTTGCAGTAAAGAACATTATGGAGTGCTGTCAGGGTTGAGAAAAGTTAGCTGGTTTAGCAGCCAGAAGGTGATTAAATTTATATGCAGCTGGTTGGAAAATATTGTGGTACCTTACATCCCTGAGCTTATGCTTCCAACTACAGAGGGTCTGGTTTGGTGCTGAGTAGGAAGCGGTGACTTGGTGGCTCCAAGCTGAGGCCATGGGGCTGAGCAGGGCATGAACGGCCAAGGTCTTCTCTAATGACTTTGTGATATCACACCACAAAATGGTGTGATAAACCAGAATTGCAGGTGGGTGTATGAGGAGGCACGTACGGGTCTGGAGGACCTTACCCGGGGAAAGCTGGAAAGGCCCCTAGGGGTCAGGAAAGTTTAAGGCTGGCTGACACAAAGAAGGAGGAGCTCTGAGTGATTTATTTCTGGCTTGTATTTCTAGGGGAGTTAATAAAAACTCATTTCAGTTAATCTGCATCTATTGAGTTTTGTCTGTGTGTCTTTGTGGCTGGAATGATGCTTTGGTCATGTCTTGGCAATACTAGCAGAGCTTAAAGCTTCTTATGTCCATGAATTAGAAGAATCAATCTCTTTGAACACATTTTAAATTGATCTTTGATTGGACTACATGGCTCTTGGATAAGGTACCCTAGTATTAGTCAATTTGACTTGGAAAGATGATGATTCAAATTAAAATTGAAAGATGACCTATATTGAGCAGCTGCAGTCTGCACAGTGATTTTTTTTCTTCTTCTTCTTCTTCTTTTTTTTATTAGTGTGCCGCTCTGTTTGTGAAGTCCTTGCTGTGAATACTAATGTCTGTGCCCAGAGCTCTGTCCGAAATTGCTAACTCCGGCATTTGCATTAACGATCTGTGGCCTGTAATATTACCTTAATCCTGGCTTCAAATTATGCAGAATCTATAACACAAAATGCTTCTATATCTTCTCCTCGTAAGAACTTATTTACATTTAACTTCGTTACACAGAGCTGCCTGCTAGTTTGAAGGGGTTGACTTTACTGCACCTGCGCCTTTTCTGTTTTAATAGTAGTTTGAACTTAGCATGAAGGTCTTGAAAATGTATGGTTGAGGTTAAGGTCTTGAATTCCCAAGGGAAGAGGTTGTATTTGGGCACTCAGAGAGCAAGGGTGGCTTCTTAGTGTGACCTCTTAGATATACCAAGTATCTTCTGGTTTCTGTCTCTCTCTCATATGTAGTTTTATGACCAAATCTCATTTCTAAATTCAGCAGATTTTATCCAATAAAATTTTCATGGCTAAATTGCAACTAGCCGTTTCCCCTTGTCCCCTGCCAAAGAAGATTTGTAATGGGAAAACTGACAAGTCAGAATACTTACAAATTTATATTTGAAAGCTCCATTGTGTCAGCTTCTTCAGAGCCGTCTTAATGTGATTGCCTTGTCAGCTGCATCAATAATAGAGGGCGAAGATCAATCTGTAATGAAGGGAGATGAGATAATTTTTCTAAGTGTAGAACTGTGATTCTTCTCCAGTAACGGGAAGCTGCAATTACAGTGGTCATGCTGGATGTTGTTCTTCAAATGCCTCGTAGACCTGTAGTTTGGAATAGCCAATGATAAATTAAACTGTTGTAGCAGCACGTTGCTCATGAAGGTTTGCAGTAAAGTAGCTCTTATCTTCAGGTTTTAGAGTATAGTTTAGATATGTAAAGTCCAAAATACACCGTTTTGTCTTTGTTTCGTTGTTACTAAGCCTTCTGTTGTATTTTTCCACACACAAAAATTAATTTAGCTGGAGAGCTGTAGGTGAAAAGGGGAGAAGCAAGACCACTGCCAGCCTCAGGTGGCTGCAGCGAGAAGTGTTAACTGGGGGCATGTGGGTCTCTGCTGGGACAGCCCTGGATCTGCAGGTCGTGGAGGAGATCGTCCAGGTGGAGCGAGACCAGAGGAGTGCTCTGTGCCCATCAATGCCACCTGAATTGTCCCCTGCCACTGGCTGCATAAGGAAATACATTGGATTTCTCAGACAAATAATTAATATCTAGCCACCCGAATGTTTGTTGATTTTATTGGATGTCTGTGGCAGCAACATGCTCGTTCTTCTCTTCCTCTCTTCTCTATTATTGCTATGACTTAGGTAGGTCTTTGGATTTGTTTGAGTGGGATTTTCTCAGTGTAATTTTTTTTTTTAATATAAAACAGAGCATCTTTAACAATAACGACATCTTCTAGTTTTAAATTCTATCACATTTTATCATGAAGAATGCCACAATCTGATAAACTGGGGTTTTTTTGAGGAAACACTTTTATGCACCTGAAGGCTGAAACACATGATCTTTTTTGGAACAGCAAACAAAGAACGGAAAGAGGAGATGAACACAACTGCCTGCTCTTCCCCGCACAATAGCTGGGCAATCAAGTTAACACCAAAGAGTTTGCTGGGCTCCATTTGAAAGGGCACCAGTGCTGTTTGCTAACACTGGACCAGCCATTCCACTAGAAAAGTCAGCCAGCTGTCAGAGCACAACATCGACGGAAAATAGCTGTTCCTATTTAAAACAGCTGAGGAGTCACCTCTTATTTTTTTGTAAATAATAATTTTTTTTTCAGTTACTCATCGAGACTTAGTAGCAGATCCAGATCATTCCTTCTAAATCTCCTAGAATATTGTCACAAACAAGATTTTTGTCCCACAATTTTTGGTAGAGTTCTGTGGCTTGTTGCAGGTTACACCATCTCTGGCTTGCTTTTTTGAAGTGTCCAACTGCACCATGAGGGGAGCAGGCAGACTGCTCCGGGATTTAGATGAACAGTCAAATCCTAAGAATAATGAACAATAAAATAAAATTGCTGAAACACCATCTGTCACAAGCTGGGGGTCATTTTCATAAACCCCTCATCATTTGCAAAAAAAAAAAAAGGAATGCATTTGGTTGACTGAGGCTCAGTTTGTGGAAGTTTGTGTATGATTATCAGAAGAAGGCTACATGCATCGATCTGTTTTCCGTGAATGGTTTACCTGTTTGGAGTTGGAAACAGAACTGGCTTTGTCTTGGTTGTGTAAAGCAGAGGAAAACACTGTGGTGGGACGTCACTGAGGATGTTAGGAAAAATTATTTATGCTGAGGGTGGTGGAACGCTGGCCCAGGTTGCCCAGAGAGGTGGTGGATGCCCCATCCCTGGAAACATTCAAGGCCAGGTTGGACAGGGCTCTGAGCAACCTGATCTGGTTGGGGATGTCCCTGCTCCTGGCAGGGGGGTTGGACTGGGTGGCCTGAAAATGTCCCTTCCCACCCAGACCAGTCTGTGATTCTATGATTCTATGTTGCTGGAGGGGCCGTATTCACGTCCATGCTGGTTGCATCATCTTGAACTCCTTCAGCACACCCTTTACTTTACAGCAAATTGTCCCAACCTCGATTCCTATTTCCCTTACCATGAAAAATTATTTGAAAAGGCAACCCTTAGAAAACCGTGGTATTAAAATGGTACAGGTTGGCTGCCTCCATCTCTGGTGAACTTTTAACCTGGCTTGTCTGATGAGTGCTCTCTCCCTGGACCCTGAAGCAAACCTTCATTCCAAGGTGCTGCTTCTAATTTCCCATCGGAAGAGTGCAGCAGGGCCCCCTCACGCACACAGTATCCAGGGAGGACGACTGCTGGGTTCTGGAGCCATCAGTCATCACAGCACAGTGAGTAAAGATGGTTTCTAGATTAAATTAATTTCCTATTGAACATGGAGAACATGCAAAACTATTATGATTTAAGCAGACTGTTGCTGGCAGACACTTACCTTCAGCAGTGTGAAAGGTGGTAATGAGAACAGTCTTAGCTTTCACCGTGCCTGCCTTGGAGAGAAAACAGCAGCGAGGGCACCTCAGAAAGTAATAAAAGCAAGTTTGTAGATGAAATTATTCTCTATAGCATGCAGTACAATTTTTCCTTCAGTATTAAGTCTGTGGCAGGGAGGAAAGCCTAAAAATAAGGAGATTGATGCTCTGTTTTAGCAGACTGGGGGAAGCTAAGGGATCCTGCTATTCAGTGGGTGTATGTGAAGGAAAGCTGCTACTTCCCCGCCCCACGCCTGCTGCTTTTGCCATCCAAAGCACGACTTGTCTTCTCCGTGTCTCTGTGATGTCTGGCAGAGAAAGGTTGGTTGTCTGCACAGGACAGATGCTTGCAGAGGGATTGCGGCCTCAGTATTAAAGACGTTAAAAGATGGATAAGGATCGCTGTCATCCTGTAGGAACTTTCTAACGCAGCGTTTCATGCTCCGTTTGCCTTCTGCAACGTTGCGTGTTTTCAGAGTTCACATCTCGGCAGGGTCAGTCCATCTTTCAGCAGTGCAAGAGACATCATTTCCCCAGGTAAAATCTTTAAGTTTGACTTAAAGTCTGGGAGAGATGCTTCTCTGGTGAGATGCAGGATACTACTGAGGAGCGCAGCAAGGCGCAGCAAGACTTAGGAAAAAAATAACTAATTAAATAATTGTTATAGTGACTATGTACTTGGCAGTGTGCTGTCCCACCATTGCCTAGGTTTTAACAAAAAAGAAGCTATTGCCACTAAAAGACCTTATAGACCTGGAGGGGTTGGTAATGAGGAGTCACATTTAATCAGGACTCGACTTTCCCCAAAATTAATGTCTGTATTTCTGGGATTAGTTTATTCACCCACTTGTTTTGTTTCACTTGTGGTTCTCAGTTAAAACAGCTAGTCTAAGTGGAAGGATGTAGTGTTGGTGAAGATCATCTACAACTGTTAATCAAATAGGACTTTTCTAAGTTTTTCCCCCTGAAAAACAACTAGTTATTAAAAATATAAGACTTTCTTGGAAACACTTTTAGAAGAAAATCAGTAACTTTCAATGACTCCTCTAAAATCTTTTTTCTTCTAAGAAAAATATACCTCCTATACTAGACTTATGTTAGAATTTTAAGCATTAAAAAAATGAAACCTAAAACAAAATACATTTCAGAACACTTGGAAAATGTGATCCTAGAGTAAGACAAACACATCACCGTCTCCAGCCCCCTTTCTGTTTTGGCTGTATTTCCAGGAAAATTACACTCTTGTGGGTACGTATCCAAACAGATTCCGAAATTAGACTTCTTGCTTGCAGTGGCATTCAAAAGAAAAATGATATGAAATTCAGTTACGTTAAGGGAGGAAGGGAAAACCTGTTACATCCATGGCTCAAAGGGAGAACGAGTGAATGATGGAGAGTCATGGCTTGATGAGCTTTACTTCCCCAGATGACTGAGCACAGAATGCCGCAATACAGTCACTGAAGAGTAGCGAGAGTCCTGATTTTCTCCTCCTTCTGTGGAATTTTTAGATGAATATAATTCTATTGTCCTCGCTGAAATAATGCTTTACTTACCCAGCTATGGCTGGAAGAATTTTGTGCTAATAACTGAGCATCTTCTGATAAAACACTTATGGAAAAGCCACTTCCCTTTTTATCAAAAAAGATATAATCGTGCACCTTTTGAATATCTTGAAATGATCGTGTATATTGATTTTTTTTCAGCAAATTAAATCTCTCTGATTTCAGAAAAATCACAATTTATTAAAAAAGTAATTTTTATTTAAAGAGAACACTTAAATACTTACTGTAAACAAAGAAGAGACTTTCACAGTCTATTAAATGAGAAATAATGCTGCTACCATAGCAATTGTATAAGAAATTACCATTTGGGAAATGAGAAAAGTCTCTCTCTATTTTGTCTCACTTCAAAAAATATAAGTAGTTTTCTTTTGTAAGTGATTTTGTTGTCAATGTGCATATCACAATAGCATGGCTCAATCCACACCTGCCTCGAAGGAGTATGTGTGGAGGCAGCTATATTCAGTGATCTCACAGGGGTGGTATTACCATCAGACATTTGCTCACAGCTACCATTTCAGCTAACATTTAACACGGAATGTTATGTATTATGTGATTTTTTTTACTTTTTTTAATCCTAAAAAACAGACCTGGTCCAAAAGATGATATAGCAGCACGTTCCATTAAGGATTTATTTTTAATTAGCTTTCATAAGATAAGGTGCTTATTACTTTTTCTTTCATGTATCAAAATTTTTACTTTACTTAAGATTATGCATCCAATAATATCTTTAATAAAAACTGTACTTACTTTTTAATACATTGCAAAAAATGAAGAATAAGAATGACTCAGTCTTGTGCTTGATAATAATAAACAAATTTTATTGCTTTTATGATTTTAATATTTCTGAAGATTAAAAAATCTGTTCTTATGTTATTCTGGGAGAGGCCAGATGGCCAGTTCATGTGTAGCACGTAAATTAAGTCAGCAGTCTCATGTATGTACTTGCACAAAAACAAATACAGTCTCTGACAATAAATCTATAAGAATTTTCAAAAGCCAGGATAAAGAGTGATGCTCCCCACAATGGGCTTTGGATAACACTTCCAACTGCATTAGTGGTTTTTAACAGAGGGAACATGGAAATTGATGTGTTACATGAAAGAGGAAAGTTGTTATGGGTTTGCTTCAAAAAATCCGTGGTGGCTTTTACGGGCCATACCCATGGAACCCTCAGAGGTCCTGCGTGTGGCTTTGCAATCTTTTCACTGTAACGTAAGTTTACAAATGCTACCATCAGGAAAGCAGCTTCAGCTAAATCAATTAGGCCGGTTTGTAACTGTTTAGGCAGTGCCCAGGTAAACTGGAACTGGAATTAGGATTAAGGATATCCCAAAGAGGATTAAAGTGGGTTTCACATTCTTAGAATGACTTAGAGTGTCACAACACACAGATATTTACTTCCAAATTACCAGCTTTAATTTTGTGGTACAAAGAAACGTTGCTGAGTCCAAGAAGGTGACTGGGTCAAAAGAGGTTCCTCTAGAGGAAGAGGGCTCATCTCATCTTATACCTCTTCCATTCTAGCCAGCAGATTACTGGAGATTGTTCTTCACTTGCTCTTGCCAGAGATTTTTCCCTCTTTGTTAATATAATAATACAGAGATTTAATTAGACCACATTCTTTATTTTACTTCCCGTACTGTCAGCAACAAAAGGTGCAAGTAAGGCAGATCATAAAACACGTTGTCTTGAGGGGTCACTTCATCAGCTCTGCTGTGCAGGGAGTGGAGCAAGGTTACAAAGAATGAGCAGCACAGAGGAGACAAAGCAGAAGGGAATAATAAATATGCTCATCATTGGCTTAGATCTGCTCCTGTTTAAATCAAAGGTAGCTTTGATATAGTGAGACTAATTCTGGCCTCTTTTGCAAACACTGTACAGAGTGCAGGGCTGCTAATAGCGTGAATGAATGTCTAAAGCAAGGACCTTAGAATCATAGAATGGTTAGGATTGGAAGGGACCTTCAAAGTTCATCTAGTCCAACCCCCCTGCAAGGAGCAGGGACATCTCCAACCAGATCAGGTTGCTCAGAGCCTCATCCAGCCTGGCCTTGAACATTTCCAGGGACGGGGCCTCCACCACCTTTCTGGGCAACCTGTTCCAGTGTTCTATAACTCACATTGTGAAAAATTTTTTCCTAATATCCAATCTAAATCTACCCCCCTCTATCTTAAAACCATTACTCCTTGTCTTATTGCAACAGGCCCTACTAAACAGCCTCTCCCCATCTTTCTTGTAGGCCCCCTTAAGTAGCAATGAAGCTTGATGGCAATGTCTTAGGCTGCAGTAATGCCTTATAAAGTTTCTTACCTCCACGTCGCCACTCCAAATCCAGTCTAAGTCATTACTGACACAAAGTCATTATCATCTCATGAGTGTTATCAAATGGCACTCAAAATGTTAAGTATCCCATTCTACCATCGAGATGTGAAAAATCTTTGTCTCAACTTTCTGTATGATCAGTGAATACCTCACTGTATCACTCTTCACCTATAACCTCTAATTTTATTACATATAATAAAAGACATCACCTGTCAAGGAAATGTTGATATCCCATGGCTAAGCAGCCATCATCACTTCAAAGCTCATAGTCTGTAGAATAGGCCAAACAATTTATTTGGTTTGTGTCCAATATAATTTTCTCACTGTCATTGCCTTACTTTAACGTTTCCCCTTACTTGGTCTACTGTGGAGGTTATTCAACACAGTAGGTATTTACTGCTGGGGGTAAATAATTAAATTCAAACAATATTTTCATCTCTTTGTGTCTTCTGTTGTTTGGAGAGGTAGGTGAAACGAACCAGTGTTGACTTTAGCAATATATTATGTCCATCCTATATTTCAAGATACAACTAATAGTGACTATTAGTCCAGTTACAATAATGCTGACTGAAAATTGATACAGGGAAGCCTTATTAATATGTTTAAAGTTGTTGTATAAGAAAAATTCCTTTTCTTTGGTGTCATACTCCTCCAGTATCCTTCTGGATCCAAATGTCAACAGCTTCAGTCTTCATGAAGAGCAATGGGGAGGGGTGTTTCAGTGATATTCATGGCAGGGATTTCTTCCTTCTCTGTCTTGGGTCCACTTGGGTTCATCTCTATATGTTACCATCTACCTTGAGTCCTTATCCTCTTTACCATTTGTGTTGCATCTCAGTTACAGTTTGAAAACTGCACAACAGCTTCTCCAGCCTCACAGGACATGAAGGATGATGGTTTGTTACCTGGTGGCAACCTGAGTTTGTCAGACCTTGACCACATGCAGCATTCAAGGAGCGTGGGCAGGTGAGACGTTTACTGACTGGAACTGAGGTTTTAAATAACACCATCATCATCCTTTTGGAAAAGTCTCTGCTGAAGCTGTAGTTCTTTTGTAAAGGTAATGCTCCCTTGGGCCAAGTGGTCATTTTCCATTGCCTAGAGGAGAAATAGAGGACAGACAGTTGGAAATAACAGTGAGAAAGGAGCTAAGGAACTGACTTTAGTGTATGAACAAATTATTATCTCTTTAAAGCAGGAGTGCTTAAAAGACACAGACAGAACTGAGATGAAAACTAGTAACATTATTGCACATAAAGTAGAAAAAGCCTATGAATAATTTTTTTCTTTTTCTTTTTCTTTTTTTTTTTTGGTGACCCACAGAGATTCTAAAGACATTTTTAAATGGGATTATACTCTCAAGCCTTACTTTTCCAATTTCCTTCCCTCTTAGCACTATTTCTACAAAGGCTCGCGCTGGTGCGGCTAGAACGATTGCTTTTATAGACAGCATGTTTTTTTTCCCACCTAAAGTGCAAGCACGGCTGAAAGCGAAGAGCTATTAAAAGCCTTGTTCCAAATTCAGGTGGTGAATTGTACATCGGCTATTGGAAAGGCAGGACGTTTGAGGTAAGCGGGTGCTTCCCTTGTCGTACAGAACAAAACGGGTTTTAAAGTAGAGGGCAAGATCTCTGTGCAAAGTGATGCTTGGGAAATCATTTATGAGTTCAATTGTGTATGCAAAATAAGGTTAATATCTGTCCTCTTTGATAACTAGGTCTCTAGATAACAGTTCCCATGCAAGTGTAATGCTCTTTCTGTAGGACCTGCACATACATAAAATAACGAGTGCTCAGGTGCCCTTTTGTGTGTGTGTTCACTACAAGCAAAAAGGAAATGGGTACATGGGCTCATACAAGTGCTCTTGCTTCAGAAAAGTACGCAGTAAGGAGAAAAACAAATCTGGCTCCATGCTATGGATCTTTGGTAACTGATGGTTGTATTCATTTCGGTACACAAAAGCAGTAAACCTACAAAGCTGCAGATTTTCTGCCTGGCAGTGACAAGGAATGCATGGCAGGTAAAGAGGTGCGAGCGCTATTTGCCTGAACGCGTTTCCACTTAAGTTTCCCTTTTGTAAAAGGAAATGAAAGCAACCATTATGATTTGATGATATTTTGATTTTTCTGAGTTACATTGTTTTCTGCTTCCAGGTTGTCCGAAAGTGATAAAAATCAGTCTGATAAGCTGTTCTGCAGAGTAAGTGGCTTCCTTTATAATCACTGTATAGCAGGTCAGTACTAATGCGTGTTGTCCGATGCTCCCGCTACCCCAGCTTCTCTCTCAGTGAGCCACTCTCACAGCGAAGTGTGATTGGAAGCTATGCTAGGTTAGAGAGGTTGTTCTTTCTCAAATGTGAAACTATCATTTTTTAGTAGACCATCACAACCGCTAGCTCATCCAAACCAACTTCCCAGCTTCATAAAGAAAGATAGTTTGTGATTACTTTGGAAAATCTTAGTGAGGGCTGTGTCTTGTGGTCCACGTGCAAAGATCATAGAGTCTCTTGCAAATCTTTTCTATATGTATTTTTAAAGCACAGCTAGTTTTATTTTGTTTTAACTTGTACAGCTTCTTCTGAAATATTTTTTTAATATATGTATAAAATAGAATGGAAATGAAGACAGCAGCTGAAGCAATTTTCAAGTAAAAGCAAGAGGATGGTTTACTGTGAGCTGTAACGAGAAACAGACTCCCAGTTTCATAAATTCAACATAAGTACTGGTGTATCTACTTCAGTCGATGTCCTTTGTTGAAGTACCACACAGCTCGGAGTACATCCCCCAAGGGAGACCGCATGGATCACGCTGGGGTTGCTTAATAATAACGGGCAGGCTGGCAGCAAGGAAGGGAAAATCACTGTGGGTAAAGAACTCCTCATGGGTCAGACCCGAGATCCCCCAAAAGAATGGCAAACATTTAACCCAGGAATTGCTATTGCCAGTTGAGGTCTCCAGGAAAATCAAGTGTCTCTGAAACATCAAAGTAAAGATTGCTGAAGATGTTTGATTCTGTGCTGCAGATCAGAGGAAATGTGACAGTTCGTCTTGGTACTGCTCTCCAGGATGTTTTTCACAATATTAAGAACTATTTTGCCTAAAAGCATGAATTTCAAATGGGTTGTATTCTAATAATATTGAGATGTGGTGCTGGTTCTCAGGAAAAAGGGAAGAAGAGGTAGAGAAATTCAGTAATGAAGATAAATAGAAGAAAATGAGATCTACATGAGAAGTTTTATTAAATTTGGAATTGGCTGCTGGACCAGAAAGATAGAGCTAAGTAAAAGCATGAAGTTAACTAAGGGAAAAATGAGTTTGAAGCATGAACAGAACTCAAATTCGTCTTTGCCAGAGAGGCAGGAGGCTTGCCGTGACCTTGAGAGCTGTTGTTAAGTGCAATTCAGATGGAAGCTCTACTGTGGCACAAGAGCAATCTTTGCAAAAGGCAGATACTATTTTAATTTTTGTGCATTTAACACAGAGTTGCCGTGTACCATGTGTTGTAATTTATGTTAAGTCTATAATCCAGTCTGCCGAGAAACCAGGTAAACTAACTGGTGCAGGAACCTGGGCTCCTGAGGCCAATGTGTTTCTGATATCTACAGTAGTCCCAGTCTCTTCATGGTGCATAGCAGAGGGCAACTGGACATCTCATTTATACTGTAGCTTACTTGGTGAGGGTCTCTCTTTAGAAACGTGTTTACAGTGCCTACAAACATAGGATTTTGATCATTGGTGATAACTCACAGGTGATAGCAGCTGGGGAAAAAAAAAACGTAGTCACAGTATTAGAATCTCTGAATCGATACGCGCATAGGTTACTGCTATGGTGTGTCTCTTGCTTCTTCTACTGGTTGGCATAAAGGTCTTCTGGTTTTGGTGTTAGGCTGAAAAGTCATCCTTCCTTCATGGACAAGCATGACCCTGTCTCAGATCAAAGGTGTCCTGTGTCCAATCAGCATGGGGTGGCTGAGCTCGTCTGGACAGGCATTCCCCTCACCTTTGTTCAATAAACAAATTGCGGAAGGAGATGCTGCCAGTATGTGCAGGGTTATTAAATAATTGAGGTTGGAAGGGACCTCAGGAGGTCACTGAGCACAGCCTCCTGGCCAGTGCTGTGTGCCCTCCGTGGCTAATGTTCAGGCTGTTATCCTTCATGGTTATGTGCTGAGAAATATAAATAATACACCAAATGCATGCAGAATAATGTAGTGGCACCTAAAGAAAAATCCCAGACATGTAACCCTCCTGTTTGGGCACACTTCCCACTAATGAGGTATTCAGTAGTGCCTTTGTGCTGGTGTACGTCATCATTCTGATCCTCTATGGGCTCATTTTTCTGCTCTCATGACCTATTTTTTTTCCTTTCTCTCCAGAAACAGACAGTCTCTCTTTTTTGTTTTTTGGGTTTTTTTAAACATCCTATTCCTTATGTCCATACTCTCCCCCCCCACTAATTAACTGTAATTATACAGCTTTTTAATGTGTTTTGATTAATTGAAAAATGTTTTTGTGACTAACGGTAGTCACCCTAGTGGTCTAATTTTATATAATATATTTAATTGAGACCCCATTTGCAAGTAAACAATTTGCAAAAATGTGTGGGGCTAACACAGTCCCTAACCATAAATTGTGGTTTATTCCCACTCTTCTGATTAGACTTTTATTTGCATTACATTAACTTTTTTTCCCCCGCTAAAATCCTGTCACGTACAGTTTAACCACTCCAGCAAATTAATTCGTGCTGTATTTAATGCCACATACAGAAACGCCTTTATGGGTCCTCTAATTGTTCATTTCTACCAGTCTAAAATTAGTTCCCTTTTATTAATTGGGGAGTCACTGCATTCTTGAGAAGATAGAAAGCTCTCTTGCAAACTACATTAACTGGACAGATGTTCTGAAATAGGTTAAATATTACCCAGTAAGTGCTGACACAGCTCATCAGTCACATCACTGCAACAGTCACTCTTTCCGTAACCTCATACAGGCTAAACGGTCGTAGGAGAAAAGGAGTCTCAGAAGTGATGAACTGACATTATAGACAATAGTTTTACATCAGTATCGTTTTACAGGTAGCAAGAGGAAAGCTCAAGGAGAGGAAAGCAGCTATTTGGGCAAAATCATCCTGCATACACCGAGTATGGGTTTAAAAGGGCAGATTAAGACTTTCTTTCAGGATTTTGGGTCTTCCCAACCTTACCTAACCACTCCTGGAAACAGTCAGTTCATTGACTGAATCACCTCTATCACTTTCTTTAAACATACCTCATCATCAACCCATCTAATGGGATAAGAGGGTCTTGGGACATATATTTACATAACTAGAGATAAAAGGGCTGCTGTAACCCTAGGAGCAGGCAAGACGTATCTCACAGACAATTGGCAATGTTCCCTTGCTAAATCCTTCATAACAGTTTTTTTTCTGCTGTGTTAGCAGCTACATGACAATAAAGCAAATGGCACAGGTATCTTGACAGCCAATTTCAATGACCAGAAGGCAAGAAATGCCAGGTTTCCTTATTTTAACAGCTAGATGAATGATGTTTGATCAAAGAACAAAATCTGAGCATCATGGTTCTTAACTAACCCATCAAAAATAGCCTCAGGAAATATCTGGAGCTCTTCTTTTTATAGCACGATGTTCAAGACCATTTAATCTTTTTTTTATATATATGCTGCAATAAAATGGAGTTCTGAAGCCTCCCAAAGCCAATCACAGCATGTGAAGGCAAAATCACGAGTATTTTAATTCACGTAGACAAAAACAGGGCTTTGGCAATTAATTTTCAATCTTTAGTTGCTGGGTATCTTTGACAAGCTCACTTGCTGAGTCAGCATTTGTATTCACTTAGCCGCCCTGATTAAGGCTTTTGCACAGCACGTGCATAAAACTCTCTGCCTAATGGAATGTGGCCACCATTAGCTGTGACAGCAGGCTGAAAGACAAAGCACCAACGTTTGGGACAGCCATTGGCATCTCAATCAACTTTCATATTTACTTTCTGAAATACTTGTCCCCAGTGCGTGAACTGACGTTCAAAAGCTGTTTAAGAAGTCTTCACAGAGCAGAGTTTACATAATCAGATGAATTTTACCAACCATGAGTGTTTGTCGAAGTTTCCCATATTGGGAAAAATCACATTTACCTTATAGAAATAATGGTGTGGAAATTGGTCATGTTGAATGTCCTGCAACTGAGTGCAACTCCATTAATATTAAAGATTTCTTCTACTTCTTCATTCTTCTCCCTTTGCAGCTAAGTCACAAACTCTCTAGGCACTTGAGGCAAACTCACTCAACATGGAAAAATCTCCATGTGCTTTGTTTAGAAAAAGCTGAGCAATAAATTAATTAAATCACATTATGGAAAATAAGAAGTTTCTGGTGGTATCAGAACATTTTGATTAGCTGTACAATCAGGAGAGAAAAAAATCACAATAGTAAAAAATTCTGTTGAGGTTTATTTTTTCTGTGAACACTTCAATCTTCTATGAAAGTCACAAGCAAACGACATTTAACCCATTTCAATTTACTCTAAATCAGGAACTACAGTCTCTGTCGGCATCTCTGTATTTTATTTTTGTGTCAAAAATTAGGTGAGAGGAATTGGAAAAGAAGGAGGAACCTGAAAAAAAACTGTCTTGTGTGTTACAGAAATAATTTTTCTGTCTCTAAACAGGCAGTTCAAAACCCCCAGCAGGATTTCAGTGTTACCTTGCAGAAGAGTAAATGTTTGCCCAGCTCTGTCTTCAAACACTTCCAGCATTTTGACCACTCATTTGAAATCCTCCGGCGTTACTTTTAACTGTTCTGCTTTCCCAGCGCATTGCAATAAATGATGGAGGTATTAGTAGCTCTTTTTTGGCCAGTTTTACCGCTGCGCCATCCCAACTCTGTGGGATTCCTAACGGGTCAAAAAGGATTCGGAACCTGTTGGACATCAAGCTACGGCATGGTCGATATTTGCAGCAACTGAGTAATATATGCTGAGTCCATGAAAGGTCCGTAGCATATCCGCTGTTTACAGTTGAAGATCACACAGGTCAGAAAATGTTCTCCGAAATTTCTGCTGCTGCTGCGGTACAAAAGGCCAAAATCCACAGGAGGCATTCAGGGGAGACGAAGGGCATCATCGCCGTGTCACACCACTGTAATGGCAGGGAATTTTTAGAGCGTCTAAATTATTTCAGAAAGGTCAGAGAGGCCAGAGAAATACTTGTACAGTGTTTTCATTCTGTACTTTACTGCGTGATCTGAGATGTCACACTTTAGAGGAAGCCGCATTAGAGCATAGTCCTTTATCGAAAATCAGGACATTTTGATCGTGTGTGTAGCTAATTGAAGCGGTACGACCAGAGTATTTTCCATTAACTGCTGCTGGAAATGTTTTGCTTGACTTAACTTTAACCAATGTTATGTGTCTACAACACTGTCATCTTCACATGCACAGCAAGAATTTTACTCCAGCAGGATAAAACTGATAACTTTCATAATGACATAATTATTACTGCAAGTATAAAAGAAATGAGCATAATTACTGTGTTTCTTTGAATTAACATTATTTTTAGCCTTATCAGACAGTGGTCAGGCACATTGGCTCACAGTATCTTTGATATTATTTTAAAATTCAATTTAAAATTTAATTCCTTATAGGTGAACTGCCATTCCTGAAGGGTTAGTTGCCATAGTTTCCTTATTCAAATCACACTGTAACTTCCAGATTAGTTACTTGATTGTCTCTATACTTGCAATCGAAATTAGAATTTAATTTTCAGCCATAGTTTTCTGTAACTCATCTGTGAAAGCATGGCTTCTTGGGTTTGACCTTTACACAACTTGTTATGTTTTCTCCGTGGATGTTAAGTTCACCACTGGGAAGATGAGAAGTCCCATGCACCCAACAAGAGCTGTGTTCTCCAAGACTGTTAGATGCAGGGAAATAGGGTTACTCATAATGTAAATCACTGCTCAGTGCAAGTAACAGCCTGGCCCTCAGGTGTGCACTAATCTGCAATCAAGAAAATCCCTGCTGATTTGTTCACCTGAGGAAAAAGGGGCTCGAGCATCTCCAAAAGCTTAGGAGGAAGCAACCTAGGAGGACGTACAAAAGGGTTTATCTTAGCCTGAGGTTTTTTTTTTTCTTTTGTAAGTGGATAACTGTGTTAAGCCTTAGACTTCTTTTTTTTTTTTTTCAGTGAATGGATATTTGATAGTTCCTTTTCAACGAACAGCTCTTCAGAGCTTTAGAAAAAAAGGATATAGCAACAGTAGAAATAAATCAAACAAGGGGCATGCATGCAAGATATCTCTTATTGATGTTCTTCAGTTGAAACCCTATATTAGGTAAGGTTATTTCTTTACTAATCATGTCCTAAAACAAGCTTACAAGCTTTAATTTTAATTGAATTTGTTGTTATATTGCAAAGTAGCCAATTTTAAAATAAGGTGCTTATTAAATCTGTTAAACATTGCATCGTTGGGTGAAATGGTTGTGTAAGCAGGATGTGTTTAGCAGCGCTCTTGGGGAGTACAGATGGAAATTTCTGTGAGAGGCTTTCTGTGATTTATACACGGAGTAGCGGATGCTGAAAAAGATCAGAGCTGGGAAATGCTCTTAGGTTCCTGGGTGCTTTCTCCAATTTTAGCTTAGCAAAAGAGAACCTGAGCTTTTCCCTAGGGCCTTTTTCTGAACCGGTTAATGGCGATGTTCCTGCTTGGAAGCACCAAGGAGATGCGGTAGATGTTTCTCCAGCCCCGGGCAGGGTTTTTCGGGAGGGCTGAGCTGAAGGCTCACCAGAACAGCACCGTGACTCCTATGCTCTGTGCAGTGCTCAGCCAGTGCCTGGTGCTGTCAAGATTTTTTTTTTTTCCTCAAAAGGAGAACACAGTTGTCTTAAGTTGCATTTGCCCTTACTAGGTTGAGCCAGGAAGACATTTTAAGGTAAATTTTTAATTAAAAAAAAAAACAAAACAAAACAACAAAAAAAAAAACCCCCAAACAACAAAAACCAAAACCTTGAACAAAAACAATGCCCAATTTAAAAAAAAAAAAGCCAAAAAACCAAAACAAAACAAAAATAACCCAAGTTGAAAGTTAAAAACGTAGAATAGTATTTGGAAAGGGTCTGTCTTTCATGAGCTCAGGAGAAAATCAGCTGAATTCTAAACTGGAAAATTACTATCCATATTTTATTAGCTGAAGTAATGAGGGTGGAGAGAGATTTAGATGGCGCTGCCTAAATCCCAAGGTAATTTATCCACTGGTTAACGGTGCTCAGTGGAAGATACCTCTGGTAAGAATGTAAATCAAAGGAGAGCTAAGAGAGAAAAGCTGTATATCTTATTATATAAGATTGCTGAATGGGAGTTACAAATGTTTTAGCATAAGTATGAAATTATTGGAATAAGTGAGACATGGCTGAGTGAGAAAAGTGATTGGGGATTTAAAACATCAAGAGTTTACTGAAAGGATGTACAAAATGAAATAAGAGACATGGGGATGTTATTGGTAAGGGATTATGGAGGCTTGCAGAGAAATGATGTATGTATTTAGATGATATGGCAGAGACTCTTTGCATTAAGGTTAAGAGCAGTAGAAGTAGAGACATGGCTTTGATGTTTTGTCACTAGTCTCCAGGGAATGAAAGTCAGGAAATGTTTTTATAAATACAATAAAGAAAAATGTTAGTGCATTAACTACTGATTGAGACTGATAATGTGCATACTTACAAAGGAACAAATTCTAATACGGATTTGCCCCTGGAATAGTCTGTTCAGTGAGAATAGCTGCAGAGTCAAATATTGTGTAGCAATTGAAATGGAGAAAACGTGTCCTCATTTTTCAAACGCAAACTGAATATTATTCTTATCTGCTTGCTTTTGAAAACGTCAATACATGGTGTTAAAATACTTCACTCCAAACCTGTAGCATGCCATTTCCTGCAAATGATAAGCGTGGAGTAGGGAAGAGGACAACCAAATGATGAAAATTCCTAAGCTATAGGCTGTTTCTGCTAATATGCATGAACACGTTTCTCCTGGCAAGTAGCTAGTCAAGAGTTCTTTTAGCACCTCTTTGTTTCAAAGTCTGACAGATACTTAAGTTAATGCCAATGACAGTAGTTTGCCTTCATGTTACTTAAAGTCTCTCACTTGCTGGAGAAATGCCTGTATTTAAGTCATTTCTGTTAGATATTTAATTGCTTTCTCTCTTGTAGGCTAAGAGTTTGCTTGATTTTTAGGATTCCTTTTCATTGAGTTCAAGAACCAATTTTTGGAAGTAGAATTGTAATATATGTGTATAAAAAGTAATGATGAAGTCTTTGGAAATGGTAATTTAAGTCATGAGAAGGTCTGGCTCAGTTGTAGCTGTTTTAAAGAATTCACAGGCTCAGGTATTTATTTCCAATATAGAGTGTCTCTAAAGGTCCCCAGATAGCATGGGTGACAGCTAGTGTTCGGATCCCAATCCATGAAATCTGAAACTTAAACGGGGCTTATAAGACAGACAGGCAGAAACTTTTTAGCAGGGCCTGTTGTGATAGGATGGGGGGGTAACGATTTTAAAACAGGAGGAGGTAGATTTGCACTAGATAAAAGGAAGAAATTTTTTTATGCTGAGGATGGTGGAACAGTGGCACAGATTGCCCAGAGAGGTGGTGAATGCCCCATCCCTGGAGACATTCAAGACCAGGGTGGATGGGGCTCTGAGCAACCTGATCTGGTTGGAGATGTCCCTGCTCCTTGCAGGGGGGTTGGGCTGGACGGCCTGAAAAGAAGGTCTCTTCCAACCCAAACCAGTCTGTGATCCTATGATTTTATGAAGTATGTTCTCAGGGTCTTTCCGGATGACCTTTGTAATAAAAAGTGGGAGAAAAAGAAAACTCGTTTCCTGTAGTGATCAATGGTTTAATATAAACATACTCTCCCTTGAGAAGAACTCAGTGGATGGAAAAAAGGTTGCTAAATTACAGTGAGATTTTGATGAAAACCTTATTACTTTCTCAGCTTTATATCTATTTCAGAGATGCTAATGGACCCACTTGTATCACACTTCTATAAACAAGCTTCCTAACAGTTAAATACTGCAGTCTCAGAAACTAAAGTGGCAGCCCATGTGTTTTCAGGGGGTTTTTTGGTCTGGTTTGGTTTTTTTTTGTTTGGTTGTTTGTTGGTTTTTTTTTTTTTTTTATTTGGTATAAGTTTGCTCATGTAGAGAGAAATAAATATAGATAGGTGTGTATACAGGACTAACAGCTAACTGCTAGCATAATCTCTCCTTAAATAACTGTATCTCTTTCTTTTTGCATATTTCTGCAATATGAGAGTTTATAGTGGTGCAGTCTATACATAAACTTTAGGAGAAAAATTTTAAAGACAACACATCGTCTCCTTGGCATTTGTGTAAGAATTACTGTGCAATTATTGTGTAAGAGTGATGATAAAGCTGATGGCAGTACTGAATGAAGCATTTCAATTGTTTGTGCTCAGAGCATACAGTAAGAAAACAGTTTAGCGCAAAATATACATTATTTGCTTAATAGGACGTACTGGGCTTAGAGGCATTGCTGTGCATCCGGCCATCCTGTATCCCAGTGCAACGGGAGGATTGTTGCAGATGACTTGTCCTCGTGCACTGCTTAGGTTTTCCTGATTTGGGTCAGTTTTCTAAAACCACGACTGTGCCATCACTTATGAAGTGAGCTTTGTCAGTTGGCATGGTAGTGGTAGCACTAAGCTTCCTTGAGTTCTTGAAGAGTCAGTTGTCCACTGTTAATGTGTTTCCCTGTGTCTAAGGTCCTCACTTTCATTTCCAAATGTTGTTTAATAAGGGACCATGAAAACTGCAGCAGGTTTATTGGACTGATCTGGTTCCTGGATGTGAGGGAAAGTTCTTTGCATACAGCCGTTGTCAGCAGGCGTAGAACTGCAAATACTTGGTTCCATCCAGTAATGAAACTGTGAAAACCTGTACTTACTTGGTGGGTATTACAAAGGTAAAATAGCAAAGTGGATATGTAGATCAGGTTGTCAAATTTCCTGAAGTATTTGGATTTTTGGGTGGCGAGGCTGGTTGGTTGTTTTAAAAAGACACTTCTCAATCCCAGTCCCAGGCTCTCAGCTCATACTAAACGAGTAAAGTGATGGTGATTTGTATGAATTGAAGCTGCACCTCTCAATATTTTACATGAACATGGCAAAGATCTACAGTATACAGGCTGCTGTTAATTTGGGCAAGCTCTATTGGTTTTGCTTGTCTCAGGAAAAAAAAAAGTCTATAACTTTTTTTTTTTTATTTCCCATTTTTCTGTTGGTTGCCCTTTCAGTTCCCCTGCTCATATATCAACCTTTTCATCCACTTGCTCTTCCTTGCATCTTATTTGCCTTTTAAGTGCCTTGCCATGGAGCAGAGCATTGATCTTTCTTGCAGCTTCTGAATTTCATTTCTTACGTTGCTTGTCCTCCCTGTTCAAGCACATCACTCTCTTGTATTAATTTGATAGCAGTTGTTTTAGCAAAGTCAGCTGGTAACTCCCTGCCCTGAACCTGCTCTTTTCAGACACGCAACCTCTCTTTCCCTTTCTTCTTTTCTGTTTTATCTTTGTTATAAACTGATCCGTATCAAATGATTGCCCAATCCATCTGTCCACTGGGCTCTTTTATAATCTCGGAAGATTCACCACCAGTTTAGCTGTGTTGCAGCAACTTCATTGTCTTGCTTTGAGAATTAATCTCTCTAAGCACTTTAACTTCTCCTTTTCTTTATTGCTTTTTTCTGTTGCTTATTATTTTCTCTAATATGCATCAAATTAAGAAATAAAAACCTGACTGTGGCCTTTCAAGGACTATAAATATTGATGGTCTGTGTTTTCTTTCCCTTGGAAGTTGACTGATGTGATAGCTCATACCAAAATTCTGTGTGAGAATACCCATTCTGCCAGCCAAAGAACATCTATCGATGGTGACAGAGGAACTACTTTAAAAATGGATATGGCAACTCTGGAAAAAGTTAAACTTGTCAGTAAGTTTTATTTGAATGTCCCTCTGCATCATCTCAGTTTACTGGGTGGGATAATTTGAACAATAAATATGAGAAGTCTCATAAACTGTGTCCTGCAAGAACAAAAAAAAAAAATTTTAGTCTGGCGTGATAGAGGAAGATTAGTCCATGATGGCTCAGAAGGGGAGCGATTAAAAGCTTTCAGGGCCTCTTCTTGGCCTTCCTTCTGTGCTATGCCTCTGTCAATGTTATGGATAATTGAAAGGCAAAATTGGCCAACATAGAGATATCACTCAAAAGAAATGATGCATTTTGTTCAGCTTGAAAAACTTTTCAATCAAAAAGAAATAGGATTTTAAGGCTGTCTTTTTGGCAGACCAATCTATATTTCTTGTGGACAGGTACTTTCTTCTGATGTGTTTTTTCTTTTAACAGGTGTTAAGGGAAAAGTTGAATTGTAAGTGTGGTAGATATATAGGGGGGTATTCCCTGGACATAACAAAAATCCCACAGCCAATGAGTGGGAAAAATGTTGAGCTTGATAGCTAGCTAGTGTGGGATGTGTAGGTTGTAGCTCAGACAGAGTGTGTCCAAACCTACAGCCTGTATTTGAAAACAGGAGCCGTAATCCTGAAAATCCATTTTTAGTTTGCAAGTAGCCATGTGATCTCTGTTTCACTAGATAAACCTTGGAATGTTTTTAAAGGATCCCATCATCTAAACAAACCCCTTAAAATAAGTTTTCTGTATCTATTCAAGGCCAGGTTGGATGAGGCTCTGAGCAACCTGATGTGGTTGGAGATGTCCCTGCTCCTTGCAGGGGCGTTGGACTGGATGACCTGGAAAGGTCCCTTCCCACCCAAACCATCCTGTGATTGTATGACAAGTGTATTGTGATTTTTTTTTTTTTTCTATCTTCTGTTAGACCAAAGTGTTCAATTTGTTATGTAATGTAAAATGGGTAATTTAACTCTTTCCAATTCGATGAGCATGCATGATGGAATTTTACTGATGGGACATAATTTTTAGCTTTCACCTGATATTGCCATAGCTTCCTTTATTTTATGAAAATGAGTTTCACCTGAAGGTCTGAGTCAGCAATGTTTCTGAGGGATCAGACTCATCTTTTTGAAATTCCCCATGCTGTGTTTCCTGTGCTCCTTTTCAGTCAAAGTTCCTAATGCCTAGGGCATATAACAAAAGAGAAAAATAGAATACACACCTGGAATTAAATATACCCCAAGGTTAACTTTACGTTTCTGGTTTACTTTTAGCACATAAAATAGGAATTTTAGAATTTCAGAACAACATGAGGATAAGGAGCTCTTTCTATTGCATGATTTTATGTGAAGTGATTTAGAGGACAGACCATGGGTCGGTATAGCAATTTTTGTTGATTGATAGGTTATGTCGTTTGATACATTCAAAGTTTGTGTTGTATTTTTTTCAGTCTGTTATCACCTTTAAATAGGGAAAAGAAAAAGGGGAAACAAGTTCTATGGATGCATAATTTAACATCTCCAGGAGAAGCAGAAGGTACTTGAAACTGGCAAAGAGAGTTCAGTTCTTGATGGAGTGTTGCAAACTGTTACTTTACAGTCTGTTTTTTTTTTTTCCCCTTAATATTTTTTGAGGAGTTAATGAAAGGTTTTATTTTTGCTGAAATGAACAAATGTGAAAACCATGTATTTTTTTCTTCATGAAACCCAACTCTGCTTTTCCCAGCCACAGCTAACTGCCGTGGCAGGATGACAGTGTAATTGGTTCCCTTGCTTTGTCTGCGTGAGTGAGAATCCCACCTGTATTACTTAGTAGCAGGGTTTTAGAGGGTGGCCTATGACAGACCTGCAAAATCTGAGATGGATCATGGACAATGTCTTGCATAGTACTGCTAAGTAAGTAAATAATGTTTTTAGATAGTGCATCCTTCCAAGGTCCTGCCTTGCTCTCATTTCTGAAGCGTTTGGTACATTCCTCCCAACACAGACTCTGCTTTTGTGCCCTCCATAAGGCAGCCTTTTATACCTCTGTGTCTCCGCCAACCTAGGGTAAGCCTTGGTATTGAATTTTCTAAAATAAAAAGTGAAATGGCCAAAATTATGAGTGTGAGGCCAAATATGCTCTTGCTTGATATTTGTTATTGCAGGTTATTGGCTCAAACCAATGAAAGGATATCGTTGTTAACCCTGTTAATGGTTGTCACCAACTGCAAAGATGTTGGCATGCAGTAATGAACTATCTATCGTTATTTAATTGTAACCACAAGGCAAGTGCACACAGTTATACTGATTATTTATCAGTGAGAGGTTGATGGCTTTAATGGCTAATAATCTTATAATGAATGCAGTTTAATTGTTATATACGGTGAGGCTGTGCAATTGTTATATAAAGTGCAGAATAATTTCTGAAGTTGGAAAGGCACAGACAAACCACAGCAAGCTTCAGCCATCTTCTGAAACAGGGCTTCCTGACACCATGCCTTTATGTAGCACATCAAACTTCAGTTCAGTGAACCATGGGTCAAACGCATGTGGTAAAAACCCAATTTTTTATGACCTCTTTGGCTTTTGAAACTTTTTTTTTGTATTGTATATGTGAATGTTGTTTGGTGTACAATATGATGTTTGATTATAAACAATATTCCTGGTAGTTTTTCACTTGCCAAATATTGCAATTGGAAGGAACGTTCATAGACACACATTTAAAAGCCAAAAAGTAAGCCCAATTTCACCTCCTGCCTTCCTTGAGAACTATAGCTGTCTGTACATTTTAGATCGTAGGAGAATGTAGTGGATTTATTCTTTTATCATGATTTACACTAGTAATTTTTTTTTCTGAGTTTGAATTAATACATTTCAATTGTCCTACCAAGTGCTAAGATTTCTTTTGAATATAGGTGCTTTTCATGTTTACTAAGTTAAATTAGTTGTCTAAAAATATTTACTTTCAGAATGGTTTCTGGTTGGACTTGATCTTCATAGTTTAGAGGTCAGTGCACATCTCCAGTGAGCATTATATAAAAATCAAAACTTAGCTCTTTGGGGCACTTCTGCAACGATATTTGGGCTGCATGAATTCTGTACCAATGTCATGATACAAGAGTACCTAAATCCCACAGTGTGTGTAAAGAATTAGACTCTTTGAAAATAAATCCTGACACCTGCCTTTCTTTTGCATTGCTTCAGTATCTTTAAAACCCGGTCCTTTACACATTGGCCCATTCAAAACAAAGATTTGCAGTTAAACTTGCACGTGGATCTTTAAGTGGAAAGCAATTGTCTTTATATGGAAAGCAATCAATACCCAAATCAATTTTAAAAATGGGCATAACAAAGATAGCATCCTTATAAACTAATTAGAAAAAAAAATAATACTCAAAAGAAAAAAAATTGCAAACTGTGGAGCACACAAAAGCTTCAGTGCTTGAACCAGTGGAATGGCCCTGCAGGGTTTCTTGGCTTTCTTGTACTTCCAAACTTTCTCCCAGTTTTCTGTTCCCATTTAATACTGGCACGTATTCATAGCAGCATTTTTTTTTCCATTAAAGCATCCAGATTGAAAAATAAAAATATGAAAAGCATGGAGTGAGTAGGTAGAAATCCTTTGTTGCTCAGCCAGATGGCAAGATGGACATTCTCTAATTTTCTGATACAGTGGAAGCTCTGCATAGAGGGAAGAAAAGAGCTCTTGAAGCTACATTTCCCTTTATCAACTTGTGTGTTCTGAGTCTACTTTCTAGTTAAAACTTTTAAATTACTTTAATTAAAGAACCTAAAAAAAAAAGGCTGCTGCAGAAATTATTCCCACACAAGTTAAAAGGTCATTAAAAGTTTGGGCTATCAAGGTAATTTGTGAACGATACTGTGTGTGAGGTGTTCTAACGGCGGTAATTATATTGCGAGATCTCCTTGCTGCCGTGGTGTTTTCCTGCCCCTTCATACAGCCTCTGGCAGAGCGCACTCTTCAAAGTCTTTTGTCGTAAAAATAACAAGTGGTCATTATCACAGCTTCATAATTGTGAGCCTGCCAGAAAACCACAGACGTGTAGTTCTGTACTAAAACTCTGGTGGGTCAGGCTCTGGTTAGACTCTCCTGAAATTATGTGAGCTGAGCTCTCTCTTGGAGAAATCTCATGAGAAAGGCTTTGCCGTCTTTTCTGTGTGCTTAGACTAGAAAATGCCAGTAATTCTGAGCTTTGGCCGAGCTTTGACCTTTTCTCTTTTAGTTCAGACTTGGTAAATAATATGTATCTTCCTGAATCTCTATCACCACAAATATTTCAGAGAAAATTAGGCCACTTGACAAATTTTAGATGGAAAATCCTGACCTGCAATAGAGCTGCTAGCTGACTTTATAAACATTGCAGAAGCCTTACGTTATCTTCAGCTTCAGAAGTTCAGGCAGTTCCATAAATGTAACATCAAATATCTGGTTGTGACTCTTACCTGTCGGTGGGATTTGCAATGTCACACAGTATGGAACACGTTCAAGCAAGATGCTTTGGTGTTCCTGAAGTTTGCTTGTAGTAATCTTGGATGACTCTTGCTCAGTCAACCAGCAATGCTGTTGGCCGGCGTTGAAATGTAGTTAGAAGGAAGACTTTATTTAAAACCGCTGCTATGCACATGGGTGTCAACTGAAATTTTTGTGCGTTGTCTTTATCCTTTGTTTTCCCTGAGACAAAGCCCACCTCTTCCACTGGGTGCGGCACTGAGGACAGATGTACAGCTGAAAATGATAGCAGCAATTAGTCATTTACTAAAAATTAATTCAATGTGAGGTTATTCAGCTCAGCTTGGCGACCTGAATAGACCCCAGCTTGCAGGCAGAAGGAACAAATCAACAGAAAAATACATTGTGTTATTTTTTTTTTTTAATTCTGCATGGTGCTTGGTCAATGGTTGCAGATCTGTAGTGTCAGTTGATATCTAAGCCATACATTAATGGCGTTCACTAATTTTCCTAATCAGCTTCTACTTTTTTCGTCACACTTAAACACAGTCTACTCCAGGTTTCTGATGTATTCAGAAGTTTAGCAGAGCAGACGGGGACACGAAAGAGGATGACAGGGTTTTATGTCTCAGTTCTGATAGAAAGATATTAAGTCCCTTCTCAATATATTGTATATGCCCAAAACATTAAGATGAAAAGGAGACCTGTGCACTGGCCTGATACCTTTATCTAGCGGGAAGACCATTACCAGTATGTGTTGTCTAATGGCTGAGCAAAATCTTAAATGCAGTACTATATCTGTGAGAATTTTTTATTTTTTTGGGGGGGGGGAGGGGATTTGAATGGAACATTAAGGATATTCTGTCTACAAGAGCAGTTTTTATAGGTAATAATTAAGGTGTCATTGATAGGAGAACATGAAATACCTCATTTTGTAAATTTCTGCATTATTGCTGCAAAACAATCTTTTTCAATATGAATACAGAAAATACCATCGTTTAGATTCAGTCATTGACTCTGACATGCTTCTATTACAAATGTCATCTTTCTGCCTAAAATTAGGCAGATTTCTCATCTTTGCCACCAAAATTCTTTCCTTCCAGACTCTCGCTACACAGAGAAGTCTGTTCATGATGGGACTTCGTAACTCATCAGAGGCCAGGAAAACACTAAATGGATGAGAATGTTTTCTCAAGTGCATTCCATGGAGCCAATCCTTAATGTAGAACGTAAAAGTAGATCACGTATATGCTGCTATAAATAGATGTATTTTAAAGTTTGCACACCGTGTCGTGCCAATGATAAAAGAATGCAGTCTGGAATTACAACCACATTGGTCTTGGGTGGTTGCATTTATTGGCCTTCCTACCTATTACTCTTAAATTATTAGCAGGTCTGGATTCCTATTTTGTTTTTCTGAATATCCTGGGGTTTTAAGCTCTCTGATTGATATGTTTACGATAGCTATTAAATGTATTTTGCTGTAATATACAACATTTATTATGAAGAAAGTAGTCAGAATGCTTTCAGCCAAACTGTGTTTCACTGGGTACTGCAGAGTTTTTGTTCAAAAATGTATATTTTTTTCTGCTTTGTGGTTTTGGTTTTGGTTTCTTTTTGGGGGTTTTTTTTTTTGGTTTTTTTTTTTGTTTTTGTGAATCAGAGACCTGGCCTTAGTGAAGGTGACAAACATCTTCCTAAGCAACTGTAAGGTTGAAGAGGGTAACTTCAGAAATCTGCATTAGTGTTTCTGAAATTACATTTTCCTCTGAATTTTGAGAACTCAAATAGCAAAATGAAATTGTGTGAAGACAATCAGCTTTTTCTTTTTTTTTTTTTTTTATGGCATTCTGAAAGCTGCCCTTCAAAAACTTAGTCAACATGAAGTATTGCAAGTTAAATAAAATGAGACACTGGTATGAGAGAACTTTTATGGAATGTATTCAGAGAAGCTCCGGCACTGTGCGTGCTCATGAAATAATAATAATAAAGCCATAATCCAGATTCCATTGGCTTCAGTTAAAAAAAAATGGAAGCCTGTTTTGGCAGTTCAGAAATACTCTTTTAGATATTGCAGGACTTGTTTATATTACTAAATAAAATTGATCTGCTGTAAGTCCAAGTGAATGGGATCCAAACCACATTTTCCAGGTATAGGAACTCATGCACTGGGTTTCAGCTCTGCCAAACAGCATCTCCCAGTCCAGAGCAAGGGAGGGAATTAGAGAGCTCTTCCCATTCTCCCACGCTGTTGCTTGAAATTCAGTTTGGTTTATAGACAGGTTATTTCATCTTTTGTTCAACCTGTATAGGTTGGTAACTTTATCTCACTTCGTGCGGAGTTAAATGTTATCATTCCTACAGCGCGTTATGAACCAAATGCGTGAGCCGATAATGCATCATACCTCGCTGCAGTCTCTGCTCCTTTACAGGAAAGAACTGCATCCTTTCAAAACAGGGATGGATTCTGAAGACGTGACATATTTTGGCATGAAAAGAACAAAATGCAATGAAAGACTTGCTTGTGTAAGATACTAAAATGAATTGAAGTCACTGGAGTACAAAACCACACCCGAGTACCCAATTTCATCCCACAAAAGGATGTGGTGAAGCGTTGGCACTAGTTAGTTTAGCTAAAATGTCAAGTTTTTTCTTTCATATATTTATAAACGTACATGTGTGTGTACATGAGAAACAATGATGGGCTGCATTGCTTTGACATCCAACTCCTTGTACATACAATTTCCTCAGTCTTTTTAGTGACAAAACAACAACATTCAGTCTTCAGCATGTAACTGTTGCCTTACTGCAGGTTTAGTGGATTTTTATTCTTTTTTTTTAATTAAAAAACCAAAAGATATCATGTAAATAACTAGCTAGGTCACACAGCCCTCATATGTGCATTTTTTTCTCAAAGGACTTAGGCCTGCATTTATTTTCGTAGTGCTATGGCATAAACTGCTTTTCCTAAATATTGACAAATGGTTTTTACCATACTGTATTTTATACATATATATATATATATATGTACCTAAGTAGCATAGTAAATTTGAGCTTTATTGAACACTTAATGTGTTGTTAGCAGCAGGAGATTTTTTTTTTAAGCCTTGTGATGGTTAACACCAGCAAAATCCTTAAGTGTGACAGAAGAAAACAAAGTTGAAAAGCTTATTTTTTCCATCTTGTAAATAAATACATTCTACCTTGAAAATAAGCCATGAAATATTAAATTAAAAGCATAAATGTGTAAGATTTATTTCAACTCATAGTTTACTTAGCAATATGTTTGTTATTAATGCAGAAGTTACCATGAGGCTGTGTGAGCTGTTCAATAGCAGAGCTCACCTGAATCCAATATAAATACCAAGTTGCAGCTGGGCTATAGAGATGGATTGTTTTTTCTATTTCACTAGAAACCTTATTTGACTTATAGGACTCTGGAAAAAAAACAAACAAACAAAAAATCAAAAGTGTACAATTTAAAGCTTACATTGGTATCTCTTCCAGAAAACTGAGGGGATTTTTTTTTTTCTCTCCCCTCCAAAAAGTTTATGAAGATATTCTCAGACAAATAGGGAGGGAAAAAATAATTTGCATTTATATTGAGATATACTGCGGACAGAGCAAACCGACAAGCCCTCCTCCCTCTTTGGTGTGAAGAGCTCAGCGACAGAGACGCAGCAGCTGCTTTTGGAGAACTTTGTGCTTGGTCCTGCACCTTGCCCACGCCATAGCAGGGGATGAGGTGGCTGATGGAGTTAGGCTTTTTAAATGACCCAATAGTTTGGGTACCTGTGAGTTGGTGTCCTGTGAGAGAGCTGGTATTGCTTCCTCTGAGGCAAATTTAGTCTCATCCATGTTTCATTCCAGCAGAAATTGTCCCATTGCAGGCATCAGTACAGCTGCCCACGCATCCAGTGCATCCCAAAGGCAAGGCAGGAGCTGCCTGCTGGTAAAAGGCAATGAGGGGAAAATAAGGAAGAGGAGATGAAATAGGAATATTTCACAGTTACACACCTAAAAAATGTCTTTCTTGTATGAAGCGAAATTGTTCCTGCCCATGCAGAGCCAGCAGCATGGCCCTCGGTACAGCAGGGATGGCAGTGTCACTCTGGCACGGCTCTGCCACCAAAGCTGTGGCATCCCCCAAGTGACCGGAGAGTACTTTTGTTCAGAATAAAACCCACTTTTTATCCAACTCTTGGAATTCAGATTTTTTTTTCCCACAGTTCTAATCTGTACAAGTACTCAGAGATGCTGTGAAGCTAGCAGAGAATGTTTTCAGTTTAAAATTTTTATTTAGTTCCTCAGATCTTGAAGCAAACAGACTTTGTTGTCAGACACTGCATCTTTCTTTTTTTTTTTAAAAAAATACTGAGTAGTCACCATACTTTATTATTTCTTTATTTAAAGTAATAAAACACAGCCTTGGAATAGTTGAAGAGGAATACAAAAAATAAATTGCAAAAAAAGCACAACAATATAAATGTAAATCAGGCACATTTTTATTTTTCAGAGCTGTGTTAGGCCTTCATTAGCTGGTCCATTGTGGTAATCCTTTTCAAATTGTTCAATTTTCTTTTCTAAATCCATGGTTTCATTGATCTGCACCTTTATTCTCCACAAAGTTTCTTTTGATGATGATCCCACTAATGAAAACTAATATCCTGGAGATTTCTGTACATCTTGGTGGAACAAACATTTAAGCTGGAGTAGGGGGAAACTGGTTTTCGGAGAATTGTCAGGGAAAGACAAATTGGTTTGGCTATGGTGTGGCAGTGCTTGGATTAAATCAAAGTGAATATTTTCATATTCCACTTTAATAAGAGGAGAATTAATTTAGAGAGAAAATTGTGATTGCCTCTGAAACTCTGAAGTGGAGTCACTGAGGAACAAAGGATTTCAGCCCATTTTCCAAAACTGAAGAACTGCATACATGCTAGTGGTTTATATGCTGCTGATGACGGTTTGATTATTTTTTTTTCCCAATGTGATTATACAGTTTCTACAGACTGCTATATCAGTTAGATATTTTTCTGAAGTCTCCTTTCTGAACTTAAATGGGATGAAAATCACACGTTATGCCTATCATTGCTACCAGATGGTTTTAGTCAAATGCCTTGATCTTGAAGTTATTTCTATTTTAATATAGCTAATATTTCTTACAGAGGTTTGATTTTTAATATGAAAAACCTCTGTAACTAGTCTTTTAAATCTGTGTATATTACACTGTTAAAAAAATGTATTTCAATAACAAGAGAGCCTAAATACAATTCTTACAAAAGGATTTCCACATGTACATTTCTTGAGTTGCCAGAAGTAATTCTTTCTCCTTTCTCCTTACTGTGAATATACAGCACACTATTACCATACTTAATCCAGGTATATTTAATTAGGAAATGTTCTCAACTTACCCTTCTTCCAGTTAATTGAGTTGTTGCATAATTGATATAGCATTAGCAGAAATCTCTGCTGTTGAAGAATCCCGTGCGAGTTATTAACCGGTGTTTCATCAGGTGTTTCAGATATAAATTCTGATCATAAATTCTTTCTTAATGTAACAAAGGACTTGTCAGCTACACAGTGAAAGAAGAAATTAGAGATCATACAACCATAAAATATAAAGTTGGATTTTTTTTTTTATTCTTGGAATTTTGTTAAGTACGGTATCAAAAGCCAAGTTCTTAATCATGAAAGCTTCTGAATCGCCTTGAAAATTTTGTCACTCAGTTCTCTTGCTTTAGATTTTTTTTTTTTTTACTGCATTTTGGAGCATAAAAGTATTTACCTGACATCTAAATATGCACAAAATGTGAGGATTTATTTTAAATATGGATAGCAATATCCTGGTACATTGGGAGACTTGTCTAATATATTTATTACAAATAGCAGTAAGAGTTATTTTAAAAGCTACAGAATTATTAAAGAGTTGACATCTTTTTTTTTTTCTTCACATCTATAGGTTTTTGAGACTATTACAAAGTCTCTGGTTTAATATTTTATATATAATTTCTGAAATAAGTCCAGTCTTGTTAAAAGTCGTCTCCCCAGAAGACCTTATTCAGGTGCTATTCTTTAGATTTTATCCTTATGGCACTTCAAGAGAAAAATGACAGAAATCTCACCAATTAAAAATGGGTAATTCAAATGAGTCATGGGAATGATGTTTTGGTTTTTTTTTTTCCCAGTCTGCCACTGTTTTAATCTCCTCTAATCTTGTTAAAAATATCCTTTATGTAAGCTCTGTACATGCTAAATTAATGACTTCAAATTTTCGAGTAGAATTTTTCAAATATTTTCAAGACTGAAATAGTTATATTTACATGTAGGAAGAATAATAATATAAAGAAAACATCACATTTGATTTTTAGTCACCCTGAAATAAAAGGCAAATTTGTTGATATAGATGCAAAGACTTACAGAAGGAAATAATCCCAGTTTATAGCATTCTGTGTCCTTACACTGACTGAGTTGGTATTGGGGAAATCCAAGCTGTCTTAACAGGAATTACATAATGAAAATTTTAAAAAAAGAACTCTTGGGAAGCTTTTTCCCAGAAGTGAAGACTTGTCTGCTATCAAGTCTGGGGTTTTTTTTTTTTGGATTAAAATCACATTTCAGAGTTGAATGTAGAAATATGTAACTAGAGCTATGTAGCCTAATCGTTTCTAGGAGAATACCTTGAAGGGGTTTTGTCTGGATTCAATATTCATACCTCCAAGGGGGTCAAATGCAATTTTTCAGGACAATGTTGCTATTATAGTCAAGGAATAAATACAGGCAGATAACAGGCAGCATTATCTGGAAGGTCAGGAACAAATTAAATAAAAGATTGGAGCTGTCAGTGTTGTAGATGTGGAAAAGACAGGAGGGTGTAAAAATATCACATTGATGTAAGGACGTTATTGCTGATGCCGGTGGTTGTGATTTACATGCTAATGGTGGTATTTGTGGTTCTTGTAGCAAGTAAATTATTTTCTCAACAAATCTCCTTAGCAAGGTAAACACATTTTTAAAATGTATTTTAGCATATATGACCTCCCTAAATGCACTTTTATCGTGCACTGGCAGATGATCTTCAAACGATTTATTTTACCACTGTGGCCATGAAGAATGAAGTGTGAGGAACCAAAGTGAGCAGCCAAAGCCATGGCAATTCTGCTCAGTGAAACAATTCTTCCATTTCCTGGTGATATTAGAATCATAAAATCATGGAATCATTAGGGTTGGAAGGGACATTCGAAGGTCATCCAGTCCAACCCCCTGCAAGGAGCAGGGACATCTCCAACTTTTAAGCCAGCTTTACATGTGAAACCTTGGCACATGTACTCTCAATACCTGGAGTCGATTGCTGTGATGTTTACTGCAGTTTTCACTGTTCATTAAGGTATTTGCTGTTCTAACTTGGAAAAGCAGAAAATGCTTTCCTTGAAAATTTTTTTTCAGTTACTATAATTGTCTAAATGTAATGAAACATTTTACAAAACACAACTGAGAAATAGATGATTAACCATGTTCAAATTGTTTAATATGGAAGGTAAGAGTATTCTTGATTCCAGTTATAAAAATTGAAGAGGGAAAAAAAAAGAAACAACTTCTACTTTCTAATTATTCTTTTCATTAAAAAAAAAAAAAAGGCAATTGGAGGCCAGCTACCATTTTGCACCAAACATTTTCAGACAAAACCGTAGTAATTTCAAACACCTGAGGCTTTCTGGGAAGACACCATTCTTTAGACTTGATCACAATATTTTGTCCCTAGGGCAGAGAAGATTAAGGGTGCCTGAAACAAATCTCATATGAGAAAAATACTTTTTTTTTTCTTTTTTTTCTTTTTGTTTTTTTAGAACTTATCGAGGATGTCTTGACTGAGGCAGTCAGTCGACTGCATCAGTGAATTACCACTTAAGGTGCTCGGAGCTTACCCACCTGGAAATTGTCAGTCGAAAATCATTAAAATATATATACTTTGTTATCAATCCCAGTTTGATAATTTAAAGTAAAACTACATCTCACAATCCTACTTTCAACACATAATTTAGTTTTTAATTTATCTTCCTCATTTGCTAATTTTAAAATTTCATGCTTTCTTTTGACAATTAGGCTGCAATAAAGTATCAGTCAGTAATTTGTTGTTATTAGATGGAGACCCACTGAAGAGATCATATTTCTTAATGTTCAGCAAACATCAGGCAAAAATCATGGGTAGCAGACCAAAGCCTGATTTGTTATTCCTGATGGTTGCTGCTTGACTTTGTACATTTGTTATTTTCTACTGTATTTGTATAGTGTATAATATTCTGGAAAATTAACGACACTTTGGTTTTCACTGTCAGGTGGAGATGGTCCATTTAAGACCAAAGCTACATGATGTGTGCTCATACGGTGAAACAGAGGGCAGTTTGTGAGCTAGTGCAAGTCACACTGGTATGTCCATGTGGTAAAAATAATGGTATGAAGATAAATTTATGGTCCCAGTGTCAGTAAAATAAGGGAAATAAGAGTTTAGCCTGAAAGTGGCTTATCAGTTCCAGATATAGCCCAATCTCACGACTTCAAGGGTATTTGCATGCTCTTAGAAAAACAAGGAAGTAGATAAGGTGGAGATGGTGAATTAAGGAACCACAGGCATTAGAAAGCGAAGCCAATATCGCTGCCTTTAAGCGAATTAATGATAATTGCTCTGTGAAAGAGCCTGCTATAGTGTCATCTGTGAACTCTAGAAATTTGGATATCCATTTTCTCCATTTCGAATCGATGACATTTTATGTAAGAAATACATCTGAATATGTGTACATACACATGGTTATGTGAAGTAAAACTAAATTACAGCTTCACAAATTTTTGCAATGTAAGAAGGAAATAGCTGTGGTATGGCTTCAGAAAGAACTTGCTGGAATAAGATATGAATAGGAAAATCAATATGCAATGTGCAGTTTTTACGGGAATTTGTTGTACGACTGCAATAGGATGAGGGATAATGGCTTTAAAATAGAAGGAGGTAGATTTAGGTTGGATATTAGGAAAAAAAAATTTTACACTGAGGATGTTAAAGCATTGGCTCAGGTTGCCCAGAGAGGTGGTGGATGCCCCATCCCTGGAAACATTCCAGGCCAGGTTGGACGGGGCTCTGAGCAACCTGATGTGGTTGGAGATGTCCCTGCTCCTTGCAGGGGGGTTGGGTGGCCTGGAAAGTTCACTTCCCACCCAAACCATTCTGTGATTCTGTGGTTGGTTTAGAGATATTAGTGCAATCTGGACAACAGTGAATGGAGTGTCTTGTGATTCAAGCAAAGCCATTTGCTGTGTTTACTACACACAGTTTTATTTGTAAAGATTGAGCGGTAAAACTGAAATACTTGTGATATTGGTGAGCATGTCCTGTGTGCGTCACACAGGGCAGGTGGTGTGAGCATCCTGCTGCTGGTGCTGCTTGCAGTGGTGCTAGGCAGGCTCCCAGCTTTTGTCTTCTAGCAGAAAGATCTGCAAGATGAATTCTGCCTCTCTGAGTTGCTACATAAATTGGTTTCCCAAGTCTTTCACTATTTTTCATAGACACCCGCTCTAGCCACATCCTTTTTGGTTTCTTTGCTGGAGCACTCTTCTGTCTCTGGTTACAACTGCACTCTTTAAAGTTGCTGAAGAGGCAAAGAGAGGGACAGCATGTGAAGGATTAATATAAAAGAGCATTTACACTCTTTAATGTATTACAACGAGAAGCTTTAATAACAGTGTAGATACCAGAAGCTGCACTGAAGCAGTCATGAGAGGTACAAAGAGATGAAATTTAATACACTGTACACATAGTTGAAATATCATTGCTGCTTAAAGTGCAGCACTTACACTCAGAGTGCTCTCTAATCCATTTTAAATTGAATATGAATACTTCAGTGATAATGCCATCTTTTTTCATCAGTGTGTTGGTTTTTTTAAAAACACCATCATTGATCCTATAAAAGTGCCACATTTCTGCCTCAGCCTGTTCCCAGACATGGTATTTGCTGTGCATGTATATTCACTAGCGATGTATTTTAGCTTTTCTAACAGCACAGGGGTCAATATATTAAGTAAAAATTGCAGGCTGGGGTTTACTAGGTGACACCAAAAAGGGTTTCAGCTTCCCTGCTCAACGAGAGCCCCTCGCTGCGGGGCAGGCGCCGAGGGGGATGCCCTGGGAGCTGGTTCACGTCCGCACTGGGAGACTGATTTTTCTGAGCGATAGATGCACTCCTAAGAGAGCCTGTCAAGTTTATTGGCCAAAGCCAGCTCCAGAAATTTCCAAACAAGAGACTAAAATGCCCCAGTAGGTAGAATGGAAAGACCAGGGCAAAGCTAGCAGGGTTTGTGAGTTTCTACCCCTTGCCAAGCCTTGCCTGCTATTAATATATGCTTGGATGTTCTATAAATATCCTATTTTTGTAAATAAAGTTAATCCTAAAGTAAAGGACGGCATTTTAGATGTGTTGCCTAGTGTTGTGAGCACTTTGCCTTTCTTCAGTTGTACAGAATTTGTCGGAGGGCTCAGTCAAGTGGCTGTTTCTGTAACAACACTTTCAGACCCTTTGTGAGATGTGGTTTTGTTTCTTGTCTTGGCTGCTGTCATCTGAAAGGGTATAAAGCCACTCGTTGGATGTCAGAAGTGGTGGTTAGTCAGCGGCGGGTCTCAGATCAATATCGTCTGCATTACAATTTATTCTAGCCCTGCTCTCAAGCTTTTGAAGTGGATTCAGTGTGAGATTTGTTATACCCTTTCTATTCTTGCTGTTGGAGAACGCACAGAAATACAAACACATGAAAAATGCAGGAGTCATTGCTGAAGGCAGAAGACATTGTGTGATAGTACGCGTACACGTGTAGCTTCAAGGGGCCAGAGCAGGTTGCTCAGGGCTTTAACTTGAAACCCCTCAAGCTAAATAACTTAAATCTCCTCTCCTCTAGTATCTACTGTGTTTTGTCAGGTTGTGCCCATCTGCTCCTCTGGAAAACATCTCCCAGAGATGTTTGGGAGGGAATGGGTCCATGAGAGTGAAGTCAGGAGGACCTCACAAGGCTTTCACATATGAGCACTGCAGTCACCTGCCCCTGCTTCTGGAGTCCTTCTCTAAAAAATAGTAAATAAACTGTTTATAGATGTGACACAGAGGTTAGACAGCAGAAGGATGGTTGAAAATGGTTGTACCTCTGTTAAACAACACATCTGTGAATTGTTTAGTAATAACTTGTCCTCTGCTGATCATCCTACCTGTCCATCCTTCCAGAAGGTTTCCTTGAGAATAGGTGGGAAAATTGGTCTGAGAGCAAACACCAGCTGTACAGGAGCCTCAGCTCTTTTACAGTTGCTATTTCTGTTGTTATTGGAGAGAAAATTCTACCAAAAGTAAGAAGGCTTCTTGCATGGTGTGAGAGCGTGATTGCTATTGAGATAATCTGTGATGCTACTGAGAAAGTTGCATCCAACTGGGAGAGGCAAGAGTGAGCACGCAATCACGAGGTGGCTGTCTGAATGTGTGTTTTAACAAGTAATAGGTAAATACCAATGATGACTTTAAAAAAAAAAAAATTGTCACTGTTATCAGCATGCATTTGCATCTGCCTAGGGGCTGTTTTAAGTTATTTCCACCAGATTTGCTCACAGTACGGATGCGCTCTGTGGAGCCAGCCTCATCTTTGTTCTCCTGGCAGGAACACAGAAAGGTTCAGATCTCAAATCCAAACGGTTGTTAAGTAGCTGAATACCAATAAGCCCAAGCGGTCAAGGGGCGACATGGCTCTCTGGGTAGGAAGGCCTTTAGGCTGAAGCACTGCCGTGTTTGTCACGTTAGCAAAGAGAAAAGCTGAGTTTCTCCATCAATTTTGGCCAGGGCTTGGATGAGGCAGTAAGAAATATCTGTTGAATGTATAAAGATGAATTTTGATTCACTTGAAGTAGATTTATTTGGTTATTTTTCTTTTTTTTTTCTTTTCTTTTCTTTTTTTTTTTTTCCCCGAAAGCTATGACTTGTTATGCATTTGCAAATGCTCTCGGTGTGTGTTCACTTTCACAGGATGAGACAGAGAGAGAACCCAAGCAGCCTTGACTTAGACACAGGTACAATTTCTTTCACCATTGACCTCATCAAAGAGGGTTATCGTTTTAAGTGTTCCTCTTCTAGTTGGTACAGAGAAGCACAACGTTTAGGTTTTAGGGCTCTGCTGTGTCAAGGTAGAATTTTCTGGTCCCTTTGCACTAAGGGGCAGCACATCTTATCACTTACTGTGCACACATACTAAACAGATTCTTCCGTAGTGGTATCATTGAAAGACATCTCAATATTTTGACAAATTTGATAGGGTACTATATATATATATTTAAAGGGTTCTTAAAGACAGCAGGTGTTCACAGAAGGGAAAAAGGAATTAAGATATAAATATTTACACCAAAATCTACTAAAGTGTAAAGAGACATTATTCTTCTTGTGACTGTATTGTAATAATTATTAGAGACATTGGTTTTTATTTTGTCAGCAGAGACAAAAAAAAATGCGTATAAAACTATTTTCTGTCAATGATGCAACTGCCTTTGATGAAAACGAGCTGCTAAATGAAAATGGAAACTCTGGTGCGTTCCTGTACAAGTGCTGCCCTGTTCTCTCCATTTTTTTGTACGTGGGACTTTATCCATCCCTGTGAACTGCCCATGGTCTCTGAGATTTATTATCAAGGTGAGTTGATTCCTGTCACGTGAAACGTTATTAATGGCTCTGTGACAATTCCCATAAATTGCATCAAGTAAACTTCCATTATCTCTCATCTGTAACCTCCTAAAAAGTCAAGGTGATTAGTTATTTTTATTCTTCCTTTTATTTCAGTGACCTCAAATTATATTACTGCTGTTCATTTCACAACAGCTTTTGCCCTTCACAACAGTTTCCATTATTTTACATGTCATGGAAGTCAAGCAGCTTAGTAAAACAATATTCTCACCCAGCCCTAAAAACTGGTCAGGTTGAAAGTGTTAGTCTCTCTGTAAACCAGCTGTACATTCACAACAGCTCCCATAAAGCAGCTTACATAGCTAGGTTTACAGCTTTTGGACAGCTTAGCCCAGCAGAATTCATTTCATACTGTTGACATTGAACTGGCAGAGCTATTGGATAGGATCTAAAGATATGTCTCTCGATGAGGTACCTGCAAACTGACCGTGCTCACCTACTTGAAAAACAGGTTGGTGAAAGATGCAGACATTAATGAATTAAGACCTTGAGTAAATAGTTTTGAAAGCAAATGTGAACAGGACTTCTCATAACCAAGAAGGGAAGGTGCTTTGGGTGCTGATGAGAATGGTGGTCTGGAGAGCGGTCAGGAGGGTGTGAGTGAGCCGAGTAATCACGTGGTGGTAGTAGCTATTATGAGTTTTTTGCTACAGGATGTCAGAGGAATGGTCTTATTTAACAACTTTGTTTTGAATCATGTTGACTCAATTCTCTCTTTTTCCACGTAGAATTTTATTACAAATAATTTTGCCATGGTGAACTACTAAACAGATCAAATGCAGTATTAAACATTATGGATACTAATTGAGTAATGAATACTGCAACAAATTTTTATCACTGCTAGAGTGATGACAGTGGATGTTGAAGAATATCAGAATAGCCATGGCTACTGGCTGTCTTAAAGCCATTCCCCAGGGAAATACTAAGAGTGCTAAGCTGTGCAAAGCAAATCCAGCCAGAGCAACTTTTTACACTTGTGTGATACAGAGAACTGAACAGGAGCCAATAGGTCTGGTCAAGATCAGTTGAAAACGAATTTGTATTTGCAGGACAAATACATTGAGAAACAAAGGAAAAAAACAATACTGATGCAGGTGAGAGCAGTTCCTGTGGAATATGTACTTGTTTGTTTTTATTAGATTGTAAATCAAAGTTGAATGAGTTGTCACTCTCTTGCACTCAATCCTTCTGTTTATTCCTTCCCTATGTAGAGTACTTTCTCTACAGAATGTGCTTTTTTTAGGCTTTGTCAAAATAAGAATTCCTGAAACGGCTCAAGCTACACTGACAGCCTCATAGACTGGATTTATTTTCATTAGAAAAGTGTTTCAATCCGCAAACTCTGAAGTTTGTTAAACTCTGCAAGTTCTCTCTAGGATTTTTTTTTTTTTTAAATCTCCAAAATGGAGGGAGCACTTCCATCCTAGATGTTCTGCTGACTTCTTCCTGAAAGGCAGTGGTTCGGAGGCACTGAGGCGGCAGCTGCCTGAACCTGTAGACGTTGACCTCCAAGTGAGCTCCACCCTCCAGGTCAGGTGAGCCGCAGCCATCCTGCCCGCGTCCCTGTCTTCCCTATGGCACCACAAAGCTGCTGTCAGCTCTCCAGAAGCAGATTTGTCTCCAGTTTTTATTCTTTTTTTTTTTTTTTCTTTTTCCTCAAGTGGAAAACAACATTCCTGTGGATGTTGTATTT
Source organism: Chlamydotis macqueenii (assembly GCF_036417535.1). NCBI lineage: Eukaryota > Metazoa > Chordata > Aves > Otidiformes > Otididae > Chlamydotis > Chlamydotis macqueenii. Next base: position 24,574,959 of record NC_141564.1, on the reverse strand, counting down.
TCTTTTATTAAAATTAATGTCTTGGCTCTGTACTTGGTTATTCCTTGAGCATGTGAAGGATGGCAGGCTGGAATGATTCATTAGTAAGGTTTTGCAAGAGCCTATTGCCCTATGCCAACTTAAAAAATTCAATATAATTTTGGTTTTTTAAAGAGACTTGGGAACCCAATTAACTGTTTATCTATTTATTATTGTTTCACCTTGAGATGGGAACTACAAGTACTTTGATAAATGGGTTCAAAAGTTTGTCTAGTTTCAAAACTGCTTTTCTTAAGTCTCTGTGCTCTTTGGTGTTTTGTTTGGGCACTCTTCACAAGCTGCACTTCTCTGAGTCAAGCCATACTCTGTTTCTTACAGGAACAGTGCATTAAACAAGACTTTCTCTTCTCTCTCAATTTAGGAACAAAGTCATTGTCTTAATGCTGTGATAGATCAGGTCTCAACCCTCTTATCAGTGGTATTGTGTGTCCTGATGCACATTTAGTGTACGCTTGCCTTTACCTTTTTGTTTTGGGGAAACTATTTCTATTCCTAAAGAACGTTTTGTTTGTTTTTTTTTTTTTTCTTTCCAAAAATTTATTTATTGTGTAATTGACTGGACTGATATGCAGATGTTTCTACAAGTAATGTCCAGGAGTTGTTTGGTTTTTTTAACATTTCTGGATTTCAACAGCTCTGAAATGAATTAGTCTTCCTTCCGTCCTTCCTTCCGTTCTTCCTTTATTTTGGATTTGCCATCTGAAATTATAGAGCTATGGTCAAGCTGGCAGACATGTTTTGCCCTTGAAGCAAGTACTTCTCTGTGATAACAGGTATTTCTTATTTTCTGTAGCTATTGGTTAAATAAGTATCCTTTGAGACCACCCTAGACTAGAGTTAATCAGCACAGGTTTCATGGAATTAGTGGAACAAGGTCACATGGCCGGAAGAAAAAGTTCCCGTCTAATTACAGGCTGACAGATGCAGTAGGTCTGGTTATATCTTTTTTGTGTGTGTATGGTATGGAAGGAGCATTGGGAAAGGAACCTGCAACTCTGATATGACTTTCCCCTAGTTGCAACAGGATTTTAATAAACTACATGCAGAGAGCAATTTTTCATTTTGAACTAAAAAGTAAAATGACATCTCAACAGCAGTATCAGCTCCAATGACCTCAGGATTGCCCGTCACAGGCCATCAGTCCCTGAGCACCTGTCACATTTTGGGATTTCGTTAAAAAAAAAGTCATAGTGTCAACACATTTACCATATGAAACTTTTCTGTTAGTGTCTTCTCTTGTTTCATATCCCCATCATTCATCCCTAAAGCATTAAAATTCCAGCAAATGCTTTGGAAGTAGAGCAGTGGTGTTTGGTAACAGAATGCTCATTTCTTCTAAGTACTTCCATCCAGCCCTGAAGAAGTAATCACTTTACAGAAGCTAATAAAGAATGGATTAAGCTACAGCTTTGAAGAACTCATCTCAAAAGGGCCCTGCAACCACTGTCTAAAAGCAATATTATCAGTATTAGAAGCTGAAAAATTACACCAACAGATCTAGGTCAGTGCATTATAGGGAGAAACAATAGAACTGATGTCAGAAATATTACCAAAAATCTGCCTCTAGTAGTCTGGGGGGATTTAAGTCATCAACTTTGTTTTCATTTGAAGAGTTTGTGGCACTATTATATGTAAATCTATATCCTCGTGTTTGAGCTTTGGCTCACAAGGGATAGTTCTGCTTTGGCATTTTGTTTTAAAGGCCAACCACCACAGAGGCTTTCATGTATGTCTATTAATGTGTGTAGACTACGGAAAATAAATATCTGTATATGCATATGCATACAAATGCTCAGTTTCCTTTAGAATGGTTCTTTTTGTTTTATGTTAGTGTATTTGTGTTGTGTATGGAGCTACAGCAGTGCATCGTGCCTCTGGCGACCTACTTAGACGGCATGCTCTACTATACTCTTCGGCAGCCATCCTACCCAGTCTGTTTCCCAAAGTCCATGATCTTTCCCTATTTTTTAACGCCTGAGTGGATCAATCAAATCAGTGATTGTTTGAGCAGTCAAGGTGTATAAAAGCCATCTTCACTTAGAAGGTTTAATTGACCTTAATAAAACAACTCAAGTATAAATACTATTAATTAATACTTAGACCATGAGATTTGGCCTACTGTGAAGGTAAGCGTCTGGTCCAGAACCCTGTTGCCAACTCAATCAGAAATGAGCTGTGCAGGGAAGGGTACGAGAACATGGTGTTGCTGCCCCATACTGTTCTTCTGGTCTCTAAGGATTTGTAGCCAAGACGCTTCCATGGCCAGAAGTGCTAACTCTAACTTGGATAATAATAATCTCTCACAGATGTTTTCTTTTTCCATTATTTTTTACATGCTACTACTGTTCAAGTGCAGCCTATGTTGTCCACAGACAGCTTCCAAACTAAACTCGTCTCCTCCATCCTCATTTCTCAAAACCTCTCTTGGCAGAGAGTCAAGCAAACGCAAGGCACTGTTTTGATACCTCTCAAATTATCTCTGTATCCTAATTCCCCTGTCCGTACATTAAAAGCCCGGCAAGCTAAAACAGGAAGACCAGGTAGCAGCTATGTGTAGACCCTCCACTTTAAGGATGTAGCCGCTTTTTTTTTTACTAAAAATAAGTGGTAATTTCCCAACAGGAGATTCTGGTAAAAACTGTCAATGAAGAGCCTGATGGGGAGGGAAAAAAATCAGTAGAAAAGAGGTAGATACGGGCAGATTTGTATAATCGTTTGTATCCTTCTCAAAGCATCTGAACAAATATGGACTGTATTTCTTAAAAATTGTTGTGAACATTTGGTTCCTTTTGCATCTGCTTACTTAGAGGGAAGAAGTCTGGGAGATGCTCTATGCTGTGAATACAATATTTTCATTGATTTGTATGGATGTGTATATATACGTATGTATGTATACATGAGATATAAAGCTTGAGGATGTAGCCCATTGCACTGGTAAGCATCTACAACAACATATGTCAGCGTGGGCTTGAAGATTTCAAGTGAAGACTTAAAATTATGGGTTATTTTTATCTCTGGAGGTTAAATGTAGTCGCTTTAAAGGCTCCCGTACTTCAGGGGTGCTTTAGAGGAATGCTGTATACATTATAGCACTGTCACGTGAAGTACCTAATCACAAAGGGACGTTGATGCAGAAAGTCCCGAGACGAATTTTTTGCTGTTACAATAAAACTAAGATGTCATATTGTTTTAGCATTTTTATTGAAAGCACAATTTTAATAATATGATAATGGAGGGGGGAAAAGGTAACTGGAGTGTCTGTTACAAAATTCTAAAAGCATTCTTTTATTTTGTGAGTGCTAATGGATACCAGGAAGCTACCTACCTAGCAGCTGTGTAATTTGATTGTGGGTATTATTGCAAAAGGTAATTAAGCATCTGAGAGGAGGGGAAAAAAAAAAAAGGACCAAAAAAGAAAAAAATACCAGAATAAAATCAGTTGTATAGCTTCAGGAGGGCTACTTTAAAAAATCAATTATTCTCTGAAACATGAGAAGCTCCACTTCAGGAACTACAACAAAAGGAACTGCTGGTAACCACCCCACTATATATCCATTTCTTAAAATAGTACAAGCGCTTCCAGAGAGAAAGCCAAGTCATTCATTATAGAATGCCCCCAGGACATGTATTTTGTCCAAGTGAACTCCACGTTCCTCTTTTGCAGAGGAAAGCAAATCTGAAATAGAGAGAGATGCTTAGTGAGGAAATTCTAGTGGCCTTAAAAGTTTATACGGAGCACAATATTTACAGACAATGTAGTGATTTTTGTGAGTCAGTTCAGATTATTCATTTACATATTTAGAATTTTTAAAAAAATCCTTGAGTTCAGACAAAAACGCTTTCTCTGCAGGAGTAACTGTATTGTTATACATCCATCCTTTTAAGTGATTAACCCTCAGTACTCTTAGTAATGCACTGACGTGAGTGGTGTTAACGGACCGGAGAGGAAGAGGTTGTACCATAGATTTCCTCCACCACTAGAGACTTCTGCAAAATGACAGTATGTTATGCAAAATTCTGGATATAATTCATGGAAAAGCAGCCAATATGTACAGTAGTATTTTCACAATATAACAAATTTCCCACAAGGGAAATTACAGTTTTGTAAAATTGGCAAGTCAGACGCAGAAAAAAAACCCTTTAAAAATTGATTTTTTTTTTTCTGCTACTATTTTTTGATAATAAGACAATAAATTACTGTTATACTAATTTATAATTTGGCTTCCAAAGATTTAACTTTTGTAAGGGATTAGCAAAGCTGAAGTGTAGCGCTCGGCAAGGTAAAGGGACTTTGCTTTTAAGAGTTTTCAAAGGGATTTGATGTTTGACGTTTCTGCTGAGCTTTACCCTGTAATGGTTGTCTTGGTACGTTGGAAATCTGGCCCTTTGCAAGAGAGATTAACTCTGGACCTTCGCTTAGCAGATTAGCTCAATATACAAGAGAACTTTGATCAGTTTATGTACAACGCGGAGGCCTCTCAGGAGTTCATTTTTAAGCACTTCTTCAATATGAACAAGAAAATAATCTCAGCTTCTGCAGTGCTCTTCCCTGGTTTTTCCTCGTGTAAAATGTTGCACCTCACTGAGATTCTTTTTCTTCCAAAAGATCGATTCATTGGGAAGTTAGCCAACAACCCTTCCAGCTCATTGTCTTCCCTTAGAGTTTCTCCCTCTTCGAGACCTCATGACACTGCTGGCCAACATTCCCAATAACAGGATGAAGGAATACTATGCATGGTGAGTAGTACACCAAAACCATAGTTTTTTTTCTGTTGAAACTTTATACAAATCTATTGATGATGCAAAAATATCTTGCTTTTGATCAAGTTAGTGTTGTTCAGCATCCATATTTTTTATTTTATCCACTCACATATACACGGTGTAAATCCCCCAAGGGGATATGGAAGAACGGATGAATCTAAGTTAACCTACTATCCCTGTAGTCCAAAATAAGTAACTGTGGTCATTGACCTAAACCAGGGTCACCAGTTCCAGGAGTAAAAGCTGTAACACTTTGACTGCATCGTAGAGCCAGTTATTATTAATGTAAAGCTGGTTTAGGTGTTCCTAGAGACGTATCAGAGGCAGGCTTGCATATGAAAAGATGTTGGCTAGCTAGTTTTTGCTGAAGCAGAGGCAGATGGAGACTGGGGTAGAGGATGGTTGCAGCAAACTACGCAGCTTGGCAAACAGGGATTGGTGGGTGAAGGATGAGAGAAAGTGGTCAGACCAATCCTTGTAAGGATGTTTTCTTCTTTTAAAACACAGTTTGAGTGTGGGCAGGGGAAATGAGATAGCCTACATCACCAAAACCTGGGTCTTCTCTTCAGTTTTTCTGACTTGGTGCCTGTAAGTTTCTTGGCAATGCATCCACAACTGCCCAGAGGGGACTTCTGACCTACATAATAAGGAATCGCCTAATTTTGGATGGAGTCTGAACCAAAATAAAATAAAAATAAAAGCATCTCTTTCTTTCCAGGGCAGAAGCAACAGAGTATGTTATGAAATTAAGGCCACATGATCATGTGCATGTTTTTCTTTTTTTTGCTTGGTGCAAGGACATCAACTCTCATGAGCCACGTAGACTTATTTCAAGGCTGCTGCAAATCTGTAGGAGTGAATGTATGTTGCTGACTAAGTTGAGAGCTCTTTTTTTTTTTTTTTTAAGAAAGGGCATAGTCCTATACCAAATGTTGCTCATGAAGGTGGCCCCAGAGCTGTTACCCTAGATTGAAGGCTGGTAGTAGCTCCTTCACAGTGGGCCCACACAAATCCTATTTCTGTATCTATTAGAGAACAGATGTCAAGTGTATGCATCAGCTGATTTATCCAGACGCCTGTTGTCTCGAGCAGGATGACTGGTGACCTGAGGCCTGATATCTGCCTGCTGCAGCAGAATTGAAAGATGCTAACTTGCTTTCAGCATGTGGGAACCACCTAGGCAGACCTGAAATTCTGAAGGTAGGTGTTTGAGGCTGAACTGGTGAAAGTCACTTGCTAAAAAAAAGGTCAGGTAAGGGTGGAAGTGGTATGGCCTCTTTCCTGTCTTGATTCACCAGGAGTGTCATTAACATTTTTTAAAATTGAAGATTAAATGTTCATTAAATTGAACCTTACTTGTAATTAAGACTCCTATTGTCGATTTTAAACGTTGTTCACCTCTCACTTAAATGAATTTAAATAATCATGATACATTTGTATGGCAGAATTGAGTGTTGTTAATTATTAAGTCATTATGGCTATGGAAATGAAGTTAGTCTCTGTATTCTCCTAAAACAATTCTGTTTCACTCTAGCTGAAGACCAAGCTCTCTTAACCGGAGTGTCAAATAAAAAAAAAAAATCACTCTCAGGAATGAAGTTCTTATTTAGGATGCCTCAGATTAAAAAAAACATAGCTGCTTTCTCCAGTTGTCTAATGAAGGACTATTCACAGCCCGTTCTTGTTCAACTTCGTGAGTTGACTACCTGCTCTGTTTACAGAACGATAAGATATATGGATGGTCAAAGCAGTCATCGTTGCAATTCTTTTAATTTATTGAGTCTCAGTTGCGATTGCCATGCATATTTTCACTTCTGGTTAATTAATGAAGTTAGGTTTAAGGTTAATCTGGTTAGTAAATGCAGTTACAAAATTTGTTTTGCCTTCCAAGTTGCAACATAGTTCAAAATTGAGAAATATAGTGAACAACGCTTGCTACAAGAAAGATGCTTGGGCCTCTCAGCAAGTAAAGCTGTTATCCAGCCCTTACGATCTGGCTTATTTTTCTTGCTTCACTACAGAAACAGAAATCAGATGAAGAAAGCTGTAACAAAGTTATGAATGTATGTGAAGCTCCCTCTTCCCATTAATTTCCAGGAAGACTTGGATGCCTTAACTGCTTTTGTGCCTTTGAAAGTATCACCCAAACAGCTTCTTAATCGAAACAGAGATTCAGGCAATGAAATATTATAATCAGGGCCTTTTATTTGGTCCATCAGAGAGATGATCTGTCCTTTGTATTCACAGACAATGGAAGAACTTTCAAAACCAAGAAAACAGCAGAAAATATTATTTATTTTTCTGTCCTGTTCATGTGACCTTTTCTATCAATGGAGCCCCTGAAGTAGGGCAGAGAAAATGAAATAGAGCCCAGTGTAGTTAATATTCAAAAAAAAAACCAACAAAAAATAGGTGGGTTTTTTTTTTTCCTTTGTTTTTTCATTTCTTCATGCTAAGGCTGTTTTTTGAGTTGACATTGTAAATTCAGTCTGGCTAGCAGCGAATGATGTATGAAAGGTAAAAACCCCTGCCCATAGCACAAATAAACAGATACTGCAGCAAGATGAACGTGGTTGTGCTGTGCTGCTGTTTGCTGTGTCCCTTGTGCACGGGCTCTCCATTAAGTTTGGAGATACAAAGAAACATCTGGAGTGTGTATACCTGAAAAAAAAAAAAAAGAAAAGGTAGAAGCAGGCTTTAAAAAGTATTTATTATTCATTTTCTTCTTACCACTCCTTTGCAGAATCCCTTTTTTTTCTATGAAAAGGTCTAATGGAGTTTGATATTTTGTTCTGATAGAATAATCCTTGTGTCATACCCATGGATAAATTTATAATAGTGTCCTTGGTTCTAGGAGAGCACAGGTAAGTTAGTTGAAGTGTTCATCGATCTGTAATTATAAAATACATTTTATCAAGCAGCAGGCCACATAAGCGTTGAAGAGACTAAGACAACAGGTTCAGCTTTAACTGAATGTTTAACTGAATATTTATTTTTTTTTTCCAAATATTTAAGTCATAGAATCATAGAACAGTTTGGGTTGGAAGGGACCTTTCCAGGCCACCCAGTCCAACCCCCCTGCTAGGAGCAGGGACATCTCCAACCAGATCAGGTTGCTCAGAGTCTCATCCAACCTGGCCTGGAACGTTTCCAGGGATGGGGCATCCACCACCTCTCTGGGCAACCTGGGCCAGTGTTCCACCACTCTCAGTGGAAACATTTTTTTCCTAATATCTACTCTGAATCTGCCTCCCTCTACTTTAAAACCATTACCCCTCATCCAATTAAGTCAGCAAGAGTTTTTTTAGCCTAAATATTTTTAATTAAATACACTGACTTTGCATATGCAGAATAAGAATATTGTAATGATGATGGTGTCTTGGCAGACATTGATCCTCTGGTGACATTTACTTGGAAAGTAGATTTCCTGGAGAAATCAAAGCGTGAGGACATCTCCATTAGCACAAGGTGCTATTTCTGTAAAGTTATTTGTCTCTGCTTCCATGACCACAGTGAGTACAGCCCTTCTTATTCCTTACACCATTCAGAGAACGTTTCTGTGATTTATAAAAACCCATAATCAAAAGTAACTATTAGTTAAAGTTTTTTGAGTAATTTACTATCAAGTAGACTTTTTTTATTAAGTTTTTGCATATGTGTTAAAGAGATTAAAACAAAGGTGGTATTTTATAAACAAGACCAGATTAACATTGGGCAGTTTTAGGCATTTTGCTTATATGTTCATATAATGGTGGTTTTTTATTCTAGAAAACAATATCTCTAGAACTAGCATGTATTTTTAAGTTCAGACAACTTTTTTTTTCTCAAAGAATCAAATGCTTAAGAAATTTTAATGCTCTGCTGCTGTAGATTAATATTTGTGTTTAGATTTTCTGTAATTTACCGTATGTCAGCTGTTGTGTCCCAAGAAACTGAAAGGAACGTAGTGAGAAGATGTCTTCACAAATGTAGAACAGAAAGATGGTGAGATGAGAAAAAAAAACCCAAATGCAGGTATACTGCTCTTTTCTGCAGAGATGAAATCTTTAGTCTAATGTGTTTGCTTTTGCTGTATCACTGCCTCAAAACCTTAATAGTGGATGTGGATCCTGCTGGGCAGGGCGCTCTCTGAATAGCGGAAGAAAAAGATGATCTTGCTCAACAAGCAAATAAAAGAGGGTATTACAGATATAACTGAAGTTCAAAATCCCAGCAGAGTTTCTTCCTTCTGCCTTACTTTTTTTTCTCTAAAGATGGAAGGATTGGAAAACTCACTCACATTAGCTAATTTATTTTAACTGTGATTCTGTTTAAAACCTCAGTCATCTTAAGGAGAAATAACTAGGAAATACATCAAAATGAAATCCAAAATTGAACAAACAATTTTAGACAGGGCAGAATTTTCCTGATTTCAGACATGAATTTGACTTACAATCACCTTAAATATACTCCTCAATACTCATAGTTTTTATTTTTTGTTATATGAAGTAGTATTTCTACTTAGAAGTGTAATATTATATTGGCATTCACAGCTCACTGGATCTCACATGTACCCTCAATCCATAACGAAGGTCAAATCAAATGACCTTTGGTATGTCAGCAAGAAAGAAAAGGAAAATCGAGACAAGTGGAAGACATTTTATACAGGAGAATAAGTAATGCTGCTTAAAATTATGTCTCGTCCTTTTTGATGAAGTTAAAACAATGAATCACTTTGAGTCCAGCACAAGTTAATTGCACTTTGAATTCAACAGATACAAATAACCTACTCCAAAAGTCACTCATCGGTCATAGTAAGTAATGTCGTGTAAGAAATGTGTATGTCAGTAAATGTTGTGGATTACTACTTATTACATATTACAGGCATTGAAGTGTCTATTTGGAAATATTTTGCTGTGGTGTATATGTGCCACTTACCTCTTGTGGAATTTCATTAATGTAATTGTACTTTTTTTTTTTACTTCATTCTTATCCAGTTCAATAGATCAGGAATGTTAAAGTCACCTCAAGCTGTGTCTTAGAATTCTTTCTAGTATATAATTGAACTTTTTTTAAAAAAAAAAAAATTAACACTTAAAAAAGTAGCAACATTCATTTTACTATTGAAGCAGATGCAATATGAATTTATTTGGTTCTCAAGACTGTTCTTATCAATACCTAATTCATTTCTTCACAATGTGGGAAGATAAAGAGAAGCACTTTATTCTCAAGGTTACAACTATCCTAATTCATTCCCGGTTTCTAACTTGAAACAGGTTACGTTTGCACCTTCAGGGATTTATCACAATTTGTTAGAACAAGATATAATTCCCCATTCATTCTTTGCTTCTGATTTATAAATGGGTTACATGGTACCATCTGATACGATCATACTGTTCTTACATTTCAAGGGAATTTAATACAAGTACTTTCAAGGCAACTTTTTGCTTAATAGTAATATGTCAGTCTTATACCCTGCCTTGCATAAATAATTTCTTCAAATAGCATGTTGCTCACACATTAAAAAATTTTCTTCAAATTGATCTTTTAGTAATTGACTCTAGAAATTCTTTCCGCTGTAGATTGAAAATTCATAATTTGTATGTAATATGTTTGAATTGTCTATTAGATGGTGAAATGACTTGTTTGCAACCTGACTTCCTGCTGGAGCCTATTTTGGGGCTCTTGACGTCTGCTTCGGGGGTGCCAAAATTCAGGTCACCATTGGCTAATCTGTATGTGACGTTTCTGAAAAATGTCGCTGGAATGGAAAACTGTTTTTTTCCAGGTCTCACAAACTCATCCTAACATTAGCTGAGATCAGTTAAAAGGACAATACAAGCTGTAGGAGGACAGGAAAGCAATGCGACATTCTTCATGCCAGCCTAGATCACCTCTCTGCTCAACTCACTGGTTTGTACTTCAGTCCCTTCCTCACAAATACGTATGCATTTTGTGGTGTCACAGTACTAATCTTGCAACTATGAGATGCTTTCAAAAGACACAAGTATAAATTAATCTTCCAACCTCTACGTACTTCTAGTATACATGACATACAGGTCTCTCTTGCTAGGATGTGATGGTCTCCTTTCAGCTGGGCTGCAAGCAGAGCGCTGTACCCCAGGCTAAGCAATCAGAATAACAAAATAATAAGAATATTTAATAAAAAGAGGAATAGACTGGAGAAATACCACAAATATAATGTGTCAAAGCATCCAGGGATGCTTTTTGAACGTTACTCTGGTTTTCTATCCTCACTGTCCCTGCTTTTCAAACAAGAGCTGTCAGTCTGTTTTGCCTGGTGTAAGATTTTTAAGTACTTTGAACTCTGGTTGATGATATACCACTGAATACTCTAATCCAGCATGCTCCTAACGTGGTAGAAGTGTTGTTGGAAGGCACACCAAAAAACAAGTATGAGAACTATTAGAGTGCAGGAAGTTTGATGTATACAGCACCAAATCTAGATAAGAGCAGAACTGGGAAGCAAGGGAAAAGAAATCTGCCCACAGCAGATATTCAGGAAATAAAATTATTTAGCATAATGAAAAGGAACACAGCTATAAATAATGAGATGAAATTAGGAAAGGAAAATGGCACTTAGGTCCAATATCAGGCAAACCTTCTGGAGGATGAGTGCAAGTGGAGGAGGACACATCACTTGATGTATTAGAAATCAGACTGTTTCCTAAGGGAAGCCTTCCAAAACCATTCTTACTGTAGTTGTAGATACTTCATTTTTCATATATCTGTTGGGCACAGTCGCTGTGTGTTCATTATAAATACATAATCCTTTGCAGTATAATGGATTTGTATTTTATTGCATCTTCTCCTTTGGAGCACACACACAAAATATCGTAACAGGGTTGTGTTTCTTTTCAGTGCCCTGATTCCGCAATGTATTTACAGGATGGGAAAGCGTAGATGTCATGTCATATTCCTTCTTTGAACGGTAGTAGTGCCTTGGTACTGAACAAGCAGGGCTGATGGAGTTCAGTATTTGTGATAAACAAAGAAGCTTCACTCCAGGTACTTCTGTGTGCAATAATAGATGGCGAAGGTGGAGGGATAGGAAAACAAAAACACATTCATCATGTAACGAGAGAGCCTATGCGGTTCAAGAGGAGGAAATAATTGTACCTTTTCTTTCACCTATTATTCAAGTCAAGTGCATCAATAGGCATTGCAAAGGTGCCAAACAGAAGCTAGGGAACAAAGTGAGAAATACTAAATATTAATACAGTAATCAGCACAGGGTTACTGAACTTTATACAGTATATCATGTATTTAGTCTCCATCAGTTTCATTTTTTTTAATGACCAACATCGACTACTTATGCATATCTAGAACCTAAGATTTGTATTTTAAGTGTGAAAATGAGCACTTTTCTGCTTCCCAAGCGTTGCTGCTGAACTATATATATATATTTAAAAACATTAATATTTGAATGTGTTCCATTGAAAAAAGAAAGATATTTTGTAGTTTAAAAATATCATTAAAAGGATATTATGAAATGAAATGTTACTTGTTAGAATTGCAGGTATTTTCCAATATTGAGGCAGATTCTTTGCTGCGTGTAACTGGGTGAATCACTTCTGTAGCTACATCAAGACCCAGGGTTTGTCATGACCTTCCCTCCTGTTCTTCTTGGGGATAACAGTATGGTTCATCTGTTGTTCCTGAACCTCAGAAAGGCTGAAGAAACCTTAATTTTCCTTACACTGATACCCTGATATCCCCAAGCCGAAGCTATGGGTAGGTCAGCCGCACTAACTTGACTGATGTTTCTATTTTTTTGAGCCCTTTCATGTTTTTTAAGAATTGAGAAGATGTCTCTGCAGCTATTATTCTCGGTACATTCTTCCCAGCTTTTCCTCACAGCCATGAAAAGGAGAAAGTTTTTTTAAAGCAGCAAAGATTTCCATAAGTTCCTGTAACTTCAGGAACTGAGAGAGGACACCTGCATTTGAAGTCTTTGTCTTATATTTCTCCTTGGTGAAGCTGATGTTATTCAGGATTGCCTGCTTCTCATATTCTCTAGATTTTTTTTTTTTAATTTTAATTTAAAAATGTATCTTCTGTGAAACACATGAGATCTGCTTAAATGTTTTTGTGCAATGCAATTTTCATGGCATATGTTTAGGTTTGCCCATCCATTCTCCTCCAAGTCAGACAGACCTCAACACATGATGTAGATGTAGCCCAAGCACAGGAACAGCATCTTTCCGCGTAGCATGGCTTCCCATTTTGACGGAAGAGATCTCCAAAAGATTTCTGTTAGAACCGGTACCTTCATGCACAAAAGCATCTGAAAGATGTTTTTTCTTTCAGTAAATTCACTGAATTCACCATCTGAAAATAGCAGAGTCCAGAATTGGGAAAAGAAGAAAGCATGCAAGCGAGCAAATCTAATGTTACCCTAGCACAGCTTTATTGTTTACAGGGTTTGTTATTAGTGGTTTTGAGAGAGTATTTATTAAATAAATTAAAATACTTCAGTTACAGAGTTTATACTGATATGTTTCCTTTGAGTGTGTTTTCTAAACAAATACACATAAAAATGAAAACTGTAGTAGGACAGCTATATCAGAAAGACCGTTTTGGTCCCAAAATGCTCTTTAATTTGATAACAAAATAGTAATAATAAATCTCTTACTACCATCAGTCACACTTAAATCACTGTGAGTACTTTATTAAAAGGACAGACTGCAACAAAGTCAATTTAAGACAACAGAATTTAAGCCAGTCCTTGCGGGAATGGACTCTGGTTCTTTCCTTCAGTCTGTGATTAATTTTTAAATAAATGAAACTACGCAGGCATGAGACCTTAGAGGCTCCTGATTTTAGACTCTCTGAAATGCTCAGATTAAATAGTAAAACAGGTTTCCAAAGATCCAAATTTGAAGGCTGTTGTAAATATTGCAGTTTGTTTTCCACTAGCAACTTCTGATATCATGGGCAAATGCTGTGATGTATGTTTTATTCCACGCTGTTATCGGGAGTGGGGCGATACAAGTTCTCTGAACCAGGGAGGATCTTTCATGTGTGTGCGTTGCGGAGTGAGTTCAAGGTACAGTGATGGCGTTGTTGACAGCTCTATGCAGTAATTACATTGCCTGTATCCTACATACCCACCTCTCTGCTCCTTTTCTCCCACGAGAGGACAGCTAATCAACAGGGTCAGTTCCAAATCATCAGAATAACCTTTATTTTTCTACTGCTTTGTGGCGCGTGGCAGGCAAAGAAAAGAAAATGTGAATACAGGCTGTAATCCTCAAACCAGCAGATGTTTATTATATTTGATGAGAGTCTATGGCACACAGGCTGGAACAGCATACCTAAAAAATACTTTAAGTGGCTTAGGTAATTGTGCCAAATCTTGTTTGGATCATTCTCAACCCCAAAAAAAGTCTCAATAGAAACTAATTTAAGTGTGTATGCAACATCTCCTGTCGGTGTGTTCATAACAGCCTATTAAAGCTCAATTTACACTCCTGTCTCAGAACTCTTACAAAATCTGAAGTTATTGAAAAGTTATTAACCAAAGTTATTGTAGCAGACCTATTTTCCCGGAAAACAATTATTTTTACATGACTAATTCAATCATATTGTTTCTAAAACTCTTGTGCAAATATGTAAAGCAAAATTGAGCAAAGCTTTTTGATTTATTACAGTTGCCAACTGTCTGCGATATTTTTCATCCTTAATCATCACTGCATGAAATCAGGAATAGCATGTAACTGATCTACTAAATGAGTCAAAGTGGTGCAGTGCTCCTGGACACTCGATGAAAGCAGAGTTATGTGACAGAGCTGATCTATTTTAGCAGACTTTCTGTGTGGATTATAGATGATAAATCTCCTACATTCTATGTTTTGTTCTGTTCAATGTGCTTTGCTTTTAGACTGTATCACTCAACATGCCTTCCATCACAGATGGTATCCGATTCATTCAGCCTAATGTGGTTTGTAGCCATTTGGCTATCTATTAAGTATAGATTTAAAAAATATATATATAATTTGTCATTTTATGGGATTAATTAGATTCAGATAATTTGTCTATTGAGTTATGCGGCAGCTTTGTGTAACTGTGATAAGAACTGAGTTGGCTCAATATTAAGAAAATTTAAATATCTACCCCTTAGGCGGTAGAAACAATACAAACATCTAAGGGCTCCCTACATGGATTTGGTGCTTTAGACATCTGCTCCAATAGCAGAAAAGCCTGGATAAGTGATTAATACTATGTCAAGGATTTGGAAAGTTTTTCCTTAGAGTAGAGCACTTCTAACGATGAACCCACTAATCTGTTTGCTATCTTAGAAATAGCAGAACAATCTGGAAAAAGGATAATTCTCATGACCCCCAACTTCAAACCCCCAAAACTGTGCTACTTGAGAAGTTACTTACAAAAACTTTTTGCATCCTAGGAGACTTGGAATAAAATATGTGATACTGATGAACAGCTCCACCATGCGCAGGCTGTGAGTTAACGTTTCTGATGTCTTGAGTAGGAGTAATGGTTTCTAGATTTTGTTCTCTTACGATACACAAAATGTTTCAGATAAATCTCTCAGTGCATTAGTTATATTGCCAACAGATCATTTAAGCTGTTGATAGATGGGCAGTTCTACCTTGCAAATGGGAGGCACTGACCCGTATATCACACGGGATCAGAGTAGCATCTCTGGTAGTCACTTGCGTAACTCAGGGAAATGGGATTGTCAAACCACAGTGTGTTGGTAATGTTGCAACAGGTTGCGCATAGCAGCATAGTAAAAAGGAAAAATGGAATTAAGAAAGCTGTTTGAAATAAGAAACAGTGGTATCAAACTAGAGAGATCTGTATAACTCTTAGGTAGTACCTGAGAACTTAGGCAGAGAAGGCACCATCTGTTGAAGCATCATCTCCGTGCGCTGCAGGTTTGTCTCCAAACCACCCCACTAACGTCCACTGCAGTCACACATGGTTGCCATGAATATAACAGCTACCGTGGAAAATAACATAGTTTCTAAGCCAAGCTTTTGCTAACTGGTCAAAAAAGTGGGAAAAGTTGGTTTGTTGGGCTCAGCAGACATTAACCATCGCTGTGTGTAATCAGGCTGTGTGGATGGGAGCAGCCAGGAGAGGGAGGTACCTGGATGTGGCCAGCAGCAATTCAGCAGGCAGACAGGAGTTACGCACCAAAACACAGCTCAGAGACAGTGAAATCAAAGAAGTGAAGTCATTTATGACGGCAGTGATATTCATAACTAAAAAAAAAAAAAAAAAAAATCTACTTGATATAAGGTTTTGTTGTGTTTACCAGTAGCTGTTAAACAGATACCATCAGAGAATATAGAAAATGATACAGGCTATTCACTGGGGGCACAAAAGTGCTTTTTTTGCCAGCATTCAATGAGCGACAAATCAAATCCAAGAATCTCCAGTTGAGAAAATTATATGCCATCTGCTCGTCATTCATTTGTGAAGTCCTTTCATACTGGGATGGGAGAGATAGATTGGATTCAAAGGATTATGATGCTATGGACAGAGAAGTACTCATGCATATTTTTATCCTTATAGAAAATCACATGGAAAGCCTCATACTTTGAATTTTTTATAAATACGGATTTCAGATTCTGAAATACAGTATTTCTGTTTAAGCTGATGAATCTCAAAAGGAAAAAAGGCCCATTTTTCTTCCTTGCAAAGACTCCCAAGTTAATCAGCTGGACCCCTCTAACGAATCTTGGAGTATTTGCCATTGACCAGCAGTGTGTTGGCATTTACAGCGAAGGACTGATTGCCTAAAAGAGAAGCAAGCAGATGAGTCAAGGGAATTAAGTTAAATGCAGACGGCTAATGAAAGAGACAAGCACTTTCCTCCTCCCCACAGCTCTTCCTTGAAGCGTCTCTGGAGATAACTACCAAAGCAGCAAAAATTGAACCAGCATAGTGAAGAAGGGTCATTTTTTTTTTTTAGAAATCATTAATATGCACAAGGAAACACTACAAAATGCTTACTGTAAGGCTGTGGATTCTGAGGCAGTAAATTACAGTTGTGGAGATGCATACATTTGCCTTTGCGCAAGCTTGGTAAGTACCATGAAGCATTAGAAATAATTCCATAGTTGTTACATTTGAAATTTCATTATAATTCTGATTTTGCTCCTTTCTAAGACATATCAAAAACCATAGCAGATACCAGCTTTTGGCATTAGTTTTGAAGGATTAAGTCTTACCCTGATCACATTTGAAATAAAATAGGTAAGGAGCTTCTGATCTCCTTGTATATTCTATCATAATTTAAAAAATGAAATTTGTTTTCAGCCTAGTTTGAAGGTTTTCTTTAGGTTGATACTGCAGTTTACTATCCACTTATACTGCAATTAATAATGTAATTACAATCAAAATGGATCTGAAGCAGAAATATTGACAAGAAATTGTGACACTGAAAAGCGCTGTGTATCATTCCAAAACTTGATGGTATATTAAAATAGCAAAGGCTTTTGTCTCTCACTTTTGACATTATTTGTCCAGATTTGGGAGGTGCAAGGCCAAGAGGTTAAAGTGCCAGTATTTTGTAGAAATTAAAGTAACCAAGTGAGTTTACAGCCCATGTCAGGGCTGCCAACTCCAACAACGAACCAAATTTAGAAGTTGTTACATGAAGAGTCTACAAAAATTTAAATTTAAATGGTTTCTGTGAATAACTGTCTTCTAAACTAGGTAGGTATATACGTTGCTGAAGTGGTTTTATGATACCTTTGCTGTGACTTTCTTGTGTTCTACAGAAATAGGGTTGTTTTTTTTTTTTTTAAGGAAGGTTTCTGTTCAGTGATTACTACAAGCCCTTGACTCCAAAGAACACAAATAACAAGGTCCAAGCGTGTCTGTGGAAATCATGATTGATAGACAGGGGAATAAACTCCAGCCTCCACCCTCAGTTAGGGATAATGGCTAAAGTCGTGAAATGTGAATTGCTTGCTTTTGGAGACAGGAGGGGTATAATATGTCAAGAGGAACAGCTAGCTTGTTTTCCCTGACTTTCATGAATGTTTGCCATGCCTGTGTGTTTGAATGTAGCTGGTGGATTTCAGTGAATTATTGAAGTCTGGCTCAAATACTGAATTCAACAGAAAAGATAATTTGTGTTAGTAAGGAATCACAAAATAAAGTATCTATACATGCATGACCAGAACAGTCAACAGTGATGGAAAGCTGTCAGTTGGGCCAGGTGAGGGACAACTAGAGAAAAAGTTATCTTGAGCACAACAGCACCTTTATCATTAAAGAGGGAGCTGTATTGGCTATCAGAAGAGTAAGAGTCAAGATTAGAAGATAAAATGGCAACGCCTTTTCCTCTTCCTCTTAGTCACGGTTCAGGTGGGTATATTTTTTAATTTATATTGGCGTTATCTTGGGACAACTATGAGTTACTGTAAATTAGAGATGATATTTAATTGTTGGTAAATTTGCCACAAAATATGAAATGAAATCTAATTCTCAAGCTCTCTTTCTAATCCACTTTTTTTCCTTCTTCATCATTTGTTCAATATAGATTTATGAATTGTTTACAAAATAGTAAACTTTTCACTGGATAATTTATTTAGCAAATAGTTTTTGGCAGTATTTGACTGGCTGTCCAACTAGTTGAATAATAAATAACAGTAAATTCTGCCTTACAATTACTTGGAATTCAATGGCACGGGATTTGCTTGTCACCATTGCCCCATGAGTAAAATATTTGAAGTAACTCAGATTGTTACGTATGAAAGTAAACATGAATACAAACGTGTTACCTATACATTCCCATGCACTGCTCCCAAGGCAGCTGCTGTATTTGTTAGACACAAGATCTGTGCACAAGAGTAAATAAGAAAAAAAAGTCAACACCACAGTTACTCTTAAAATAACTCCAGTCAGGAGCTGCTGTTCAGAAAGACATTGCATTTTGAGGAGAAGAACGCTGTGGACAGATGCAGTGAATTAAGACCCATTTACCCCTGAAATGCCATTTAACTATGTAAAAATATTCAGTCAGCACACATTTGAAAAAACATCTGAGGGAATTAGGGGCCACATTATATTTTGCACTCCTGAGTAAGGCAAGAATCTACCAAAATATCATTTTCACCTTCCTATTCCCACAGAAAGCTTCTCACTCAGAGCAATATGCACATTCTGGTTTAGCTTGCAGGTCTCAGGCTGAAGTCACCTAAGATGGCTGTGGTATGGTCAATACTGCAGAGAAGGAAGAGCCTGGGGAAGATGGGGAGGAAGGACTGTTTCTGGGCAGATGGACTTCAATGCTGTGTTGGACAAATGGAGACAAGCGGGGAACCAAAAATTGAGTTTGTAAGCGATCCTCAGCCCTGTTCCCAGCCAGCCCTGCAGTTGTGGCAATGAGCGTAAATATAGAGCCAAAGGAGATGCCCAAGGGCTAAGCCTTCTTCTGGACAGGGAGCAGCACGAGACCTCACTGATGGATGGGTGAAATGGGCCAGCAGATTTGTTCCTTTATACATACAGAACCTGCATGAAACACCAAAAGGAACAGAAGAAGGACTTCTGTAAGCAGTATTATTTTTTTTTTAATTCATGTAAACCATTAGAAAACTTTATAAAATATCTGTATCTATAAGGCTAGGAAAGCTATAATAATCAGGAAAATACGTTCTCTATTACTATAAAGTTAAAGGAGATTTCTAATATTGATCTCCAGATGTTAAATGTATCTTCTGTGTCACTGTAATGCTGTTCAGAACATCAGGGGAACTTTACAGGATTTATTAAAATGCTGTGTTCCAACAGAGATCAGGTTTTTGCCTTTTGGAGGAGACGTCATGTGGAAATCTCTCCCTGGGAACCTCCTGTGCAACGTTCCCACTCTTAAATCTCTCGAAGACAGAGGAGATGCTGCCTCTCAAAATATTTAACGGTAAAGAGAAATCTGTAGCTATGCAAAGACGAGGAAGCAGAGAGCTGGACCGTGGAGTTCAAGCCGTGATGATAGAGCCCTAGCAGGCATGAACAGCGGGACAGGAATACGCTGACAACCTTGAAAGAAAAGACTTTGCTTTTATGAGGTCAGATGAAGCCGTTCTGCTCTTTATGGGTTTCAGTGATCTAAGGGAGGTTTTTGGAAGAGCAAAGACTGCCTCATGGTGTTGATTACCCCTCGATCTGCACAAACTGTTCTATTCATATCAGTGACAATTTCCTTGGCAGGTCTCTCGCCCATGCTATTCCGCGGGCTGTCGGCATGCAGCCCCAGCAAGCCTGGTGGCCTGAGCCCCTTTGGCTGGCTCCCTCTGCTCTGATTTAACCAGTGTATGCTGAGATCTGTGAACTGCAGAAGATCAAATAAGTTATTTTTGTATTTGCGATATTATTACGGATGTTACCAGAGACCCAGGAGGTCCACACAAGTCTTCCAATTTGATTTTATGGTAATCTTTTCTAAAGATAATTTATGTGAGAAGTTCTTTATCCATGCCAGTGACAAAACATTGGCACCACATGCTCCTCTACTCCATTTGCCCAGAGAGATCAGGCTCAGAGTGGTTTCCTGGGGAAACCATGGAGACAATTTATAGTTTCCAAATTTGTGTGAGAAGCATTTTGCCCTCAAGTGCAATGCATTCATTATTAAAAATGAACTGCAAAGGTTTTGCTCACATGGAAACATTCCTTTTAGTATTAGAAATAAAATGGAGTGGGAGGGGGGACTACATGGTAATTCCCAAATATAATTATTATTATATTTTAGAATAATTTGGAATACAAATCAGATCCTCAGTAGACAAAACCACAAACTTAACATTTATTCTGTCAGAGGAAATATCATCATAGCTTTTTTAAAAGTCATCAGAAGTCTTGATGTTCTAAATCTCCTTTTGCATCTCTAGGTAACTTGAAAAAAAAATCCTTGTATTACATAGCATCTCATAGTTAATTTTAGTACAAAAATGAACTTTTTAAAAAGGTCTACAAATTTGGTTCAGCCACTTTTTTATTATCTTCAGAATATGGAAAATACATTCCATTTTATATTTGAAAGAGGTTATTTTAGGGACTCCAATAACTCAAAAAAATGGGCAGCTTTTACGTTATCTAGGTTGTACTACATTTAGACCATTTTCTTCTTGCAGGTGAATGACAATGACAGATTTGAAACTAAAAATAGTTGCACAATAACTATAATAATACAAAAATTATAACAGTACCCTGACGTGGATCTCTCTGGCCATTGGCAGTACCTCACATCTATAATTGTGGAGGAAGACGTTTCAAAGGACTAACGCCAAGTCCCATGGGTTTTGAACTCCATAGGCATAGAAAGCCCTCACTGTAGTAGAAGAGCTATCAGTTTTCAGCTCAGCCGAAAACTTTTCTGCTTCACCTGAATTATTGCTTCCTACTTTGCAATTTTGTGTAGCCTAAATTGTACCCTGATTTTTTTTTTCCATGTGCATAGATTTTTTAAATTATGTATTTTGGCTACAGGTAAATAAGCAATATGGATTTAAAACCTCATAAAGAAAAATCAAAAGGCTTTTTTTTTTTTGGCTTCTAATCAATATCATCTGCCTGTTAATATTAGGTACAGCCTCTGGTTCAGGAATTCTCTGACCCAGAAGTTGCTGGAGGCTGGGAGTTATTTCTATATAACTGGCTGTTAGCCACATGGCTAGATGGCTCATTTGGTCTGAGCCAATGTGTTTTTTTTCTTGTAAAAGTATCAATTTTTATGATCTGTTTTTCTTAATGTGCAGGCATTAAATTTGATTCTGGATAATTTAGCACATTTATATGTGTGAAAATACATACATGCACATGAAATGTCACTATAAGTGAAATATGAAATTGCATTGTACAACATCTTTTTTTTTTTCTTTTTTTTTTGTAGGGAATGTATTACTTTGCACTGTGATGAGCGTTTGTTTGGCAAAATTATTTAAATTCTCCTCTGATTTCCAAGAGAAGGATAAGGTAAGTGGGACCTTCCAGTAATGAGATTGTTTTCCTCTTCCACTCAGCCTTATTAGCGTTAAACCCTACGGCGCACCTCTCCAATTGCCAGATTGATTGAATAATGCAAAAGTTGATACAAACAGTCTACATTCCTTAATGTAGTTCTTACATTTCTAATTCCTGAAGATGTGATGCCCTGTTTATTGCTTAGGTTGGAATGGGCCCATTTTTAACCCTGTAAGGAATGACTGGATGAAATATCTGAAATGTGGACAATCAGGAATCAAAATTCCTCCATTTACCAGGTTTTCACTGAAAATATACTGGGTGTAGCTTGCAATATATCTCCTGCACCCAGATGGCAGTAACATGCCCTTTATAATAAAGGACAGCGCTTTGGCTGTTCAACATTCTCAGGTATGTTTATTATGATTATGCAAACCACTTAAAAAACCAACCACCACCCACAAACTAATTATTGTAAGGCAGCTTAATGATCTTGTAAAGGCTTGGTTAAATACAGCTGTATATTTTCTTACCACAAAAATCTATACAGAAGTGGAATAGGTTTGTAAGTCCAATTTATTTTTTTAAAGAGGAGGAAGTATCTTAATGTTCAGGGCGATAATATATCCTTGTGGGATTTAGGTTCAATTATCTGCTTTTCTGGAGGATTTCTTATATCTTCTCAAGTAATTTAGCTCATATTCCCACTTAGCTCATGTCTATTTAATTATGGAGACCTTGATCTTAAAGGGTGATGTAGTTGCCCAGGCAAGGACAAAGGTATTGTCCAGCTTTAAAGGTGCTGAGCATCAACTAAATGGTGGTTGTGTCAGTAGGATCCTGGCATTTGGGAGGTGTTTAAATAGCTTCTAATGGAAATCTGAAGTTAAATCTGAAGTTCTGTGTGTTAACTTTGAAATTTAATACCTGGGAGAAGAAAACTGTGCAGACATAAGAAAACAAATGTGATCTGGTGATGACAGAAATAAAGAAGAGGCTGTATTTCATCTCTTGCCCATATTTTTCTATTAAGTGGTAGCAGTGAGACGACCATAGCCTTCCGTTGGCCAAAGGCAATGACTTATCCCTCAGCCGTACCGAGATCTTCTGACCAGTGTCTGCAAGAAAGAGCCTGAGATGGGGAAGATTAAAAGATCCTGTGCTGTCTGCTTTGGGAGCCAATTTGACTCTGAGCCCAATATAATGTTGAGCAACCCTTTAAAGTTCGGCTGTGTTTGTATATCTTAATACGTTTTCAGAGCATAAAGAAATGATTGCTGTTCCCTCCTGGGGACTATGATTTACAGTGGTTGTTTTGGGTAACCATAAATGTATGCTAAAACTCCTTAAAAAAAATTCCATATACTGTGCCAGTTCAGTTAGATACTTCTAAAACTGAAGTATGGGATCTTCCCTTTCAAGTGTTCAGCACCAAACCCACCAAAATTACTTTTAAAAAACCTGAATATTACTGCCTGAAAATGCACTTTCCCAACAGGAACATAATGAAGATTCAAGAAGAATTTGGACAAGGCAGTAAGAAGCTTAAAAAAGAATTAAGATGGGTAAAAATGATTGAAGTAGACTTTTTTCCTTAACTATCAGACAGTCCATAAAAAGCATAGCACAATCTTCCTAGCAAGAAATAATGCGAGGTGCATGGGCTGAGGAAGCCATATCAGAAATGTTACCTCCAGCTACCATGCTGTGATTCGTGGCAGAGCTAGCCAGTGCTAAGTATGATGGACAAGGTGAGTAATGGCTTTTTTTCCTCTCTGGCTGATAGGGTCCTTTAGGGTGTGGAGTGACGCCCTGCAACAGGGCAGCGAGATGCCTTCCTCCCGCCCATCATTGCAGTGGACATGACAACACAACTCTGCTTGAGCTCTGCGTGCAAGCATGACTTTGCTTGAGCACCAAAGAGGTCCAGAGCATCAAAGACAGAGGGATAGCCTGTATTTCTTGTCAAAATAATGACCTGAATATTGATATGAAGATTAACTCTTTCCTATCTACTATTATTCTATTGTGGTACAATAACTGCGTCTATTTTTCAGTCATATTTTATTTATGTTTCTACCCTTCTTATCTACTAAACTTCTCATCTGACTGTATAATTGGTTTATGACTTAAAAGTCTGAGTGACAAGGAGATGGACAAGGTGCATAGGATGTCTGAGGCTTAGTTTGCCCTGTTGCCTCTGAACTTTTGCAAGAGGAACTGGTCTTTTTGGGATGGTACCAGGATCTGCACTGTTGCAGATAGCGTGGGATGGCTAGAAGGAGCAAGGAAGGGCAGCAAAAAATTGTTTACACTGAGGGTGGTGGAACACTGGCACAGGTTGCCCAGGGAGGTGGTGGATGCCCCATCCCTGGAAACATTCCAGGCCAGGTTGGACGGCGCTCTGAGCAACCTGATCTGGTTGGAGATGTCCCTGCTCCTTGCAGGGGGCTTGGACTGGATGGCCTGGAAAGGTCCCTTCCAACCCTAACGATTCTGTGATTCTATGATTCTATTCCTTCATTTGATTGGAGAAGAAAGTCACTTCATCATGAAATGAACTCTCTCTCCTGCTAAAGGTTTACAAGTTTCAAGGCCACTATTACAAAAACAGAAGCGTAAAGTAACAAAGGCATATTTCGAGAGCTGCACTGAGATGATCAATCATTGATGACAAATCCAAGTTTTCATGTTAGGATGTGCAGAAGCGCATTGTAGACATCTGTTCTGTGTGCAAAATGAATAGCAAACACTTATTTTCTCAGCTCTTTTCAAATGAGTAATCTGCTAGAAACTGAACAGAATTACATGGAATATAGTCATTTTAGCATACATAATCTGGAAAATAATAGATCTCTAAACAGATGAATTCATAAATGAGGTATTTTTGACACTTCGGTACATCACAGAGACCCTGTAAATCAGGCTGTCTTTCAAGTTAAGGTGCATGCAAAGCACTTTCAGGCCTCGCTGATATTATTAAACCAACTCGTCTGGCATTGCACTGCTGAAAACCACGCTCCAAAACTTCAACCTGCCACATTCCCCTTAACACTGTTTAACTTTCAGCAGCCTTTCAGACTTGCACCTAACTACCCGACCTGCTGGTATGTCACTAAAGCATTTAACTGTTGAATTTTTTTTTATAAACCAGCATTCCTAGTGAGGTCTCCTATTTTTAGACATTTAAGTTCAATGTGTATTCAGTAGCCAGAATAGTTCTCTCTATATAAATTTTATATAGTTTATTCACACTAAATATTTTTTCTTACAATATATTTTATAGAGTTTATATAGATATTCTTTATATATATAAACTATTTTTGTAAGTGCTATATCTATATAGTTATATATCAATGTAGAAATTTATAACATTTATGGAGAGGATATTTTTATATGAAGGTAGGATGACAAAATGAATGCTATGGCTCTCAGGAAAGATGGTCTCTGCTCCCAGCCAGGAGCCTCGAAAGTCACCTGCGACCCGTGGTCGGGCACATCTGGCAACGCGCTCACCTGGCACACGCAGGATCTGGACGGTCTTTGAGTCTTCGTGTCCGTACAAAAGGCAAGTCTGGTCCTGGAGATTATTTCAACTGGTTCAGGATTTTATACAGTTTTCATTAAAGGTCTGAGGGCACCAAGGATTTGATTTCCTTTTCTGCAGCCATCTGTAAGATGTGTGAGAACAGCTGCTGCTACAGCGGATGCCAACTCCTAGATTTCCTGGGAGAGGCTAACAAGGTTTTAGGAGGCCTGTCTTTTAGATCAACCAAGGCTGTCATTGAATATTGCTGGTTTTGCTTTATTAAACAGAAATGATATTTATTAAAAATTAGTAGGTAAACACCTGGAACAAAATATCTTCCTCAAAAAAAAAAGAGTCTGTGTAGAGACTGGAAATTGCCACAGAGAAGAACCTGTACTGAAAGATTGCCTGATGAAGATAGGGTTTCTGATAATGTTTTTAATAGTTTAGTCATCATTTCATCTGTGGAAGCAAGAGCAGGAGCAAACTGAATATAGAAACACAGATAAATACGAGTAAGCAAGAATATTCAAAACTGCTTTAAAATGAATGGAAACTGAGGTCTGCTAATGTAAAGCATGGACAGGTACCATTTTACATTATAAAATACAGTATAGTCACTCAAATGCTGCAATTATGTATTCAGGCAAGTTCCAATAGTCCTGTGTATGCACACAGTTTAACAAATTCTAGAGTTAAATTCCCAATGTTGACCCACTGCTTAAGATCAGTGCAGCCTTGTTATGTGAACAGGACAGCCACAGGTTGGGCCATCATGTGATGGTCCTCACAGTGGCTTAAGATCTCTGTCTACAAGATGCTGTTGATATTTTGTTTTTCTGGCACTTTGCTTTGCCTCATAATGTTTCTGTTTATTCATGTATTCAGTATTCTATTCATATCCTCTTTTATTTTGCAGAGGCAAACTTTTTTTTTTATGGCTTTCTCTAATTCAGGTATTATTCCAGTCGTCTTCTAAGTTCAAGTGATCACCTTGACCAGTGTTTCAGATCACAACCTGGGAGGTGAGATTATCAATTTCCACTAAGTGCAACGCTCAAAACTATAGAGGTCAAAGATGAAACTGCAAAACTGTTATCTCCAAAATTTGTCCAGACTCAAGTGAAATAAGATGGTATTTTGCATAGAGAATTTATAGGCTGATCGTTTCACAGTTAACAGAGTGCCCAGTTATAGAAATCTCATTAATTCTGAAGGCAATTCCAGTTTTCATTCCTATGTGTTTAACTAGTAATGACAATCAATATATTAATTTGCTATCATAGTAATTCACTGAATTGTCATATAATTTTATTAGGTCAAATCAAAGATACTGTACTGAAAAGAACACGTATTAAAGTTTGACATTTAAGTTTCGTTGATCTCATGAGAAATATATAGACGGTAAACTTTGATGAATATTCTGTCTGTTTTAATCATCGTTCTTAGCTAGCTTGGACAAGGATTTCAACGACTACCATAGCTGAAATATGGATGCCAGAAAAAAAAATTAATAATCTCTCTGGGGGGGGTTCACAACCCAATTACTCAGGGCTTGGAACTTACAAGACCTTCTGATTGAGCTCTTTAGTTCCCGTAAAAGAAATCGTGCAAAGCTGAAGGTCTATATCAAACAAGTTATATCTATTATATGCTATATATTGTCATAGGTTTTCTGTATATTTTTACCATCCTTTTTAGACATTAGGGTTAATTTTCTCTCATTGTTCACTTATAAAATTATCTTAGAAATAGTTGTAACAATAGCGTATTTGATACTGAAAGTTGCCTGGAGCCTCGGAAATTATTCAGTGGAGGCAGTTTCCCAAAAGAAAAGCAGCCTTTTTTCAAATAGAATGTAAAGGTCAGACCATTTCAGAAATATTTTAGCTATTAGTAGAGATGGTTAAAACCTTGAAGGAAAAATCTGGACCTGTCATTCCCAGTTTATAGTTGTCCTACACTTCATTTGATTTTAAAGTGGTCTCATTTTCGTTAATATTATGTTCTACAGAAGACTGGAAGATAGAAAAGTTGCAACCAAAGACGTTAATTGTCTAGAACCTTAAATATGAGAAGGATTCCATGCGTTTTTGCTTTCTAAGTAGGGACTATTTGAACACTGCTTTATCTGTTGAGAACGTCTGAACAAATAAACATGAGACCAAAATACAGCTTTTGGGGAAAACCAGTTTATATGCCTAGCTAAGAAACTACTGCTGTGGTATATAAGGTCGTTGTTTTTTCGTAATTTGTAAGAAATTCAGCTGAGTGCTAATTACAAATGTGGGACGAGCCTGAACATACACTTTTCCGCAGCTGGTGTTCTGTAACTCCGTTTTCTCCAGAGACATTTGAAATTATGCTGTTCTAGAGGTTGAATTAGAAGCCCTCTAGGGAATAGAGACACATTGTCTGAGAGTAAATGAGACAATGGCGAGCGTTTCTTCTTCAAGAGCGATAGTCTAAGGCAGCATCAGATAGGCCTTTGAGTTCACTGGGCTGTGGTTAAGAAGAATTAATTTCTTAAGAAATAATACCTAAAAAGCAATGCAAATAAACAACTTATTGAAAAAAAAATATTTTACCTGTAACTGGAATTATATCTGCTTCAGTGAACCTGAACAGGTTCTTTTGTTATTAATGCCTACTAACTAATTTAGTTGCTAATACCTGCTAATTCCATTTTTATCAGCTCAGAAAAAAAAAAAAAAAATCCATCTCGAAAACACTGCCCGTAGCCAAATAAACTCTCTTATGACGCATTTAAAACTGGTTACAAAACAACTTCAAGCTTGATGGATATTAAAAAGAAATAGGAAAGCTGTATGACAGTCACAAAGGGTTTGAGCTGCTCGCTGCTTAGCTGCGCTCAGCTGAACAAAGCTTCTGAAGCTTTGAAATAAATTTTGAAGATCAAGGCCAGAGGACGATGGAAATCTTTGATAGTCAAGAATGATTGTAAAAATTCTTGAGTACAAAGGAAAGTGACATGTGCATAGTTACCTGCAAAGCCCATCTCTTCA
Organism: Chlamydotis macqueenii; assembly: GCF_036417535.1. Lineage (NCBI taxonomy): Eukaryota > Metazoa > Chordata > Aves > Otidiformes > Otididae > Chlamydotis > Chlamydotis macqueenii. Next base: position 24,546,660 of record NC_141564.1, on the reverse strand, counting down.
GTGCAAACCAAGAAGTGTCTTCCCGGCAGAAGATGACTACAGGAATTACAACTAGAAAGTTAACAAGCAGCCAGCTTCCCTGGTATTGAGGAGCTCGTATACAGTCAACGTGCCGGTACGGGTTGTCACTGAGCCATGACTTTGGGCAGGACTGTAACTGAGCAAATGGAGGACTTGGGTTGGGTGGCCCCGCTGACGCAGGGATGCTTGCCTCCTTGTGGCTTGGATTAGGATGATTGATTAAAAAACCCATCAAATTAGCTCATGAAGGTGAAAGAGAAATCTATATTCATATCAACCTCATCTTCTGCAACTGCAGAACTGTTTTCACTGCCTATTCAAACCCACTACAGAGCCAAGCCTTCTAAATCAGCAACCTACTGTTCTGATTTCTTCTGTTCCTTGAAGTGTAGCATGCAAGTAATGCAAGTTGGGCCTGGAAAAGGATGGACAGACCATGGAGCTCTCATAATTTTAATATTTTTTTTTAAATTGTTTTATTTCCAGAAAACCATGCAGCCTCCTTGTTGACACAAACTGGACAGGTGGTTCTGAACAAGACTCTGCTGGATTTCTTGTGAATACTACGATATACATTTCAGTTTCACATTTTCTGTATTAATTTCATTGATTTGCTTTATCATGTTGCAAGGAAATGCAGTTACGTGCCAAAAGCGTGCATCTGGGAATGTTTTCAGGTGATCCAATGTTATTTCCTTTCTATTTTTGTCTGCTAATGCCAGGCATTAAAAACAAAGCTGCTTTTGAAAAGCAGTGTCTATATTCCCTATGCACATGCCTTCAGCCATAGTTTTAAGATCACAAAGGAAGGGATGGTATTATCACGTCCTAGTTTTACTTCTCTTGCAATCTCTGTGTAAATTCTTCTGGCATTTCCACAGCTGGGCAAGCTTTGCTCTTCTCAAACTGAGGTGAAGAACGACCTTGGCAAGGCTTTTGAGCTGCTGCTTGCAGCAAAACAACAAATGTGTGCTTGAAAAAGTGGCTTGGCAGAAAGAATAATTTCCAAAATATACTGTGACTTCTACACAGGAAGACTTGAGACCCGGTCACCGAGCTGCTGAGATTGACGTGGTTGTGGGTATAAACCTCCACGTAACTGGCAGGAACAAGACAGTGTGTTTTTGCTGAAGTGACTTTTTCCCCACTGTAGGTGATTTCTCTGCAATATATTCCACGCTACTTCTTGGCAATAAGCAAAAAGTGTTAAGTGGGAAACCTAAAGAAAAAAGATGTCGGGAAGACACCAGGCCTTTTCCACGTGATGCTGTCTTACCGATTCTGAGAGTCTTCTAAAAGGTAATTTTATCAAAAGTCAGATCAGGCAGCTCTGTTTATAGCCTGCAATTACTTCAGAACCCATAAATTTAAACAGAATTATGTGTTAATATCTGTCTATATGAGTAGTGCAAGAGGGTATCAACACTGAGTGTTATTACGTGAGGGTAATTATTGACACAAGCCTTTAGCTAGGTCTGAACGTATTTATTAACATTTCTTTTTACAATCACTGCTAGCCTCCAATTATAATAAATTTTGTTCCTTATTCAGCTCGTGGACTATAACCTTAGAAAAGATACTTGTCATAATAAACCCATCACATTGCTTTTTAAAGATGTAATGCAGGTTTAAAACGTATCTCATTAGTCCTAGCACTCATCAGTATAGATTTTGCTATGAAAGCTAGTTTCCCTCATCTGACAGTACAGGAACAAGAGATGAGAAGGGAACTGAACTTTATTTAGACAATTCTGTGGCACTCAGCAAATTATCACATTTTCTTCGTTCCATAGAATCAGAAATGAAAGTGTACAGACTTTGCTAACAGCTAAGTAGTGAAGGTTATAATAATTTCCTTGGAAGTTTGACTTGTGAAAAAAGAACTTTGTGTCAGATAAACATGCTATCATGAGACAAGCAAAGCTTTTTTTTTTTTTTTTCTTTTTTTTTTTCTCTGAATACCACAGCTGAGGAAGCAAAATCCACAATAAACTTCCCACAGTCAATAAACAATAAGTAACTTGTCAAACATAAGTAAAAAAGGGGGGAAAAAAAAGTCAGCGTCTATAAACATCTACTGGAGCAATAAGGCATAACAGCAAGAAAATTAATGCCAACACCTCTTATAGAAATTACCAGCCGCTTCAGTTCAGTTTCTCGCAAGTAAATGTCAACTGAGTCGAACACAGCAAACACCTTTGTAGCTGGAATATTAAAATGGCTTTGAAGGCAAACGCCTGAAATACAGAAAGAAAGGTGCTAGACTTTAAAATGAATACAGTGAGGAAAGCATTAATGAGTAACAGCTGATGAGAGGCGATCTATAAGCCTAGGAGTTCTTTATGTGCAGACACCTGGGTTATGTTACTCTCATTTTGGGTAAATTGCTGGCTGATGGATCCACCTCTGCTGTCAATTGGTGGGACACAGATGAGAGCGAGATGGGAATCCACAGCAGGATCATCAAGTGCAATGGAGCTGGTTTATGTTTACATTCCCGTAACCAAGCCGGGGATTTGGTTTCCAGCATTACGTAAAGCAAGATTTAATTTTCATAAAGTTCCATGTTGACAGAAACAAATCCTCACTAGGAGTCCTTTCTAATTTTTATTTTGTTAAGGCAGTGTAGGACCCACAAAAAGCATTTTTCCTACTTCATCTGCTGCTTTATAAACCTTCTGTTATGCTTTTTAAAAGTAGTATTTTCATCTGTATTATCAATCTTTTTCCCCAAGAAGTTTTTTGCCTGGAAAATGTAAGTGATGAATATTCACAAACCCCGGTGAGAACTGTGCCAAAGACATGGTTCAAAACAATAAAACTATAGCCAGAATTTAGTGTGTGATTGCTTGTGCACCATTTATATGCCTCTCTTCTACCTCAGACCTACTCAAACCTTTCTGATTAAGTGCGCTTTTTTTTTTTTTCTTTTCTAGATTCTGTTCATTTTTGATGGATAAAACCAAAAGGGAAAGGGTAGGACAGTACCTTGTGTGCTCACTCTCATCAAGAAATAACAAACAACCTCCCAATATTTTTTTCTGGAAATCAAATGTGGAGGAGCTAAAGAAGAAAAAGTAGAAAGTTTTAAGCCATCCAGAAGGTGCAAACCAGGACCTAGTTATGCATCGCTCCATAAGAAGGGATAAAAGTCTCATGGAAAAAATCTGGATGTCTGAAAATCCAGCAACATGATAAACTTTTATGCCTAAGTTTGGGTGTCTGCTTTCTGGTAGGATTGGCTGGGTGTGAATACATGTGAAAGAGAAAGTGGATATTTTTCCAGTGCCAGAAGAGGCTGGGGTTGAGCTTTCTCCACTTAAGGACTGATGTATGTAGGAATTGAGTAGTAGAAATGCCATTAAAATTATACTAAACAAATAATAAGTGCATGTTTTAGTCCCGCATCTACAGCAAGGGGAGTTAGAGGACCAATTTTATGTTAATTCCTACAATACTGTGTCTTTAATTATTGTGGGCCAGCATCACCCACGCTATAATCAATCAAAATCATTGGAAACCTGACAGAAAGTAACATGCTACCGTGGCTGCCGCTTCTCACTTGTCTGTATGTATGAGTTTATATAACAGAATTCTCATAATACCTTAAAGGAAAAAAAAATAATAATAGCAGGCAAGAAAGAGATGTGCCTTCCTCTTTCATCTAAATTTAACTAGAGAACGAGTTGCAATGAAATTAGAGATGTGCTGAACTAACCATAGGAGATTCCAAGCCATTATTAGCCTGCTCACCCTGCCACTTATCTTCAAATGCACACACCACCAGCAGAAAGGATTTAGGTTGCATTTCAGTAATCCAAATCTTGTAGGTAGTGGATTTTAGTAAAACTGGAGCACTTGTTACTATAATTTAACTACAGAAAAAAACAGCATTTAGTGAAGTAAGAGGTCTGATTTTGATACACAAAAGCAAGGAGTTTTGTGGCTGTATCAGTAAGGTTAGAGTGTCAGTCTGGATTCTCAGCCTTAAATCTGAATTCCCTTGGTTTTGTGGGTTTGTCAACTATTTAAGAATGCTTAAATGTAAACGTTCCTCTTGATGATATTCAAACCTTCACAATACAGCCTTTTAGAGAAAGAAAAGAAAAAAAAAAGAGGAAGAATACGTAAAATTGGTAACGTTGGTGTGGCTGTGGTAAGGAATAGGTCCTTGTCTTGTGGTTATGTGATCGTAGTGAGAATCAGACATCGAGCAAGGGCAAGCTGGCACCTCTTGGAGGGGTTTCGCCTCTCTGCGCCTCAGTTTCCTGAACGATAAACTGAAGATCATATCTACAAGTCTCGGAAGATATTCTAACTAATTAGTCAATATGTAATATGTGTAAAGTGGTTTAACACCCTTGGATGGAAAGTGTTGTGGACCATTTCAGATGGGATTTTAATCCCCAGTGACTGGAGAAGGCCCTGACGTGGAATATATGTCAACAGAGTTTGCTCTCATCTGAATATCTTCAATTAAAATTGGTCAAGGACACAAGCTCTGAGATTCTCATTCTTATGAGTTTGTTAAGGAAAAAGTGGACTGTACTTCTGCAAAACCAGTATTGGATTGGAGGGAAGACATCTGGTTCTGCAAATATTGCAAATATATTGCAAAATATATATGTGCACATTTTCTGATATTCTTGCGTCTCTTGAAACAGCTTTGGGTTTTGGTCTTGGATCGTGCATAGCCAAAATATAAGTCCAAATATTACCAACTTTGTAGTTCTTAGTGTTTTTAATCTTCAGCATAATTTTTTAAAAGGAAAACGTACAGGCCTATTCGGCAGCAAAATTGCCATTTAACTGAAATGAAGCTCTATGAAAAATATGATCAAAAAATCTGGCGCAGTATGTCTGAATCTAATTAATCAAAACTAATAACTGTGAGAGAACATTTCATTTGGAAATTAATTATCAGAGATACAAAAACTGTTTCTATTTCTCTAGTCAATCTGTGGCCTCTATTTTCCACGTAATCCAAATTATTCTCAGTACAATTTCCTTTATTAATGGTGCTATGTGGAAGGAGAAAGCATCACTATTTGAAACACAGATGTGTTATGAAATGTTGTAAAACCACATTGTGTGGTGTGTGAAAACGTTCAGGCCTGTTTTTAATTCTGCAGAATTCAACAAATACAGAACAACAGCATGCTTTTAGAGTGCAGAGTCTTCATTTGTACCTGTCCTCTTGGCAGCGTGCTGTGAGCTGTTCAGGCACTGATTAACAGAGGTTATTGTAAGGGTCTCCCAATTAATAAAAATAAAAATCAAAATTCAGTGGTGTAGCTGTCAAGCATGGAGCTGCATTTCTGACGGCATATTCATTAGTTAAGGCACTCTCAGTTACTCCTCTCTACGTTACATCACGCTTGCTCGCTGAGCTAGATTATGAAGACAAAGTTCACTCGTTGGTGGAATAAGTTACTCTAATTTGAATTTGAAATGGATGACATCCCATTATTCAGCTTAATCTAAATTCAGCAAAAACTATGCAATTAAAAGTGCTATGTTATCTATAAAATTTAAAACCTGAACTGCCTCTAACATCCAGCTCTGCAAGGTAATATTTGGACTGTAGACGAGAATATAAGAAATAATCATCGAGGGCGGATAGACAGTAATTGTTACAGAGGATAGTAAAAGGCATGAGAGAGACTTTGGTTGCATTTCCACCAGGATAAAGAACTCCTCAGAATGGGTAGGTCTAATAAGAAATTATGTAGGCGTTGAAATATATCACCATAATTAACTGACATGCAAAACCTTTTTTTTTTTTCCTTATTTATCGGTGTTCATCAAAAAAAGTTGGAGAGGAGAAGCCCCAAAACATTGCGAAGGTAATGATGCGCCATGAGATGTGTGACCCATGCATGTTCTTTAGAGCCGCTCCAGTTTCCATACAGGTGGGCTAGTGTCGGAAATAAGGAGAATCACTACAGCAATGCCCAACCATCAGTGGGCATGGTGGTAAATTATGCTATAAGCACTTCTTTAAGAAGTTTTTTGCAGATTTTTATCCTACACACAGGTCCATTCCTTCAGTTCAGGATCTTATTGCTTGCTTGACACTCAGGATTTATATTATTAATTCTCCAAAGTTAACCACTTTTGGCTAAATTAAATCTGTACTTCTGAAGTTTGTGTACCTAATGACATAATAAACCTGTTCGTTATCTATGAAAGTCTGGGTTTTTTTCTACTGCTTCACACATTGTGATAAACCAGAGTCTTACTGTGTTAAATTTTTTCCAGAGGAAGTATAATTTTGAGTATTTCTCAGCCAGTAGAAACTTGTGCGCGTACTCTGAATACAGGCACAACACCACAGGGTAACGGTAACATTCACTTCATGGACCTTTACGACCTGTTACTTGCTGCCTATCTGGATATGCAAGAATTGGCTCAGTGGATTTTAATTTGAAATCATTACTCTTAATTTTCTAACAGTAAGCAGCTGGCTAATATCATAAACATCAGCCTTTGCAGAAATCTCCCATATATTTCCACACCAAACCCAGAGTTTAATAAGCAATTAATTGCTGAAATGATGCATAGCTATCTGTAATAGCCATTTATAGACACTGCAACAAATCCAATTCAGAAGAAGAATAAAGTTGAGCTGGTGGATATTTCTAAATGGACCTGTTTAAAAAAATAATAATAATAATAAAAAGCGAGCAAGAGATTATTTGTATGAGGTCCAGAGTGACAGCAGAAAGGGCAAACTGTCAGTTTTTAAAGCTAACTTTTCTGACTCCCACTTGTAAACTTCCAGGCATCAATGCATAAAGGCACATTATACACATGATATTTTCCTGAAGATACATATTTATGTAGTAGATTATAGAATAAACCCTCTGGGATCTGCTGCAGTTTAGCATGCCAAGGAATTTGCATGAAGACAGCAATGTTAGAAATCAGTTAAAAGACAAAAATTGTGTATTTTTAGAGAGAAATGATACCTAGCTCTTTATTGGGATGGACAGAAACCCAACTTTTCTTCTGGCATATTTGTGTGCAAGAGAGTGGTGGGAGATAACCGATGCCCACCACTAAACACAGGACGACTTGGAATATCCTCTCCAATTCCTAGCAACTGGCAAGACGGTCACCTCCCATACACTGCTGTCTGCAATCTAGCTGCTTACAGCCTTTTAGCCAAATTCTGAGTTAAGGAAGTTTGCAGTAGGTGTTTGCAGGTTCAGAAGTAGAGCGAGGGCTTCTGTTTTGTTTTGGCTTGAATTTCACCTGAAGAAACAAAACACATTTTTCTTCCTCTACAGCTGAAAAAGAGCAAAGCCCAGGAAAGGTGCGCCTTTGCAATAAATCGACCAACTCATAAATCTTTCCTGATCTTGCTTGAAAAATTTTAATAGCTTTGAAATACATTTTTATTGCTTTAAAATTGCCAAAGGTATGCATTTTCCTCTCATTGCTCAACCTTTGCTCCATGAGATAGGGTAGTAGCTTATACCTTTAGTTTACACACCACTTGTCAGTAAGCAGGAAACCTTTGATTTGTTTCAGTTTGCCAAGAAATAATGGAAACCACCCATTGATAATTACAAATTGGTCATTAAAAGGTAGTCTTGTATATATTCACATTCAAATCTCTAACTGCCCTCAATTAGGCTTATCGGCACTGATTGGACTTACCCGCCAGCCCGTTCTGCAGTGGAAGTGTGTAGATTTTGAAAACAAAGCCAAAGTATTGAAAACAAACTGTCCAGAAAGGTTTGGAGTGTGTTTATACACAAAGGGAATGCTAAGTAACTCTCATGGTAGATGCTTTATAGCTAAAGGCAGTATTATCTAACAGACCTATTAGGTACTTGTTGATGTAAATTGCTATGGTCTTTAATGCTACTTGTAGCTCCGGAAAGTTTATTAAAAATTAAGGTACTGGCTTTATCTAATTAAGCAACCAATATCCATCTCTTCCTTTCAGTTTGTCTCCTGTTAATCTGGTTTTAAAAGCAAGATTTTCTTTGAAAGCTCTTGATGACATTTTTATATTTTTACTCACGTCTCTAACTATATTTATCTGATCTTCTGGTAAATCCTTTAGGGCTAGTGAATCCATTATCTAGTCTACACTACTAGAATACAATTCAGTAACTCGATACCATTCAAGAAAAAAAAAAAAACCAACTATTTTTAAACACTCGGTTCCTCATTCAGCTTTTTCTGTATAGCAAGTACAACTAACTGCAGCTGGGAATAATTTTTCATATTTTCCTTGTCAATGTTTTATTAGCTATTTTGGTTTTGGATTTTAATTGAACTGAATTAATTCTTACCAACATACCGTGAATGAAATGATAAAAATTATGCTTAGAGTTTTATAAATGTTTCTTGTATAATAAGTATTATTTTCAGTGAATATGTGCTCTCCTGGATACAATGTTTGACCTCTAAACTAAAAAGAAAAAAGTAGACTGTTCTGGAGGGATTCATGCGGTGTGAGAAAATATACTTTAGCAATACAGCGGGAAAATTATACTGATATTTTGTTAGAAAGTGTTTACACATGAAATATGCTATATAAGTTACTTTTATTACTAAATTGGTACACAAAACCGAAAGGCTGAATCCCCCAAAGGAGAACTCAGCTCTCAATCTTTCAGGCATAATGCTACAACTGAAAGTAATAAATTCAATGTTCACATCAAATTTCTTGGCTTAAAATGTGCAGAGCAGATTGTGCTACCCTTCTTGCTACTGAATGCTAATTTTACATGTAAACATTTCCTTAATCGGGGTGGGATTGCTTGCAATGCATTGACTGCTTAGTACGACTCCTGAGGTCATAAATATCTCACAATCACTTCAAAACTAGAAATTACAAAATTCTACTTCCTTACAAAGGAGGTCTGAAACCTTACATATGAAACTGTAGATGAAACAGTCTTAGAAGCAAATTGTGTGCGTGGCAATGACTATCACCATCCCTCATTATCCTTTGCCTGTGATTCCTGTTACCATGGCATTGCCTGTACTTCTTCGGGTAGCTCTACAGTCCTCCTGCAGCAAAGTTAATCCTGGGTGAACTGGCTCCATGTGGTAAAATAGTACTAATTAATCTCTGGTGTGCATCAATCTAAAAATGAAAATGCCCATGTGATCAGTAAGATTAAAAAAGGAGATGGTCAGAGCAGAATAAGGCAGGTTTATCTTCCCATTTGTACAGGAAACCTTTCACTAAGGCGGATCTGGGGGAGATCAAAAAAATATTTTTATTAATAAAGTACTTCTAGCATAGTGTCCTTCCCATGGATAAGAATTAGAGTTTGTTCTCGGCGTGCCATGGGGCTGTATGAAGCCTTCCCAGAGACTACACTATGTCACGGGTAAGTGCTGCTCTGTGCAAGGCCTTTTAAATTCCGGGGCCCAAAAGGTGATAAATAAGGTCTTGTCTCGCTCAAAGACAGAGCATTCATTCACCTTGCAAAGTTATATTATGTTTGGCAGCCTGCATCTGCAAACAAAGTTTGCCGTAGTATCTTGTTTCCTATTTGCATTTGCCTGCACCAGTAATGCTGTATCTCGGGCCAGGGCTGCCCCTGGGCAATACGCTGGCAAGAGCCTTGTTTTCTTGTCACAGGAGTTCTGTGATTCCCAGCCAAGTGCACACGCTCACCGCATCGTATATCCCTGCCTAACAGCAACAGCCATGAAAAACCCTGCAGCTCCTGGTTGCTGCAGGCCGAGACATGTGATTCACATTGGCAAAGAATTTTTTTTTTTTTTTTTGCTATTACTTTCTGCAATTCATGCAGCCATTCCTTTATTAAATCAGATGGCTCCCCAAAGTCACCTTTCATGGGTCTTTGCTGGCTGGTTCTTTCCTCCCATTAAAAAAAAATAAACTTCGTTATTTTCAGGTTGTCATTTATGGTTGGTTTGGTGTGGATGCGCATGTACTTGTGTAAATGAAGTAGTTCATCAGCTGGCAGGAGTGGCCAGAACACTAAATGCATATTAAATCACATACTATGGGAGGTGTTCCGTACACAAAGGCACACGGCGTGATATACGGCCTCTTACTCTCCATCCACCAACCGCCAGCTCCACCTCTCCGCCTGCTCTTCAATGCTAGCCTGTTGTGCGCAAAAGCAGTGTTTCAGGTCAGATTTTGGCCTTGAAGGATGCAGGATGACTTTGCTGAAGACATGACATACTTTTAGATGTCTACTACTTTAAGAGTCTTTTTTTCCCAGCTTTTAAAAGAATAATTCAGATTGATAACTATTTAGGTTTTTCAGGTGACTCCAAAGTCAGGGGAATGTTTCATGTGGCAGTGGAAGAAGGTGCTGCACATCACGTGACAACATCACAACATAAAGACAAATAGCGAAAATGCTTTCTCCTGGCATTTTAAGGTCTAGCGAGCAAACTTCTTCGGTGCCTTATCAGATACCGTAAGTTTAGCATTGGAGAATTTTTTAAAAGTTAATCTAATCGAAGAAACAGCATCTTTCCACAGTGTCATTAGGAGAGGACATTTAGAAAAGGGAGTGAAAGACTTATTAAAATTTGATGTGTGCTTCAGGATCCTCTTTAAAATGAATCATTCATCCTTCCAGCAAGGCTTTGTGCTAACTCCCGGTCTGGCACGCATATCCCAAATCCTCACAGCTTTATGAATTCACAATCACAGAACGTCAGGAATTCAAGGACCGGCTTGCCATGGAGTGCAATTTAGAGGGAAACATTCTAAATTCCTGCCTGCGCATTGTTCTGTGCCCACCAGTCTGCGGCAGGCGTGCTGGTCGCTGGTGGAGTAGAAAGCAATTAGAGAAGCGGCCGCTGCTCAGAGCTCTTGCTGTAGCTGAACTGGGTAGTTGCAGGTTGCAGGCATGCTGAGGAGTGTTTATTTGAGAAGAGGCTTACTAAAGGGAATGATATTCATACATTTGGTTCGGTGACAATTTTATGGAGAGCTGCGAAACTGCTTTTTTTTTTCTCTCCCTGGAAACACAGTCCGTAGTGAAAACAAAACCCTGCAAACAGAAGAGGCTGCCGGAGAGGTCGAGGAGTGATTTCTATGACCAGACTTGATCAACTAGGGTTGAGAAAAAGCTGGATAAGGAAGGAATTTGTGCAGCTCCTTTGCTTCCAAAAGAAGAGCTGATTAAGACATCAGCTCATTCTGCTTCCATCTTCATTTATTAAATTGTCAGCTTCTATCCCATGAGATACGCCTGTATTGAATCTTCATGGAGCCGTGCATGATCGTTCAGGGTTAGCTGCCCATTAAAACCGTGTTAATTTCAAGGATTTTAAAAGCTGAGGTAAATATCATGTGTGTTCTCAACTTTTGTCATTCACCATATATACATTTTTTTTTTTTGTCAAAATTTAAGGACTAGTCCTTTGAGTTTGTGTTTCATCTCCGCTCACGCTGTCATATGCAAAACATACATCAGCCACCTTGAAGTGACTCTGGCTTTCCTCTGAGCAGGTCAGGCTGACCCAGAGTCTCAGAGAAGAGGAGCCGTTCATGTTGAAGCCCTTCCTCCTTCTTCAGGTTGACCTGGACCCACTCTTCTTACAGGAATGCACCACGGGTGACCATACCCTACCTTGCCCTAAATTGGCCTCAACATGTTCTCCTGGTGCACCCTGTGATTTCTTGCTATATAAGGGGGTTGTGCAAAGATCAAAAAATGACTTAGCACATAAAAATCAAATATCAAGTTACTGGGTCTTGTTGTACTACAAGTGTCAGATGATCAGAGGGCTGGAGCACCTCTCCTCTGAGGACAGGCTGAGAGAGTTGGGGCTGTTCAGACCTTATAGCGATCTTCCAGTACCTAAAGGGGGCTGCAGGAAAGACGGGGAGAAACTCTTCAGCAGGGCCTGTTGTGACAGGACAAGGGGTAATGGTTTTAAAATAGAGGGAGGTAGATTTAAATTAGATATTAGGAAACATTTTTTTTACACTGAGGGTGGCAGAACACTGGCTCAGGTTGCCCAGGGAGGTGGTTGATGCCCCATCCCTGGAAACATTTAAGGCCAGGTTGGATGAGCCTCTGAGCAGCGAGATCTGGTTGGAGATCTCCCTGGTCCTTGCAGGGGGGTTGGACTGGATGACCTTCGAAGGTCCCTTCCAACCCAAACCATTCTATGATTCTATGATTCTAAGTGTCAACAACAGCACTTGAATGGAAGGGGAGTTTCCCTTGGCTTTCTTTTTAGTTGACCTGCTTACTCCTTTCAAGGTGATATCATAGCAAATGTATATAAAATCTAACAATGGAACCTGGATGTGTGAAAATGTGCAAGTCCTGACTCAGTTTATTGAAGAGTCTTCCATTTGTAAGCACCTTTATTCAACACAAGCCAGGTTCAAGCCCATGATCTGTAAATAAAAGGCCCTGATTTGTGTTATCTGCCCTCAAAGACAGATCTGAATCTATAGCTGCCTGGTAAAGGGAGGTTTCCTGGAGTTGCAGTAGACGTTTTCAAAATAATACCACAGCATGCTCAAAGTCACAGCATCCTTGAGCTTTCATTGCCTTGCTGTTATTATCGTTGTTATTGTGACTGTTGTTAGGCTTTGTAATGCAGTGAACTCCCCAGTGCTCTCTGCTATTGCTAAGATTACACAATACTTCAAGGAATTTTAAAGACAGCTGTTTTGTGTGTGCTTCAAAGAAAGGAAGATTGCTTTTTACACTGATACGCAGCATTACTCTACGGAATTAAATTGTGAAGGTAGAGGAGCCCTCCCATCACAAGTAACTAATGGAGAAAAAGCCTACAAGACCCACAACGTACGGCGGGAGAAGGTAGGGGCAGTTGTTCAGTCAGCCTGTCCATGGCACGGCTGATGTTTTGGTAGGGATTGCATGAGTTGTTGCTCTGTGTCAGAAACCACACTGGGGAGCATGGGGTCACAGTAACATGGCCAGAATGGCCTTCAAAAGCTCAAGTGGTCCATCTCAGTCCCTGTCCCACAGCAGAACCACGCTCACGGAATTTCTCACTAAATGCGCTTAAAGAACGGAGGTTGGAAAGGGGATGCAGTAGAAGATGGTGGAGACCAGAAGAGGAATAAAAGGAGAAATTATTTTACCTGCAGGTTTTTGAGAGGAGGGAATGAAAGACCTTTATGTTTGCAAGCCTCTTTTGCATTTTAAAGAGATGAATTTCCAGGGGCAGATAGCTTATTACATCTGAATGCTCACTTTCTGTCTTGAGTAGTACGTCCTGAATTTCTGCCAGGAGTTTTGCTTCAGGCTGAGTCTATGCTTGGACAGGCTCTTGCAGCCTGGGCCGCCTCTCCTGTGCTTGCTTTTGGAAGAGATCTGACAGAGCAATACACAAAATTTCTGTCTATTCCTGAAGTCTAAGGGCTCAGAACAATTTCCACAGCTGGGCTATTCCCAGAAGAGTTTATGCGAGGAGAAAACCCTCCGACTCATCATAAAAATAGTAACCTAATGCAATATTAAAACAATTCAGTTAAATATTTAAGGCTGAAGAGCAACTCACTTAATTTTCTGCCTCGTACATCTAATGGTGTGGTTAATATACAGATATGCTTACTTAAGTAGGAAAAGATGTGGTGGGAACGAGAGCTCAGCATGGGCCTGGAGCTCAGGTAGGTTGTTAGCCCAGCCTGGGGTGGGTCTGGGGATGAGTTATTGGCCACACCTGCTGGGTAGCCCAGAAAAGGTGCTGAGTAGCCCAGAAAAGATGCTATGAAGCCCAGGCTGAAGGGTTGTGAAGCTGCAGTACCAAGGTGTAGTTACAGCAGTAACCACCCTTGTTGGGGAACAGGAGTTAAAAAAAAAAAAAAAAATGTGCAAGAAGGAAGATGAGGAACATGAGCCACAGGTAGGGAAAATACATTTAAATCAAGTTGCATTTGCTTGGATTTTTGCTCAGAAGATTGCTGCTCAAAGAGGGGAATTGAGGAGCATATGCTTGGTAGAAACCATGCAGGGCAAGACTGGGGAGAATAGAAGGAAGCAGAACGAGCACATCTGTTAAGTTATAGCCCGTTTAAAAGAAAGAAGCTCTTATGGTATTGCAGTGGGTAGCATCAAGTAATTTAATCACAAAAGATGACAATCAAGCTGAGTGCAGTGAAACCCCAAGGCCACAAGGGCCCACGCGGGTATCTCCCAAACGAATGGCTTTTGATATTTCATTTTAAGTGGATGTCTGCCAGTAGAGCTGACGCCTGTTGAGATGGGGAGGCTCTGGGTGTGGGACCGTGCTCAGGAGCCTTGAGTGAGATCCTCAAAAAAGCTTCTGCCTGAGGCATTTCAGAGGAGGAGTGGTTCCAACGCTACAAAAAGCATCTCCAAGTGCGTGTTGATTTCCAGTCTTCCCCTGTGGCTGCAGAGTTGAGGCCTTGAGAAAAAGACAAGTAAGGTTAATTATAACAGAGAATTATGGATGCTTCTGAGCGGATACCTGAATACCAAAACTTACAGGAGTGCTTCTGCTTTTCTCTTGACAAATCTGATCCTTAGAAACTTATAACCATTGATATTCATCATTTTATAAGTGTGTTCTCCTCTGTTGGAATGAACTGTGACATACCAATGGGGGAGAACCAGCTAAAAGCCTTCCCTTTGTGGATGCCAAAAGCAAATTCAGGTCTAAAAGCTGCTGTCATTTTATGTTTTGAAGTTCTGATTTTCCAAACAGCATCAGGAAGCTGAATGGTAAGGAAGGCTTGTAAACCAGGGATGACTGCGTGGTGACCACGGAGCCTAGGACGAGATAGTAGTCTCCTAATAAATAAATAAATAGATGTAAAGAATGTCAAGGAGAACAAAGGATTATTTACTGTGACACTTGGGGCATTATGAGAGGTAATAGGCTGAAAGAAGGAGAAGAAAAATGCAAGCTTAATAGCAGGGTAATAAGAAAAACCTTGATGGAGAAATTTATTAGGCTGTAGAATGGCTCTCTGAAGGAAAGGAGATTGACCTTCTGGTTTGGGAAACTAAAAAATATACTGAGTAAAATACCAGTAAAATACACAGCAGGGAATGACCTTTCGCAGTCAGAAACACAGTGCAGATGATGTATATCGTTGGGTTTGGTTGTTTTGTTGCTGAGTTGTTTGTCTTTTTTTCTGAAGCTCATATGGGGAGAGGGCTTGGACTTTCTAAATGAGGACTTTTCCGAGCGGAGCCTTGCCCTCGTTGCGATGTGCTTGGAGAACAGCAGGCAGACGCTGCGTGGTGGCGATTAGCACAGCAGTGGTAGAAGCTGGTCTGCGCCGTTCTGATTTACCTCCCGCTGCACTGAGCAGTAACCGCGCGGCTCCTCACTTCTGGGGCTTTTGGCTGTCACACCTTACAGTCAGATCAGACTGAAGTCCAGCTGATCGACCAGTATTTGTGTGTGTAATGCTGATGTAGGTGTTGGTGTCACGTCAGGGACAAGGTGTCAGGATTGGTGGAGCAGTTTTACCACCGCAACACCTCCAGCTTCAATTCTTGTGTCCAGCGGCAGGTAGGCAAAGAGACTCACCCATTCCTGCAATTTGGCATTTTCTTAATTCCTCTTATTGTCTTAGAACTTAAAACAGTTGGTAAATGACATATAATCCAGTAAATCAGAGCATTTTGGTATCTGTGAAATGTTTTCTTGGTTAATAATAATTGCCCTTTCTTTACTGTAGTTCATCACAAAATCATTTGTACTGTCACCACGTACCGTGATACAGATTTGGGTACTTTAAAGAAAATCTGATCAATGATAGGGCATCTATCATTAATAAAACTATATATACAATATAAATAACTGTGTATTTTAATAATAATAATGAAAACATTTTGAAAATTTTGTACATTAATAAGGATTTTTAAAAAAAAAATGAAATACATGTACTGTTCAGCGTAACTTTTTCTTTCGCTACCATTGAGTTTAGTGTAACACGAAAGTAGGAGATTGACTAGCACTGGTTTGCATTTTAACAATGTATATTTTTCCAAGATGCAAACTGAAATAAGGTCATAGTCCTAGTTTGAAAGTCAATTAACTCAGGGAGTAGAATGAAAGTTCATACTAATCCACTAATGTGCATTCAGTGGTAATTAATTCAGATCTTTGCAGTGGCTTCAGGAAAGTAAATTACTATTCTATAGGAAGAATCTATAAAATGTTTTCTTTGGTTCTAGGGCCTTCAATTAAGGTGAATAAATAATTGGCATAGTTTTGTTTTACAAAACCATTATATAGTCTTGGAAGACAGGGGTTGATTTCTCTTGTGAATACTGCATGGGAAGCAAGATGCAAAGAAGGACCAGGTCACTTTTAAACCCGTGTACTACCATTTGATTTAGCCATCATATCCACTTACCTAGACTTACTGCCTTACGAGTAGGGTCAGTTGCCCAACTAACTTGAAGAATTACATGGTAAATATCTTAAACATCTTTAAAATATATCAAGATGGTGTTTCTCTTTATGTTAAAGAGAGCATTGTTGACGACATAATTAATTTCAGCCTTATATATTTACTTCATTTACTACTACTAAATACACTAGTAGGGATTATCAACACACGTATAGTGATAAATTAGACGATTTAGGTAAAAAAATCTTGAATAGGCACAGCATAAGAGCTGTGACTTGGTCACTCGTATCTACAAACTACATGTCATTTAAAATAACTTACTTTTTATTAGCCACTTGTGGTCCACTGAGTTCATAGCCGACTTGGTTTTTTATTAAAAAGAGGACATGATGACATACCTGCAGAGAAATTAAACATTTCTATTATAAGGTTTGCATGTTTTGAACTGAAGTTGATATCTTACAAGTTTCACAAAATCAGAATGTAAAAGTTTCACTCTTTTCATCGTTCAAGAATGGATGATTCACAAGTCACACAGTTCTGAACCCACTAGCCTGCAATGGAGCTACACAGCCTTATGGCTTGACAATAAGCCTTGTGAAGAAGGCATAGAGAAGATGGAGTCAGTCTCTTCTTGAATGTGCCAGGTGCTGTGACAAGAGGTGACAGATACAAGGTAGAACACAGGAAATGTGATTCGAAATAAGGATTTAGAGATAAGGGCATGTAGTGATAGGACAAGGGGTAACGGCTTTAAGCTGCAAGAGGGCAGAACTAGATCAGATAGCAGGAAGAAATTCTTCCCGGTGAGGGCGCTGAGGCACTGGCACAGGTTGCCCAGAGAAGCTGTGGGTGCCCCATCCCTGCCAGTGCCCAAGACCAGGTTGGACGGGGCTGTGAGCGACCTGGGCTGGTGGAAGGTGTCCCTGTCCAGGGCAGGGGTGTGGAACTGGGTGAGCTTTGAGGTCCCTTCCAACCCAAACCACCCTATGATTCTAGAATTTATTTTTTTAAGCATATGTGTGGTCGGCTTGGAAGAGGTGCCCAGAGATGTTGTGGGACCCCCACCTTACAAAATGATTAAGAACATGCAGAGTGTAGCTCTGTTGGAACAAATAATTGTTTTGCAAACACTAGTAGAACATGTCAGGCTATTATACTGGGCCTTATGTCTAAAGGCAATCAAAGGGAGAGAAAGGAACTAAAACCATCCATTATGGCTCCCTGCCAAACAACCTGAATCCTGGCTCTGTACTAACAGAGCATGATAATAACACCAATTGGCCCATTGTCTTTTTTTAAAGAGCCATTTCCATTCATTCTTTCTTCTAATTGCTACACAAAGTAGCTTTTCTTTTACATGTAACTGTGTTTGGGCTATACATCTGAATTCTGCGTTGCTATCTGTTTCAACTACTGGTTTGAATACCAACACGTAGGACCTGTAAGCACAGCAGTACACCACCTGCAAAAAAAAAAAAAAAAAAAAGCAGAATGATGGTGTTGTAAATGGTGTTTTGCTAACAAGGAAATCTGCAGGGAATTATAGAAGGGAGAATGTTAACTAAAGATTGGAAGTGATCTTCAAATAAAGATGATCCAAGCAGTATCGTGGTGCACAGTATGTGGGATGATGAGCTGAGCATCTTGGTGGAAACCATTGTTTCATCTCTAGGCTCTGAAGAGTACTGCTGATGTTTCAGATGATGCTAAAATACGAATGTTGTTGTCTCTTGCGTGCATCTCTTATAAATACAGTCCTGCACAATCTGGTCTTTTTGTAGGGTATTACACGGAACACGGCTCTTAAGGAAGCTAATCACCAGAAGGAGATGAAATTGAGGGAAAGGAGATTTTAGTTTAGCTATAAAATTCAGAAAATTAAGAGAAGCCCAAGAGTACGTAGGTAGCTGAAGTGTCATAATGACATTACAACATTGTCCCAGGACAGTACGGAGACCGCAGAGTGCAGGCAATGAAACGGGAATGGCCATATGGAGCAGCGGATTGCGCCTCTGAACTAATAAGAACAGCTAAATGTCCGATGAAGGGGGTTTGACCAGGCCACTTGCACCTTTTGAAGACCAAATATTAATTCCTAATTTCAGTCTTTCTGACCTGAAATTCAATTTCACTTCTCACTTGCTTTCTAAGACTAGATATTTAGTTTTTAGATATTCAGTACAATTTAATTGTTTGGATTCTGTTTAAAATCAGTGGATATATGAAATGAGCAGAAATGACTTCTGGATAGCCAGTTCAGGATGGTTTGTATCACCCGCTGGATAACATGGTTCTGTGTTGACTACAGGGGTGAACTAGACCACTGGGTTAGTGGAAATGTTTAAAGCCGGGTGAAGACCACGACATCACTAATGTCCTAGCCTAACAAGTTTTGACACCATGAAATTAAAGTTGGGTGTGAAATCAGTGTCACGTGGTTGCTTACCTCTTGTTTGTTCAGTAACATGAAACCCATAAAAACACCATTAAATGTTACTCTTCCTCTGGAAACCTGAATGGATGTTTTGGTCAAATTTGGCTTCACAAATGGTATATGCAACCCAAATAATTCATAGGTGAAGTTAGCTTGAATCTAGTACTTGTCACAGAATATTGCGGTACTTGAATATTTCCGCGTGTTTCTCATCTTTATGTTCCCTACTCTGAAAATAGCCATTTATAAAATTAGGATATAAATTTCTAGAATTACTTAGTTCATTATTAGAGGATACTGAGCCTGCGAGACTGGAGATAATTACTTTTGCATACTATTAAAAATGTTCATAAAAACATGGCATTATTTTAAGGCTCAATGAGAGATGCATGACTAAAATAGCATTAAAATTTTATTTTTTACATTCTACAAATCTAATGACATTTAAAAGATGACATTTAGAAGTTAGAACCTCTAATATCAAGTAATGTCAGCGTATGTGGCAGTATTTCTTTCCCGACTATAGACAAATGGCTCTCAATGTCACCTTCAGCACCTGCCATTACTTATTATCAGTTGTGAAATTCCATTTGTAAAAGTTTTGTAGCATTTTATAGCCATCAGCAAAGTCAATTAATTACAGTCTTCACTGCTACATGAAAGTGCAATTACTTCATCGTTTGCTTTGATTTCGTTGACCAGCAGAGCTTCCAGGCAAACGCTTGGAGTCCGATTAAGCTGCAGCTCCTATTCCTGTGTCGTTTAGACTCAGTATCTGCCATGTGTAACTTTTTTTCTTTTTTTCATTTACTTAATTTTTGTCCCCGTGTGCTACCATTTGCATTCCTCTTGAACAAAATTCCTTCTTTTGAGTGCTGGTACTCTTCCTTACAAATCTGGGATCCATAGATTTTGAAACAGAGAGCAATTTGTAAAGCGAATGGATTCACAGACAAATCTTGCCGGGTTCTTATTCAAAAATTATTTATCCTTAAAAAAAAAAATGTAGATTTTGCTGTGTTTACACACTTTTTTTCTCTTTTCATCAGATATCTGCAACTATGATTACATACCAGATGAGCTCTGAAATTTTAGTTAGTATTTAGTCAGGGCTCCATTTAGTACATTTAGTAAAACTTCAGGAAGAAAGGAAGAAAGGGTTCTTCCATTGTTTTGTTTGTTTTGGTTTTTTTTTAAGTTTGGTTTTGGGTCTCTTTGGGGATTTTTTGGTGGCTTTTTTTTTTTTGTTTCTTTGTTTGTTTTGTTGGTTTTTTTTTTTTTTAGTTCTGACCAGCACTATGCTGAGTTCTTGTGAAGCTCAGGCAGGTCTTTACTTTTTAAAATGCTTGCTGGAGATGATGTCAGGATCCTCACTGAAGAAACCAATACTGCTGTTCGCAGCATCTACAACTTTAGGAGCTGCTCCTTTCCCAGTGTGCAAACTACGACTAAAATATATTTTTTCTGCATGAGTTAGACCTCTCCATGGTGCAATATAAGATGCTAAAGCTTTCTCTTCCTTTGTAGGTTTTTTTTTTGGGGGGGGGGGAGGGGAGGGGGGGACGACCACAGAACTTCAGTGGTATTATTCAAATGTTATTGCAGCAATCAATGAGAACTTAATATGAGGGTAAACTAAAGAGAAGTGATAAATCATATGTTTGGGGAACTGCATATATTTAGAATGTGTTGATTGAATACAGTAAAGAAAAAATAAAATAAACCCCATCATCTGTACAACAGAATTGCTAAATACAGATATGCTATATCTAAATAAAGGAAGAACGAGGGTTAGGTCTCTTACTTAAATACCTGGTGTAAAGATCATAGAAGGGACCTTTCCAGGCCACCCAGTCCAACCGCCCTGCTAGGAGCAGGGACATCTCCAACCAGATCAGGTTGCTCAGAGCCTCATCCAACCTGGCCTGGAATGTTTCCAGGGATGGGGCATCAACCACCTCTCTGGGCAACCTGAGCCAGTGTTCCACCACCCTCAGTGTAAAAAAATTTGGCTTGTCACTCAGACAGGCCCATTCCTTCTTAATAAAGGCGTTGTGCCTTCCTGTAACAGCAACCAAGCTTTTTCTCAGATCATTTTGTCCATAATGCCATCCTACAGTTTCTTTTCTCCCCTGGTTACAGCAGTCCACCAGTAGCTAACTCATTTGAAATAAGTGAGCTGACAACTCAGCAAGCACTTAAGCGAACATTGAAATGCTTTCCTGTGTTGTGACGCTTTGGCAGTGCTGAGTTTGCCTTGTAGTCGGATTCGGAGCATGTAAGTTTTGTCTAAGGACACCTTCCTGAAAAGGTGCCTATAAAACGTTGTTATGTCTCTGATGGTGATGATATGGGTAGCATGCCACGCTCCCCAGCTCTTTCAAACAGAAAAATAAGCTGCTGAGCACTTTATGTGGTATTTTTGGAAGACAACAGAAACACTTTGCTCTGTAGAGGGAAAGCCTGTCACCAAACATTTGAAGATTATACAAACCCGGTGACAATACCAGATACTGCTTCAATTGTCTTCCTCTGCCCTTGGTCTGAACTCCGGTTGGTAAAAGGCTTAAATGAATTAATTCGTTCCCATCACAAGATTGCAGCAGCAATTACTTTGTTGTGAGGCATCCAGGGCATTAGGAGGATGCTCATTTGTTTCTGTGATTACTCATCTCTCTGCACAAATGAACAATAGTGGCACCTTCTGAGCATAATAGCAGACATCTGAGGATGTTCGAGACATCCTTCCTCCACGGCAGCCGTAATTGAGGTATTGAGTTGCCGACAGGCGGGAGGCACAGCTATAGTTCCAGGTATTTAGTGTGGATGTTCTGGGGAACAGTTATCCTGCATTCAAATAAGGATAATATACTTCATTGTGTAGCTTCTGGGTTGGGGTTTTTTTTCTCCTGTTCAGAAATCTTATAGCTGGATGAAATCAATGCTGTCATTTTATTTTGTAGCATTGAAGCTTGAGAAATGTCAGTGGAGTTATTTATTTCTGCAGACAGCACAGTTACACACTGGAAATGAGCATCAAAGCTGTACATGCCTTAAAATTTTAAAGTGTGAACAATCAAAACAGTGCAGAAAGTGAGTGCGTACTAGAAAATTCAAGCTAATTGATGTTCTTGGCAAAATAAAATTCTAAAAATCAATGGAGATGTGGGTTGGCTGGAACAGCTGCACGTATGTGCCTCCTCACAGCAGTTGGGGATGCTTTCCCCATGCTTGAGATCAGTGAAACACTGATTTTCTTTGAGGGAGATTCAGACATCTCTACCTTTGAGCTGGCACCTCAGCATCGCTGTTCCGTACGGTGAAAACACTGGGAAATCTGTGTGATTCCCTCCCCGGTCTGGAAAGTGTGGAAACACCTTTGGTGGAGAAACGGTGGGAGAGGTGACCTCTGCCATGGTGAGACATGGTCCCCCTCCAGGGACCAGCCAGGCAAGGTCAGGCAGAGAGGCGTTCCGGTAACAGTAAGAGAAGGGAATAAATGGAGAGGAGGAATAAATAAGCACCAATTTCTGCAGAAAACCAAGACAGTGGAAAGCAAAACCAACAAATAAAGGATCAGAAAAAGAAAAAAAAAAAATCACTTCTGTTGAGAGAGTAATGAGGAAGGGTAATTGCAATGACTCATTTGTACGGCTAAATTAGACCTGCTTTGTGCTACTGAGACCTAGCAGGAAGGCTGGTATGGCCGGAATGACAAAATCAATAGTGAGAATCTATTTAAGATGAATCAATTAGGGGAAGAAAAAGTACAAAGAGTAGCATTTCATAATAAAATTGATATTCTTTCTTTCCTATTTCAGGTGTAAAGATCTTCAGTGCTTATGGATCAGCGGCCTCAAAGAGAGAGAAAGCCACAAGCACTGTGTGCTACAGGTCCCCAGATCACCCCTGCGTGCGTTGAATATTCTCCTTACACCAGAGACAATTGTGCTGGGAAAAACAGAATTAAAAACAAAGAAAAGCCAATGCGTATTCCATCATCACACGAGGCTTTGGAGCAAGCGGTACAGGGTGGAAATATCACTCTGCCCATACTCCGCCAAAACCAGATGGCTGATAAGTAAAAGTCCAAACTCAAAATATGCTGCATCTTCAAATGGAACAGCAGACAGTTTCCTGGCATACAGAATGAAATATACCAAGGAAATTAAAAGTTATCTCTTAAATTCACAAATCATCTTGAGCTAATTATATTTACTGTGCAAAACTAGAATGAAGTCCAAGAGCTTGATACTTAAAAAATTTCACAATGTTGGGACAAAAAAAGAGACCAAACAAATGGTAAGAAAGAATTTATACTGAGAAAGGTGTGAATGCTATTTGGGGTCGTAAATAACAAAGCGGACTTCACTGGGTTGATGGTAAACTGGGTTCAAACAACGTTTCAGTATTGTTTAATGCAGTCGTACAGCTGAGGAGGGGAAGGTGGCCGATCCCACGTGCTGGGGAGCTCAGTCCTGGGAACAAGAAACTCTGAGGACTTAGAGATTGGTGTGAGCTGGAGAAAAAAAAAAAAAAAAAAAGGTATGTCAGTAACCTGGTGTTAGTCATATTGCATAGAGTGCCGAATTTGACTGTGGAGAAAAAGACGATGTGATTGATCAGTCAGCAATCGATCCAGCCACTGTCATACTCAGCAGACACAACTTTTGAACAACAGGGCCAGTTAACCCGTGGAGTGATTGTAGGGATCGCTTTGAATTTCTTCTCAGTGTGAATGTTTTGTACAAGACAACATTTTCTAAGAAAGAATATTCTCACTCCGTGAGGGTACGTCCTGTGTCGTATATGATGTCAGAGTTGATCATTGCATTGGTACTGATTTCAAGGAGAAAAAAAATCATGAAATATCTGAATTTTTTCTTTTTTTTCTGTAAGATAGCTAATACCTTTCCTAAATTTGGCAAGGGCCTTTGTTTCTTTTCATTGTTGTTTAAGAAATATTTCAAGAAAATATATTTATTATGAACACCTCGGAAGAACTACTCTCTCTTCAGAGCTGGTTCCTCTTTGATTGGATACTGTCATCCAAATCTTGTTTATACCCAGGTCATATTTTTAAGAAAAAAAAAAGAAAAAAGAAAAAAAAAAAACAAAAAAGAAAAAAACCACCCAAGCGATGTGACTGCATGAGACACTGCATAGTGAATCCACCCTTTCCCCAGGAAGCAGAACATGATTCACGTAAACTCAAATTCATTCCTGTAATACAGATTACTCAAACAACAGTCACTTCAACCTGTTCTGAAAAGGGAACACAAATAACACCAAATAATAATGAATACCTTTAACACCTAAAGCAAATGCAGTCTAAAAATCACTCTTTGGCAGAAAACCTCTATAGGTTTTTGTTTTCACTGAGTTGTACATCAAAGATTGTGCATATGGTTCAAAGAGTGTATTCTTGAGACGCAAGTGTAAGACAGATATTTCTGGGCTTGGATTTCTGCTGAATAGCAAATTAATTTGGGGACTTGAGAAGATAGGGTAGGATACTGGTCTCCATCTGCACCACCTGACTCAAATTAGATGAGAAATCAGTGGGCCGTCAAGAATGAATCACACTGGAGAACCTAATAATATAACTGGGTCTCTGACAAGAAGAGGTGGGAGGGGTTTCTATATGTGAAATGCTAAAGGGACACCAAAGAGAAAGGGGAGGTTGCCGCACTGAGACAATTCCTGTGTCATTTTGGCTGAAATCAACCCAATTACAAGACTAGCATTTTTTGGTTAAGTAATTACCCAGCTTTTAGGTCCTGTATGTCTGAATGTTGCTTATTTTTTGATTTGCATTTGTTTTTTAAGGAAATCTTAGAAAGTGTTGGAGTTGTCTCCTGCTGAGCGCTTTCAGAGCAAGGGAAGGAGTGGAGGGCAGCGGTGGGACTCTGCCGGCAGCCATCCAGCTGGAGCACGCGGATGAGTTCTGGGGGAGAAACGCACTTCTTCCTGCACAGGGATGACAACATTTGCTCCATCACGACGTGCACTTACCCCAGTCCCCTTCCTCCTTGCATCCGCTCCATCCCTCCGCGTGTTGGTGGCACAGCATCCTCTGGTCTGCAAACTCCAGCCTGGGTCTGACAGTGCTGAATTACTGTTTGACCACCTCTCTAAGATTTTTTTTGTTGTTGCTGCTGTTGTTTGTTTGTTTTTTTCCCCCAGTTTCCTCAGATAGGGTCATATTCATTAAATCCAGACATCTACGCTATTCACAACTCCTCTATCCCCTGCCACGCAAACCCAACGGGAGCGGTCTGTTTTAAAGCTACCGGGGAGGGATTTCAATTCAACAGGAGCAAAGCGGCTGCATTATTTCAGGCGGTTCTGTTGTCAATAGGTGGCAATAATATCCTTCACTGCAGCTACTTAATGTATGTTTACAGTTTTCCTCCGCCCCAGTTGGAAATTTTATAACATAGTCTCAAGTTATTTATATCTGCAAAGTTCTGCATTTCCACCATTATAATTTTTCATGTCAGTATAGGCCAGCTACGGGGGGAGGTATAGCATGACATTACTTTATTAAAGTTGACACTTTGCCTTGGATTGAATGAGTTTTCTTCTTCTGTACATGCAGCCAAAAATCATTAGCATTCCAGTTGTGTTTTGCTATCAAGTAATCTGCTCCAAAATATTTGCATGAAATCAAATTTATATACTGGTCAGACATGTAGAAAAATAAATATATATATATAATTTAAAGACCCAGCTTCACGTTGCTGTTGTTTTGGTATTTGGAGCGCAGAGGCATTGCTGCTCAGCCTCGTTACTGGGGACAGACAGGCGATGCTTTCCGCAAGATCTCTCTCTGCTGCTGATTTATACAGTACGAATCCCAGGCGTTAAAAAACACGTGTTTTCTCACGGCTTATCAGAAAGGGCGATGACTTTAAGGCTTCTTGCAAATTTGTCATCTTTGAAGTTTATGGAGTGAAAAATGCATCTTTTTATTGGTGAGCATTTGCTGAATCTACTTAAACACACACAAAACACGACTGGGTCTGTAAAACATTCAGACGAATGTAAAAATGAAACAGGATGGACACCGTCAAGTGCTTTTTATAGCGGTTAATCCGCTTTCCTCGTCTCTTAAAACATGAGAAGGCTATTTTCATAACAGTTTTGTCCTGCTCCAGCTTGACAGCTGTGGATGTGCAATGTGGGTGGTTACTCACCAAACCCTTTCCTGATGCAGGATTTCAGAGATTCCTGCGTTTTAAGGTGACATCCAAGTCATAGTCCGAAAGATCCATCTTCTAAAAACATTCACTAGTATTTTCTTGGAATCCTTCTAATAAGAGAAATCCAGATCTTGCCCACAGTGCATATGAATATATATATATATTTATATTTTTATATATATACACACATATATGCAGAATGAATTTATCCTGAGATTTGGGAGGAGGGGGCCAAAGCCACGGTGATGTTACAAGATGCATACTACACTGTCTGTAGTACTTGTGCTGTTTAGTTGATTTTGCTGTGATGTTTCCAGAGGAAGATTTAAAATAAAAGTGCTTCTCCCAGAGTATCCTTATAGGGATGTCTTTTATCATAGAGTGAGAGGATTTTTTTTGTTTTTTAAAGCAAACAAACAAAAGTTACCTAGATGATATTATCGGATCATTTTCTAGTAATAAACAAATGTAAGCAGTTTGTACCCTACTTTTGCCTTGAATAAAAAAAATTTAAAATCTTATTTCTGCAAGTTGTAATTGTTTTTTAAAGTCTTAACATCGGCTCTTTGGAAACACAGAGTGTAGGCACAGGTTCATGCCACAGGTGGAATTTCTCGATGCAATGAAGAAAAGGTATTGGTGATCTTTACCTTTCTTTATTTTATTTTGTGCTCTCTTTTATCATTGAAATATAAAATTAAAACCAAATATTAAAGCCACACCTTCATAACATTGGTGGAAATCAATCAGAATTAATATCTTATAGCAACTAGCAAAAGAGGAAAGAGACATTAAGAAAATAGCTTCCTCAGTGCTGTTTCTCTTCACTCTTTCCTGTTCATGATGGTTTTATTCCTGTGTCACTGATGTGAACACGGCAGGGCAACATAGTGACTAGTCTGGAGTCTTTTCATCCTACAAATTACTTATTTTATTAAAAAAATCCCCCAAGTAAGGGAAGATGCCATAGTGTAATAGAATTTCTTCAGACTGCCAGTGCTATCTGTGAAATTTTATTTCATATATGTATATATAAGCTGGCTGTTTTTATAATGTGGAATTCTTCTTCTACATTTGCAATTAAACTCATAGCTTGTGAAGCAAATTAAATTAATTCCAGGAGTTATTTAAATATTACACACTGTAACCTATCCGCCCATGCTCCCCTCCGCCCCAGCAGAGCAGCGACACGGTCACTGGAGGTTGTGATTGTGCGGAAGGAGCCCAGCGCATCCTCTGGTTCCCAGTGCCCCAGAACCTCCCTCTTCCCACCCATCAATCCAGCCTCTGCTCCCTCCCTGCCTCCACCTGACACCCCAAAAGCTGAAATCATGTTCAACAAGCAGCATTTCCAAAAGCTCATAGATCTATTTAGTCAGGCAGTGGTTACGCATAAAAAAGTACAGTAGATATTTCATTATTTTTATACTCTAGCCTTAAAATCTGTATTAACTGTAGTACATTTTTATCCTTATTGATATTATTTTTATTAGGGAAAATATAACAGATTCCTATAAATTTTTTTAAGCTTACAACTATAAAACTTAAAGCACCACATTACTACGTGCTCTTATTTTCATCCCGTTGTCATGTGCGATAGAGTTAGATCTTTATCTACCAACATCATCCACGCTAACCTTGCCAGATCGAGTTTGTGAAAACTTCTGGGGTATTGATCCCTCCTGGTTTCATCACGTCGTCTCCAGCAGATTGCTTTTGGGCTCGGCGCCGCGGGAATGCTGATGAGGGAGGCCTTGTTCCTTGTAAAGCCGACGGAGAATGACAATGAAGCTCCTGCTAGAAACGTCCTGCTTGGGGAATTACAGCTGCGAGAGAGGCGAAGGTTAAATGCAGATAACAATATTGGCAAGTCGGCGCAATAAATCTAATTGTACTGCGGGAGCCTTTGGTTTGTGAGCCCCGGTTTGCACAGGAGGGGTCCAAGGCTGGACATGTAGGGCTGGATCCAAAGGAGCAGGTGACTCCTTCCTTTCTGCGTGGTGGGAGAGGGGTTTGGGCACAGAAAGGAGTCAAGCCCGCTGCCTGCACGCTCCTCCGGCACCTATCTCCTATCCAAGAGTGGCAAATAGCCCCTGCCCTACAAAGTTTGCTGATTCTGGAAGAATTTGTAATGTTTCCATAGTAACATAGCTAAGCAGAGATTTGCAGGATTTGACTTTTAGATTTAGGTGTGTAAACTCTGCCTAAATCCATTTCAGGCTTCAGGGCTAAAAATAATATTTTTTTAAAGCACTAATAGTCCAAACATCCTGGGAGCTAATATTTTGCTTCATTTTGGAGCTACCAGTGTAAACTGTGACAAAGAGATTGTTCTTGTTTCTTACTGCTTGTCCTTTCCTCTTGAAGAAACAGTGTTCAGAAAGTTTGGGCTGTCCCTTCCCTGCGGCAGAGCCTCTGGGACCGGCTGCCCCAAGGGGCTCTGCCGTCTCCATCCCATGAGGTTTTTCAAGACCTGGTCTTCAACAATCTGTTTGGACCCTGCCTTGAGCAGAAGGATGAGGATCACAAAATACCAGTAACCTCTGCTGCTCTGATGGGAGAAGCATGGTGCCAGCTCACTTAATTTTATCGTTTTGGCTATGCATATATTAACAAGCAGAGACCTGGAGAGGTTCAGGAGACGGAATGATCCCCAAAAGTGGAAGGTGGGATTCTCCGATCCCTGCCCTTCACCACCCGCTGCGTGGCACACCCGGTGCTCCTGGCACGATCTGTCTCCGCAGGTTGGTGCTGCTGCAACATAAATGCAGAGTGAAGAACGAGACAAAAATTTTCCATTTTTTTTCTCACAGTTGGAAAAAATCTAGAGATGGGATTTTACTACTCTCTGAAATAATCCTTTGGGGAAATCGCTGTTTATCTACAACAACTGAGTAAAGCAAATTAAAAGCGCATACAATTTAAAAAGAAAAAACTTGATATTTTTCCATGTGGGCCCAAAACTCCCTGATGGTGCCAAATTAACACAGCCAAAAGCTGGAGTCCTCTCTTCCAGCGGTGGGAGATGAACAGTACCCGTGTCCTTCTGCTCAAAATAAGTGACAGGAAGGGGAAGAGTTACATACAAATGTGGAGGTAATTACATGGAAAACAGTAGCACAGGAAAAACAGAATGACAAAGGTGGCAGCAATTAGAACTGATGAGAGCTATAACACAGAGATGAGTGTATTAGTGCAATAGATTTTAAGTTTTAGGTAAACAGAAATGATATTTCAGGGAGAGCGTAGACAGCGTGATACAATAAAATGAGAACACAGTAGGAAAAGAAAAACGCAGTGAATGAACAAACATTAATTACTAATTGTAGAGCAGCAGCACAAAAAAATACGTACAGCTTGGTACAGAGCTTAGCAAATACACACAGCTTAGCTTTGCGCAGAGCTATTTCTATTGCCTGCTTCACTCCCCAAACAGAAAAGAAACAATTTGCCACACGCTCACAGCCTCAGCTTTGAAGAAACGGTGCAACTTAGTGCAGAATCAGGGTCAATCACTGTTGCTGCATTTTAACCCTGGTAAAGAAATCTTTGCACCTGCTCTGCCAAAAGTGTTGTGACTAAGGGAAATTGTGATGTTCAGAAAGTACTGTTTGATTTCTTTAAAGGACAGGGATAAGAAATGATGCCAGTGGATGGAAGGAAGGCAAAAGTGATGCGATGAGAGGTGTAAGGTAATAGGGAATACAAATAGTTGGCAGCAAGTCACAAAAAGGCGTTATTGTTTGGTTTGCAAGAGCTGTAAACCCTGCTGCTGGGATCACCTCCTGGGAAAATATTGCAGAACACGGCGTGTACCTGGCGGCTGGAGACGTCAAGGTGTCACTCATCCAATTTGGTTGAACAAACCCTGGCCTTGCTGGAGCCCTCTGATCTCCACCCATCCCTGCCCCACACCCAGGGACCCCCTGGTCCCACCAACACCTCCCGGTGCAGGTGGCTGCAGCCCAAGCTGCTTCTGCACCATCAGCACCCTGTGCGACCCGCCCTGCGCCCGGACACCCCTCGCCTGTACCGAAACACAACAATCCCACAGGTTTTAGGTGCTACTACACAATGGTTTCTGGTAGACTAATTCAGGATATCGTTAAAGAGCGATCCAACGCACCCTGCATCGGAAATTATATTTGTAATATGGGAGTTACTTAGAGCTGGGCTCAGTCTCTACAAAAAGAAGAGCGCATGACAAAAATTGTTCAAATGCATCATACAACTGGTGCTATCAGGCTTCATAAAACTCAGTTAAGCTGAAGTTCATTATTTGTGTGATACAAAACTCAGCAATCCAGTGTGTAAGGTAAATGCCTTCAGAAACCAATCATGGAACCTAGAATACATCTAGATTATGAAAGAAAGATTCCAGAGTAAATGTAAATGGCGCCCAGCGCACATCGGTTAATGTGTCTCTTCGGGAGCTACACGTTTTATTCTGGAGTTTTAACTCCTATGACTCTGCCCAAACTTTTTGCAAATGACAGGAATCAGAAAAAAAAAACCATTTAAAAAATCAGCAAAAGCAACTTGAATAATAAAACCCCTCTTCCCTCTGTTTTCTAAAGCACCTGTTGAATTTGAGTGGCTCCATTTTCCACATGTCCAAGTTGAAGTTACTCAAAACAAATTAGTTTTCAAAACCTGCGTACTCAGTACAGCTGGTTCAAGGGCTTAGCGAGGTGCTAAAAACGAAAGCACCAGAAATTGAAAAATTACAATCCAATTAATGTGAATGAGATCCATCTTGTACATCTTTGATATCTCCAGGTACTGAAAATCTTGTGTGCTATGTGACACGTAGAGATTCAAACTCTGCTCAGGAAATACTGAAAATTGTGGAATTTGAATAAAGCAAAACAAATAAAACAAAACTGAGATTCATACTTTCTTTGTTGTAATTTTTCTTGGAAGGAGCAGGTCTGACTCTGCTTATGTTCTCTTGACACGTGTTCTCCAGCCATCCCTAACTTCAACAAACCTTCGCTCAACCTGCTGAAACAATACATTTGGCTATGAAATGCTAACCTTTATTTCCTCCTCTTGCTTAAATCATCATTTCTGTGGCTGAATGTGTGACCAGAGGATGTGGAAATCCCAGGGACTGCTGCCAAACTGGCGCTCAGCCCACAGCGTGCTGTAACGCGAAGTGCCAGCCGATCCCTCCGCTCCGTTTGCAAGTATCGCTTTTCCGATATGACATCAGGCTGGGTCTGAGAACTTAATTAAGGGGGAAATATGTTGTGCTGGCTGTGGCAAAGAAAACAATTGGCTTTTACAGTTTTGGGGCTGCAAGCACTAGTTTGTTGCTTATCACATCAAAGCCTAAACAAAAAGGCAAATCTGTCTGCAGGTCGCCGCTTCTCCTACCCTGGGCATTCAACATAATGGATGGAAAACTGGGGCTACTGGCACCAATGAAAGCAGCACTTTGCCAAGGATATCAGGCTCCAAGATGGCTGTGTGGTGATGTTTCAGATACTTAGAAACCTACCAGCCAGCTGGTAGAGTCTAGTTTCACATTTTCAGGTTGCAATGTGTGCCAGTGGAGTGAAACACACAGGGCTATGCTGCTGCTGGCAGTGCTGGTGGGAACCCCCAGCAGATGCTGGTGGGAACCCCCAGCAGATGCTGGCTCCTCACAATCTACCCAAGGGTTTGTAGTTAGTCTTAACGAAGCAAAGGCAGGGACTGCATCCCTGGGCAGCTGAAAATGGTTAGAGGAGGGAAAACACTCAGGTGGCAGCAGCTGCTGGGTTTTATAAAAGCAGGAAGAGAAGTGGGTTGAGTCTTTCCTCTTCTGGTAGCACCATAGATTTGGGGGTGGGTTGGTTTTGGGCCTTATTTTGCCTTCTGCTACTAATGAGGAATTCAAATATCTGTGAGGCTCTGTCTGTCCTTCCCTCTCTCTAACCCATCCAACTGCTGGAACCAAGAGAGGAAACCTTACTTCTCCCTACTCTCCAGTTATACCAGAGGTAAGTTTTGTCACAAGGACACTACTTGGCTCAATGCAGCTTATGGCAACCACAAGAAAATGTAAAGTCTGTAACTTACTCTTCTCTACTTCTGCAAGAGAGAGTGTGAATAACTCACTAATACAGTTTTGTTTTTTTTTTTAAGGATAAAAGTTGTTTTTTGTTTTAGTTGGCTTTACAGCTACTGCAAAGCTTTGGCTTTTTTAAGCTATCATGTTTGTAATGTACCTGTGTTGGAGTACTGATGTTAGAAATCTGTTTTAACATATAAATTGCATTTCAAGTGGCTTTTTTTTTTAAGTAGGCTTTGAAAAATTGAATCCCTTTCTTTTTTGAAAAAGTATTTAATTTGTCCTCTTTCCTTGTCAGACCCACCAATACTTAATTCTTATAGACTCAAATGATTTCGTGGTGCCACTTTGGCCTCTAAGTGAACAAGCGCATAACAACAGCATTGAATGAGGCAGGCACGGGCAACGAGTAACTACTAGACAAGCAGATGCTGCTTTTGATTCCTGAAGAATTTTCTTCAGCAAGAATGCCTCTTTGCTTCTTGGCAAGGCATAAGGCCTGAAAGCTCTCCTACTTTGAGACTGCATAGCTAGAAAGGAAACACATTCATCCTTTTCTCTTTTGTTTTTCTGGCTCAAGTTGCAGGGGATATTCCAATTATCTCACCCAAACCATAGCTCCTTAGGAAAAGACAAAGAAAAGAGGTTCTGATAAAGTGAGCTGTAGGCACGGCTGCTGCTTGTGTGCCTAATCTGCAGAGAGGACAGGGTGAAATGTGCAGGGAGAAAAAAAATAAACACCTTATAGTGGAGATCTTGTGTGCTCTCTAGTCCATCTGCAGGACTCGTAGCCAGGGTACCATAAGTGATGCTGGGGAACTCGTGCCTATCTCAGGGTATGCTTGTTTGGAAGATACCTCATTCTGAGGATAAAATTTTTTATAAAGGTTGCCTGTTTTGTATTATTGACATCCAGGCTACGAGACGTTTTCTTAAATCGGTGTGTGTCAGACCTATTTATGCTGGCTGAAGACCGGGTGTGCTCTATATGATGGGGTAGCCAAGCAAGCGTGTATGAGGAATAGACATCACTTTGTAACAGTGCTTATGCCAACCAAAAGCTTTATTTATTTTTTCAGGAGGAATTAATGTAGCTTGCTTTATACTTCTGTGCTCAGTGAAATAGAAGTCTAAAAAAAAAAAAATCTTAGCAACTAATCAACAATGTATGTTTTCTGTTTTGTTCTGTTAAAAGAAAATATTGGCTAAACAAAATTCTGTCTCTCTTACCGCGCTGTTTAGTAGGAATGTATGGCCTTCAGTAGCACACTGTTATATCAAATTAATACTTCTCAAAACTTGCAGCTGCCACATGTGAAGGGGTAATTACCAGCTCTGGTAAAATCCACGCTGTGCAATGTATGGGCTATTCCCCAAGATTTACTGTGAGCACAGCGAATGAACAATGAAAGCTGCCTGAGCAATAATCTTAACAAGAAGCAGAAATACAGTGCTGCTTAATTCAGAGTTTGTGAGGTACTACCTTTTCCAAGACGTCACTAATCTTAACTCTGAAGTGACTAGAGATGGCAGCTTTAAAAAGCTAACCTGAAATCTCTGAAGGTTTAACTATTTAAATACTCAAGTCAGATACATTTTTTTATTTTCCTTCCTCACCAACAAAAGATTAACTGGAGTTCAAAGGGAGTGTGTAACTTGATCAAACTCGAGGAGGGACTGGTAACTGTGATGGTGTAATCTCTGGGGTACATGCCCAAGAAGTCACGAGCAAATTTCTAAAGGATTTTGTTCTTGCTTCCTATTCTACTTAATTTCTGTAGCAACCACTACTTATTGTAAAATATTTGTTGGGCTATAGAGTGTCTGGTTTTCATGTGTGGGGAAAGTTGACTTGCCATCAACAAACGTTTGCACTGCAATCATGGCATGGGAACTTACTTAAAAGTAAAAAAAAAAAAACCAAAACCCACACACCACCACAAACCAATTACATTTGTCTTGAGGAACTGAGATGATTACCAAAAGGTATTGATGAGCAATACTGACATATTGTGCTTCGACTGTGCTCCCTCCATGTAGGGGTTCATCCTTGTGGCTCCGCACCTCTGCTGCACCCACGCTGTCCCCCATGGGTGTCCCTGGACAGCAAACACTGAGACCCACTTTTCAGCAAATATATGCAATAGAAATGCAGTAAGACTGAATAGTTAGGGAGGATAAATACATCTTATTTGCCACAGAGAAGCACATGGAGTCATTGTGGAGCAGTTGCTACAAATTTTGACTTGGGTGGCTTTGGGGTTCTCTTCCTTGCTTATGTTACAGCCTTATTCATGTTCTCAATTCCTCAGGCTCTAAATTTCAATTATTTTTCTTTCAAACTCAGGAAGAGGAAAGGCACATAACTTTATACTCTCTGTCCCTGTTCCCTCTCGAATTTATTTTGAATGGGTGAACTAAATTGAAATAGAAATTGTTCTTGTTCCACGTGACCACCTTCAGGACAGAAAATTGTTGCGACTTCTTGAAGAGTGAATGGATGCATGCTTTTTTTTTTCCCTGACCAGGTGAAAACAGTGCAGGAAGTCTTTCAAGTGTGTGTCCTAGAAGAAAAACTATTTAGCCTGTTATTTAGCCTGTGTTTTAAGGTGATCCAGAAGAGTAACAGATGAATACAGGAAAACCTATTGACACCTGCAAAGCCCTTCAAAGAGATGGGCTGTGGTTATTCTGGGTACTAATATCTTAAAGAGGGCCATGGGGAAAAAGCCATTTTAGATATTATTTAAAACTAATGTGAATAAAAATGCAGAGAAAAAAAATTACTATGTTTCCTTTTCTTGCAGTCCAGTTTTAAAATATTTTAGAAGCATTTGTATTCTTTATAGAACTACTAGATAATCATTCTGGTCTGTTAGCCTTATTTAGATAACTTCCATGTGCTCCCAGTTTGTTTTAGCATGGGAACATGCCATATGCACTGAGAAGATACATGGGAAGAGATAAGGACGTTTTTCCAGGTTGTTAGGAAGTAATATATTCTTTAATATTCAGGAAAGTTATACTCTAGAAAAATAAGGGTATTCTCTGTTTCAATTCGCACTTACATGTGTAAGTTTCTTGAGCATTAGCAGTGTATTGCAGCATAGCACTTAAATTTAAATATTGTTTATGTAACTATTAGAGCACTAACTAGCCAAAAACCATTAAAACTGGATAGAAGGTGAATGTTTTTAACCACTTGAGAGTGAGAATAAGGTTAGACAGATAAGTATTGAAAGTCAGAGCATTTAAAAACCTATGAAAGAATTAAAACAATTAATACACTAATTTTATCTTCATATTTAGTGAAAGGTTCTGCACCAGTGAGTCCAAGATCTCTGCTGAAGTTCTGATATGCAACTGCATGATGCTACTGAGAGCAACATTAGAGGCTGAGGATGCTCTTGGCCTGTAACTGACTTCTTTAATATTTCAAAAATTGTCTTTCACAAGGAGCAGTATGTGCTGTAGGACTTGGGGTCAGCAGAGCTGAAATGATACACAATGAGGATAGCTGCAGTGAAAGAACTGAGGTGGGAGAAAACATTCCACCTTCCCTGGGGGCTTTGAATGTAATTTCTGACTCTTCTGGCTTGGAAAGAAAATATTGCTGTCTGAAATCAGGAGGTTTAGTTTCTTTTCTTTCAGGCCACCACTTACTAATGCCTAAACAACTTCTTAGGCAGTACAAAATCTCTTCACCTGCTGTTTATCCCTTCAGGTTTATACCTTCAAAATGCTGAAGCATGGTATAACTTTGATAATTTTCCTTAATTGGCTTCTTAAATTGAGAATGGAACCCAGGTCTGAGAAGTTAAGTCGGTGCAGATAGGTCTTGGGTATCTTCATTCTTTAGTTATATCTGCTTACCCCAGATGAATCCAGAAAGGAGATTATCCTAACTTCAAAACTCTTGATTTTGGAGTCTGCTGATTCCAGCTGCAATGTTCAGGTCTTTATTATTCCACAGACACATCTTGGTGGACAGAAGAGACTATCTGTAGGTGTTTTGCTGTATGTTTTACAAGGTGCATTGAATCATCCACTGCAGGAACTGCTGCGATTTACCCTAGAAGAGAAAGTGAAATACGTTTCTAGCCAACGGGGAATAGCTCATTCCTTCATTGAGAATACACATGCCTAATCACACTTAAATGTGTTTGGTTGTACATTTTAAACAAGGAATTAGAATCACAGAATGGTTTGGGTGGGAGGGGACATTTCCAGGCCACCCAGTCCAAACCCCTGCAAGGAGCAGGGACATCTCCAACCAGATCAGGTTGCTCAGAGCCCCGTCCAACCTGGCCTTGAATGTTTCCAGAGATGGGGCATCCACCACCTCTCTGGGCAGCCTAGGTCAGTGTTCCACCACCCCCAGTGTAAAAAACTTCTTCCTAATATCTACTCTGAACCTACCTCCTTCTATTTTAAAACCATTACCCCTTGCCCTATCACAAAAGCCCTGCTGAATTAATCTTAAGATTATTTTTTAATAAATAAGCAGGAATATATTGATGCAATACAACCATATATCCTAAAGAGATGTGGTGGTCATTCTGTCTACCTGGTGCCTGCCAAGGAGACCAGACTGCCCTGGCCAGAGAGTGCCTTGATACCTGCCAGAGTTGGATACCTTGGAGCAAGACCCTGAAAAGCCATGTCCTGCAGGCAGGAACCACTCATGGACTGGAAAATAGTGAGCTCGGTGGCATGTTTGGGGCTGAACAGGGCAGGATGCTCCTGTGGCCTCAATGCAGTTGCAACCCTCCAGGGACAGGATGAGCAGGCTATGAAGCTTTGACGGTTTTATATACCAGGCGTAAATAATTTTTTTTTCTCCCTCTCCTTTATCTTGGCCCTTCAACAGTTTAAGTATTTGAACAGTTTAAGGTTGTTTTTCTGCTTATGTGACTATTTACAGGCTAGCTGCGCAACCTCCTGTATACGTTCTCTCAGCAGGCCCAATTATACTGAAATTGTGTAGAGAGTACTAACAAAGCTTGAAATTACAGTGTGTGCATCTACTAAAATACCTGAACTGATTAATCTGATTTCTGGATTAATTAATTACTTCCTCATTAGTAAGAATAAAGAATGCCTCCCATTAAAGGATAAAAATTCATGACAAAGAACAGCAGCAGGAGAACCTGCACTAAGCCAGGCCATAAAAGAAACTTGGGTAAAACAGTTTCTTTGTCTGATTTTTACCTTGCCAGGTTTCCCTGACTCAGGACCAAATAGATCTTGGCTGTGAAATCCTGCAATCCTTCCTTTGCTGAAATTCCGTAGTTTCGTTCTCTGCCCGCAATGGCTGCTTCTTTAAAACAGCCAGACTGTACAGTGCAGAAAGTGGGGGTTTCCAGTGGTCTGTGGTCCCCTTGATGTGCTGACTCTGCTGTAACGCGCTCCTGCACGCATCCTTTCAGGCTGTTCCTTTTTTCCAGCAGCACGTTATTGGAGCAGCAATGGCAGAGGATTTATCACCACGGGAATACTGTTGTCCTGAAGTAAAGTAGGAATGGAAGGATCAAGGCTTTCAGACCACTTACAAATAATATGAAATGATTTTCTTTAACATTATAAGATAGGATGGTAAAATCACCTTGTTTATTCTATTACTAGAAAGGAAATATGGAGATACGTTATTTTATGAAACAGTTATGTCATGTTATAAATTTCCTATATATTTTACTTGTAGGAGTCAATCACTTTGTTTTGATTATACAAAATACAGTAACACAATTGTACGAATCGCCAAGCTTTTCTTCCACTGCGGTAAATTAATGCAGCACTTCCCTCTTCTGCAGCTCAGTTGCTTTACGTTTTGTGAGGATTGATTGTTTTAACCACTATGGGTTTTTTGGTATTTAAACTGAAACCCAGTGTGTACTCAGCCACTTCCTTGAGCACCTTCCAGTGGGACAGTTCTTGGCACTGGGCTTGAGGAAGAGCTCATGGCAAAAATGGCATTTAAAGAACATTGGTATAGGAAATCTTTGAGAAGAGAGGAGGGAATAATATGGTTTGGACAATATTTAAAAAAAAAAAAACCACCAAAAAAACCCAAAGAAACACAAGAGGAATAGCAGAGTCCTACAAAACAATGAATAGCATGAGGAAGGCTTGTCAGATGTTCCTACTTATGCTTTCAGATGGGAACACATAGTTTAATGGAAAGGTAACACACTTTGAACACACTGAAATAGTTACCACACACAATGCACAATTAATTTCAGAGCTTTTTATCACTAGATGACTTTAAGACCAAGAGCTTAGAAGGATAAAAAAGGGATTATATTATATTCATGTGGATAATGAGAAGATCAAGATTTATTGCAGAAAATCAGAATGCATAAGAGAAATCCTTGTGTTCTTAGGATTTAAACTGACAGGATCACTAAACATTAACTGACAGGAGTAAGTAATAACTTCCCTGAGCGCAGGTTTTTCATCATTAGGTTTTCTGCACCCTTTTAAAAAAATTTCAATATTACACTTGTTACTACCAGCTGAGATAAGATTTAAGATTGCATAGTCTGTGAGACTAAGACATACACCAGAATTTTAAAGTAGCTAGTAGCTTTTAAGAGCAAAGAGTTGTTCTGGGCATAGATTTGGAAGTATTTACAACACTGCGAAGGCTTCTTTGAAGTATTTCAAACGTGCAGTAAAATTGAGGTTCAACCTTTTAAGGATGGAAAATGCACACTTTGAGGGGAGGAGGATTTTTCTACAGAACTTATTGCCCTCACACTCAGCACAGAGACATGGGCACATGTCTGAGTATTTTGGCTCCTGAACACTGGATGGAACTCTTATGTCTTCACCTGGGCCTCCAGCAAGGTGAGGTAACGCCTGCAGCTCAGAAATGCTTCAGGTCTGGTCTCTAAAGCTTCCTCCAGACATTTCTACACTCATTTCTGTGTGATTTTAAATCTGCTTTAGTCCTGACAGACTTCGAGAGTTCAGCAAATCTCTCTAAAATTCAGGAGTTCAGTTAACCGAGCAAGTGAAGTTGTGAGGAGACACTTGGCCAGAGTAGGGCTGGGATCCAGGCTGGCACCATCGGTGATGGAGCCCTAAATGTCCGAGGTTTTCTCCTTTTCAGTCTCTCTTGTCTCTCTGAGGCTTCACAAAGGATAATCCTCCCTCAAGTGCTTTGCTAAATGAGCTTTACAGGCCTATGCTCTGCAATCTGCAGATTGAAGTCAAGAGCTCCTGATTGCTTGTGAAAATCAGATCTCACTTAGAGCTCTTATGTCATTACATTTGTCATAGAAAATATTTCACACTATTTTGTAGTTTTTTAATCATGGATCATGATTATTTATCATAATAAGTGATTTATTTTTTAAAAAAAATCAGGAATAAGGGAAATCAGACTATAATCTTAAAAAACAGACTGTCTCATGGATTGCTGTAATCTAGACTGGGAAAAGGAGACGGATATCCCTGAAACAAAGGATTTTATAGGAAACTAATGTACAGGCATGGTCTTCCATGTCTAGTTATTCTTTTACAATTCTAATTCTAGGATTTTGAGATGGATTAATAACAATACAACAAAAAAGATGCAGAATTAACCAGTGAGACTAAGGAGGCAATATTTGCTTTTAGTCATTATACTTTTGCCAATCAAAGTGCCCATTCTTAAGTAATGAATGAATAATCTATTCAAAGATTTAGCTCTGTTTTATTTCCTTCAATACTATATTGTCTTATGAGGCAATTTACAAACTTGGTGAGAAACTGTGCAAAATAATGTGAAACTATATTAGTAACTGTGCCTATGCCCTGATCAAAATTGATAGATTTCTGCTGGGCAGATCATAAATTCAATGCTCCCCTTAATACAGTCCTTTTATTATTACTTGCATATTGGTTGTTGCTATGCCACTGAAAACTAATTTAAGGGTATATAAGAAATTTTGTTGCTGGAATGGTGAGACCAACATATGAAGCAGTGAAGGCTGAATTATGATTATCATTCACTTTTAAGCTTTTCTGGTCTAACTAAGAAGGACAATTCTTTAAAAAAAGAGATTGAGAGGTTAAACTGTGAACACCAGTTCAGTTCAATAAAATTCTTTATGTATAAATAACAGCAAAGAGCCACTAATTCTTGCTAGGGGCTATTATTGACCTAAAGAGAAAAGTCATAGATCTCAATCAATAGGTAGGTTTGGCCGTAAGATTTTTTACTAAGCGAAATGAACTGAAAAAAAAATGACCTGAATTTAAATATCGTAACATGTTATGTTTCACAAAACTGTTTCAATGAGAAAGAGTTGCCAGAAAAAAAATGAAGATTTTATTGAAACTGGTAGAAAAATTAGGAAAAAAAATTTGTATATTACTTGGACACTGCAATTAGACAGTATAGATCATGCTGCTGCTGCTTCTGGCCTGTGTAGACCACATCAACAGAGAGCCCACCTGAACTGATAATGTATGGACAAAAAAGACAGCCCAGTGTCAAGAAATTGTATGAGAACTAAATCACTTGGAGTTAAAGCAGGTAAAATACAGGGTAACACTGATAAGGCAGCTACAGAAGGTTGACTTTGTGCGCCTTTGGGGAGGAGAGCTGTTCATGCAACATGGAACAAATGCCCTCTTCTTTCCCTTTTATTAGCAAGAAGCTGGCTACCATCTCCTCATTTCTATGACATGTTTCTTGTAGAACAAAAGGTTAATTCTGAACACTTAAGTTCCTAAGAGAAGTTCTGATATCTGTTTATTTTTACTTTAGGAGAGCAAATTCTCATCTCTAAGAGAGCTCTCAAGGACCTGGTCAGGAAATACTCTTGATGTTTAACACCTTTGAATAAATAGAGCTAAAACAATTAGAAATGTCAGTTTAAGTGTTCTTACTTAATAGCACATGGAGTAAATCAGTCCAGCAAATGAGATCCTATTCCAGAAGAATACTAAAATCCAACTGCTTCTAGAGGGGCAGCCACTAGCTTTTATAAAAGATATTAGAAACTGCTTTTGGAATTTGTTGGCATCTTCCCATTATTCTTAGCAGTTTCAAGTCATCAAAAAATACTAAAAAGTTTTTACTATGACTGTCTGCATGTAACTATATAAAAATGTGTTTTTATGGATTATTTTAAAGGATTGAAGAGTAATAACAAAATGGTCTTATACAGGGAGGTGTTAAATTCTTTTTGCTTTCACATCACAAGACCTCATATAACTTAAGGTGATTCAGTAATTCAATCCAGATATCAAAATACAGTCCATTTTATGAACAGTAATATTTAATACAGTAAAATTTTTCTGACCACTTTGAGTGGTCCTTCTACAAGGGCAGAACAGAACAAACATCCAAAACAGATTATTCTACTGACTCCTGGGAGTTTTTTCCACTGTATTTTTTATTACTGAGGTGTAAAGATCCATCTTTACACCAAATTAATTTCAAATAAGTTTTATCAATTTGATCAGTCCCAAAACTTCCAAGTACTACTAGTTTATAGTGAAATGTCTTCTGTAACAAAATATAATCATATTGCCACAAGTTCTACAGAAGCAGTAGAAAATAAACAAATTTCATGATCAGAAACCAATGAACTGATCTGGTAGTAGTCTGGTATCAGGCAACAATACTTCTTGTTGGGGATTTTCTTTGTCAGTGATTATGATATTTTTGCTTGATTCATAAGTTCTGTGTAAACATCAAGATGCTCAGGTTTAACCAGCAAGGTTCATTCATACTTACCCGACGCCTGCTTGTCGTAGTTCAGCCCCGATCGGACCAGACTACGCAGTCTCTCTCTCACTCCCCCCACCTTCCGAGAGAACAGGGGGAGAAAATATAAGGAAAAACGACTCGAGGTTTGAGATAAGGACAGGGAGAAATCCTTAAAGTTACCGTCACGGGCAAAACAGACTCGACTTGGGGAAAACTATTCATTTATTACTACAAACAGCAGGATAATGAGACAGAGAACAAGATAACCTCCATCCACCCCTCCCTCTTCCCAAGCTTAACATTATCTCTACTACCTTCCCCCCCCGAGCGGCACAGGGGGGAAGAGGGAATGGGGGTTGCAGTCAGTTCATCATATGTTGTTTTACGCCGCTGCTTCATGGTCGGGGGAAGAACTCCTCACATTCCTCCCCTGCTCCAGCGTGGGGTCCCTCCCACGGGCCACAGTCCTTCGTGGAACTGCTCCGGCATGGGTCATCTCTTCCACGGGGTGCAGTCCCTCTAGAACAGCTGTCCCAGCGGGCCCTCCACGGGCCACAGCTGCCTTCAGGCATCCACCTCCCTCGGCGCGGGGTCCTTCACGGGCTCCAAGTGGATCTCTGCTCCTCCGTGGACCTCCATGGGCTGCAGGGGGACAGCCTGCTCCACCATGGTCGTCACCACAGGCTGCAGGGGAATCTTGGCCAGGAGCCGCATTACTCCTCCCCCTCCTTCTGAACTGACCTTGGTGTCTGCAGCCGTTCCTCACAACAGGCTGTCTCTCAGGATCTTTTTTACATCTCATTCACTTCTCATCTCCTCTCCACTTCTTGCAGCCGGGCTGGACCGAGTCGGGCCCAGTCGGCTGCCTGGCGAGAGGCCAGAGGGTGAGGCCTGCAAGGCCCATGAGGCCTGCGCCTCCCCCTCTGCGCCTCTGCCCCCGCTCAGCTTCTTCACATCTTCTCTTCTCTCTCTTTTTTTTTTCTATTTTCCCATTCTTAAATACGTTATCGCAGAGGCGTTATCACGAGACATTCTGCTACCAATCGGCTCGGCCTTGGCCAGCAGTGGGTCCGCCCTAGGCCTGGCCAAGTCCCCTGAACAAAGGGGAGCGACTTCTAGCAGTTTCCTACAGAAGCTGCCACCTTAGGCCCCCCCCTACTAAACAAAACCACAACATTGCTGCAAGGAGCCTGACTCTATGTTTGCAGATGGAGCTTTCATTCCCATTCCTTGACTGTTCTCCACTGTGTTTGCATATTCCTAAATCACTGTTAACTAAACAATCATGAGTGAACGCTCATCACAGTAATTACCACTTGTAGTGTCAGCTGCAAAATACCTGCTGAGGCCATATCTATGCTTCTGGGATGGTGTCCTGATGCCCAGAGCAAGAGGTGCAGGACAATCCCCCTTCCCCTTACCCATGCTGGGTAGCATTTGGTCCTGACCTTCCTTGGGTTCTCTTGCCATGCCCCTCGTAATTATCATGTGTGCCTTTGCATTTCAAAATGCCTGCAGAAATTATGCTGTCAGAAGTCGCTGAGATGATTTTTTTTTGCAGTGTGGCAGTGAGGTTGTGGGAATATTCAAAGGCACGAGGCTTGCTGGAGGTGCAGGCAGCCTGTGCAGGGCAATCTGGATATTCCTTGTGCAGACTGATCTCTGGAAGGAAATACCATCATCTTGGTTTGCTCCGAAAGTGTGGAACTTTAATGTATGTTTACTGTGGATGATCAGGGACCAGACTGGAAGATAAGACATTTTACAGGGTTAGTGCAGTACTTTCTAGAAGATTACTGCATTTAAGCCGCTAAGACACAGCCTAGAGCGATATAGCTATGCCAAGTAACAAAAATAACAGCTATAGTGATAAAATGGATGAGCAGCCATTTCAGATTCGGGTTGTCACATGCTCAGCCTGTCCCAAAGCAAAGTAACAGCAGTAAAGAGTACACAGAGCTAATTAGGCATCTGTCTTCAATTGCTGGGGTAGTTTAAATACTCAGTGTTACTTTAAGATTTTTTCAGGTGGGTTTTTAAATTGAGATGGGATGATACTGCCCTGTCTGCAATGACAGAGCTGTTAGTGAGCTGCTATGGTATTTCATGCAGTACAATTTAGTTATGGTGACCCATCAACTGAGTCTGAAAAGACGCAGAGCAGGTAGGCTAATGGTTCATAGTTCTATAGTTTTATTGTGCTGTAGTTCAGGGATATAACAAGTTATATGGTAAAAAAAATCACTGCAAATGTGGCTACCGTGTACACAGTGTAAACAATACTGATCAGACTGAAAATT
This sequence comes from Chlamydotis macqueenii, assembly GCF_036417535.1. Classification (NCBI taxonomy): domain Eukaryota; kingdom Metazoa; phylum Chordata; class Aves; order Otidiformes; family Otididae; genus Chlamydotis; species Chlamydotis macqueenii. The sequence continues at coordinate 24,502,597 of NC_141564.1, read as the reverse complement.
ATCTCAGGTTGTTGTCTCTCTGCCTTGTCTCCTCCTCTGTCACATGCTGTGGTACAGCAGTGAGGGTGCTGATAGACCTGGAAACATAAGCAGATGCCCACTCCTATCGAAACGCGCAGAAGAGCCTGGGGCCATTCAGGGGAGGCTTTTTCCTTGCAATTGATCCCACAGCTGGGAGTCAAAAGAAAGAACTAAGAAACATCTCATTTCACGTTCTCTCCTGTGCCATGAGCAAGCCATGCTCCAGTCCCAAATACACAACCAGAATAATGATGGATACTCATGGAAAGTAAGGATAATTATTTCTTAGGCATACTGCAGTATTTGCAATGCCATCTCCAGGAAACATAGCAAAAATGTTGTTACAAAGCAACTGTGAAATTCTATTTTCAGTTGTACTTGTTCTGAATTTTTCCTTGATTCTGTTTCAAAAGTAGCCTTTTCTGTACAGTGAAGCATGACCTTTCTCCTCAACATGAACTTTACAGTATGCCTGTTTCCCTGGTAAGTTAATAAGGAAATAGAAAAAAACCCCATGAGCCTAATTTGGAAATTCCTACACTGTTCCAATTTTATCCCGTCGTCAAAAATGACCTTTCGTCATCCATGTTGGGGAAAATCTCTTCTTAATGTTGTAATACATTTGTGGATTAAATTATGCTCTTGGCTAAAAATGTTCTACAGATATGCTGAAGACCAGCAAAAATGGAAAGTGCTGATTTTGGTTTGTGCCTTGCCCTGAGTAGGGGTTTTCCATCCAACGGGTACCGTACCATACTATCGACCACTGCAATTTGCTGCCAAGTCACTGAAGCAGTAATGAGCCATCTCCAAGGGTGAAAGCTTCCCACCCAGGTTTTGTAACTTTTGGGGAGTAATTTCTGAGTGCATCCCAACTTACAAAACTTGAAGGAAAACAAAAACTACTTTCAAACTCCAGACTTTAGACTCTGCTGGAATTGCAGACTCCTAGAAATCCTCTCAAATCAACTTCATCGTTATTACTGTAATCACTGCACAAGTGGGAAATCCTGAGCAGGATGCCTCTTCTTGCTACAGGATGTTGTGGTGGCATTTCTACCCAGAAATTGATATTATAAATCAAATTTATTATTATTCAAGTTTGCAGTAAGATTGCTGGCCTGCAAGTTTTTGCTACTTTTACCTTTTACTGCAAAAGACTGAACATCTACAGCACTCCAGAGTTTGAAAACATTGAGTTTGTTTTTTTTTTAGGAATTGCAGGAATAGTTCCATTACTTCAATCTACAGGGATTTTTTTAATAGAAGTACTTCCTTTCTGGGTCTGTATAAGGACACATGAAAACGTCCTTTACCTTACAGAGCCTTTTTTTTGAATTAGAAGACTGTGCAACGGAGGCAGAAGGTGCGTTTCAAGGAAAATCTGAAATGTTCTACCAAACTGAACGCTATTTTCATTCCAAATTTCTAGTAGTTCCTACTGAAAACAGGCACATAGCCTGTTCACTTAGTAGCAAAAGACATGCTGAGGCGGCCCAATGTGAGATGGAGGATGACAGCTCCATGCATAAGCTTTGAAATTACTATTTTTTTCTGAGTTGAGTTGGGAATTGTATCTTGGTGCATTCAGAAAAGAAAATAATAATCCAGCTGAGAGAAACCTCCAGCACCAAATCCTTCTTTATCCTCTCTCTGCCCCAACACAAGTGTTGTGCAGGCAGTAGAATGAAGAAAGCAAAGTCTTGCTTTACCAGCCTCTGGATAGTGAGGGATCTCAGGGGGCCCAGTAGCACTAGTCTATATCAGGGTTTTTCAGTAGGAATGTTGGAGGATTTTCCTTATATCTGGCCTTCCTGAGCCGTCTGATTCCACATTTGTTTGTATGGATGTGAGTAAAAGGAGAGCTACAGAGCAAAACTTCACTGCTGTGTGAATCCCACCTTCAGGCACTAATTCCCAGTCATAAATTGCTGGGGACATAGGATGGTTACCATAGAGAATTTAATAACTGATAATTAATTGTATAAACACTTTAACTGTTGATAGGGAGACAGGAAGACTGGCTTGCATGAGTAACAATGAAAGGTGAATTATCAGCCATGACTCTAACATACCCAAATCAAGAAACACTGACTTCATCTAACAAAACACCTCAGAGATACCTGGATGACCTGTCACAGCCTGCCTTGCCAAACTTGTGGGGAAACTCATGCACAAACAGTTCCAAGCTATTTTTTTGGTCTCTTTTTCATATCTCTGATTGCTCTAATTCTTGTTTTAAAACTACCAAAAAAAAAAAAACCAAAACAAACAAACAACTCTATCAGTTATCATGTAGAAAAGAGCTCCTCTTGCCACAGAAAGATGCTTTGTGATTATGTATTGTACATTCCTCATTTATTTAGCTCAAGAAACAATACAAAGCTTGTAGGAAATGAATCCTCTCTGCATTATCTTGTTATCTGAAGCTGCATGCATTTCCTCTGGAAGAAAAAGTGCTGGAATTGTTGTGTTTATACTTTGAATTATAATACAAATCAGCTCACAAGAGGAAATTAATTGGCTTCCCCACATGAAAATCCCACATTTTCCAAGTTCTGTATTTAGATGGCAGTAGTCAGTGCAACTATTGAATTTCCTGCTACGCAGTGTTAAAAGCTGACTTTTTGGCCGGATGTGATGAGTGTTATCTCTCAGACAGTAGGGAATTTATCAGTGCTTTCAATAAAAGGAAATCAGATGCTGAAGAACAAAGTAGTAAAAATATTCACATGATGTTTCCCCTGGTGAAGCAAGACACTTTTTTTTTTTGGCATGACTCATTCTGGAGCGTGATGCTGAAGTCTCCTCGGTAAGAAAGCACTCGTGGGCTATCGTGAACGGTAGGATTGGTGCACAGCTTCCCATTACAGCAGAATGAACACTTTGTCCTTTTAAAAGTACCTCAATTTCTTCAACTTTGAAAACCTTTGTAGAAGAGAGTGATAGGGAAATATTAAAACCATCCTGTCTGTGGCTTGTGACAGTGCAGCTTGTCAAGAGTGTAAAAAGAAATATGAAACTGATGCCTGGAAGCTCGGAGATATTCAGTGCATATAGGTGGGTTTGGCTTTTTCAGAAAGGTGGGGTAAGATGAATAAAGGCAGGAATTTTTTTTTTTCTTTAGGAAAATGCTCTGGGAAGTCATTTAAGGTTTTATTTTAAAAGCAGAAGCCCTTATTGGGAAATTATCGAAGGCCCCAGTGCAACTGCAAATCAGTTCTCTTTATTATTGAACCCGAGGGCCTGAAGATTCTGAGATTTGTCTCCATCAGCCTTTGCCTTGCTGGGGCAAGAAAGCTTTGCTTGGCTGAGAAACAAAAATAGGCTGAATAAAACTTTCTCAAGACTCAGCACTTATTTAGAAGATGAAGTAAATAATTACTGTGCCATGGAGGTTTGTATGCAGATAAATGAGCAAAGGTGACAAGAATAAACTCACTGAAACAAAATTACATGAAACATTTGCATTGTATCAAATGGGCTCAGTGTTTGTTTTCTGTAGCCTGGCAAAGGGAGCATTTAATATCTGAGCAACTGCTTACAGGGAAACACTAGGACTAATAAAGAGTCTCAGCCTCAGAGTGCCTTAGCACTTCTAAATGTCATTAAAAGTCACTCCACAATATAAAAGCTAAATATATATTCTAGCTCTCAAACCCAGATTGCTGTGGGATGTGTATGAAACTGCATCTATAATGTCCTACACCTAACGTTAGAGAGCCGGTTACATTTACACCAGAGGATGCTTCTGTGGATGTTTGATTATATCGTTTCCAGTTCTTATGAAAATGTGTGTTTCTTTCAACTGTTTTCACAAGCCATCCCCAGCCATTTTAATTTGAAAATGCTGAGAGGTGTTCTCACCCTGCCGTGCCTCAGCACTGCCTGCACTACAATGGCAAAGTATATCTGTCTGGAAAAGCTGGGGAGCACCTTGGGATCTTCCTTTCCCGGACAGGGATGGCTGGGAAAACTGGTGCTGGGTTAATCATGAAAGTTAAAATTCTATCCTTACCTGAAAATATTGCCTAGCTGTAAATAGAGAGGTATAGTTGGTGGTGAATTGGGAGATGAAATCTGGCAGGGCTCTCGGCTGACAGCAGGGCATAGATGAAGTATCCTCTGAGGATGGCCCAAGGGGACCGGCCCTGGTACTGAGGGACAGGATGTCCTGGGGCTCCTCTGCCCGCTCTCCCTGTGCTCCTAGCTGCCAGGGCTGGGATTTAGTTGGTCAAAGATAGGAAAGAGGAAGGGGAGGATCCTCCATCCCTCCATACTTTTTTTTTCTTTTTCTTTTTTTTTTTAACCCTTTTTAACCCTTCTACTAATAACCAACTTCATGGCTTCCTTATTCGTTAAAAAGCCAATCTGGATAACTAATTAGGTGACCGGGATATACTAAGGGCACCAACAGACATGGCTGCTGGCTTCTCGTACAAACTGAGCTTGGTATTTTTCTTCTCACCGTGGGGCTATCAGGGAAGCACTCTCACTCATTTGGGAATGAAAGTCGCAGGAACGAGCTGTATTTCTGCCAGCAGATTAATTCTTATACTTTAAAACAATGAAAGAGGCAGTAATGTATTATAAACTTAAATTATCCTGCACGGTCTTAACCGTACAGATGCAAAAGTCATTAAATAATGTCATTTTTAGCCATATGCCACGGGGAGCTATCTATCATATATTATCTAGCATTCTGATGGAAGTAAAAATGATTAATTTTTACTGTGTCTCGTATAATATATTTATTAATGTTCCTTGTGGGACAATCTGGGCTTGATTATTTGGCTAATGCATACTGAAACAGCTTTGTATTCTTCATTGAAGAGAAACTGGTTCCACCTAATGGATGATACTAATATATCTTAGATGGAAAAACTTGTTTTCAGCTATTTAGAGGGGTTATTGTTTTCTGTGAAGTGTATATATTGAATATACTGAGTAATAAAATAGCTACTGAATAGTATTCTGTAGGAAAGAAAGAAAAACTAGATGCTGAAGTGGGTTGTAACTACTCAGGCTACTGCTGAGGGTCTCCAAAGGTCCCAGCTCAAAGACACACAGTATCCTTCCACCAAAGACTAAGCTGACATGTGCAGTTGATCCATATGGAAAAAAAAAAAAAACAACCCAAACAAATTCCAACAGGATTAAAAAGTTATCTGGAGAATATGTTTATGTCATTAAGGATTATTTTTAAAGGGATAAGAAAAAGCAATACTACACCCATAACTACGATTGCTTGAGAACTTTGATGTACAGTTTGAGCTAGTGCATGATGAAAGCGTTTGCCCCAAACACTTTTTTTTCAGCAAAAAAAAAAAAAAAAATATGCTCAGCTCAATTCCTTGTTCCCTGTTTCATCTGCCAGGCTGCTCTGGGGGAGTTTGGGTTCCTCACTGGCCCCTCCTGCCCCTTTCTGGGGACATGTCCCTAGGCAAGGCTTTTCCCTTGTTCCATCTTCTGGGAGTTCAGAGCCTGATTTTGCTGGCCCTGACCAATGTGGATGTCAGCCAGGTGTTCTCCCTGAATGTCTCTGAATTTTATTTTTAAAGCAATGTAACAGCTCACTTCCATTCCTCTTTTTTTTTTTTTTAAATTTTATTTTTTATTTTTCCAGACCTTATCTCTAGTGTAGTCAAGCCACTGTTGGACTGGTTATGCACCTCTCAGAGTACAGATTTTTTTTTTTTTCTGAGTTCAGTACCAGACTATTTGAATGAAGACTCCTCTCAGGGACAGCTACCAGGCTTTTCTTGTTTCTTTAGCCCCAAAAGTATATCTGAAGAAGTTATGCATACAGACTGCATATATCCCAATCCTGTAACGGGCCGGGTAAATGGAATCCCATCACTTACATACAAATCACGCCGACACCTCCACAAAAGCCCACTCCTACGCATCCATTAGTTTATGACTCCAGATTTAGAAATAGGAGCAGTGGGGGCCAGCTCACGGTAGCAGCGCGGGGATCTCGGTGGGCATGCTTTGGTGAAGCTGTTTTAGCAAGGTGGACAGCCCACACCGATCAATTCTGCTGCAGACTTAATGGACTGACAGGAAATAGGGAATTTTGCAGATTCAATTATTTCTTTGTTTCTTGCCAGAAAATGGCTCCTGTGTTCCCAATCTGATTCAGCCATAATCAGGCTGTGTTTTATTTTGCTTTTTTCTAAACCGTGCACATATCTAAATACACATACATTTCCACCTAAAATGTTTTAATAAAAGCAAATGGGCAATAAAATGTTTCTAATGGGTAATTTCAAGCAGCCCTGTGAAATACTAGCAGAGCAGAAAGCAGAGTAAGCAGCTTCTGATATCACAGCAGAAATGTTTGTCTAGAGCTAAAGTCAACGCACGTAGGACGGGTCGTTTAAAGTCACCTTTTGACACTGAATGTCCGTGTCCATTATCTTGCCTTGATCTTTCTAGCAGGCAGGAGTACTTTGATGGCATTAAAGATGTTTTTTTTTTAGCTTGAGTTTGAATACTCTGTGGTAGTAGATGTAACAGCCTGGCAATACGTTGCAATTAGGCCACCTGTACGGCAAAAGACAATTAGAGAAACAATGTTTTCTACGCTTCATTAATGTTCAGGCAGTTTGTGGCAAAATGATCTTAATTAAAATTCTTTTTGACAATTACCCTGCGACATGAAAATGCACATGAAACTTTATTTGGTGCCAGTGCTATCAGAAATTAATTTAAAATGGTAATAAATGCTCTGTCAGACTTTTTGGATATTGCTAATGCCTTGAACTGGAAAATCTGACTCTTCCTCTCCACTTCTAGCCCTTTGGGAATATTCCTTTTCTTTGAGGTCTCATCTTGCTATCCGCCCTGTGCCCCTTGGAAAATCTAGGCTGACTTTTCTGTGGAATTGTAAAGAATTTATTTAGGGTGTATTCAAAGTTCTATCGAAAAATGTCAGGTTCCCATAAGGGGAAGTCAACTTATCATGACTGACAAAAGAGAAAATAAAATTTATATTGAAATGGACTGGAAAAAAAACAGCATAATATAGATATGGGATCACATTTCCACTAACCCATAAATGACATCATTAAAGACACTCACATTAACCTGTCCCAAATCAACACGTAAACCTCTCCAGCTCACTTAAAACACTGCCCAGTATCTGAAATCATGCTAGGAGTAAAGAACCTCAGGTTGAGTTCAGCGTCTTGGCACCCCTACGTTGTGCCACGTGCAGGAATGATAAATCCAAGCAGGATCACCTCCCAGCAGCTCCTGCTCCTCTGGAAGTGGGGCCTACAATGCACACTGTTTCACTCAACACATGGACAAGCTCAGCACGCAGGTACTTGTACGTTACAAATAAAACTTATTTTAAGCTTGAACAGCTAACGGGAACCTTAATCGTACAGGGCTATTAATTTATGGTCTTTGATTGTAAGATCTGATGCTTGTAGAGAATACTTGGAGTGAGATGAGCTGACCTTTTACAGTGCAAATCAGTGCCTTACCTGAGGAACCTTGCTAATTTTGTGAGCAGTTATCGATAGTAATAAATATAAGGTGGCAATAAATATTTAACAATTGACAAGCTATTGCAAGATAAGGGAGCAGCAATGAACCCCACCCTGATCTAATGAATATTTTTCTTTTTTTTTTCTGATAATACAAGAAACAGAATAAAAAATAATTTTAAAATCAGATGTTTTTCTGTAACATACTTCTCTTTGTAACAGAGCTATAATTTACAAGTATAGTCTTAAGCCAGATACTTAGTTATAAACCCGAATATTTCCTAAGATTTTGACCAATACACTCCCACGCTCTAAAAGCATTGTTTATCTCACCTTCCTCAGATAAACTTTTAACTTCCTAAGTTAAACCTTCTTCACTATTTTTTTCTTGAAAACAAAAGAAATCTTTTATTACTTTAGAAAAGGAAATCAAGGAAATCTTGAATTCCTTAGTGTTGCTATGAATGTTTTCAAGCAAAATTACATTTATCCTCAATTTTTACCAATAACTGTCATAAAGTGTGTACACAGAACAGGTTAGATAACATAGAATTCTGAAAATTTTTGTAGGTGTGAGAACTTTATTTCTGTGGCCTAACATTTTAGTCTCTAGCTCGTTTAGCTGAGCACTGATCTCTTTTTGTTGCCATAGAGTTCTTATGCTTGCTAAGGAATATGCCATCAGTCATAGCTCACTGCTCCAGTGCATCCACATTTACATGTTCTTCCCTCCCATTAATGCTTTTTTCAATTATTTTTTTTTTTCCAAAGTTATGTTATTTTGAAGCATCTGAAGTTCAATCTCATTCACATTTCTAATGTCTCTGGTTTGCTTTTTTGCTGTATTTGATTTTTCTAATTTCATTTGTGTGACATTTACTATTTGTTCGTTTTTCCCGTATCATTATTGGAGATTTTAGAACTGGAAATAATCTCTCTTCTAGTGCTGTATTGCAGTAGTTGTGTCTGTGATATGTGCGGATGTGATGTTTCCTTCGCCCTTTAGGGGCCCAGGGAAGATAAGGCTCTCAGAACAAAAAGCCTGGAGAATAGTCTGTAACTCGTGGGTTGATTTTTGGGGCTGAGGAATGAGGATTTCAGTCCCAGTTGACCACGCATATTTGTAGTTAACAGCGTGAATACTGTCTAAAATATCCAGAGTGTTACAGATCTGTTTAAAAAAAAATCCATTCCTTGTCACTGTTATATGTAACTGCATTCCTCCTTTAGTATCCATAATTAACTTTTGGGTATATCCTGTTGTTGTAGGATATTTTTATTACCAATACAGAGAAACATCAGCAACCAGTAGCAGCAAAATGAAAAATATGAAAGCCTTATAGCTTGATTCTTAATAGAAGGAGAATTAATTATAGGCTGATACCATAATTTCAGAGAACAGTATTTTCACTAATGGACCACAAACACTTAATTTTAAAAGTTTCCAATTAATATTTATTTAAGAAAGTCTATCAGCCTATAAAACCGACATCTTATTTGCCATTTCTCAGCTTTGCAAGGCAGCTTCTGTCAGGGCTTGGCTGGAGCCTAGAGGCCTATTGAGCAGAGCACCATCACATCGTTAGTGTTAACGGCGAACCTGTACAGACATTATTTTAATTACCATATTGATAACAGCGTTAGTGTATGGAACTATGTATATCCCACAGGTCCTACAGAGCCAGAAAACATCTGCGGAGCATCTGGATGGCAACCCAGTGTGATGCCTCCTGAAAGATGAAAACATAAGACATGTTTTATTCAAAGAGCAGATACTAGATGTTTAATTTTTTTGTAGCTGGTCAAAGTGCTGGAATTTGGGACTTAAGGATGAGAACTGGAAACAGGTCACAGAGGAAAAGTTTGTCTATAATGGGCAGCCTGCTGAACCTAAAACTCATGAAGAGAAAAGATTTTAAGTCTGACCGAGAAAATAATCTGCATTTTTTACTGCTTTTACCATTCTTATTTTTACACTGGCTTTTGGGTTAGAAAAACCCACAAACTAACAAAAACTCTGTTCTTTCTCTGTCTGCCTCTGTCTTTCGTGTATGGACACAGCCCTTCCCTCTGATCAGCACTGGAGTGGGTGATGGATAGGAGACTGAAGTGACAGCCTGTAACTTTGTGTCCTACATATCCTTGTTCTGTTCTCCTTTAACCAGGTTCAGTGTGAAGCTCCCAGCACAAAGATGAGACCCATGGATAAACCTGCTTCATGACACGCATAGGAGTTTGTCCAGTTTTTACCGGGGCCCAGCTGATGCCTGGGGCTCAAAATTCCCTTGCAAGGTTCGTAAACATCTCTATCTCTTTTCCACTTGTTCTGGGCACTGCCCAGCTTAATTTCATCAGTCTTTGGGCTTACGCAGCTCTGATCTGAGGACTGGGATCACTGGACTGGCCGCGGACAGTGGTTCTGGGGCAGCCAGTGCTGCTGGCGTGGTCTGCACGTGTCCCTTATTTTTTCTGATTTCTGTTACGGCAGTAGTGCAGACTCACCTAAGACACCTTTGCCTCTAATTAATGAACTCTAGTTTATGGAATTGAAACAGCTGATGAACAAGCCAAAGCAATACTGGTTAATCAGTGAAGATTAACCACTCAGAGCCAGGTGTGAGGATTTTCCAGCATGCAGTATGGTCTGGAAGTGAAAACCTACCTCTGAAAAGCCTGTGCTACTGAGCAACCACAGCAGTGGCTACAGCACAGACATGCTATTAGGTAGTTACTTGTAATGTTTTACCAGGTTTATAAGCTAAATGCAGAGGATTTAAGAGGAAAATGGCCTTCTGGAGAGCTAGGAATTAAGTACTTGTGCTGTATTGGTTAAAAGCAGAGGAACTTTCCTATTGCTTTGCATTTGTGTGGCTCTTTAGACCAATATAATCTTAAAGCAAACCGTGTACATGCTACTGAATGAAGATACTAATGTTTATTTCCTTTTCATGCTGATATAAATTATCCTTCAGTGCTAAAGGTAATGAAGTACAAACCCATGAATTATAAACAGGAAGGGAATGGAAACTGATTTCCACTTTCAGGCATTATTACTGTCGTGTCTGAGAATCTCCTGAGGTATGGTTGTGTCCTCGTAGTCTCTCTTAGGCAGGCTGTGATTTTCCCATGACATGGGTGGGACCTCCGATACCATGACAGAAGCAGTTTGGAGCAAAACTGAGAGACGAACTGCACTCATCTGCCTCTCAGGTCAGTGCCTCAATCACAAAATGATCCTGCAAAGGAAAATTGGAAGAAATACCAAAGGCTTTTTGTTGAAATGATCAGATTATGGGAAACTAGAAGGAGAAATCTGCTAGACCAACATGTGAATGTGACTTAGCAGCTGCACTGCTCCCACGGGTCACTAAAGTCCTAACTCACAGTGCTGCACGCATGAAATCCTGTACTCACATGCTTGGTCAGGTAATTAAAAGTGCAAACAGGTAATTAAGCTCAAACTTATCCCATTAGTAAGTGCATATCCAGGATCTGGTCTACATTCTTGCAACCATGAAAGGTTGGCCTGTAGGAACACCTGTCTGCATCACACACTGAAGCTGCTGCCACAGCTTTTGCCAACATTTCAACTTTACAGTCCATATTTTACATTCCATATGTAAATAGTTGCATTAAAGTGACCCTTTAGCACAATATAGCTCTAAAGAAAATATGTTCTAAGTGCTCCCAAATTGAGATATTAATGTGTCTCGCCTCCTTGCGCTGCTATGATTTACCCTTCAGTGCTCAAGCTAATGAAGTATTAACTCATGGAGTGTGAGTAGGGTGGAAGTAGGAAACCTATTTTTACTGCTGGTATTTACACAGCCTACATTTTTGCTATTTCAAAGTTAAAATTATGACTAAAAATAGAAATCACAGATGTGTCTTTTTTTTTTATATTGAAGGAAGGAGCTGTAACCAAAAGTAAAAATGCTATAAGTTCATAGTTTATTGGAACAGGCTCAATTAATTATCTTATTTTAATGTATGAGGTAACAGGACATTTAAAGTGCCATACAGCCATTTTAAGAACCATTATGCTACAAGTTACATAACTTGATGCATCCATTTAGAGAAAATTAAGCATAGCACGCATCTTCCAGGTTTTTGACTTCTCAAGTTTAACCACAGCTATGGGAAGTAGAGCATTCACTCCTGTAAGATGTGTCATATGTGCAAACCAATGGTCTATCTACATGCTTAACCTCATTTGATACTCAGGATGGTCTACTGCTACAGTATTTATTTAAATGGGGCTAGTCCAGCCACGGGACCAAGAGAACTGCAGCAGCTTGAACACAGGGTTACAGCAAAGAGCAATTCTGGCAGCTGCGGGGAGACCCCCAGCTCAGGCAAGGTTGGCACTAGAAAGCAGCAAGGCAAGACCCATGAGATTGACACCTGTGTCAAACATAACACTGAGTTTTACTTGGCAGAAGCAACGCAGCCTTCAACCTGTATGTGTGTTCTGGAGATCCGGGCTCTACTTTGCCTGCTCCTGCTCAGTTCTTCCATAAAAAAAAAACCTGCTTCCACAGCTTGACCCAGGGGGAATGACTTTGACCTTTAGATGACAATTTAGAGGCCAGATTCCTTCCCAGATCTCACAACTTTGACAGCATGGTTCCAGGTGGCGATCCCTGGCCAGAAGCTGAGCTTGAAGAGGAGCCATCCTGATGCGGGGCAGAAGCTGGCCCAGGGCAGGCAGAGGGATGAGCAACAGGCCTGATGGCAACGGAGGTGGGAACAGATGGATGAAAGGTGGGGATGGAAAGCAGTGTGGAGCTGGGGCGTTGTGCCTGCAGCCAGAAGTAACGCGTACACTTGAGGAGGAAGGAGGGTTTACAATCAATGTACTTTGCTTCTACTATAGTAGTACATCCCTTACTCAAAAATCAACAGCCATCACACGGCCTGGGCCCCATGCTACACAAGCCAAACTACAGCAGTTGTCCATTTTAATAATCCAGACTGCGTTTTCTGTAAGTGTTGATGGCTCTTCCATGGTGCTGGAGGAGCAGGTGTGGCCATGATGTGGCCAGCCTGACCACACAGTCAAGTTTGGAGGAAAAACCACCATCATTTTGGCAAACACAGAGTGGGATCCCGATGCAGGCAATTGTAAAAAAGTTATGATACTCGCTTTTTAGCTTGAAATTGAACTTCATTATGTCTACGTAGCACAGCAGAGGTAGATACCCAAGGGTGGTAGGAGAAGTCATACCCACACTGGAGGAAGTCAATCCATCTTAGTCTTCTTCAGGAGGGTCAGTTAGCCTAATGAGCGCTAACATGGGCTCCACGGGGCTAGCTCGGGTACCTTCACGTGAAGCTGCGTTGTGGTGAATGAGGGTCACTGCATGGGAGCAGCCAAACTCACAGCGCGCACACCATCAAGGAAGGTTTGAGGCACTGAACAAACAGAGCTATCAGAGAGGTCACAGTGCTATTACTTTCAAACCAATTTACTATTCATTATGAAAAATTAAATACTTGTTGTATTTCACTCCATCTTCATAAGGAGAGTTGTTCCTTCTAATTTTGGCAAATTGTGAATGTGCTGCTCTGCTATTTAAGTTATGTAGTCTCATGACATTATTTTTTATTAAAACAAAGGGGTTTTTTTTTAAGGTAGGGTTGGCATAATGGCAAGATAATTACATATCCTCTTGGGGTTTTATTTAAATATTTTAAGCCACATTAGGTTAAAAATTACTGTTCCATTATGCAATGCAGTTAAAATGTCAAAACCGAACCTTTATTGTCCAGATGAAATGGGGACCAGGCAGAGAAGAAAACCTTATTCTTGACACACTAAAAAAAAGACTAAGCACTTCAGTTGCTTGATCTTCCAATGATCTCCTCTGACCTGGGCAAGCCTAAAATGATTTAGAGCCCACATTTTAACATCTTTTCTAACAAGCTCAGACTTTGGTTTGGCAAAGTTCTGCCACAGCACTTTCAAAGGCATTAATCATTTCTTTCCATGAGAACAGGAAAAGACTTGCATTTCTAAAAATTTGACCATTTGCAATGTCCTAACTCTAGCCTGGCATTTTAAAGTGTGACTTTTACGCTTGTCTCTCACTATGTATTTGTACAGGACCTTGTAAAATGGGGCTCTTAACCCAGCTAAACTTTTATTACTGAAGGACTGTACAATCAGTACAGGTTTGGAATTAAAAATAATTTTGAATGCAACTAAACAATTCTAAATGCTAATTAAAACTTTCTAGAAGGCTTCCAACAATATGTGAAAATTAAGTTTATGAAAAATAGCTACATGCTTAGTCAATAATGTAGTTTTTAAATGTATTTTTCAACAGCTCACAGCATTAAAACATTGAAATGGTAATGAGTAATCATTATTAATGCAATTCTATATGTGGTTTTCTGAAAGTTTATTAATTCTAGTGAGCAGTTTATGCAACTGTAAGCTAACATGCAATGTTTCTTCCTGTGACATTTGAAAAAATCAGATACTGAATCCCAATAACAGCTGTCTCCTCGAAAATAAGCAGCTGTTTGGCACAAATTTAGTATACATATCCATATATTATGTATAATAAATATACACATTTGTGCACAACAGTCTGACTCTTGCAATTAGCCACTCAGGTGGATAATCGTATTGTCCTCATTGGGATTGTAACGGGGCTACCAGATGAATTTCCAGCTGCTTCCATTCCTTTTAAGGAACGAAACACAAACCTTCAGCCTTAGCTCCCGCTTCGGCGGTTGTGGCCAGGTTTCCAGATGGGGTTTAGCATCCAGTGTGGTAAATGCTATTTGTCTACCCATTTAACCCGGAACACCAAGGGATATTGAACATTTTTTTTTTTTCTGAAAGTGGACCCTAAGCTACAGTTCCTGGAAAAAAGCCCTTTAAAGCCTCCGAAGATGATGCCTAAGAAATCTGGCTTTCTCACTGAGGAGCTGAACTATGTTCTAGCTTAAGGTTTGGGTGCTGGAAACTTGTGAAAAATTAGTCCTTGTTTGAGCTCCATACCTGCATATGTGACAGGGCTGTAACATATGCAGATGCCGGAGCGGCAGCAGGGATGCGGTGACGAAAGGAGGTTGTGCCATCTTCTCTCCCTGAGAGTCAAAGGAAATAAAGGACAAGAACTCTGTCTTTTCTTCCCTCATTTTCATCCAAATAATGAGCATATGTGCTCTGGCGCTAAGCTAATACAATTCTCAGAATAACTTTGAATAAAAGAAAAAATGAAGGCATTAAAGTGAAGGAGGGTGAAATCCGAGTTATGAAGACAGTATGTTTATACCTTGCTGCCATTCCTGCATAAAGTAGTGTTGTGAGAGAGATTCTGCTTCCTGCTAAATTACATAAAAGTCACGAACTTCATTTAGTTCTTATTAACTGTTGATTAAAGAAAGAAACTAACTTCACAAAAATTTTCCCGAATTTTATTTTTTTCAACTTTCCTTTCAAGACAGGAGATTTATCACAAGGGAGAGCATCCAGTGATTTCAGGGTAGACATTCCTTCTAAAAAGAGATGACCCCAGCAGCAGCACTATAACAAACGTGCTCCATCCCATCCATTTAGGAGCGGTGATCTGAGGCGTTATTTCCCCAGCTGCCGGTGCAATTGCCTGCAATTGCTGAAAGACAGCACACATCATCCTCATAGCACACTGATCAACATAAATCACCATCCTCCCCAAATGAGGCATTTTTAACAAGGCATCAATCCTACCAATGTTTTAAACTAACACACTGGATGGTCAGCCAGATAAGAGGTGTACAAGTGTGTCCAGTTTTCCGTTGTTTGCTATAGTGGAGGTAGACGTGAAAAGGGTTGCAGATGACTAGGTTAAAAAAAGTCTTGATGATCAAAGCAAAATCCTCCTCAGATCTCCAGTACCAGCTTCGCACATGTGATTTAAGGCACCAGCTGACAATTTTAGGCACTTTGTCTCTTTCTGTTATTTAGAATGCAATAAAGAAAATGTGTATATGTCTTTATTTCAGGCTAACTTTCCCTTTAATTAGTTTTTAAAAGGCTTCATTCAGACTTCCTTTTGCTTGCAGAACAACGAATGTTAGGCTTGTTTTTAGTCACCATCCATAGTTCATGATACCTACAAAAAGAGCACTTCCCTTTTTTTTTTCTATATGCAAGGTTCACTAAGTTTCCAGTATTTCAAAAACTGCTGCTTTAGTATATAATTACCAACTGAAAATTAAGTGTATGCAATACTAAGAAAATCAGGACAATATTGTTTTGAGGCCATGCCGTATCATTTAAGCAAAGTGGTTTCAGAAGGAAGAGAAGTAATAAATCTCCAGTTCTTTTAAGAATTATTTTCACTGAAAAAAAGTCAGACTAAAAGATGTGGGGTTCCCCACTGGAATTACGCAAAGAAGTAATGGTTTTCTTACATGCAAGTATAATGGATTTGAGTGACAGCCCTGTAAGTGATTGTTTGTTCTGCATTCCTAGTAGGTGTAGCAGCAGATTGGCAAGGTGACACAACAACTATTTGCAAGTCTCCATGCTGTCTGGTGTTACTAAGGTAACTAAATTGCACAGCAATCTGCCTGAAGTCCCTATGAAGATGAAGTGGTCAGGGCTGCTGCGCTTTGGAAATGTCAGGTACTGACCCTTCTCCATATTACCTGGGATCTAATGAGAAGCAGAAATCATTTGGTCACAATATTACAGACAGCTTGCAGAAAAACTGTAATGGTCTATATTTCTTCCCCTCCTCCCAGCTCTGCTTTTTACAGACTATTTCTGACCAGCTGAAATGTTACACAAGCAACATTCAGTCTTTACTTGTAGTTCTCCTTCGTTTGAAGCTGCTCAGAGGAAAGTATCTCAAAACCACTTTTGCAGCCTCCCAGTCCTAGGCCAGCCTAAAGGCAAAACAGCTCCCTGTAATATAGGATTTGTGGTGTGAAAAAGAGTCCGCCCTAGCAGCCCCTCATCCTGACCAGGGCACTGGAAGAAGAAAGAACCATCCCAGCATGAATGGTGATGTCTCCAGCTGGCACAGCTGTAGCTGGGAGGGGGCTCTGAACAAGCCACATGCAACTGAAAAAAAGGTCAGGCAAAGCGAGCTGAAGCCGTTCTCTTTCAAATGGGTTTTATGCTGTGCACCATGCAGTGAACATCAGTCCTTGAAGACCGTCTGTACTACGTATCAAGTTGGAGATCACAGCTACTTTAGCAGACTCTAGTCCTGGATTTGGCATCAAGGGAATTTTGCCTATATATGTGATGTCTCCTGCCCTCCTTTGGGAGAGCCATCTTTTTTCTCCATGTGCTGACTGTGTTTGGGAGCACTGCAGCAGTTCTCAGCCACAAACGCAAATTCAACATCCGATAATTTCAGCAGACAGGGAGCCAGTTAACAAGCTCCTACCAAGCTAATTTCAGTAACGTGTTATAGGAACGACTGGAGTGGCTGTAAGGCCAGCAAACCAGCTGGTGACACCATGTGCTCTGAGCATGCTTCTGCCTTGCCCTGGCACTTGTGGTGCCCCTTCTCTGTTCTTGGTAAGCAGCTGCTACCCCATTGATCTGCCATCTAGGCTCCCTGTGTGAAGGGTTGAGTCAAAATGAGTTGAATTGGCAGAAAGTGCTTAAAAAACCATGGATAACCTAGACTAAAACATGCTGGAGAGCCCTGGCCAAAGGTGCCTGTTCGTTCAACTGAGGAGAGAAGTTGTGATGGCAGCTCAGAGCGGCCACAGGAACATTGTCATGGCCCAGAGAAGTTAGGAGAACAAGCCCTAAGCAAGCACAAAATGTCAGACCAGATCAGCCCTCCTTCCCTTTCAAAGCGGTTTCATATTAAGTCCCTTGCTGCTCTAGAGTTTTTCTCTCGGGCTGCCTGTGATGTTTACGCAGAGGTCGGTGTTGCTTTGCTTGTCCATGAGATCCATCGTCATTAATGGCAGCTGCTTACAGGGTTCAGAAACCCAGCAGGAGTCTGAAAAGACATGAGACACCACCTCATAAATGAGTATGTAATAGCTAAGATGAAAATCTGAACAGCAGTCATTTAAATAATGACCGAGGTCATTACACTTTGAAAAAGTCATGGTGTTAATGCAATGTACTCTGGGCAGATTGCACATCCCAAGTGTTCGGCTTTATGGCAGCTTTCAGTGCAGCTACTGTTAGTACTCACAGAAAATGCTCTAGTGGCACTTTTTATGGACAATGGTATGAAATGGTCCCCTGACATTATTTACACAGGCAGGTACCCAGTAACAAACTCTAAATGGGAGTGGGAAAACCAGCAAGTGATGCATGTTTTTCACCCAGAAACAGATTCTCTGGGAAGAAATTGTGAAAAATGGGAGTTTCTAAGGAAACACAGGATATCATGGTGAGTTGGAAGAGACCTCAGAGATCTGGATCCCTGGGCAGAGACACCTTCCACCAGCCCAGGTCGCTCACAGCCCTGTCCAACCTGGCCTTGCGCACTGCCAGGGATGGGGCACCCAACAGCTTCTCTGGGCAACCTGTGCCAGTGCCTCACCGCCCTCATAGGGAAGAATTTCTTCCTTATATCTCACCTAAACCTGCCCTCTTCCAGTTTAAAGCCATTACCCCTTGTCCTGTCACTACATGACCTTGTCCAATGTCCCTCTTGTCGGCCCTGTTAGGCACTGGAAGGCCGCTATAAGGTCTCCCCGGAGCCT
This sequence comes from Chlamydotis macqueenii, assembly GCF_036417535.1. NCBI lineage: Eukaryota > Metazoa > Chordata > Aves > Otidiformes > Otididae > Chlamydotis > Chlamydotis macqueenii. Next base: position 24,484,394 of record NC_141564.1, on the reverse strand, counting down.
TCTCTTCTCCAGGGTGAACAACTGTATGTTCCTAGAAGAACAGCTGTGACGTAAAACAGATCTTGAAGGCATCTGGGGGAATACTGAACTTTTTGTTCGTTGTCTCGGACTATGCAAAACACCCAGCAAGCTGTTTGTCCCTCGAGTAGCCACCTCTTTGTGCCGTGGATGGCTGTGATGGCTGAGGGAAATCTGGGTCTCGACAAGTTTTGGCAGTGCCCTTGACTCTGACAGGCCACAAACTTCCCTCCAAACACAGGTCCTGCCCTCTTATTTTTCCTTGCTATCTGTTACAAGTATCTAACAAACACCCAGCAGATGTCTGAAAGGGCAATTCTTGCCTCCAACAATGGCAAAGGGGTTGTTAAACTTGGTTGGTCATTTTCTTAATACGGCATATTGTCGGGGAAAAAAATAAAATGGAGCTGGGGGCAGGAAGGGGCCCAGCTGGAGGGTGCCTGGCAAAGAAAGGGTTCACTGTGTCTCAACGGTGGAAGGAGAAGGTAAAAAGAGACCACTTGCTTCGTGGAGCTTCCTGGCCCAGGTGGCCCTGAGGAGGTGGGAGGCAAGGCCCGGCCCAGCCCTTAATGACCTTGTTAAGGGACCCCGCCTACCCTCAAACAGCCTCCGCCCTGGAATTATGGACAGCTGTCCTCGGAGGGAGAGGAGCACCCGTGCTGGGAGAAGCTGTGGTTCCTAAGGGAAGGCATGGCCCAGGAGACAGCAGCCCAGGCAGGCTTGCGGGGGGCTGGCAGCCGGCGGGGCTGAGCGCTGAGGTGGGGTCTGTCTGTGTCTGCTGCCAGGCCCAGAGCGGGTCAGTTACCTGTGTTTTGGGGTTTGCTGAGAAATCAGATAGTTTCAGCTTTTGAACCTCAGGAGGATTAGTGCAACAAAATGAAAAAAAAAGAGTAAATAACTCCCGAATGTGAGGGAAGTGTGAGTCTGTTCCATGCGCACAGTGCTGTTTCCATTTCAGCTCCTGTGTTGCCAAGTCTTAATAGTGGAAAATAAAAAGAACAACAGGCTTATCTGAAAAGGACAAGCGAAGGGAAAACGTCTCTTAGGACGCTTGAGTAGGAAGATGTTACCAGGCATTCTCTGCTGTGTCTGATCTCCCTCCTACGCGGAGGAGTGTGTGTTGGTGAAGTGGTGCAAAAAAAAAAAAAAAAAAAGTCAATAAAAACCGCACGAACAGGAGGTGCTTGCTCCAGCTTGCTGTTACTAAGCAGGGCAGTTTGCTCAGTGCCTCTTTTAGAACCCCTAAAGTACTCTGAAAGCCTAAATAAGTCACAACTACTGTATGAAAACAAGGTAGGATCATTATTCACATGGATTACTCCTAAAGGAGGTGCTCATTTAAATTAGCTCTTGCTTACTAAATTAGCTGGGAAGAACAACCTCATGTGTTATTATGTAGTTGCCCAAGAGAGGTAATCAACGGGAAGATAAAGTTATCATTAGAGTTCTGCTTAATAAATATTTTGAGCTACGTAATGATGAGTACACGGAGATGTTGATGCTCCTTGCTGTGGTACAGCTCCTCTGGCTTGGTTTGGGTGGCTGGGGCTTAGGCCTAACCTTTCCTCAGGAACTCAGTAAAACTGGAGTTGACCATCTTCTTGGCATGTTTAGATTTTGGGTTTGGTTGGGTTTTTTTGTTTTTTTTTTTTATTATTTTAATAGTTCTGTGCGTTTGTATGAAAATGAGGCTTCGTGCGGGAAATGCGCAGTTGTGCTGGGAAAGTGGCTTCCTCAAGATGGAGGCTGGCTTTCCTTCTCCCAAGTTTTTGGAGAAATCTGAACTGTCTGAGTGCTCTGTCTAGCTAGTGAAGCAGCAGACAGGTAGAGAGGGCAGCTTTTACCGTGTCTGTTTTGGGTGCACCTCCTTCCTCTCAACTTCTGATGTTTTCTGTACCTCTATGAAAGAGGTGGAAAATATTCCTTTCCCCCATTTACTCCTTCAGAGTTGCTCCCGTCCTCCTGTCAGCAACAATTTCAGTTCCTCATTTCTTTCTTATTTGACTGCCATGTATTTGAATCTCTTCAAAAAGAGGTTTCCAGAGCCCTCGAGCTTCCCTCTCCCTAAGCCTACTTGCTTAAACTCTCAGCAGATGATCTTCTGCTGGGGCTTTGTTTTTTACGACTGCCTTCCCTGGGGATTTCCATTTTTATACAGTTGTCGGGCTCTCTGCTATTGAAAACGGGTAAATGCCAAGTGTGGCTAAACCAGGAGGCCGAACTTAGCAGCTCATCGATGGGTAGTTAAATGCTAAATGCCCCTAAACCAGTACCTCAGCCTCACCACAGCCCGGAGCAGAAAAGCAGGGAAGAAAATCCTCTGCGCTTGGAGTGGGTTTAGCAGTCTCATACAGGCATGCAGAGCATTTATGATGTCCCCCAAATCCTCTTAAAGTTCCACATAGATGGCTTTTGTAATGCCGATTTGAAAAATAATAAAGCTTGGGAAATAGAGTGAAAGGACACCTTAAAAAATAAAAGTATGTATTTTAGAGGCTGAGAGGGTTTGGAGTTTAGTTTTAATCTTAACCACTGCTGTGATTGCATTAAAAGACTGTCATAGTTGTGCTTTTTTTTTTTTTCTTTCTCTTTTTATCGTGTATGGAGGCAGACTAATGACTAAATTTGACTTTTCCACTGACAGCTGGCTGCTTGGTCTATAAATCTGCTTGGTTTCTACAGTTCCGTTCTTGGGCTTAGAAATTTTTTGCGTGCTCTTCTACAAGAGACAGTGTATGAACTACTGCTCGAGTGCAGGCTTGGAAGAGAAGCTCAGAGGTAGTCTTGCTGATTTATAGTTGTCCGTGCATATGCAAGTCAAAGTATTTCTCGCTATTGCTTTGCAACTGAAGGGAGCTGCTGAGCTTTCTCCTCTATGGTGCCTGCGCCACAGCTATCCATTTATTCATGAAACCTTTGTAAGCACCACATTAGATCTGCATGACGAGCAGCTAGTTGTTTTTATAGCAAAGGTTTAGCGCATCTTGAAGGGTCACTGTCCCCTGAAATCACTTGGAGCTATTGAACTGACAGGGGTTTTCAGGAAGGCTGTTGCTGGGAGGTGATGATAAAGCATATCCCTGTGGCCTGATCTACTGGCAGGCTGAATTATTTACGCCGTTTTAACGATGCCAGGTAGTAATTGTGATGTGATTGTAAGTCATAGGTGTCTTTAGGATGCTGAGACTTTTCTTACAGTATCGCTACTTCAGCTGTAGTTCTGTACTTCTCTACTTCTTCTGTATCCTTTTAAAAGTGGGGAGGAAATGACAAAGTGCTCTTCAGAAAGTCATGGAGTGCTTTACAGTGAAGCACAGTTGAAATGTTGAGTAGTCAACGCTTGAAAGAACAGGAAATACTTTTTGTTTACTTTGAATGCAAGAGCAGTTTGGTCTTTCCATATGCCAACTGTGGAACTTGCTTCCTACTGAGGAATGCAATTATGAAATGCTTTGAGCTCCCTTTATCTCAAGGTTATGTTTAGGACCTATTAAACAGCTATCAGTGTCTCATAGCAAATGATAAACTATACAAATTAGATCAGTAGTCGCTGAAATGCACTGGTTTATAACTGTAAAATAATTCAAGTGCAAGTATAATTTATTTCAAAATAATTGGAAAAATGAACTGGAAATCAAAGCTCGCTTTTTCCTCAGGACTGTGAGATATTAAAATGTTACAGCGCAGTTGTGGACAGCCAGAGAGCTAGAACAGTGCAGTGGATGTTTGAGCTGGGGTGTGGTTGTGATGCTCTTCAGAGGGAGCAAAGGTGATCTGCTGTACCCCAGAGATGCTGAAGATGTAACGAATCAAAAACCAAACCCCCCAAACCCAACCATTAATCTGATCTTGGTTTAAAGACTTTGGATTTTGTTACACACTGTTTGGCAGACTTGCTCATCTATTAAATAGAGCATGTGCTTATGAACTGCTGGGTCTCGTGAAATTTTAGTGTACAGAGCGCTAATGATGTAATCAGAATATTATCAAACATAACTCCTAGCAGGAAAATGACCTCTCTCTCTCCAAAAAAACGAAGCCCTAGTAAATTTTGTCTATTTGTTTTACTAATTGATTACTGATCTGCATTACTGATAGCAAAGGCCTGTTGACTGTGGTTATTTTAGTATTCCTAACAGCCCTGATGCTTGCTCGGGCAAGCATCCCTGTTCAAACAACTTCACGTTCCCCTCTGTAGAGCACTGATTTCCAGCATTGCAGTATTCCGCAAACTCTTTCCCACTGTCACAGCCTGCACCAATAAAAAAGCTTGCGATCTAGAGTTAGGAATGATTGTGCCCAGCCATCAAGCGTATAAGTGGTCATTTGGCATATTTACGCAAATAGGCAATTTACTTCATGCGGCTCACTTCAGTGCGAGCGTCTTTGTCCATGCCGTAGATGGCAGAGCAGCGGTGCTCAGGGAATACGTGTGTTCAGCCAGTCCGTTATTCCATTGCTGCTTTTTGACAGAAGTGAATATATTTTTCTTTTTCCTCCTGTTATTCAGAGCCTATTATGAAAAATTATTTTAAGTCAACAGTAAGGAGAAAGAAATGTACTTTGTACAAATGCTTAACTTCTGGATACCTAGGAGATGCTTTGAGAACATGGAAAGAGCAAAAAGATAGGACTGCTGGAGTTCCTCCTCCGGACTATCTGTCATGTTATTACTTCAGGGGAAAATCACCCCAGAAATGCTTCTGAAACTTGTACTGCAGGTCTTTTTCTGATTGTTCACAGAGAAGACGACAGCTGCGTTTGCAGGGGGTTCAGCAGGCAAATGCTGTCAGGCGAGGCATTTCTGATGCCTGAGAAGATCTCCCAAGTTCAGCATAGTTGCATCCTGCCATACTTCAAATCTAAGAAACAGGATGAAAGAACACTTCAAAAATAAAGATTACTTGGCTTAGCACACTTTTTTTCACTCTTTCAAAAATCACTTTAAATGCAGTTTACTTTTTAAAAACTATTTTTCTCATTGCTCCGGTGTTTACGTTTTGACTCTTTTTGCTCCTTGAATTAAAATGAAACCACTGAGTGGTTCAGAGCTGCAGCTGTGGTTCAGAGCTTTTATATACCTGTGTTTTTTTGTAGATTCTGATGCCATTGTATCAACGTAAAACACTGCATAAGTGAGAGATGAAGGCTGAGAGGTAGACAGCTGTCTTCAGTGCACCTCTTTCTTCCCTGGTAACATATGGAAGTTTATTAGATGTCATCTGAGTTTCTCTACAGATAGCACAATGCATGGAGGTAACAATAAACTATGTTCATCTTCTGAGAAGAATTTGAAATGCAAATCTCTCTTTTTTTTTTTTGTGTTAATGAATGTTTGGACAGGTAGAAGACTTTCTTGAGGGGTGTGTTCATTTGTGAGTTTTCTTGGTTTTTTTTTTTTTTTTTTCCTCACTGTAAATTGTCATCTTTGCCAAAAGGGTAAGGGGAAAATTTTAATCTGTTTTTGAAGCACTAATTAATAACAGAAGTGAAAGTAGATGTTAGTTTAACAGGAAGATGCAGCGATAAAGGATTACCAGATGTTATTCTGGTTGTTACACGTTTCTTCAGCTGGGATGAGCTGATACGATGCTGGAAGGCCAGGGTGGAATGCTATATGGAGCCAGATGACGCGAGTACCACAGCTGCATTCTTGGCTGCTCTGTAGTAGTTTTTCTACAACTTGGGGGCATTTTTGCCAAGCGTGTAATGCCAGGCAAATCCCCTTGCTTCAAGAGGCCTGGCAAAATAAGAGCTAGTTCAGGGATTCATGTGAGTGTGGCAGACATGCTGGGTATCTTTGTGATCCAGCTATTCTTGTGCTGGGGTATGCCAGTATGTGATGATCCGGTACGAAAGAAAACTGAAATGCACGTCAGTATCAGCAAAAAAGCAGATCTTTGACTACGGCAGGCAGTTCCCAGTCTGCCCAATAACAGGGGAAAGGGAAGAAGCAGACATCCAGGAGAAACACAATGCATGGGTTTGCCTTGTTTGTTTGTTTTATTCTGAACCAGTGATAACAATTTTGTAAGGGGAAAAATATGGCAAAGTTAGAACTCCCTCTAGAGTCTGTATGTGTTTTATCCAACTCTGCACAGAGGTTTTGCCTCTGTGTAGCTGCGTCTCAGTGACAGCAGTCTTGAGTTCCTTCAGCAGGCTGGGCAGCTCTGACATGCATGTAAGAGACCACAACCTGCAGCTGAATCTTATAATTAATAAAATAAGATCTTCAGCACTGCATTTAAAATTCCTTTCTGTTTCCCATTAAAATAGTTAAACATAGACGTTTAAATTGTCAGAAGCGTAATACAGCTTTCTGAAATTGTTTGAAGGTGTTCAGTATCCCATGCAGTGAAGAGAGGAATACTTTTTTATGTTTTTTCCATATAAACTGTATTTTTTTTTTCTTGATTTCATGGGTGGAAAGGTGCAATGTTTGAGAAATGTGACTGAAAGCAGCAGGGACACTGTTTTCCAAGTGGTGAAGGACTGTTTTTATGTGATATGTTCCCAATTATTTAAAAGGTTTTGAATCAGTTTAAGTTGGGGAAAAATAGTCCTATTAACCTCTAATCTTCAGTTCTGAAATGAATTTTTTTTTTAACTTTCTGCATTGAGTATTTCCTTTCTACACCTTTATAATGTCTTTATTAAAAGGGCAGGCTTCTTTGTGGCAGTCTATACTGACTTGGGAGAAAAAGGTCGTGAAGTTAAAACAGCATCATTGTGGGAAAAAAATGGCATATTATTGGTGGGAAGCCATGAATAGATTTCTCAAACTCTTGCCCTTGTGAACTTAGTTTACAAAAGAAAAGTTCATTGCTCTCTGGAAAAGTACCAGGTAGACAAAGGCAAATCACAATGCCTAAGCTTTGTCAGCTTAATGTAAGTGTAGGTTAGATCTGCATCCAGCAGAAATTCAAACTTCGGGAAGAATTTGAGACTAAAACTCTGTAGTTCACTTCGGTCCGTTATACTTGTCTTTATTCACCGCAGAGCTGCTTCTTTTTATGGCTGCATGAGTTTGTTTCTAAGCATTTCCTTTTTCTATGATTCTTTTTCCTTAAAATATGATTGGGCAGTTATACATGATCTTTCTTCCTGTATTTGGCACCTTTATGACCGAATAGGCATCTGTATGTGTAGAGAAGCACAAAAATGTTTAGATAGATAAATCGGGATGCAGTATCAAAAACGCTTATAACAAGAAACTTAGTCACAACTGGACTCTTAAAAATCACAGTAGTGTGTTAAATTGCTTAGTACCCCTGAAAAAATAGCCATAGGTTGTAGTTAACTACATTGAACTTTTGTAGCTGAAAAGAAACGTGGTATAAATGTTAAAGCTTTTCAGCTTTGAATCATTTAAAAAATCAGAGCATCTGAAATGGCCAGCATGTTTTTGCCCTGTCAGACATACAGGAGTGGTACATTTTGACTCAGATAGTAAGTGGTATCTAGTAACGTGTGTGTACTTAGCCACTGTACCTGTTTCTGACACCTGGTATGCGATTCTAGTTCCTTTCCTGTGTGTGCCTGGAATACTTCTTGGTCTGCCATCAGGTGAGCTGCTAAGGCTGACGTTGAAGTTGCGTGGTGTGACTTAGTTACCAGGTAGCTTGAAATATTCCCATGTAGGTTTTACCCAGTTTTCAACATCACTTGTGCTCTTTTCCCTTTTTTCCTTCTGCTGCCTTCTGAGTACAGTTGAAATGACAAAAGGACTTTATTGTTGCTGTGAAATTGCTTCTGTGTCTTGCTTCAATAATATGGCTTTGTTTTTCGATCTCTGAAATATTTTCTAATAGCCTGGAGAAATGTGGCACGTACCTGGGTTGATGGTGACCTTGGCAATGAGGTCGTTTTGGGGGATGCTTGAGTAGAGTCTATGAAGTTTTTTCCATTCCCTAATAATCTCTTTTGGTAGCGTATCATGTACTCAGATCTGGAATGAAAACAGGGCAAGATACTGGAAATCTGTAATCTATTAAGATACAACTTACTCTCACTAAGCAAATTTGAACTGTGAGAAGAAGTATTTTTATATTTCTTTATCGGAGAACCAATCCTGTCAGTACAGACTGGGGAATACAGACACTAAAAATGTTTCCTTTGGTTAATGCATAATACTTGTAGATAAAAATATTCCTCCTTTAATGACTTCATCTCAGGAGCACACAAAGCTATTATGTTCCTTTCCTCTCGTGGTACAATTTTCTTTGTATAGTATTTACTAGAATGTGTACCCCAAATGCATTCCAAAGGTGATGCAATTAGAATTAAATAACTGGTAGAGGTAGATAGGAAAGTTGGGGGTTGTTAAGAAGCAAGAGGAAGATTTCGGGAGAGATGCTGCAGCTGTATTAAATCAGCGTGAGCTGAGGAGAGAAGGCTGTCAAGCTAAGCCTGCAATGAGGGTATAAAGGAAGAGAGATTTGTAGTAGGCAAGTGGAAAGAGGAAGGAGAGAACTGAATGATGGGTATTTATCTTGCTGTTCTGCTACTAAAATTCCTACATGCACCTAAAATACAATCTGAAGTGTGGAGCAGATGTGCAGTTTTTAAAAATAAAACCTTCCTGCCCTCATTTTACATATACGCGACTTTGCTAAAATCTATCTGGTCAGTGAGAGGAAAATGAAATCTGAAATATCTTTGGAATTAAGAGAAGTGATGCATGAGGGTATTCTATTTTTGTTTTGGTTGTGTTTTGTGATTATCGTGTTTCTATGTAGAAACAAACTCCTGTTTGCCTTATTTTCTCGGCACTTCGTAAGATGAGTTGCAGAATATTGATGTTTGACATGAATAGTTCTGTAATGGCCACTAGAGCCAGAAAATAATCATCTTCAGTGCAGTCACCTTGTAAAGCTTTCTTTGGTCAGATTTTATATCAGTCCTTGCTGTTCTTCAGAGGGTGTACCAGTAAGGGGTTTGTAATCAGCTCTCATTCTGACTCATTGTTTGTATTCCTGGTTGTTTTCTCTCAGCGAGTTGATGTGCTCCGCTGTGCATATTTTCGTGTCTTCCAGCTGAATCATAGTTAAATTAAAATGACTGTGACTTTTGTAAAGGTTTTCTCTTTTTTGGTCTTGAAATCTCAGTTCTTCTGCAGTATTTGAAAGCAGAGCTGTGAGGACTGAGAAGCATAAATCTCATCGGTATCTGCTGCAACTATTTCCTATAGTTACCTTAAATCATGTTCTGTATGTTCTTAGTTTCCCAAGCATTAAGTATTGTTCTTTTCCTCTTTTTTTTTTTTTTTCATTAAATGTGCATGAGTTATGCATAGTTAGCAACCGTTTTCCTGTGTCTGTTCATAATTTCAAGCTGTCCTTAAAAAATATGTTTAGAAGCCGCAAATATTGTCTTTTGTTTTCTGGGTTTAATGAAAGATTTCTTTTTTGAGAATAGCACAAAAACCTTACATATTTAATATCTGGATTAGAAGTGCAGCTCCGTAGGTGTATACCCTAATACTTCAGTGCTGGCAAATAACCCTAATAAAGATTGATGTTCATGAACTCCTTGTAAAGCCAGTGCCTTGTAAACATTTTGATCAAAGTACACTCTGAAGAGTGCTTTGAAAGTTGGGTTATGGAGACCTGTGTGATTGTGGCATTTTATCATCACACTTTACAGATGACAAATCACCTCAGCTGCTAAGTACCGAAAGAAACCGTTTTTTCACAGAATACTGTTTTTTACAGAAAAGTTGGTTGACTGGTTTCTGAACACTAGAGGTTTACTTTTAATCACTCATCTGGGAAAACGCTGCAAAAAATCTCCACTCTCCGTTTGAAGCCATACACAAACACTTTCTGCTAATGTAATAAATGTGCATTCGTCAAAATCTTTCTAGAGAATGCGACTGCAGGTGTTCCCACTGGAGAGATCCCAGTCGAAGCATGCATCTGGTCAGACCTGACCTGTACCATTTTATGAAGAAACTCATTCAAAGCAGCCTCAAATTTTACTTTGGGATTTCTTACCTGGCATTTGTTGGTGTTGTAAAATCATGTCAAAAATTAGTCAGTTAATGTTTGGCTGTCTCCTCCATCTGTTTTCATACAATATGCAGGTAGATGGAGGGAGGGATTTGTTGTAAATTATGATCAGTTTCCTCAGCTGCAGTCATGAGGATTGCCTGCTTCAAGCTGCTGAGTGGGCTCTAGTGGATTTCCTCCTGCTTGTTTGGTTAAGGTCCTTAAAATGTTGAAAATTTTGGAGGAAGTGAGTTGCTTTTGATTGTTTCAGCTAATAATCAAAATAAATTCGAATGCTCGTGCTTTTTTACTAGTTATAGAAGTAAAGACCTAAGATCCATCTTCCCTGTAGGAATCAAGAGTGTGTCTGTTTAGACTTTTTAAGAGGTAGAAAGGATATTTTGGGTGCTAGGAGTGTAGAGCAACTGTGCAGGGAGATGAGATAGGAGGAAGACATCCTTGAAATTCCTATGGTCAGAACCTGACCTGATTTAAGCACAAAAGATGCAGCTGGCTACTGAGATAGCTTATGATGTCCAATGCTGGCAGTGTCTGGTTGTGGTCCATAGTTGTGTCCGTAGGTTCCTAGTAGCCTATGAATCTTGAGCTGAGAATCTGTCTTTTGAAAGAATCACTTTCAAGGGAGAAACCAGCATAAAAGCAAAAGATGAAAGCAGAGCTTTCCCCATTTCTATTAATAATAAAGGTTAAAATAATTAGTTTTCCTACTCTATGTATGACTATTAAACAGTCTTGCCCGTAGAAGGTGGTTGATCCTGTCTGAAGAGAAATAAAGGTGTCCACATCTCCTTTTGCCATGCTGGTGAATACACAGTTGCTTTGTCCCTCCTGTCCGATGCAATTCCAAATTACAAAATGGAACAAGCAGACTCTTTCAAATATGAATAAATAATCAAGAAAAGATTAGTGCACTAATGGGAATATAAAATGCAGAAGAAGTTTTTCTGCAAAGGTGGCTCAGTGGGGGATACAGCTTTAAAAAATCAAAAGCATGGCACTTCATTTCTTGCTTGTTTTGATCTTGCCTTAGTTTTGAAAAGCTCAATTAGTTTCTTTTAAATATTTCCTTTCTGTTGAGAGTCAGCCTAATTATTTTTTCCTCGCTTTCCAAACCCTCCAGTGGGGTATTCTTTGGGTGTTGTGGTTCCTGCATCTAGGAGCTAACAGGAAGGTGTCTGTGCAATTTTCTCTCTTGCAATAATTCTTTAGGGTTATGAGAAGTATTTATTGTACAGTCTCAGCCTATCTACTTATGCCGTAGGCAAGCAGTGTCAAACATGCTAAAAATCTATTAACAGTGCTCTGCAACTCTACAGCTGATAGTAGGAGAGAGCTACGCTGACTTTCTCCTTTCCAGTCTGTGGATGAGGCTCTTGTATACAAATACGCATTTACAATGCCTCTTGCTTCAGCCTTCAGCGGAGTTTTGAGTCTGGCACAGGTGTGATATTCAGTTAAGTGAACTGGAAGGTGAAATTTCCTTCTTGTCCATGTTACGAGAGTAGGGTACGCTGGAGGCTGCATGACATCGAGGTACCTTATACACAGGACATTTCTTGGGCACTTGTGGCCTATGGCAACTAACTGGGAAGAGGACTCAAACTATGAAGTTTTCTTTGCTTCATAGACAACAAGTCACTTTTTGGTTTGTTACCTGACATTTGCATTTTATTAGAGAAAAATACATCGCCTCATTTCTCCTCTCTCCCTCCCCACCCTAGCCCCCAAACCTTTCTGGAAATTGAAGGAAAATTTTCTCTGCACCTTTTATTCTCCAAGCATTTGTGGCATCTGAACATGAGGAGGCATCCTGGTATTGTTTTATCAGCTGAGGTAAAGCAGAGAACAACAACAGGATGCTTACAGAAACTGTCCCCACCTCGTCCCCCACCTTCACATCAGAAGCATTTAAGTGAACTTTGAGGGAGCTTCTAATTAACTTAGTCAAAATTAACTCCTCTCTTTATTTCCTTGTTCTTGCTTATTGAACTGGGATAACATTGGTCATTATCTTTCAAAATCTTAATTGTTTTCAATATACTGCCATACAATGAGGTTATTTTGGAGCACGTTTTAGAGTTTCTCCTTAGCTTCTATGTTTGAGAGCTGGAGGAAGAGGAGGACTAACTGCATCTTCTCACAACTTTGTGATGGAAAGCAGTTTTGGGAATAATGAAAGCTTAGCTTCTGTTGCAGGATTGTTATCATCTGCAGGATTAGTAATACCAAAGGAGCTGCTTTAACCTTGTCACTAATTAAATATTCTAAATGTTTATTTGCAGTTGGGAAGGTGTGGTGTGTTGGCTGCTGTGTAGCTTCATTAAATCTGAAAGTCAGAGTGACTCCAGCCAAGCAATCCACCTTATTTTGCAGTGAGTGAGGTAACATTTGCCTTTACACTTGTTAGGCTGATTCAGTCATGCAACCGCGTATTTTCATTTGTACACAATCAGTAGGTAAGTGATAATTTTCCAACCTTTTAAAGATAAATGCAAGATGAATGAAAACGATATTAGTTTTTTTATTATGTTACTTTCATGAGTATGGAGTGTGAACACCGTAGTTCAGTGGATATATTGAGACCAAAGGCTTTGCAGTGAATTAAAGTAGAAAGAAGAATTGCTTCCAGGAAAATGTGAGATTAATAAATCCAGTTGTTCTTTTCTGTGCTTAAATCAGGTCAGGTTCACCCAGATTGGTTCAGGCAAACGTAATTGTTCTTTCTGGGCTTCCTGGGCCTTGCCTAATTACAGAAAAGGGAGCTAATAGTAAGAGCTGGCTCTGAACTCTTCAGCTTTTGTATTGTTTCAGATTTAATTCTCTTAAAATATACACAGCAATGGAAAGGAGTCTGAAATATTGAGACTCGGGGATTACTGCCTTTCATATTCTCTTCCAGGATACAATAAAATCCTGAAGAACTGATAACAATTCATTTCTGGGTGCTGTGTCTTTCTGAATACTGCAATCCTGTGTTAGTTTTCTAGTGGTTGGTTAGACTGTGGCTCTTTGGGGGTGAGCAAAAATCGCTGTTGAGTAATTGTTCCCCAAATAGCTGTCACAGTAATGTCTTGATATTTACCAGTAAATAAATGTGTAGAGGAGCCGCTGACTTGTGATAAAAAGGAGTGGTTGTGACATTTGAAGATGCAGTTCATTAAATTGCGTTTTCTGGTGGTGATGCCCAACGAGTGACCCTTGTGGGTGCGGGAGCTGAAGGGGCTTTGTTTTTATGAAGCTCACACCCAAACTTCTGAAGTTTTCAACATCTTTCGGCATTTTTTCTCCAAGAGTTACGAAATTAACTTTGAGGCTACTAAGCTATCATTTTCACTTCTCTAAGAGGACGAATTACTTTTCTGCATTTTTTTTGCCAGCTGTTACTATTTTGCAGTTGGATGTAGTATTTTGGTATCATGTGGATGCTGTATGTAGAATTTTGGTGTTAGCAGATCTTTCTTTTTTTTTTTTTTTTCTTTTTCCTAGCCTGTCTGGCTACAAACTTGGCTGTTCACTGTATATTGCAGAGCAGGAAACCCGTTGAGCTCCTGAAGAGCTAGAACTGCATTTGGGTGAACTTCTGGAAACGTGCTCTGTGTACCACTGCTGTAAATTACGAAACTTCAGCTACTGGGAGTAAAGGTGGCCCAGTGACTGAAAAACATGAAACATAGTTCTTCATTATGTTGGCTTTTGAGCTTTTAATTTATTTGTATATATATACACACACATATATATATATATATGTATTTATGTAATATCTATATTATAAAGAAGTGAAAAGTAATATTGCAGAAACAAAATAAAAAAGTTGTTCCCTGCCAGCCTAGAAACTCCGGGCAGTTTGTCAAAGGAGAGTGATAGAAAACAATGTTTTACAGATAACAGCAGTAACAATTTCTAAATATGAATGCCACATAGTAATGATAATTAAAAATAATTCCAAAACCAAACCCACTTTAATTATTTTTAGTCCAAAGTGAGGATTAAAGGATGTTTTAAATAGATGTCAAATAACCATAACTTTTGCAAATTCATTGTTCTTTGTTAAGATAACAATTGACATGTATGTAATGGGTCTGAAACAAGTTCAGTACTCATAAGAACAAAGCTAATTAGAATTATTTTTAAAGTGTGTGAGCTTGTTTGATATTGCCTCAAGCAGCAGGGAATGATCGAGGATTCTTGCTGAACTGATATTACAGGGGAAAAAAAAAAGCCATCAGAAGCAGCCAAGGCTAACTCCTGTTTCCAATGCAAGCGAAACTGTTGATTTGAAAGAAGTAAATTTTAGCTTACACTATTCGGTCTCCCTTGTTAATTAAACAAGAGATGTTTAAATGGGCTGTTCAAAATTTATAGTCGAGCTCACGGTTATCTAAAACAAAAACAAACAAAAATCTTGCATAGTGCTGGCAAGGTATGTGGGGTTTTTTCTCAAACATGGTATTGTAAGGTAAACTTAATATGCAATTCAACATATATTAGTGGAGTAAGGCGTATATCCTTCCAAAAATGAGAGTCTTTGTAACATCACAGTCAGCTTTTCTTGGCTTGTTTTTAATTTTTGTGGAATTGTGACTGAATGGAAATACCCTGTGCTCTTGGATATTTGTGGCTACTTTCCAGATATTTTTTTTATTTGCTAATAATGGTGGCTGGTCATTCATGGACCTATTTCTCTGGATTATTATTTTTTTTTTCCTTCCCTAGTAGTAATAATAAGTTCAAACCAAAATTGCAATCTGTATGTTTCATACTGTGCTCAAATGCTGAGCATCCGTCAGATGTGGTTTAACTTCCTTCATAAAGTGGCTTTCCAGAGGTAAGGAAGCAGGTGTCTTCCTCACGTCTGTGCTTAAAACTGGATAAATAATAAGAACTTCAGCTATAGCGCCTGTGAGTTCAGGAAAAAAACAGTAGTTTTTCTCTGGACTGCTTTGTTTTATGGCAGTGAATGGAGACAGTTGCTTGGTGGATGAGTAGTTGTTCCTTTCCGAGCTGTGTGTAAATGGAATTGGGCCCAAAGAAACAAGGCAGTTGGAATCCGTGTTTTTGATGTGGTGTTGCACGTTGCAGACACAGTGCTTCTGCTGTAGGAGTGCTTGAAGAGACAGTACTGGATGTCTTTTGGAGAAGAGTAATGGGATTGTTGAAACAGACATGGGAATGAAGTGTGCAGAAATTTGATCAAGTAATAAAAGTGTTCACGACACTTAAATGAGATGTTAACGTTTACTAGGAAGTAGTAAGGCAGTACCATGACAAACTGTGAGTAAAGGCTGTTCATTAGGAAGTTTTGTGATGAATTCTGTTAGTGTATTAAAGGATTGGTCACTTGACTTTTGTCATCTTTGAATATTCCAGAACTTCAGGCAGTAGTATAAACACCAGTAAGAGGATAAGGTGACAGTGGAAAGAATAAGATTAAAAAAAAAATTCCTGTAGTCTGGATGAGGAAATACTGAAAGCTGCATTTGGCTTTCCACTTTTGCCTCTGACTGCTGTTAACAGAAGGTTTTAGCTTTTTAGAACTTGAGGCAATATCCGCTGGGATGGAGGGAGGCAGGAGGTTCTTTATCAAATATTGTAGAAAGACATTGCTGATTGAAACTTAAAATAAACATGACTTCTCATATTAGAATCTTTATGAAATTGCTAGGCAATGTTATGGATAAGCTTTCTGGATTTAAAATGGTTTGGACCTCTCTTTTTGAGCACGATTATAGGGACACGTCTTGTGTGTCTGTTAAATTCCGAGGAAGGGGCTCTGCAGACACCAGTCCCTTGGGTTGGTCCCAGCACAGTGCTCTTGCTGGTTAGCCTGCAGTGTTGCCCTGGCCCAGCAGCTTGATAAGCTGCTTTGGTAAGAAAGCGTTCTCAAATTAAAGTTTACTAAGAAATCTATGGTTCAAATTCAATGAGTGTTTTATTTTTTTAATATTCAGAGTGAATACTTTGGCTGAATTAAAGTAGACAAATCCTAGTGCAGTACTAATCCTTTTAAACTGGTAGACCACGTATAGCCTACATGTAATTATTTAAAAAAAATAGATCTGCACTTCAGTCAAGCATTGCAGTTTCCTGACAGATTTTCTTTCTGCATGTTGACTTCAATTATTTTTGTGCCAAGTCCTCCCTTTAAACATCACAATAGACACATTTCTTCATCTGGAGCTACATCTGTTTCTTATCTTTTATGTCAGGCTCACAGCCTGCATATATTGAAATATAGATTGTTTTCTGTATTACAGCATCGAACATGCTTTTAAAGTGTGAGTATCTGAATCTCTGAAGAATGGAAGACACTGTAAATGAACCAATGAATTATTTGAAGAAAGAAAAAGAACAAACAACAGAAAAACCAACACAATCTATAAAAACAGTTCTTTTGTCTGCAGTGCTTGTACATCAAACATAATATTTAATATTAACCCCACACTCCCAACCTCCTAAACACCAAAACACCATATGGGAAATTAATTTAAACACTTTCACTGTAATTAATATTCTTCAGTGAAACACTGTTCTAAAGAAAGTTTGTTAAAATAAACTAGGATCAGATCTTGCTTTATGTAGTTTACCACAGTTTTTCCAGTGTTCCCAACTTTTGTTACTGAAGTATAAATGCTACATTCCCCTGATGTAATATAGTGTAGAAGCCATCTTCTATGCATATTTCAGTCGAGCAAAGAAATGATTTGCTCTAATTCACTTTATGGAGACCTCTTAGCAGCATCTTGTATTACACAAATTGCAGTAGCTGAAGAGTCTGATCTCAATGTTGAAATGTTTAAATTGATTTTTCATGTCTTTAATAATTTCTCACTCTTCTATGTCTTAGTAATAAATGAAACTGAAATTAATAAATCTGGTTTTGTGCTGGAGATGCAACCAGCTCCATTCCCTTCTTCCTAGTTCTTGCAGAAAAGCGTTAACTGGTCTTATATGCCACAGTGCGGTTAAACTGGTATTTCGTAGTTGTGCTTCTAACGCAAACTGGGTGAGGAAGTGCTGCCTGGGCCTTCTGTAAACTCTTGCAGAATGCTGCAGCTGAAAACCCGCTTCAGCCCTGTGGGGATTTGGAGAGAAGGTCTGAGAAACACTCACTGTGGAATGGTGGCAAGTTACTTAATAAGAGTTTTGGATATTTTCTGGATCATACTTGACTGTGTATGGTTGCCAAATCATCACCCTTACTTAATGTCTAATAAATTAGCTGTCTTGATTCAGAAGGCACTTAATCCTGCAGGAGATGTGAGTGGAAGAGCTCGTTCAACAGATTTGTCTAAAGTTTGGCGTATAAATCCTTGGAGTTTTAAGGATAGACCCACAAAAGGCAAAGGTCCTGCTGAACCCTTCCAGTGGGCACACAAATCTCCAGAGATTTCTGTAATAATTGCTGTCATATCCAAACTTGTAGCCAGTTTCTGCTTGACCCTGGAAGGGCTCATGTTATTAAACATGCTGGTAAGACTCTTGAGTGTTTAAAACCCTGCCTCTTGGCATTTGGAGAGGTTCCTACAGTATGTGGCCTCTGAGAGCCAACTGCTGCTTGTCATGGAGCTCCTCGCCTGCCTACTCTGTGCTCACTGGGTCGGTCAGGGGTCCATATGAAAGTCCTTGGGCGGAGATGGTATTGCTGCCTTCGCAGAGTCCCTCTGCTCTTCCAAACGTCAGTGCTGAGAGCGTTCACCTGCACTTGAGTATGGTCCTCAGTGTCTGCCAAGTTAATAACCTGATCAGAAAATTCATCGAGAAGTTTTCTCGGTTTTGCCTTCTGAAGATTTTTACTCTCAGTATAGAAAAACTGAATATTCATTGTCTCAGCACAGCAAAACAAATGACCTTGTAGTCTGGCAGTCTTGTCTAAAAATGGGACAGATTTAGGTACTTACTGCAAGTGGCATTTCAATACTTAGTGTTCCCTGGAGTAGAACCAAAATGCAGTGATGTCTCACCTGTTTTGTTCTCTGGTTTTCACTCCCTTTCCTGCTAAGATTTGCAATGTGATTAAAAACCGGAGGAATGCGTCTGACTAGGCTGAAGATTTTATCTCAGTTTCTGTGAGAAGTTTCTTTGTGGCTGTTTTTCACTGTGTGTATAACCAAGGTCCAGCCCACGGCCCGTGCTGGGCCAGGAGTGTCCAAAGCACTGGGAGCAGCACTGATCCTGACCTCCCTTCTACAATCCTGAGTCCAGGGTGGACCTGCTTCCCACCTGGGGCTTGCAGGTACTGCTCTAGGTTGAAGACCCGGGAAGAGGGAACTCTTCGGAGAAGCTTCATTAAAAGAATGGTAAAATAATGATCTTCGGTGTACAGTTGTTTAGACAGCATTGGCACTATAATTACAGACAGAACAACTTGGAGCTATTATTGGTATTTGTGTCAGATTGATCCATCTTCTCTACGCTAAACCTACTGATATTTTACATCCATATTATGATTTGAAGATCCCAGGTCTCATTTTCCACAGAAGTTAATAAAAACTTCATGGAACAAGAAAGATAATGTAATACAAACAAAAAAAGGGCTATGAAGAATTTGTCTAAATTAAGTCTGTAATTGATCTCCTCAGATGTTGTGTCTTGAGAAGCCGGCCAAATTTTATTGTGCATTTATTGCTAAATGACTGATTACCAGATAGATGGAACAGAGCAAGCACAATATGTTTTGTTTACCTAAAGGCTCATAAATTCAATGTCTGTTGGGTCTCTCAAAGATGATGGGTTAGCAGATTCCTTCCAGGAAAACAAAACCCAGCTACAAAGTCATCAGGTTGGAGTATTATCCTTTCAGATGCTTTTTCAACCCGATTTGTTCTTCGATAGTAAATACAAGCCAGATGCAGTACTGAGTTCTGATTAATCGTTTGTTGAAATGTGCAGCGCGCTGAGCGTGGAGGGATCGTGGGCATCTTGAGTTGCTAATGAACTATACCCAACAGTCTGCACCAGGTCTGTATGTGGGTAAACAAACTCTAGAGAAGGGCATATGCTTTGATAAACTATGTGCTTTTGTAATTAGTGATATGATCATCACAGGGATGTCAGGTCAAGCATTTTGTAGAAGAATGTACATGTATTAAATAGCTTGAGTGTTCATTTTAAGCTAGCTTGTCAAAGGTCAGGAGAGGAGAATGGGGTTATTGTGCTGCCTCTGCCTCGAGCAGGCCCTGGAAAATAAGAATGAATGAATTCTTATTTTAACAATGTCACTGCAGCCTTCTGAGCAAACAAACAGCTCCTCATGTAGATAACTTGAAGCGTATATAATGACTCGAGGCAGTATGTCAGATCACTAATAGCGTACAATGAATCACTTGCTCAGGCAGTCCCTGTGTTTGGACCAGTGATCCACTCTGCTTCATGTACTTACTCTGGGTGTAACACACATGTAATTCCTCTGTTTATAGCAGTTGTCTCTTCTACCTCTTCTGGTTTGACCGTTTTTGTTGCAAACAAGAGGTGAGCTGTTTTGTGCTCTTCTGGGGTCCTACAGCAGTGTGTACTGCCCGCCATTCCCACTTCCCTGCTCCACTCGGGAATCTTTCTGCAGAGCCGGCAGCAGCTGTACGATAGCTTTGCGTCCCACAGAAAGAAGCAATGATCCAAGTAAGCAAATGATGTCTCCTCTAATTTGTGTAATCTATGAAGTGCAAAGTGTTGACGCCGTTCAGATGAGACAGTCTGAAGTTTTTTCATTACACTAGCTGGAATTCAGATGAAATAAACTTTCAGAGTACTGCAGTGTAAACATACATGATGCTACAACAGAAAGAGATTTAGAGAAAAGTTTGTATACCTACACTTATTTTCAATCCTGTTTTATTTGCATTAAGATTGTGGGGCAGGGCGGGGAATGTTGCTGCTTTTTTTTTTCCCTTAGATGTAGTTACTTGGAAAAAGGATTTCCTCCTGCTCCCTTCTGGGTGTCCCCATGCCTGTTAGCCAAGGATTAGCACACTGCTCCAAACTTCATTATAAATCCAGCCTTCTCTGAAAAACAGTAACTTAACAAGGATTTCCATGCACGGTGAGGGTGTCGCGGTTGTGCAGATCTGGGGAAGCTCCCTGGAACAGCCATCACCTTATAAACTCCTATAGTCATTTTTCTGATCGAAGAACATAGAGGAGGGAGGGAAATTCGCAGTGTTCAACGTTCTGCCCTGTTGTGTTTATGTAACAAATGGTTCTCGCTTGTGGTAAAGTGAGATTTCTGAAAGGCTGTGGGGTTTAAATTTTCCTGCAGAGAAGGATGGCTTGCTCCGTGGTTTACTGAAACTTTTGCACATATCACTCCCATTTACGCTTACCACAGTTAGAGAGGTGAATGAGGTGCAATATGTATTCCTCTCTACTCTTTGAAGCTTTTTTTTTTTAGAGACAACGTTGTCTTCTTTCTGAATGAATAACTTACTGCCAGGTCAAGCGGAGTGTGGGTTTTTTGTATGCGTGCACAGATAAATTGTAGGATTGGATCCCTGCTTTCAAATAAAGCCAGTGATGTTAAACCCCTCATGAATCTGATTCAGTTCTTGCTAAGCTCAGTGGGAGTTTTGCCTAGGGGAAAAACGGAGAACCTTTGTATTAACTTTGATTTCATTCAAGCTCATTTTTGGAAAAACAGCTGAGCCACCAGAATACTGCGAATACCACGTCTGTGAACGCGAAGGGCTGTTTCTACTGCATATGATTACCACAAAACAGCTCTGAAAAATCTTAACAGTAGGGAGTATTGAGCCATTGATTCCTCTCGCTGGATTTAGTGCAGGTTTTGGTGAGCACACACAGAACAACAGACTGTTAGTTGCAGCTGTTCCTGACGCCCTGAGCACGCTCCCATCCTTGGTGTGGTGTGAAGGGGGAATATTTGGACTGCAACAGTTGGAAATCGGGAGTTCAACCTAACTCCTTACAAGGTACTCTGTCAGTGGGATGGGAAGGAGAAATAAATGACTTCTAGGAAAATCAGCGATGGCATACTTGATCAGCAGAAGCTCAATTTGGACATGGCAAAGTGACCTTATATATGTCCTGGAGATAAACCTTTCCCACCAGCATGCAGCAGGGAAGGAATCTCCTGTTGCTGCTGCAGAGAGTCATGGTCTCCAGGCTTGTGTGACTATTTTGAAAGCAGTTGAATGTGATTGTCCTAAACTTGTCCATAGAAGCAGTCATCATCATCATTTTTGCTCATTCTTGTCCTTTGATGTATTGGACGGTGTCTCCTGCAAGAGAGATGAGGCAGCCGGGCTGGAGGTAAGTCTGCAGGCTCCAGACAGCAGTGGAGAAATTAGATGCCTGGTCTGTGGTTCAGAACAAGCGTCTAATTGAGATGTTCCAAAACATCCTCTGAAAGAAAGTGTGGGTTGGTTTGTTTGTTTATTTTTTTCCCAATGATTATATAAGAAGGTCGAGTTAGGTGACTTGAGTCCTCCTCAGGGTATTAGTCATAACACAGACACTGTCTTGAAACATCTCCAGTTGATACATCTGTACTTTTAACTTCAAAAAATTAAAGATGTAAAAATGGCTTTTCTGAGTTTTTCTTATGTGAAGCATTTTACAGTCCAGTGTTATGTATTTCTCCTAATTGTTCAGGATTGGAAAATCTGGTCAGCAGGGACTTGTTTTTATCTCTTTGAAATGACAAATACAAACTTAATTGAAAGGGAAATGATTTTTCAGATTTATAGATTTCCAAGGCTAAGACTCTGCATGAGTAACTTTAATTAAATGCATTTTCCTGCAGAGCTGCTCGTAGTTTCGTTTACTCAAATCTCTACACATGTTGCTCCTCCTGGCTTTTCAATTTGCTTGCAAGGCGTTATTTAAATACTTGTCAGCTGCCTGAGAGAACCTAGAGGAGAAGGTATAATTTCACATCTTGCATAGGAGTGGAAAAGTAAATAAAAATTGTGGCCTTTCCTACTTTTGTTCTACTTCATATGGGCAAATCAAAGTCAACACCCATGTATGTGAGCTGAGTGATAAATCAAAACAAATCACAGGCCTGTTGTTTTTCTTCAATTATCTTACCTTTAGCCTTTGGTTGTGTAATGAGGAGACCACATGGTAGAGATAAGATTTGGAATACTGTTAAATAGTTAATTAGGAGTGCCTTGAGAGGATTGTTCCGGTAGGTAAGGTTAATGTGAGGGCTTAAAATATAGGGAGTGGCATGACCAAAACCAGTGGAGAGGAAACATCACTTGGCTACTGAGGAAGAGTTCAGCTGGAGAGATAAAGGTGAGTGACAGGGATAGCATCGTGTTTCTACCAGAGATACCCTCACAAAGAGGATAAAAAGATGGTTTGGAAGTTGTGTAGACTGACAGTGTTTTGTGGAAAGGAGATGTGACATGAGTTGTCTAGCTGTGATGGTAGTGCAGTAGAAAACAGTCAAACACAAGGAATTGTTTTGTCGAAGAAGCAGCATGATCCCTGTGGAGATTAAAGAAGGAATTATGGTCTCTGAGCTCCTGGAGTTTAAGAGGCAGATGCATGAAACTTGTGTGAAGAGAAAAGCGGTTTTGTTCTTGCACAAAGGGAGCTCCTGGTACTTTCATTTCAGTCAGCAGTGGCTCCTTTTTGATCCAGGAAAAATGCAAGAATGAGGGAAATTAAAGTTCCTAATGTGTTTTCTTGTTTCCTTGTTGAGTCATTCTCAGAAAACTTGTAATGAAAGTATGGCAACTACGTGTATAAAGCAAGAGGCCATCTCCCAAAGAGATGGCAATCTGGCCATTTTACTTTCAAATGAGAGAAAGAAACTTTTGTTTTGTTGTTTGGTTTTTTAGAGGTTAAATGCCTCTAAAACTTCTGCTCCATCTGGTATGAAAATTTGAGAGGAGACCAACAATGAAACTCTGGGTGAAGGTGATTTTTATTATTATTATTTTTTTAATATTAGTTAAGTTCCTGGATAAGACAAAGGACAGTTATCATCAATGTTTTAATATGCAGACTATTTATCTAAGGAAGGACAAAGACATCAAACTGTGAAGATAAGCTCTGAATTATCATAAACTCCATTTCGCATGAGAAACTGCTATTTAATTCAAACGGAAATATTCATAAGCCATCTTAGTTTATAATTTGAATATAATACGGTGAAACCTGTTAATAAGAGACCAGTGGGATCTCTTTCTTTTGCCATCACAACAGGTGGCTGTGTAATACAGTCTTAGCAAAGTCGCCTTTCAGAAATAATAACCTCATGAATTTTAAGAGGAAATTCAAATGCGCATCAAGGATACAGAAGCAGGATCTTACCTTGCGTGGTGAAGAAGTAAGTTTGTTCCAAAGGCTGAGGAATTTTGTGAGGAAGCTGGCGTTGACTTCGGTTGATGGGTTATTTTCGTATTGAGAGAAATAGGTATTCTACTTCAATTGTGCATAAATATTTACAACCAACCTCACCTGACTTACGTCTTTCTGATGGTATATCCTCACTGTGGCTGGCGTAAGAAACTCTGTCCCTTGATCTTCGATTCCTGGTGGATCCTGCTTCATTTACTGAGACGATTCATCCACAGGATAATGCCACAGTTGTCCTTGCTGAGATGCCCATTAAACACATGGCACAGCCACTTCTTTTTGTGCTTTTGAAAATAATGATGCATTTGGATGCGGTGTGTCAGATGGTCAGGGTTTGGGTAATGTGTTTTTAAGTGAGAGATCCTGATTGGAGCAATCTAGAGGAAAGAACACTTTTCAAAATATATATTTTTTTTTTTTTTAGGATTTTTTTGCAAAATTTCTGATTGAAAGCAAAAATCTGAATGCAAAACTGGGTTTTATGTTCACCTTTGTCTTTCAGAGAAGTTTCAAGCCTTTCTGTGATACCTCAGTTTCTGCCATGTTGATAAATCTGCTGACAAAGCAGTTGTACTGAATCTGATCTACAATCAATTAAGCTTGGCGTGGGAGTGTTCTGGTTTTGTTAGTGAGGGGGGGCCTAAGGTGGTAGCTTCTGTAGGAAACTGCTAGAAGTCGCTCCCCTTTGTTCAGTGGACTCGGCCGGGCCTAGGGCGGACCTGCTGCTGGCCAAGGCCGAGCCAATTGGTAGCAGAATGTCCCGTGATAACGCCTCTGCGATAACGTATTTAAGTAGGGGAAAACAGGAAAAAAGAGGAGGAGAAGATGTGAAGCAGCTGAGCGGGGGGCAGAGAGGGGGAGGCGCGAGCCTCATGGGCCTTGCAGGCCTCACCCTCTGGCCTCCCGCCGGGCAGCCGACTGGGCCCAACTCGGCCCGGCCCGGCTGCAAGAAGTGGAGAGGAGATGAGAAGTGAATAAGATGTAAAAAGGATCCTGAGAGGCGTCTGCCAGCCTGTTGTGAGGAACGGCTGCAGACGCCAAGGTCAGTGAAGAAGGAGGGGGAGGAGTAATATGGCTCCTGGCCAAGATTCCTCTGCAACTCGTGGTGAAGACCATGGTGGAGTGGGTTGTCCCCCTGCAGCCCATGGAGGTCTACGGAGGGGCAGAGATCCACCTGCAGCCCGTGGAGGACCCCACGCCAGAGCACGTGGAGGCCTGAAGGAGGCTGTGGCCCGTGGAGGGCCCGCTGGGACAGCTGTTCTAGAGGGACTGCACCCGTGGAAGAGATGACCCACGCCGGAGCAGTTTCACGAAGGACTGTGGCCCGTGGGAGGGACCCCACGCTGGAGCAGAGGAGGAATGCGAGGAGTTCTTCCCCCGACGATCATACAGCGGCGTAAAACAATGCGTGATGAACTGACCGCGACCCCCGTTCCCTTTCCCCCCCCCCGTGCCGCTCGGGAGGGGAAGGTAGTAGAGATAATGTTAAGCCCGGGAAGAGGGAGGGGTGGGGGGAGGTTATCTTGTTCCCTGTCTCATTCTCCTGCTAATTTTAGAAATTTTCCCCAAGTCGAGTCTGTTTTGCCCGTGACGGTACCTTTAAGGATTTCTCCCCGTCCTTATCTCAAACCTTGAGCCATTTTTCTTATATCATCTCCCCCTGTTCTCTCGGAGGGTGGGGGGAGCGAGAGAGAGACTGCGTAGTCTGGTCCCGATCGGGGCTGAACTACGACAGGGAGGTAATAAGCTTATTTTATATTTCATTTTGCACTGTACAACAGTACTGTTGGAGAGAGTGAGTAATGAGTGATAGTAAGAAACAATATGTGCTTTTGACTGCTGGGGAAGGAGTATTGAGTTCTGAAGAGGCTTCCTGACTTTCATGGTGGTTTAGGAAGGGTCAGTATGTTGGACCTAAGCACTGGGGAGGAAGGGTCAGCCAAGTCATGGAGCAAGCTGTAGTTTGGGCAGGAGGAAGCTTCTGCTGGTTTTGTCTCCATTAGGCTCCTGTTTGAGCCCGAACTCTGTTGAGCTCATTCCTGCATGAGCTTTACCCAGCACCCACCAAAGTCTGTTAGGAAGTTTGCCAAGCCTGTTTCTGGTCACGGCCAAGGTGGTCTTCTGTGGTTGACCTGCAGCTTGGCTGCCACTTCTGACCAGCCAAATTTTGGGTTATACGTTGCACACTGAAGCTGTCATGTTACGTTCCAGGGCTTTGAGAGTGGCCGGTTAGTTTTACATGGCCTAAACCATCACTTTGTGGAAAACTTTTTTTTTTCCCAGATCCTGTTCTTCTTAATTTCAGTGTTGATTCAGTGATTATTATTATTATTTTTTTCCCCCAGTGTTGTTCTGTGTAATTCCAGTGTAACGGTTTTGCTAATGTGTTAGGATGCCTCAGTAGCAAGCTACTTAAATGTTTCTTGAAATAGTGTATTTTTTTTTGACATTACAGAGGACATGGAATTACATACATTATTCAGGATGTCCCTTGGTATTCCCTAAGGGGTATAAAAATAGAAATGAATAAAAAGTGGTTTAAGTGGATATATGGTTAGAATAAGATTAAGACTGTGTGTACACACGGGTTTGTCTTTTTCCTGCTGTGACTTTGCTGTCTCTGACGTAAATGAATGAGATGACCTTACCCTTGCAGAATAAAGACAGTGAGTTAGGAAATGTGTATAATTTATAAGGTATTCTCTATAGATAAGAATGAATATCCTATATAAATCATATCATTGCAGAAGTTGGGAAGAATTTTCAATATTGTGAGATGATGCAAACCAGACTGTCAGTTTTGTGTATTCTCAGATGATGTGTGTTGGATGAAAAATAGATCTGCCACAAAATGAAGATATCACAACATATTTTATTGGTTTTTTTGGGCCAGAGAGATTGTGTGTGTGTGTATGGGGAAGTGATCCAGATAATATGAAGCACGGAAATCCATAATTTCCCTTTCCTCTTGAATTATTTTTAAGGCCTCTTTGCGTCTCTTATTATTCAACTGGATATTTGATGCTGACTTCCTTAATTCAGTGCAGATCACAAAAGTCTATAGTATTTTATTTTGAATACTCACAGTTGGCATCAACCGCCCAAGATGTTCAGCTTGGGCTGGGTATGTCCTGCTTCTCTAGAAGCTGTGGGCTTTAGGCAGTGCTGTAACCTAAACTCCATTTGAGCTTGAAGAAAGATACAAGGAAAGTCTTGGTGTGCAGATCTGTTTTGGGCTGCTTGGAGACCAACGGGGCACATGAAGGGGAAGGTTTCAGAGGGGTTTGGGGGAGGCCACTAAAAACTGAGCAGGACACTTGAGAGGCAATCCTGGAGTGCACAGGCGTTTGCAAATGGTGTCTTTGCCGATACGTTTAAAAAAACTTCTCTCATTCCTTGTCATGTATGATGAGTTGTGTTACAGTAAAAATCTTATATGCCAGAAATAATCAACTATATTTGTATTTTGTTGTTTGGTGGTTTCTTTTACAGAAATGTTTTATTAACAAATGTTGTGCTAGAAGATGTTTGTGGAGGAAGTAATTGTCTAAAATCAAGTGTGAAAGTCTGTTGCTCGTAATGAATTGACTTAATTCTGAGCAAATTAACTGAATGGTCAAAGCAGAGTGAGTCAGACTTTGCAGGTATTTTGTAAAGTGCTGAACAATACTTTTCTTCTTTTTTTTTTTGTTTTTGTTTTATTCTACCATGTCTACTTTTAAGGCAGGGAGTATGTTCTCATCAGAATCTTAAGAAAACAAAAGCCTGGCAAGACAAGTGGGCTATATAACTTTTGTAAATCCTGGCCATTGAATATGGTGAAATATATTCATGCAGCGGAAAATGAGAGAATTACATCACAGACAAAAAAAAAATTGTACCAACCTCAGAGAAGTCGAGAATTAGGTCATAGACAAATGGTGTTTGTTGGCAAAGCAAGCATGGGAAGGATGATATACTAGAAAATAAGTAAATAATTGCATCATTGTCAGTATTCTCCATATTTTCAGTACCTCAATATAGACTTTCTTCCTGCCAAATAATATTTTAATACATGTTTTCCCATGTACAGTTATTTCTCTTGATTATCCCCAGCAGGACAAGAATGTGGATAAAAAACTGACCAGAGGAAAAAATCATGAGGCTTTTCTCCCTAGCAATTTGCAAAAAGTTTAGTGACAAACTGTCAATACATCAGCAATGAATGGGGGTTTTGTTTGGCTGTAGTCTGATGTTTATGCTGCAGTGGCAACGTGGTTGCAGTGTTTGCACTCCTGACCTAAATATTCAATATTACTTCAACTAAAACAGAAGCAACTGATTAAAATGTGACTTGCTGGCTGTGGAGAAGACAGTCTGTGCCTGGATCTTTATCCCTGCAGGTAAAAGGCTGAAGACTTTGCTCAGCTGCATGCAAGTTTTTCCATACTGCTTATGGTTCCTTCCCAACTCTGACACTTAAATATGGCGAGCTGGTTTTACGACAGCTCTGACCTGAACTCAAATGGATATTTTGGATGGATATTTTTTTCTGATTTTCCTCATTCGTATCACTTCAAAAAGTGTGCTATCATTATGCCATCTGTGTTTCAAAACTTCGGAAGATGCATTTCTGAGGTGGGATGGTTCAGCATGTGTTTTATTTACAAGGTGTCACTGTGAGGAGTTTGAGATGCTGGATAAGGAACAAGGTACATCCCCTCACCTCCTGTGTGTTATACAAGTGTTGTTCTGCTCAAGATGCCATCTCAAAGAAAAATTATGGTAACTTCTGATACTGGTATCAGCTTGTACCTCTTGGAGTTTAAGTTTTTCTATCACTTTACCTGTGTTTCTCACTCTCTGCCACCTTTTCATAAGTGCAGCATTTGTGGTAAATGTTTTATTTATCTTGTACTGATTTCTGTGTGTAGATTAAGTACTCAAGATGTTTGACATCATGATACACTGCAGACGTTGTTTGTTTTTTTTTTTTTTCTAGGCAGTAGGAATGGGGAATACAAAGGATAAGGATGTACTGAGTTTACCAGAACTTGGGAGATTTTTCCCATTTATGAACTGACTCTGAGACACACTCTTCTCTTCCAGGCTCTTGCCTTGCTTCTCACCTCACTGCCCAGCTTTACCCCGAAATCAACAGTGTGTATTTGTTTCCAGAAGGTGGAGAGAGCTTGCATGATTTTTCTAAATCTGGCAAATGCTTAATTTTGGTTTGAGCCTTATGTCTTAAAGCTCACGTACCTGAAACACCCGTAACTTTTAGGAGGGGACCATATCCCAACATATCAACAGATTTTGTCTTAAGTAGTGACTGTGGCAAAGTAGTAGTGCTATTGAGGGCAGCTTTTAATCCTGATGCTGAAAAGTATCGTCCCTCTTAGCTAAGAGTTCCTGACACAACTTGTTGAATAATTTCACATACATTTTTCTTAAAATATTGTGGTATCATAGCAGTGTTTTCCTGTATAACTTTGACAAATGAAATGCTGTGGCAAAAGAAAACTGTCGCTTCTGGTTATTGTTGTCTTCTGTGAAACAGATAGCTTCCTCATACGTGGACTTGGATGTCAGGTAAAGTTGCAGTCTAAATCCCAGCAGCCCCGAAAGAAGGTACATGTAGAGAAGCAGGGCAGAAATGGCTCCTATAAATCACTGGCTTCAGTGGAAGTTTGTGCCAGGTGAGGAGCTGGGCTCTACGTCTGTTTCCATCCTTAACAAAATAGACCTTGAGAAATACTGATAGTAGTTTTAAACTCCAACCTCAATTTCCAGCTGTCGTTGCTGAGCTGCAGTTTGGCTCCTTTCTCTCACTTGACCATGTGGTGGGGAATCTCAGAAACTATTTTCGAGGATCCTCAGGTTTCTCTAATCTGCTACTGAGGAACAAAGTGCCTCCTGCGGTGAGAGAAACTTCTTTATGTCTGGGAACCGGCTGTGTGGTTTTGTGGAGATCTGGGGGAGCTGGGAGCTGGGTTTCAGCTCTGTCCTGTTGGGTTTGTGGCATCGCAATTTGCTTCTTGTGGATGAGCTTCGTGGAGCTGCCTAGAGAACGCTGGCTGTGTCCAAGAAGGTGCCCCAGGACGTGTTGGGAGGGACATGGTACCACCAAACAAGCAGTGCCTCTAGGCCAGGATGGTGGCTGTGGCTTATGTATACATCCCTGTTGTGGTTTTTCTAGATAAAATAGAAGTATTGCCTATGGACAGGCAAAACTTGCAAGGTGCTGTTTGGATTGATTAATTTGTGGAGCTTGTTGATTGTTTTCCGTAATAATTACACGGGCTGAAGCTGATTAAAATTCATCATCAGCCACTTCTTACAGTCGAGCTTGTGCTGTTTTATGTAGTAGGAGGAATAATTTATTTTAAAAGCCTATTTGAAAGATTTCTTGAAGAGATTAGCAACTGTCATCTTGATTTCTACTATTCTACTTTTCTAATATTTGTATTTCTACTCCTACTTCTGCGTATTTGGAGTGTGTTACTTCGTAGAGAGTGAAACCAGATACAAAGACTGCGTTGTGCCACATCTGCTGAGAGCAGGTGTCTTGTTCCAGGAACTCCAGGCCACCGCGTACCTTGGAGAGTTGTTCAAACTCTTTGAGCAGTGATTCAAATGGCTGTAACTCATTATTACACATGAAATTCAGGTACTGTAAATAGCATCGTGTGGTCAAGGCTTTGATCCTGGATTTTGTAAAGAAAGAAAGGGCTTCTACAAAATTAAGAATTGCTATGTCACAAAACAAGTATAAACAAAAAAAAAAAGAGTAGTCTTATTACAAATTAGTCTGATTTGTGAAGCTGTTTGTTGTAGGATGATGTGGAGGCCCTGCGTGGGGACTTAGGGACTGACATTTTGCAGTTTTTTTGTGTTCTGAAGTCAAACTTTTGACTACAGATGAGCACCTAGCTTCATCCGTTTCCAGCTTCAAAACAGAAAAAAATTAAAGGGGAGTGGGGGTGAGGCCTGCAAAGAACTTGCCTTTTTATTTTTTATTTCTTGAAATATAAGTAGGTCTGTTCAAATGGTTGTTTTGTGCTTCTTGCTGTGTTTTCTTTAGATGCTGTCCTGAACAGTGCTTCCCTCTCCTGCCCTGTGACCTGCATACCCGGAATAAATCCATATCCTGACTGAAGAGAGATGCTGGCACGGCAGAAGGTGACTGACACTGTTCCAGCATTGTTGTTGATTGGCTGATCTCTGTGACAGCTTTTACTGTCTCTTACAGAATTAGAAGCAGTGACTCTGTATTTTTCATTTGACTCATGATTACAGCTCTCATACTTAACTGGGGATCTGCTTCCACTTGCTGTGTGGATGTTGTGTTCTCTGTATAGCACAGGTGGGTGAGGTCCCGGTTCAAAATCCAGTCAGATTCTCCAAGTGAGCTGTCTGGGGATGTGGGAACTTTACACACTGGCATATTAAAATAATTTAAAAGTCTGTTTTCTGAGAAAAGCTGGTTCAAACTTAACTTAGAGTGAATTTAACTATTTGCCGGAGCACACAACATCTATTATTACTGGAGAAGCCTCACTCTCCTGAGCTTTAATTAGAAAGACACTATTGTAGGTTGTCACAAGAATGCCAAAGCAGCTGTAATGAGTGTTGCTGCCATTCATCATTGTTCGAACTCCTCTGAACAGTGAGTGGTGGTGGAGCACAAAATTATAGCTAACCAAGCAATGAGAAATGGCAAGATGATTCACAAGTACTATCCCAGTGCTTGGAGATTAATTGAGTGAAAGATACTCTCTGTGCAGCCTGAGTTAATGAATATAACCAATCACTCCGCGAAAACTCATAACACACACATCCTGATTGCTTTCCAGGGATGAAGGAAGTCTCAGACAGATTTTGTTATGCCTCAGCTAGTTACCTGCTGCTAGCTGGTTGTCTGCATGCTCTGAGGTGAGGTAGATTACACAGACTTAAGGAATTTGTTGGGTTTTTTTTTTTGTAATTATGAACAGTGTTACTTGAGTAACTCCGTAAACAATTTGATGGCATCGGATTGTTATTCCATAAAGTGATTTCTAGATCAAATGGGTAAATTTGTGTAAAATGATTTTTTTCTTACCTCACTGATTAAGCAAATAAAAACTAAAATTAATGGTAACATTCTCTTTTAGTAATGAAAAAGTGTGTTTGATATAGTCAAGTTTCTGAAAGACTTCTACTTTCCACTTTTATTGTGTCTAAAAGTTTCATTAGAGCAGCTATTCTCTTAGAGTCTGATTGTTAATCCTTTTATTATTCTTATTATTATTTTATTTTTAATAAGGAAATACTGAAGAGTGCAATGGAACTGTTAGGTATACTTCAGCAAAGCAGCAAACAGACTTAGTTGGTTTTAAACATAGATGGTCAGGTAGGATTCCGCTTTATCCAAACAGCTTTGTATTTCTAGGGGTGTTCAGTTACTAAAATAAATAAATAAATAAATAAACTCTATGCAGTGTTTTAACTTTCTCCTCTGAGCTCCAAGGCATGGAATATTGTCTCTGTAGATTTTTTTTTATTATTTTTTTAAATGAAAAAGTTTCCAGTCTCCATCAGACCTGAGGATTCCCAGTTGAAGAGCACTCCTTGTCTGAATGTGCCTTCCATGGCCTTTAGTGTCATAGGCAACAACCTTTTTCTTTCATTTGATATATTGCACCTTGTTACTCTGTCTGCTCAACAGTTTTTACTTTCTGTTGTTGTTGTTGTTGAATAATGTGTTAAATAGATTTGGGGGGAAAGATTTATTCATTTTCAAAATACCACAGTGTTCCAGGCTCCTGTAATTACTTCTGAAAACAGTGAAATAATATAAAATTGGGAGGATTGGGAGGATATACTCTAAGGGTTTTTTTTTTTTGATCAGTTGGCTAATGAAGAGCTGTGAACATACTGCTGCTATCTTTTTAGCCAGGTATGGAGTAAAGGAAGAAAAATGATGCAAGATAGAGGCTATGAAGTTGTATGTCAGTAGATAACACTTCCGTGTTTTACATCTGGATGGGCTTCCTTCTGCCAGGTCCTTTTTGCTTGGAAGGAGGTGGTTTGTGTCCTGGCATTTGGCTTTTGTCCTCTCCAGGTTTGTGGATGTGGCGCAGTGAGAGGGTACCACTGTGATCATGTAGGCTGTCCTTGTTCTGTTACTAGACCATCCATCACTGTCTTTGGTAACCATTAAAGATGTGTTCGATTATTAAAAAAAAAAAAAAACAAACCAAAAACACACACACACACACAAAAAAAACCACAACAACAAAAACTTTACTGATATTTATTGGCACGCAGTGGCATGCACTATTTTAACCTTTTGAAGCTAAGGATTAGGTTTGATGACAAACTTGAGTGTCTTTTTAGGGCTCTTATTTTTCCAGAGCTCGGCTTTTCTTCCCCTGTTTGCGTGAAAAGCTGTCATTGTCCTCAGATGAGTGTGGTAGGCTTCTCTCAGTACTCGTGGTAAAAGAGCTTTCTTCAAAGGATCGTATGAAAAAGCCATTTCACAGCATTAGGAGGCGAAGAGTGAGAGAAGCTACAAGAAAACCCCTGACAGATACCTTTTTAATATGTTGGTTCCATGCCACAGATGAAGTTTACACTAATTAGAAATCATCTGGAGGCACCGTAGCAGATTGAGTCTTCTGCTGGAAGTGCTTCCTGACAGGTGGCTTACCACAAAGCAACATTACAATTACCTAACACACTGTTTGATTTGTGTAAACCCTCATGACTACTCGCATTATTTAATGAACTATGTGCATTCTCTCACCTCCCTGCGGAATGCCGAGCTCCCTTCCAAATGCGCAGCGCTCGCGCTCCAGGTTTAACCCTTCTCTTGCAAGGTAAAGAAAAGTCACCGTTAATGAGGAGGTGAAAATGGAAATTTAAATGGGAAAATGTGTTAAATTAAAAAGATGTGTGATACTTGGAATTTTTAACTGTATAATCTGGGGGTTTGTTTCAGTGAACCGTGTAGATTGGTGGCATTTTATGTAGCTCTTTGTTGTATTTCATTGCGAACTTTTTTTGTCAGGTGTAAAAAGCAACTTATTACTTGAATGTCTGACACAGAAGTTGAGATGATCACTTTAAGATTTTTTCCTAATTTTTTTTTTCATGGTTACTGTAACCATACACAACCAAAAAGACAAAGGTAAGGGTTCTGCTGGTCACGAAGGAGTTCTTCAGCTTATCAGAACTTCGTGTATCTCTGCAGGTCTTGTGTAAAATACCCGCAGGGTTATGGACTGTCTGTGTATTTGCAGTCCTTGTCAGAGTCTTGCCGTTCTAGCCCCACGGGAGGTGTTTCATAAACTGAATTTATGTGGAGTAACACAGCTGCAGAATGGGCTGTGACCCATAGAAATATTCTCTTTCATGTAGTTCAGACTCTGATGTGATTACACTCTTCAGCAAACACATATATTAAAATTCTCCCTTTAAGTGAACTTGGCTGTTTGCTGTTTATTACAGGAAAACCTCTTGGTGAAGCAAATGAGGTAAAAATCTGAATCCACAGGCATGGGGAGATGTGTGTTTTGTGCTGTTTACTTACCTCACAGAATTATGTTAATCTGTCACCATTTGGTTCCTTCTGCAAATAACTTGAACCTTAAATCTTTCAGAAAAGAACTAGAATAATTTCAGCAATTCCAGAATTACAGTCTCCCTCATGACTAGAAACTATGTACTGTACAAAATAATACGGAAAGATGTTTCTTTAAAAGTAACTATTGTCACTGGCTGGGGTTGACTAAAGGTGTATGTGTTTAATTGCACGGTGTTATAAAAAGTTCTGGGTTAAAGGAGGAATAAAATGTAAATGAGCAAGAGAGGCTGAGCATCAAGAAACAAAGAGGTCTGTGAAGGTAAGAGGCAGCCTTGCGGTCTGTTGGCTGGTGGATCAGCGTCAAGGGTAGGAAATCACCGCAGCATCCAGATGGAACTCTGCTTCTCCTGAGCCAAAACCCAGTCCCTGAGTTACACTCCTGATGTGTCCCCACTGGGAAGTTGTGCAGGCAGGCAAGGAAAAGAGGCCAAAGCCTAGTGTCAGGGAAATAGTAGTTTAGTAATCATCATCATCATCTGTAACACACGTCAAGCAGTGATGGTCCATGAAAAACAAATGGCTTCCCTTTGTCATCCTCTCAACAGCAATGTTCTCGTTGCAAACGTTTTGCCTGCCTCTAAGTAATTGTCCTGTTTTCAGTGAAAGGTTTCAGGGGCTCCGACGCAAGGAAGAGTTTTGGAGGCTGGGAAGAGCTGATCAAGACGTTGTGTTTGGAGAAAACTACTGAAGGTGAGCTGCAGCTGGGAAAGCCCACTGGAATTTTTAAGGCCAGCTAGGAACATTCAAGCTTTAAAATATGAACAGACTCAGACTATCTCTTGAGCTGTCAGAGGGACTTGTGTGTTTTGAGGTCTGGCATCTACAAAAAGCGTGCATCCGTTTAGCAATATTGTCTGAGCCACCCCCGTGAGTCACTGGAATTACTCACAGTGCACACAAGTACGTTTCCAGACCTCTGCCAGATGGGAGCCTCTCAGTGTGGTGGCATGAGCAGCTTCTCAGATGCTGGCTGTAACATATATTGATTAAAAAAGACTGTGGGATCTGAAATTATTTTCCATATTGAAGTCAATTACATTTATATAGTAAAAATATATTTTATAGCATTGATTCATTAAATTACCTTTTTAATATATGCCTTCCAGTTGGAGATGCTTGTATCCATATTTCCCATGAAACAGCGGTATATTTTAGGGCAACAGATGGTCAAAGGTGTGTTGTTACGGAGCTTATATTCTCAGTAGGGCTTTCCTGTGCGTGTTGCAGTGGAGACTGAATGAATTCATGGAAAGCTGAGCTCGTCCAGTGTATATTTTTTCTTTTTTTTTTTTTTTTTTTTTTTTTCTGATGGGTTGTATTGTGGATGAAATTTTTTGATTTTTTTTTTTTTTTTTTTTTTTTTCCCCCTCTCTAGCAGCCTCTCTTCTCACGGAAGAACTACTGCCTCTGAAGTGCCAGCACCAGCAGAAGATCAGGTTCAAGGGCAGCACTGCTGTTAATCAGGCTCAGATAATTTGTCTCACATGGAGCCTAATCCACTGCCTATTGAAGTCATTGGAAAAAATTCTCTTTGACCTAGGCAGGCTCTGTAAAAATTAAAGCCTGGGATTCATAACTAAAGCAACTTACAAAACCTACAATAGACATGAAAACTGTGTGGAATTACACAGCTGGCAAATCTGCTTGCATTTGCTTCCACAAAACAAATGGATAATTTTCAAGAATTGTGGGATTTAAATGCTGCCAGTGTTTGCTGTCACTTTGAAATTTACACTGTCAGCTGGTTAGAGCGTATTTTATTTTAAAAGTCGTGAAAAGGTGAGGCTTTCTTATGCCAACAGAATGGGATATAACTTGTCTGATCGGGGGGGGGGGGGAAAGACACTGGGAAAATGAGAGGAATTAGCATACTGTGTCAAATGGATCAGCATAAGCCTTGGGGATTTTTTTTTTTTTTAAGTGCTTTCTCACTTATTCATGCTGATGTGAGCATTGCATTTGGAGGCAGGTGAGCAGCTGAGGGGGTGGGAAGGCACCTGTGGGCTGGCAGTGCAGTGCACAGGGGGAAGTTTCCTGACCGCGGGATGGTGAGCAGCTGGGCTGTTACAGTTCCCCACAGAAAGATGGGCAGAGATCAGAGCCTACCCTCTGTGCTGGCTGAGCCTTCTGAAGACAAGCTCTCGCTGAATCCGGAGAGTGTTTGAAAGAAATGCCAGAACAAAATGGTAACTGTGCTCTGCAGTTTTCATGTAGCTCATGGTACAAAGATTAACTGTTAAAGCCATAATGAAAAAAAAAAAAATCCAACAAAACCAGCCTGTGGTGAGCTAGGAAGGTGTATGTAATCATAACATCTAAAAAATTGTGGTGCTCTACAGAAATGTTATTTATACAGGTTGCTGCCGGTTTATTACACAAAGCTTTGAAAGAGAAGATGATACTGGAAAATGCCCAACGTGCGTTGTCGTATAGGCTTCTATTAATACGTGATAGATGTAGCAAGGAGTTAGCGTCAGCAAATATCCGTGCAAAGCACAGCAAGTCTTCCTGAACCCATAGTTTGTCTGTGCAAACCGATGCCAGATCTTGAAATGTCATCCTCCCTTCTTTCTTGTTTCATTTCAGTGACTTGTCCCCTGCCCCTGTGGCAGGCCTGTCTCCCATTTAAGGCTCACAGTCTTTCCTGTTCTAAGAAGAAATACGTGAATATGTCTATGCCATGGTAGTTTGATTGGTCTGTAGAGTTGCGAGAGCTGAGAAGCTCTGGTTCTCTTCGCTCCCACTGAAGACAAATTTGAATTAAGCACCAAGCTCTCTGTACTGCTGATTCTCTTCACCTTTTGACTATTTAAATGAAAAAAAAAAACCAAACCACAAAACAACCTTTTTCAGTGTGGATAATTTACCAATAACTAGTTTAAGGATTTCTTTGTTAAAGAAAATCTGAAAACTGGTGCATTCCATGTGCTTCAGTGTGTTCCTGCAGTACCTTTTTGGGGTTTTTATCTTCTTTGAGGCTCAGTAGGAAAAGAGAAAATGTGACTCTATACCAAGTTTTACGACTCTATATTATAAAATCGTGCAATGTGTGGATGATTTAGGAAAATCTTGATTTAGCTGCCCTACCAATATAGAATGCTATTTCAG
This sequence comes from Chlamydotis macqueenii, assembly GCF_036417535.1. Lineage (NCBI taxonomy): Eukaryota > Metazoa > Chordata > Aves > Otidiformes > Otididae > Chlamydotis > Chlamydotis macqueenii. The sequence continues at coordinate 24,447,326 of NC_141564.1, read as the reverse complement.
AATAAGTTCTTAAGAGAAAAAAAAAAAAACACCAGTGGTGTATTACTAAGTTCTTGCAAAAATAACTTTCGTCAAGTTTTCATGCGGATGCCAAAAGCATGAAATCAGTTGACTGCAGAATAACATGTTTTATTCAGTTTGTCTTTGTCTGCCATCTGAGACACTGAGGAAGGAAATCGGAGTTGGTGCTTTGAGCTTTAGTTAAGAGATTGCCCTTATCAGAAACTCCCACCTTTAGCCCAGAAGTGAGCACAATTGGAAAGTGAAGGTGGTGCTGCTCCTGACAGACAGTGTGACTGATGCTGGCCAGGTGCCGGTATCAGGGAAACGTGTGACCAGCCAAGGTCTGTAGTGATAAAAACCTTCTTGCTCCAGGCTGAGGGTAAAAAAAAAAAAAAATAAAAAAATTAGAATTTCAGACACTATAAGAAAGATTATTGCACTCTTAAAATATAGTCATCAAAGACAAAACTAGTAATGAATGCTTCTGCATTAACTAAGATGCAAGCAAATCATCTCAAGGCAGTTCCTGGGAAAACAGCTCACAAACTGAGTGCAAAAGAAAGGGAAGGAACCAACACCTGTAGGAAGAGCACTTTGCAGACTGTGGGTCCCTGCAGACAGCCCGGCGCACGGCACGCTTCTGCGCAAGGCTTTGTTGCGGAGCGTGGCAGCCCTGCGCTGCATCCCTTCCAGCAGAATGGTACCCGAGTGATGGAGTGTCAATGATTCAGTGACCCTGTGGTGTAATGAGGGCTGAGGAACCCAATCTGCATCCAGCTCTGCAAAAATTCCCTTCAACTATTCAATTGCTGTATGTAATAAAAATTTCGTATGTGCTTCATGCTGGGTAGCATGAGAAGTCCTGCTTGGTGTTTAATATAGGGCGTTGTGCTGTTTCCATACAGATGGGTAAAATTTATGAAGCATTTTCTTGGCAGAAGTAGAATAAGAGGATGTGAAGCTCTGCAGTGTCTGGTTTGTTCAGTGTGGGGTTTATTTACTTTTTTGTCTTTTATGTCTTTGTGATTTACTCCAAAACAGCTTTGGAGAGCCTGCTTTCATAATTTGGCCCATATAAAAGATGGTGTTCGATTCTTCAGCTCCTGGATGGGGATATTCTGCTGAATCAGCCAGTGATCTTGCAGGAACGTGTGGTGCAATGGGAATCTTTCTTCACAAGCTGTCAAGAAAGAGCAGCTGCTTTCTAGAGTGCAGGGCAGTGTAGTCTGCTGTACAAAGGCAGCATGCATTTAGGAATAGTGGAAAATACATCTTAAAGACCGTGTGTTCATGATGGTCCAAAGGGATATCTTTGATTTCCACCCTCCCTGAGGTGCTTTGCTGGTTTTGTGGGTAGATGATGGAATTGGCACATCCACGTTTATTCCGTAACTAGGGCTGAGTTACTGCAAGGGTTAATCCGCTTGCTTGGCAACGAGCAGATCTGGTCTTTTCCCAGTGAAGGTGTAAGATAACGTTGCAGGATCCCAGATATCAGCGCAATTTTCAGGTTCAGTAGCTGTGCTACTGCAAGCCAGATGTCAGGGACAGCTTCCACTTTGCTGTGGTGGTAGGAAGGGCAACGTCGTTAAGCCATGTTTAACTGCGAGTTTTGAGCCCTTAGAACTGTTACTGTCACTGTTCAGATTGCCTGGAATCGATGGGAATCCCCCAAATAGGTGGCGTGGAGAGGTGGATTTACAGTTTTGCCATTGATTTTTAGTGAGAAACCTGCATTAGGAGCTCTCTGGAGCAAATCGAATATTAACAGATTGTTGGGACGTATTAGCTATTTCTAATAGTTTTAAGAGATTATTTCTAAGAATTTATATGTCTAATGTCTCAAGTTTTGTATGCCTCAGTTCTTCAGTAACATTGTTTCTTTTACACAGAACTTTTATATGTTTGCAATTGATGGATTTTTTTTTGTCTTTAATAATTTAAAAAAATTCTATATAGTCTTTAACATTTCTACGACAACTTGCATCTCAAGTTTGGTGATAAGCTTGATGATGGCTCATTAGAACTATTACTTGGCATACTAGATGGGAAAATTAGTAAATCTTGCATACCTGATACCCTGAAAAAAAATAGTGTTTAATAAGACTAGCTTCTTAACCCTGGGTGTTGTAATTTGCAGACCCACTTCATATAGTTGTAACCATGCATATACCTGAAGGATTCACCAATAAAACACAGGTTTGACTGGTTCTTGAAAAAGCCTGGGCGTGTAATGGCTGCTGGGCTAGAATATTTCTGTGTGACTTGTTGAAAAAAGCAGATACTCTACTTGAGCACAGTAGTGCTGAACTAAATCACTGTTTTATTCTTCCCAGCAAATGAAAATATTAGAGAGACAAGCTTGGAGTGAGCATCTTCTGTTGAAGTTGTCTTATTTGTTACATGGAAATTAGAAAACAAAACAACAGTGCATCATGGTGAAGCAAGTAATTATTTGTAGCAAGAGCCCATGTAGTGTGGCCTTAAAGGATAGTGTTGCTTTGCACACTTAAACTTCTGAAAAACATCTCTCTTTTTGTCTTGGATTGTCTGTCACCTACCTTCAGTTTCCTTTCCTGAAGAATTCTCTGCGTCTGAAATTCCTGTTGATTATTGGTTAGGAAAAGTGAGGCTTCTTGTGTTGGAAAGCAAAGGGAGAGAGGCAGGGGGAAAAGGAGATTATTTATTTTCAGGAACTTTTCCCTACAGAAAAAGACTGTCTTGCTTCAAAATCTTGCTTTGAACCCTGGGCTACTCAAAACTTATCTGAACTTGTCAGGATTTTCTTGACTTTGTTCATCTTTCTTTCTTTGCCATGCTTCATTTAAAGTAAATAAATACACTAAATTCTAATTTGTGGGAGTAGGCTGTGGCCCACATCTGGGTGACTGCGGAGGGTAATGCGGGCAGCAGTGTGAACAGAGCAGGATGCTTTAGAATAGACCCAACTGACCACGCAAGTAGGATTTAAAAAACACCCTTGGCAAGACGTTCAGTGGCTCACAACCTGAAGTGCAGCCAGTTCTGATTTGCTCCTGAATGAGGTGCTTTTTCAGCAGTAAAATATTATGCTGTATTTCACATGACGGGTGATCATTCTTCCTATTTCTTGCTCAACTGCTCAGTGGAAAACTTGCTGCTGTTCATGGGTTTGGAAGGGTTTTTCGTTGCCCTATTCAGAAGTGACTGCTTTTCCTGCTGCCAAGCACACCCCTGAGGAAGTGGTGTGTGGTGTCACCAGGCTGTTCTTGCTGTTTTTCTGGTGGCTTTGGGGTAAATGGGGTTGGTGTTACCATGCAGGAGTAGCTGGGTTTTTGGTAACTGCAGTTGTCCAGGTCAGGCTCCAGTGGGACTGGAGGAGAGGTTGCCACAGCAGGGTTGTGGGCTTTTGTCTGTTTAATTTTTGTTTTGTTTTTTTTTTTCTTATTTTGCCTTTTCTTTTAAAAATATTCCGGAGATTCTCCTTCACCAGAAGACACGTTCTCTTTCAAGACTGATGTGGTCTGAGAATTATGACTTGAAGCTGAATCTGTTGGCATGGTGCAGTCACTTGTATTCACTGAAACACTGTTTGAGATGCGAGCTCACGTTCCTTCCCAAGGTCAGGGTTTTAAATTGCTTAATGTTTGAAGGAAAAACCAGTTCAGAGGCGTGCAGCTGAGTATCTGCTTCATGAATATCGTGGTAGGATGTCTAAGATGCTGTAGCACCACCTGCTAAACTCTAAATTCTGCTTTCTTTTTCAATTAACAAATTATAGCTAGATGGATCTGTTTGTTTCTCTCTGAGGTGATTTATATGATACGGATGCAAAGAAGGGGAGTTAGTATTCCATTATTTATGTAAGTGATCTTTGACAGGAATTAATATTTATCAATGAAGGATAAACTTAGGGAGTTCACTGTCTTCATCTCTTGCACACATCTTGTGAGGAGTGTTTTGCCTGGTTGACTCATTTGAAAATTGTTTGAGATCTGTAAATTCAGCCCGTAATCTTACTGTAGGGAAATATTACTCTTAATATCCAAAGCCTATTAAAAAAGGATTTCACATCCTTGGAATTTATTATGAAATCTCGAAGATGTGAAACTCCTTTTTAATAGGTTTTGGACTTTATAGTCTCTCTGTCAGGAAATGATATTGTTGATGTGGTTTAAAGATTGTGAAATGAAATTTTTCTTCACTTTCATGACAACTGTTTTAAATCAGTGTTCTACCAGTTGTTTAAGGAGGTTTATGCTCTTTCTTTTTTTTCCCTCCAATGAACAGATTTTTATGTAACAAAAATTTCATAGGCACTTGGGACCCTGGAAATCACCTAATTTGTTGCAGAGATCTGCTGTTTCTGTAAGAATAACTTTTTTTTTTTTTTCCCCTCTGCCAGTCCCGTGAGTATTCAATGGCATTGGCACCCTGTTTTCCTTACTGTGTCTTCATAATAAATTCTGTAACACCAGTAACATACTTAGAAATACACTAAATGTACTTATTTAGCAACTGCAACTGCAATTCATACAGTTTCAGTAATTAGCCATGCTAATTACAGTTGGGATGTAGGCTGGGCGACTGCGTGCTACGTTAAAACTAGAGAAATTAAACCAGCGCCGTTTTATGGAACTGTTATGTTCTTTTGGGGACTGCAGATCTTAGTGAAGCATTAGCTAATTAAAAACACCAGGATAGTTCCTGAATAAACCATTAAAGCTAAAGGTTACTTTCACACTTGAGTGGTATATGTCAAAACATTTTTTCCCTATTTGTAGCCCTTGTGGAATATGGATTTAAAAATACTGTGCACAAAAATTATAACGGCACAAATCAATGCTGGTTAAGGGATCCTGAAGAGACTTTTCCTATGTTGTCAGTTTTCAGTTGCTGTTCCTGAAGGGTGGAGATACCTTCCAGACATCAGCCCTGAAATTCCATCCCTGTCCTGCTTGGTTCACCGCTCTCCAGCCAGGCTGAAGGACTGAGATCCCCAGCGTGGTGAGCAGAGCTGCTGTGCTTAAATGTGATCCTGAGAAACCCTCTGAGATGCTTTCTAGGGCTGTGCTGCTCTACAGCTCGCTCTACTTAGCCTTCCTGAATCCTGGATGTAGAGTCACTTATCCTCTATTATTGGATTAATCCTTTTCTCAGTAACAGGAGGCAAGCAAAGAAATTCAGGTCTTTGCAGAAGATTTTTAAAGCGACAATGACATTGACTCTTAGGAGAGGATGGCCGATGTGCAGGCCATAGTGTTTAACAGCTGGTTGCAGAACAAAATTCTTTTGCCTTTACAAGACAATAAATCAGTACTGGTACTGTGTTTATAATACCTATGATGAAAAGCATCAGATTTAGGAGGGTTGGTTTTTTTTTCCCTCCCCACTGGCATCATCTAGGGTTTGGTTTTGTGTTGTTTTGTGGGGTGGGTTTTTTTTTGTTTTTTTTTTTTTTTGTTTTTTTTTTTAAAGCTGCCATGACTGGGTCTGTTGCTTTCCACTTACGGCCTGAGTGATGATATGCCTTTCCCTACATAACCAGTAGGCAGTAATCAAATCCCACCTTGAAAGATTTGAGTTTGCTTCTATTTGAGCAGTACAAGTGATCATCTGTTCAAGGGTTTGGGGAAATCTTGCTGATATGTGACTCAGGCATGCTTTAGACCTCCGTAAAATGAACATCAGTCAAATGCTGATTTATCTGAAAAAGATCCATGACTTTATTGTTCACACTGTGGAAAAATCTGTTCCTACAATCTGGATGCTAAAATACTCCTGCCTATTTTCAATGCTAATTCTCCTGTTCTTGCTTTAAATTTTACTGGGGAATAAATTTCCAAGTGAGCACAATGCGGATGGGTGAGTAGGAGGGGCAGAGTGAAGGCTGTGCAGGTGGGGGAGTTATTTAGTTGCCAAACTGTCTTTCACGCCTTGAAGATTTCTCCACCTTTTTCAAAAGGACAAGTATATCTTCAAGAAAAGTAGAAGGGACCTTGAGTTTGGAAGGGAAAGGTAACAATTAAAAGTATTAAGAAGAGGTGTGCTGCAGCAGAAGAGATCAGAGCAGGAGTGTCTAGAGATTCACGTAACAAAGACTCCGTGTTACTGAGAAGACTTCTCAGAAGCTTCCTCTTGCACCATTCCGGTGAATATTCGTTTTAGAAAATACATGCTACAGATTATTTACATTTAAAAACCAGTATAATTGTCAGTCATAGAGTTGCTATTTCCACATTGCCAAAAGTCTTTTGTTTAATTAGGCTTAATACTTGTTAATGTCCTTTCCATCAGTGTTCGTGATGTTTGAGGTCATACTGCCGACTTCTTCTGTCTAAGAACAAGTCATCTCACATGCAGAAGTTAGAGATGGCAGAAGCAGCTTTGAACTATCTCATGAGATCCTTACCTGCCCAGCAGCTGACCAGAGCAGGACAGAATTTTCCATCCTTCCAAAAGGAAGCTTTGTCTTGTCCTCTACTGAGAGCTAAAAGTATACTGAAACTCACAACTTATGCCTGGGTAAAAAGCATTTATGTTATGAGATAACTGAAATTCATGCTCTTTGCATGCTGTCTTAATTCTGACTTGTGTAATCAGGTATTATGTATTTTTCAAACCATGTTTATAGAAGGAACACTCCAAGGAAGATTGTTAATGATTGGTCAGATTAGCACACTGATTCTGTTAAAATAATGGCAGAAATTTCTATGGAAAATACTCTGAAGGGTTTGAGTAGAGTGCTGTAGTGGAAACCTTTGGAAAACTTTGTTTTATTGTGAAGAAATTGCTGGAGGAGCACATACATGGTACTCATTAGGGTGTATTGATTGTTCCAGCCAAACCTTGTACACAAAAACAACCGCCACAGCTTCTGATGCTGCCTGGCAGGTAAGGAATTGCAGTCTTGTGATGCGGGGGTTTCATTATCTTGTAGTATGAGATGGGGAGATTGCTTGTGGGAGCAAATGGCTCTGAGTAGAAGCTAAATATCGCAAGAGAGGGGATTTGCAGTGACCCTTGCGCATGGGGAGGTGACGGTCAGCATCGCTCGTCGCTCTGTGTGTGAGGTGACTGCCCATAGGACCTTCTGCCAGCATCTTCCAAGAGAAACAGATGGAGCTGAGAGATGACCAAGAATGTCTGAAAAGGAACAGCAGAAAAGAACTGTAAGAACTCTATAATAGTCAGAGCTGATGAAATGGGTCAGTGTTATTTCTGAGCTGCAAGCTGGTTGCTGTGTTTTCCTTTCCCTTTTTTTTTTTTTTTTTTTGTTGTTTGTTTGTTTGAAGAGATAAGTAAGCAGAGACTGTTTGAGAAGGAGAAGCAATTTCTTGTCTGAAAAAGAGAACTAATGGGAAAATACAGATCTGAAGTGCAATCCTCCTCCCACTCCATTTTTGTAGTGGGTTTCCACGAGGAGCTGTAGGTAGGTATTTGTTAGTATTTCCTTGTACTACCATCCACATGTTGGGCAAGTGAACATTAAGCAATGTAATATGCCCAAATAATCAAGAGACTTAAATTTGGGGGTTGAGCCACAAAATTTCAGTTGTCCTCTAACCCTTTGAGGAAAACTCATGATGTTGTTTCAAGCCAGTCTCTGTAAAGATGGACCCTAAAATTATCTGTCCTGCAGAGACAGAGTGGAGACTGGATGGCAAACGCCAAGTGCTGGAAGGTGGCAGGGTGTTTCAGTTCTGTATTATACAAAAGGATAAGGTTGTGCTTCTGTGAAAAACTTAAAAGCAAACCGCAACAAACAAACGAACAAAACCCCACAAGACAGAAGAGGTTTTGTCAGAGGTGGGTGAGTGAAGGTGTAATGCCTGTCTGCCGTTTGGGAAAGGGATCATGGCCAACTTGTGAGAAAATGCACGTGACAGTTCAGATAAGTTTAAAAAAAGCAACCAGTCAATCAAACAAATGAAAAACACCCAGAAAAAAAACCTTCTGGGGCTTTTCCCTCCCCCTTGTTTCTGTTTGTTTTTATGCAACTGACAGATTTTATGGCAGTTTTAATCCAAACCCATCAGCCAGGTACAGAAGAGGAGTGGAAATCTGGCATGAGTGGAGACTAACTGGTAGGCCAGATGGTGGGAAACATAAAGCTACAGTATACAAGCAAAGAGAGAGTTTAGAAGAGATTGTATTTTAAGTTCATAAACAAATTGGGAAATAAAACAGACCTTTAAAAATAAAGTGACATTTCTGCAGAGAAGGTAGACGTTGCTTAAAAACGCCATTTTGTCTTTCTAAAGGCAAGCATCAAAAGGCATCAAATCTGATTTTTCAAAGGTGAGTAACAATATTTGAAACAGGAATGAGATCATGATAGGAAAGGGAATACAAAAATAAAAATGATGCCAAACTATTTGAAATATCTGCATCTGGCCAAATTTTATAATATTTTGGAGGTGGAGGTGCATCTAAAGAAAGATGAGGGGTCTGTATTGAGTGGATGAGAGAGGAGTCCATCAAGGCTGTTTCAAGGAACGCTAAACTCCCTTTCTTGACATCAGAGTTGTGAAGGCTCCATTGCTAAGAGGCTCATGAGGAGGGTGTTATCTTCAAAGCTGCGATTACCTAAATGTCCAGTATTGTATTCATAACTGGTCATTTCTACTGGAGCCAGACCTTTAAAAAAAAAAAACAAAAACAAAACAAAAAAAGACAGAGAGATGTCAGATGGTAGGTCCTTTACAAAGTTTACCCGCATGTTGCAAAATTATAACAGGATTCTATAATAGGCACGTGGCTAATAATTATGGGAAGGACTTGAACTTCTTGATTAGATGAATAATTAGTTTTAGGATGAGACACACACATTTACAAGTGAAAGCAGATTATGAGGGGGAAAAAAATAAGTAGGTAGCCAAATGCAGTTGTAGCAGTGATTGTGTTGTGGATAATAGCGGCTCGCGAGTGGGGAGGAAGTTCATTGCTCGGAAGATGTCAGGACAGCAGATAGTGGAGTGTGGATAAAAGGAGGGGGAAGTGGACAGGAGACTGAATTGCAAATGTCAGGGAGCCATGAGGTGGAAACAAGGGAAGGAAATGAGCAGTAATTTCACTGCTTACGTGCTATGAAATGATTGAGACAGACATCTGGAGCTCCAAGGACTTGAGTGAAAATAAGATCCTTGGAATAATGTTCAAGTGGGGAGCAGGGTGAGAGGGGGGAAGAAATAAATTGCTTTTTATTAGCAAGACAGTTTGGGATATGCACTGTAATTTGCACAGTGTTCAGTTTATCTCATCTTGTTACAGCGAAATACCTTAGACCTCAGGGTGGTGAGGGTCTTTCTATTTGGAGTGAAATCAACCCCTTACAGACACTCTGGAGTTGACTTCTGAACAGCAAAAATTTTCTTGGCATTGTCCTCATGAATAGGCGTTTCAAGGTGCTTAATCCTATTCTTAGCTGAAAATGTTGACAAAGGAACTATATCTTTTAGGAAAATGGGGTAGAAATGAGCCTTTGGATCGACTGTTTGGTTTTATTTATTGACTGAAGAGGATGAGTTGGAGAAAGCTGAGAAAGGCAGGAAAGAGTCAGCATGACAGCAGGTTTTTATTTCATTAACGCAAATAAAGACACTGCAGGAGGTGACCCTGCTCTTTTTCTTGTTCCTGATTTTTCTGTGTATTCTTTGGAGGACAAGAGAAGGAGGATGCAGGAAGAGTTCCCTGGGGTTTTGTTCTGGTAATGCCAGCCTCTGCTGAGGGACGTACGAGAGACTTTCTATCAGGAGGTATGAAATCCTAGTGTAATCTCACTGATGAAAGCCCAGGGATTTCTTCAGACATGGGAATTTGTCATGTGAGGAAAGATGAGGGAAAATTAAGCTAAAACTGAGCCAGAAAGCAAGGGAAAATGGTGCTGCTTCAAAAGCAAAATCAAACCATCAGGTGGAATTTATTCTTCAGATTTTGCAGCCAGGTGGGATATGATGGGTCTGTCAGTAAAGGGGTCAAAAGAAAAGCAATCCAACTCACTACTGTGGAAAAATAAGGCCTAATAAAGCATTAAATTGACATTTGAAAAATTATAAAGAAAGGTGTTAGGGATTGGTTAAAGTGGGACTGTTCCTGTAGAGTTAAAGGGATGCTGACATTAAATACAAAGGCTGATCATTGAGTGCAGAACATAAAACTGATTTTGTAGACAGAGCACAAAGCACCCACTTTTATTTGCTTATTGGAATTGTGACCTGACAGATTAAAATGGAGTGATGACTGCTCTTTTTCCAAGGCAACATCTCTACTTCCTATGGAAAGCTTTAAACAAACTTTATTTGTCAAATGTAATTCCTGGTATAAAGTGTGGGGTTCACTAATGGGACATGATTTAATATTGCAAATTTCTGAGATTTAAGCAGGATTTTAAAATAATAGAAGGGTTAGGTAATCTAGAAACACCCAATTGAACTTCTTTGGGAGTGAGCAGAACCCATGGGTTTAAACCGCAGTGGAGCTTAAGAAGTGATGGGGAAGAAGGAGAAGCCTAGGAAGTGTTGGGCTCTGAGGTGGGAGTGCCATCTGCCACCTCTTTTAGGGTTTGCCACTGAGGCACTGCAGTCCTAAACTGTCAGAGGATTTAGTTTGGAGTTTATATCAGTGTATTAGTGGAATAAGAAAAGCTGTACGTGTACATGAATTGGCTCGCTGAAGCCCCACAAATTATAGTTTTTGGGAGGCAGCAGACTGTAAAATTGGAAAATTGATATTGCACTGTCGTTCAAAGAATGCAAACTTGTGTGAGGAAATTCAGTGTTTCTGTGGGGCTTGTTTTGAAAAGGGAGCTGATGGCCTACACATACTTTACTGGGGGAGAGCATGCAAAGCATCTTGGGGCAAATTGATGAAAGAGGCTGTGGTTGTCCCTGCAGTGCTCACAGCCTTACTGGGTGAATAACCAGGTTTAGTTTTAGACAGATCCACAGAAAGTTAACTCCTTAGTGGTGTAAATAAAAGGCACACGTGTATGCATTTACATTTCCTTAAAAAACAAACAATCAAACAAACAAAAAACTTGGACTTTAGGCATCCAGTTGGCTTAGGGAAAGAGGTCAAGAGTATGAACATGGCTCAAGAAATTCAACCGACCTAGAGCATCAGTGTACTCTACACTTAGCGACAAGAATGGGTTCTGCAGAAGTGTCTTTGAGTTCGGCCCAGTTTGACCAGTTGGCAGCAGTGCTGGGGTGGAGAGGAAGCAGAGGAGCGCCCAGGGGCTCTCACAGTCCTGGAGTTGGGGCTCTCTCCCCTTTTGGTCAAGAAATTGGTAAGACTGTAAGAGTAATTAGGAGTCTGAGACATGCCAGAAATTTATTTCGCATGAGGTTTAAGTGGAACGATACTGAGTTTCACACCACGTGCTGTACTTCTTGTTGGGGAATTTCTTTAGCTCAGTGCAAGGGATCGATGTTTGATGTCAGAATCCATAGCCTGTGGGTTGGGTTGGTGGGTCATTCATAACACACTGTGGCAAGTCAGTAATTCCCAGCATCCTGTGAATAGGTCTTACATCATTAGATAGATCCTCTTAATAACCTTGTCCTGAAGATTTAGGTTAATAAGGAACAATTAGGGGTGATTTAACTATCAGGATTGAAGAAATGGATTTTTTTTTTCCCTCTGATTTTTTCCTCCTTTTCTGAGACTCACTGCATTTTTAATTCCTCTCTGCCTGATGTTGTGGCTTCCAAAGAAGAAAATACCAACAGCGTTTTTAAAGGGGAAATGTTTTCAGTTATTCTGAGACCTACCTGGAGTGCACGGCTGGATTGCTGCTGCTCTTCTGTGGGGGTGGGTTTGGGTGGGTGTACCTGGGGCTTTGCTTGGCCTCTGTGCGTCAGCGTGGCTCAACCCAGCACAGCAGTTACCTTTTAAAGAAAACTTGTGGAATTTCTTTGGGTAGAACTGGATATTCAGGAATTATTGGACTTTTTATTCAAGCTTGTGATAGATACATAAAAGAAAAATTAAGAGGGGAAAAAAAAAATCTCTGAAGTTGGATCATGTTTTGTTAGACTAATGCTTTATTAGTGACACATTATAAGAAATCCATTTGTTTAAAATAATACAGCTATTAAGTTTGACTCTGTTCCATGAAAAATAGATTAATTGCTCTGCCTTAAAGCAGCTTGAAAAAATGTATTAATTGTGTCACTTTCTCCTCCCCTGACACTGCAACATTTTAATGTGTCTGTATGAATATTTTCATAATATTTATTTAAAATAATTTGATACGATATAGCAGTCAGCTGCCACAGCAGTGGCAGCAGTATTTCTGTAGTTTCAAGCTTCCTCTGAATTTCTGAGGTATGTACCTCGTTTGAATCTATCTCCAATTTAACAGTCTGATAGTCATTATAAAACCACTGAGCTTATAGTAACACACAGGGAGGTGACTTGGTCATGTGAAAAATGTGTTTTAATTCTGGCAATGAAACAGCGGAGGCTTCTGGTGCCTGATCCTGGAGAGAGGGTACGGCACAACCTGCTTTTCTGTTCAGAGTGGTCTCCCAGGGGTACGTTTAGAATTGCTGCATGTGACAATTCTTGGTAGCATTGCAAAAAAAAAAAAGGGGGAAAAGGAAAAAAAAAGACAAGATTTTAATGCAAAATCCCCTGTGGTTAAATACACAGTGTCAGGTAACAGCCATTGTCCGTAATGTGGTTTGGGAAGTTCCCTGCATTTTCTGACATGATAAATGAAAATAATTGATCAATTCTTTTCATTTAGATAGGTTTTATTTCTACACGTTTTTCTCACTGGCAAAAAAAAAAAAAACCCGTACTGAATGACAGATGGGTGGGAAATATCAGTAAATCATGCAAGACCGTACATTAGCAGGTTTGTAAAGCTCTGTTTTATATTTGGACATTTCCATTAGCTTTTTTTTTCACATAATTGTCAGGCTGTACCCATCTGGAACTAATTTGAAAATCAGAGGTTAATGGTCACAAAAGATGACTTGTACCAATTAACTGGGATATTTATAAGTTCAGTCTCTCCGTGGGTTTCCATTATAAATACTGTTTTCACTTCTCTGGGACTGACAATAATAATAATGTTTTACCTATTAAATTATTAACATATAATTTACATTGCAAAAGTTTTGATTGTATATTTATTTGTTGAGTGCTATTTGTCAAAGATGTCTGTTCTCTAAAACACATTCCTTTAAACTTGTAGGAAAAAAAATAGATTATTTCAGGAACATCAAAGCCATTGTAATCTCTGTGTATGGGGATTTACTCTCCTTTGAAGTTGCTGCAGTGGAACCCCCTGACTTTGTTAGGCTATCTGACTATTTGTACGTTTATAGAAAATAATAACAAAAATGAGAATAATTTTCCTTCTACTTGCACTTTTTTCAAGTTTAGTTTTCAAGCTGTAAGATAGCAAATTAATTGGATGTACTGATTGATTGAAAAGTCAATGTCTCGGTGATAACTGGCAAGTTGTAAAACTTTCTCAAGTGCCCTGTTCCTGAAACATTTTGAGGGTTTCCCTCCGCTGACACGATAAAGAAACGCGTTGAGAAGATGAGCAGAGGGCAGCATCTCTCCTGCCTTGAGCGCCTGGTGAGTAGAACCTCACGGGTGAACATCTGCGGTCTGACCCATGCCAGTTGCGTAGGGTGGGACCTGGAAACGCACTCCCTGGGCGTTACACGCCGCTCCTTAGCGTAATAAAACGTCTGTGCGTTACAGAGGAGATCGCTTCATCGCTGAGCCTCAGAAACCCATACTGAACAGCCGCTTGGGATGTTCTTCTGTGGGAGACGAGGAATTTAATTTGACTTTCTCACATTTGTTAGCTGCTAAAATGTAGAAAACAAGACGTGTCAGCCGTGGCTCTAGGCGGATTTCTGTGGTTAATAGAAAACCTAGATTTCAGTGTTTACCGAAGCACTGAGTTAGAAAAATGTAAATAAATGGATTATTATGACAGAGTGGGGTGAACTCTTAAGCCTAGGAGAAATACTTCAAGTGGGTGTTGGTACTCTCACTTCACATTGTTGATCAAGTGATGCATGAATGTTTTTCTATTTCCACTGCAAACATAACATTAATTATGTTCAAGGAGGAAAATATACTGTATCTTCGTTCTCTTAAAGTATAAACAAAATGTGTTGAACTGAAAGATAACGTATCTTTGTGTTTAAACCAAACCTCCGGGATTTGACAGCACTGTTAAATGACTTGGGAAATGGCAAGAGGCGTATTTTACTCCAGAGAGGTCAAATTATCTTGGTTTGAGGTACTTCTGACGCCTTTTCTTTGCAGTGTTGACTGCCAAGATGCATTGGCGTAATTGCGTGCACCCATCAAGCCTCCAGGATGTGTGCAACACACTTTGATTTAAACTGCTTGCCATTAAACCCAGTTACTTCTTGAAGATGTTCTGGAGGATTGACTCCTCAGCATGGTCCTCTACGGATGTGAGGCTCTTCATTTTTCTTCAGTGTAGTGGTGCTGTAAGATGGTTTGCTTCCTTGCCCCTGCAGAAGGGCCATCTCACAGGGACTGATGAAGCCTAGAAACTGGAAAAACTGTGATGAGATTAATGGAATCCTTGTAAAAAAATTTGCAAACCTTGCTCTAGTTCGTGGAGGATGGAGGATCTGGCCAGTTCAGGTTTTCCTTCCCAATGGAACAAGATCTTGCCACCTGTGAGGCTGCCCGATGGCTCAGGTCTGCATTGCTGCATGTCATGGTAAGGGGAGGACTGCCAGCAAGCCCTTTGTTTGCCCCGTCTATCAGTGTCCCAAGACAGACGAGACCCTTACACCTGACCAGTCTGTCCAAAGAACCCACTGGCCAGCCCGCCGTATCGGAGGATGATCTGACTGACCTGTTCAGGGATCCATGCTGACAGTGCCACTGAGTCAAACCCCTTATTTCAGTTATTCAAGATCCTGGGAATTTGCACAAAATGAATTTTATTGTACGAAATATAAATTTGTGACAGGATAAGGCTCAAAGATTGCCGGTGATAGTGCACTGGCTGCAAGAACGAGTGTGAAGTGATATACAACCAAACTCTAATTACTAGTAACAGCCAGCTTTGGTTAATTATTTTAGCTCGCAGAGAATAAGGGTCTTACCCAATTGGCATCTCTATGGGGGATAAGACAGGTTCAGCCCATCGACTGATAGCCTTTGGGACGGAGGTGTGGTTTAGTATTATAATTACGTTATAATGAGCCGTGCTGCATGCCAGTTTGGTACGGACAGAAGGAGCGTGAAGCCTGTAGGAGACCCCATGGTCCTGCACGCGCCTGTAGTGGCCGCGTTTGGGCTACTGTGTTTTCCTAATGATTTGTCTGGATGGTTTGTGTCTGTAGGTACAGAGATGAGTGAGACGCTTACAACAGACCTCATGCGCTTGTCAATAGGATGAGGTTTGGTTGGCAATCAGTCAGGCGTGCACAAAGATGTTTACATGCACAGAGTAAAAATCTTGAACTGGGGCCGAAATAAGAAAATATCCCTTTATTGATGTAGTTGAATCAAGTCAGCAGGTCTAAAGTAGAATGAAATTTGTGGGATTGATTGGAAGGAGCTGTAGGTGTGGCCATTTATAATGTAAATATTTACATACTTCTGATACAGGATTGTGAGGGTTTTGCGTTTGTAACCAAATGAGGAATATCTCAGGTTGGTTTATGTTTTGAATATCGGCTTTTATAAGGGATTTTTGGGTATCGTTTTTGTGTTGTGATGACTGATCAAAATTGACCTTATTGGGGCTGTTAAAGTCCACGTACTTGAAAGACACACAGCAGCTAGTGGAGCAAGTCTGTCCAGTAACAAGGCCAAGCTTAAAATATTGTAAGACAAAAGTACCATCACTGTGATGGATTTTTCCATCATTCTTGTCCAAATAGCTGCTTCAAGGACAGCACTGGGTCATCTTGAAAGAATTTCCATTGACTTTCATGGGAGACGTGATTATGTATGAAGGATTCCAAATCTCTTTACTTAATTTCTAAATATTCTAAGATATTCTGAATACCTGTGTGTTGTTTCTTATTTCCTTGCTTTTCAAACTCATAGCAATTTAATAGTAGCCTGTGGTAGTAATTATTTGGTCTGATTCTTTGGCTTGGTCTTGATCCTGTAAAGGTGAGAATTGCTGTTAACAGCTGTATGTGTTTGAAAAAGCTGAGTGCACATCGGTTTTGCTGACAAAAATTTAGTACAGCAGTATTGTGGTTTTGTTCAGGTACAGCATCATAGACGGGGACTTGAAGGTACTGTGACAGTGCAAGTAAAAAATAATAATTTACAGGAAGGAAGCTGAAGTATTTTTGAGAGTTCAAAGCCCATCATTTGTCCATCGGTGTCTCCTCCTGTCTCCGTCTATGTCATACTGCTGACAAAAACAAGGAAAACTTTTAATGATTCTTTTGCTGCAGTAATCGTGACTCATGGCATGTGACACCATTGGCTGTTACTTGTACTTAGATAGCGACTTACACTGCTACCAGTAAGAAAACAAAAACTGGTAAGAATTTGTTGATTTGTAATGTGCTTTCTTTTCTCCTTAGGACAGAGAATCTCCATGTAATTACTAAAATATATAGCTTTAAGGATGCGTGTTTTATTCATAACCCTTTGTTTCACCTCTGCATGCTTTCTCCTTGTCTTTTTGCTGACCATGCCCATCCCTGCTTCTGTCCACCTCGCCGAGAGAAGAGCAGCTATGGATCCTGGAAAACACTGCAATACCGTGAATTATTCCATATACAGCGAGTTGAGTGTTAACCTAGTGATTAACAGCCAGCTGATGTGCTGCCCTCCAGTTCTCCTGTACAGATTATAAAGGAAGTACAGAGCAGATTGGATTACTAAACTATTGAATTTGAAATATAATCCAGATTCTCATACCGTTGGCATTTTATTGCAAGCAAAACTGCAGGGTGGTAAATTTTGAGCATATAGAAGCAATAGTCCATTGCTCTGGACTATTGAGAGGACATATATTAAGCTACATTTCTTTTTTCTGCATTTCTTGGTGTATAATGTACTGTAGTTAATACCAAACAATGTTTTGAACACAATCCAGAATGCATCTTGGTTTTTGACCTCAGCTCGTATTTCCAAAGCTGATGTCATGAGCACAAAATAAATTGTGCAGTGATCTGGCATTAACAGCCTCATCTTGTGAGTTAAATAAACCACGAACATTTTATTGGTTATTCAGTTTAGACCTTTTCCTTTTGAGTTCCAGTAAGCTACAAATCTGTGCCTTTGACTGCTCAAGTGATATTGTTTTATGATGTCTCCATTTTTTTTATAATCCTTTGATCTGTATTTTTGTTTAGTGTAATTGAATAGGGCTAAGGTAAGTTTAAAAGAAGGAAAAAAAAATGATAAAAAGGGAGACAATTCTTTTTTCTGTAGCATTTCAGGTAGGTCACCCCTTCACCTAGGCTTCATTTCCTATTGACTTCGTTAAGAATTGTGTTTTTCAGAGCTGTTGCCTGTTTTTATGATGATCTTAGTATTTCAAACTCTCAGGTACCTGAAATTCCTGTCCAAAACAGAGCGATGTCTCCCTTCTGATACTGCTTTCTTATACATACAGTCATTTTAGCCAAATGAACTCTATGGTTTCTGCTAAATTTGTATAGCTGAAAAAGCAGATTTTCCTGCTGAGTAGGTAAATCCCGTTTACTGAGACTTTCACACACAACTTTCTTAGCTGCTATTTCAGACATAATTTGAATTATTCAAGCAGGATGAAGTCATACCCTGAACACTGAAACCGTGGCTAAATTATCTAGTTTCCCAGAAATGAGTGAACGTTTGGCAGTGATGGGGTCACTGTCAGGACCCCAAATGAAGATTGTTGCAGTTAAGAACAAAGGTGCTTGGAGATAAGTGCTTAAATCACTTAAACTCCTGCCCTTGAATTACACCTCAGTCTAGGGGTTTGGTTTTCTTTTTTTTCACCAAGTCTTGTTGTAGGTTTATGATGAACGAGAATGTAAATGCTTAGAGTCAGATGATGGTCCTGCTGATGTGAGCTGTTTACATCACGTAAATTGTCCTTGAGCATATTTGAACAGCTGAAAACCACAATTTTACAAGCACACCCCACTCCAAAACTGAACCAGAACCCCTGCTGTTAGACTTCATATGTATTTCACCTTTGTTTATAGAATTTATTTTAGAAAGGAAGGGGACCAGGGAAATGTACACACAAAAAAACCTGCTCACTTCATACTTCTATCTTTCTCTGTGGTAGAGGCCTGGTGTCAGGAAAGACACATCTGGAGACTGGCAGTCCCCAGGCAGAACTACAGCATCACTCAGCTTTGTGATTTTATAAGCTGTACAGTAAGTTTTACTTGGTGTCATCTCACCTGAGGAAGAAAGTTGTTCTTCATCTTGCTTCATTCTCATTTGAAGGAAACCACACATTCCGTGCTCTGTAGGAATTAACTGATGCTATTTCTTACAACCTGTTCTGCTGTCTCACCTTTTCCTATTGTCTTTTCCATTTGCACTAATTTCATGCTTTTGTTATCAAATTTTGCACTACTCATGTCTATAGTACAGTTGAACCTAGGCTTCTTGTTTCATAGCTGGCTGTAGAACTGTGTCTTCCAGCATCTTCCGGTGTCTTCCAGAGTATCTCACGGGCTGGTCTGTTAAATATCATCTAAAAACTATCTCAGTTCAGGATGTGTGTGAAAACCTAAAATTTTGAGACTACAGTTCAAAAGACAGAGGTATATCCCTGATCTTAAAACAGAGTTGTCCAGTTGAGGTTGGTAAATCCACTCTGGCTCAGCAAATGCTGCAGTTACGGAAAAAGGCCTTAAAAAATACAAACCCAGAACCTTTTCTCATGCTCTGTGTCCCAAGTAGTATTCAGACAAACTCTAGGGATGGAGATATTTTGCCATCGAAATGGCAGTTGTAATGCAATGACCTCCAGAAACCTTCTCTTCCTGTAAAAAGCATTTGCCGGAGCAAAAAAAAAAAAAAAACCAAACCAAAAAACCCCACCTCAGCAGTCCTTCCTCTCTGTCTAAACAGTCATATCATCTCCACTGTGAGCAATTCTTTTTTAATTCCGTGCAGCTGCTGTAATACTGCAAATAAGTATCCATGGAACAAGCCATTAGCAGTTCTGTAAAGGTGGCCATTGATTTCAGGAGGAGTCACAAACTAGGCACTTGGTTTGTTATGTAGGTAGTTGTAGGGCTGTTTGAGGACATAAATGTGTACAGAAATGCAAATAATGTTTGAGGTTTTATGGTTGTGGGAGCAAATAAGTATGGGAGGCTTTTTTTTTTTTCTTCAGAAGTGGCAAAGTAGAAGAGGTCTTGTAGGATTATGTTGTTCTGGGTGTTTGGAGAAAAACGTGGGTTTTAAAATGGAAGATGGGTTTGTCTTTGGAAGTATTTCTGACTGAGTGGTCAGTTTGTAAGGGAGTTGTACCCTGTGGATGCCGTTTGTTTTTCTGGTGTAACTTGCAGATGCATTGTGTAACACATCCTTGTTTTGTAGCTGAATTCCACAAACCGCTGAAGTTTTGCCTGTGAGGCCGAGGTATTTGCCAGTTTGGGGTTTGTTGAACAAAGCCAATGTCCAAACATTGGACTTGCTGCCTTGTAGTGGCTATCCCCATCGGCTTGTAGTGGGCACACAAAAAGCTCCCGCAACCCTGCTGTGGAGCAGGCCTCAGCCCTGTGGAACGCTGTAACGTACTCACTTGTTCTTATAAGCAGAGAAATCCTCAAACAGATGGGAAAGATGAATGGGATTAGTCACTTTAAACAAAAAGCACTAATGAGTAAAGTGTTTTTTTTTTTTTTTTTTTTTTTTTTCAGAGGCATGAATGTTACACCACCTGTTGTAGAATTCCAAGTGTTGTCAGCTCGGGAGGAACAAACTGATGCTGTAATTCTGCTTGAGAGACCAGTGAAAGGAAACATTGATTAAAATAATGCTGTGGGGATCCAGGTGTTCTTGCAGTAGGTCAGAGAGTGACAGAGCTTTCTGAGTCAATATATTTTTTTCTCTTTGCTGGTTCCTAAGACATCAGACTGGTTTTGCAACAGACTATTTGTTCTACGCATTTGTGAAGGCTGAAAGCTTGGCATATTTACTGCAGAATGAATATTTTTCTGAGTGAGTGGCCTTTCCCACGCCATCTACCTTTCCTTCATCAATTTGTGCCATATAATCTGAACCAAAGCTCTAGCATCCTTATACTATTCCTCTTTTGCAATGACAGACAATCTTGTTCCTTGAAGCTTGAACGTCCAACAGCCGAGCCCTGCTTGCCCTCCCCGAAGCTCTGCTGCTCCCCGGTGCCTTCATGTTGTGTGGTGGGCCTCCTCTCGACTATCACAACCCTTCTGTGGAGTTTCAGGAGCATTGCAGAGAGGATTTGTTTGCATGGTATTGATTTTTGTTGTTGCTTTTAAGCTTTGGGAAGTAGTTTGATACTAATTTTTTATTTTTAGAATGCTTGTGAAGGTGGGGAGTGTTTTCCCAAGCCTAGGGAAATCAAGGTAAAAATAGGAAAAAAGATGTCTAGAGTAGGACTTAGGCTTCCAGTGTCTTATGTCTCAAAACTGTAAGAACAGTTGTGCCTTTCGTAATTTTTCTTTAATTATTTCTTTAACATGTTTATCAAGGAAATCAGTATATCATTTGAGGTACTACTTATTGTTTTCTTCAGCGCAGGAGATACTATGATTTAAAGCTTTGACTGTGGACCTTAGAACGCGTAACTGTGGAAGTGTGATTCGTACATAGCAGAAACCATCAAAATACTGGGGAAAACGTCCGTGTCCGGCAGTGGAGTCTGGGGAGCGAGGATTGTAGCTGTGCTCCTGTGGGAGTTTGCTCCTTTTCGTTCAGCGTTGTTCGTTTGGCCCTCGGAAAGGCGTTTAGGATTAATCTGCTGTTAATGCTTTATAAACAAGGGGATTATTTTAACAACTTAAAGAATTAGAATGAAAGGCTCCTTCTGTGTCAGTCCTAAGTTAAACAAAAGGAAAAGAAAATCTTTGAATGTTATTGATAACATTCGGTTTAACTGCATTTTAAACAAGCTGAACTTTTTAGTCACTTAAGGGCTCCTTCAGAACAGCTTTACAAAGTAGTAACAGTTTGTAAAATGTAAACACAATATTTCCTCTCATACTACTGCATGTAAATGTGCTGTTGGGCTCACCCAGAACATGTACTTAGTTCATGTGATCTCAAAACGCAATTTAGAATATTGATGCCAATAACCTTACTGATTTAAAAGGTTTTTTCTTTTGTTTTTGTTAAGAGGCTTAACTGCTGGCAAGTTTAATGTATGAACTTCTAACATCAAAGAGTATTAAAAAAACCTCTCTCACTAAAGTATGGTTTTGAAAAACGAAGAGAGATTTAAAAAGTTGATTTTTCTCTAAAGTGATGGTAGCAAATTGTCTGAAATAATTTCCCATGAGCTTGCTTAGAAAGAAAAAGCAGCTCCATATACATTACCCAAAACTGATAAATGTATAATCCTTTTGACATCTACATGGAACTGTAAAACAGTGCAATCTCAATTTGTGATAGACGTGAAACCTAACACTCGTGTAATCTATTTCTGAAAAAAGTCTGGTAAAAACATAAAGGTTTCTTATTCTAGCTTTGACCTCCAAATGCATGACTTTCAATCTTACTACTGTCAGTTACTTCAGTACATTAAGGGAAGAGCAGATCCGTAATATGTTGAAACGCTTAAAGCTCAAACTAAAACAGCAGGGTGGAATTGAAATCATTGAAGCTTTCAGGAAAGATTCCCTGAAATCATGTTAGGGCTCAGTTCAGAGTAGAACTGCGTCAGCATCCTCGGGAGCTGAGCCGAAGCCAGGACGGATGGAAGGTCCCCTCGTGTGGAGAAACTCTGCTTTTTCTCTGGTAACTGTCTCCAAGCAGCTGTGTCACTTACTGAAACTTCTGGGAAGAGCTGCTTCTTTCCCCGGGCTGCAGCCAAGGGCAGGTGGTCCCCTGGATGCTGCCTGTCAGGCAGGTGGAGGAACGGTGACTGAGGAAGGTTAAAGCAGCTTCAGACATGAAAGCAGCTCCTTGACTGACAGCTTGGTTCTCGTCAAGAAAGTGCATCTTGCATTTAATCATTACTGTCCCTGTGACTGTAAGGAAACAGTAAAAACCAGTTGTGTGTGAGAAGCAGAAATTGTTACTGGTGGTAGAACCTCGTGCTTGATCTGTTGATACACGGGAAGATCCCTCAGCTTTCCTGTGCTCCATGTCCAGTCCTTTTCTGGCGTGAATGTGATTACATAGACACTGCCAAAATCTGCTAGTTTCAGGTGAAACTACCGAAAGGCTCCAGTGAGGGAAGATAGGAGAGGAATGTGGAGGTGTTTGAAAAAGGGAAGGAGTTATTTGCACTGTCTGATCTTCGCCACTTGGCTGTATCTGGCTGCAGGTAGGTGGATGGGTTACACCTAGAGCTGGGTATGTCAGTACAAACTCGCTCACTGTGTGTTATTCTGAGCACATAGATGACTCCTGCCTGGAGCCTTTAAGCACAGATGAAGTTCAAGATGGGGATTCAGCAGTCGAGGAAAGATTTCAGCTTCACTTTTTCAATTCCTCTAACCGCTCAACCGGATTAGTATACACACGCTACCCTCACAAATGCTAAGGCTACTGTTATTCCCACTGCAGGATAAAGATGTTTTCCATGTATACTTTATCCTCCGTGAGCAGTCTGGTGCTCTCTAAAAGGCTCTCAGCTGAGATGAATGGATGCTAAAGCTTGTTCTTCTCTTAAAAGTCATAGAGGACTTTTGCTCTGAGCCGTAGAACAGAGAAAACCAACAGTGAATCAGAGTTGACAGGTGAGATGAAATAATTTTAAATTCTCCACATATATAAGAATACTTTGTAGAAGTTAATTTACTGAACGTCATCAGTCAGATTTTGTCTTTTCAGAAGGACTGTTAAAAACGTGCATCTTAACAGCACTGTTCAAAATCTGCTTCTTCCCTCTTGCCCATCAGCTATGTTAATTTATTATTATTTACCATAGTGTAATTCTAACTCCAATTAACTTATAATTAATAAGCACTTGACATTTTCAGAGTACTTCGGAATTAATCCTCTCAACGCGCCTCTAAGTAGTTGTTGCTGTTAAAGATGAGAGAACTAATTTCAGATTATTCATATTTATTGAAATGAAATATATCACAAGAGGAAGGAAAAAGAAAAGACAGCCAACGAAATCCCAGTTTTACTGAACTCAAAGCTCCACAGAAGTCCAAACAAGTATGAATTTTAATGGTTTGAGCATGGCTATAAAACTGGAGCAAGCAACGTCAGCCCGTTCCTCTGGTTCTTGGTTTGGTGTCTCCAGATCCTTGCTTACCCTCTCTCTCTCTCTGGTAGAGGTGACCGTGTACTCGCCCAAAAGTCGAATGGCCGTGCACAGGCACTGCCTGTGAGGCTGCTGGGAAAGACTTCATGTGGCCTTTCCCTCGTCTTGATGGAGCAGCGGGTCTGAAGGCCTGAGTCAGGAGGACTCGGGTTTTGCTGGAAACTGAAATCAGTGAAAATGTGAGTCTTGGGTGTTGCACGGCTGGGAGCATCCATGTCCTGTGCTGACAGCAGTCCCTCTTCGCAAACCCTGGACTACGCTGATTTTCAATGATACCATCCCATCTGTGACATTCTCAGTGGTTTTGGCTAAAATCAGTTTTCACAGTCAATATTCCAAATTTTTTTAATTATTGTTGTTATTTTGGGGGGGTACGATACCAGAGTTGTTATTACATAATCTGTTTTTGCCTTCGCACTCCTTACTACTTGTCATGTAGAATGAGCAAGGGTGTTACTTGGCACGGTACAAGTGAAGGGGTATTGCTAACAAAGCCGAAGGTGGGTGCTGAGGTGGAGTGGTCTCTGAGGTGGAGTGGTCCCTTGGAAGCTGGAGCCATTAGCAGACATCTCACTGGTGACAGCTGGTCTTGGGTTAGAAAGGGCAGAGTGGGCCAGGGGAATGCTGCAACTCGCTTCCTATCGCAAATCTCACAACCTGGCAGTGCCAGACAGCTGAAATGAAGGGGTGTTCCGAGCTGTTCAGCTGTTAAATAAATTCCTGCTCTGTAAAGCAGGCTGTATTATTTGCTATTATCTTTAGATTGCTCTTGCGCACTGGTAATCGGACTTGCACGGGAGATGTGTGCCTAGATGTCTGCTCCTTCCAGTGTGGCACTCGGGCATCGAGCGGTCGGTCCTGTCACTTGCCATTCAGTGAGGAACTGGGAGCACTGTCTTCATCCAAACCAAGCAACAGAGAAATTATATAAATACTTCTTTTCTTTCCTAAACTCCTCAGTGATATTTTTTGTTTCAGCTCCTCATCTCGATGTTTTGCTTTGCCCTCTGACTTTCCGTAAGTGATGTATCAGCAGCACCAAAGTAAGTTACACTGGAGTGAAAGTTGCTCCCTGCCACAGCCCAAAGACAGGTTTTCTTGGTGCCTGAAGCATTCTCAGCTCCTGTCGTACAGGCTGCGGTTTAATTCCTTCCCTGTAATGCTGCTACGCCTTCGTAAAACCCTACTGATCTCCCACCTGTAGCTTGTAAGTTGTTGTAGGTACTCAGTGGGTAGATACGCATCCTGTGGGTGCTTTCCTGGCTATAACCCAATTCTTACATTTTATTTCTGTAGAAGAAGCAAAACTGGTCTCTCCCCTAGGAAGGAAAGAGGACCCTGGGAAATGGAACACTGCAAATTTCAGCTAAAGCGCTAGACAGAATTTTCCAAGCAGTGGTGAACGCCTGCTTTACAGGTGCTGTGCCTGGCTGCAGAGCCAGGAGCTGGACCCAAGGGCTTCAGCTTCCCTTTGCCTTCGGACGAAACACACGCATGAATTTTTCCCATCCAATTTTTATTAGCAGTGAATGTAAACACAACCTGATTTGACTGTGTAATTTGTAATTTGTTTTCTTTGAGTAACAGGACCTTAGAGATGCTTTCATCCGTAGGTCTGGGTCTCAGAAAATATTCTCTCAAGTCATTTTTTTTTTTTTTAGCATCTTGAGTTTTAAGTCCTTCATTGCTTCCTGGAATTTATGTGATTAGGTATAAACATGATCTTATGGGGTTAGAGACACGTGGGAAAGTACTGCTACTGACAATAGTTTGATTTTGCTTTTTTTATGCATATTTTTTTGAGGTACATGCATCAGTTTGGGGCTTTTACCACCTCCTCTTTCTTCTTTGGTGAGTCCTATTTGTTTTTGACTTCAAATTATTATCCTAACTCTGCTTCAGCTGTAATATATGTGAACGCTCACCAAATCCAGTGTCCCCACTGCGGTATGAGTTCCTAACTGCTTTTTCCTACACTTTAGTGGATGTTTCAGTAGGTATGGAGCGTGGACCAGTCTGATGCTGTACTGGTTCCAGCAGTGCTGAGAGATTGCTGGTGTCATCAGGTCCCTCCGAGGCAGAAGGTAAGATGTTGCCCAGCTCTCCTGTCTGGATGTGTGTCCTGCCCGGGGTCCTCTGCTCCTTCTTCAGTCTTTCAATTCTGCCATTTCCCACCGTTAAACATCATGTCTATGAAGAAAGAAGAAACCACAAAAATCATTGCATATTTTAATTGAAGTGGGTAATTTTCCAATTTTTTTTGGTCAGGCTACAATTGACAAATCAGTTTTTCACACAGCCTTTACTGAAAGCCCAATTTATCACTTGGACATAATAGGAGGGAAAAAAAAATCCCTCTTATAAATCAATTTTAATGGGTCAAATCTGTAATCCTTTCACTTTTTCATTCCCTGTAGATACCCGATGCTGCTGCTATTTACAAAAAACAAGCAGCCTGCTATTGACTTCAGTAAGGACTAGATAAGTATCTATGCATGAGCAGGAAAATTCTTGCAGGAGATTTAGAATATAAGACAAGTAGATTATCTTCTATATAGAGTTATTTTTTCTTTTAAGTGATAAGAGATTATGCCAACTTCTAAATCAATACACAAGTTTAACTTTCTCTGGAAGTTCACTTACCAAACCTTTCAAATACATATTTTTTTTTTTTCTGTCATGCTAAGATGAAATATTCAAGTACCAGCATTTAGTTTATTTTGAAATAGTGCTTTTGTACTTATTTTATAGGACCTGCTTAAATTATTCATATCCTTCAGAGTAACGGATGCTTAATTGATTGATTTACCCAAGTAAACAGGAAATCCACAGATTTGGAAGGGGTTTTGATGTAGTTCTTTCACATGCGAGAACTCCAAGCTCACGGGTACTTGCCTAAAATGAAGATATGAAACATGTAAGCAATATATTAAATAAACCCCAAAAATCACCACTTTTCTCTTCTCAACTAATGTTCAACTAAGTCGATCTAAGGTTTAAAAACAAATAATACTTGCCCCAGGTTTGGAGTGCACCTGTCTATACCAGCATGAACCCCGAAGGTGAGTTTAATGCCTGGTCAATTATTGCTTCATGCACATTAGATGTGGAGAGCCTCAGTTTGCTCAACAAATTGTGAAGGGGGGAAAAATAATAAGAAAAAAAACATTTGTGTTAGGAAAAAGTTTTTAAAAAGTCTCATATTGAAATCCTGAAGTAAGAGCTAATTGTGAATTACTCCCTCGTTCCTGATTTCTCTTCTGATTAATGTGACTTAACAAAAGCAAAACCAACAACAAACCAATCCACAATAAACCCCCAAAACAAACAAAAAGTTAAACAAAACGTTTATTTGCAATGTTTCACTTTTCTATACTAGGGCTAAATCTGGGCTTTTTAAAAAACTGGAATAAGAAGCTGAAGGTATAAGTGGAAGCTGCTAGAAAAGTAAATAAATTAAATAATTCTTTAACTGTTGAGGCTTCTTTTTTTCTTCCCTTGGTTCAGTAAATCACTTTTTATGGCTGGCAAAGATCCAGAGATGTACATCATGTACGAACAATGACTAAGCAGGAGTAAAGGCAGGAATGAAATCCCCATCATTATTATTTCTGCTGTTTTTTAAGTCAGTTGATGTGATGAAATCATGCAACATTTGAAGTAAAATAAGGGTTCTTACAAATCTTCAGGAAAAATTAATAGTTGGATGGCAAGAAGTAAAATAATTGGAAGGCATTGATTTATTATGTAAAATAATACTGGGATGCACTGTTCTGTTTCAGTAATATTAAACTGTTTCAAAAGAGGACAGCCTGCAAAAAGTCCACCGGCACCCAGCGAGCCGTCGGTGTTTAGTGCACGCAGCATTTCAGGAAGGGAGCCGATCCAGTGGATCCCTCAGGGAACGGGGACGAATTAGCTCAGATTTATGAGGGCTACTTACCCATTTCCTGAGAAGGTCACATTGGAAACTTTCATAAAAATTTGAAGCCTATCTCTAACTTTTCCATGTATAATTCATCTTTGGTCTCTTGCATTTCTTTTTTTTTTTTTTTTTTTTTTTTTTTTTTTTTATGCTAGGTCCTAAACCTTTCAACTGATATTATAAAACCCAGGATGAAATGAGTGTTCTGAGATGAGAACCGGTAAGACACGCTTGTTGCTGAGATTTGTAAAGATCAGCTTTTAATAGTTGTGCCTATTATCAGCTTTGATGTGGTCACTTAAAAAATAAAGCTGTCTCTCTCAGTGGACATTTAGACTGCTTAATGCAGTGCAGCAGGCGTCTTAATATGAGAATGTTTGTCACAGAAGATCAGGCAAAAACTTTTTTAAAAGATCTGAGCTGATTCACATGCAGTATAAAATGCTGGAGAATTCCAGGGTATATCCAGCTGCCAACTTCTGCTTACCTGAAGCCAGAGGGATGTCTCCAATGTACCAAAATGAACCTGCATCTTCTAGATCTTATATGTATAAAATGAGCCAATGACTCAGAGAAGGCAATTGATATTGCTCCCACAGCTTGTGTTTGCTTGATTTCCTACTATCTGTATTGTGTGTTCCCACAAGTCATGTTTTACCGTGCTGGAGAGACTTTAAAATGTGCAGATGCAAGTGTTAGTGCAAACCTGGAAGTGACCATAGCTGCTTAGTCATGAGCAAGAATAAAACTAATTGTCTTTTCTAAAAATAAGAGAATATAGAGTAGGTGGAAAAACTCAAAGGGCTTGTTAAAGCAGTTGCAAGCTAGAAAAAAAAACGTTTAACGGAAAGGAACTGTATTCAAGTACAAAGCCCAAGGTCAGCTTGGTAAACACAATGAATTTCTCCCAGAATGAAAAAATGCTCACATGGTGGTGGTCAGCGCACCAGCTTGGGTCGCTGGAGTATCTGCATCTTCCCAGCAGCTCTGGAGCATGACTGGTTTTAGTGGGACCTGTGTAGATGGTCACCCATGCTTGTGTGCTTTGGAAATGAAAGCATTCAACTTGAATGCTTCAGGACTTCAAGGTTGTTAATGTGTCTCTGAGTGAGCAAACTTGGATAGTTGTACCTTGGTCAGAGACAGACAAGGTCCTCACAGATGCAGACGTCTGTGCTTTCTCAGTGCAACCATTTCTGTTGAAAGACTGGCTACAGCATAATGATATTTTATCTTAATTTTACCTCTCCAGAGGTTTGCTACTGCCTGTTCTCAGTTCAGCACTTCCCTTGCATCTTTTCCTCTCCTGTGGATGTGGTAGCAGCAGATGACTACAGTGTAGTGTTAGAGTTACACAAGACCTTTTTTCTGGCACTGTGGTCCCTGTTCTGGTGCTCCTCTCCAGAGAAAGCGAAGCCTCTGTAATGATTGCATGTCATGTCATACAAGGAAATGATCTGGTAAGGTTATTCAGGAAACTATTTGTTCCTGGAGTTTGCTTCCTTTTAACTTCAGGATCACTCTCTGAGACTGTCCTTTCATTGATCTCAACCATTTTAATCAACTAGAAATTAAGAAGCTGTGCCACATTTGTCAAAGTGTTGGCAATTCAGTGGATTTTAACTTAGCCATGTTGAAATTACACTTTCGATTAGTTAAGATTTAGACATGCTGTTTTAGAGCCATAGTTTTGCATCTTCCAAGTGGAATTTCCAGTATGCTGGTTGGTTGTCATGACCAGGTAGGAAAAAAAAAGAATATTTATGTGTCTGTGCTGTATGTAGTTTCCTGGTCCCACGTCTCGGTGGGACGTAGCTGCTTGGACCGTGGGGCTGTTCAGGATGCTCTGGAGCTGAGCTGAACTGTGCAGCTGCAGGGAGATGGTGAGCTGAGCGCTGTGCTTTGGAGCTAAATATGCTGACCGTGTTCAACTGCAAAGATTGAAAGAATCTTGAAGAATTCCCTTGCCTCGGGAAAAGCATATTGGTTCATTATATCATGGAGAAGTATTTGGCAATTAAAGCTAAAATTTAGCCACAAAGGAAATAATTAAAAATATTATTATATATTTATGCTAATACATTTAACTGAAGTGTGTGTGTAAGTTCTACTCAGCTCATAACGATTAACTGTTGCGCAAAAAACAACAAAGTTATCCTAATTAATAAATGTGAACGGAGATGATTTGCTAGGGAAAGTTTTACTGTATTTCAGTGTTACAAAGTGTTTGAGATTTGAAAATTACTTTGCTTAATTTACTGTTAGGTGGTTTACACATATGGATTCCATTAGGACTAACGTTAAGTAATGAAAACACAAGTAGCTACAATACAATTTAACTAGTAAGTAAAGTTTGAAATGTGAAATAATGTGTTTTTCTAATAAGGCTATTAAGCAGCCATTAGTGCTGTACTAGTGTTACGTAGAAAGGAGGAGCAGATCCATATTATTTCTGGCAACCAAATACATAAAACATGAAAGAAAACAAGCGGGAAATGTAAAGTCTGCAAAGTTCTCGTCAGGGTTTGCCAGGGGAAGGTGGTAAATGCTGCTGGTAGCTAAAGGAGACAAATAATCTTTAGTTGGTGTGAGGAAAGATCAGCTGGATCATAATCGTAAAACAGATTCTTTTCAAGGTCCTGGTGATAGAATACTTTGTCTTCATTAATAAGTTATTACACCGAACTGCGATGTTTAATTATTTGCAAGGGTCTTTATTTTTTTCTGTCTCTGGAGCACAGCTCCCACTGTAATACAGAGGAGGGGGAAGATTCCCAATTCCCGCTTATCCATATGTTTAAACATATCAAATCGATTCCTAATGAATTTTATATTTAAAATTTTTTATTACCTGACTATGTGTTTAGCATTTGAAGACTGTGCCGTTATTTGGTTTCCGTCACTAAGGAAAGTGCTGCTGTGGAGGCTGAGAGCACAGCTGGAGTGAGGCAGGGTGAGGTTCCTTCCTGCACGTGACTGCTGGTGGGCACAGGAAAGCTTCGAGAGCTGTAAGTTAAAAGTTCATCTAAAAAGTTGTTCATCAGGAATAAGAAATGTCTCCTGAACTCTCGTGAAATGAGAGTTATGGGGAGGAGAACCATAAAGGTGTCACAGAGGGAAGTTACCGTTCCAGGGTAACTGAGATGCCCCCGTTTAATGTGAATTTTAAGGGATACTGCATACAAAAACTTCCCCAAGCCATCATACAGTTTCCATTCAGTAATCTGGGAAAATAAGTTGATAATTTGAGAAAGCCACTGTATAGTTTTGATACTATTATACTGAAAATACACACACACACGTATTTTAAACAGGATATGCATGGCTGAGAAGTCAATCTGTGATTTCTTTCTGAATTATTTAGAACATTGACAGGAGGAGGAAACTGCTTAGTAGTTTCCACCATGTCCACAATGCAACATGAGCAATAAATACAAGCTCTTCTTAACCCCCTGATTTATGACTTCATTAATAAAGATGGATGAAACTTCTTTTTATTCATTACTTATTCAAATAGTTTAGAGAAAATATATGTTTTAAATCAAATGCAATGGAATTTCTAATGAAGCCTCCAGAGAAACATGGAGTGAATATGCAAAGAAAGATTATATATACTGATTGTGGAGTAGTTTAACATCATAGTAAGGAAAGAAAAAAATAAAAATCCTAACTTGATCATACCCTGTAGGGTTTCTAATCACTTAATGTGCTGGCTAGAACTAGTGTTCAATTGCTGAAAATATTTTTTAAAATAAAATGTCGAGTATTAAATATATACTGAGTTGTTCTGTGGGTGGTCCGTGGTATATAGTCAGTAAGAGCATCCATGGGATTATGGAAGGTGTCAGTATGAACAAATCCTGAAGCTGAGATATCCTGAGAATATATATGCAGTTTGCTTTTTTAAAAACAAACAAACAACAAAAACCTTGACACTTGCCCAAGCTGGGACAAGTTGCCACAGGAGTGGGAAGCAGCACCTCTGTGGTACCTTTGCTGATCTCTGAGGTGGTGTTAGGTCTCCTACATCTGGAATAGGACTGGAGCAGAAGATATTGTTCTGTAGCTACAAAATGGGGAATTGAATATCTGAGGTGATGGTTGTGCCCTCAAGTCTGCCCGAAGAGAAGTGTGGAAATGGACTGCAGATGTACCTCCACTGCGTCTCAGCTGCACGTGAGTGAGGTCTTATGCCTTCCTTTCTTGAAGGGCCACACAGATGGTGCTCCCCGGCCTGAACTGGGGCTGTCTGGTGAGACTCCAGTGAGCAGGGAGAGCCAACAGACATGTGGTAGGGGCTGTTGGGTCACTCATCAGTTGAGGATACAGGTTTGTTACTTTTTCAGAAGAAAATTTTTATGATTTCTTTTGATTAATTCATAGAGTTATAGATTAATTCTGCAGTGTTAGTTCAAGATGAATTAAAGGGCTTGATTTTAGAGTTAGATGCACTTTCAGCAATCTCTGTTTGCCAAAAAAAAACCATTTTTAATTTAAGATGTGAATGAGAACGCTGACGAACTTACACATCGCTTTGTCAAGAACAAAATGAAAGGCTAAAGAAAGAGAACAGCTAACTATTTTTCAGCTTTAGAGGAATAAAAATCATTCTTCCAACAGTTTTGTACCATAGTATCTGTAGTAGGAATAAGGGAGAGAAAATCAAAAGCTGGTGGAGAACTCCTCTTCCCACGCCCACCCTGCAGCACTGCTGCGGTGGGGAAGGCTTCCTCTGGCTCCAGAGCTTGGAGGAGTGGGAGGCTGAACCTGGAAAGCAGGATTCCCTCCTGTCCAGGGGTACGTAGGTGGGCATCGGGCAATGGAAGAAGAGGGGAGAGGAGATGAGGAAGTTGAGCTTTTCTGGGATGGTCTTGAGTCGGATTCCTGCGCAGCTCCTAGAGAGGCGTGTCTTTCAAGTGACCTGTGAGAAATGCATCTTATCACTTATGCTGTCCTCTGATATGAGGGAAAATAACAAAGAAATATTTATTATTTGGGCAGTTTCCTGTTTCCTTCTTTTTTTTTTTTTTTCAATGAAGCTGAGCACAAGCCATGGGTAAGAGTGCAGTCTGTGTGTTCTGCATGTGGAAACCTTGTCGTGTGGAATTTGGGAACAAAATATCCTTTGGTGGGAAATGGGCTGGGGTTTTGCTCCAGTTGTTCATCATTCAGTGTTCTCCCTAACTTGTCATCTATATCTGAGTTGTGTTTTTTTTTTTTTTTTCTATAACAGCATTTTTCTGTTAATTAACCAAAAGGAATGAAATTCACAGGAGAAATTCATGTCATAATCAGTTCATAGAAATAACTTCACCTTCTGCTTGATCCCATTTCTGCACTATTTTAAAAATATACAGCTTAATTTTGAAAAATTCTGGCACAGGGTTTTTAAAGTTAACTGAAAGTCTGTCCTGGCATACTGGCAATGGAAATTGTATTTTTTTAGTGCAGCAGCTAAACTGGCTTTTCACCTGGA
The DNA here is from genome assembly GCF_036417535.1 of Chlamydotis macqueenii. Lineage (NCBI taxonomy): Eukaryota > Metazoa > Chordata > Aves > Otidiformes > Otididae > Chlamydotis > Chlamydotis macqueenii. Next base: position 24,414,515 of record NC_141564.1, on the reverse strand, counting down.
GAGGGAACTTCAAACAGGCTGAAATTCTGGTTTTTAATTACATTTTGACTATTGAAGGTGTATTTTTATGTTGGGCATGAAAGGCCAAATGCAAGTAGCAGCTTTACAGCCAGTGCTGTTCGCCATGCTAGGGACGCGTTGTGTGCTTGGATATGACATGGAGCCATGGTATTTCACTAGTAAGGAAGGAATTCACAGTTATTCTGAGATATTCTGAGTTCCTGCTGGAACTTTCCTTTATGCTTTTATGGGTGTTATATTTGCTTGTTTGTGAATTATCATCACTCCTGGGATAAACCTCAGTGTATGTTAGCCACGGCGTGGAATGATGCAGAGAGTGTCTCAGAAGTGGTGAACGTCTATGGACATGGGAGAGACAACTCCTTGTCAGCTTGCTGGAGGTACAACCAGGATTCCATTCCTAAATCACTTTGCCAATATAAATTACATTTCTGCCTCAGGTAGCGTATACATCATTATCTGACCTGGTCCACCTCCCCTGCCAGAAGAAGGTTGTGTCGGGCTGTGGGAAGGGTAGCTTCGTGGAACTCAGATTTTTTTTCTTTCTGATTACTCTCACTTCTTCATTCTGTAAAATCCAGAGGCACATTCATTTTAGATTCCTTACACTTTAATAAATGAACCAATAAGAGTTGCACCAAGAGAACTAGACCTTCCAGAAAGAAACACTATAATCCATTTTAAAAATCTTTTGGTAATTTTTAAGTCTTTTAAGTAGTGAGACACAATGGAGTAGGACAGTTTTATTTTTTGTAACAGCCAATTTGTGCTCTTTATATTATTTCATTTTAGACAGCAGAGCTCTTTAAGGATGATTACTTCATTCATCTTCAGTCTGTGAGGGCCAGGCGCTGAGTGAGAAATAAGAGTTGAACGTTTTTATGTGTATAGGCTATCAGCACCCTTATCCCAGTCCTCCAGCACGCGCCATCAGCGGTCACGTAAATCTACAAACTTTGACTTGTTTTTAAAAATTATTTTGACAGATGGCATATGCACGGGCAGTTTAAAATCTGACTTTTATTGTGTGCTTATGATTCTTTGTAAATAATTGCATAGTTTCTTCTGAAGAAATAACATCTTATCAGATTACATCTGATGTTCTGCGTAGCTCTGTGTGTCACAGATCAGTGTCTCTGTTAAAGCAAGTCTTCCTGTGTGTTGTGTTTTATTATACAGCAGCGTTGCGTGTAATGATGACTTCCTTTTGTGTTGTGCTATAGCAAAGCAGTTACTGAAATCTACTGTGTGCTTACCACCTGCCAGATTTCATGCACCAGCATTTTTGTTTTCGTTTTCTTTTCCTCCTTGGCTCGCTGACAGGATTGCACAGCTTGCTGTCCCATCTACTCCGTTACTTGGAAGGAGAGAGCAGAGAATCAGGGCAAAACTGAAGCCGTATAAAGCCAGTAAAGCTTCAAATATATGTGGGCAAGAAGGCCTTCGTACATACTCACGAGAACTCCACATACACTCCCAGGGGTGGCTCCTGGCACTGGGCGTGAGCTGGTGCCCGCTGTAGCCCACTGGTGTCCGTTTGTCCCATGGAATGGTCTTGCATTGCCTAAACGTACATCGCTTTTTATTCTCCACTTTCATCTGTTGCTTATTATCTGCACTGTGCTTTCGTAGCTCACATCTCCACATCTTTGCTCTCCATTTCTTCTCTTTTGATCGGGCATAACTGTTCTGAATTGGGATCCGTATTTTCCGTGACAGCACGCGCTTTGCAGCGGCCCTGGTCCTGCAAGGTCTCTGCCTTCAGAAGAAGCCTCTGAAGTCAGTGCCAGCTCGAAAAGTTCATGCATGTGGGATAGATTTTTACATTATTAAATGTCATTTACCATAAAGTAGGAGTTTGGTCTCGCTTATTAAAATATAATAAAATGATGCGAAATCAATACTGGAGAGGAAATTTAAACCCAGTGTGCAGTGTTCAGAGTTAATATTTCACCTTATTTTATACGAGTGCTGCATCGTAGTGAAGAAGTATTCTCAAGTACTCAAGTTTTACATAGTGGGGGGAAGTAATATAAGTTATTTCCTTGTCCTGTGAAGCCAGAAAAATTGCAACAATGGTTTTGAGAATAAGTAATGTTTTGGTTGAAAGTACAGCTGGATGTTATCTGCCAATATTTATGTCTTGCAGGACCAAAGTTCCTTTGCTATTCTCCAGAAGTGTGGACTGCAGGTAGAAAATCAGAGGTTATCATTGTCTCTAAGCATAAATCTGACTGGAAGGGAAGCACCTGGAACTTGACTTGAATGGCTGGATAAGTTGAAGTCCATGACCTTAACTTAGGGTGAACATTAGATGCTTTTCTGATGTTTTCCTTTGGCTCTTGAGATTACTTAGGTGCAAAAGCTCATCTGTTGCAATGTCCCTTGAATGCCTTAGTCTTGATTCAGGAGCTGTCTGTCTCAGGCTGGAATGCTGGAGAGTCTCCCCAGCTTACCTGCCTCTTGGTGTTTGCAAAGTCTGCAAGAGGCACAGGACCCTTTTGCACCTGAAAAAAAATAAATATTTTGTATCATACAGATCTCCTGTGTCCTGAGGGACGTCAAGGCTTTCCTGCTGCGGGCAGTTCTTCAGCGACATCCCTCTACCTGCCTTGTGAAGCTCTTCTCCCATGCATAAAATAATTCAAGACTTGCATTTTTTTACAGAGGAGGAGTGGAAGGGGGCAATGCCATAAGTGTTGTTCTGGAGATGGTTCTTTGTGAGGGATGTGGGGGAGTCCTCTGCCTCCGGCGTTTCCTGTGGCCTCACAGAAACATCTGGAAGTTGTAGGCTCCACTCCAGGGAGTCAAGACATACAGGTCATTTGGCTTTACCCGAGACATTGCCCTGCACTTCACTGCTAGAAAGGTAAAGACAACTTAAGCTCTCCTGAGGTTTGCATAGCTGTTAAACACATCCTGTAAACAGACCTTGCATGTAGAACACGGAGGCAGGGCTGATAATTGAATTTCCAGGACAGAAACTATGTTAGTACATCCTCACTGATGTGCTGGAGCTCCCAGATGCAATCAAGAGCAGAACGAGCATCATTTCAACTGTTTCTAACCCAATTTCCTTGCAGCACATGACTACAGATACCACCCTGTGAAACCCAAACCTCAGCCGTTACACGTGAGCGCTTCATCTTCAGGTGACCTAAGGGGTCCAAGCAATTCCAAAGACCATGGAAGTGCGTAGATGCTTTTGAGTTCCTTGTGGCAGTTACAGTGCCTTTTAGCCATGGCTGCATGTCGTGGGTTCCTTGATGCTGAAGAAAGGGTCCTGTGTGAAAACAGCATGAAGGACAGGAACACTTCAACAATTTTGTTGTGTCCAACCACCTCTGAATGAAGATATTCAGCAGCTTTGTAAGAAACTGCGATGTGATTTAACGGTATTCCAAAATATGAAGCAAGAAATAAATCTTTGCTGTGTTGCATGTTCATGGCAGAGGCGTAGGGCACATGTTCACCCAGGTGCTGAGGTCAACTTAGCAGCACGCACTGAGCTCCAGGCTGTTACATCTCTGCTGCCAGCAATATCTGATGAGGCAGCTTACAACTAGCCTGGGAATGTCTGCGTTCTCCTGTTGTCCTACACATATAGACATCTGGACATACACATTTCATTGAATTTCTTTAAATATAATCACATCAAATGCGCTGATGCATACTGGTCAAAATTGGTGCAGGTGACTCTCTGGGAAGATGAAGGGAAACACCAGTTAAGTGGGAGTGGGCATGAGTTAGACAATGGCACAGCTTCTCATCGCACAGCCGTGCAATGCAGTGTGTCCTTGGTTTGTTATGTTATGTCTTTACGTCTTGTTAAATCCTCTTTTGTCGCAGAAATCCTCAAAACATCCCTTTAGTTGATGATCTGAGAAGTCCTAAAGGAGACTGCTAGTTAATGTAAGGTGAGTAATTTGCATCCACTGATGCATGACTTTGGAATTTTTCCCTGTGTCTCCTCTGATTGTAATGATGAGAACATACTCTTCTTAATTTGTTTCCCATAGCACAATTTTTTTTCCCAAAAATCTGATATAATCCTTGACTGCTGATCTGTAGAATTCTACAATAATCTGTTTATGGTAATATCTCTTGAACTGACCATTCAAAGCCTTAGAAACTGCAGAGTGCTCCTAATTGATTTCTCTGAGACACTGTGTATGCCATTTCTGTTTTTTTTTTTTTTCTTCTTTTTCAGTGTCATCATTGCATCTGTTTGTTCTCATCCTCTCTTCCTCCCTCACTAATTATAGATAGGGGAAATAAAAATCTAACCTTGATGGAAATTCATTAATATTAAAATATTCCCTAGATAAGCCTGTAAATCTCTGAACTGCATAGTTTGTCTGTACCTTCCTCAAGAATTCACCTTTGGAGTGAATGCAGATCTGCAGTACAAATGAGTAATCATTTCTTGTATATTTAAATTTACTTTTCAACTTAGAAACCTGAACAAAATTTCTGGTTTAATGCTGAGAATTGGCAGGGATGAACTACTCCAGTCTTAAGGAAAAATGAACAAATAACTTTTAAGAACTGATGATGTGACTATGTCCTTTTAACAAGAACTCTATAACTTATTTGCTACTGTCACTATAGTCGTTATTAAATATACATGTAACACTACACATATAGAGCAGGTGCAGAGGTCAGTGTTCTAAAAACTAAGAATTAGACAGAAATATCCTCACTCATGAAATTTTTCAAGATTATTTCTTTGGGACTTCTTGAGTAATATGAGATGGACATTTGACCTGTTGCTATTCAGCTTTTATTTTGATTAAAAAATACAAATTTAATAAGAAAAATACAAACACAGTAACCCAACTGAAATTACATCCTGAATTATTTAGACTCGCACAGGAGATGAAAGCTGCTTAGAAATTTCCGGGTTGGAGATAATGCATCGTGATCGATAAATGAATACTGCCCTTCCTAAACCCAAATATATTTGGCATATATTATTTACAAGGTATAAAAGTTTCATTATTAATGCAAGGTTATGCTATAGCTTACGTGTATAGCTGTGGAGGTCACACAGCACAAGGTTAGCATTTGGATTCATAGTTTTTGTTATTTTAAGGGATTGTAGAAGACCAGGTTTTGGTCTTCACCTTCCCTTCAGTCTTTCTGTCTCAGTTAAATTCTCTTTGTTCTTTGGAGTGAAATGTAAGGTTGGAGCAATACTAAACAGTTCTTTAAATTTAAGAGTGTGAGGGGGACTATGCCTTCATAAAGACCATCCCTAAAACCCACTCCTTCCATTACAAAGGAAAAGGAGACTAGGCAGATGGAATACAAGTGTTGATACCCCAGTTGCACTGGTCATGCCTCAGTGCACTCCTATCAATACTGTACATTATGTGAATTTGAGAGCTTTTCTTCAGCAGCTCTGTTTTAACATCTTTGGGATGCCTCGCTTGGTTGGGTCAAGCACTTCTAGCACTTTCCATAGGACGTATTTTCCTCCCTAAAATACTCTTCTATATCTGTCCTCATCTCTTACCAGAGATTGTAGATGTCAGTACATCTTGCTGATAATTTGCGGCTTGAGGCTTCCTGACTCTGGAGCAAAATTCTAACACAGCTGTGTTATTTCATTGACTTTGCTCCTGTCATCAGGTAATTCGCTTTGAGGCTATTTTTACAGTAATATGAAATATCTGTAGATATTTCTAAAGTTTTGGATGTGTTTTCAATTATTCTGTCTTGCAGCAGGTCCACAGGCTGGGCTGTAATGGGAATCCCACTGCGCCTGTGTTTCTTGACATAACTCTGCCCAGGCAGACGGCGCCTGCCCTGGAGGCGTTGCCTCGTGAGTACAAACCAGAAAGTCACAGCGTGCTGAACTTACACGGAGAATGGTAGTTCGTTATTTTCAAAAGCAGGTTTTATGACTGTAGATGCTGCTGGGACTCTGACTTGGGCTCTGTGCATCATTTGAGGGTTTCCATCTCCACAGGTTACCGTTACTGTACTGGTTGTATCTTGTGTTTTTTATTTGATTTTTACTTTCTTTGCCAAACTGCTTGAAAGGATACTGTGGAATGAGAGTGGAGGTGAGTGTGCACCTTTTGTAGTTAAAAATAATTCTTTTAGGGAGAAGAGGTGTAGTTCTTCTGTATTCCTCACTGTTCAAGAATAATTAGGTAGGTTACTCAAGTTTTTTTTCACCAGCTTTTTCAAAGTTGCACTATAATCTGCAGGAATATATCTCTTGCTGCCAGACAGGTTACAGAGAAGTCCCATGGAGTTCAAATCCATCTCTACAGAGAGGTGTATCCTACTTTTTATTTTGTATACCTTATGGAAACTGAAGTAATCACTAAGCATGCAAATAAAACCGAAATTCAAATGTGATGGGTAAAATTGATTAAGTGTTCTTACCAGGGATAATCAGTTTCAAGGTCTCTGGCTATTCCAAGGCCACAGCCCTTGCTGGAAATAGAATGCAGCAGTAAATTGAACGAAAGCAATGATTCAATCTTAAAATTCCAGAAAACCTGAGAAGAAATGCACTGCAAGCTTGCAGCAGTGACATGTGCACCTGAGTTCCCTTTTTTCATTAAAGTTTAAAAAGACTTGGAGCAGAGCTATAAAATACATCTTGTTCAGAATGTAGACAGTGTAATCCTTATTTCTGTCAAAATTTGTCCCAATCCTTAATCTGTTAGTCTGCTATGTAAACCATAGGATGAGATTGTCATGGTTGATGTTATTCCATCTTTGCCTGCTATTGGCCAGTCAGCAAGAGGACATTGGGGAGATGCAACATGGTACACCTTTTCATAAGTTACTCAAACCAGGAGGAGTATGCAGTAGAGGAAGATCCAATTCTAGGTTTCTTGTCCATAGGAGCTGCTCTTCAAAAATAAAATAAGCTTGGAGGTTCAGTCTCTGGAAAGCTGTCTGTGTCTGGTAATCCACCTCTCTGCATGCCTTTCTCTATAGTCCCATACATTTTTGATATGAGAATACTGTTGGAAATATATTCTATGAGCCTAAATAAAATAGGAGAAAGGTCTCTATGCAGGACTAAGACCAAGCTTTGTGGAAGGATACCTTTTCATTTCTGTGAATGCTATTCCTTTCTGCTCTTTTCCTTTACCTCTTAGGATGCGTAAGTTTGACTGATTGCTTTTTAAAATTCCTGTTGGCATCAAGATCTCGTAAACATTGGCAAAAAAATCCCACTCAGATTCCATTGTTCTGAGATAGAGAGACCTAAGTCTGGCAAATCTCTCCACATAGCTCTGACCTGCACCTGCTTGGTATCTGTGGTGACTTTACGGGGTAATCAGAATTGCACATGATTTTCCAGGTGAGCTCTCAGTAGCATCTTTCCCCTTGCCAGGGTGCCTTTCTGTGATTTATGCTTCAGTCCCTTGTTTGCCCAGCACAGTGCTTCTTACTACTCGACAGATGGTTTTATTATTTGCCATCACCATGAGATCTCCTGGCTGATTTCTGTATTCAACAATGATTTCCATGTTTATTTTTGGTACCCAAATTATTGCCTTGCTTTTGCCAGCACTGGGCTGTCTGTATCCACCCATAACCCAAATCTCCTCAATCACTGAGTATCTGGTCATTCTGCAGCATTTTACTATTTCTGTGTTATCATTAAAAGCAGTTATTCTGGAAACTAAATGCTTCCCTGCCTCACTTGTATACCAGATAATTCCAACATGCTGACCCAGCAGCTTTCCTTTAGATGCTGATTTTGTCTCTAATGTTTTGCTGTTTGCCGGTACCTCCAGCCTTGCCTAAATACAGGAATATTTTCATTTATCTGTGGAAATTTGTATTTTTCTGCTTTATACTTGCGTAGCATATACAGCTTTTTTAAAAGTACAAACAGGACTCCTCTGATAGCCCACCACCTTTTTTTCCCTTTTGAAGAACAAAATAGATGGACTAGAGAAAATATTTTTTTTTTCCCCACCAGTAAATCTATGCCACTCATCAAGTGATCTGATTCTGTATTTGTGTTCACACAGACATTTTCTCTTTTAATAGTGATTTCTCTCTTAACATTTGGGGTTCTTCTGTAGTACCAAATCCAGTTAGAGCACTGTCATCACTGGAAACGGATAATGTGATTTACTCTGTTAGCGTAGATGGGTACCGTGTTATAACACTGCCCCTGAGTCAAGTTATGTTTTTAGACATAAAAATAGAGATGAGTAGGTAACATGGTGAAAATACGATTTAGTTATACCTCAGTTGCAAAACATTTTTAGCCTGGGCAAAGCATGGTCTTTCTGGTGCTCAGGTAGGGTGTTTGTTTTGGCAGCAGTGTACCCACGTGCTAAGGCTTGGATAGCAGCTCCCCTGCAGTCGCTGTGATTTATCAGGTAAACGTATCTATAAATTGCTTGTTTGCTCCTGCAAGTACTCTGGAAATTCTTTCTTGTCAGCCCTTATGAGTCTTGACATCATTAAAAAAAAATAAATCTAGTCTAGATCTGATTAACACTCTTGCCTCATTCCACCTCCTATTGTCTTCTACATAGAGTGGCAATGAACAGGTATCCCCTACTTACCTTGTCTTCTAGAAGGGGCTCTTGTAAATAGATTGTCTTTCAATAAAAAGGCCACAGGTTGTTTTATAGGTAATCTAGAAAGTACTAGTAATGGAGAAAGATGTAGGATTAACATCCAAAGACACTATCACTAGAAATGATCATAGGAATTAAGTAGATGTCCTACTTTATTTCTCTACTTCATAATTTTAACTTTTATATTAAGAACTTCCATTTTCTCATTCTGTCAGACTGCGAAGTCTTTATTTGATCAGTATTTGCAGTGACTTGAATAAACTGTTGCTCAGAGTACTCCCTCAAAATTACTGTTCTTCATCAGCAGGAAAATACCATCTCCCTAAAATACCAGTACATGTTTCTTGAACTGAGATCATGAAGCACTTGCAGCCACCTTGGAATTGATTTGATAAATACAATGTTCCAATTAGTAATCCTGATATATCTTTTAAAAAATGGAAAGAACTCTAATCCATATACATTACAGGACATAGAAGTCTTTTCCTGAGCAGTTCAGCAGTGTTTTTGGGAGCGTTAGCAGTGACCAGCAGTGATGGGACTGCTGGGAAGTGTGAAGGAAGGACAAAAGGCAATGTAAGGATTGGGTAAGGGAAGAGCAGTGTCAACTCTTGGGATGTAGTTGCCTGTTTGGATTTTGTGTGATGTGAGGTGCTTGTAGAGAAACCTTTTTTGAGCATCATAAAATAAGGCACTGAGGCTTGGCTGTCTCCACACGTGGATTGTGGCATAGGCTTCACAAAATGTTGATTTTAGCGGCGCACAGACACGTACCATCTTCATGGTGTGGCTTCACACCATTTTTTTTTTTTTCCTTTTGATTTCCTGTGTGGGGTGGATCTTCTGTAAAGTATTTCTGACCTGCTCTATCTCCGGAGTATTGTTCCAGGTCTTAATTTTCAGTCGAGACATCCAGTTAACTTGTGTTCATCATTGGATGTGCCTGTCTTTTGATCTCATGTTTTTGGCTTTTTAGCTGAGCACTGTGATTAGATTGCTTTTTGAATGAAATCCAAGTCTTCTGTGCTGCACTTGACAGTTTCCAGCAAGCCTACATTTCTGATTCATGGATACCACAGCTATAAAATTTGGCACAGGATAATCTTCCATAGCAGTAAACAACACGGAAATCCAGAAATCAGAGTGTCTTATAGGCAAAGGTTGTTGCCCCTTGTGCTCTTTTTATTTCTTTTTAAAAGGCATTTGCAGAACTCAGCTTCCCTGTTACATGGTACTACATCCCAGTTTCATTTCAGTACAGAAACTACCTTTTCATTCATTCAGCCATGAAGCTATTGCTGTTACAAATGGATTTTTCTATGAGCATCATCCCATGTAGCAAGGTCTGGATCACATCAAAGCAATCTGCTTGAGAAGAACCTTTGTAATGCTGCCTAACCTTTTGTTTCTCCTCTGCCATCAGAAGCTCTTCCACTTATTAAGTGCCTCAATAAGCAGTCCTCCTAAATCCTCAAATCTTATTTACCTTTTTATCCTTTTTTTTTTCAGTGCACAGTTTGCAGCCTGAACTGCCTCTGATGTCTGTTTTTATATAGCTGATCACCACTTCAGACTGTTTCACAGTAACTTCCACGGTCTGTCCGAATTATCTGTCCTCTCTGCTCCTCTTGGTGGCTGCTTACATTTTCTGCGTCCTCCAGGAATACACCGTATTTCTCCTTGGAAAATTTCAGTAGCCTTTCACAACTATTCTGCATGACCCACACACTCTTTTTTAAAATTTTTTTTATTTTTTTTTTATTTATCAGCCTTTTTATTCCTTTGCTTCTTCCTGCCTTCTTTGTACCCTGTGTAACCAACCCCTCTTCTCGGAGATGTCCTGTAATCCAATTGGTATCCAATCTGACCAGCATCTGGCTGTGAAAATGCCCCTTTTTTTTTTTTTTTTTCCCAGTTTTATCCAGACAGCTGTATTGCTTTGAGATTAAACACTAACTCCAGTTATTTAAACTTCTGTTCGAAACTATCACAAAGGATGATCAGTATATGAAAATAATCTATGGTTTTCAGTTTATATTACATCTTCTGACTTCATGGTGTTAAATAAAATAATACCACAGTGGTATATGAATTTATAACTCTTTATATGTGAACTTGCTTTCTCAGCCTGCCTGTTAGCATCTCTTCTTCTGTATTCTTAACTATGGGAATTAAACAAACAGGATAAAGCTTCCATCATCCGATTCAGTGGTAGTTCTTGCCAGCTGCTACCATGTTATTGAGTAATATATCATCAGGATAGTAGTGCATTTGTAATGATGTATTGCATTGATGCATCATTAGGGGAAGTGCGTTCTCTGATGTATTAGTCAATAACGGTCCTTAGGAGGAAAATATTTTGACAAGTCAAACTCCAAAATTTTATTTTAAAAGTTATCCATAAATGCAGTCCATGACAGCTCATGTTTTTGTGTTATCTTTCTGGGTGTCAAAGTCCTTATACCAGGGGGCTCGTGAAATCACCAGAATTTGTTTTGCACATTTTTCCTTAATACAGGCTTCAGTATAAATAGGTATAAAAGGAAATAGTGGGAGAAGGAGAAAAAGCATCTGTCTTCACTGAGCGAGGGAAAGGGGCAGAGAGGTCTCTTGCAGCTTAAGGATGATGTTTTGCTAGCCCAATTCAGATGTCTGGTGGACTGCTCTCATGGAAGATCCTTGCAGGATTTAGACTTGAAATCTGTATCAGGCTGTGTAATGATCCTTTAAATTTCCTATTTAAGTTGTGTGTGGTTTTTTGGTTTTTTTTTTTGTTTTGTTTTGTTTTTTTTTATATAGAAACAATCTTAACACACTGTCATAATCCCTCCCCTCTCTGTAGTTAACATCCTGTGCACCTCTCCTGTGAGGACAGGCTGAGAGAGCTGGGGCTGTTCAGCCTGGAAAAGAGGAGGCTCCGGGGAGACCTTAGGGTGGCCTTCCAATAGGATGAGGGGTAATGGTTCAAAATAGAGGGAGGAAGATTTAGATTTAGGAAAAAAATGTTTTCCACTGAGGGTGTTGAAACCCTGGCCCAGGTTGCCCAGAGAGGTGGTGGATGCCCCGTTCCCGGAAACATTCAAGGCCAGGTTGGCCGGGGCTCTGAGCAACCTGATCTGGTTGGAGATGTCCAACCCCCCTGCAAGGAGCGGGGACTGGGTGGCCCGGAAAGCTCCCTTCCCACTCAAACCATTCTATGTTTCTGTGATTAAAATTTTAGGCTGTGGCACAGCTTTATTACTTACCTAGGTCATTTCTGTTCCTATAGATGCATCCATTAGAAGCAAACCGAAAGGGATAGATGGGCCTTAATTTAAAGCAGTCATTACCCCGTGTTGAGTGGGTGTGAATGTGAAATATGGATGAACAATTGCAAGTGTCAAAGAGTACACTTGTGTGTTTTGTTTACCATTCTTGAAACCCTTGTTTGTACTTTTCTGATTTTCAAGGATAGACAAAAATGTTTTTTTACTGTATAGAGATAAGACTTTAACCTTCAACATGCAAATTATTTAATAAGCATTACGACCTTATTAAAAGAGAGTGCTTTTCCTCCATTCTTGTCTCCACTTGGCTAAGACTGACAATAAAATTATTGTTCCTCTATGGTTTTGCAGGCAAATAACTAACTTGGTACACCACTAGTCTAATCTTAGGCAAAAATCTTTTCTAGTGAGCAAGTTTTCAAATATATTTCTTAACTGGCACAGATTTATGTATGTTTTTTCTAAGTTATGTAATACCTTGTGAATAATTGGGGAAACATGAAATACCAAAGGAGATAAACATTTTTGAAGTGCCAAAAGGTTAAATTCACATTTATTTAGATTTTTTTTTTTTTAGGCTAGGATATTTACAGTGAATGATTTGATAGTTATGTATGAAAATTCATACACTTTTCTTGTTATTAAGCATTTTGCAGGGCTCATTTTGCAAGCTGGTTGTTTTCCAACACCAACAGTAGCTGCCTTACTGTTCGTATCTTGAGTGATATCCAGATCTGCAAGGTTCCTAATTTGGAGATGATGATGTAGGATTTCCACATTTGATATCTTACCAGTTTGAAGAGCATGAAAATGAACTTTCACACTCTATTTTGACCCACAGAATGTTACATAAAAGAAAAAGAAAAGAATTAACTATGTCTGCATATTTATTTTGCAGTCATAAGACACCTTGTCTGTATGTAAGAGGTATTTAACCTGGAGAGCTGTAACTTTACTGAAACCGGTTCTCATGTGTCTGTCCTTCAGCAGATGAACCTGAACCTGTATCCACAATCCACAGCAGCCTTCTCACAGACAGGAAAGGTCAGGTCCGGAGTTAAATTGCAGTAATCCATCTGTCTTTAAAACCATATTGATGTGGATAGTGGTTCAAAATTTGGCAACTTTTCTATTTCTGAGGATTAGTATATAATATGTTATCCAGAAAGCTGACATCGAGAATAAACGGGGTTCTGCTGCCGATTGAAAACACAAAAGTTTACCTGCCTGTGCCAAGTCGGTCTGCATTTTCAGGTAAATTATTTATTCCAGGTAAATTATTTATTCCAGAAGAAGCAGAAAGGGAAGAATAAATTTCTGTGGTGAGACTTCAGAAGCTGCCTTCAATTTCTATTTGCAGTTTGACCACAGCAAATATGATCCTATATCTTAAACCAGTTCTGTACAACTGACAGGGTCTTTCGCATTACATGGGAGTAAAGAAAGCCAGAACTGGCCATGCTATGGAAACTGGGGCAAGGAAAGTATGAAGCTGCATAATCTGATTCTTTTTCACTACATATTTTCCTTGAATTCCCTGGAATTACCACCTCCTGGACACAGAAATCAGTAACAAAACTGAAAAAATTTCCTCAAGTCTGAATGAAAGACTGGAACTTCAGGGGAAAAAAAAAAACTGAGCTGGAAAATGAAATAAATCTCAATTGTATGAGTGTTGTGCTTCAGTTGTCCAAGAACATTGCTGTTCACTTTTGACAGTCTTGTGCTTGCTATAATAGTATGATTCCCAAATTGAGAAGTTGTTTTACAGAAAAAGTCTGAGAAATTTGTCAGAACTGTCATTCTTGCAAAAAGTTTTGGCTTGATAGTGTTTTTCTGACTAAAATGATTTGTAGAAACAAAAAAAAAAACCCAACACTAGATCTGTTGATATTTTCCCTCAGTATCAAGCCAACAGGAAGAAAGTTACGATTCAGAGATGTGTTTGAGGCACAGTAGTTTCCACACTATCCCTGAGGACGATGCAGTTCTGCACTGGTGTAGGTCTTTTAAAAAAACCCTAACGCAGCTACTAACATAACAGGGCACGTTTTTCTCACCTGAAGAACCCCTTCAGAGTTTTAGCCAATAATAATTAAATTAATCTTGGTAACACTGAGTTTCTCTGCTATTAATGACTGACCTGATAGCTTAAATATTTTTTGAACTAAATTACCAATTTCTTTTAATCTACTTTTTCTCTATTTTATTTACCGTTTAGCAGGTGGAATGCAAAAAAATTTTCATCAGGTTAAAAGAGAAGACTATGTCCCTGATCAGTGTTTATCTTTCTGTTTAATTTTGAAATTCTTTAGTGTCTGGGCTCTCCAAAGCAGATGGGCTGTAGGCTTGCTGTGAATCACCCTTAAAGTAGCTGTCTCTCTTAACACACTGGGTTGTAAAATGTAGGTGCTGCTGGAATCGTACGGAGTCCACAGTGCATCTTTTCCATTTGTGCTGTCATTTCTTTATTACTTTCTCACATCACTGCTTATAGTTTCAATAGGACTTAATTTGATTTTCCTAGTAACTGAAAACACGATCCTACGTTGTTTGCTAAATATTTCACTATATTCACACTAAACATCACTGCTGCTGGTGGGGAGCCTGGGTGCACGGTGTTTGCCTCCTGCCTTTCTCTGGAGCTCCAATTCTGCCTTTTTCCCACCGAGCCATTGTGGTCATTGCCGTGCTGAAGGACTAAACAGGTGCCATCCCAAATAAATGGACAAGTTGTCTGCTATTTAACAGCGCCAGAAGATGACAGGACACACAAGTCTGAAGATTCAGCTAGAACTGTCCCCTAAGGTTTTTACAATTTTACCAATTTTAATATTTTTGTTGTTATTACAGTTTGTGGGTTTGTAATACACTTCTGCCCCTTTTTTTTTGTCGCCCTGTTTTTGGTACTTTTTATGTAGCAGTAAAATAACTTCTAAAACTTGCAGTCTAGGCTGGGAAAGGAAGAACCAAGCTGCAGATGGATGACACAAATAACTTGAGACAGAGCAGTCTGCGAGTTGTACAAAGTGATCCATCTCCTGATTTTGCCAGGCGCTCATCATTCATTGATCTGTTACAGTAAAAGAATTGTTTCTAGAAACTTTGATCAAATGGGTAAGAACTTTCTCTGTGGTTTTTTTTTCTTTTTTTTTCTTTTTTTTTTTTTTTTTTGTTCCTCAGAATGAAATCCTTAGATTTTATTTAACTTACTCACTGTGTTTTTGTTTCCGTTGTGCCTTTGGGTCACAATTGAACTTGATGGTGAAGATTCAAATTCACTATTTTTGGATTCCTGAAGTTGCACAGTAATGTTTCTTCATCA
This sequence comes from Chlamydotis macqueenii, assembly GCF_036417535.1. Lineage (NCBI taxonomy): Eukaryota > Metazoa > Chordata > Aves > Otidiformes > Otididae > Chlamydotis > Chlamydotis macqueenii. Next base: position 24,399,330 of record NC_141564.1, on the reverse strand, counting down.
TGTCAACAAAGTCACCACTTTTGTAAGTAGGTCTCCGTTTGATATTTTTAGGAAGGGCTCCATATGTGCAATATAACTGCTAGAACATACCAGGAAATAAAAAGGAACCTTAAGTTCGGATTTGAAATGATCACCTTTGAGTTTTGCCTGAATTAAAGGAAAAGATTCCTTTACCTATTGTTTTCTCTGCTTACCTTGCGTGTGTTTCACCAGTATGCCAGGAGCATCTTGAATGGCTGTAATTTTACTGAAACTGGGGAAAAACACAAAACAACAACTAAGGTTTGCTTTTGTAAATATAACTGAGATGCAGGAATAAAAGGAAATAATTTGGAGGGAAAAGTCACAGCTTTGGGGCAGCTGCAAGGGAGAAAGTTCTCCAGATCTTCAGCAAACTAATATGAATCAGTCCTTTGCAGGCAACATAAGAACTGGGAGTGGGGGAAAAAAAAGGAAAATGTGTGCTCAGACACCATGAAAATGGGGTTAAGCTGCTATAGTTCAGCTATTTTTTTCATGGTAATTACTCACCCGTATATAAAAACAATTTATTTGGATTTTTCAACTTTTGTAGCTATCTTTGAGAAAAAAAATCCTACTATTTCTTACTAACAGAAAGTCTCATGCTGACATTCCTCTCTTTTTTTTTTTCCAAAGGCTTACCTGTTTTTACTTGCTCATGCATTGAGCCAATCTGCTGGGAGAATTAATATATTAGATATACCAAGCCAGCTCATTTTTCTTCTGTCACTTTTGCCATGATTAATGATAGCGAAAGTGTGTTTAACTCCGTTCCAAATGACACTTCTGGTATTGCTCAGTGCTTGGGGTTTTTTTTTTTTTTTTGAGTCTGTTATCATTAACTAAAAATAAATTCAACGTAAACTGCAAAGGCAGATAAAACTATGTCCTTCTCTTTCTTGTTTATTCTTGTTTTGTCCTTTTGGAATGCCTGCCTTTATGAGTTCAAATATTTTGAACATATTTCCAGCAACTGTAGCGATGATGCAATTAAGCAGCATTTAAGCTCGCTGTATTCTATAAATATAGGATGATCTATTGATATCTTCTTTAAGTGGACAGTTTCAAACTCATAATTGTTAATGTACTGAAAGAGCTCTGGGCCCTGAGGTTACTAGGGAATGAAAATCTGTCTCCCATCTGATAAACCAGCTTCAAAGAGAATCAATACCCAAATCTATCATGTGCTTTTGAAACAATATGCTGCCCTATTACGCTGCAGAAAAAATAGCCAGGAGACTGTTAAGTGCAGGAAATACTGCTAACCAGGTTTCTTGTAAACAAGGAAAAAGGTTCAGGGGGGAGGAAGGACAGAAAGGTGTGGTTGATAGAACTGCAAAGAAAAAATTTTAAGGCTGGGTGTGCCCTTGGGTTGAATGTAAATCCCCTCCTTGCAGAAGGGTCCCTTGGGGTCCCGACACCTCTTGGGCTCCATCTATAAACTCCATATCCTCTCAGGTTGTTGACAAATAAAAGCTATCACTGATTTTTTTTTTCCCCTTCTTTTCTCTCTCATGAATGTAAAATGATTTTAAATTATATTCCTACCAGTAGGTGGGGGTAGAAATTCCCACCACTGATGTGTAGGAGAGCGAGCAGTTCCAGTATTTCTGTAGACAGTGCCGAAAAGCCTTGGAAGAAGTGTTCGGTAGGTGTGTCCCTTCAGTGCTCCTCTTAACAAGACCATAGATTGATAGGTATTATCTTTAGCAAACACTTACAACACATCCTGAGTCTCCTGGTTTTGAGTCATGGCAAAGCAAAACTACCTATTATCAAAGCATATTATTTCATAAGCATCCTGCCCATCGACCAGCTAGGAAGAGTTGGGGGGGAAATGCTTTATTAATGCGGATTGGTAATACTGTGTGAAAACTGTTCAGCCACTGTGAAAACTGCTCATCCACCAACAGGCAAAAAGAACTTGAATTATTAATGTGTATTATTAATTCTACTCAAAATCCCTGGAAGGAAAATGAAAGGTTTCAGCATTTCTTTTGAAGAGGTTTTAGAGTGGTGGAGCCAGTATATGCATAGCAGCTCTCTACAGCGCATTAAAAGAACATAAATAATGAAAGAGTTATGGAGCATCATCCCACGAGAAAAGCAAAAGATGCGTTGTTAGTGTATATTATTAGTATTAAATGAAATCCCAAGAAAGATCATTTTAGAAACTGGAGAGTGACTGTCTTTTCTAGACTTACTGAATAACCAATGGACAAAATGAAATAACATATCATGAATGTGCTTTATCTGTTTTACCAGCTTGGCCTTGAGAATTTCCAAGTCCTGGTTGAAAATTGATTTGAGTCAGGGGAAGTTACTGTTTGTGTCGCAGTGATGAAGGGTCAGAAATGGAATGCGGTGCATTCAATCGTCCCCGCACCAAGTGTTGCCCATGCAGTCAGGGATATGTATTGCTGAAAGAGGAAAGGAGGGGAAAAAACCCAATGTGGATTGGCAAATTGCTTGTCAGGTTGACGCAAAACTCAACTCTTTGTTCTGTTAAGGGTGGACAGCTATTTTTTTTTTCTTCTTTTTTTTTATGACAAGATACAGGAAAATAGATAGGAAGTATGGAAGTTGATGTAAAAGATGAAGGATAAAGCGATGTACCAGTTGGACTTCATCCTTCATTAGTTTGTGCTGTTGCTCCAAAAAGCTTTTGCCTTTTCCCTGAGGTTTAGGGATGTGCCTTTTGGCTTTAGTCGTAAAGCAGAAGCAAACATGCACAAGTGTCCTATTTACGTCAACTTTGTAAATGGCAGAGTACATGGCACATGAGCTTCAGCACAGCTATTAAAACTATAATCTATGTCAAATATGCTAGGCCAAGAAAACAAATTAGATACATTTTATGTCACAGCATCTCTTGGTTTCAGGTCACTGAGCCCATTTCTTAAAACATGATACATATTTAACGTCTTAAACCATTTGGACACGTAATCAGATCTACTCTGTAGATCAAGTCTAGCTTATCTTGATGGCTCACCGAATTGTCATATTTTTATTGAACTTTTAGTCTGTTCTATCAATAGAGATTTCAAATGGGAGATCTCAAAGGCTGAATTTGGTCTGGTATTTGGAAGCCTAAAGGTGACAGTAAGTATATAAAATGTTTTTTTTTCACAGCATGGTTGCTGTACTGATGCTGGAGTCCGTGACAGCTGGTCCTGGTGCATGGCGTAAAGCCCCGCTGGAAGTGTATGTGAGTAGGTGTGTAAAGCCCAGGTGACAACTGCATGGACTGATTCGTGTAGTTACTCGTATTCTGGTGAAATACGTTCCTAGAGCTGGAGCAGTGGGCATCTACTGTATCTGTACGTGGCCCTGATGCTGCACCAGGTAGTGGCTGGGTCTGGCGCTTCACCTCTTTGCCTGTAAAGTGGTTCTATTGATGTAGAAAAAGGATTATTTTAAGGGTGAATATGGTCTTATCCAGTCTTGTGAATTTTTTACTATCTGCACAGTCTCAAAGGAGATCATCTTTCTGTCTGTGGTACTTTTATTGTTGTCCTCCACACTGGCTGAGTGCTTGCAGTCTTCAGTACCTTGATCCTCTCAGCCTGGGGAAACCAAGGCAGAGAAGGGGTAAATGGCTTTTGTCAGGTCTTTGAGAAAGTTTATGTTGGGGAAATGCAAAAACAAAGTCTCAAAATGTAAGATTAGCTCTGCAGTAACAGCCCTGCCCTTCCTATCCTGTGAGGAGTACCTGTGGTGTGAGGGACGGTGGGTGAATGAGGACCTAGCGGTGGGTTTGTGCAGAGGCAGCAAGAGGACGTACAGGGCAGGGTCAACACCGCCTTCCTTCTGCCACCTCCTTCCTTCTGCCACCTCCTCGGGGCTGAGGCAAGATCAGACTTTATTTGAAGCTGTATTCAGCCATCAAAGCTTTTATCTTTATCTTAAATTTGGTTTGCAGGTTTATTTTGGTTACATTGTTAAACACCAAAAGTTAATTATTATTTTTAAATATAGAAAGAAACTCCTTTGCCCAGCAGATTGTCTAAGCTTTAAAAGATGCAACACATTTTAGTTTATACGCTCTTATTTTCGCAGACCTGAACAACTGCAGAACAGATGGTTCAGCTGGTGATGGAGGTAAAAGGCTCTGGAGATTAAAAAATTGTTGGCTATTTTTATTCCTTTTCTGCTTTGGCATTTTGCCCCACTTTTGCATCATTGCATATCATCTAAAATGAAGCATTTCTGAATATTCTCAGCTTTTTAAAACTCGTTTTAATGATGCATGGCTTAGACTGTGTTGGAGATCAAACAACCGCAAAAGTGAAAGTTGACCCAGAGAAGTAAAGGTACAGAGTTAAAAGTAACGGACACTCTGAAATTAATTAATTACTGATGAAATTAATATTTTTGCTTAGTTTTTTTTTCCTCCTTCCATTAAAGTCACTTGCCCTGAACAAGGCTCCTTGAAAATATTTTTGCCTCAACACGTATTAACCAGGGTAATATGGGCATAGTTGCCTTCTATGCCAGTTAATTAACTTTAGTTACCGAATTAGGCGTTAAGGGAGTTAAAAAAAGGATCATAGGTTGTCTTTGTGCTGTCACAGATCATGGTTGGTGTCAACTTAAAGAAGATTTGGTTGTATTCACTGTCTTGCTGATAATGCCATCCATGAGGAAAATGTCTTCCTCCTTTCAGGCTTCTCAGGTGGTTCGTTTTAAGGTACTGTAAACAGTCAAAAATCAAAATGATCACCTATGTGGCAGTCTCACCAAAATCAGTGGAACTTTTTATGCATTAAATGGGAAATGCTCACTTAAATGTTCTGCTGAATTGATGTCTTGATCTGAAAAGTGCTGGGGCTGATCTCTGTGCTGGGAGTTCCCATGTGCAGTGTCGTTCCATATGATAAAAACTTTGCTCGCATCTTTTTCCCCACCACCTGCACTGTCAGTTGTTTCCTCTCCTGTCGATGGGTACCATTTTTTAATAATCAATGCGATATCCCCAGGGATTTAAGATTCATTTTTAATTTTTTTTTTTTTAAATCTGAATTAAGAATCTTGGCCTTACGAGCGCTGGCTGGTACACAGAAGAGCTTACCAGTGTCGGCAATCAGGCTTGTGGGTGCTGAAAGAAGGTGAAATTGCTGAGATGACAGAGCCTATCCTTTTATCTAGAAAGTGCAGAAGATGATGGAAGTGGAGGCCTGTAATCTTAAAGGCAAGAGTCTGCCTAGGAACCACAAAAAGGTAAATGAGAGAACTGTAATAATGGCGTATTTTCCTACCAGCATCACAAAACAAACATGATAACAGTGTCTTGAGGAACTGGACAGGAAAAAAAAAAAAGGATATTAAAAATTGACTTGCAGTGGTTCCTGATGTATTGGTTTGTCTGGGTTCAAGGGTACTTTTTGAAGTAGTGTAATTATTGCTGGCACTGATAATGCTGACGACAAGGCTGATTCTAGAATGATAGTGGAAGATAAAGGGAGTTTGGCAGTCATTTGAATAATTGCTTTGAGAAATGCAAAATAGGCAACCAACAGTTTAAATAATTGCAGATTATAAATACTGAGTTTGGGGATTTCCATTAGTCAGAATACAGAAGAAAGCGTAAAAGGTTTAAAAGGTTAATTATTATTTTTTTTAAAAAGTACATGGCCTAGAATAAATTACGATGAATAGAAAATTAGTTAAATATAAATTTAGCTAAATAATCTTACAGTGAATATTCTTTATTGTTCAAATGATTGTCTACTCTCTTTTAAACTGAAAATATATGTATTACTTTTGGATACTTGTAAGAGAAAAAATCCTTACTGTTTCAGAATGAATATGTTGAATTTTTTGCAAGAATATGGGAACTCGAGTAGTGTGGTAAAGGTTTAGCAAAATAAACAAAATGGAGAAAGTTCACAGAAGCTGCAGTGTCTAGACTTCAGTGCTATATTTGTACAGAATAGCAATGAGATTTCATGGCTTGAAATCATCTGTGGGTCATAAATTTGTGGGATGAATCCCATTAATTTTCCATCAGCACTCAAGGAAAAGGTTCTGGGAAGGAATAACAGGAACGTTCAGAAGACATCGCAACTACGCTTTCAGGAAAATGCAGTTGTGTTATCTGTGCTCACAGTCAGTTGGGCATACGCTCACAATAAATAAAACTTTATCCTTATTTTGAATACTTCTGTTGGAGCTGCTGGAGTGGAAATGATGGTAGTTAGGGTTCTTATTGTCAGCATCGGTGGTGCTATTAACCGAGCAAGTACAGACCACATCCTTATTCACACGTAGCCTCTCCTGGTTGAAGGTGTGAGTGACAGGTCCAAGGCCTTGGGGCTTTGTTCAGGGATGTTTTGTGGACTAAGATGTCATCTCTAGCACACTGATATGGTACCACTGAGTACACCGCTTAACTCAGGATCTCGAGCAGCAAATGCAGTTTAACCTGTCATCTTCCAAGGAAGAATAGGAGTTCCTTCCTTTGACTTGCACCGTTGGTTTTTGGAACTTGAGTCGTTGTTGACCCTCTCACTGTATTTTTTTCACCCCCCCCTTTAATTATAGCTGGGGTCTGACTGTAAAGCAATTGTAAAAGCAATGATAAAAATGTTTCCTCTACTGTTTATCTGGAATGTTGTTTGAGATTCCCTGCAAGTCCATGCTCAGAATTGTAGAAGAGCAAAGGGACCAATTGTAGAGGTGAACTGAATAGCGAACAGCAGTGTTTAGTTCACTGGAGTTCTTACAGAGCTATGACATGAGGGGTTGTTCGCTTGCTCCTAATAGTCAGCACCTGAAAGAACAGGGATGAGGAAGCAGCTTTTATTTTTTTATCTTCTGACTTTCAGTCCCTCATTTCATCCTCTGTTCTTCCTTTCCTTCCCTTCCCTTCTCTGCTGCAGTAAATATTGATCTGTGGCTTTACCTGGGCACATTCTGATCTCATCGGAGCGGGAGGTGAATAGGAAAGGGCAACCCTTAATGACATTTTCCTGAGCGCAGAAATTACTCTGATATTTAAAAAAAAACCATCATGATGCAGAAAATCAAAAATAGCTGTCATTGGAAATCGAGGGTAGATTTGTGCCGGTGAAGACTTCTTAAAGGTGGAGCTCTCAAAGAAGCTCCTGAAGTACTACGTATACAAAGAACAGCTTTATTTTATTTTTTATATGTAAATGTAAGTAATGAAGTTGCATGTTAGAGTAGATGGGAGAGGAAGAGAGAGTAATTTAACTGTCAGTGTAAACCTTACAGACTACGAGTGTGATTCTGTCATCCTGCCTACCGGGGGGCTCCAAGGTTGTGTTCTTAAAGTTTAGTCGGTGGCCTGACACCACTCTTGGTGAAGGCAGAAATTAGAGTGTCATTTTAAGGTTTGTTGTGGGGCTATTCCATTGTTTTATGTGCAGCTGACCTCCCGAATTTTTGTCTTTTTAAAGTACGTGGCACCTGGACTGTGCCGAGCGTGAGCTGCAGGGAGGGCCCGTGTGTGATGTGCTGCGCTGGGGATTGCTCTTCTGTCATCAGCCGGAGAGTGATCCAGATCAGACCCTGACACTTCAGAATTACGACAGCATATGCTGGGTAAACGGAAAATTCTCGCTTAGAGCAGAGATGTATTTCATTTGTCAGACCAGTGCCGTTCGTGTTCAGGGGTTCGAGGGAGGTCAGGTTCTCGGCTGCTTCTTGTCTGACCTCGCAAAATGCAGGCTTGGAGTCAGTCCCGCAGCTCCAGTGCTCAACGTGATTCAAACAGCCACACGTGAGTAACAGTGGTCTCAAAACCTTCCTGGTGTAGTACATCATCTGCTGCTTGATTTCTTTCCAAATCTATCTGTATTACTTGGAAATCTCAGTTTTGTATCTTAATCAGTTTTCTTATCTTCATCGGTCATGACAAACCAAGGAAGCTTTCTCAAAGAGAGGCAGGCCAGTTAGCTCACGAATGGCTGCACATCTCGTTTGGCTGTCAAACCAGGATGCCCAGTGCAGCACTACCAGGAAAAAATGATTTGATATAACCAGGATTTTAGAGTTATATTCACAAGAGCGAGCAGACCAACACTTTACACCAGTACTCAGTTTTTTACAGAAAAAGGGAAGATTTTATTTAACAAGATAATTAACTGTATTTCTAGCTTCAAGTACGCTGACGTTAAAATTGGGTGGATGCCCAACTGCTTTGCTTATCAGTCCCTAGCTGCCATCAGAGTTGTTACGCTTCATTGGTTTTAATTTTCCAAGAAGACATACACCTATCTTCATGCAGATCTCTGCAGTTCAGTTGTAGTCTGTTTCCTTTTCTTTAACTGATCTGAAACTTGGGCTGGTGTCCATCTTTGTGTGTGTGAACCTTCTCAAACATTTAAGTCATCCACAAAAAAAAAAAAAAAAAATCAGAAATCAACTGGAAGAGCTTTATTACTACCTACATCAGGAGCTCCAATACTGAAAAATAATTATCAGGGTATTGATGACTTAAAAGACAGGGGCTGATATAGCAGCCGGTAGGATGTGTAGTCCAGTAACCTTGAGAAATTAGTGAAGAAGGAAAGATAGAGCCACTGCTAAGGAAAAATTCATTAGGTAAAGGTTTTGTTTCTGATGCATCAATGGATGCAATTAAATTTTTGGCAAGAGCAGTGGTATTAAAACATTTTGTCCAGAAGGTTGTCGTAGCTTGAATTGAGAGGCTGGACAGCTAAACAACTACTGTCATCAAAACACAGAGGAGAGAAGTCGGCTGTTTAGCAAAGAGCAAGACAAAGTGCTGACCTCCCTGTGGGACGCTTCAGGCTGGCTTCCCATTGGGAACGGTGCTCCCGATCCTACCCTGTGCGAGGGTGGAAGAGCCTGCTTCCACAGTGGGGATACAGCCTGACCTGAAAAGAGAGAGTGCGGATGTGATATGTAATTATTTTTCTGTATTGTAAAACATTTCATTCAATTTTCCTGCATTCTCCGGAAAAACAGCTAGGAAAAAAAGGGAAAGGAACACATTTCTGCATAAAATTAAATCTAATCCTTTTTATAAAATACAGACACTTCATTTCTTATCTGATGTCAGCGACAGAGACCTTAGATAACCTGTAAATTATGCAGATTTGCCTTTGGAGACTACTGAGGTTTTATTTTCCTGTATCACAATTGTGTCTTATAAAGAAAGCTCATTAAAATCATATGCACTTTGAAGAGAGGATGCAGTTAGAACTGTTTTACACCCTCTTTGAACAGCCTGAAGACTGCTGATGCCCACCAAAAGAGAAGGATCTGTACAGTGACGGTTCCGTGCCGCTGCTCCTTGTGCAGCTGGATGTAAAGTAAGTGAATTACGGAGCACAACCATACTTCTTGTTGGATGTTAAACATTTCAAAGGGATGCTTGGCTGTTCAGTGTGTAGTTTTGTTGCCATTGCAACGTTCCTTGTCTTAGGTTCACGTAGAGCACTCAACTATTTTCAGACCGAGGTGAAGGGTGATTAGTCCAGTCTTGTTTATGTAAATAAAGGGGAAAAGAAAGACTTTTCTGTTTTGTAAAAATAAGTTACAAAGTAAGACAAGTAAATACATTGTTCAGCTGAAACAGATCTTTGTTTAGAAGCTTCAGGATCTTCTCATGAACTTGACTGTATGTCCAAGCCCTCCATAGAGCTTTGGTGAGGAGCATAGCTTGTTAAAAGGAATCTGCACAGTGGTAGGTGGCTCTGAGCCTGATAAACATGTGTTACTTATCCCTTAGATGTGGCTTAAAGAATAACATCTTGCTTTCCTTTCAGTGTAATAAAAAGAAAGTATCAAAGAGTTCTTCTGGGGATTTCCTCTGGCTGCCAGACTAATTAATGAGAAAGGAACTCTTTGTTACATGACTTTAGACTGATTATATTTATCAGGGAAGATCAGCAAAGGGTTTTCTGTTGTTTTATTTTTGGTCATTTTATTTACTGAAATGAGTCAGAAATCAGAAGTCTTCTGGTTTGGGTGGTCTGCCTCCTTCTGCATGCAGGGGTGTAAATTCTCTCACCTCTGGTACCCACCCCAGTAATCTGCTGTTTATTTTCACTAAGCTTGCTAAATACTGTTCCATACAGCTTAAAACCAATTAGTTATGCGATTGTAACTTCAGAAATATGAATCTACTCTTAAGAACACAGAAAGAGAAAGAGAGATGTAGTTCTAGCAGGAGAAGGTTTGAAGATTGACCTGCCAGGAGTGTTTCTCACTGAAAGAATTGGGCAACTACGTCATGGGTCACAACCTTGCCGCTTCTGATATCAAAAGTAAAAATCGTATATGAGTAGGCTTTTGAGACGTGCCATACTTCATGGAAATCCCTGAACCACCTAATGTTTTCTGGTTAGAAATGCAACATTTATTAGACCTGCAGACAGACATCATCCTGGACTTGTACAGGCTGGGGCATACAAACGGTACAACCCTGCAGTAATGCCCTTTTTAACGTGATGGGCAGGAGTCACAGTGAGCCATCACGGCTTCAACTTCTGGAGTAGGCTCTGTGATGGTTTTACTGCATTGGCTGGGATGAGTCCAGAATTACAACATACACATATCAACAAATGCACTGAGGACATTCAGTGTTAAATGCACTTGCGGAAACTTCAGTTTGCTCCCAAACTTTATTGAGAGAAGAGAAGAATGAGCTGACTGTCATGTAATTTATGTCTTCCTTCTGTCGTTTACAATCTGGTAAGGAGTTCATCCCAATAAAACACAAGGCCTGAAAATTTTCCTTCTAGGTAAGTCTCTCCTAAAAGAAGGAGATGTGCCATCCGTACCATCTTACCAGCCAACTATATATGCATGTATAAAAACATCTGTGTCTTGGAAAGGTCATCTCTGCTGAAATGTTCATTAGATGTTGATGCTCTTAAATATTAATAGGCTAAAGTTCAGCTACAAAAAGTCTTTATCTGAGCATCAGTGTAACTATGTTTTTAATACTGTCTGTGTCCCAGAGATTACTGAAGGTTACAAAAATTTCTCTTTTCATCTTCTTATTCTCAACTTACTGCTCACAAGAAAAGCAAGCTCATAAGTTTAGAAGGAATGTAAGCACTCATTGTTGTCATGAATTTAAATTCTTGTAGTCATGAATTTAAACCCAGTAGTGCTGCTGAAGAAACTCTTAATAAATTAAACACATTAATTTCACTTTACCAGATTATTAAGGCACTTAAATATTATTAGCTAGATAGCCTAAGAGCAGTGGGCTTCTCTGAGGAAATATGTGTGTTGTAAGGCTGCAAAAAATCGCAGTAGATGGAGGAAGCTTAGTCATCCTTTCAACTTATTCCTCATTCCTTCATGAATTCTCTGTGTAGCAATCTGGATTTTTCTTGAAATTAATTGTTTTAATTATGGCAAATGGCTTGAATGGCTTCTGTGTGAAGAAAATTAAAACTCTGGGACAGTTTAGTGCGGAGAGGGGACATAAAGAGGGCACGCGATGGAGATACACAGATAATGAATTGCATGTACAGAAAGTAAATCTGGCGCTTTCACTTATCCTTTCTTATAATACAAGAACCAGGGGACTTATAATGAAACTGAAAGGCAGCAAAATTAAAGCCATTAAAGAAAATAAGTATTTACACAAATGCATAATTAACCTCTGGAATTAATTCCCCCAAGAGTTCAGTGAAGCCAAGAGCTTAGTGGGGTTCAGAAAAGGATTAGACATTTATATGGATAATGGAAACATCTGTAGTTGTATTGGATGGCATGCGAAGCATAAAGGGAATGTGGGACCGCAGCTCCCGCTGAAGCCGGTGACAGGGAGATGAAGTGTAGAAACCCTCGGGCAACGGCACTGGCAAGCCAAAACTGACATAGGGAGGAAGAAAATGTCTGAGGTAGGGACTAGTCCACCAACAACTGTGCATTTCATTTGGGTAAATGGGACTGTTTCCTTTCCTTTTGAAGGAGATTATGCCAGGATGAAGTAATGTGAAAGCGGCATACAGTTGTCTACTTATTTTATCCCAACCAAGCCGAAGAATGGAGGTTTTAACATCAGGGGAAAATTAATTCAGAGCAAACTGATTGTTGCTACCCTATACAGTTGTTATCACAGCATTCCTAAAGAAATGCATAAAAAAATAAACGTCGTTCATCTTTGAGAGCCAGATTAATTTTCCAGGTTAGATGAGATGTGGTGTGATGGGAACTGCATGGTGGCAGCATTGGTGGTACTGAATCACTGTGCATGCTGTTCTGCCCATCCAGTGTTTTAGTGCATTGAATTCTTCCGAGGCTCTAATATTTTAAATCCTGTAATAACGTAATTTCTACAGACATAAGTTGTCCACAGTTCATTGAGTTCCTAAAATAATCCATGTTAGCTTTTCTTGTCAGGGATCTCTGCCAATATTTTGGAGATGGAGGCAATTTGATGACCTACATGACATTATTATTAAGCCTATTTTCCCCTTTGCTAATAATAATATTATCCAAACTGGGTTCTCGAAAGCTCTCTATCCAGTGCGCACAGGGACTTGTTCACTATAAACACGGATGTTGTGGAAAAGCAGCAGACATATGGTAGGTTGAAGGTGGATTTCCATTTCTGTGTCATTCATTAACCTTTTCAGGATCTCTGCCAAAGGAGCCCAAGGTATTTTGACCTCAATATTGACAGTCTTCATTAACCCACTTGTGAGAGGAGGCTTTTTGGTTAATTGTCGTTATTTTAAATCAGAGTGGGAATTTCACCCCAACACTGTTAGACATCACAAAAAGCTTCTCATTCATGCTCAATTGATTTTGCAGTGATGTTTCCCATTTCCCAGACCATTTATGACCTCTTTCATTCTAGGTGATACTTGGAAGCTCTGAAACGTGACAGAGATGATCTAAGGTAGGTCAGTAGCTTCTTTTCCCCCACAGCTGAGTGTCTAAACTGTAATTTGTGTTACTCCCCAAGTTACACAAAGTCTGAATGCTATCAGGGTTTATAAATGAAATTCTTTAATTCTGAGTAACAAATAACTGCTGTGTTGGAAATGAAAAGAAAAATCTGAGTCACAGCTTTAAAGTACTCTAAATTTTTAAGATTGTTTTTAACCAGTGTTTGTATTTATGATTTGAATTGTTAGAGTGGTTAGAAATAAGATTCAGTAAGTACTTAGATGTAAAAGTCTTCCCTGACCTTGAAATGTCATAATTATAGACAAGAGAAAGAAAACATACTGATTGAAAACTCCTTCCAGACATCTTGTACTTCGGCTGTGTCATCTGTGGCGTTCGGATCACCTCCATGGAGACCCTTTCCACCACAGACCTTGCTCCTGCGCTCACCGGCCCCGGGCTGCTCTCCACACAGCACTGGTCACCGTCCTGCCTGGGCATGGCCATCTCCTGGCCTTGTGGTCCCTGCTGCAGAAGCTCACTTCTGTGCCTGGATGATGTGCCTTTCAGCTCCAAGGTGTTCTTGCCTCCAGCTGCCAAAAACGTACTGGTAATGCCTCATTATAAGTTATATTTACACACAGACTGACACTGTCTGAGGGAGCACACACGGCCGAGAACTCCTTTGGAGCACTGTCATCTTTAAACTCATCTTTCATGTGTTCTTTGAGAGCTCCTTTTGTAATTTACTTGAAGCTGAATTGTGAAAGAATCCTGATCTAAATGAGTCACTGTCCTGCTAGAAAGAATGCGGCAAATATTAAATATTCCTGTGTAGCTTGCAGATCTGAAAGTAAAATTCATTTTTTTCCTTTAATGCTCTCTTCCTTTGTATTCTGATGACTCATTTGGCGAAGCGCTATGGTGCCAATTTTTCTCTTCTTCCCAAAGCTAACAGGTGTTTCTTGGATTTGCCTCATCTGTTACGAGTCACTGCTGAGTCCAACTGGAATTTTTCCATTCAGTGGTCAGGCAGGGCCCTACGCATTGGTATTCTGCACCTGATCCCACCATACCCAGTCCACCTCCCAGCAGCGTAGTGGAGCCTGGCTGGTCAGTGCTTGACAGCTGGTTCATCACATCTGCATCGCGGTCTGTGCCGGGTGGATTTATTGTACGGAGAGCCCAGAGCACCTCTGTCACGTTATGGAAATGCAAACGCTTCTGCCCTGAGACATTGTTTACTGTGGGAATGTGATTAAAAGCAGGTACTGGTCCTGAATTGTTTCCTTTTCTGAAAAGATCAATGCTTGAAAATAGTCACATCAACAATTATCCTTAGGCAAGGGTCTGTTTTTTACAGTGCAGTGAAAGCTTATTTTAATAAGGTGATATTGTCCAAATTCTCATCTTTTTAAACTAAAATGCTCTGCCAGAATGAGATGAATGAGGAGATTATTCAAAATACAACACACGTACGAATGCTCATCAGTCTTTACTTTGGCAGGCAATGTTTACACACATCTAAAATCATACGGAGCAAAACTGTCCCCATTTGGTAGGAAATGCCAAATGGTATTTGACAAATATTTGATCTGATTGTACTGCAATATTTTATTTGCAAGATGCTCTGACCTAATTAAAAAAATATTTTTGACATATTAAAATCTCATAGAAAACATCAGAGTCCTTTAATTGTGATCTGATAAACTGAGAACCCAGCGTAATCAGCCCCATTTTAATCTGGTTCTGTAGGAGCGGTAATTGCCATAACACTGAGTAGAGAGGGATTGAAAAAAAAGATTTGAATGCACTTTCTATTCTTATCTGTTTGGTTTTGTGATATATTTTTTTAATATGTATTTAAATTGTCTCTAGGAAATGTAGAGAAAATGATTTCTTTCAAAATTGCCATTATTATATTTCAGAAGTCTAAAAAGGAGCAGTATATCAACTTACCCTCATCCTGTGAAACTGATACTGTGATAAAAATACAGTTCTGGTTTTGCTATTGCTCATCACTGTAGCAATTCACTTCTGTTTAATAAAGCCGTTAACACCTTGACTTTGTCTTCTGTAGCATTTTAAAGAAGGCACAGGCAAAGTCTTGACCAAATACCTCTTTTTCTCTTTGAAAAAGAGGTGTATAGGAAGTTTTAAAATTTCTAAAACTTGAAGGTTTCAGAAGACAGAATGCACATCCTTTAGATGCGTTATGTTTTGAGAAGGCTCAAAATTAAAAAAAATAAAATCATGCATCCTCCATCTTTTCAGTAGAGTAATGAGAAGATCAGACAGAGTTGAAAGTGGTCTAACGTGGCGATTGTCAATTGAACAAATCATTTCGGTGCTCTTAGGGAACCAGTATAAATTAGTCTTGAAAACCATTGTTACACACCTTGAATTTCCTCAAGCAGTAGAAAGGGTTAAGCAGAGTAAAAAGTGTATATGTATGTTTACCACCAGTTCCATGGACAACATAATTACTATTTCTCTCATTTTGAGTGTTATGTTATTCCTATTTTTCATTTGTTGAAGTACAGCTGATGGTGCAAGCCGGTGTTCTGCAAGCGAAGGCAGTGGGATTCCTCTCGGGATGACACTGCTGCTGCCTGGCAGTCGCTGCCACCACTGCAGGTGCTTCGCAAGCTTCTTCCCAAAACAAAATTACCAGCAAGGTTAATTAGAAAAGAGAACGTTTCACTGTAGGTGTAGCACTTTTCAAAAGCGCTGATTCAGGTGAGAACACTGACAGACTTACCGCTATGGCTGATTATATATACACCTTAATTATTATATAATTCAATTCAGTATAAATAAGACCTTCTTGATGTAATGGCGCTCTGCCATTTGTGATTACTATTTCATTAGGCATGAAGCCATGAAAGCACTTAAGCAGGTGCTCCATTTTAGCCACTTTAGTCAATTATACTTAAAATTAGGCATATGTTGCATTGCTTTGCTTGACCGGACCACTCTTCTCCAAAGCCTAGCTGACCTTTGTGTGTCGTTTACGTCAGTGAACATTATTTATGTTTATTATCACTAGGAATGAAAAAAAAAACCCTCTTATTTCACCCACAGATTATTGTCAAGGTTTCTAGGAGGAGGTTGAGTCATTTTGTACATAGCATAAGAATGAAAGGATGAGTTTCCTAAAACCCTTGCTGGTTTTGTATCCTTTATCCAGGTGGCAATCGCATTAATACATTGTGCATTATTGACCTTTAGAGAGACAAGCCTATGAATTGTGTGTGCCTGTTGGGTGAAGCTTTCTAAATCTTTTTTTCCTGGTAGTAAATATATTAAAATAGCGATGTACCTTTTCCATAAGCCAGCAGACAAATCTCACCCATTGTCTTTTTCGCATGCTGGTCTTTGCATCACCAGCAGGTTTTTACGCCTATTTTATTTACTTTTGATTTGCCAGTATTTAAAAAGATACCAGAGATAGCAAATTAAAAATTATAGGATAAAAATGCAAGCCTGAAGTCTGCAGTCAGTTTAATACTTATTTTTCAATCCTTTGGTGGCTTCTGCTTCTGCAGAAGTACATGATGGAAGCCCGTTGCAGAAATGCAGTGGAGCAGGGCAGGTCTTGAATTATTTGTCTCGTAGCACAATACTGTGCAGTCTGATGCTTTAGTTGGGGCTAAATAAGCTGGCTTCATGACCTGAAGCAGTAGAGACATGCTGGTAGAGCTGATAAATTTGGGAATGGCTGAGCTCGAAGAAACCAGTTGCCCAACAACAAGGTGACGTGGTGTGTACTTGGTAGAAAAATCCAAATGGGTTTATGAGTACCAGACAGCGTGAAACACCTTCTGTAAAACAAAATGTAAAACCCATCATGATTGTGAATATTTTTTTTTTTTTTTTTTTTCCTGTGGGCCTGGTGCCCACATGGAGCCAGCTCTGGGAGTGACAGTGCTCCTCTGGCCAGCGTGACCAGAGTGTACAAAAACTAGAGTAATTCCTGTCCTGTCTGTTGAATTTGTTGTGAATAAAAAAAAACCAAAAACCAGACAGGTTACTTAGGGGATCTTTGAAGAGTGTAAAAGGGAAATGTGACAATGTTGAAGGTAAGAAGTATTGTCTACAGTGAGCTGTTGGCCTGCGGCCTCCTGAACTCATGGCCAGCCCTCCCAGGGCACTGGCTTAAGCACAAAAAGTGGGGTCAGGGTGTGCGGCTTTGCTATGCCCTGAGCAGGGCTGGGACTCCCTCCCTCCTTGGGAGTGGCTCCCTGGTGCAGAGAAAATTGGTAGTGAGACTTCCATGAGCTGAAATTAACAACGAAATCATTTTTCCATTCTGAAGATGAGCTAAATTCAGATCAAAGTTTGCCCATTCTGCGCCGTGATGTTTATCTGCACTACATTTTACTTCACTTTTATTTATGATAAAATTCAATAAATGGACAAAGAAGGCTTGGATTGCTGTTTTGGATAAAATCCCGGCTTAAGCTGTTAGCCAGTCGCTGACCAGCTCTCATGGCAGTAGCACTTAGATGCTCGGCAGAGCTTTCTGAAGGGAAGTAAAACAAAATCTGCTGCATTCTGAAAAGCACTTAACTAGTTTTGAAAAATGCCTTTTCTAATAGTAACTTATTTTTCTGTACCCAGTATTGCTTCTCTATAAAGCTGTTTTCCCCAACATGGAGAAATTATCCTACAAAACTTAATAGCAATATTATAGAATCACAGGATGGTTTGGGTGGGAAGGGACCTTTCCAGGCCACCCAGTCCAACCCCCCTGCAAGGAGCAGGGACGTCTCCAACTACATCAGGTTGCTCAGAGCCCCGTCCAACCTGACCTTGAATGTCCTGACTCTGTGTTTTCAGCTTGTTATGGATTTGGTGCTGTGAGCTCTGCGGTGTTCCAGTGTGGAGTCGGAGCGAACAGGGAATGAGGAAGGGTTGAGGCGTCCCCCAGTCATAGCCAGAGAAACATTAAGTTATGAGACAAGTTTGTGAAATAAGGAGGAAATCTTCCTAAAACTTTTGATTACGTTCAGTTGAATTTCTTTGTTACTTTTCTCATTGCTGTTGAATAATTTCCAAAGCCTGTGTTCTCATTACTGATCTGATTTTGAGTTCTTTGTGCTTTGAAAATTGCAGTGTTGCTGCGTCTCGGTTTCCCTGCTTTTCTCTCTGCTTTCCAGAACTTTGTATTGAAGACTTGTCCTCCGTTTGTACTTCATACCCTGTGGTTGTGCTTTGCATCTCTTGTTCCAGAAGAAGGAACAGTGGCGTTGGAGAGCTGGTTGTTACAGATATGGACAGTTGTGTCCATTTTAAAAAGGAGTGAGGTTTGGAAGAGGAGCGTAATTGATCTGTAATTGTATTACGTGGGTGAAAAGTGAAACAAAAGGCACAGATCAAGTTGCAAATGGGCAATTTGTCCATGAAATGGTTTCACTGTGGTAGCAGGCAGGGCTAGATGGTTCAGGATGTGTTTGCTGCAGCTCGAATGTTTTCACATCTTTATGGTAGCAGAGGATGGTTCTGTGAAGATAGGTTTTGAAAACAGGATTTGACCAGTTTTATTTGCAAGTAGCAAAATCCTTAGAGAAGTTCTGGTGAATCTGAAAGAGTTACTGGTTTTCATCCACTGGAGAAGGCAAAGGCTTTTATTTAGCGTTTGCGTAATTTGTAGGAATATGGACCTGGGATTCCCCATTTTATGCTGAGGACTTTGCAATCTGAAGTGAAAGATCAATATGACTCTTACTGAACAAGGAAAACTTTCAGCTTTTACAGCAACTGCAAATATTGGAGAAATACCAATCACAATTTTCTAATCTGTCAGTCTGCTGGAAGATTATATCCATGGTATATAGCTTAGCAAATGCTATTTTTGTTATTGCATCATTTTATTATTACTGCATTATTTGTATTATGAGAAAGGGGAGTTTTAAGAAGTATTTCTTTTAAACTCACATTGAAAATGTGAGCTGCTGTTTGCCTTATTTACATCTGCTATATGTACCCATATAGCAAAAATATTCTGGGTAGTAACAAAATTCTATTGGATTCTAGCTCACCTTTCCTGATAAAACCAACTTGGAATTCCGAGGAAATTAATGAAAAAAAGGGAAATAAATTATTAGCAAGAATAAGCATAAAATTCCCCCTTGTAGTCGATATGAGGGAGGGATTTGTGCTGGCTCCTGAAGACTGTAGCAGGCTGTTTTGCTGAAGACATCGATCCTTTGATATTCCAGTCTCAGGAGCTGACTCTTTGTCTTCCTTTTTCATCTCAGAACAAAGTAATGTGTTCTTCAACTTTGACCGGTGAGATTGGCAATATTACAGGAGGACTAATCTTATCTGTCCAAGAACCATTAATACTAACAAAAATATGCTCTAAATGAGACATTTATACAAATCAATATACATTAAAATGTATGGTGTGCCAAGGCAAGTCAAGCAGAACTTGTTCTTTAATCTTCATTAAAAATAAAAGATTAAAAATTTATCTCTTGCGTCCTAATGCAGAGAGGTACCATGAAGGGAATGTGAATCAAAATTTTAATGTAACGGCACTTAAATTATATTATGTATACAAAATAGGATTTTCAGAGTGAAGAAAATGGCTAATGCATCTATAAAAAAACCAGCAAGCAAACAAAAGTGTTCATGGTCTGCATTACCCTATAAAGGAAATGGCTTTTGAGAGCAAGATGGAGAGGCTGTGGCTGGGAAGAATCAGGCTTTTTAGCACCAGACGTGCTGATGTGAGGTCAGGATATTCTGTCATTCTGTAATTTGAGACTAAGGATAGACCCAAAACTTGAGCACCCAGGGAAATGCTGCGACCAGTGGCTTGTGCAAGCTCACATTGCCTCTGTCCTTTCCCTTGCTGGACACTCACATTGCAGTCTGAGTAAATATATTACTGCCACCAGTTGTGTTTCTTCCTGTAAAGTGGCATTTGCAGTAAAACAACAAAAAATAATAATCAGAGCGTGAGTAAGGTACTGAGCCTAACCCATAGCCTCAGGCACTTTGCACCACGTGGCGTTAAAGAACCTGACAAGGAAGGCAAGTTGAAGGCTGTGTGTGGTTTGGTTTTTTGTTGTTTTTTTTTTTTTTCTTTTCTGTTTTGTTTTGGTTTTTTTTCTTTCCTCTTGACAGCTATCTGAATTATTTCTGCCTGTGCCATGTCATTACGGTCGCTCCCATTGCTTTCTGTGGGTCAGCCAAGCATCCCCAGGCAAAGTGCCACACCACCGATGAGACGAATCCTTCTGTGGGCCCTGTAAGGAGCAGAGGAGGACTGCAACCCTTTATTTTCTTTATTTATACTGAATTTTTTAAGTGTGTCTACTCTTTCAGATGTGGCCAGCTGAAGTACTTTACAGTTGTTACTGTTCTCACTTTTTTATCAGAGCAATTACCCGTAGGCATCAACAGTGTGGAGCAGGGCTCTCACATCAAGGTTTGGGGACCTTTTGTATAAAAAAGTCTTAGCCATTCATCTATCACATTGTTTGTTCTCTCAGATGCACTTTTTTTCTTCTTTTCCATTTCTTAGGGCTTGCAGCCTTGCACCAATGTGCAGGAATTTTAGGGTAAGCATTAAGAATACCGTGTCAAAAGGGTGTAAAATGCTTTGTAGCCGTAAGGTAAAACTGCTTTCCAGCTAGTTTGTTTTCTATAGAGATTTAAACAGCCCAAAAAAAAAAAAAAAAAAGCAATAGTGGCAAATCGGGACAAATCCTCAGTAACTCTGAGGGTTATAACTGATTACAATCCTCAGTAACTCCAACTTGGAACTTCCTCAGAAGTTATAATCCCTCTGACAGAATGAGAGGGCATCTGCTAGGAGGAGGGTGAGGAGGAGCGAGAAGTTTCGCTGGGGTTTTCAGGCAGAGAAACAATCCCACTTTCAGCAGTACATTGAGCATTATTTGCTCCTTGGGTTTGTCTGCTGGAGCTTGATCCGTGGTTTTTTTGGGTTGAAACAAGGACATCCATTAAAGTATGGTCAGTCCTTGGTAGTTAGCAACAAAATCCTGATCTTTTAAGGAGTTTCACAAGCAGTGAAGGCTTATGAATTTCCTCTTCCAATTGCACAAAGTGTTTTTTTTCATGTTTGTGGTACGCATTGTTTTCTACTTACCAGTTTTCCTCTACCTATCCGTTTGCTTTGCATGTTTCTTAAATTTAAATGCGTTATTAGCCACAGGTTTTGGCAACAGTAAACCTACGCAAACTAGAAAAGGAAAAAGGTGTTCTGGCCGTATTTTGTGTACAAATGGACAAAACCATCAGTACGTGCCTTCTCTATTTATGTGCTCAGTTATTTTTCAATATTTTTTTCACTGTCAACAGCTAAAGTATCCATTTTATCCCAGTAAGTGGAAGGCTTGTGCTATCCCTGTACGTTTTATTCCCTAAAAATCCTAACTGAAAGCTAAGCTAGTCTGGCTCTTTACAGAGGTAGAATTGAGCTCAACTGGTAAGGAAAATTGATGGCAAATTTCTATTCCAAAGCAGGCAACTGTGGTAGGCTGCCTGTAATGTTGTTTTATTTAAAAATATGCAGTTAATACTTAGAACACTGGCACCTTTCTTTGCCTTCCTCTCCTAGCCTCGGGTCCTCCATCAGGGACCCGTTGCCCTCTGGCAGGCCAAGAGTGATGCCATCAGGAGCTGCACCCAAAGCAGAGCTGGCAGAGAAAGCCCACGTCTTGCTGAGCACTTGCAAAATTCAACCCCTTCAAGGAATTTTTAGGTAACTCTCAGGAACTCCGACGGGCCCTTCATTTTTCAGAACCAGTGAAATGATAATTTCTGCTCCTGTTGATTTCCCCAGGAGTAGGTAAAGGTCAGTGAATGTAAACATTACTACATGCCGTAGAAATCACTCCAGTTTCTTTGACATCCAGAGATTCAGACTATCAGCATCTTTTAAGGCTGAAGATAAAAGAAGATGAATTTTGAGCAATGAAGATGTGACTTGTCTGATATGTTTTTCTTCAGATGGGAGAAGATGGAAATGGAGGTGAGTGCTTGCTGGGAAGCAGTGCAGCATGCAGAAAAGTGGACTTTCTCTTAGAAGTTAAGTTCCGAGAGAGGCAGGTAGGCAAGATTATCTCTGGAGGTAAGAATGAGACTCCAGTGATTTGCTTGAGACTCCAGAATTTGCTTTAAATATGCCAATTGACTTTTTTTTTTTTTTTTTAACCCCAAAAAAAGACATAAAATATTTTATTTCTGTAGTCAAACCTGCTTATCTCTGCGTAATGCTAAAGATGCAGGCTGGCAGAGAGGTGATGCTTTGCAGTGTGTATCTCTTTCCTTTCATCTGGAAGCACATCGTTCTCCCTGTGCACAACTAGTTCAAACTGCACTGCTTCTGATTTATTGTCTGTGAAGTGTATATAGATGCTTTTTTTTTTTTTTTTTTTTTTCTCCCCTCAGAAAACCAATCCCTTAGGTGGGCAGAATAAAACTTAAGAGCTACTGTTCCCTGAAAATCAGTATGCTAAATATATGCAATAGTCTGTGCACGCCAAGTCATCATTCACATACTATTTATTTAGGACAATACATTGATGTTCAGACATGAGTTAGAATGACGATACCGTAAGGCTCAGCCACTGCAAATACTGGGGTCAGCAGTGATTTTCACACAAGATCAAACTTCAGAATGGTGAGCTCTCACTTGATGTCAGGAATTTTTACTGAAGAGAATGTTCCTTGTTTGTTGTTTTCCATAGAGATTGTTCTGCATGAAGCACTACATTAAACATAGTAACATGGGAATGGAAAAAAATCATAACAGTTTATGTATGTATTGGCAAACTATGATCATATATATGTGGGGAAAAATGAAATTTCAACATGAAACTGTTTTGGTGAAGTAGCAACAATTTTTAGCATTCACATAAAACAATTACTTCAAAAACTGGTAAAAATTTTTGGAAGAGGGGTAGCAGAAGATAGAGGTGTTTTACCTCAGTTCCTGTAGGGATGCTCAAGGGCAGAAAGAGTAGGTAACTTAGCACATCTTTTACATGCAAATAATTTCATGTTCAGCATAGAGTTGAGATATTGTAGTATGAAGGAGGGAATGGAAAACATGGCACTTTATATAAAGATACTGTGTTTCCTTGAAGTAAAACGTTCTACGTTGTCCTCAGCCCTGCAGTGGAAAAGCCAACGTTGCTGAAAACATGAGTAGAAAAGACGTTAAACTGATAAGGAGACACTGTTAAATGTCAGTGAGGAAATTCATAACACTTGCTGCATAGGAAAAGAAGTGCTCTCCATTATCAGTTAAAAAATACGAAAAGTTACTGTTAATGAGAAAGACTTGATTATTACCAGATAATAAAAATAAATTAAAACTGTTAAGGTGTAAATTTCTTTGTAGGTGCATCAGTATTTGCTAGAGCTGATAAGTCATGCCTCCGTTATGCAGTATTGTGTGGTCATCCATTTGCAGAGTGTTTCATGTCAATTCTTATATTTACTGTCGATTTTAATAGTGTAGTTGTTTTAAAATATAGCTCAAGTTAATTAACTATTTCAGCATTAAGATTATTTCTGAGAGTCAAAAAGTTACATTTCAGTGTTAATCACAGTGTAGTTACAGCTTTTGAATTTTTTTTTTTTGTTGTTGTTGCTGGAGATTCAAGAATAATAGAATGCCCAGTAGTGCAGAGCGTTACTAAGTTTTTCATTTAATCCAATGTAGTAATTATCTACAATTCATACTGAAGGCTAAATACATAACAAATGATGTGACTGTACTAGGCTTGTAATTGAAAACCAATCTCAAAACAAACATTATTATTTACAGTTTAAAATAAAATCTTGTGTTCAATAACATTATTCTGCTATTTTCCTGCACTATAATTTCTCCTGAAAGACTTTGGTGCTCTGTGATGTCAGTGTTCATCCTCCTGGTTAGATTTTTCTCTAGATTGCTGTTAACAATACTGAGTTTATTCTGATTTTTTTTGAGTAAATGGAAAGAGATCTCTGGATCCCGTGATAAGAGGAATAAATTTGAGAGCTGAATTTCTTTCCCAGTAGTTCTAAATCCATCATATTCATAATGATAAGTAATAATATTTTCTATTCTATAGGTAATAATATTGCATCAAGGCTGCAGCCAGATCTGCTGGTACTGCAGAGGGTTCACCCTCCCAGTTAAAACCAGGAGCATTATGACCTGGATCCAGTCTTTGGTACCAGTATGTTTCAGTATGTTTGTGTAGGTTGGAGCAGATGTTCGGGAATTGATGGTTGGCTTCGTGGCCACGGGGCAGATCCTGCTGCTTCTCTCTGTACTCCCCGTTACAGCAAAGCATCTCTGCGGAATTTCTTTCTGTGGAGAGCGATGCTTTGATTACCTCCTGTGATTTCACACAGTTTGAAACACAGCTTACTGTAATCTTCATTTAACAGCCTCTTCAAGGCTGGTCAGGTTTCCAGCTAAGCAGCTCTTAGAAACCTCAGCTAATGCTTTTTGTCTCGGAGTGAAGCGAAAGATCTTGCCACCCGTGATTGTAAGATAAATGGATCTGATATTACTTTCTATGAGAGATTTATGTGCCCTTGTGGCCCAGAAGGCCAACCGCATCCTGGGCTGCATCAAGAGGAGCGTGGCCAGCAGGTCGAGGGAGGTGATTCTCCCCCTCTACTCTGCCCTGGTGAGACCCCACCTGGAGTATTGTGTCCTGTTCTGGAGCCCCCAGCACAAGAAGGACATGGACCAGTTGGAGAAGGTCCAGAGGAGGGCCACGAAGATGATAAAAGGGCTGGAGCACCTCTCTTATGAGGACAGGCTGAGAGAGTTGGGGCTGTTCAGCCTGGAGAAGAGGAGGCTCCAGGGAGACCTGATAGCGGTCTTCCAGTACCTCAAGGGGGCCTACAAGAAAGATGGGGATAGGCTGTTCAGTAGGGCCTGTTGCAATAGGACGAGGGGTAATGGTTTTAAAATAGAGGGGGGTAGATTTAGATTAGAAATTAGGAAAAATTTTTTTACGATGCGAGTTATAGAACACTGGAACGAGTTGCCCAGAGGGGTGGTGGAGGCCCCATCCCTGGAAACGTTCAAGGCCAGGCTGAGCAACCTGATCTAGTCAGGGATGTCCCTGTTTCTTGCAGGGGGGTTGGACTAGATGACCTTTGAAGGTCCCTTCCAACCCTAACCATTCTATGATTTCCCAGGTTTTTCACTCAAATCTTAACACCATATTTCCTTGATTTCAGTGGTGATGCATTAGCATATGTATTTTATATTGCTCTGTTACTTCATCGACGCATTCTATCCATTTCTTTCTAGTTTTAATTGCGATTGCGCATGTCTTATGCCTCTGTTACTTGTTGTGATTTATTTTTTTTTTTTTATCTAATCACAGAAAGATTTGATGGTTTTGAGGAGCACTACTGCTCTTAAGAAATATCTCAAAAGATGAACATGCTTGTATGTTTGAATGTATGTTTACGACTTCTGGCCCCATTATTTTACTGAGTAATGATCCAGTCTCGCAAAGACTTCAGAGCACGTGAAGTTACAAACTGCCTGTAGTTTGTGAATGCCCTGCGTAAATGTTTGCAGTGTGGAGACATAAAATGCCTAAATACATGAAATAATCTTTTGAACAGAAGATATTTTCCGTGTTTACTCTCTGAAAGCATACTGGGATGAAACTCTGTCTTTAATTCTTAGCCTAAAGATAAGACTAAATGATTAATCTTTATTTTAGACTGGAAAACTTAGTTTTTCAAAAGTGTTCAGAAAAGATACATTTTCCTACTGCATGATACCAGAGGCTTACATGTTCCTAGTCTCGTGGAAGTTTACTTTCTCCCTCAG
The DNA here is from genome assembly GCF_036417535.1 of Chlamydotis macqueenii. Lineage (NCBI taxonomy): Eukaryota > Metazoa > Chordata > Aves > Otidiformes > Otididae > Chlamydotis > Chlamydotis macqueenii. Next base: position 24,373,625 of record NC_141564.1, on the reverse strand, counting down.
ACTTGTAAGCAACATTAGTATTTTTTTTTTTTCCTTAGTTTATCCCCCAGCTTTCAGCACAGAGGTGGATGAAGTTGTACAGATACCTTAGGAACCAACTCAGTGCTCTGTCAATATTTTGAGACTTCAAAAGTTCAATTTCTGCTGCTGGGCTGCTTTTCCCCATCCGTTCGCAGATCCCTGCAACTGAGGCTAATGTCAAAGTATGGAAACATTGCGTAAGGTTCTTTCAGGAGTTCTGCCTTGGCATCTGTTATAAAGCTGCTTGAGATAAAAAGTTGCCTTCTCTGGATACTGAATCCTGTAAATGCAGAGTATGAGTCCTATTTTCTGTGAACAGCAGAAGTCTTAATATTCTGCCATAACATGAAGACAACTTTAGAAGTAACAGTTCATTAGTACGGAGAGATTTTTTGTCACATATTCTTTGTTCATGCAACAGCTGCTTCTCCAGAAACACCTCACAGCATTCTTCACCCCATGGCTGTGGCCGGTGGCTACAGAAGGTACAGCACAGCTACGGCGTGTGGAAACTCATTGTCGTACCCTTCTAATGATCAAATACATTTTTCAAAATACTGAGCTTCGTGCTAAATTCACCTTTGGAAGGAGGTATGCATGCTCTGTAAGCACATCTTGTTCTTCTGCATGGGAGGAAAAGGAGGGCTGAGTTTCTTTGTCCTTCAGGTAAGCCCAGCATAAAGAAGCTGTTTCCCTCAGTTTGTGAGGAGAGGGACAGTGCTGTGAATACGACGAAGACGGAAAGGAGTGGCAAATGACAATAGAGCAGAAATAACAGCATCGCTCCGCTACCAGGCAGCAAGGCTGCTTGCTCCCGAAGGCGCTGGTGCGGCTGTGGGCAGGAGCCGCCCTGCCAAAGGGCTCGCGGGCACCAATGCAAACCTCGTGGGTCACCTTGGGTCCCTGGTTCTTTCAGCTTTGACTGCATCAGGCTTTCTCCAACTTCATTGAAAAGAGGTTCGCGGTCTGTTCAGAATTTTGTTTATAGAGACTGAAGTATCACCTCTGTTGTCCTGCTGTTTTGAAAAACAAAACACGATGGTCAACTTACTTTAAAATATATACCAGGAGTGAAATAAGAAAATATTCCAACTATTTAGAAGCCAGCAGCTTTTGGCAGCAGTATATACCTCCACCAGTATGAATCATTGCAAACGTAAAGAGAAACCCGTTGAAACCAATACAAGACCAGATTTAGACACTGACTCCATTTTGGCAGCTACATTTTATTTTTATTTCCTTTTTCATTTTTCCTGAGGTTGCTGGCACCTTGCTAAGGCTAGACAACACTGATTTAAATTCTCCATCACAGAAATGTCATAGATGCTGTAAAGAAGACAGTGATTGTGTTTTGGTGCTGTATTTTACTTTATCACATCCGTCTGAACTGATAAACTTAAAACCAGGAGAGTGAGACCTGGAGTGGTGGATACTGGGAGGCTCCATCGAGCAGATGTACCTGGATCCTGATTCACAGAACACTGAAGAGCATTTGCAATTCAGCGTGCTTTAAAAAGAGGGTTGGCATGCATTTACATTCCAGTCATGCAACGGGAGCATGGGTTGGGATTGTGTATCCCTGATCGCTGCAGACTGGCCGGGTCGTTGAGTTACAGCGCGGTTCCTCTGTCGCCATCCTGTGCGGCGCTGCGGATGGGCCGGAGGGAGCCGTGCTGGCTGCTGGCTGCCAGTGGTTTTGTGTGGCAATCTGTGCTGTAGTCAGGAGCGTTTTCAGAACCAAATTTTGACTCTGCGTTGTCTGTAATAAAGAAAAACAATTCCTGGTGAGGGATTCTCTGTGTATGAGCCTGTGTGAGTGTTCGCATTCAGCGCAATCTGAGCATTCAGGAAATAATCCTGCCTTTTGACAAAAAGAATTGGAACCACAGAGCGGGATTGACTGGGACAAATACAGCATTTATTCAAAAACTCTCTCTCAATTATCATTTCGGTTTTGTTTGCATGAATTCTGCCTGCAAGTAAATGGAGCCCGCTGGCAATTCAGAGCCAAATTTTAATTCAATAGAAATGATAGTGGAGGTAGCCATGATAGAATCACAGCTTTTTATTTGAGTAGAAAGTGCTGAAAGAGTTTCACAGCCAAGCCAAACCATTTGTTTGCTGTTTTGTAGTCAACGTTTTACAGCCTTCCTTTAGTACAGGCTGCTTATTTTAAGGGGCGGGGGGGGGGGGGAGGGCAGGGAAGGGAAACTGGTCATCGAATGAGTGCCAGTGGTTATCTGCTTCCCTTGAATAGAAAAATACCTTTATCTCCCCCTACAAAAGGTTGCTTAAGAAGCCTTCAGATGCTCTGACAGAAGTTAGATTTGAGGTGAAGGAGTGTAGAAATCTGTGCTGTTAAACTGGAAAGTTAGTGTTGACAATGCTGTTCCTATCATGTCTTCCTGAGATAATAAGGTAAGAAAATGTTTCTTGACATGAGTCCACTGAGCTTCAACATTGTGGGGATTCACCAGAAACTGGTGAACTTATTTGTAAATTCATTACCCAGTCCTGTTGACTCCAAGGAAAATGTCTTTGGCATACTGAGGCTCAACTTCTAAATAATGTTTAGGTGGGGATCACATTTGAGATGTGAAGGGTGGTAAGTCATGTCTGTGGTAAAGATTGCACACATGCCAGCAATGTTAGATGAGGTAGGAGAAAGTGGTACTCACATGTTTTCTTCCTTTATAGCTTTGCTCAAGCAATCTAGATTTGGCTGCTGATGAGGATTTCTGCCTTGGAACCTCCACATGAGCAAGCTGAGGATGTCCTTGCCCTGGCCAGCAAGATGTCAGTGTGAGACAGGTCAGGTCACCGAAGCACACGTGCGAGCCTCCGGCTGCGGTGTCTAGTTGTTAAATCCATGAGTGCCTGGGGATTGCTTTGCAGTGGCCAGAGATTTTGCATAAACGCCTGGGCTGAGATGAATGTTTGAGATACTTGGGGATTAATGGGTCTGAGGAAGCGGGGCCAGGCAGAGACAGCGAACAGCTCTGTTCCACAGGGCAATTTCTGGAATAACCAGATCTCAAATGGAGCTTGACTAGGTTACTGTTGCTTTGGTTTGGTTTTTTGAGGGGGAGGATTTTAATCTCCTAAAGTAAATTCAGTGGTTCATTTTTTAAGATGCTTACCAGATTAATTTTTTTCTTTTTTTTTTCCTTTTTTTTTTTTTTTTTTTCTTCTTTCCTGTTAGTAGTGCTTGTGTCACTCTTCACTCTGAGATCTTTTGCACATTTTTTTCTGGGACAAAGTTGTAATTGAATGGAATTGAGAATAGAGGTTAAGGCAAGGTTTACTCAATGTTCTGCACAATGAAGCATCCTTATTTTTAAAAACTTCTGTGCTAAAGCCCTGTTGGTGCTTGAAAATACATTCCGTGTTGTGAGATGCTATACTTCTGATGGTACTGCGGTTTACTATTAGTTTAGCTCTGACTTATTCTGAAAATCTTCAGCATTTTCCTCTGTAGGTTTCCTGCTCAGCAATTTTATAGCATTGCAGAGAGAAAGTCACCAAAAAGTCTTGGCACTTCTGGTAGAGATTTTGCTTTGCAGCACTGAACGGCAATGTGGTTAAAGGCTTTCAGATATCGGTAAACAGACATATCAATGCTTTCTGTTATTACATTTGAAATGCTATAATCTGTCTCTAATCTCAACATCGTTGACCCTCCTGCTTGCAAACATTATTATTATTTTGTAATAGTAATTAAGAGATGGATATGACAGGAGTGTTTCAGACTCAGCAAAGTTTCTGAATAAAATTTAAGTTGATACTAGTGGTAAGAGTACTAAAACTACATTATGTAATGTAGCAAAACTCAACAAAGCAACATGGTTTCGTGAAATTATATCTGCAACAATAATAAGCCTAAAAAAGGATAATAAAAAAGTAAACAGAATACTTTCAGGTTTTGGCAGTCTGTTGTGAAGGCAGGTGGCTAGTCTTAAACCTAATTCCTGGGTTTTTATAGCGTAGTGGTGAAGAGGAAAGCAGACAGTATTGTTACCCACCGAGTCTGAATTAAATTCAGATTTGTTTCAGCAGGGTATTAATGGGGTTCCTGTGAGAAAGAATCTCTGGCTTTGAGTTTGTTACTGGGCGGAAAATAATCTGTATGTTTTTGTTTTTTTTTTTAACACTGAGAATATGTTTACAATTTGAATTTTTAGAAATTAAATTCATGATGCCCATTAACTCATTTCCATATGAGACGTAACATCCATTATCTTTTTTGTTAAGCCTTTTATAACAACTAGCCAGGATTTCATTTTTCTTTGCTTTTCATGTATGTGTGGTTCACATGCATGTGCTGTTATTGCTAGTTGCTAAATAAAAAAGTCCAGGTAGCTCTATTGAGTTTACCTTCTGGAAAATACATTCTGAAACATAAAGGAGAGCAGTTCCAGTTGTCCACTTTGGGTAACCTGCCAAAATGCCTTCTGTAAATATTTTAAAGGCAGAATTTTGATTCAAAATACCAACTCATCAAAAATGAAGGCCATCACAAAGGCGTATCACAACATTGTAAGCTAGCTGCTTTTTTTAAAAAAAAGTCTTTTATTTGTTTATTATGGGTTTACACAGAGTAAAACCTCTTTACAGGTGTTCATAGTGTTTTCTCCAAGTGTAAGGGCTGTAGTGTTTAAGTAGAACAGTCCAAGTGGAAATATTCTGTACTGGCCCTACTCAGCACCACAGGAGCCCAAAAGCGCTGGTACAAATAATGTTTCTGGGTTATGCACACTGTATTGCGTACTTTGTGTTCTATACAGCCTTCTGCATCTCCTTTTTCTTTTGTTAAAATATTTACTTTCAATGTATATTTAGGTTAACAGGAAGACTCATTTAGCACGGTGATTGTCTGGCTTCAAGGGCAAACAGTATAGGTTTGGTCATACAAATCCAGTTAATTTATTTGTGGATGTCTGAAAATTGCAGTTATTTACTATTATTTGGGGCAAATTCAAGTCAATGGTGCCCTTCAGCAGCTGCTTGTAGAGGCAGATCATCTGTATTTTTAGCTTTGGCCTTCTTTAAGGTAAAAATTTGAATTGCTATGCCAATATACTTCCATTCTGGCTAATGACATAAGCGTCTGTAATCATTACTGTATTTTTGTCCTCACACTTTGTATTTTTCAAACCTCTGGAAATAGCATGTATCTTGAGAGCGAGGAAGGAGCCCTACAGTGGTGAATGCACTGTAAACTATATTGGTCCTCCAGTAACAGGAGCTGACATGAGTGTAACACTGATAAATATTAGCATATGGATAAATTCATCATTTTTAGCTGGTATCCCATTTTAGTCAATCATTTTAATTTGTTACCTAGTAGCCAAAGATGACTGTGGATGAAAAAACTAAGTGAAAGCTTAATCATAGTGTTATTTCAGGAAACTGAATAAGCATGGATGCAGAGATGTATGTCCTCACAAGGGTAACTGGATAGCACTTACTGCATTCCATCACCAAGACTGATAGCTGTAAAATCACTTTACAGAATTAAAATACAGACCAAATGTACGTGAACCTAGTAGTTTATGCAGACACTTGATGAAAAAAAATGTCAGTTTTCTGTCTTAATTTTGCTTGTCTATGCCTGATGTGGATTATCTAAATATGCTTAAAATGAACAGAGTTCTGAAATGAATTTTTCTGTTTCGTTGTTTCAGACTTTTGCCATTGTCGTAGTTCAGTCCTGATCAGGACCAGACTACGCAGTCTGTCTCTCGCTCCCCCCACCCTCCGAGAGAATAGGAGGAGATGATATAAGAAAAAACAGCTCAAGGTTTGAGATAAGGACGGGGAGAAATCCTTAAAGTTACCGTCACGGACAAAACAGACTCGACTTGGGGAAAACTATTCATTTATTTCTAAAATTAGCAGGAGAATGAGACAGGGAACAAGACAACCTCCCCCCACCCCTCCCTCTTCCCGGGCTTAACATTATCTCTACTACCTTCCCCTCCCGAGCGGCACGGGGGGGGAAAAGGGAATGGGGGTCGCGGTCAGTTCATCACGCGTTGTTTTACGCCGCTGTATGATCGTCGGGGGAAGAACTCCTCGCATTCCTCCTCTGCTCCAGCGTGGGGTCCCTCCCACGGGCCACAGTCCTTCGTGAAACTGCTCCGGCGTGGGTCATCTCTTCCACGGGGTGCAGTCCCTCTAGAACAGCTGTCCCAGCGGGCCCTCCACGGGCCACAGCCTCCTTCAGGCCTCCACGTGCTCTGGCGTGGGGTCCTCCACGGGCTGCAGGTGGATCTCTGCCCCTCCGTGGACCTCCATGGGCTGCAGGGGGACAACCCGCTCCACCATGGTCTTCACCACGAGTTGCAGAGGAATCTTGGCCAGGAGCCATATTACTCCTCCCCCTCCTTCTTCACTGACCTTGGCGTCTGCAGCCGTTCCTCACAACAGGCTGGCAGACGCCTCTCAGGATCCTTTTTACATCTTATTCACTTCTCATCTCCTCTCCAACTCTTGCAGCCGGGCCGGGCCGAGTTGGGCCCAGTCGGCTGCCCGGCGGGAGGCCAGAGGGTGAGGCCTGCAAGGCCCATGAGGCTCGCGCCTCCCCCTCTCTGCCCCCCGCTCAGCTGCTTCACATCTTCTCCTCCTCTTTTTCCTGTTTTCCCCTACTTAAATACGTTATTGCAGAGGCGTTATCACGGGACATTCTGGTACCAATTGGCTCGGCCTTGGCCAGCAGCGGGTCCGCCCTCGGCCCGGCCGAGTCCACTGAACAAAGGGGAGCGACTTCTAGCAGTTTCCTACAGAAGCTACCACCTTAGGCCCCCCCTCACTAACAAAACCAGAACAGCCATGGAAGTAAAGCATTACTTTATCCCAAACCAGAAGCTTACCTGGAAAAGGTAGGTGGATTTGCACTTGAGGACAACACTTGACTTCAGATGTAGGGGAAAGATTAATGACACTGATGTCTCAGTATCTGGTAACAAAGCAGATGCAGAAGATAAAACGGCCTGTTACTTTCCTTTTCTTTCCTCTACTTCAGAGATACCATGAGTGTGTAAACAAGTTCATTTTAACAGTAATGCAGTCTTTCTTTAGCAAGGGATATTTTAAGAATTTCTAACTCATGAATAGAGCTATGATGTCTTACCATTTCGAAATCGATACATAGCTCTGAGAGAACTTTCCCGCTCTTAGAAATCAGCGATTTATAACTTCACCTATTTTGGATGATTTCTCAGAAATGCATGCCTTGTCTGATGTCCTGACATACTTTTTTATGCCTTGAACATCTGGCCTGATTTCCGAGTCCATTTGTTCATTCATTTCAGTGGGGATTAGAGGGGAGGTAAGTTAATATGGATTTAAGTGCCAGTCATTTCAATCCCTGGCCTTGGGTTGTAGGGATGATTAGTGGTTGGTGGAAAGAAATCTTGTATTAATAAGAATTGGAGTGGTTTCTAGGGACTGCCATGTCACTGTAATGTGTGGTAGGACATCACTGTCACTGTTGTTTGTCCCCGTTGTTTGTGATGCCACTTATGGGCATGTCACTGCAATCCCCAAAACATCCCAGTACATCTGCAGTATTTGGTTTATCTGGAAAAGGGTTGCATACTGGTGGAGTTACGTGTGAATCTCTTGCTCTCTGTATCTGTACATAAGTAGCAAAATGAGTTTATGTTTGGAAATTTGATAAATGGATGAGCAGATGGCAGTTTGTACGTGTGATGAACTGATTTGCAGTGATTAAGACAAGTGTAAAATTGGATTTTGAGCATCTTAAAAAGTGCATGGCTCACTTACTTTGAATTTCATGTAAAGTAACAGTAAGTTCTGTAGCAATTCATACATTTGGCTAAAGGAAAGCCCTTAATAATCCTGTTAGCTGTCTCGCTTCTTGAGTGATGTAAATGTTACAATCTCCTGTGGTGGCAAAAGCAATAATTTCCCAAAAGTACATTAGTAAAAGTAATTTTATCCAACTGGAAACAGGAATTAAAAAAAAGAACTTTCATATTATTTACTGTTTAAAATTTTGGTTTTAGTGTTATGTGAAAAAATAATTCACATTATGAGGATTCAGGCCCTGTCTATAATTCATAGTTAAAAAAGCTAAATATTGAATTTAAATATGAAAAATTCATACCTATGTGATTACACATGAAGACTGGATGCATTTTCAGTATTTAATCAAATTTACCTTTTTTTTTTCAGCATTACTTTTCTAACTCTTTGGACTTCTGAATGCATTTTGCCTGATCTCTTGTGACCTTTGGCTGTTGTTCGTACCTGTCGTAATTTGCGTAAAGGATTGCTGTTTAGTTAGGATTGAATTAGATGACACAAACTGGCCTCAACTCCTAAATATCTTCATCTTTGATTCCTTCAAGACATTGCTATCAGGTATCTTTTATAAAGTCCTACATATAGGAGTTACATATAGCTACAGCAAATACTTTTAAGGACACTGGCGCGTACCTGTACCAGAATTTAAAATTGTGACTCACGGATGTCAGCAATTGCATATTCACCTCAGAACTGCTCTTGTCTATTTATTATGGCTTCTCTCTGAACAAACAGTTCCAGTGGGTATTACCAAGGGGAATGCTGAAATAATATTACATAGTCAACACATATCTTAACTTGACCTTTTTTCCAAGTCCAGAAATATAAATGTAGCCAGATTGCAGTTAGGAAAGTAAATTAGGCAAACCATTAAGCAGCTTTAGTTCTGTATTGTTCTAACTTTTTTGATAATAATTTTCTAGTCTAAACAAAACAATGTTCTGTAATCCAACTCCCACTCCCATCTGTAGACCAGCTTGTGTGCTGCACAGCTTCCCAGTTGGGAATGGGACACCCTGTGCTTGAGGCACTGAGCCACGTTTAGACCTCAGTAATGCACCAAGTGCTTCTTCATGGACATGAGCTCTGAGATCAAGTGCTGTTGAGGAAACTTCAACAAACCTCTCAAAATTCCGAGAATTACCACCAGCAAGGGCTCGATCTTCGCTTTAATGGTGCAGCTAAAAAATGCCATCCTAGCCTTTATAATACAAAGTCTAAAAAGTCAAGCTTTTCAGTGGTAATTACATTGCAATTATTTAAGTTAAGAAAGATTATGGAAATGCTGTTTGAGAGGGACCTCTGGGTCAACTACCCCATCCTGCTGCCTGAACACTGCTGGAACTAGATCAGGTCAGCTGTGTCCTTCACTAGTTGAATCTTGAAACCCTCCAAGGATGGAGATGGGTTGCCAAGCAGTATTTCTACTTTAACAAGCCAAAAAAAAAAATTGGAAAGTTGTACCACAAGTGTCTGAATTAAATCATATTTTCACTTTCTATTTAAGCTAACATCTGTGGCCTTTGAAAGAATCTAGTGAAAGGGAAACTAGCAGGATTTTGCATAAATAAATTCATTAAATCTCATCTCTGAAATTCTGAAGGAACAAACAGATGGTGAAGTTGGTACTTCCTGAAGTGCCAGTAGATGAAATAATGATAAAACACACATTTTTGAGAAAAATACCTAATTTCAGTGTGCTATCACCCTAGCAAAGGCAAAATGTAGTTAATATAATGATCATTTGCAACACTTTATTCTACATTTTGGTTATACAAATGCTGTTGACTGCATGCTACACAACATTTACCTTACTCAGAAATGTGAATTTTAATAGAATGTTTTTATTTGGAAAAGATATTTGCATATGCACTCTTTTTTTTTTTTTCTTTTTTTTTTCCCCTGGAAGATAAATTATGCTTTTTAATACACAGGAGAAATAAACTGACTTCCCACCGGCATCCATAGAAATGGAGTTCAAAAGTCCTTCTGATGTAGATGGAGATTAGCATCGCCACAGAAAGTAAGAGGCTGTCATTTTTTCCTTTGTTTAAAGCAGTTCTTTTTTTTTTCTTTGGTTTTCTTAGCTGCAACTTTATTTATTGAATTTGCAACTAATTTTGTTTCGAAGCAAGAGTTGTAAACAAGTAGGAAAAATATTGATATATTTTGCCACCACTTGCGATCTTGCATCCAGGAAATAGTTATACTTGTAAATGAGATAAAATTTAAAATTTCTCTTTTGAAAGCCAGGAAATGTTTCTTATATTTGGAAAAAAAACCCCACCTTTGTAACGAGATATACCTGTACATGTTGCATAGGATATTAGATAATAATTTATACAGACAAAAGTGTGTTCACCTATTTTCAGTTTATGAGCACAGATATACTGGGAACAAAGATGTATCGTCTGAGAAGATAAGTGCTTTTTAGGGATCTCTGGGGTTTTAATTAGAGATTTTTATAGCTTTTGTATACTAGCTTCTAAGACCTTTTTACTTCAAAATAAAATTCAGATTTTTGTGTCCTCCCTTGATCAATTTTAAGGCCAACAGTAAAGGTGGAAAGAATCTATTCGTAAATACTAATGAGTGTCTTTCTAAAACAAGAAGCTTTCTAAAATGAGAAATCTTTGACAGTAAGCGTGGATTTTATATATCAAATAATTCTAGAGCATTTGTAATTAAAGAAATCATTTAGTTATGCTCAGGCACTGGCAGGTAAATGCTGCGTTCTAGGACATCCTGTTCCATGCAAGTCTTACAATGTGAGTGATGTGTCTGTTCATCTATACATCCTGTTGTCTAAAATTTGCCCCATTTCTTCTGCTATTGATTAAAATGTTTTGGTTGGTTGTTGCTAAGGTGGTGGTGGGTTTAAAAGGACCCAAATGTGCGTTAAGACCTTGTCATTTTAGGTCTGAAAGTGTAAATGAAGACATAGCTTGCTCCCTGAATGGTTGTAGCAGCCTCCTGAACCTCATCAATCACACAGCAGCCCATGCCGGGACTGAAAAATGAAGACCGTGGAACAAAATGAACAGAGCTTTGTGGGAAGGGTTCCCGCTCTCCTGCCTTGGGAGCACTCACCTCTTTGTGAGAGCCTCTGTGTGCCGGAGCACTCCATGCAGGCTGGATGGGATGTTGGCGGTCTTTCTGCCGAGACCTCTCAGTGGTACACAGGCCGCGTGGGCGATGGCTCATCAGCGCCTGCCGTTTATGGGCCCGTGGGGTGCTGAGGTGTTGCGGAAGGCTGCGTGCAAATTGTCACGTGTTGGGTGAATTTAATTCTTCTGGGTTTCAAATGAATGCTCATTTGGATATCTTGAGAGCTGAGAGCAATGCATTCCGTTAAGCGGTTTCGTAAGGGTTGAAATTAAATGTCTCGGAATATCATTATCTGCCACTGAAGGCTTGTGCCGTTGATGAAGCGGGCTGCATGGGAATTACCAGAGCTGAATCAGATCACATGCTAAGTGACAGGTGAGCTTAATAGGTTTGGACTGACACAAGCAGAGCTGACACATAGACTGCATTTCTCAACCATGCATTCAGACTGATTGCAGGCGAGATATTATAAATTCTTTCTTTGCCGGAGAGAAGCGGCTCTGCAAGGTCTCGGCTGTTAAAGCAGGCCTCTGTTGAAGGCACGAAGTGTTTGGGGCGATGCAGTCACCCTGAAAAACAAAGTTTGTTTGTGTTTCCAGTGTGATTACAAAGCTAGAAACACATGAACAACTGTGTCCTTCACGCTGAGAATTCTTTCTATTACAAAAGCAAATAGTTGCAAGGAATAAAGAAATAAGAAAGGGGGAAAATTGGCTGTACACCCAAATAACACAGACTTCCAGAAACTGCAGTGCTGCCCAGCGCTAGCACAGACTCAGATGCTACAGCCGAGGTGTGAGAAGAAACACGGAGACGAAGAACAAATAATGAAGAATAAAGCAAGCAGACATCACATAAACAAGAGTCCATTTTCCGTAGAAAGCACTGAGGGCCTGGTTTTGGCTGAAAATGTCGGGGAACCACAATTAAAATGTAAAGTTCCTTTTACTACGAATAATTTACGGTCTTCAGTTTTCGTAGCAGTTTTGAAATGTTGTCTTCAGCTGGGATTTAGATGATTGCTCTGTCAAAGCTTTCTTAGTCAGCAAAATATTAATAAATAGTTCATGGCCAATGTCGTAACATATATATTATAAATATGACTTAACCTAGAAAGAGAGCATAAATCAAAGTAATTTTTGACAATCTAATTCAGAAAGGCCTTTTCTCCTTTCTTTTTCCTTTTTTTTTTTTCCACACTTCTGTACATTGTCTGCCAAAAGAAACCCCCAAGATTCTGGAAGTTAAGACTCAGTGCATGATGCAATAGGAAACAGATGGCAAACTCTTAACAGATTTTAGGTTTAGGCCATGTTGGGTGTAACCTTGTAGCAAAATTCATTTTTTAAAATATTAGTGACCTCATTTTTGAAGCTACTGGCAAAGAGTGTTTTACTTACACATTTAATACTTTATTTAGTGTAAGTAAATACTTACTTAAAAATAAAGATTTATGGGTTCCTTCACTGTATTTTCTTTAGTTTTTGTCTTTTGAGTGATAAAGGATTTGTTAAAGAATTTTATTTAAAAAAAAATCAAAAATCTTTACTTAATTTCTAAATAGTTTTTATGACATACTGTAGGTTATTATTGTAGTTTTTACAACATACAGTTGTATTTTGTGTCTTCCCTATTAGAGCCTTTTATTTGTATACAGTCTCAATACAAAGGCTCTGGCATGCATTGTGGAAAAAGTTTGGGATTTAGAGGATGAACCTATGCTGACAAATAGGAAAAAAATAGGAAAATAAGATACTAAAATTATTTTGTAACTTTGGTTAGATTCAAAGGAATGTTCTTCCTCCAAAAAAGACCTTTGCACAAAAATATTTATAGCTGAATTGTCTGAACAGTTGTGAAATCAGAAGAGCTACGTGCTCCTCAGCCACAAATACATGCCAGAAGTCATTCTGAATAGAAAAAGAATTCATGTTTTATTGTATTTTTATCTTATATGTTTGACTAAGTTATAAACTAGGAGACAGTTGCAGATTTCTTGGCTAAGCATTCCTTGCATCTCTGAAAAATCATGTAAGCATCTACATACAGTTAAAATCTCATTTGACTTGAGTGTGCACTGGGCCTCATGGCTCCTGGCATCATCTGCTGCTTCTGACAAAGAGTACCTACTTAAGCGAAATGAAAAATAATTATTTCTTAATGTTGTCATGTAAAGTCAGTCTTCTGCCATCACAGAATCCCAGAAATTGATACATACAGAGCTAATGTTGGTAGCGAGATCGTTATATATTGATATTTATTTTAAGTGTAATTTCTTTGAGAGGTGTGAATCAGCATCTTTACAGGAAAAAACAACAACAACAACAAAAAAATAACCAAAAAACACCAAAACCAAATTAAATAACAAAAGTTAGCCTTGTGGATTTTTTTAGCCTTTAAAGTGGAATTCTGAAATGAGGGAGAAAGGTACTAATGTGATCTAAACTTTCCACAGAGTATTTTCCTCTGGTAGAAGCTGTATTTGTTTTCCCAGAGATGAAGACATTGGTCAAAGGAAAAAATTTAATATACTTACATGGGAATATCCTGATTTTTCTTATAAATTGTGTTTTTTCAGGTGATGGAATTGGTTTGTGGGAAGGACTTCATACACCATGCTGTTCCTGCTGGGGCAGGGGCACACTGAAATTCAGAGTGGGCGTCCAGGTTGCTTGTGATGTTCTTGATCTGCGCTGGCTTGATGAGCTGGGAAGTCTGGGAGGCACACGTTGTCAATAAATCTCTGCTTTTCCATTTTGTTTCAAACCTAAACTTTCCAAACTTGGCAGCAGTTCTGCTGGAAGTGTTTCTCGGGTGACCCAGGACCCTTGCAGATGCTGTGTCTGGTTTGTAGCTCCATCCCTGGTACATCCGCTGTCATTTTTGCTGTAACCTCTGTCTGCTTGGCGTGATCCTGTCTGTTGTGCCCGTACCCACCTGGCTCTCACAGAGGTTACTGCATCTGCTCTAAAGGGACTTCAAGTGCTTTAATTGAAGAACTTCTAAAATCATGTTGTTTTAATGAAGCCAAGGGTTTCCATTTGGCTTTGGGCACATTTCTATCGACTTGTAAGCACGTACCGCGGTTCTTTTTATTGAATGACAGGTGATATTACAACAGTCAGTCAAGCGGCTGTTTTAAGATGTCTTGGATGATTTGTCTGCGCTGTGATGATTCATAGTTCCATTTTTATTTCATAATAAAGAGAAAGTGAGACGGATTCTGTCTTCTACTGCGGTCCTCGCTGCACTGGTTTGCCTACCTGTATCCATGACCTCTTTTATCCTATTTTAAAGTTCAGCAAAAAAAAAAGTGTGAGGTATCACAAGAACTTCTTTATGAAATACATCTCATTTGTTTCTGGCAGTTGGCTCTTTGCTGCCTGCAAGTTATCTTTGATACCTGGCTCTCTAGAGTAACTTTTTGGTATCTTAAAAGCAAATGTAGTATAGAGCTGCCAAAAGCTTACTTTATCCAAACTTAGCAGTATTTGAACTATTTTCTGTAGTATGTCTCTGCTTCATATTTCATGCTACAGCATGGCTCCTTCCTTGGAATAGCATGCTGACGCTCCTACATCAATAGCATCCAGTAGCTAAGTATGCCTCTGAAATTTCTTGTCCAGAACAAACCATTACTTCTCAAAAAAAAAAACAACAAACCTACTCTGTATCATGAAACAGCAAGCATAGTAAAATGGTGATAGATGTGAGACACTACATACAATTTCACACTTCTGTGGGCTGTGATCTATGGGTGTAATGATTTTACTGGACAGTTGTGTTCTGCAGAAATCCTAAGGTCTAATTATCATAGGTGGTGCTCATGTACAACTCTAACTGAAATGAAGCCAGAGCTTTTCTGAAAATTGTGCTGTAAATGCTTTGCCAGGTTCTACCCAGATTTAGCAAATGAACTCTTATGGGAAAGAAAAAAAAAAAAAAGGATTGGTGGTGTGTCTGCTTAAGACAGTCCAAAAGACCATAAATTTGGAGCAATATGTGATTAACATCATTAGATCTCTTAATGCAGCATCAGAAGGAATGTTAGAGGGCAAATGTAAAATTAAAAATCCACTGTGAGCTGTAGATAACTCTATAGAAGAGAGAGAGGCCAAAAAAAAAATACAGGAATGCTAAGGAGCTTGTATGTGAACATCCGTGTATTAAGTCTGTATACGTAGAGAGAGTAGGTATATTCTTAGTCCATCAGGAATTCTGTCCCTGTCTTCAGTCAAGTTGGGACCCATAGATCGTTAAACACGAAAAAAAAATATTGTTACCATGTAATCTGACAGCCATGACTTCATTTCCTGATTTAAATTGACTCATGCCATTTAGAAAATATTGTCTGAGTTCGAATATTTTTAGCTTTAAGTGATCACTAAAGTGCCATGATTAATTCTAGTTACTGTTTAAAAATATCTCTAGCTTTAAGTAAGTTTTTCTATACTGGTGTCCAAGAACTGAATTTTGTCTATTTCTGCTGGCCAGAATAATATATTTCAATCTTGTTCACCATGTAGTTTCTGGTAGGCTTTTAAGTTTGTTTTGATTTGCCCTGTGAGGAACTCTGAGACTCAGATACGGAATTTCTGAAGAATCAATCTAAGAACAGATCTTATTTGATGTTTTCTTTAGTCCTCTGGAGAAAAATGGAAATATGCTAATGGCATTGGTTGAAAAAATGGGATACATTGTGAAAAGAGAGGGGCGGCGATATCCCTGAGAAGTTCTTGAATGACATTTGACAAATAAGTAGTAGGCACTGTTTAAAGCCTTAGAGGATGAAGTGAGGTGTCACACATTGAAGGGTGAGCAATTTAAAAATTAACAAATTGGAAGGCTTTGGCAGGTGAAGGTGATTGATAAACATGTAGATGCATCACTCAAAGTGGGACAGGTGTAGGAGATGAACTCTAGGGATTGTAGAAAGGGAAGGGGAGATGGGGAAGAAAAAGTACATGAATATGGGCAAACATTGTAAGTGATCAATTTATAGTGGCTTCATAAATTCCCACTCGCCGGCTTTGTTACAGGAGCTGTGCTGCGTGCGGTCCCTTCCTGCTCGCACTGCACAGTGTGATGGTTCAACCTGCGTGGTGAGGACCCACAGAGAGCCTCTCCAACTGATCCTCCACAGTTACTAGTCTTGGGAGATAATCAAACTCGTTCTGTTGTTTACCATGTTCATTTCTAACTTTACTTTTTTAAAATGAAGCATCCAGGACCCACAATAAATTTTTCTCATGTTTTCACCTTTCATTAATCAGCCTGTAATCTTAGAAGGAGGCACCTCGTTAGCTGGGCAATGATCTGGTCTTTATAAACTTGAGTTTGACTGGCGTTAATGACACTTTTTTAGTTCTGTGCTTAATGAGCTCTGCATCACTCATTCCCTTACTTGGCCTGGAGTCATTGTCAGACTGATAATTATATAATTGCTTTGTCATTCTGTTTATCTCCTTTATATGCTGACAAACCATGGCGTTTCTTTTACTAATCCAGGAATTTGTTAGCTCTTGAATAGGCATTAAAAAGTCAATGATAATAAATAAGCCTTGTTTGAAACCTCCAGAGGGAGCCTGTTTTGCCCCTCCTCATTCTATGGTACCTGTATTTAATAGCTGCTGCTTGGCATCTTCAGTTCATTTTTGAAAAGAGTGTGACTCATCATCCCATGAACAGAGTAAATCTCTTGGCTTTTAGCAAAATAACAGGTAAGCTACTACACATTGAATTCATCAGTTTTGATTTTTTCTACCATTTTTGTCCAGTAATGGAGAAATCCCACTGTTGGAATTCCTTACATCTCTACCATGCATTACAGAGTTTTCTGAACTCTGGGGAGGATATTGTAGTTTTAACTATAATGGTTTTTTAAAGAAGATGGTCAGAGGCTTCACTCTATGACCCTTCCTGATCAGTTTTGCACAGTGTGCAGATTCTGTTTCAAATTCATTGCGTTGGTTACCCATTGCTTCTCACAGTCATGTATGCTACGTAACTGTGTATGCTTCCCAAACTTCTTTCCATGTAACTTTTTTTCAGGTTTGGTTGTATTTTTCTAAGGTGGCGTATTTTCATATTACCTAAGCTCCTAGCACAGGAATATGTGGAGCTGAAGTGGTCTATAGCCTTTGTTTAATTTTACTCTTTTTGTAATTTTTGTGTGTAATGAGCTTACTCGTTCATTCCTTGTTCAAACATTTCTTACCAAACTTTGTCTTGGTTTTGTACATCTCTAAGCAGTCTGTCTCCTAGGAGGCTTTTCAATCTGAGTCCTTGTTATGCCATATCTCTTTGGCAAAGATGGATTGATAGCCTCAAAAGCAAGGCTATCTGCTTACATTGCTCACCTAGCCACAGCTTCATGCTCCAATCTTTAGCCTTCTGCCTTTCTTTGTTTGTAAGAGTTGAGATGCTACCACGGAAGTAATTTAAATGTTCATTATTTGCTGTTGCAGTTACTCTAGTGTCATCTACAGCCATTTATGCTAAGAAATTTTTTTTTTTTTTTTTTTTTTTTTTTTTTTTTTTAGTTCTGGAAAAATAGCAGACCATCACACCGCTGTCATGTCCCCTTTGAGGGTTGTTGCTCTTTGCAGTGTGGCATTTCATGGGCACCACGATGCATTCCAGCCTGCCTGGGGGGTACCTCCATGAGCATCTCATTACTGTGTCCTCCCCAGCTGTGTCCTGGAAACCCCTCTTTTTCTTTTCAGTCAAATACATCCTCACCGGTGACTGGGTGGGATGCTCTGCAGATGACCTGGAACTTACTCCTGCTCATCCTCAAGTACTTCCAGACACAGACAGTGCTGCTGATTCCTCAAAATGGTTTTGCGGTGCTTCATAAACCTCAGTATCCCACTCAGTTGCCTTGCTCCAGGTCTGTCCTTGTTCCCTTTTTACACAGCAAAGAAAGGGAGTGAAGAAAGAATGACGCATCCATAGCTCACAGCCACTGCCATCACCCAACGTGGAGCAAAGCTGCCAAGGAAAAGAGCCACTTTCCAACATTTTTCAGACTCCTTTGTTCATTAGGCACAGTTTTGACAAGCTCCTAACTCTCTCTAAGATTCACTCCATCTCCCTGCTAGAAATAAGTGACAAATCACTCAAAGTTTAGGCAACAAGTTGATCAAAGGCTCAGCGGCGAAAATACTGCGATTCTTAGCAGTGGTAACAACCTCAGACTCCTACCAAAATAGCTTGTCAGCTACACTTCCTTCAGGTACTCAAACTCCCACAAAGTACAGACAGTCAAATAAACTGGCAGACAAATAAAATGACTCAAACATGGGTGCGTTTGACATCAAAGAGTGAGCTCCCTACATCTGCCAGTGCACATTGTGTTTGCCTCACCCATTGCTGTTGATGCCACTTGCGGATTTCATGTCCTTGTCTCTGCAGTGGTGCACTGACTCAATACTGATGACTTTGAAACTTCAAAAAAGCAAACTTTCTGGCCTTTCCATGTGATTATAACTTGGTTTTTAATGCACATATAGAGACAGATTCTGGCTACGTAAATTCTTGAATCCCAAAGTCACTTGAGTGAGTATCTACATTTGGGAGATAACGACGTTCAAAGTGCGTTTGATATCACTTGGCATTATTATTATTATTTTTTTTTTTTACGAGGATACTTTTCACTGGTTTTTTTCCACTGCTTCTGTCATGCAGTGGAGGAGACAGTAGCGGTATAAAAAGAGAAGGTAATGTGTAGTAGAATGGAGAGAACTGTTAAGTGATTCTCTTCAAACAGGAAAGTTTGCCTTGGAAAATTCACATACTAATCATAGCTCAGGGACACACACTGTTTTATTAAAATGAAAACGCGTTACTGTAGAGCATGAAATAAAAAAAAAATAAAAATCATCTTGTGCTCCAGTGACCAGCCATTATGTAAATACATTGTCCTGTATGTGCAAACTATTGTTAGCAAACATTTGTGTAGATTTTTTTATAGCAATGTAAGATGACTAAAAAATACTGGTTTCTCTTAGCTAATAAAGAATCTATCTCATTTTTTATGGACTCCAATTATAAGAAATTAGATATGCATATACTGGTGTCACTGTCAGTACCAGTATGGGTTCTTTTACCCATCAACAGTTAACTTTTCTCTGCAAATAACCCTCAAACCATCAGCGTGAAATTTGGATTTTATGTGAGCATTGTTATCCGGCTGCTGAGCCAGGTTGCTTCTTTGCAAAGAAAGGTTAGAGCTGCAACAAGCCAAACAGTGCCTTACCATTTTCTATATAATTTGTGTTTGAAGTACTGTTTTTATTCCTACTGTTCACTCTTCTAGGGTCTGATAGGCCCAAATCTGACTTTAATTTCACGATTGCTTTAAGTATTTCTCTTTTCGTTCTCACTGTATCCATGATGCTTTTTCTTCTTCTGAAAATATTCTGCATCGTTCTCTCATAGTGTGATTTTGGGATGCTTTTTCCATTTACATTTCTCTCTTTCAGGTCAATCTTCACTTATTTGAACACCAGCTTCCTTTAAAATCCTCATGCAGCCTCTCTACATGCAGGTAAAAGAATTTATCATTCTAATAGATCTGAAAAATACTTTTATTTATTAATCATATATTTAAGTATTATCTCTTCTAAAAATAGCCGAAGTACCGTAAGAATATACAAGTGCTAATGGATAATGTTTTTGAATTATCCTCAGTTTCCTGTGTAATAAACCAAGTCCAATTTACTTAATTATTGGTTGCATCTTGTTCTGACTGTGCTGCATGTCAAGAGGAAGAAGAAACAGAGACTCTGATTAAACTTTTGTAATAACTAATTGCAAACCAAAGAAGTAAAATTCAGTGTCAGAAAAGTAACAAATTGGATTTTTCTGTGATAATTTTCTTGTGTGGTGCATGCTTAATGCTGTGAAATCACTATGAAATTGCCATTATTATTCTTCAATACAGGGCCCAGAAATTCTTTAATACAATCTCTGCAGGTAATTTTACTCCGGAGAACAAGTAGGTGTTACAACATGATAAAATGAAATTTCAGTAAAAAAAACCTGTTTCCTATTTTGAGCCACTCTTGTATTCCAGTGGTTCAGGGACGCTAAGGTTTGGCTTTTCTTTTTTAAATTAAAGTACACTTGACCACTATATTAAGGAAAAAAAAAAGCAGCAGCATTGTGTATAAAGTCATCTTGATTTTGCTAGGCCTACAGCAGCTTTTAGCTCACACTGAAGCTAGTTTTTGAGGCAGGCAATTTCCATTTAAATAAAGGTAAACTATTTCTTATAAATCAGTTAACGTGAACTGACAGTAGGAAAGGAAAGGGCAGTCTTACTTATCCTTTACTTGTGTTGTGCTTGAAGCTGACGGAGAAATTAAAGAAATCCAGAATGACTTATCTACGTCGGTAAAGAAAATCAGCTTTTTAAGTGTATTGTCAGCACATGTTAGCTCCCTGCTTACTGTAACACCTCACAGAGGCTGCATCTGCATTGCATTCATGCTGGGATGTTTTGCTGGTGCAATCTTCAGGCCTGCGCTAGAAAAAAATTAACCTTTTTTTCTGGACAAAAATACAGCATTCTTAAAAAAAAAAAAGACTAATAATTTTATTTCAGTGTAAATAAAATATGTTTTTATCTTGATTTTGCCTTATGTTGCAGCAGTCCTGCTAAAATCAAAAGAATTTGCAGCAGAGTGAAAGCAAAATGGGAAATGAGCCCACAAGGAGGTAAAAAAATTGCTTAAATAAACCAGAGGAACAATATCATGTGATGTCACAGAGCCCAGTGTGATGAGTATAAATTGATACAGCCAACATTCAATAAAATCACTCATGTCAAAGTCTGATATCCCCACAACTTTCCCAAAATGACTTTGGAGGTTGCCGAAAGGTTTGGGATGTTTGAAAGGAACCACGGCTGCCGGGACCGACAGCGCCGGTGGATGAGGCAAAGGGGAAGCAGAGGTGAGTGGCAGTTTTACTTGGATCTCAGGAGCCAAATCTCTCTTCCAACCTCATCCGATCAACTGTCCTTTCAGTCCCTGGGAGTCGGGAATGATGACAGGCGCGTGGTTCCCGGGGGCTCTCAGAGGGTTTAATCACACCCAACTGAGCTGTTTTACCTGAATCTTTCCCACAGATTCCCATTTCTGGCAGGGTGAGACATCCCCTTCCCCGGCCTTTCTGTGGTTTTAGCATGTGTTGGGGAGCTTCATCCTGCACTGCTTTCCACATCGTGTGGGTTTTGCAGGTACCGTGTTTATTGAATTATTAAAATCATATTTTATCCTGGGAGAGAGACAAGCACTTACCGAAGCATATTTAATAGAGTAACATTGCTTTAGGTACATGGTTAGTGAAATCAGTCAACAAGTTATGTTAATTGCTTCATGTGAGAGAGGTACGGGTTGTATTTTTGGAACAGCCTGTTTTAAGCCTTGATGTGCATTGGTGATGCTGAAAAAAAGAAGCAGCAGAGAGGCTTTTGGCCTTGGGAAGAGCAGAGTTAAAATGGATTTCAGGCTTGCTCAGCACCTCCTGCCTGCTTCGCTCTGTAGGCCATGAAGGTGATGGTTTGCAGACATTCCGTGCAAATACTGCTCTTTTGTTTTGTAAGTGCAGGAAGTGGTAGTGCCTTTTGCCATAAATGTAAGCAAGCAGTGCTGCCTTTTGCTGTAAATGCTACTTTTACACAGTAAGTTTGTTTCTGTGAGCTTCTGACTGCGTGCGCTGGCAGCACAGTCCCATCCGTAACGCTGTGGCCTCCTTGGAAACATCCGGAAAGAGGGGAGCGATGCCCATGCTGTCAGGGAGCAGTGTGCTCACATGGAGGGGGTCGGGCTCACTCTTCTTACAGCCTTTCTCCTGTGTTTGGGATACGCTTGTGAATTATTTACCTGACTTTAATCCTTTCCATTCCTGAAGTCCCAGCCTCTCTGATATTTGTGGCTGAGAATGTCACAGGTTACGGGTGTCACACAGTGTGTATAGAGAAGTGTATCAATTCACCATTTCTGCCTTTAGTATGTTCCTGGAAGTTTAAATACCTTTGACTTTTCTTCCCTCTTCTTTCTTCCTCTTGTCCTTTCCCTCAATTCCCTCTTCCCCATCCACAGTGGAATTTAACTGAAGCGTTCAAGCATTAGGGGCTACGGTTTAGGGCAGACAAAGTTTCCGCAGAGATCTGAGTTGAGGTACGGGGCTAAGAAAATAGAGGGAAGCATGCTTCTCTATTTCTGCCTTCTTGTGCTTCTCTTTAAAAAATCCACCAACAAACCAACCTCTGGTGCTGTCAAGACACCATTCTTTTTTAAGTGACTTGAAAGAAAGAGAGAAGGAGAGCAATACCTCTTTCCAGATTTCAGAAGATTTGGAAAAAAAAAATTAAAAAGGAATTTTCTGTGGCTGAGGCAATGTTGATAATTTCCTCCTACAGCTCAAGGAGATGCTTGAGAGCTGTTGGATTTAAATTTACCAAGGGCTGCTTTCTGTGGAGAGATACTTTACTTTTCTGTTTCTGGATTGTTTTTTGGTTTTGTTGTTGTTGTCGTAACTGGTTACTGCTTTTCAGTTGAGTTACCAAATTTTCATTACACTCATGAAATGTGTGTTTAGTCATGTACCTGTTAGTCTCAATGCACTTCTGAAGGTATTTGTAGCCACTGAGGTAATTTACAGCTGTTAGCTTGCAGTACTTTCAGATGCAACAACAAAACCATATGATTTAGAGACACTAGACT
This sequence comes from Chlamydotis macqueenii, assembly GCF_036417535.1. NCBI lineage: Eukaryota > Metazoa > Chordata > Aves > Otidiformes > Otididae > Chlamydotis > Chlamydotis macqueenii. Next base: position 24,350,931 of record NC_141564.1, on the reverse strand, counting down.
AGGTTTTAAAAAACCCCAAAGTTACCAAGTGTCTGCTGCATTGTAATAGTTCTCTAAAGTGAGTTATATTTTCCATATTTGCTCAGAAAAGCTAAAAGGAAAGTGGTAGGAGATTTTATTTCAGTCTGTCTAATGACTCATAATTAACTTTGCAGGAAAATTATATTTTTAACTTCAGATTTGCATTGCACGTCGAAACTGATCCCTTTGTTGTTGTAGAAGTGTTATCAGAATTCTACAAAGACAGTGGCTCTTTTTTATTCTTTGGTTTTCTGTGTCCAAACCCAAGCCTTACGAAGGGTAACACTTAAATAAAGTGATGACAAAGGCAGAGAGACATATCAGGCTTCTGCGCAGAGGCGAGGATGTACCGTCAGTTCTCCCTGTAAACATGCGCTCTTCGGTCAGGATGAGTTTAAATTCTGTGCTTATGGGATGTGAGATACACTAGATTTATCACATATTTGATTGATTTTAACCCACTGAAGTGAGCAGATTTACTCCAGAGGAGGACTGGAGTAATATGGGGTTTAATCAAACTGCATCTCATTTCTGCTTGAGCTCACTCCTGATTTTCTTTTTTAATGCTGAATGCAGATAGTCTGCTAAAATAATAAAAGATGTTTTACTTAATGCAGGGTTGTTAAAAGCATTTAAGCCTTGTCTGGATCATTGTGCACTTTATTATTATTTTGAATATTACACAAGTGTATCTCTCGATACGAACAAATGAAATTGCTTTCATGTATATAAAACATAATTATACTCCGCAAGGGATAAAGCAGCAAACACTATGTTCCAGTGCTCGATTTGCATTGTTTAACATTTAAACTATTGATTAAGGATGCAGACAATCTATTCTGTGTCATTTTGTAATAATCACCTTTCTTCCTATCTGCTGGCACACCAAGGGATGTGGTAGCTTACAAACTACAAAGGCAGCTGGCAGCGTTATTAATACGAATTCCCTGAAATACAGGCAACTCTTTCTCAAAGCTTCTCCAGAAACTAAAAAATAACTTTTTTCAACCACCTTATTGTTTAAATCTCGGCAACCAGAGGGAAAAGTATCTTTTCTCTGTCTTTAAAATGAGCTCAGGAGTTACAAACCAATGGGCCTTACTTCAGTATTTAGTAAATTAGCTGAAAAATAACTACAGAGTTTTAATGAGCATGATACTATAAGGACAAATTGCAGCACTCCCAAAAGGAAAATGTTCTTTCCTCAAGGGTGTCAGCAAAATAAAAGATAACTGAGAAGTGATACATGTAATGTATTTTGGGTTTTAAAAAGCTGAAGAGGCTATTAAGGAAACTAAGAGTAATCACAGAGTAGGACATAATGGACTTTCATGGACTAGAGACTTATTAAGGAAGGAAACAATGAAATAAATGGGTTTAGCAAGTTAGAAATTGGACTGAAGACTTAATTCTATTTTAATATCTAATGGATTTTACTTATGGCATTGAGTGATACATTGTCATAGATACACTCGAGATTCAGATACATGGGCAGTGAAAAGTCCTTTCTACCAATAAAAACAAATTGTTCCTCATTCTGTTGGTTTTTTTTGGTTTTTTTGGGGGTTTTCTTTGTTTTGTTTTTGTTTTGGTTTTTTTTTTGCAGCTTTACTCAAATATTCTGTCATTCCCAGGAAATCTAAATAGTTGTAGATGGGGCAAGTTTTTATTACTTGATAGACGGATAACATTTTCAAGTCTACAGTTTAGGTGTTACAGTCTAAAAAAATCCACCTTTATTTGCTTTTATTATTAGAATAGTAGCTGGTGTAATAATGAATTTGCATTTTCATATAAATGTGTAATTAAAAAAATCACAGCTGTTATGGAGGAAAAAAAAATTACCGTAGATTGTCCTGTTGATGTTCCAGTCCAAATAGAAAGCTTTTCTCAGGAATGCTTTTGTGTATTTTGTGAAGGCAACTTCTAAGTGACAGCATTGAGCATTGCATGAGTTTTCCTTTCTCCGGTGTACTGGATTGTATCGTTAGACTTGTTCTTGTTTGAGCTCCTCAAATCATCTGGAAATTCAACAATGAAATATTGTTCTCAGGCCAAACACAAGGATGCACTTCATAAAACAAGATTTCTTTCAATTTTAGTCTCTAGGCTGTATGCGTGCACGTGAATTAACGTGTGTGCCTACGCGGTTGGGAACGGTGCACAGGCGTTAGTTGGCAGGGGGTGTTCGGTGTGTTGAGTGCACATTCCAAGGGCTGGCACATTTTGGGAAAGCTGCAGGACAGCTGTCAGGTACATGAAGGGCTTTTACAAAAATAGGCAATGATACATTAGGGCGAGTAATTTTCAAGAAATATATGTGTTAAATATTAGGAAGAAAGACTTCTAACCCCACGTAGTGAAAGACACAGAAACGGTTTACAGACAGCGGTTAAAGATGCTGCTTCACTGGAGATTGTCAGAGCTGGAGGAACATCCCTGAAGGTAGGTGCAACAGCAAAGCTAATTTAAATCAGAACAGTATCTTGAAATTTAAGCTCAGTTATGTGAACAGGTCAGGATAGAGAGTGGTTGAGTCTCTGCCTCGAGGGTTATCAAAAGAGCCAGATGTGCTCTTTGAGACAGTAAGAGCTGTCTGAATTTCTGTTAGCTGTGGACTCAAGAGATTTATGAATTTCAGTTCCTTAATGAGCTTCTCAAAACAACTTCTAATCCTCAGAATCCTCTATCCTAAAACTCTGCCTTGCTTATAGACTTGCATTGTCACAACAACTCTTACTCAAGACTCGTCAAATTCTTGGAGACTCTGAGTAAGGGTCTAAAGGAATGGTTTAGGCTGGGACCTTGACAACTGTACGTAGCTGCAGTTTTTCTTATGAAGCTCCTGTTGTCATCAGTACAGCAAGGTCTCATTCACTGTGTTACATTCCATAAATACATTGATTTGTGTCATGGGTTTGAAAGTGCTTCTCAGTCTTGCAGAACTTTTAAAGTTTAATATTGGACGATCTGAACTTCTGTTTGATATCGTGAAAAATTGTTTCTGTGAGGGCTGAACAGAGGATGAATATGTTCTATCACTGTCTCTCAGGGTGTTTCTATTTAATGATGCTAACTCCCTTTTACTTGATTAGGGACCTAGGGCTATCAAAACAGCCATGCAGATTTTATTGCAGGTGTACAGAGATGCTGTTTCATTCTATTCCTTGGACGGTTGAATAGTTTTTGACATAAATCTATGTGAACATCTTTATTATTTTATATAGAGGCCACCCAGTGAGCTCTTTCGGGGTGGGGGGAGGGGGAAGAAGTGTTTACATGTACCTAGGGAGGATGATTTGATGTTACAATAATAATGAAATATGCTGATGCGATCGTAATATCGTTTTCATTGCGTGCGGGTAGAAACTAAAAGTTCTGTTACTGATGCAGTACTGATGATGAATAATCAGCTTCGCATCCTAGAGAGGTAAACACAATCTGTGTCTGAATGCACATCAAGGGAAATCCTTCATGTATTTTCATGAGTCTTTGTGCAGTCTTTGGGTGATATTCTTAGATTCTTTTCCGTTCAGCCCACTCATTTTCATTATAGCGGTCATGCCACAGCATCCCTCTCCTGTGCACAGCACTGGTGTCACTGCAGGCAGGGAGGTGGCAGTGGCAGGGGAGCTGGTCATTCAGTGTCTTTACAGAAAGTAATCTCAAAAAAGGAAGGTAGAGGAGCAAAATCAGATGGAAAGGGAGAAATAACTGCAGAATTTCACAGTGGGGACAGATATAGCAAAGAGATATCCCTGCAGAGGTCGTGGAGAGGCAGTTCTGCCCAGGCTGGCAAGGAATAGATATAGAAATAATATTTGCAGCTAAATTTTTAATATTAAAAAAGCAACATTGTAGAACTAGGCACTCAACTGCCACTGTACCTGGAAAAGATTAATGGCTGCAATGGTGCAGGTACAGGTTAAGTATCATATCAATTTTCAACATAGGCTTATTTCTGGAAAAATGATGAATACGTATGGGTATGTATGATCTTTTTCAATAGTAATTATTGCACTAAGCATTCAATAAATAAGTTTATCTCTTTATCTCACATTCTCATGTCTAAGTAGGAATTTTAAGAACATGATACAAACAGTGTGAATGGTAGAAGCTATTTATAAACATCTGCATGTTAGTGACACTTTGCATAACTATTTTTGCCTCTCTACCTTTATTCTTTAGCCATGCGGGCCTTACCTTATGTTTACCAGGTAAAGCTCTCATTTTAGTAGGAATCCCTAAATGATATTTGTTGATTTTGAAGTTCTGAGGTACCTGCTAACCAAGGCTGTAAAAGATACCATAAGATGGAAAAAGGCAGACCTGAGAGTATCTTCCTAGTAATGAGTCTACCACTAAATTTCTGTTTCAAATCGGTTCAGGTGAATGTGATATTTTCTTTTTTTAATGATATATTTAGCAATAAAAGCTTTACTTGTTGACTTAGTACAGCAATATTTGCAGCTAATAATACTGATACTGAAGAAATGTCTCTTGTGCTTTTTATCTAGTTGTTATCACAGTATTTAGAATGTAAGTCATTAAAATGTTAATGTTTATAGATTTATTTGTTTGCTGTTAGTTATCTGTATGCAAAAATGTTGGAATTCGGCCATTTTGTTGTGATGCTGTTGCATAGCTTAGCCTAGAAATGAAAAAAATTACTTTTATGGGTATCATAGCCTTCTTTCTTGAATTATGTATTAATAACTTCACCTCATTTTACTTGAAGGCAAGGTTCTAGCACTTAGGCTGCAAAAGGACAATAGTTGAAATAAGTACTAGCATTAAGAGGATGTCGAGTATGTGTTTGCATGTTTAGTAGTGGATAATTAGTGGTGTATGGGGGCATTTGGAAGATACCAGTCAGTTAAAAGTAACTATTTCTTTGGCACATTATGAATCACCATAGTCAGGATATTTCTGTGGGCAGTGACCAAATTCTGGAGACCTGCAACTTCTAGACACACCTAAGCTGATGGAACCAACTTCACAAGGAAAGTAGATATTAAGTAATTCTTCCTTTTGACATTGAGTTTTAATTTTTTCTTTCTGGAAAAACTCAATATTTTGATTCCTTTATTTGGAATGTACTGCGACTCCCCAGTAAAACGCAAAAGAAAATTAAACAATGTAATTAAAACATTAACAAGGGCATCTGTATTATATAGAGTTTACCAGTAGGGGATGACAAAACTCTCAACATTTTCTATACCACAGCTTTACCTCCATTGTTACCTCCTCCAGCAGGCAAACTGTGATCATGAAGGAGTCTGTGGTGAATGTTCACTTTCAGGCTGGCTAACAGATGGCATTTGTCTACCTATGACTAATACAGACTTTTTTTTTTTTCCTTCTTGATAGTAAGTACAACAGATTCAAGAAAACCATTATGCTTGGGAAAGAAGCTGTCTTGCATGGAGAAGCAGCTCTTCTGCCAACCATTAAGCAACTGGTGTGTATTAAGTACTCTGCTTCAATCTCTTTTCTGACTTGCATCCATAGGTGTTTGAATCTGGCATGATGTGTTCCTCTGTCTTCTCTAAAATTCCCTCCCTGATGACGGGGAGTTTCTAGAAACCTGGAGTACACAGACATATTAGTCTTTCACAGCTCTGCAAAGCCAGTCCAGTTCAGCAGTGCTCAGGTTTTTTTCCTACGTACTAGTCAGATAAAAAAGCCACTCTCAATTAAATCCATTCTCTCTCCTTCCCGTAAGTCAGCGAACACACTTCAAATTGCTTTCTGGTATTATCTGAGGTAGTAAGTGTCAACAGTGATGCTACACATGTGGCTGTGATGGGAAGATGTGTCAGTTGCTGGTGGGTGAATTTAGTTTTAATGAGTTTGCAGAAGGAAAAGGATTGTTGTTTCGCTGTAGGTAATGTCAGTGTAGGGTACAAAACAAAATCTTCCCGACTGGAACTTCTGGTTTGATCCTTCAGCTCCACAAATGTCAAAACTGTAAAAAGCAGCAGTGAAATTTATAAAAGCATAAGGGCACCCTAAGCATGCAAAATTTATATTTTTAGCCAACAGTAAATGTATGCTTTACACTAAGTAATAACGATTCAAGAGTTGGTACAAACCTTTTGTACGGGAACAATATCATACGAAAGTCATGCTGAGAAAGGAGAATCTAAAAAGTTACATTAAACCTTCAAAACTTTGTCTTTTGTGCTGTTGCTGGTTATCAAAGCTGTTTTGAAAGGCAGAGGGCTGCAATTCACATTGTAAAGAGACCTCGTTCTCCTCTTGCTGATACTAAAACCTGTGAGGGTATTGCAATGTGAGTAAAGAATTATGTTGATACAGTATTTTGGCACTCTTATTCTATCATCGCTTTGTGTTTCTATTTTCAGCTTTTTTTTTTATTTTCCTAGAAACGAGATTTCAGTGAGAAACATTTTTAATATTTTGAGCTTTTTTTTTAAATGGGGAAGGGAAGAGATAGGTGGAGACGGAGAGCTGCTTTATTTTATTTTTATCCTATTTACAGTCCTTAGTACAATTGAACTTTGACCAGCGAACGGGCACACCGTAAGGATGTAAATAGTTTTATTGATAACTGCTGTTCAAACAGGGAGCATTACAATTGCTTCATAACAGAGTGAAGGGAGGAAGGGAGGGCAGGAATACTTCCTACAGTAGCTGCTTTAAAATGTAAGGATAATTGACTGGAAAAAGGATAAGAAATTAAAAATAATAAAACAAGGAAACATCCAGTTGTTGAGATCCAGTGACCAGTGCACTTGAATGAGGCGATCTGGTGCCTTTTAACAGCTTCTTCTGGAGGTTCACTGTTAACTGATACTCCTACCAGCCACCTGAAAATAGGAAAATACGGAGCATTTTGGTATTTGCCTCTCAGGATGGCTGTGTTACATAGCACCACTGCTGCCACTGTCCCAGTTTTCCTCGTTGCAGCTGTCTCCGTGTCAAGCCTTCATGGGCCAACATCTTCAACGCACCTCTCTGGCGCTGCTTAGTGCTGAAAAGTGCTGTAGGATCCTCAACACAGCTTCTGGAAGATGTGGTCTGGTGCTGAGTTCCCGCTGAAGTGACTGATGTCAAACACTGCTCAGTTGCATTTAAGAATTACCACCTTCGTTAAACTCCTTTTCTAAATTGGGCTGTAATCTCAGCTTAAAAACCTCCCGGTAAAAACTCATAGCTGCTATCGGCTGTGAAATTATCCTTAGTTTAAATTCATTAAATAGTTATGTGGAAAGGGGAGCAAGACATCTGTAATAAGCTAAAATTGCTGACACAGTACTCATAATAGGTTCTTTCCCAGAGGTTTTTATTGCGGTTATATAAGAAATCATCGACTTATGAAGTTCAAAGAAACTTTCAAAGTAGATCATTTTTTTTGTTATATTTTTGAGCGATGTAGCAGGAGACCATGAAGATATTGCTCATAATAATTAGAGCTATGAAACCTTGGGAAAATACGCCTAGGGACAAGGGAAACTTTTATTTACAGAAAGTTTGAAGAATACTTTAAAATGGAGAAATGTTTTTAAAATCCAAGTTAAAGTAGCCAATGACTCTGGAAATCACTTCAGTTTGGTGCCTTTTCTTTTAACAATAATTCAGACCTCAGCTATGAAATTGTGATGCGCTTGTGCAGTGCAGCCTAGATTTTGGGTTCTCTTTCATCGTACAACAGGCAGCTCTGGGATGAGACCAGTGGAATTTACCACATGGGTAATTCCAGGTTGTAACTAAAGAACATGGAGTTGCACTCTGAAGCAGGAGATGGCTTCCTCAGCCTCCAGCACAGGCACCATCTCCCAGTAAATAACACGTGTTGTTCCTCACGTGTTGGAGCAACAGAATTGCTGGCCAAGGCTGTGGAAATGAGATCCAGGAGAAGAAGAGGCCTGGAGGGTTTATTGGAGTTGTTTCAGTTTGTGATAGGGGACAACATTTGAAATGAGCTGAGGAAATGAGCTGTTTTGATAACATTTTTACCTTCCTTAGGGAGGTAGCCACAGAAAGAATGTCACTCTAGGGGCTTAGGTGTACTTGGTTTCATTATTCTTATTACAACAAACACTTAAATAATGTCTTTTTTCAGTTCAGCCATCTCCATGACTTCAGCCGTTGGTGGCCTTACATTGCAGTCTATACCTTCTGACCTACTGCTCATACATCTATTAATAGTCTCAGTGGACCATCGCTACTATGTGAGTAAGTGCACTGAGAAATTTTTTCTTTTGCAGTCTGCACAATACATTACAAATGACACTGTGACCTCTAGAGCAGCAGATTCATAAATTTTGGCAGAAAATTGCGATTTCTATTTTGAAACTATTGATTTCCCAAGAAAATACTGAAATGCCTTGTCAGTATCGCCTATTTAGACAAGTGCAGCAATGGTACAGCTAGGTCATTTATACAAGATTAACTAATTAATGCTGCTTTTTTTTTTTTTTTTTTTTTTGTAAGAGGAGGCACTGTGAGCACATACACAATCACCACTGAACATCAGCTAGTTTTTTTTTCACCAGCATCCATCCTAACCTAAGGAAAAAAAGCCTGAGTTGTCAATGAACCTTGCACCATGCCAACACACATTCAAGATGAGTTAAACAGAATCCAGGAAGAGTTGTATCTTTGTTGTTTTTTTTTTTTTTTTAAGTTTGGCTCTAGAAAAGGAAGCAAGCAACTTCACAGGGAAATCAGGATCCAATAATAGATAGTAGATAAAATTTAAACAGGAGTTAAATGAACACAAGAAGTCAGAGTTAACAGGGAAAGGAAGCTAAAAGAAACCATAGTCCTCTACAAATGCAATATTTGAGAAGATTTAACACAGATACGTTTTTTTCAGATTGTTAATGCTGACTTGCTTTTAGAAAACGAACAGAATGGAGATTCCTCCAGGCACTTAAGTGGCCTGTCCTGTGAAATTTGGCAATTTTTTGTCTGTAGCTTTTGATTCTTCTGTCTTCCTCCTGCTTGCTGAGCTTGTCTGACGCAGCAGGTAGCCCTGCTCCTGTCCTTGCCTTGCTGTTAACATCGCCCATGGGCAGACTCGCCACAGGAGTGGCCGTGCTGTGTCACTTCCATCTCCTGTTGAAAATGAAATAACTTGGTACGTGCATCCTTTTATCATGCCCTTCTTCGCTGCCTGCTTCTGCAGGTTTTTAATCTGGTGTAGACGTCATCGTGTTTATTTTACAATGCACATTGGCACGCTGCTGAATCTTTATCCCTGCTGCTCGGTACCCAGGACACTCAGTGAGCTTAACGTGGAGACAGAGGCATGACGGATTTAGTCAAAGGCTGTAAACTCTTTCTACTACAAGCAGTAATGCTCAGTATTTACTATTCCGTAACAATGAATTAGTTACAATTCCTTTTTTATTCATGACATTATTTCTAGTTCCATTCTATAATGAAAGCATCGGTAACTTAGTTTTAACCAGATCTTTTTTTTTTCCCTAACCGGTTTTAGTTAGTTTTATCTCGTTCTAGTTAAGAAATTACAATTTTTAATTTTGCACAACTGTGGTGTTTATGAAGTTTCCCATGTGCCATCATTTAACCATTACATGAGGTGAAACCTCAGGAAACTTGCGCTTGTTGATTTATAATTATATTTGTATTAAGAGTTCAAGTTTAAAACACACACAGTTATAATCAGTGTAACAAAAATACCTTTTTTTTTCAATATTTTATGTCAGTATCAAGTACTGGAATGATTACTCTGTAGCTTAAAAATTCTTGGCATAGACTTTGGGTCATGCTGAGAATTTGGAGAAGTTAATCTGTTTGATAGTTGAGTTATGTTAGCTCGAGGCCCGCGTTATGCTTAATTTTATAAAAGAGGACCGTTGACTTCAGTGGGATTCTTCATAGTGTGCTTGACATTTGAAGAGGTCAAAAAGTCTTTGAATAATTGGAATTGCAATTAGCAATAATGTACATGTCCTTTCACTCCTGTTGATGAGCAAAGAGCTGAAGGACAGTTTTCTTATCTGTGAGTCCAACATTTATAAAGAACTTGCCGTTTATTCTTTCCAGTATCTCTCCATAGCAATCTCTGATGTTTTGTGAGGCAGGGAAAGCTCTTTCTGTTCTGTCCCAGCTCCACAGTGAGACCACTCACGTGTATTATATAAGCCATGGTTTTGGGTGTCTTTCTCAGTGCTCTTACACCAGTTCTACAAACTTCCCTCCTCTACAACTCAGACATGTAACGTGGAAACAGCCACGTTGAGGATGCACAGGATTTTGGAGCACCAAGAAAATGGCTGACTCTTATCTACGTTAAGGAGTTACACAGTGTAGTAATTTTAATCCTTCCCACAAGAATTTGCGAGGTGTATAAAGATAACATTTAGTAGGCATGGTGGTGTTAGGTTGACAGTCGGACTTGATGATCTTGGAGGTCTCTTCTAACTTTAAGATTCTATGATTCTATGAACATAGCTTCCCAAAATTCTTATAAGTGAACACGAGGAGTCATGGGGTCTGACTTCTGGGGAGTGCTGTACACAGTGGGTGCTAGGTCACAGGATGTGAAGCACCCTTTTGAGAAGAATTCAAAAGGTCTTCATAATCCATCGCAACAAAGACGCTCTGTGGTGAGACCTTCTTGAGGAGTCATGCTAAAGAAAACTGCAACACACACTAATGTATTTCTTTTAGCTACTTTTTTTTTTTCAAATATATATTTTAGGAATACTGAAACTATTAAAATCTACTTTAAGTACCTGTGCTAAATATATTTAATAGCTCTACTTGTTAAATTTCTTTTCATTTATTGCAGAATATAGAAGAGGGGGAGAAAAAAAGGGAAAGGATCTGTTAATTCTGTAACACATCTTATTGGAAAAAAAAAATCTATTCATAGACATTTTCAAATTACTGAGAAAAATGTTATCAACTTCAATATTTCAGAAAAGGTTTGGCAAATTATACAAGAACAACTACTGAGAGATTAGGTATGTTTTCTGTATAAATGGAGATGATAGAGATGGGAGGTCCGGGGCAGAAATTTGTCGGCAACCTGTATCCCATCACTCACTGTGTTATAGACTTACATTATCATAGTAACTTATTAAAGACAGGCCATTCTGTTTTGCACAGAATATTGTTATATTGAAGTGGAGCTGTATGTATGAACAGAGCAAACCCAGAAATTTTGAGACCTTTGTGGAAGAGCAGGCGGCCCTTGGGCAGCTCATGGGTGGGTAAGGCCGGCTGCTGGGAAGCTGCTCAGACAAATTGGTGTGTGAACTCCACCGGCACCAACGACGCTGAGATATCTCCATGTAATAGAGGTCAGTAAACCCCAACAAAATTGCTTTATCATAATTTTTCTTATACACTTTCTAGTCTCGACAGAAAAGAGAATTAGAGGTAAGGTATTAGAAAATAGAGATGTCACTGTTTTAGGGCTGCATAATGTGGCCTTTGTGCAGGTGTGCAGTTACAGTATTAATGCAAAATGCAGTTCAGGTTGTTGGTTAAATTTAATCTAAATACAGTGTATTTATGCTGAAAAATGTGAGTTCAAATAGAAGCAAGTACAAAGACTGTTAGGGTGATATGGAGAACAGAAGCTAATTTATGGTTTGCTTAGCCTACCAAAATGGAAGGTGAAAAGGGATAAGACTTCTATCTTTGAATACCTCAAGAGGTTAAGAGTTGGAAGAGATAAGATGCCGTTGCTGGCACAATAACCAATGGGTCACAAATAAACGGAGACTGGAAGGAAGATGAATTTTAATTGCCCAAAGAGGGAGGTTTTGGCTCAATCTCCCAGTGATTGTGGTATTGTAAAGGTCTCAACATTTTAACTGATGTGTTTAGCAATGTTACGAAAGCAGTTGCACCCTGTATATGCGAAGTCAACGTGGGGTTGCAGATGCTGATGTGCAGTAGGCAGGAGAAGGGACAGGTCCAGATAGGTCTGGGGGCTCCTGAGATCCTGCCCAGTGTGCTCTTCTGTGTGCTGAGTGTAAGTCCTTCAGGAATTGAAGTCAGCGGTGAAGCCTGAAGCATCAAAGTGAAATTATTGTATCATGCTCAAAAATGGCTCTGTAGAAATGAAAGTAATGTCACAGCATTCTGTACTCCTTTTTTTTTTCCACTTCTAATGCAACAACTTCATAGATTAAAAGAGTTATTTCAGTAAAACCAGCAGCCCTACTAACTTGAGCTTAGATCTTTAACTCACACTTGGATCTGAAAGTCAGAGTGTTTTCTTTCTGGTGCCCTGTCATCAGTAATAAATGTTCTGCAGCCCCTAACTTGCACCTTTCATGGCCTCATTGCCTTCAGTGGGTTGATCAGATGTAATTAATTCACTCTGGAGTTGTTTAATGATGCAGAAGAAGGAGTAAATTCTAGCTCAGTCTCGTAACTGCATTGCCTCTGAAATCTAACAGGATTAAAGCACCATTTTAAAAAAAATCCAGCTTCAGTGAGCAGTGAAGCTAATGAAGCCAGGATTCCTATGGATTTGTGTCTTTTGGTTGATTGACTATTTAACTGATTTATGGGAAGATTATGTTATCTCTGCATATACCTATAATCCCTTTCTGCTGAATATTTTGGCAGTGACATGCTGGTTGCTGCAGAAATTCCCCAGTAGGATCAATAGTTATTAGAAGAACACTGTTCAAGCCCTGATTTCTCTTTTACCTAACCCCCTAGTTTTACAAAATTGGAACACTTTCATTTTTTATTTGCGTCTCTTACTGCTGCGTTTTGTTAGGAAAAAGCAGGCAGGCACAGTCACGAGCTTGATAAACTGTGATACCATGAGATAACTAACTAAATATGACCAAAAAGGTAAAATAAAGAGTATAACCTTCAATATAATTTACAAGACTGTGAGAATAACAATAAACAATCAAGAGATGTCTCATAGAGCAATCTTGAAAGGATAACAGTATTAGGAACAAAATACTTGTGACTAAGACAAAGAAAATTGTTAGATGTCAGATCAAGGATTTGGGGTAGAAAACCACACTTTTGTTTTTATAAAGCATGTTCTGCTACATACCTTTGGAAAATGATCATGCTTAAATGTCAGAGTAAGATTTGAGGTCACATTGCTCATTAATAGGGGAAAAGTATAGGCACTCCATTTTTCCTCTGAGCTACAATATTTGTAGGTAAAGAGTTACTGGATCTTACTCAGCTGTCAGATTTGGTTGAAGTTGACCCATGAGCTCCAAAGCCATTACTAGAATACTTAACACAGATTCTGGTAATTGATAGAAGGAGGCTAAATCCAGTCCCCCCACAACTTTGAAAATACTTACTTTCACTGTGCCCTTGCTCACGCTCTCTAGACTTCATTCATTATCTAGTCCATGCCTACCTGTCACTGCCTCGGTGTTGGAGGGAGTGACATCTTGATCTCCAGTTTGGTAATTCTTTATTTTAAGTAACTGTGTTAATTTCTTCAATGGAGGGATTTTTAGTAAGGACTGATTCTGATTAATTTCTTATATGCATGTATTCAGTCAGCTAATGATGTTTAACGTTTGCAGAATGATATATACGTCAAAATGGAATGTCACCAAGATCTATAGGTACTAGAAAATACAACACTATACCTGGCTAAACAGTTACCTGGGATGACAGAAACTCTATTAAATCTTTGTGGGTTTGCCAGTTGTAAAAGTAATGCATGTGTCGTTCAGTAATATAATAAATAATATTTTAAATGTCACGTCACCACTCACTAAGTTTTAGAAAACTCAAGCTACAGTAGTTCAAAAATTTTCAAAGCATTATAATTTATGAAAACCAAGAAACAGGGAAGTCAGGGAAAAGTCCAGTACCTGGGAATGAAATTAATCTACCCAATTTCTCACAGTCAAGAAAAGGAATAGCATTCATGCACGCATTCATTACAGCCTACAAACCTACAGATTCTCTATTATTAGTTTTTTCTGTGTTAGAGTTGTGAGCTTTTCCTTATTTTTTTTTTTTTTGTAATTCTAGAACTAGTCTTAAGCAACACTTTTTATATCTAAGAGTCCCAGTCCCTGTATATTCCATGACTCACTGAAAGAGACTCTCCAAGTGTTACCATAACTATAAAATTAATCATATTAGAATAATATACATTATCGTGCATGGCATGGATATTGCTGCTGCATTGCAGTAACAATGATGCATGCATTCAGACTGTGTACATATGATGTAATTTAGGGAATATTATTTTTGCAGTCATAGCTGAGATTAGAACAGACAGCATATGTTAAGTTCAAAGTAATTTCTCCATTTTTCTGCTTCTGAGTCTTCACTACAGCAGAAGTTTAGAGTACATCAATGTGCTTTTTGTTCAGTTAGAGGAAAAATTCATTACAAAAGAATTCAATAAAAATGGGTAATTTTAATCAACTTGATATGTTTCTCCTAGGCTACTCTATTATGAATCAATAGTAGTAAATCCATAGTTCAGACTGTAACTTGCAAGCCATTGCATAAGGATCCAATGACTTCTGTGTTTCAGGCTCTTGAAACAAAAAGCAGAGCAAGAGTAATGAAAGTTTAATATCTGAAATTCTTCCCATGAAAAGATATTTTCTATTTATTTTCAAAATCTATAATTACTACAGAAATGCTATATGGGTTCTTTTTTTTTTTCCTTTAAACATTCAATGTAACTAATTTCTTTATTCTTTCCTCATTATTTCTCTTCCCTCTTTTGAATAGTCTTTCCGTAATGCAGGTTTCTGTGAATAAAAAACAGTGTCAGAATTCATGGACTGGAGGCGGAAGGTGAAGCGGTTGTGAATGTCTACCAAAAAAGTGGTTGCGTAATGGTGAATTCACATCCTTTAACTCCCCTGCTTTGGGAAGCTGTTCCTTTAGGAAGCTCAAAAGAGCGATGGGTGTTCCTACTAGATGGAGGAGGGTTCGAAGGCATCTTTCAAGGTAAATGTAAATATATAAAATGAAACATTTTGGTTTATCTGCAGGAGACGATTTCTGAGAGAACAAAATGAGTATATTTCTTTAGTTTATGTAAAGGATGAAACCTAAGGTGAAACTGAGCGAGCAGAACTTGACTACAATACATCTCTTAGGGAGAATTTCCCTAATTAAATTTAAAAGTTGGTGCATTTGTTAGTCTTAAGCATTAAAAAGAGAATCATTTATGATTAATGGCAATCCCTGTTCAATGGTGCAAGTTTCAGGTAAAGCATTTCGTAGACCTTTTGAAATGAGTTCTCAAGAACTAGGACTAGACTGGAATTCCCCAAAAGAGGTAACACAATGTTACTTTAAGGTTGGCAGCTTTTAATGATGAAGATGAGGACAATACAAGTCAGATTAGTTACATTCCAGAAGTACTAAGTGAGTTGGAGTCGTTGTTTATTGTTCATGTCTCCTGTGAGTTTATACAAGTAATAGCCACGTCTCCAGCTATCATGAAAATTTAAGTGAGCCAGATTTTGTATGTTCTCCATATGAATCATCAAAGTTAATTGTATAAAGTCGAATGTCCCATAGTTTAAACCATGTATTGAGTATATTATAAACAGAGAAACCACATGCACTTGTGAGATGTGAGGTGGTTTAGGATTTTTTTTTTTTTTTTTTACTCATTTCCTTGATGATGCTGAATACCAAAAAGAATCATTCTACATTTTGGTTTTGGAATAAACCCCCAAAAATTGTTCCTGCTAGACAATAGCAGGAACTTGCTTTTTTCCTAATTAATGAGTTCACTCAAGAGAGTGCTAAAACCAGAAACTACTGCTGAGTCCTAAAAAATAGACAAAGAAACATCGGGGAGAAAAAAATGCAGAAAAAATTTGAATTAATTAGAAAATTGCAACCACCCTGATTTTGGTGGTATTGGCTTAACTGTTTAGTCAGCCGTGAAAGAAGGCACCAAAAAGCCTATCCAATATTAGGATGGGACACTTATTTTTGCAATAGCTGGTTAATATTAATTATTAAGATCAAACTTTTTTTCTCTTGAAAGGGGAAAAAATCCTGACAGATTCGAAGCTCTGTTTCTTTTTAAATCTGTAAAAAAATTGAAAACTTTAGCCTCTCTTCTTTACCATCTTTGAAAAATGTATGATCCTGGACATGAAGCTAGAGAAATTTTGACTCATTACAAGTATAATAGAATAGCAGTAGAGACATTTGGCGGCTAATGGAAAAGGAAATGGGTTTGGTAGTTATTAGTGTGTCTGAATATTGTAAAAATCTCACCCGTAGTATTAAATATGATACAGAGCAGGACCATCTCTCTCCATAATTGGAACAGTAACTAGTTTGGGTGAGTGTAAGGCAGATCTCTTTGGGTTACCCCCGAAATGATTTTCACTGCAGGCAGAGTGGTCCCATACCAAAGAATTGGGCAAATCCACCATCCCAGTATTCATCCACTGCTTCCATAAAACCTCTGTGGCTAAGATGGATTAAGACAAGCGATATTGTTTTCAGCCTAGTAAATAATTTGTGGGCAAAAACGTTGAGATCACAATTTATCAGCAGAGTTAGGAAATAACAAAAGTACATACTGGTAAGTTTATCAGACTCCAAGTAATTGGAAGGAGCAGCGGTTTGATAGGTGGGTGGCAATACTTCACTGTGGTTTTGATACAAACTCAATTCTGCCGCTTGAGTGGTAGTGATTTTTACAAGGTTTAATAAGGGGGACATCCGTGACTGTAGCCTTAGTAAAGTTCATGTCCTTTATAACGTCAACAATTTAACAGGGACACGTGGGATATAAAACAATCATAGTGGAAGATGACCGTATTGAAACCATCTTCTATGGTTGAAGATTGTTTCAACTATCTAGTTTCAATGAAACATTAAATAGATGTCCTTTATACTTTTATTATTGCAAAAGAAGGAAACCTTGTTCAACAATCTTTTGGTGAAGAGTGTTATTACATTTCGCTTGTTTTAGTGTGAAGAGAACAATCCTTATCTTTGGTCTGTTTATGAGAAATTGCTATTATGACTTGAACAGAAAAGCGTAGAATAATTTACCTAATATCTAGTTTAAAACATGGGCCTAAAGAAATGGTTTATGTGTTGTTCATAGAGTGTTCAGTAAAACACAGAGACCCAGTTCATCCTCCATCCTCCTAAAAACACCAGCCTACTAGGGATCTTAATAGAATAGGCTTTACAAAGCTACGATGGGGAGCGTAAGCCGCTTCAGTACCCTCGCATAGCTGAGTACCTGACATGGCTGGAGAGGCAGCCTGTGTATTTGACTCTCAGAAGTGCTGAAACCAATGTTGTAACATCATATTTAGTTTTATCCTGCTTTCTGAGGACTTAGATGCCTATTCTTTATGGTTTTTTTGTCTCTATCTACATGTTAACTCCCTGCCTTCAACAGTTTTGGATCTGTTTATCAACGTTGTCTCAAAGAGAGAGAGTTATCGGTGTTTTCTAAAAATAAAAACCCAGATAGAGGAGTGAAATCCTTTTATAGATCCCACTGTGATGAAGGCTGTGGTTGCGTTCACTCTATTTTGTTAATCAGATAATCTACATGGGAGATCACCCTCAGACAAATGCTTGGGAAATTAGTTTGTGTTACTTCTGCGGCTCATACGGCTCCTTGCTTTATGATTATCTTAATCTCTTGGTTTTTTTTTTAAAAATAGTAATATGAGAAAACAAATAAGGAGCAAAATGTTTTCTATGGTCATATTATTCTTAGTTATTTCACATATATTCTAATCTGTTTTTGATGTTTTAAATCAACTTCGGCAATAATTCAGTTGTCTCTAAACCTTGCAGCCTTTCAGGAGGCGTTTTTGGTGTTAGTTCCCTCAGAAGTCGACTGAATTTGGTGAGGGAATTCTGAAGGTTATAAACCCATTTCTAGCCTGGAAATCTTTCCATTTTCATTGTTGTTACAGGACTTTTTCTACATTACTATTAAATAAGTTAAATTAAGAACATAGATCTAGTCATAGCCATAATCAATTTTCTGATTATGTAGAGAAGGAAAAAATGCTGGAGCATTAACAATTTTTAAAAGTACATTTAAATCATTATTCATTTATAAGGTTGCATTAATTGCTGAATAATGCAGCACTGTGGATGGATGATTCACAGAGATGTAAAGTCTTTTGTAGTCATTTAGAGCCTCATTATATGAATCTATCACTCACTGTTTCCACCCACATACACTTCTTGAACTGATGAGGCAAAATCATTATCATGCAGATAAAAGGGAGAGCCTAACAAAACAAATACAACAACAGTTTTAATTAGGCTGATGTTTTTAAATTCCCACAAGGTTATGAAAGTGCACTTCCAGCCATTTCGAACACAAATGGATCAGGGCTCGATTCTTCCCAGTTTGCGGAAGGGACTGCATCCAACTGTGGCACCCGGCAGACATCACAGCTCTTCCTGAACTGGGGCCCTGGTTCATCCGCAGCCGGAAAAATGGCATAGCCAGGTTGATGGGAGAATATGCTGATTGAGCCCATAAGCCTGCCAGGAGTCTTCGTTAGCTATGGAAATACATCAAAATGAAAAAAAAATGAACCCAAAACATAATGATAGAGACAGAAAGAGTAAAAAGGCAGAGACATCTAGACACCAGAAACCACAGAGGAACGGAAATTCAGCTCCAAACTGCCGACTCTCACATTGCTTTGCTTTATTTCTGCTAATTAGCGGAAGGTTTTTTTCTGTTTACTTATTTACTTCCTCAGATAATGTCACCTATGCATTGATTTTTTTTCTTGTTTGTCTTCCCTTTTGAAAATACAACCTTTTGTCGGAGGTAGGACGGGGTTGCTAATGGAAAGGTGAGCCTGTTGAGGGGGGCTGAAATGCTTCCTCAACCAGAAACGATGCGTTTGGTTTCGTTTACCTCCCCACGGATAAGATTAGAGAGATGAACAAGTTCAGGTGAAGTACAAACAAGGTCTTTGATGAAAAGGAAGGAAAAAAAATCTGCTACATTTAATATGAACATTTTTAGATCTTTGAGTTATGAACCATTTTTTTAACTTGCTCATTTTTGTGCGGTTATCAATTTTCACATTAAAACTATAGAAAATAGGAACTTCTGTGCAGCTACCTTCAGGTAGTTCTTGTTTGAAAGAAATTTTATTTCAGACAGGTTATTTTTTTTTCTGATTGTATGCATTTTCTCATAAGGTGGAAGATCTAATTCTTTTATTTCTCAGTTAACAATTCACCATGTCTTCCTTTTACATTTAGAACATCTTGATGCTCAGAGTCTGTTGCAGTCTCTGTGGCTAGTGCTTGTTTTGTAGCTATATTTAATCTTCTGTAGCTCCTATATCTACTGGTCTGCAAGTTTGCATACCTTCTCCTGCACTTTCTCTCCAAATAGTTATGTGAAGCTGGGAAGTGCAACTATCTTTTGTTTTTCAGACAGAGCTAAGGCATGGGAGACGCTGGTGGTCAGAAGTGGTTGGGTCCCTGAGAGCCACTCTCTCCCCTAACAGCTGAGGGAAGGAGATGGATGTTGAGAAGCTGAACTCTGCTGCTGGAGGTAAGGATGGAAATGTGCTTGTTTGCTTAAAATATCAACAGTAATCATGAGCTCAAATGGTCTTGGCTGTATTTGTTTGATATGAAGATGAATTGGATCTCTTGTTTTGGAAATGTGTGTCTAGCAACAGCTGCAACTCTGGCCGGAAAGGTACGGTTAAAGGAGATCTGTATTCTGTCCGTGTTCAAAAACATTTCCCGTGTCAGGAAATGAGCTGGCAGTTATGTAACTAAGGTTTCACAGCATAAATTCCTCTCTGGATTAACCTTGGCTAGGCAGAAGCTCGTTCACTGGTGTGCACTTCAGCACCTCTCTCCATTCAAAGCCTACTTTAGAGCCATGGCTTCGTACATGAAGAAATCCTTTCCCCAGGCGTTACAACCTTGACATTTCCCATGGAAATCGGGGAATATGTAGCACTTTGCAATTAACTGTTCCACCAACCATCTCCCTCCTGACTGTCATTGTCTCTTAAACATTTTTTTTGAGTGGTTTATGAAATAATACTACAGGGAGTGGCATGGCTGATGAAGTCTGTGTGGTGTTTGCACCTGTTACCTCCGATTATTGAATCTGGCCAATGTCAGGTGCTCTGTGTAAATGAGATTATTATTGCTCCTTCAAAAATAATAAAGTGTGCGCAAGTCAGAAGCGATACATGAGTATGTAAATGATGCAGAAGGGCATTAATATCATAAAATTTTGCAGCTTCATGCTTTGCTTGGAAACCACAGTGGTTTTATTTTGTATGTATCCAAACACAGACAGCAGATTGGTTTCCCCAAGGAGAGACAGGTTGTGGAAAAGTTATATTTCTATTACACGGCATTTGCATAGAAATGATTGCTTCCTGTGGGGCTTGATGTAGAAACAGAGCAAGAGAAAGAAGAAGTGCAATGGTAAAACACCATGATACCGTGATTATTTTTTAAGCATAGAAAGGAGGACTTGTTAAACCCCCATGTAGTGGTAATGATGATATCAGTATGAGTCTCCTTTAAAGACAGACGCAGATGTAATCACCTTGAAGTAATGCATGTTATTTGTCTGCCACTTAATAAAACCTGATAATGGTAAGTGATATATTAAAAAAAAAAATTAAAAAACCAGCACAAAAAAAAGTTTATTTTCTAGTTCTTATGGAAAACCAAACTTCTACATCCTTGATGAAATGTGCAGTAGAGAAGCCAAGAACAGGATAAGACACATCCACACTCAGGAGCCACTATTCTTCTGGATGTTTTTGAGGCACATTAGTAAAGAAGCACTGGGAAGCTTTAAAAATGCTGCTTTTCACGTGGAATTAAAATCAGTAGACATGTTTCTAACAAGGGTCGTTAAGTACAGAAATGCCATCTGGGACTCGGGAAGTCCTTAGTGGAGTTCATGGAAAGATGGGCAAGGAGGCTGCAGGAGTCACTTCGGTGCTTGCGGGGTTGGTGAGTGGCAGCGGGGCACCCGTTGGGCAATGGCCAGAGCAGGACAGAGCCGCTCTCCCAGCACGACCCATCCAAGGCTCCATGGTGCCTGTGTGGGAAGGGGTGGGACTGAGCTCTGGGGATCTTTGTCCAAGTGCGATCTGGGTTTTGGAATGGTACAGAGGCAAAATAAAGTCTTGTTCTTCTGATGGTTTCGCTAATGGGCATGCTTTTAATGGGGGATTTAAAATAACGTAATTTAGATAGGCTTGTTTGGCTTTTATTTGTAATTTTTCATGCTTCCTTCCTAATTACTCCTTGCCCATTAGGGAATTTGGATGTGTGTTTTACAAACCAAGTGGGAAACGGGAGTCATGGCAGAGGGCAGCTGGAAGCCATGCCAGATGATTCAGCACAGTTGTTTTTGTAGTGGAGAGCTGACAGGCAGATCAGTTGATCATGCAAATTTCTTGAAATGTATAATGTGCAAACATGAATGGAATCCTTCATGGTCCTGGTACAGAAGCATATTTTCCCTCATTGTAGAGATTTTAAAGAGAAGGAGAATATTCTCATTACAATTTTTGTCGTAAGGACAGATTGCTTTCTCTTTTTCCATTCTCATTAAAACCTCTGTCAAAAAGAGGTAGTTTGGAATGTTAATGCTTTATATTTCTTGTAATTCACGATGTTTAGGCTGTAAGAATCTGACCTTTCCGCTACTCTCTGATTTGACTGGCTGATTACTTCTTCAAGTTACCACCCATTTTTTTCCATGTTATAAAGAGGTAATTAAGGAAGATTTACATGTCTGTTCATCATTCCTTTCAGCGGTGTAGGTCAGACGTGTCCTATTGTTGCATTGAAGTTAAGAGCTATTAATCACTTTGGGTGAACTTACAAAGCATCCCTTCCTCTTTTTTTGGCGTTTATTGTTCTCAGGTATTCTAAATGAGAATAAAATATGCAAGACTACTTTCAGGCATGAAAATTAATGATCAAGACGGAAATTCACTATAGTGGAGACTTTGCATGGAGCCCTGAGTGTTGGCTGTGTTAGCTGTTTTCAACAACTTAATGGTCTTTCCACTCCAACACCACATTCCTTTTCTTTGCTGAATAACTCACGGAGAAAAGTAATGCATTTTATAAACACCTTCTAACTGAGTTTTCAATTTATTAAAGCTGTTTTTCATGAATCTCTTTTGCAGGTGTTTATATAGCCATGGTACCGGCATTAAGAAAGTATTTCCGTTGACGTATTGTCCTAACTTTTGAATACTGCTAAGGTGAAATCCTCTCCCAAGCTGACATTTATATTAAACTATTTGCAGCGTGCGTTCCCCAATAACACTCCTGTTTGGCTAAATGGCATCTGCTTGGGAAACCACAGTATCCTAATAAAAACATATGTCTAGAAAGGAGATTATCATTTCCATGCACCTGTTTTTGAGCTTGTCAGTTTTGTCCGATCTAAGTGCTGTAAGTTAATGTAGAACACTACATCCTGTGTAGACAGAA
Source organism: Chlamydotis macqueenii (assembly GCF_036417535.1). Taxonomy (NCBI): domain Eukaryota; kingdom Metazoa; phylum Chordata; class Aves; order Otidiformes; family Otididae; genus Chlamydotis; species Chlamydotis macqueenii. Next base: position 24,328,461 of record NC_141564.1, on the reverse strand, counting down.
TTTTTATTAATGTGAAGAAAACTTTATTGTGAAGCTTAGTTCATCTTGCATTTGTCTGATACATCGTCTCTTCTGTGCTTTTTGTTTGGTAGAGAAATAATCTCATTTAAAAAAGGGTTCTCCCCCGTGTTTGAACAACCTGCTTTCCTATTTCACTGGCTGAAGGTATTTTAACTACTTCTCTTATGAATTCTTGTTAATATTTTGGTACTAGCACATCTGTATGAGAATAACAGAAAGAAATGTATGGAGAACTGTGGCTCCTCTGGCATCTGTGGAGGAAGAAAGCCAGGTTTACTGTTCAGCCCCATGACTGAGTGTGAGACCAACCTTTCCTGGTAACATAGGGAATTTTGATGTGTGGGCTGGTCAACATTCAAACATCTAAAGCCATTTCTGCGCATAGCTTTTCAGATTCTTACCAAATCTCCACACGAGTGCCAGGACCACCACTAGCAGAGAACTCGCTGCTGAACCAGGTGTTTGGGTTGAAATGGCTCATCTGAGCCTCAGCCTAGACCAACCTCATGTATCCTGCATCATCTGCCAGGATCATATCACAGAGCTGCTTCTGCTTTCTTCTTACTGGTTTTCAGATTTAGTAGAGAGGTAAGCGGAACATTTTTTGTAGACTGATGTAATACTGTATTGCGCTGCCTGCAGCTTCTTGAAAACGGCATTTATTCACATTTAAAAACCAAATTATCTTGATCATTCTTGCTCCATCTTTTCCCAGAGTTGTCTGAGGGCTTCCTTACAGTGCTGTTGTCCAGGCCTGTGACTGTAGGTGAACGACCTGTTGCTAAGCTGTATGTTATGTCCCACTTCCACACCTGATGCCTGGGTCCCCAGTGTACTGGTACCAGTGCTGGCACTGGGCATCCTGTTTTCACTGGTATTTTATTGGCTATAAAACCCTGGATAGGCAACTTCTTCATGTGCAGAGGTAGGAAAATCTTTAGTCTTCCTTCTGTAGGATCCTGTATGTTTGTAAAAGTCTGTTAATGACGAGGCTGCATTTCAGTGCACCTTGGAAAGCCACGGTTGTGACATGGCATTTCTCTCCCCTTGACAGTCATTGTCACAAAGGCAGCTATGCAGTTTCTGCAGAGAATCGCTGGGTGTGTTTTCTGGTGGCTGGCTGGTGGCTCTATTACAGACAAAAGGTTTAACAGAGCTCGTGCTGGGCACACGCCTGAATAGAGAAATTAATTGCATAATCATTAAAGTTTATGGACCAAGTTCCCAAATGCGTCCATGTTCAGAGGGAATCTAAACAGAAGTAGCTCATAACTCATGCCTTCCCTTCATCCCCTCATGGTATGAGATGTCAGCTTCCATTTTCAGAGATAGGTGTGGACTTGTTCTCACCGACGCATAACCCTATTTACGGTCACCTGGTTTGCCCTCGTATGCTAAAAGAATCTAAATGTTACTCTGCTTGAATATAACAGGAAGCAGCATAGTTGGTAAGGCATTTAGTATGAGTGTGAAACGTTATAAAAGTTTAAATTTGTTATTTTTTTAAGGAACTTGTGCGTTGCTCTGCTTTGTGACATACAAGTCATGGCACTTCAGCACCTGTGTAATGCTCACATCCCCGCTGGTTTAAAGTTAGGGGAAAAAGGTGTAATGTAATTTGGTCTTAAATGTGAACTTTGTTAATTTCAACCACTTTATCTTCTAAATATTTTTTGTCCTATAACTTCTCTTCAGAGATCAGTGAAAAAGCTCTGAGACAGATAACAGGAATGATCAACCAGTTTGTCAGGTTAGGAATGAAAATACTGTCGGGAAGTGAAATCACAACGTATATAGAGGAGAACAAATCAGAAATTATTCAACAAAATCATGGGCTTTTGTTGCTGACATAAAATGTTTCTGAGGGACCACCTTTGATTATGAAATTTTCTTTTAATTCCTCTCTAGCCCAAAAGGATAGGAAAAATCAGAATTAAAAGATCTGTTTGGATAAGACATTTGCTTCAGACACCAGAGAGGTGTGTTGCAGGTCCCACAGGGGTGAGGCATCTGTGGGGGGTGATAGGAAGGAGCAGCTCCTGTGCACAGGGAAGGGTAGTGGAGCTTTTTACTTGAGGTAGGAGATTGGGTTTTTGACCTGAACCATCTTCTACCTGGTATCAGCTGCAGTCTAGAAATATGTAGAAAACAATGTTTCCAACCAAAGTTTTGATTGCCTAATACTTACTTTTCTCTCTCTGCAGCTTTGATGATAACCCCTCTTTCTGTTGCCCCAGTATGCGTGATCATTTGAAAGTCTTCTGGGAAAAAGTGTCTAGATCACTGTATTATCTGAAAGTTCAGGAAGAGTTGAGATATCTTGCTTCTGCTTTTGGTCAGGAAATTCCCAGTGAAATCTGGCTGGGGCAGGTTGGTCACTTGCGCTTGTACTGAATCTTCCTGATAATTTAAGAAGCATCAAAAGAGTTGAATTACTGTTTTCATCTAAGTGTCTTGAGCATCTGTAGAGACTTAGATGAATCTGCAGGGGAAAAACTCTGCTATAGGCAAGGGGAAAGCATGAAACAGTACTTGGAAAAGGTGAATCTTTTGGCAGGTGGAGTTCGAGACTTATGAAGTGGGACTGAGGTTAAAGTTTTTTTGTAAAGTACAATATGTACTCTTTAATTCCTGCTTTGATGTAGCAGTAGCTTTCTGAAAAATAGGGTAAGATTTAGTGTTTTCATTGGTTTACTTACATGTTTAAAGCAATTTATTGTTTAAATGACTATAACACATCTTTTCTCCCCTTGCTAGCTAGATACAATGTTCTTAAATTGCTAGCTGGTTTTAGAAGTCAGTATCTTCACATTTTTCTTTGTAAAGTTTATATTTCAAATCTGTGTTGAAAATTACCAATGAACTAAAGATATTTTCTCCAACGGTTGCACACTTTGCTGTATCTTGATTCCTGCAAGCAGCAGCAAAGAGTGTTTCCCATTTAAATGAATGAGAGAAGTCATCGTAGAAGATTTATTTCTGCTGCCCCATTTTTCTTATTTATTCCTACCATTCTGCCCATTTGCCATGAGCTTCTTCACATTTCAGAAGCAGCTAGTCTTCTGCGAGAACAAATTGTGCTATTTACTTCTGTCCTCAGAGGAAACTAATGGTTTAGTGGGTGAAATGTCCAGGACAATAAGGAGAACTGGTGCTGCATATTCCCAGCCGAAGAAATACATCTTGAGTAAATTGCTCTCAGCTGAAATCATGGGATGTCATGGAAATAGGAACTGATTTGTATTCTGCTTTCTGTGCTTCTGAAGCATCGGAGCCTGCCCGGGGGGAGGGAAAGAACGGCCTGGGCATCGCTATGCAAATAGTTTGCTTTTTGAGGGGGGGGGGGGGGCGGGGAATGGCAAACGGATTTCTGTTGCATTTTTCAAATGCAGTGTTTACCCTTCATCTTTAAGGGGATATCTCTCTGTTATGAACCAAGAGAAACAGCAAATTTAAAAGGAAAAAAATAGAGTTGTTTAAAATAGCAAGTGTATCTGTGCTGTCAAAAGCTTAGCTCCCGGGTTTGGTTCCAGGCCTCAGTCCTCCACGTTTCTCTGTTCATATTCATGATTTTGGTCAGCAAGTCTTGGCTTGTTTCAAAGTCAAATAAAATCCAGGACTGTCCTGAGACTCCTTGACGACACTCCATGTGGTTTGATCTGGGCTTTGAGCCACTCTGCCCAGCTGCAGCCCAGCCTCTTCATTTCAGATCAAGCTGAAAAATCCCAGAACCTTTTTGTAGAAACACCGAAGGAATACCCGAGCCCATGGAATGGCCTGGGTCAGGGTCTGTGCTGTGGCAGACGGCTTCAGAAGAGATCAGCTCCGAGCCCTGCTGCCTGATGATGGCTGCCTGGGGCAGGAACCACTGTGTGTGTGTAATCATGGAATCACAGAATGGTTTGGGCTGGAAAGGGACCTTTAAAGCCCACCCAGTCCAACCCCCCTGCAAGGAGCAGGGACATCTCCAACCAGATCAGGTTGCTCAGAGCCTAATCCAACCTGGCCTTGAATGTTTCCAGAGATGGGGCATCCACCACCTCTCTGGGCAACCTGGGCCAGTGTTCTGCCACCCTCATGATAAAATTTTTTTCCTTATATCTACTCTGAATCTACCTCCCTCTATTTTAACACCGTTACCCCTCGTCCTGTCACAACAGGCCCTGCTGAAGAGTTTGTCCCTGTCTTTTGTAGGCCCCCTTTAGGTACTGGAAGGAAATGCCAATGCTCATATATGTGCTGCTGAAGTTATTTCACCATTTTTATTTAAAATGGGATAGAAGATAATAAATGAATGATGTGGCATGGATCCTAAAGGTACGTGTCTTCTCTTAGCCTGGAAAATGTGTGCGCTAGGAGCCAGGGCAAAGTGGGGCTGCAGGAGGACTTACAGAAATTCCAATTATTCCTCTTTTTCAGCCTGGTCTTGAAGGCGGCAGAAGTCAGAGGAGATCTCCATTAACTGGTGCAGTAATGTCCAGTACGCAGAAGTGGCATTGCTCCTTGGAGCCACCTTGGCTCACGCTGCAGCTTCAGAAGGGTGTTTTTCGATTTGAAGGCAGAAGCATAAAACAATCATCTCAAAGGTAGGTAGGTGCAGCGAGGCGTTTCCTGCCATATTTCAGTACTGCTAAAAAGGCAGGTTTAAAAATCTCAATAAGCACCTCCAGGCCTTTGAAATTTGGACTTTTAGGGTTGTTATGTGTATTTAACATGATTAGTAATGTCTCCCAAATGAGAGACTTTGCACATTGCATAATTTTGTTTGACACTTTGTTGACAGTCATTGGTATATTCTCACACTTGAGTCTGGCAGCAGATGAATCCTGATTAGAAATTTGCCATTTCCTTTGCAAATATGTATATCTGTATGCTAACATAAAATGACTCCTGATGTCACTGATACATAAAGAATCTGATAATCAGCAAAGCAATTTCCCCCATGAACACGGTTATTCTGAGAGCCCCTCTTATTTTTTTTTTTTTTTTCTGTTTCCTTTTTTTTTTTTTTTAGTTGTGGGAACAAATTATGGAGGGACTGTAGCTATAAAGACTTTTTTTTTTTTTTTTTCCCCAGCAATTTCTATTTGTTTCTGCTTCCTTCAACTTGCTTTGCAAGAGGAATAACCAATGTGGTAAATATAATTCTGTGCTTTCCACAGAGCAGATACCCCGTAAGCCAAATGTGGATTGCCTGGATTTGAGGACAGTCCAGGCAAAATTCATTTCCTAAATCCAAATAGACTTCTGGATGACTTGTGGTATCACCGTGTATCTTTGAGAGAAGTTTAAAAGTTGAGCGACTGAGTTTTGCAGAAAGAAAATCAACCGACTTTTCTGGGTGAGTATTGAAAAGAGAAAAATTCCTCGGAGTTGTGCACAAGAAGTGTGATTTACTGCCAAGGCAGCGGAGCGGGAGGTTTCAGTAAATGGCTACTGTGCAGTACACGGTCTAAATTTTCATTACAAGTTCACCCATAATTTGAAGAAACTTACAGAAACCATAAATAGCCAATTCAAATACACTTTTGAAATTTCCAGAACTGCGTCATAGGAGTTCGCTATATCAGATGCTGTACTTTCCCTCCAACATTTAAAAACGTCTTCTGAAAAGTAGAAAAACCATAGTTTTTAATTAATTAAAGATGTGAACAGCATAATTATTTCAGTTCTCACTACGTTTGGGAGAGAGCTGAAGTGTGATGTTTATATATATACACATATGTATGCACATATATGTAAACGTATATAATCCAGCCTCTTCAGTTTTTGGTATAATTTATCTGCATCATATGGTATAAAACAGTGAAAAAAAAAACCAAAAAACAAAACAACCTTTACTTGATCTGTTGCTGCTCTGTTCAGGAAGCTAGTGGAGCACCTCCTCTGACACGGCCAAGGTTCACTGTTGTGCGCTTGCGGAGCGAGGGAAATTCACACCCCCGTAGCATTGGGGTCTTGAATGCCCACCCTCACAGTTTGCTCCGATTTATACACTGTGTTGCTAAGGACAGTGTTTCCCAGGAATGCCTCTTAGGTAGCTGATATTTGTAGTGCTCTCTCTGTTTTAAATACTGGAGGATGGAGTGCCGGATTAAGCAAAGCTGTCATCTCCATTATTCAGGCATTGCAGAGCACAAAATGCCGCTCCAGGCTCTGACTTTACTGTTCAGAAAGGTCTCTGAGTCTCGTTGGGTCTAGGTAGGATCAACTGATAAACTGTCCTGCTCCACCATAAAAATAATCTTCAATGATTTGTGTGTTCTGGCCGTTATCCACCAACTCCTGTACTTGCACCAGGAGCTGCAGCCGGTGAGTCTGCCTCGCTGCTGCTCCCTCGGGTCAATGACCAGTACCAACAAATGAAGGGCAGCTGTAGGAGCCGATATCAAGGTGTATCCAGTGAGGCCCAGAGAGGCGTTGGCTGACCTGTTGCATGTCTGCGCTGCCTCTGCCTCCTCATGACACGCCACTTCCTTCACGAATTGCGCTGCAGTGGCCCAGCACTGCCAGCCCTGGCACTTTTCTTGTAGGGCTGGGAGAAGCGAATGCCTAATGGCAATTCTGATTGAGAAAGGAGATGTTACTTTACGTTAACCCAAACCAGAAAAGCATAGGTTAACTGGGAACTTGTGTCTCAGCAGGGAGATTTTAAACTTCTCGCCGACCTCCTCCACCAGACTGCTGCAAAACATTGGCCAGCGAGGGCAATACTGCAAACCTTGAGGCTGATGCCTGCTGTTGGATGTGTCAGCACTCAGGGTATCAATGGATATCAGTTACAACTGGCTTATTCTGAGGCCTTTACTTGAGTCTTCACGTTTTTGCATGGTGGAAGCAGATTTCAGAAAGGGCAGTGCTGGGATTTTGGGAAACCCTTGCTCTGCCTGTGCATCTCCTGGGCATCCCAGAAAGCCCAGGGTAGTGTGGTGGAGATGGAGCTATGTCAGGCTTGCAGATTTTCTGGATGTTTTTTACCCTTTAGGCTTAAATATCCAATCAGATATGTACAATTGTGTCTGTTAATTAACTATTTTCTGCAGTTACCTCTATGTAAAGTGGCTGTAAGAAAGAGAAAAGGATGGCTTTGAGCTCTCAGGCAGTCTCAACTGAAACCATCTTTTGCCATTTTTAGGATGAGAAGATAGCAATTCCAGTTTTTCATATTTTTTTTTCTTTCTATTCAAATTACAAACCAGTTGGAACAGAGGTTGTAATTTGTTATGAGTTTGAACAGTTGCTCCTGTAATGGAGTCCTTAAACATTTTGAGGGGTTGTTTAGAACATAAATCATAACTATGCGTTAGGCAGAGAAAATAGAAGGTTTTATTTAATTTTGCATATCCACAGATCTGTAAAATTAAACAAATTGGAAAACAAAACAAGCGCAAGCCTTCTTTTGATACGACAAAGCAGTAAGCGTGCCATCTGTTACCCCACTCTCTTCTGTCTGCTGAAAAATGGTCTTTGTGAGACCCTTGGAGAAATAACGTCTTGATGACTTGAGAAATTGAATCAGAATAATATTGGAATGCGAAGATTTTGCTATGGAAATCCAATTATGATCTCTTACAGGATTTATTGTGTTGCCTCAAGAAATTAGTAGCTCTATGGGAACATGTCCTTCCCAGAGAGCTCTCTTATAGGCCTGGTTTCCCATTCTTCATGTAAATATGATTGAGAGCTTTTTTTTTTTTGGTTGAAGTGCTGCTTTTCCTAGTGAACTTTAAGGAATTCTTCATACAAATGCCTGAAGTATAGTTTGAGGCTTTGACCTGTTGTAAAGACCCAGTTATTTTTTTTTTTTAAGGTCTAATTCACACATTAGGCTTAATCTTATGGACTTGAAGGTAAGTCTGTTGTTCAGTTTTTCTTCTCTAGTGCACTCTTCTGTGAATTTTGTTTTAATTTCATGTTATGTTTTTGAAGTAATCATTCTGATCTGGAATTTGGATTTCTGTTTCCTAGATTTGGTGAAAGACATTTATCCATTTCTTATTTTTTATAAGGTGTGGCTGTTGAAAACAGAAGTTTTATCCAAGTAGCTTTTCTCTTGATCGCTAGCTAGAGTGCAGGCAGTGATGTCTTCTTCCAGATTTTGTCCCCATGTTTTGCAGGGTTTGTGAACTGTTCAAAACAAGCTCCACATGTTGAAATTGTTGTTTGTAGGACCCTATGAATTTTTATAGCATTGCTTGAGAAATTTTCATAATGGAGATGACTGAGTGGTTTGTTTGTCTTGTGTGAAAAATAATAATGCTACAATGTGATATGTTTCCCAAATATTCTTGGTTTGTGGTGTGTGGCTTAGAAGTGAAGAATGATGGGATTTGTACCTCCAAGGTAAATGTTTAGCAATGATGTGACATAGCGTTTCTTTTGTGCTGTCTAGCTGGGGAAAACGGCTGCATCTTCTCTGATCAAGCTGATGGCTTTGTTCGAGTCAGGCAGGCAGACTTCTTCCCGGCAAACAGGTAAGCTCTTTCCTTAGCAAATAGGTCACAGAATCTGAAAAGGGGGAAAAATATATATATATATATTAAAAAATAAAAGGAAAAGAAGTAAAAACGAAATAAACACCATTCCATCTCTTGAACTATGCTGTCTACATTTCTGGGACCAAGCCAGAGAAACAAGCAGAAGCTTCAGAAATGCACACTCGTTCTCAATACTTTAGTGTTTTTATCTAAGAATGTTTGTATGAACTGTATGTAATTATAATACAAATAATAAGAAATCACTATGGATGAGTACCATGTATAATTACACACACACAAGCACACCAGAAGCTCTGAACTTTCAGACTATGCCATCAGGCTGCTGTTTGCATGGAGCCCTGTTGGCTTGAGACTTATTTGGTATCGACTCTGTGAAAAATAAGAAAAGTAACATGAAACTTTCTTGCAAGTATTCTTTGAGGAATGATGTGACCATTTGACTGTATTTTGTTTACCAAGTGATGGGATATAGTTTCTTATAGTTCTTATTTCATTTGAATTGTGAAGTTATGAAACGATATGGTTAAGTGATGCTTGTTTTGCTAGGTGAGCCAAAACCACCTCAGACAGCTAGTGGCTTGTTTTATGTTAAGCTAAACTACTTTCATTAGCTTCTCTAACAAAACAAAAATCTTAAAAATGTCTTCATGTTTTACTCTTTAAAAAAGAAGTACTTTGAAATGAAACATTGAAAGTAAAAAATAGAAACAATTTTGCTTTGAAATGTTGAAAAAAAATAAAACACTTTGATGTTTACTAAAACTTTTTCCCTTAGATAAGACAATTTCCCTCAGATGAGACAATCTTGTGAATTAGATATAAATAGTTCTGTTGACCTGAATCTGCATTTTTCTGGAAATACATTCTTGGACCAACACTTTGTCCATCGTTAGCAATGTTAAGAATACCATCTAGCACAGAGGGAATGGCACATAACTTTATAAGACTACGTGTATTACTGTTAAAGGATCAAATCTTAGTATTTGTTACTCTAAATATAGCTGAACCACTGAATCTTAATCTTCACTGGTAGTGAATTGTTTTGCTGCCATTTGCTTTATATTAGAAGTTACTTTGAAGTCATCTCAATAGGCAAACAGAATCCTGAAAACTTCTGAATGTTCAAAAAAACCCCTCTTCATTCCCAACATCAGTGTGGAAAAGAATTCCATTTATCCATTACTCTTTAATTAATACAAGCAAACTGTTGGACTTCTAATACTGTACTTCCACGAAAATAATTTTCCATCATCTTTTGTGCCAAAATTTTTCCTCCTCATTGCTAGTGATTTCTGTTCTTGCCTCATTCTGTTTAATTTCTTGCAAAGCCACGCGCTGAGCTCTCATGTGATTTTATACTGAAACACCTCACATGCTCGTAGTTGTAGTAGTCACTAATCATTAGTTGTAGTCCTGAGTTTCTAAAGTGGTCATTGGATGTGCAGTTTGAGATGCCCAGTTTTACTTGAGAAAATGGATCAGGAAGGCAGGAGGGTGGTTGGGTCAAATCTACGAGTTTGCTTCTCCTCTGGTTTCCCCACTGACTTTCAAACTTATGAAGTTGAAATGGGAGCTCTAAGTAATCCAGGGTGCTTGGGTCCCTGTATTTTCTTTCTTCTTTTTTTTTCTTTCTGGAACCTCTAAAAATAGCAGTGTAGCTGAAACTAGGTGTTCCACCTCTGCGTGTCCTGCAGCACTCTGCGAGTCTTCTTCTTGTGACTCCTTTTCTAAAAGGACCGAGCTCTCAAATCAAGATGTGTAGTGATGCTTCTGTCTGTATGTCCTTCCTTTCCTGTCTTTCTTTTTCTCCCTTTCTCTTCTGCCAGTCCTTTTGAGAGATCAGTGCAGGACTGTGCAATATGTGCATGAGTTTTTCTGGGTCAAAAGAACCAACCAACTTCATGGATAATGAGGATATGAGCGTACCAGAGGATACGAATCTACCAGGGTGGCAACAATTTCTTCCACGTAGAGACTGCACTAAGTCAAGTAAGTTTTGTGCTGCATGACTATTCAGATGTACTTTGTAAACTATATTGGCAGATCCTCTGTAGTTTTTGAACAATCCTGTACGTACACCTCTAATTAAGGATACACATGCCACGATAAAAGAGTTATTTGTATTTACGTATATGAAAGCGAATCTTTTATTTCAAAGCAAGATATTCGCTTGCTTTCTGTTTTTTTTTTATTTATTTTCTTCTATTTTTAATACCCTTTTCTTTTGGTTTTATGTAATGTATATATCCGACAACATGCTCAGACTGAGGCTAATTTAGTGGGAGAGGCAGACACTTTTATTTTTAGGTACTTTATCTTAGTAAATGTTGAAAAATGTATGGTAAGTCAAAGTTTTCTTTTCTCTTACAGCATTTCTATTCTTCTGCTATTTCGTGATGTTTTTCCTTTCCTTTCTTGTTGTGAAGTCAACACACCTTGACATTTTGACTACTTATGGGGTTTTATTGTTAAGGGGGACACCGAATGACAAAAAAACCCCACACATAGATGTATCTTCTACTTAACCTCATAAAGCATATTTTTAATCTGTCACTGACTGTATGAGATGATGTTGATCTGCTGGATTTCTTTTCAATATAGGCAAAATAATTTAAAAAATAACTTCATCAAGATAGCCAAAACCACGGGTAACTACACACGAAAATCTTTTGATTTGAACTGACAAAAGGCAAGGGATCCCAGTTAAAGCAGCTGCAGATTTTCCCATATTGTAGCACATCTGCTTTTGCAGCCATCATGCGTTTCTGGCCCAATAATACTTGTCCTAAATTGAGTAAACATAAAGTAGAAAGACAGTTTTGCATAAGTAACTCCAAAGAGCAAAATTTCAGTTCAGCTGAGGCCACGTCTTGCAACAACATTAAGGAGTAATTTTTTTTAATCCAAACTGCATTATCCAATTAGTAGAGTTATTGAAAAGTATTTCCTTTAAAATATTTCTAGTCACGTATTTTTCTACTTTCAGGGTCCTCAGCAAAGCACATCCCACTTGTTGGGCACGTAGAAATTGAGAGGAAGCAGATCATTAATACCATATCTGATTTGCTATGTGTGAAACTTAATCCACAATGAATTGTAAGGAGTGAACAAAAGTTTTACTGCTTTATCTGGTAATGTGTGTTTGGTTATTTTGGCAATCATAGCCACTGTCATCCTATGATCCTCTTCTTTTTCATAATTTACAATAGAAAAAGCATGTTGAATCCATTTCAACCTATATTAGGCAATGTCAGTGTGAACTATGCAGTGTCACGCATTTTAGTACAAAGGTGTAGGGAAACAGAATAAATGGGATTCCTTACTTCTTACGAGGTGCCTTTCTCTTACGAGTTTTGTCATATAATTTTGTTCAGAATATTATACAAAGTTCAGCAAATTGCGTCCAGGCTAGATCCACTATGTACCTGCTGATGCTGGAGAAGTGGTGGGATCACCTCTGAGCAATGTGGAGAAGACAGGCCACCAGCAAAGAGAGGGGACTTCGTGTTAGGTTTAGCCGATGATTAGTTCTAGATTCTAAAATTCCATTATACATGGTATTCATGTTTCCTCTTCTTTGCTTTTATTTGTACAGGTATAGGTTACATGACAAACTTCTCATATATTTAAATGACCTCTAATCCCAAGATTCAGCATTTCAAACTCTTGCTGCAAAAACTGCTGGCTTATGTTTCTGTTTTCCTTGAAATGTCCTTTTTTTTTTTTCCTAACAGCAAGAATGTGCTAAAATGTTTATCGAGTCTTGCTCTTTTCCCTGAGAAACTCAAAGTATAATTACATTTCATAATTATCCGCATTTGCCTCTAACAGCATTATTCACCCTCTGGACCTGTTGTTCCGTTGCTGTTCTATCTCGTGCAGTGAAATTCTCTTCAGCTTACTTAAACAATATTAATCCCATCAGAAGTGGCTCAGATAATGTCATCAGCCGTGACACAATGTTCTCAGAATTTCTTGCTTATGTTGTGGTATGATGTCCTCTTAGGTGTAATTAAATTGTGTCAAGAGGATTTTCTTAGCGTGAACAGGAACAGCATTTAGGTACAAGATTGTTTAATTTCAGCCTAAGCCTTGACTGCGCTCTTAGATGACCATTTATCTTCAGCGTGTTACGATAACTTTCCTCTTCGCATGGAAGGTGCCAACGACCGGGACAAGGGGTTGGGGCAGGGAGCAGCGGCTGAAGTTGCCTCTCACAGGGACGGAGCTACCCCAACTGGGGAGGGAGACTCCTGCATGACCTTGGAATGCTGTCGTGCTCTGGGAACATTTGGTCCACTGTTACTAAAGACCTGACCATCTCTCCTCATTCACAAAATCAGTTATTCTGCAGAAAGGGGAGTAAAAGCGTTTTAGCTTGTATTTGGCTTTAATTGTTCAAAGTTTGCTGTTGTCTTATTAATGGGAGTAGCCCAAATAACTTCAGTGGAAGAATATCACCCAGTGGAGCCAGCGGTGTGAGTAAAAGAGCCATAATTTAGTCATCTGTTAGTTTTATTAGCATACAGAATTATACTGCAATAATCTGTTATTTATGTAGTACTGAGTGCATTAGCTGCTAGATATGTTATATCTAGTTGCTTCATTATCTGTTTAAAATGCAAAGCAAACCATTACATTTGTTGTATTGTCTTCTTCAAACTTTATTACTCTTGTAGTTGGCAAGAGCTTTAAATGTGTTACATCACGTCGTCTTCACATTTTCTGGAGCCATCTACTTCTTTTGAAGCGCTGTAAAAGCGTAATAGAAGCAGGAGTCGCACTTACTAAATTATGAATTTGATCTAAATTATTATAGAAAGAATGTCTTCATTTTAACAAAATCTATCTTTTTTTTTTTTCTGTAGGCAGCTTCTGTTTAAAAGCACCTCAGAAAGGAAATGAGGTCTGTTTTAAATTTCACTCTCCAAATGAAAGCTATGTTCTGCTGGTTGTCTTTAGATGCATCCAGGTAAAAAAGAAAAGAGGCCATGAAACCTAGATGTGATGTAGATGATATCAGCAGAATTTGAGGTGAATCTGGAGGTTGAGTTCCTTCCTGTTCATGCTATGGTTAGTCTTTGTAAGAGAAATTACACTGTACCTGATGCATTCACCTTCTCAAAGTCAACCATGATTTCCCCCATGAGAACAAGTTTTTGAACTTGCAGTGAAGGCAAACAAAAGTTCTCGGTGTGTGATAGACTCTGTCCATCTCCCTTTTGAAAGAGAAGGTTTTACTCACCTGAAGTATTCAAGATCTACCTGAACTTCTGTGGGTAGCATTTAAAAACAATATACTCAAATCTGAAGTTAGCTTTCGTTATTGTTAGTTGCCTCCCACAGAAGTTCAAGTGGGTTTTGAATTGTGTGAAGAAGGCACAAGAACATCTGAAATGTTCTGATATTAAAAAAAAAATAAATTATTGACAAATTGCATTTGTACATCAGGAGGCCTAGCATTTCTTCATCAGTCATGTAGACTTGCTCTCTGTTGTGCTTTTCAGAAATGGAACTTAATTTTTGACTGAGAGTGTAATATTGCTTTATCATCTAAGACAATTCATAATTCTTCTTGTTCAGAACAGTTTATTAGAATGATGGAAAACAGTCAAACACTTAGCATATTATGACTATGAATAGGGAAAAACTATTAATATTTGATGATAATGTTTCTGCAGTAGACCAAACAAAATTCGCTGCAAAGTGAAATAAAATGTGTAACAGCTGAGCCTGCAAAGGAAATGCCCAGAACTGGGTATGCAATTGTCTTTATTTTTAATAATTTGTTGAATTGTGTGATCACTGTAGCAAATACTGCACATGGCAAACTTGAATGCTGTATACATCATTTTTGGATGCAAAATATATGATCTAGTTGCCTTTTCCTTAAAGTTTCTCATAACTCTTTTGGCAAAATCATCAAACCCACTCAGTGCAGTTTTGGTCTACAGAGATTACAGGCACAAAAAGAGTGTGTCAGCTTTCCCATAAACAAGGTGTATTTTATAGCATTTTTAACGTAGACATAAGGGCTGATTGTCGCTTGAAACTTAGCACTGAAGGTTTCCATCAGTGCATTTTGTTTTCTATTATTGTCTTCAGTGGTGATAAGTTCATGGAAGATTGGTTTTATGGTAGAGAAAAATAAAAGTGTGAAAAAACAAGCCACAGGAATAGTGTTCTTTCCTGTAAAAGGTACAAATTTTAAGAGCTCTGTCAATATAGATTATCTCCACTGGGACTAATAAACACCACACCTTTCTCCGGGAGGAGTTATTTCAGCCACCAGCAGAGACTCTCAGTTTGCCGAGTGGGCTGCTGATCTGGCAGAGCAAGTCAGGCAGCAGAGCAGGAGCACAGAATTGTCCTTGTGAGACAGTGTGGAGACGTTTTGTACGTATAAGGTCTGTAGCATGGATAAAAATTCAAATTTACTTGTAAATAGTTGTTATTTTCTCCCAGATTTAGTTTCACCAGAGGGTCACATCTTGCATCTCTTTTTTTTCTTTGTTATTCAAGAGTATCTGGTAGGAGACTGCCTTTAGTCTTAAATTTTCATTTAACCTGATTTGTAGTAATTTTAACCAAGATTTTTAGTGTAACATCTATATAAAACCTAAGGCTGTTTCATGATTGTATAAAGAATGCAATAGAAGAGGGTTAATAAAATACCCAGTATTTTTCAGACTTTGTTTCATTGTAAATGAAACTTTTGGCAGCTCTGATAGTGGAATGATTAAAGAGCTCTATAGCAAGCATGTCAAATAATTGCTGATTTCACAATACTGAGAAGAAGAAAAAAAACCAAAATAACCATATTTAGGAGAAAAGCAGTAGGATTTATTACTACCAAAACCACTGAGTCAGCGTAACAATCCTGCACAGATCTCTTGATCGCAACCCAGTGTTCCTGTAAGTAAAGGTGTACTCCAAGGTCTGCCTTTCTTCTCGTGATGCTACTTCAAACTACAACCTCAACCTTTTTGTGAGATTGAATTTTGGTTTATATTACTAATTTGTTGACCAATTTTCTAGCCCACTCAAACAGCTGGCTGCTGACTTGTCCCTCCCCAGTAGGCCAGGAGATCTGCTCAACTCTTCATACCAGCAACAGCCTGGGAGGCATTTCTGCCAGAGTTAGGGGGAATTGACGGAGGATCTGAACAATGTTTTATCTGTATTCACCTGCACATACTAGAAATGCCCGAGGACAGCCCGGCTGTGTGATGGATTTTGCTGTAGGGACTAAGCACAGGCCCTCACTTGTGTACATAAGAGATTTGAAGCTGTTCTGCAATAATACCTGAGAACTGTTGGAGTTTGTTTTTCTTTGGTGGGCTTACGTGTGGCTTCCCCCCGCCCTATATTTAGTGGTCACTGATGTTTGCAGTTATTTATTGACTCTGTAGAAGTTATTTGGAAAAGAAAAGTGAGAAAGGCTACTGCCTAGCCAGTGCTCAGGAGTTATTAAGTGGCAGCGGTGGAAAGACTTTTTTCCTCCTCCTTTGCCAGCGGAAAATGCAATTAAACTAAAAGTGGAAAATTCCCACTAGAGAGAAGAGGAAGTTGTTTGGAAAAGGCTGATGGAGGCAGAGGGATGTGTTATATCCATCCAGAGAAGCTAAACCATCTTGTCACCATGAAATGCAGATGATTTTCATTCATTCCTGCAGAAAGCTTCATCTCCTCTTAAATCAGACAGTAATTTTGCTGTGGATGGTTTTGCTGTTAGGCTGTCAAATGAGCCAAGTGAAACGGCATTTCCTGTTACCTGTTCCGATTGCTTGCCATAGTTAATTCTTTTCAGTCACTGCCTAATAAGTCTGAATTTTGAAGAGAAGGCAATCTCTGACTTGATACAGATATATTTTTAGATGGTCTCAGATTGAAATTGGTTAGCTCTCTTCTGCTGAGGAAGGCTCTGATACAGCTATGTACCACCTCTGACTGTAGTCACATGTTTGCAGTGGTTCCTCCATCCCCAGGAAGCCCATGACACTGATTTCTGCTAAGCCAGGCTCAGCCAGACTTTACGTCAGGCTCTGCTCGTCTGTTAACCTATTCACCATGGCCGCTTGTGGGAAGCGAGCCCATTACCTCTACAGGTAATCAACCTTTGCAGTAAAGCCGTTGCTGCTGGAGAGTAGATAGGAAATTGTTCTCTTGCATGGACTTCTCTCTGATCAAAGGCATCTCCCGTTTTAAGCAGCAGTTTGTACCTTAACGCTTTGTTTGGTGTGCATATCACCGTTAACTTGTGTAAGCGCGCATGAAAGTCAAGAGAAGAGTTTCCCTTTTAAGATGTATCAGATGCAGCAGTATGATGGTGAAGGTTACTGGTGAAGGAAATGGAAGGTGGTCACCAGTCCATAAATAAACCAGGTGCTCCTGACTTTCAGTGCTGCTTTAATACTATCTAAACAAGATAAAAAATGTTTAAGAAATATTTGTTAACATTATAATTGTAGTAGTGTGGTGTCACAGACAGTTCAGTTTTGCCCATTATTTCTCAAAATCAGACAAATATCTATTTAAAAATGACAGATAGTGTAAATCTGCAATTCAACAGCAGAAGACTGGCTCTGAGGACATCACAGGTGATACAATAAATGCTTGAACCCTTTTTTTTTTTTTTTTTTTTTTTGTTGAACGCAATTATAGACAAATAAATATTGGTGATAAAATCCTTGAAAGTATAGCTGAACCCTCAAATGAATGTCAATGGTGCAGTTCCTTTTTAAGTAAGGCTAAATATTCAGATATGGTTTCTTCATTTCAAACACCTTATTTTAATAGAATTATTGTCTCACAGTGTTTTTCACTTCCTGAAAATGCGTTACAGAAACAGAGACATTTAACTTGAGTAAAGATCCTGGGCCTAGTCACTGGAAAAGTTATTGGACGTCAGTGATGCCGAGGTTTCACCGTCCCTTTGTGGTACATGGAAAAGGACAATTGCATCAATGTTTTCTTTGTTCTTTCTGCACGTTCAAATGAATATGCAGTCAACTCTGTAAGAAATAATAACGCATGCAACTTTTTCAGCATTTTAACATTTTATTTCACATTTATTGAGGTTTCTAGAATTGTAAGAGAAATAGGGAGCAAGAAACCATTTTCCCAGAAAGTCTTATGCCCCCCCTGTCCCCCTCTTTCCCTATATTTATACCATAGACCAGGTCTGAAAACCAGGTAGTTAATTAAATTGAATTTAGGAGTGAATTTGATCTGATGCTGAATGCCTTTAAATCTGCGTGTTTGACTTTGGGGTGGGCAGGTGGTCGAAAAGTTGTTAGGCCATGCTTGAGGTTAAATTGTTGTATTTTCTTCTCTGAACAATTTAGAGGGATCTTACTATATGCTTTGACGTCTTTCGTATTTCTGTCTTGCAATAATACTTTATCTGTTTCATTAATAAGTTTCAGGATGAAATATTTATTACATTCTTTTGCATTTTTCCCTAACTTATTAATTTTGTCTTTAAAAATGGGTGCAGTGAGAGGACTTACAGAGTTGGTACCTATTTTTACGGTAAAACTGCTAACAATAAATGTTGGTTTTTTTGTTACTTGGGGCTAGTAATATTCAAAATGCACAGATTTTAGTGGTTTAGGGTAGGCTTGCATCTAACATGGCTGTTCCAGTTTTCTCCTGCTGCTGGATGGCAATTTTGGAGGATGATCTGGGAGATTCCAGGACTGCCAGCTCAGTTAGATGAGAAAACACTTTCATGAAAATTGATTGGGTCTGAAATACTTGACATCAAATGCTGGATTTCTGGATTTTTGTCTAAACACAGCTCCAGGAGGTGGTTTCTGTTCCGAATTACGTTGTCATTCAAGTGGCTGAGCAATGCCTTCAGCATCTCCCTGTCCCGCCTTCCCATCTTGACGTTATTTCCAAGTTCTCTGTAAGATATGGAGCCCTCCTAAGCTGTTAAATAAGAAACAGGCTGCAGAGCACTGAAAATATTTAAATTGCTGCCTTTTCAGGTTCTCTGGCTGCTGTCTAATGGGCCTTCAAAGGCGCCTTCATTGTTTCTCCCAGCACATGGCACTGCGAGGCCTTACGGATAGATTTCCTCTGCTTGCAGAACTCATCTCTGCGCCCTGCCAGAGATCAAAATGAATCCTTACTTCAAACTAACAAAACAGGCCGCATTTCCTGACAGACGGTATTCACTAGAGTAACATCATAATGTATTTATTCTGATGTGTTTGTTTCCCAAGTTGTCAATTAGCTGGAGAGAAAGTGTCATTCTCCCCACCATCTTTATTTCTGCGACCAATTCTTTTTTGGTGCGTCGTTTGTCAAAACGTCAGCGTGCTGGGGGTTTTTATGTGTCTGAAAACATTCTTAAAAGATGTTCTTTCATTATCTGGCTTACATTTAAACCAAGTGCTTTTGAAGTAATGTTGTTAGGCTTTGGAATCCTCTGACGTTGACAACAAAAAAGTCGACTGGGAAGTTGAAATTCTTTGATTTCAACAATGGGGTTTTTTTCCCCTATTGTTAAAATATGTGACTTGGAATTTAAAAAAAAAAAAAAAAGTTTGCCTGATTTTCCTATTTTTCCACAGTACTACATGCAAACTTTTTTTGCATATGGCATGTCAGGATGTAAGGTGCCCTTGGGATTTCAGGGGGCTGTACCTGGGCTGAACCTCCTCATCTCGCATGTTTGGCCGTGTCTGTGCTCTTCCAGTAGGATGGCAATAAAAGCTTTATTGTACCTGAAAGTTAAACCAAATAATCTCTCGGTCACCTTGTACTAAAAGCTGATTTTATTCCATGGGTCCTGTTAAAATTAAATATTTATAAGGTACCCATAAAGTAAATAAGAATGAGAGCATGATATTTGCAATAAAGGGACTGAAGTTTCTCAGCAGCATTTTCTCACTGTGTACAACAGTTCTCTCCGCTGTTTGGCCGCAGCGTGTTTTAAAAGCTGCTGAGGATTTGCTCCAGCACAACCGTATTTTCATTTACAGCAGACACCCAACACTGTCTCCAGTGAGTGTCTAAGCACGACGATGGTGTTCTCATACACGTTTTGCAATAAAGGCATAGCTGCTACTTTTTACTTTCACATGGTAATGAAACAAACTGATGGGGTTTAAAAAAATTAAAATACTTTAAAAAATTATAAAATACCGGGCTATAGGAAATTAAGTTTTTATTTTGTCATCATTCTTGAAGATAATTACAAAAATATTAAGAAAGTAATATTTTAAATCTGGCTAGTACAGGTGTACCAATTCTTTCAATTTCATGATTATTTAAAATTAACCCAAAAACCCAAAGGAAGCACACTGCTTATATCCATGCATCTGCACAACTGAATGGATATCTGGAAAGATATTTATGTGAATACAGGGCATATAGATAGCTGCGGGTTTTCTAAGCATAAATATCCATAAATATCCAGTCTCACTGTGTTAACATCTCACAGAGTCACCATAGTACGAAAGTAGTATTCTTCATAGATGCTGGAAAGCACATTACTAAATGTTATGTTTTTATTGTATGCATTATATATTTAAAAAGATAAAGCCAGTATCTTTTGCCAAGTAATTAAATATTTTCTTATTGGCATGTTCACTTCTGCAGAGTATGCGGAAGCTTGTCTGTGTATGTAAATATTTCTCATAAGAGACACATTTTATACATGTGTATGCTATATATGAGTGTGAAAGCCACATTTCTAGCAGCTGAAAATATTTCCTCTGTGGGGTTTGTTGTTTCTACAAAACAACAACAAAAAGGATATTATGATTCATTACCTGATATGTAAAGGAACTTTCAATCAACATATGTTGGAAATGCATAGCCTCAAAGTTTGACATTTTCAATGCATAGTCATTAAAAAAAAAAAAAGCTCCTTCTGGTTTTCCTCCCCCTTTATTTAAGGAAAAATAATTTCATTTTTGACCCATATATGTATCTGTATTCTCATAAATATGTTTTATGGTATGATGGAATGTATATTCCCCATCTTACATCTATTAGTAATAAATTTTAAAAATCTCATAGGAATTATCTAGCAGGAGGAAAAGAATTCCAGCTTTTATTCTTCTCTTGCAAGGAAATAGAATAGAAGGAAAGCAAGCATGAATTACCTCTCCAGAACTTTAATGGAAGAGTCAATAAGAAATGCATTAAAATGCATTATGAGAGGCAAAAAGCCTGACCCAAAATTCTTCTCATAAGTTATTAATGAACGGTTCTATTTTCTAGGTACTGAGAGAGTATTTAAATAATCACTCTGGTCATGCATGTGGCGCTGCCAGCGAAAGCCTGCACTGGCTGATGGCAATATTCATTTTTTGAAAGTCATAAAAGCCTAAAAATGTCTGAAGAAATATCCAAAATTTCAGCCTGTTGGCAGATAGTATAACAGAGCCTAGGACATGTCCAGTAAGGGAATGCTGGTCTGGAAATGTCGGGATACAGGTAAGGAATGACAGACTTTGAGAAAC